>NC_138064.1:846204-2046204 GCF_964194185.1 Rhinolophus hipposideros
AAATTTTCCATCTTCAGTTTTTATCCCAAGGTGATTTTTGTTTGTTTTGGAAAATTTGAGGATATTTAACTGTTTGAGGGTCAGGACATGAAAATATTCATTTCTTGCTTGATATTGTTGAATACTTTTATGACTTATTTCAAATGCTTTTAAACTGCCTGAATTTTTTAAAAAAGCAAACAAAACGGGGGCCGGCCCGGTGGCGCAGGCGGTTAGAGCTCCATGCTCCTAACTCCGAAGGCTGCCGGTTCGATTCCCACATGGGCCAGTGGGCTCTCAACAACAAAAAAAAAAAAAAAAAAAAAAAAGCAAACAAAACAAAACAAAACAAAAACAGACTCATAGAAACAGAGACCAAGGAGATGGTTGTGGGTGGGGGGTGGGTGAAAAAGGGGAAGGGGAAGAGAGTCAATGATACTGGGATAAGTTTGCAGGGTGACAGCTAGTTACTAGAATTAGTGGGGTGATCACATTATAAGGCAGAAAAATGTCAGATCACGATGTCATACACCTGAAATTAGTATAACATTGCATACCAACTACACTAAAATACAATAATAATAATTTTTATTCTGGGAAATAAGCACGCATTCCCTACAAAAAACTAAGGGTAAGCAGTTACTGGAGCCACGTCTCCCTGGGCTCTTAGATCCAGCCTCCTGAGAAGGATGGAAGTACTTCTTCAGCACGTCCGTGTGTGTGCCCCGGGGATGGTGTAAGAATCGGACAGAAATGGGTGCTAATGAAATCCAACCCGCAGAGCTAAGTTCTGAGTTGCATTGTTCAATATGTAAACTCCAGTCAGAACTATCCTTCGCGTGTGTTCTCTGAGGCACAAGGTAAGTGAAGTGTTTACAAGACGCACCCATTTGTTGACGTTGGATGACTGCTGACCCCTTCACCCTCACTCTCCTCCTCCCCATCCCCACATCTACACCAGCTGATAAGAATGGTGGGTGCTCTCTTCTTTGGCACTATGGGACATTCAAACCCCGTCAGCCCCCATCCAGGAACTGACCCCAACCCTAATCATTACCAAACCCAAGCCTGTGTCTCTCCCTCTCTCCCAGGCCGTTGTGGACCTGCCCTGCTCCCCCCACAGACCTGTGAGTCATAAACCTTTTCCCACCAGTCGGTGTGTGTGGCGTCAACACTCTTGACATTGGAAGCAAACTTTGCGTGGGGTCTGCCTGCTTCAGAAAGTGGCTGTCACACTGCTGCATTAGAAATCTATCACTTCACCTTATGGTTATAATCTGAAACGTTTAACAGAAGCTGACATTACGGAACTGCACTCTAATGAAGATTGTGACTGATTGCAGTTGCTTACAAACAGTGACAAAAGGTTTATTCCTGTATGATTTGTTATCGTTGAGAGCTCAGGGATACCAGGTAGGTAGGTACCCTGCCTCCTAGGAAGCTTTTCTTTGTTAGATTAACAAGGCCCCCGATTCAGGATGTGAAGTTAGACAATCGAAGCATTAAGTTCCTAGTTTCAGTTTGGAAAGTTGGAGAGTGTGAATACACTTGGGAATGAAGTTAAATTTTAGGGGAATTCAATTTGTAATTGAGCATTGAACAAAGAATAAGCAAACAGGAGCACTTTTAAGTCAATACAAAGTCTACTGGATTCGTATGTAAAATAGGACTTGCTCGTAACATTTAGAAAAGCTATATTTCTAAATTTACAAGCGAAGAGATTAGATATTATTTTAAGTCCAAGTAATTATGAAAAGTCTCATCTACAAACAACTCCCCACACTAAACCAAACCCAACTGACCATAAGGGAGAACCTTGAGCGGGAGGAGACAATTGCTGAGACAGTGGGAAGTCACAGGTCTGTGGATTATGAGGAAGGTGGGGGACTAGAGGAGCAAGAAACTCCCAAATCTAGGAGATGGCAAACGTGGTGGAGAAGACTCTGCAGCAAGCTGGTGGGCAGAAGAAAGCACCGTTCTGGTAGCAATACATGTCTGCGTAGATAGAGACAAAGCATCCCCGGGGTTCCAGGAGTCCCAGAACAGTGTATAGAAGTGTCCCAAAACTACTCTTGTCCATGAGAGAGACACAGACGTCACTGATAGGCCATCAGAGCTGAGCGGGTCTGACCTGGGGGAACAGCACCAGCCCTGTGATGTCCCCATCATAGGAGGGCACACAAAGGCAGCGACAGCAAAAGAGCCGCCAACCAAGGCCAGAGTGAAGGGGTTACATATTAGCTGATGGCGGTAGCAGACGGAGGTCACAGGCCACTTACACAGGTATCCCCGATGCCTTAACACCCCACACGTGGGCCTGATGCCACCTTTCAGAGAAGACAAGAGGGTACAATTCTGAATTTCTGGAGAAGTTTCTGGTGCGCCTGAGATCAGCCCGACTGGGTAGGATCACGTAGCTGAGCACAAGTGGTTAGGACTCAGATGCCAATTAGGTTAGTCAGACAAACATAAAGAAAGATTTTTTGACCTAGACTTTGCCCATCTGGAAAATCTACGTCAGCATATCATAATTGTTGACCATTAGCTCCTACTGAGTACCAGTCACTGGAGATGTAGTGATCACAGAAGCCCACCCCAACGTTCAGTGCTGAGACCAGTGTCCACAGAGCCAGCGTCCTGAGTGTCCAGGCCCCAGAGAAGGTATGGGCACGACTGTGACACAGCCAGCAGCTGGATGCTTTCCCAGGAATTCACTGAGTTGGACTTAACTCCAGTAATGCCCCTCCCTGCATTCAGGACCATCCACGATGCTTTTCATCAATTAAGGCGAAACACAGAATTAAACAGACCCTGCCAGGCAAATATGAGAAAGGCTGTGAGAGGAAAACATGGTGTTTCCTAAGAAAAAGCAAATACAGAAAACCCCTGGTGAGGACTGGCCATCAGTTAACAGAGGAACATGGAAACATCCGTCCTGGAGGCCGTGGCAGCAGACAGGAAGTGCCCCCCCAGCACGTGGCCCCATAGCAGCCAGTCTTGTCCCTTAAGCTTCCAGGAGCACTCTTCTGATGATCTTAGCATGCACCATTTTTAAGCTTCCCCAAAAAAGGGGGGGACGTTCAAGAATATTCTTAAAGAAAAGGATCCTTATTAGGAGCTGGCATTTCAGAATAAGCCATGGGATCTGAAATACAGTTCAGAAAGCATGGTGTGTGTCCTGTCTCTGTCACTGATAAAGTATGTGAATTTATGTAGTTCTCTGAGTTCACGCAAACCTCAGTTTCCCCATCTGAAAAACCAGAAAGAATTATAATGACACCGTCTTGGTAGACATTGTTTATTGGCCCAATCTTCAGTGAACCATTCCCTCCCACCTTCCTTTGTCACTGCTCACTCCAGAGAGGAGCAAAGCAGATATTTGCTTTCCCAGACCACTCTGTCAAGAATAGCCAAAGGGACATGGGGGAAGGGTGCCCGGGTGTCTGCCAGGCGTTAGCATGGGTCCTCTTCTCCTACGTGACTTGCCCCAAAGTGACGCCTCCATCTGAGGCACTCACAGTGTAGGTGGGAGACACCAGCGTGACCACAATGGTCACAGCGGTTTAGAAATTGCTGGGTCCATAATGGCCTGTTGTGCGGCCACAGCCACACTGGTAACAGCCGTTCTCTGGACTTCCTGTCTCAGATGAAAATAATCCTTATTTGTCTAAATCAGTAGGAAGCATATTTTTAATTGCTTGCAGCTGAAAGCATTCCTAAACATCAAAACATTTACAAACTGTTTAAATGAATAAGTAGTACAAAGATATGGTTTCTTGTTATTATATGTGGAGATGCATAACATACCATACATAGGACATAAATGTTTGCAGTGAATACAATTAAACAACATTTATTCACGTATCAGATAAACATATCTATTGAAAAAAATAGAATCACGTATGTACTGTACTGTTGAAATTCAGAATAGAAAGGTGAATTTCTCTCAGCTCTTGAGCCTCAGGCAATACATCAGCAAAACGAGAACCTGCGATGATTTAATTTAAAACAGCAAGTATACAACTAAATTAGCCCTGTTGGAGCCATAGGATGAAAAAAAGGCATTTTGTGATGTCATTGTACCTTTCCTCAGGGAACATGTCACGGCCAAGTCAACGGTTTCACAGTAATGGCGTCCTAACTCACTCTCCACACACCACCTTCAGGAACAAGGCCACTCGTACCCAGGGGTGCTGCCTGGGTGACAGGTGTGACATGGCACATGGGATCCACCAGGGCCCTGCCCAGCTACCTGTCCCGGCCATTTCCTGCCACGCCCTCAACACCACTCATGTTCTGGCCGGAGAATGGTCTCTGAACCAAAAGTTCTACCGTTTGCTTCTTGTTCTTACTGAGAATGCCCTTCCCCCACTCGTGTCTTCAGGAAACGCTTCTCATCCTGTAAGGTCCTCAGATTCTTGCTCCCCACTGAGCATGCTCAGCAGTTTGTGGGTCCGTCTTCTGATGCTCTCGTGATGAACACAGCGGGATGGCTGGAGGCAGCAGCGCAATGTGTACTTTTCATGCCATCGCACAGCTCTTCCCTCGGTTGCACGTGAGGCCAGAGCCCATCCCCTTGGCATGCCAGAATTCAGGAAGCGTCATGACGCTCCGGTGGCTAGACTTCTCAGGTTTACTCAAGCACTAGAGGAGGAAAGCCGCAGAGAAGCCACGGAGGGAGCATTTGTAAGCTTTGGGGTAGAGGTGTTCAAACACCTTCTTCTTCTTAATTATTTTAACATGTGTCTATATACTGTTTTTATTTACTCACTGCATTGAATAAAGTCAATGTCTCTGTAGCTTGTGGAAGAGGATGGTACGCTTCCACTGACTAATCCCAGTATTTGCACATGACGTCTCTGGAAGAGTGATTCAGGAATTCTCTTTATATTTAGAAACAGCTCAGGGAGCCAGTCAGTCTTTGATGGCCAGTGGCCTTCAGGATAAATGAAAACTTGTGATTCCCTAAGGACGGCAGTTTCCATTTTTATCCCTTAGTATTTGACTCAATACCACATGAAAATGAAGAACCTATACCAACTTTCCTAATTGACGCTGTGTCTGATTAAGGAAGAGCTTAAATCATGAAGCTGGATCGCACATGGCCGCCCCTGGCACTAGGTTCAGGCACCACTTCCTGCCGTCAGCCCTGGAGCACGCGGAACCAATCCAGTACACGGCTGCGGAGCGACCACGAAACGCCGAATGGCAAGGACATGTTTTCAGCGGACGGCACTTCACCATGCTCAGCGTCAAAGCATTTGCTGGCCATTTCACTTCAGCCTGGTCAGCAGAAGCAACGCTCCCAGAATTCCCGCAGTGTCTTGAAGGATTTGAGTTTAGGTACACTCTTCACAGACCTGTTCACAGCAAGAGCTGTTGCCTCCAGCCTGAGGCTCTCCTCATAATTAGAACTACGTGAGAAATCAATTTCTAATTCCTCGTCTTCAAATACAGAAAGCTAGCGAGGCCAGTACAGGCTGTATTCAACTCTTCTCACTTGGTTTCCCACCCACACCATTCCTGGAGAGTGGTGACCGGGCTGTTGTCAGCATACTGATGTTCAAGAGAAATTTAAATTTTATAAAAATTACAGTTCAAGGTATTGATTCTGATGAGGCTAATGAACACGATTAGGAGATAATGGATTTTAGAACTCAAATGGCTTAATTTTAAATTACCCTGAGGAGGTGATTACGAGGAAAGGGCAGGAATTTCAGCCACCGTGGGGTCTATGAAACCATGCTTTCTACATGTGCCCAGGCGGAGCTGATGCCAGGGAAGTCCTCATGGCGCCTGGAAAAAGCATGCTGCGCCACCCCAAAAGATGCAGGCCAGCCGAGTGACAATAACACCTCTTTGCAGTCACCCGGATGGGTTTCAGATGTCAGCTTTGCCGCTTACTAGCTGGAATTTCATGCCTCTTTTACTAACACATGAGAAGACATTTTACTATTGTCTCACTATATAACATCTTAGGGACTACACCACATTGCGGTTTCTAAAATGGCAAATGCAACCTGGGACAGCATTTGTCTTTGGCTCAGGAGAACTTCAGCACCGTCTACGTTTTGGAAGCCCCGGCCTCACGCTGGCTGAGTGGGTCGCCCTGGTGCTCAGTAGGGAAGAACCCGAGCTGTCTGTCATGGTTCTTGCACCAGGCGGTCACCTGCATCTTCTCACCTACTTTTTCAGCAGCAGGTCACTGGTTTCTCCACCACTCTGCACAGGGGCCAATCGAGGGACAGGTTTCGTGTGTTCATAGGGAAAGGCCATAGAAGGGTGACGGCCAGCTCTCGTCCTGCCATCAGATGTCACAGCAAGCTCTACTTTGTAATTACGCTCATCTGGAAGTGAAGAATGATGCAGATTTATGAAAAACACAGTATAAAGCCCCATCACAGTTTATCCATCCTCCTCCTGACTGACTTTTAGGTTTTTTCCCCTTTTCCATTATTACAAACATGCTTTGGATTGGAAATATATGTTTCAAGATACCCTCTCTGAAGTCACTCTTTGTGCTCCTGCTACCATGATGCTCAGCACATGGTCTGGGAAAAAGGTGTTTGGAAGAGAAATTGGTTTTAAATCCGCTTCCAGGTGCACCTGCTCACTCTGGATAGCTGCTCGCCACGAGCCGCCATTTTGTTTCTGGAACCGTGTCTCTTAGCTTCAGTTCACAATATGTAAAAATGGAGAATTCAATGTGAAAACCTGGGTAAAAACAGATGGCACCTTGTGGAAGAACCAAAGAAAAGACACTTCCATTTCCTTTTGCTTCTGAAGACAAAGGCAGTGCCAGGAAAAAAAGACATGTGATCCCTTCCAGATATAAAAAAGCATGCTTTATTTTCCAGCCAGTGATGCGTTTGAACTTGGCTAGTCATCCAGACGGGACTGGGGGCCGAGAATGGAGCCTGGGTTCGTTTGAGTAGAGCACCTGGTATTAGAAGAAGTCCCATTTCCCGTAGGGCACTCAAATTTTACATTTATAAAACAATTCCCAAACTGAGTGACCTCATTGAACAATACAGTATTTTCTGGGGGTTATTATGGACCTGAACTTGAAGTGGGAAGAGCCCATCATCTGTCGTTCGTCCTAAGATGGCCTTGATGCATCGGATTAGGGCCCAAACATCCTTGAGTCCCCACCCTGCCATCACTAACCAGGTGGCTTTACAGTCATGTCACACAGCTGGGCCCCACATTCTCATCAGCAAGTGGCAGAATGTCCTGCGTGAGGGGCTTGGACAAGAGCTCACACACAGTGAGTGTGAGGTATCTGTGTCCCTAGTGTCGTTCTTGCTGCAATAGAGACAAAGCTCGGGCTGCTCGCACCACGGCAGTCACTAAGTCGAGTGACAGGAAAGCGACTTTACTCACAAAGCCAGCAAGCTGAGATGGCAGACTGGCGTCCTAAAGAAACATCTTGCGAAAGTACAGAATTCAGGCTTCCTCCATGGCAGGGGAGGGGAACCAGGAGGGGCTCGAGGTCAGGAGGTGATTGATGACTGCGGACATCTGGACGTCAGCAAGGGTTCGAGGGGGACAGTGAAACTTCTTTGCTTTTGGTCACCGAACTCTGGTTGCTGTGGCCTCAGTTACAAGGCTCCTCGAAATCTTCTGATAAGCTATCATTTTTGTATGTTCCTTTCTTATCTCCTTGGGGAGGTACTTTCCAGGAGGGAGGTTGTTTCAGTGGCTCCTAGGCGACAGGTGAGATTCCTTTGGATGAACACACTTACATGCTGGACTAGCAGAGTCGCTGCCCCCCTGTGGTGGGGTGGAGGTCCGATGGACTATTTTACTCTCTTACACTACTACTGTGATTACTAGTCTTCTTACTATTATCATCAATACTACGGTTGGCATTTAAAAAGTTATGTGTTGCAAAGCTGTAAACCTGGAAGTAAATGAAATCCAAGTCGGGCCAGGCAGCGGCTTCCTGTTTGTGCAGCCCCTCCCTGGAGCCTGAGGCTCTGCAGATGTGGCCTGAGGGCGTCTGATGGGCAGCTGCCTGTCCCCAGACCAGACCTGTGCATGAGGAGGCCACCTGGATAGCTGCACTCGGCAAGGGCTGCGTGCTCCTTTGTCCCTCTCTCTACTTTGAGAGCCTTAGTTTCCAACATGCATGACACCAAGGGGCCCTGGAGGATTTGTGGACACACAGGACCTTTTGTGTCTCTGTCGGTCACTTGGACAGCCAAGCCCAGGACCCCTGATTCCTCTGCTGCTGTCCGCACAGCCCCCATCAGCTCCTTGAGGACCTGAGGGCCGATCCAGCTTCCCCTGGCTGAGCCCGTGGAAAACGCATTTATATTTGGCAAATGCTGATATAATCGGGGTTTTTAAAATTCCAGGAGACTTTAATCGCAGAAAATCACTTAAGTTTAATCCCTTATTGTCTTTTTTTTTGCTCTTGAAGCCGAGCAATGAAATGAGACCAAACTAGAGTTTAATAAAAACAAATTCCCACTAGAGTTGAGCACATCCCCAAACCGCCTTCAATCTCCTTTTGGTGAAACGGTGCCCAGCAGACTGCAAGAGGTCAGCAGCCTGTTTCCAATTTGCACATCTGACTCCCTTCAGGATACGGAAGGGAGAAGACTCAGAAAACAGTGTCTGCAAAGTGGCCCCAGTCCCACAGGCTCGCATGGCTGCCAGACTGTTCGATTTGCCGGGGAGAAGTAGGAACCCCAGTGTGACAGGAGGAGGTCGTGGGCCCCTGAGGACCTCTGCAATGAAGGGAGAACTGCCCGTGAGGCACCCTGGATGCCAGGGGCACAAGAGCCGGCGGCCGCCCAGTCTGCAGGCGGCTGTGACACACATCTGTGTCGCTGTGTGACTGAGTGGAGTGGGCACGGCCAGCATGTACTAAGGAGCAGTTAACATAATGTGTGACTGAGGCCAGGCTCACCCACTTTCCAAATCAGAACACAGGAACTGGTTAAATCTGAACTTCAGATTACCGGGATGTCTCTAGGAGCCCAAAACCTGGGAGAGTGTTCAGTGGAACCGTGTCCCAAAGCGCACAGGGGAGCAGGCACACTAAGAGGTCACCCGTCTTTGCCTGGAGTTCCACTAGAATGGGCGTCCTGTACTATCTGCTGAATCCGGCAGGTCGACACTGGGAGATTCCTCCTGATAAGAACCAAATGGCAATGAGCCTGTTCTCTAAACTGGTGTAGATCCAATTCAATTTTTAAAATCATAATGTATATCTGGCAGAGTGTGAGGGATAATGCTTTCTAACATTTTCTTTCAGAGTTGTGAGAAAGAAAGGCAAAAGGATGGAGGGAGCAAATCAGAGCAGAAGTGAAGGGTGGAAGTGGAGGGAGAGGGAAGAAGAACAAAGAAACAAGCAAAGAGAGGACTTCTGAGCACATTTCCTGTTCAAAAGCCACAGCACTCAACTACATCAGAATTATAGACTGTTAAGTAATTTAACTTACAACAAAAGTGAGTAACAATAATTCCGTATATGGGACGTCCATTTAAAACGATAATGTGCAGAGTATTCTGTTGGAACGTTTCTATGTAAAGATACATGCATTGCATTAAGTGAATTACAACTATTAATGCCATGTTTCTCAAATATTATCACAACCAAGCAGATCCACAATAGATTACAGTAAGCCAAGTAAATTATATGCAGATAAATTCAGTTTCCTTCCACTCAAAACATATCCTACGAGTCCCAACACCTCTGAAGGTTTGTAAGCACCTAAAACTTTGGCATTTTTATAGGCAAAATAATTCACTGATTTAATTAAAAGGCATTTATCCAGAGGTGGTACCCCTGCACGCAGAGTCGCATTTCTCATTAATTTAAGAAGTCATGTGACCTCTCCAGGCTGGCGTGGCTGTTGTCTCCATATAATGAAGCGTGGACCTCAGGACCCCACAGACTTCTCGCTCAAATACTTAAGGATTCTGGGAGTCAGGCTTCAAGTGGGAAACAGCAAGTAGAAGATTTAAACATTGCTTTTCTCTGCTGCAAGGTGGTCAGAGAATACAAGAATACACTTATTTCATTCTTGTTTAAGCTTTCAGGAATCGAAACCATGGTATTTATACCCTGTATGCATGACTGTTGATCCCAAGTAAACAGGGTGAGAGTGGTTACCTGATGTGGGGACTGGGGACATTAAAATCACCCCACAATATTCCCTGTTCCCTTAAGGCTCATTGAAAATACCAGGAGACATTCTGATGGGAACAGAGACCTAGGAAAATAAAGCCTTCCCCAGACTTCACAACCCCTTACCTACAAATGCCCTGCTCTGTCACCATTTGAGTCCCGTCTGATGCCTCTAAGGTGGACAGGAGTGGCTGTGTGATGCCCCCACGTGCTCCTGCCCCACAGGGACATTTGTGGCTCTGGGGCCACACACATGACAAGACACAGTTCTACCTTCAATAACATAGAAAACACGGACAGAGCCAAGTTCAACATGCTATACCTGCTTCGTAACAGCCACAATGACTGCTCTTTGGAGACAATGGAAGAGACTCCGCATTCCTTGGAGGGACCAGGCCAATCCTCAGAGAGACAGAAGGGTGAGAGGGACCCCAAAGGCTCAGGGGCACCACAGGTGACACTGCTGTGTACCTGGGACCTGTGGCCATGGGCCGTACTGCTCGGTCTGGGGGCAGAGTGTTTTCAACCCAGTGTGTAAATGGAAACCTGATGTGAGTGAGGCCGATAGATCAGGGGACGAATGCCACTGAGGGGACAGTTTGTTACTAAGGTCCCCGAGGAGAAGACACGCTACACCACGGGGGTCCACACGCAGAAGCACCTGCTCAGGGGCAGAGGGCAGAGGAACGGTGGAGACCCAATCTCCCTCCACACTGGTCCTTTTCACCTCTCACCAGCTCGATTAGCTAGATGGGCACGTTTCCCATTTGCAGGGAAGGAATTCGCGCTTCAGAGAAACAAAGGACACGCCCAGGGTCACAGACCCACTCAGCTGGAGGACTGGGGTTTGCATCTAGACCGTTCTAATTTCAAAATTCACTCGGCCACATCCGAGGCAGCTAAGGGGACGTGCTGGCAGGCTGGGCTTTCCTCCTGCACAGCTCAGGAGCCTCGAATGTTCTCTTCTCATTTGCACATTCCTCTTGCCAAGCCCCAGAAGTTCCCAGTGATAAGGTGGGTCCATGGATGGACGTGTGTGACCTTGGTGACCTCTGGGCAGACACCAATGCCTGGGCAGTGAGCGGCCAGTCTCTGGCCGCGTGCTCGCTGTGGCAGCCCAGTGATCTTCCGTTGTGTGCATTCCAGTAACCAAAGGAAGGGCACGAACTCCTACGTCTTATTTTGCTGCAAAAGCCATGCTTGCAGCAACACCCCTGTATGGTACGAGGCATTGAAATGTGGGCTCTGGAAAGATATGTTTTCAATTGTGTTTTACGGCCAAGTCATTACAAAACGTCCATTCTCTGGATAAGATGAAGCTGGCGACTTCCTGTTGGAAATTGTTCCACGTCCTTGACCCTGTCCCGGGGCTCAGGCTTTGCAGAGGCTGCAGTTGGCCGGAGCCCCGGAGACATTGCGTTCCCCTTCCTATTCCACAGGCCTCCATCTATTTTTGTCCCCCAGCCCCCTCGCTTCGACCACTGCACGCGGTACGTCCACATCTGCTCATGTCCCGGGAACGTCTCCCCTTCCCACGGCCAGGAGCTCTTCCTGGTCAACAAACCAGGTCAAGCTGCTTCCAAACCTGAAACAAACGAAACTGAATCAAAACACTCCTGCCGGGACTGAGGCACCCTGTCATCCAGCCTGGCACCTGGGCCTGTGCCCTACGACCCCGTCTTGTGTCCCTGTGTTCCTGCATCCTCAGATCTGACCTCTGGTCCCTCAGAAAGCACCGTTCCTTGCTCAGCACGTCAGCCTTTCTCTCGGCCTGGCCTGGCCCCGGCCCTCACACGGCGCCCAGGAGAACCACGTGCATGGCTCTCAGGGACCTTCCCGCTCGGATGGACGACGGGCTTTCCCACGTGTCTAGGTGCTGACTGCAGCTTCCCACAGACCACACGTGTGTGTGCCCCCGCTGGGCCCTGAAGGGACAACGTGCCAGGACGCGAGGGTCAAACACGTCGACTAAAATCTGCCTCTTTCCCCATAGGCCCGCTTTGATTCTGACGGTGGGCTCTGCCTCCTACCAGCGGGACAAGATGGAGCAAAGTCTGTGCAATACCAAGCCCACTTTGTCCTCCACAGACTGGGAACAGTGACATGCTTCTCAGCGGGTTGTGGTGTGATGATGTCCATAACCGCTGCTCACCGTGAAGGGTCAGGATGGGCTCTGGGCACAGAGCACAGCTTGTGCCAACGGGGGACTAGCCACTTAGTGGCTGTGTGAATTTGGCAAGTTAAGCCCTTTGAGCCTCAGTTTCCCTGTCTGTTAAATGAGTGGGTGGCTGCACCTGTCTCGGGATTGTGCCTCTTACATACATGGCACCTAGAAGGTGTTGATTAGAGTCTGCAGGTGAGCAGTGCCCATCGGGCCCCCGCCATGCGCTGCCACCCCTTCTTCACGTGATCAGTGCTCAGGAGCAGGAACTCCTAAGAGCACCGATCGCTGCTGTCACCATCGTCACTGTCATCCTCTTCCTCATGTTCATCAGTGTCACTCACATCGCAGTCACTGTCACCACAGTCACCACCGTTGCCACCGTCCTATCAGTGTCATCGTCGTCACCGACCTCGTCACCATCATCGTCGTCGTCCTCAGGCTGTCACCTTCATCCTCACACATTCCCCTGCCTGTCCTCCGCACACTCCTGCCTTGTCATTCACTGCTCACCACCTCACACCCTTTGGTCAGATGTCCATAGGCCCCTGGTGCCCATCCTCTGTCCCTCGGGCAAAAAGACAGTCTGCGAGCCTGCCCGCCTGCAGCCCGTGTCCTGGCATTTCTTTGACTCAGGATGGCTGGGGGGGGGGGACTTGTCACGTTCAGCCAACTTCTCAAACCCTCCCACAACATACTGGCCTTGCGAGCCCTGAAAATTAAGGAAGAAGAATCTATCCTTTGGCAGATTGAGGAACGGCATCTTATGGCTTTCTCCTGACACACAGTGATCCCATTCAGCCTATTGAAGGACTGGACACGTGCTCTGGTAAGTAACATGTTAAGTAATCACTGCATTCAAGTGAAGCAGGTTCATCTGTACATCAACTCTTCCTGGACCTACGACCATGGAACCTGCCCTGCGTGTGCGCATGTGTGCACACGTGTGCAGTGCAGCAGGAAGGGCTGTGTTACATGCCTTCTGCCTCCCGCGTCCTCACACGGGTGGTGTGCTCCGTGCTGTCTCCTTTCTGTGTGCGCACGTGTGCGTGTGCATACTAAGCGATGGGGAAGAGGGACCAAACGCCTTTTCCTGTGAGAGTTTCTTCCACCCCAACGGTCCTCCTTTCTGAGTTTGAGTCTCTTGCCTTTTCCTAATTATTGACTTCTCTGTTGACATTTCTGGTTTTTCTGTTTCTTTCCATGTTACTCTTTTACCTTGTAAGGAAAAGGAGAGTACCGGTGATGGGGGAGGAGAGCAAACACAGGCAGCCCCTGCTCACTGCCTGTCATTCCCTCCATGTCTACCCCGAGGGGCTGGCCTGCTGCCAGTTGGGTTGCTGCTCATACAGCAGGTCTGCCTTGCAAACCTCTGGTCCCTGAAAGTGTCCTGACATCTTTCCCTCAACACACACACTCACACACTCACATACACACTGACACCTACTAATGTGTCCTTAGACACTCACATATCAGGTCCTGGGACCCCCACTTAAGACAGATACTTCACAAGGACAGCGGCAGTCACAGGAAACCCTGAGCCCCAAGTGCTAGCTCGGGCACCGAGTGGGTGTCCAGTGCTGGAGGAATAAGTGAATCATCAGGGGTCCACTTGTCCTCAAGGCCACATGGTATATCTCTTGGTCACAGGTTCAGCTGCAAAGGTCGAACTTGTCCCAAGTGCCCCGACAGCCACGCACACTTCCTCTTAGCCCTTTTCAAATATTGTTATTCTCATGAATCCCTCCTGCTTACCCTGTAAGGTAAGCCCCCATCTGGGGCGCGTGTGCACGGATGTCCAGCCAGGCAGGCCGTGAAAGGTGAAAGCCGAGCCACAGGTTTGGGCAGGGCAGGGGCGACTTCACCAGGAGGCACCATTTGCTTGCAGTTATGTGCTTGCCCGAAGGGAAGCTTTGAATAATTCACACAGAGAAGTGGGTGGGGGTGCTGGGAGCTTCCCACAGGCTACGTGAATCCGTGGGGTGCTTTTCTCCAAAATCTAGGTCAGAGCTGACGCGATGGATACATGTCGCCCTTTCAGTATGAGTCACTGTGTGGAGCACAGTGGGAAAACATTCTGGAAAGAAGAAGCAACAGGCACTACATTTGACTAGACTGAGTCTCCTAAGTGCTTCCCTACACGGACCAGCGAGGTTGAGATGTGGATGAGTGAACACAGAGCCTGAGAGGATCGAAGAAGAAACCGGGAGCAGAGGTGGGGCACCGCCATGGGGTCCGTGGCCCTGACCTCCTTCCTGACCAGGAGCCCGTGCTCCCCGCTAGTTCTTTCTCTATCTCCTAGTGACGAGTCCTTCCCTGCCGGGAAGCCCTTCCTCCCGGGAGTGGAGGTCCCCCCAAGACAGTCTCTCTGGACCTTCACCTACAGTGACCCCCATCGCCATAGGTGTCACTTTGTCCTGTTCACTGGCCTTTAGTCTCAAAGAAGCAGTGTCCCCGGTGACTTTCTGACCAGGAGCCTGGCTGACTGCCGTCTCACCCTCTGCCCTGGGAAAGCTCCTCTCAGACAGCACCCACCGGGAGTGCCGCCATTGTTAAATGTATCGGTCAACGCTGACGAAGTGCTCGCCCACACCAGGCACTGAATCGGGCACTGAACCTGTGTGACGTCTCCTCTTGTCACCACAACCGTCTGGGAAATTCCTCAACATCTCTCTCCCTCAGTTTCCTCTTCTATGGAGGCAAAGAAAAAGCACTGTGCTGTAGGAGTGTCCCCGTGGGCAATGCGACACAGGGCACCAGGCCCTGCCAGCACTTGGTCAGTGAGCGGCGGCTCCTGGGCCGTGAGAGCCGGTCTCTGAGACATAAACACACCACGCACACATCTGGGCCGCATTCAAACAACGGTGAAATGTTGCTCAACGTCGGAAGATTAAGTTGAAGTGGTTTTTTAATATTCTTTCCTTGCGGCCAAGTCCTACGCGCTGGGTTAGCTTTTGAAACTTAGAACAAATTGTCATCTAGTAAGTTAAAATAATCTCGGCTCAAGTGCGTTTCCTGCTGTTAGTTCCCTTGGAATGTTCTGGGCTGTGTGTCAAATGCATTCTCACTGTGCTCCTGCCCGAGGGGAAAACGGCCATTGTTTGGCTGGTGCTATTTTTATTTAAATCACGGTCCAACTTTTGGAAAGTCTTGATGGTCATAAAAGTGAAATAGTGGGTAAAGCACATTTGGAAAAACTATAGTGGTTTATTTAAATAAGGAATACATGTTCCTAGGAGCAAATTTTGGAGACAAAAACTATAAAAGACAGAAACAATCCCACATAACCTTTTTCAAACACAACCATTTTGGACTTTTTGCAATCCAGCCATATAGACAGGTATGTAGATAAACAGATTAGCTAGACAGGTGTACACACGCAGAGAATCTGTATTCCACATGTGTGTGTGTGTCTATGTGACTTGCTTTTTCATGTAATTGAAGGTATGCATATATGTGTGTTGTCAATATGACCTGTAAGTCTGTGCTCACACTCAAATGTACACGACAGAAATGACCTGGCATCGGGAGATAAGTAGATACAGACATACCGACTCTGTTATTGGTGAAGTGATTTGTTAAGCCTAACATTCTAGCAAAAGCATTATTTTGTATGTTCCAGTGTTTTCCTGCCTATCATTTTAAGTATAATAATAACAAATGCAATGACTGAAATGCTGTTTCATAGGTCAGGAAATCCCGGTTCTAAGGCGCTTCCAGCACTGGGACTGAGGTGGCTTCGTAGTCGTGTTCATGGAAGAAGGACTAGAATGACACCTTCTGCACAAGAATACATGGATTGCTGTTCTCTTTTGGACACATTTCTGGAACATATGTTGCTGGATCAAAGAGTGTGAGCATTTGGAGTGTTCAAGGTTCATCCTAATAAACACCGTTGTATTGTTGAATCCACGGCTTCTAATGTTGTTTCATTCACATCCCCACCGGTTTGTTTTCACTTTATTTCCCTGCATTCTCCCCAATGCAGCCATCACAGCCTTCCCAGGAGCATGTTTTACATTTAAAATAGTAGTAATAGATGTTCAGTGGGGCTTGAAAGGCATCAAACGGCAGTGTCAGCAACCCAGGAGGCGTGTGGCCAGGCTGTTGTGCACCAGCACCTTCGTGTGTGAGGAAAGACCGCCGAGGTGCGTTGCGGTCACGGCCCCCTCAGGGAGACCACAGTCCTGCGAGGGTTCTGCACGGCTGCACCCCACAAAGAAAGGGGGCTCCCAGAACTCATAAATATCGGAGCCTCTTCAAGTGAGGAGCTTCGAGAACATGCCGAAAAAGGTTGGGCCTGGAATGGTGGGTTTTCAGAGACTGAAGAATGAGACAAGAAAAGAAGTCCCCCATAGAACAGTCCACGGAGAGCAGAGCCCAGCAAATGAGGGCAGGAGGGAGGTGTAGAAGGGGTGGGTGAGGATGGCTGGCCGAGGGGCCAGCACACTCTGGAGGAAACGTGGGACTCGTGTGTGGGCCACAGGGACCTCGGAAGGGGCATGAGACGGGCATGGAGGACGCCCTGTGAGTTGCGGGGCCATCCCAACGTGGCGCGGTGAGTGCTAGGGGGGGGTCCTTGAGGAGGAGACGTTAGGTGACTGGTAACCTAGTGTTTGTGGGACCAGTTTTAACTGAGTGTTGTGGCCATAGGAAACTACCCAGTGCAGAATGTGATGGGAAAACCACTAGAAATTGGTAGGTGATTGCCACTGTGGCGGGGGAAAGGGAGGAGAGGCAGGTTACAGCCCCTGGGTCCCAGCCCCGCCGGGTCCCAGCATGGGGAATGGTCAGCGCTGAAGTGGAGTCCTCAGGCTGATGGCCTGAGGGTGTTTTCACGCTGCACAGATGTCGGTCTCCCTAACACTATGTTTCTACACAGCCTCAGCTACAGGGTTCCCCCAGAACCTGCAGAAAGCCTTGCCCTCGTGCTTCCCTAATCTGACCAGTGCACTCTCTGATGTGGGGTCGGTTCTATGGTTCTCCAGTTCTCCTTCAATTCTTTTCAGTAAATTCTTTTTGTTGTCTCAAAAAAAAAAAAAATCTAAGGTTAAACATAAAACAAAAAGAAATGAACACTCAGAGGTGTTACTGAGGAGAGGAAGCCGAGTCTGGGCCTGGAGGGAAAGTCAGACATTTCAAGGGGGAGCCCAGGTGAGCCTGTTCCACTTCTGTTCCCTTCGGGATGGACGTCACCGACACTCCTGAGAAGGAAGCTGGGGGCGATCACACGAACAGGTCTGCACGTGCAAGTCCATCAGCAAGGCCCCTTTAAGCCCTGGGCAGACTAGCGGGGGCTGTGACTCAGGGTGTAGGTGGGGTCCCTCAGGCCAGCGGCTCAGTTCTGCCACTCTGGGTTGTGTGACCTTGGAACACCCGCTGAGCAATGTTCCGTGTAGCAAATGTTCACCTGTAAATGGGGTGGTGTCGCTTATGTCACCTGACTGGAAACCAAACAAGACAATTAGTAGAGCTGCCTTGTAAAACGCAATGATTTGGGGCAATCGCTCAATTATGCCTATCTGATGTGTCAACATGTGTTGGCATTTACGTGTCTAGCACCCTGGCACTTATTTTTATAAGTAATCACAGCACAAAAGCCTCTGAAATAAAATGTCACCGTAGAAAAAAATACCAGAGCAAATCACAGAGTAAGAGGAAGTCTGCATTCTCATCCAACCCCACTTCCCTGAGAAAGTCAGACACAGCGTCCTGTGCCGGGCAGGTGTCACACAGACAGCTCGTGGCAAGGCCCTTGTCTCCACGCCGGACCTTGGACGCGCGGCCAGTGCTCCCTTGAGCAGAGCCCCAGCTCTCCCTCCCGGCCCCACCCACCGGAGGCAGATACTGGAGGTCGAGGAGCCCTGAGAAAATAAACACGGCATGGTTCCCGGGCTGCGTGCTCCGGCCCTGGCTGTGGCCATGCTGCCTCCTGGCTCTGGAAGTTCCTGGGGAGGGGGCAACAGGAAGGAGGAGCAAGCTGCATGAAGGCATTTTAGCTCTGGCTCTTTCCCTCCAGTTCCGAGGAGAAATGACCCCAAATCGTGCGCTTCCAGTGGGCATGACATCATCTAAGCTGTTGCGAGTACAGAGCCTTCTGCAGGCTGCTATCACTTTCCCCCAGAGATTGGGCCTGAGACAGAGCCCCAAGTGCTCACCCGCGTGGCAGCGCTGGTGTCAGGGCCAGGCAGGTGCCATTTGGGGCTGGAGCTCCGCCCTGCCCCGCCCCAGCTTGGGTTTGGTTCCTGGACTCCACCGTTTGTTCCTTCCCCTTCAAAGTAAGGACGATGACCACAGCAGCCTTAAGCAATCAGTGAGGTGGCCCAGGAAAAGTGCCTGGCCCTCTGTGGTCCCCCGTGTGAGCTGTCGTCCTCATGTGCGAACTGCCTGCCTAGGGAAGGGCAGAGCTGGCTGGGAAACTGGACGTCAGGGAAAGCGATGGCGTCCCTAAGTAAGAGGCCAGTGGAGACCGAGCTCAGGGTTCAGAGGCAGCGTTTGCACCACGGGAGATACATAAACAGGGACTGGCTTTAAAGATCATTAGCAAGGCAGTGGGGCTGGGGGCAAGGAAAGCCAAGAGACAGCAATTGTCGCCGTGACGCAAGACGCAGTTGAGGACCTGAGAAGACACAGCAGATCGATGAAAGAGAGTTCGGAACGCACGGGTGTCTCACGCGGGCTGGGATTATGACGGACCTTAAGGTTTCTCAGGCGTGGGGACCTCCTGACCCATGTCCCATCGGCGGTGGTATCTGGTCACTGAACTGAGTTTCACGACAGAAGAGGGCTGTTGAGACACTCAATTGGAGAGAAAACTACACCGAAGCCTGCGGCAGGACACAGCCTGCAGTCCGGCCAGCTTCCAGCTGACTTGGGCTGGGGAAGCAGAGTGAGGAGGCTTGGCCAGCACACCCCAAATACCATGCTGCTAAAAGAGGCCGCCCGCTGCGTGCGGCTTTCACAGCAGGCGGGTGAGTTCCCAAACACTAGTCGAGGATCACCGCTCACCTGCTGACTTCTGGCAAGGCCTGTGTCTGACAATTGTCCCATGCTTGGATGACAAAGGGGAAGGTCGGTCAGTGCAAGGACCAGACGTTTGGACAAGAACAGGCGTGATGATGAGACAGACACCTCAAGTCCCTCTTGTAATCGAGACACAGATCGAACCCACTTTATAATATATATTCAGACGGGTAAGATATTAGGTCCACATGTAGCAGCAAAAGGGTGGGAAAGAAAAACAAACAAGCACAGTCTCCGATTGAAGGTTGGACAGACCAGGGTGTCAAGTCCGGGGAGTGGCCAGCGTGGTCAGGCACGCACAGACCTCCGTGCACGCTGCCGTTTGAAGGGACAGACACACAGTGCTCTTACCATTACATGTACAAGTGTTAGTAATGTTTAAGTGTTCATAAATTCACTGTTCACTCCTCAATCACAGAATGACTCTGCAAGGGAGACAGTTCTCACGCCGTGAAACAAGGAGGACCTGGGGCCCAGAAGGCCGTGTGGCTTTCTCGTCTCCACGAGCACCAGGCCCTGTCAGGGCAAGACGCTGAGTATCAGGATGTGTGAGAAGCACATGGTTTGTGCTTTACATAGGTCCAAACTCGTGGGCAGGAGACGGGGTGGTGATGCTTAAGGGGCTGGACTTCGAGGGGGGAGCCCACACCCGGCTCCGAGGGCCAGGCAGGAGGCCCCGCTGTGGCTTCCTTCACTGCGTGTGCCTGTGAGCAGATCTCGTCCTGGAGATCCCCTCAGTGCCCCTTCAAAAACCACATGAGGCGGGCTACTCTCCCGCAAAGGCCGTTTGCAAAGGAAATTAGGGTCCCACAGATGTTGTGAGACCCAGCGAGGCTGCCTAGTGCTCTCTCCAGGACGAGAGTTCTGGTCACTCAGCCCGTGCACATCCAGAAGCTGCAGAGTCTTGGCTGAGCTAAGGCTGCACTGACGGGGCTCATCACAAAAGATTAATGAGCTACTTAGTCGTCCCATGGGGGACCTTGACGGTGACAGTTATGGCAAATGATTGATTTGCCTTTCTGGACTGCACCCTAGGACAGCACATGAAAATGCTAATTAGAGGCTAAGAGAACACGAAGAACTCTTGAGTATCGTTAGGCTGGTTACCCCATGTTGGCAAGACGGCTGTCACGGGAGGCAGATTATGGTGCCTCTTAAAGAAGCCCAGGAACTGAGTCTGCAGGGCCCCTAGGAGCCGTTACCATGTAAGTTTTCTGTGACAGGAAATCCTTCCTGATCGACCCACCAAACTCCCCCAGGGCCTCTGTCACTATGCTGCGTTGGAGTGTGGGACACGAATGGTGCTTTCATTCTGTGTATAAGAAACTGCCATGTACCGGATGTAACCAACACCTGCCTTTTTCCAGGCTAAACCAGCCAGGGTTTGAAGGATACATTCTTCTTGTATGGGGCCCTCATGACAGCATCTTTCTATCACATTTGCAGACTGGAAACCCAGCAGGATGATGGGTGGAAGCGCCAGGATGAAGTTGTATTAGGGAACGGGACACAGTCAAGATGGTGCAGTGACAACAGCTCACGGCTGTCAGCCACAGAGCTCGAGGGCACCTCGTGCTCTCAGGAGCCCATATGGCCGTAAGGCCACCATATTCATGTGACAAGAGGAAAGATGGCCTGTCCTCGTCGCAGGGAACATGCGCTCTCAGAGGCCGACAGGCCTCCCGGTGTCAGGCTGACATCCTTGGTGGAGCAGCAGGAGCCTGGAGGCCCGACGACTGGGGACCTGTGGGGATCGGCCCAAGCTTTCATTTGCTTCGTGTCACCGTCCCTGCCCTGCTGCTGTCCCTGACACTCAGCGCCCACCTGTCCCTTGTTGGTTCCTTCCCTGACTCAGCTTCAGTGCCACCTTCCCACCATGAGCTTCCCGTTCTCTCCGACACCTCAGAGCACCGACTGCACACGTGAGCCACGATGTGGAAAAGGGGGGTTGGTTACCCACGGTGGGGAACGCCAAGACCAAGTCAAGCTTGGGTCCACGTGGTCTCCATCTGAAGCATAGGGTATTTGTATAATTCGACCCCTGAAATTATTTCCTTTGAGAGGGGCGTGGCCTGTATGGGGTTACTCTATCTGGTTTCCCATTCTTCTCCGATTAGGCTTGGTCTCCCCTTTCCTCTCTCGCCCATATGGGCCCCCAGGTTAACCCAGGATTAGAAGTTTTCATTACTGTCAACTCTCAGGACCACTCACCTCTCACCTCCATTGGATTCTATTTTACTCAGTGTTTTGGCCTCTGAGGGCTTACTTACTTCCCCTCCTCCGCAGGCATTTAAAAACCAATTTGCTGTGTTTTACCAGTATTTTAGAGATTCTGTGTCTCCCTGTCCCTCTCCCTCTCTCTCCCCTAGAGGGATGTTCTTTCTTATGACTTTAAATACCATCTTTGTGCAAAAATTTCTAAATTCGTATGGCCAACCGAAACTGCTCTAGCATTGTATATCTGTAAGGTGCTAAATTGTGCCCCTCCCAATTCATATGTTGAAGACCTTTTAAATCTAATACTTCAAAATTTAACCATATTAACACCTGAAATTAATTTAAAAAACAAAGGATACACACACAAAAAAATTTGACCATATTAGAGACAGGGCTTGTAAAGGTGTGTTCAAGGTAAAAAGAGACCTTAGGATGAGCCATAATCCAATCAGACTGGGGTCCTTATAAGAGGGGATTGGGACACACAGAGACTGGCATGCACGGAGGAAAGACACAGCAAGAAGGCTGCCCTCTGCAAGCCACGATCTCAGAAGAAACCAAACCTGCCAGTGCCTTGATGTCCGATTTCAGCCTCAGAGCTGTGAGAAAAGAAATTTCCATTGTGTAAGCCACCCAGTCCATGGCATTTGTCATGGCGGCCGAGCAAACTAATAAACTCTTAAGATGTCCAGCTGTCTGTTTGACATCTGTGTCGGAGACCCACAGCCATGTCAACTTATACTTGTCCTAAACCTGCTCACCTTAGTCTTCTCTTCCCCACCAAGTGTCCCTGTCAGCCAACTACCGTGTTTCCCCGAAAATAAGACCTAACCAGACAATCAGCTCTAATGCACCTTTTGGAGCAAAAATTAATATAAGACCGGGTCTTATATAAAACCCGGGTTTATAGTATAGTATAGTACAGTACAGTACAGTATAGTGTAGTATAGACCCGGTCTTACAGTAAAATAAGATCGGGTCTTATACCACATTAATGAGGAACTAGGAGGAATTCTCAATTACTCACTGTTCAGTACCAGCAAATCCTCGCATGCTTACCTTCATTGTTAGCACTAGGGTTCAGGCCACTATTATTTCTTGCTTTATTATTTCTAGTAAAGTAAATCCACAAGTTATCTCCCTGCCTCCATTCTTATTCCTTATAGGGACTCTCCCCCCACAGCTAAGGACTCTTGATAAATGTTTTGTGTTCCTTTCGCTGGTCCTCAGAGGGGAGGTTGGTCCAAATTCCCTCTCCTGACCTCACACCCAGACGCAGTGCCCAGAAGAGCGACTTCGTACCGTTCCTCTCCTCTGTGGCCTCGTCTCCATCGTCACCATTTTTCCTTTTCAATGAGAGACTCTTCTTTGAGATCCAGTTTCCTTATTACACCAAACCCCAACCTGGTGTCTTCATCCATCCACAAGTGAACACGAGCTTTTGTACTTTCAGAAGCAACGGGTGACTCGCACCTTGGGACAGACTCTTCTCGAAATCTGAGTCCCACGTGACTTTGAAATGTGACACAAGTATGCCATTTGGTGCCTCGTTAGGTGCACGAGGCTCATAAGTAAAAGGTTTTTCCTTTTCCTCCTTTACCTCCCTGTGTGTTACCCCAGGTCACTCTCTGACGACTGCTCCTCTCTAAAACCTTCCTCCATGTTTGCCATGCCTCTTTCCATTACATAGGGGGCAATGGGGTGTAGCTGTGTCGGTGATTACCCAGGTATCCTCAGGGCTTAGCATGGGGCACAGAACTTGGTGACCACAATAGAAACTTAATAATTCTTTGTTAATTTGAAAATAGTATTTTGGCAACATTTTGGGTTTCTGCAAAAATTAAGATCACCTTACTGCAGAATTGCAAGGAGCTGTGCCAGCTCATAAGGCAGCCTTCCGAGAGCGGACACACGCTCTGCTGTACACTGTGCCCTCAGGAGTGGGCTCCTCCCGTCTGTGCTTCGGGCAGATGTGAGGGGTGGTGGTGGCATCTACCGCTGCTAGAGTGCGTGTCACACGGGGACCCCTCCCGGACATCACACAGCGGTCTCATAAGGCCTCTTGCACAGATGGAGAAGTAGAGAGAGGATGAGCAATGACGTTCCCAAACCACAGGACAAGTACAGGGCTGATGCGAGAGTCCCGCCTCGGCCCTCAGGCTCCGGCGGCTCTGGGGTTAACCGCGGTTCCAGGAGGATCTCCAAGCCCAAGAGGAGACTCGCCTGGCACTGCTGAGTGGGAAACACAGGTCCCAAGCACCTCCGTCACCTAAGCCAGTCCTCTGCCCCTGGCATCTCAGGCTCAGGGAGGGGTTGTTTTATTCCCAGCTGCCAAATCCCACGAGGTCCCCGAGGCCATTTCCCCTCTATATGCCCCTTGCTGTGCCACTCCTCATCCACAAACAGTCATGGAGCAGGGTCAGTAAGCAGCAAACAGGTAGGTAGACGGAATATTTGTAAGGTATTAGGGTGCTCACCTAGAAGCAAAATCTAGAACATACGAATCTAGAAAATGATTGACGTGGAAAAAAAGCTGTACTAATAGCAACTCTAAAAAATATGTAAAATGTTTTCCTTTTTCCCAGATTGTCTGTGAAACAAGAAGCTCAATGAGACCTAATTCTTCTTTCCAGACACCCCTGAAATCGGTTACACCCCACCCCCCCATAGAGGAGCCAGATGGCAGCAACGAGCCCGGGGCCCCCTCACAACACTCCCGTTGGTGGGTCTCCATGTCTAAATAAATCCCCAACAAGCTGTCCCATCAGCAGTAGCGTCTGTTTACACAGCAATAAACTGAGTGTGCAATTGCATTTCCACTCACATATGAACGGTATCCAGGACACATCCAACAAAGTAACAAGAAGTGAACCATAAAGTTCTTGGATGTTTAAGAATCACAGGAACTTCCTAAGAAAGAACAACAATATTCTGCTTTGGAAAACATCACTGAGAGCTGCACTGCCCTGGTTCTGTCTGGTGAATAAACGTGGTCATGTTCTACCTCCTGAAACCAATGGCTCACACCCCTGGGTGACTCAGCTGCAAAAGCTTAGGGGGGCTGCGAGAGCAGTGAGAGGGGACGAGTCGGGTGGGAGGGCCGCAGGCTCCTATGAGCAGGGCTCTTGCTGGAGGAGTCATCCTGACGTGGCCTCCGGTGAGTGTAGAGACCTGCCAGTCACAGCCGGTGTGAACATGAGTGTGAACAGGAGGCAGAGGAGTGCAGAGGGCTGGCACGCCCACAGCACCCTGTTCTCCTCTGCCTCCTCTGCGGGGAAGCCCTCGAGCAGCAGGGGCTGAGCGAGGCCAAAGGCTGCCACAGGCTTGCTGCACGTGACTTGCACAAGCTCCAAGGGACGGGCCTCTTGCATCATCTGCTAATACCTAGTGAAGGCCTGCTGGTGTTTCACACAGTGCCCTGTGGAACGGCTGTCCCAGGGCCTCCTAGGACCCTCCCACTGTCCCTGGCAGGTGTGGCCAATGAGGACCCAGACCCCAGGGCAGTGGTGTCTATGGCAAGTGAAAACTAGAATCCTGCAAAAAATGCCAGTGAGAAGTGCAGGAAAAAGTGCAGACAGAACTTCCAACTTTGGGGAAGAACATTAGAAATGGGCGGCAACGGGTCTGGGAAATGGGCCACCTGGTTTTGGCGCCTGAGACACAACAAATGCATGGATAGGACACAGAGCAGCCAACCTGAGGCCGAGCCGGCCGTTCACACGGGAACTGGCAGCTGCTGGGAGCTGTAGGGCCTGTGGAACATTCTGCACGGCTGTGCCCGCCCGCTCGGAGGAGACGCCCCGGCGTCAGGAATGCACCGTTCTCTGAGCTGTTTCCTTCCACAACTTGGAAGACGTGATGATTAACGTAAACAGCCATTGCCAGATGGGGCTCCACGCAGGACAAACGAGAGCACAGGGTGTGCCGACACTCATGAGGAAGCTCCGCGTCTGCACCGCGCTTCCTGGGGGCGGGCCACGCCAGGAACAGCCTCCCAGCCTCAGTGTGCTCTCCCGTCACCTTAGCAGGTGCTACCTGGCAGGGCTGTCAACAGGCTTGGTGCCCGAGGCATAGAGACGCCTGTCCTTCCATAGCATTCTAGAAGCTTCCATATTTGCCGCTAGGCCACCCCCAAGCTATTGGGAGAAGAAACAACCAGAGCGGAGGGATTCCCAAACGTGTTAACAGCCACAAGACACTGAATTCATTCATATTAAAAGAAAAAAACACACATTAAAACCTTGAACTCCCAAACTATGTAAAAAGATGGGGGGAAAAATACAGTGTTTATTTTACCAAGCAAATGTCACTCTGAGATCGAAGTATAATAAAAATAGACCAGAAAAGAGAGTGGAACCACTCTCACAAAATAATAATTGAGATCCTAAATTAAGAGCTAATTAATAGGCTTCAAAATTCAAGAATGGGAACGGAATGGTGTCTGACTACCAGGAAGAGGAGAACTCATTTGAAAGTGGTTTACCTAATTTGGAAACATTACATATTCTTCAGTGATACTGAGAGAGAGAGAGAGAGAGAGAGAGAGAGAGAGAGAGAGAGGAGACCACATCGACGCATAGATTCTTTCCATGAGAACTTTAAAAGACATAAGGTTGTGTAAGTAATTATTAGGTCGTGGTGCTGTTGGGCTTATAAGCACATAGGTGTTTCCTACATTTCTGTAGCAACAATGGGACATGGGAGGGGAGGAGAGGGAAGGCATGGAGCATCGAGGCTGCGGAGCTTTGAGAAGACGGTGACGCTGGTCACGGCCAGGGTGCCAGCACATCCCCAGGACAAGTGGCAAGAACACAGCTCCAAGCAGGAACACCACCCGGCAGGGGTCTCCCCAGGGGGGGCCAGCTCGCCCTCGTGGCAGAAATGCATGGCAGGCGCTGAGTCAAGTATGGCTGAGAGGGGGACCCTTCCTCATGTCAGGTGGGTAAGTCATTGGACGTTAGACTTACTGAGCAGCCATGGCCTTTCGTAAGGAGAAAGAAGAGCCCTAATGTGGGAAAGTGGCATCTAGGCATGGGGTCGCCCATGGCAGCTGTCACTGTGGGGCACGAACCTGATCTGCTGCCCTTGTGGGCTGCCATGGTCCCAAGGGAGGAGGGCACGGGACTGAGCTCAGGCTGCGTGGACTGTATACACTCAAGACCAGGGGTCTAACCGACGTCAGTCATTTCTCTCTCTCTCTCCCTGTCTCTCGGCTTCTTAATGTCTAAAGCTAAAACCTCTTCCAGGTGTGGTGATGGGTAGGCATGTGAGCCCAGAGGTTGCTGTGTGACCCCTGAAATGAAGGGTCCAGCGTAGCCTGGCCTGTGCTTGAGCCTGGCTGGGCCTCGCTGGGGAGGGTCCACAGGAGCACGTCACAGGACGACCCACATAGTACACGAGGCTGAACCATCTCTTACCAGCAAGACATTTCATACAGTATATTTCCCGTTTCTGTAGGAAACCAGACACAGACATCATAAAACACATGGTGTATACATGTGCCTTTGCTGAAAGACTGGTAAAAATTTAGTAATTAAAAAACTATTTGTATTCTGTTCCACTTAAAATCCACTAAAAATGATGAAACTCAAACTGCAATTGTTTCCTAATTTTATACTCACCCAGCTCTTTTTACTTTTTAGTCCCATGGGAAACATTCAAACATATTTTCTGGCTTGGCAGGCCAGACACTGTTGGCAGCCAGCGTGGGAAGGGGCTGTCCAGGCAGGTGTGGGAGCCGTGAGATTCCCGCTGATCTTCCGTCTCACACTGGAAGTGAGCATTTGCTTTGAGCGCTCACAAGCGCAAACTTAGCGTAAGACAGGGGCAAAGGCTCTTATTTTTCTTTAATTGGCAAACTGAAACTTCAGATTTTTCTTTTCAGTTCCACGAGCGCTGTGGCCCCAAGTTGCCCCATGTGCTGACATAGTTAGCGCCCCGCGTTGCTTGAGCAGGCAGCAGACAAGGCTCACGTCCGTTCCCAGAACGCAGCCGTTCATAGAAGTGTTGGGTGTTGGCAACACTTGGGTTGGAGAAATGGCCTCCGGCATGGGCAGGACCTTGACCCCGGTTGTACCAGGGCCCCACCTTCCTAACTCTGTGGTCCCGGGTCCAGAGGGCTGGCCTGGGTAGTTTTGGGACCCTGCCAGACGACCCCCAGCTCCCAAGTATGGGAACTGTTGTTACATGCGCTCTCCTGCTTGAAGAAGACAGACCATGCGACAGACCCACCCTAGGCAGCTTCCCAACCAGCCTTCTAGAAAAGAGAGACAAGGGGACTTTTGAGTGAGCAAACTCTTTATTTAGAATTTTTTAAAAAAGAAACGAGCAGCTGAATTAATGCATTTTTAATGGCCACTGGTAGGTTCCCTTATATGGGCAGAGTGGTAATTGGCACCATATTGTAGGAAAGTTAAAAGGCAGGATTCATGTTAATTTTCAAATATGAAAATCGCAGTTAATTTGTCAATGACATAATCCTTAGCCACTTATGAAGGGACGCAGACTGAAGCTCATACGTTTTTTGGTCATTTCATGTTAATTAAAAACCGAATCTGAGAAAATGGGACCATTTTTCTCTGATGTGCTGTGCCCCTGGGTGTGGGCTTCCAACCATTGCCCATGGAACCTGCTGACGTGGCCCCACTCACCTCACGGTCACACCGGCAGGCTCTGGGGGCCTGCTTCACAAGGTCCTTCTAGGACTCAGCTAGAAAGTCATGTGACGTGGTTGGCCCCATGCTTGGCCTGCGTCCTGCGGCCGTCACTGAGTCGCTGTGGAGAGGGGAGTGGTCACACCTCCTCCTGCTCCCAGAGCGTGCTGGCTGTCCTGTGGGAACCAGCCCCAGGGGTTCAGGGCTTTGCCAAGGCCACACTTGCCCCACACTCGCCTCTCTTCTCTGTGGTCAGGCCTCTTGCACAGCTGCGCCTTCAAAAAAGTTGTTTGACAAAAGACCGAGGCGGCTGTGACCCCAATCTTTGTGCAGCTTGGAATCCCAACTAGCTTTAGTGCTAAGATAAACTCTCTTGGAAGGCAGGCGTCTGAAGGAAAAGCAAATATTTTGACCATTAAAAGAACCTCTAAACAATCACGGTCAGAGGCCTGGTTTGTGTTCGGCTTCACTCACCTCTGGCCCACAGGCCACTTTCCCTCAGTGCTCGAGCTTCTCACCACTGATGGTCTCATGGGGACTTGGGACAAGATAATGGCCTGCAAAGGGTACTCATGCAACAGCTGCCCTCGGGTAGAGGCATCTTCCAGCATAAAGCTCACCGCAGGCGCCCAACGCGTCTTCCCTGGTATCCTGGGTCAGGAGGGCGTGGGCAACGTGCTGGGCGGCTCGGTGAGGGCCCGTTGGCAGATCACGTGCCGTGACCCTTCCTTCTGTAGCCTTCTTGGTCACAGTTTCAGAGGGTTGGACTGGTTTGTCGGAACAGATTTGGGCATTTTAAAAGCATGCTTATAAGTATTCAGCTTCAATGCTAGAGTTCGGTCATTTGGCAAAGATATGGAGGATTTAACACACAGCGGGAGTTGCCCATGTTCCCTCAGCCCGTCCGTCCTCTGCGCCCTCCTCACTGCCTGCTGTGTGTGGGCAGGACCCCTCTGTGACCTGGGAGGTGAGGGCACCGGCCAGTGTCACCCAGCTCAGGCCTGGATCTGCCTTTCAGCTGCCTTGTGACCCATTACCACAGCAGGAAGGGGACACTGTTTCCCATACGTCTCATGCCTGTAGAAAACACCAGTCATGGCCACGTGTCTGTCCTCCGAGATTTGCATTAAATTGCTATGAATCCCCTGCCCTCTCCAAGGTTTTTGTCACTTCCTGGTAGCTTCCACTGTTTTTCCCTAACTTCCTTTTTAAACTGGACGTTGATCTCATCTCAGGGGTGGCTCTTCTCTGCTCCTACCCACTCTTGATCCCACTCTACTTCCTCTCCATAGAGCACGTTTGTGTTCCAGAGCATAATGGCAGCCTTCAATGATGGTGGCAGACGACAACAGCAGCAGCAACACTGAGGGGAGGGGGAGGGAAGGGAGGGGAAAGGAGGGAAGGCGAGGGGGGGAAGAGAGAAGGGAGAGAGAGAGGGAAGGAGAGAGAGAGAGGAACGTAATCCTGACTATTAGCCGTCTCTGTTCTGTGGGGCCTTCCCCATCCCTAAATCTCATCTTCTCACAGGCTCCTGATTTTCTGCAGGCCTTGCACCTGCTGCCGTGCTGCTCAGCCCTGTTCCGCCCATCACGCCGTTGCTCCCCACCTCTGAAGCTGTATTTATTTCATATGTAGGTCAGGACATAGGTCACTGTGTTGTCCTTTCTCCTGCTCAACCAGGTTCCATGGGCTGTGCCCATCATTCACAGGTCACGTCAAGCGTTTTGTGATTTGTGGGCATCTACTCAAAAGTGGAGAGTATACCCGCCTGTGAGGACGGGGCACCAGTAGCTGGTGCACATCAACAGCTTTTGAGTTGTCCTGACCCCTGTGAGGTGGGTGTTGGTCACCACCTGAGGCTCATTCTGTGGTCTGACCCAGCTCACAGAATGAGAAGAGGGTCCAGGCACACACCTCCCTGCACCATCCTCCTTACAGCCCCCACCCCCAGGACACATGAATAATGGCACCCATCCACCCAACATGAAATCAAACATGAAATCCACCCAACCAAAATCAAAATGCAGTTATATGTGCTAAGAAAAATGAAACACTTAGGGATAAACCTGACAAACAGGACTCGTGTGCGGAAACCTACAAGAACGCAGAGAGAACCTACATGAATGCGGACACATCCTGTGTTCGTGGTCTGGAGGTCAACAGAGTACAGAGGACACGTAATAAACATCTCCATAAACTGATGTCCAGTTTCAACGCAGCTCCTACCAAAATCCCAGCAAGGTTGTCACAGACACAAACAGGCTCATTCCCAATGTGTGCGAAAAGGCACAGACCCGATGACTAAAGTGGTCTTGATGAAGAATAATACGAGGGGGGACTCTTTCTTCCTGGCATTAAGGCTCATTACATGGTTACTGCAGCCCAGAGCATGTGGGGTTGGCGGAGCCCTGGACACACACAACACATCGCTTCCTCTGCCTGTGCCCCCTGCCTCCCCCCCACACCTGTAATCCCTACTGTTCTTTGAAACTGAGTCCGGGGTCTCTCTGGGAGTCTGTCCAACTGGGATGGTTAGAAGTCTTCTTTTCTGAAATCCCAGTCTCTCTAAAACGGACGGTCACTGCCATATCTGTCTCTCCCACCGTGGTAAGAAGCAGGGCACTGCGTCTCCAGTTGGTAGCCCAGGGCCTGGCACATAGTGGGCCCACAGGAAATGTGTGCTACCTGAGCAAACCAATAACTCCCATGAAAGCACTTTTAAAACTGGTCTTGAGTGTATGTGGAAGTGACACTGTCCTGTGAGTTCACGCTGCTGATCTAACTGGGATTTCTTTAGAATGTATTCCATCTTAGTTGCGCTTGGTTTTTCCTTCTGTTTAAGGAGGTGATTCTATTTTACTGTGGCACCAAAGGTTCTTACTGGTCAGAAAATAATGTTCCCCTGACAGTGAGTTAGAAGAGTGGGGTGTCGTGCTAAGAATAAAGAACGGAACGGTTCCCCTCCTGGCCACCTCGCGTGGTCCCCAGCTACAGCCGCCGATGTTGTAAAACCAAATAAACACTGGAGGAGTCGAACGTTTGCCTAGGAGGTGACCTTTCCTGGACTTCAGTGACACATCCCACAGCTTTGCTTATATTTTCTAATCTGTTTGGTCTGGAGCTGAGACTGGATGGCTCCCGACTCTTGAGGACCCTTCAGGCATAGACGGGATGGGCCTCTCGTGGCTTGGCCTGGAGCCACCGTCCCCTGCAGCCATCTTTACTGGGCGCAGGAGACGTGGCTTTCCTGCTTCTGTCCTGAGGCCAAAGCTCAGTGCTCAGAGGGATAATGTCGGAGAAGACGGCTCACTCGACCCAGCACCACGGGTTGGCCTCACACATCTCACCCCACAACTGGCCTGTAGGGTGAACCGGGTGAGAGAGGAGAGGCCAGTGTCCCAGGGACAGCGTGCGGCCACAGTCCGCGGCCGGGGCCTCTGAAGGCTGTGGGCTGCAGCAGTGGGACCCTGCAAATTGCACACAAATGTTATTATACCAGACTCCAATGCTCATTTGGCCCTTTCATGATGGCCCACCTTTCATACAGGATGACACTGGGAAGGCCCACGACGGGGGAGGGGCTCGCTGGAAGTCACTGACCCTGAGGGAGGCGAGGCTGCCTGGGTCCAGGGCTCACTCCCTGTGTATCCTGTCAGGACTCCACCAAATCCTAGCCGTGCAAACATTGAAACCTCTGCTTAGATTTCAGAAACATACAACCAGTCCTCACCCTAAGCCCTGTCCACACGCACACCCCATTCTTGCTGAGACTGAAGATATGCGCAGGGTGGAAACAGAGGTGATGCAGGGTAATCCAAAATAAGGCTGAGGGGTCAGGGGCCAGGCGTCAGGCAGGGCGGGAACCAGCCAGAGCACTCCGCGGGCCTCGACGGGCCCATTTCTCAGGTGTGTCCCCTTGGGCACATGGCAGAAACAGTAAAGAATGAAAATGCTATGAAATGTTAGTGCCTCAAATTTTACGAATGAAGTGGAAACTCAGTTTGTTCGGCTTTAAGGAGCTTAAGCTGCGCTCGCTGGTTCCCAGCCGCCATCAGCCCCTGTGTGCCTCAGGCTCCCAACAGGACTTACCAACGTGGCTTACTGACGTGGCCCATAGAATTGTTGTGAAGACTAATGGCCGCAGCGAAGCACTCAGGACCACAGGAGATGTGTCACAGGCTTTGTCTGCTTCCTGTCACCACCCAATTCATGTCAATTAGCCTCAGGCCTTGAGGCTGGCGGTCCTGGGCGCTGCAGCCCAGAGGAAATCATGTCTTAGATAATCAAAGTCCTCATTTAAAAAAATAAAATTTTACACACACACACACACACACACACACACACGTATGTACGTCTTGCATTAAAGAGAAAAGGAAAACCCCCAGTTTATTTATAAAACTCACTGACTCACAAAAGGACCAAGGCAGCTGGGCACGTAAGGGACAGGGACGGATGCGGAAGCTTCAGGAGGCAGGACTGGGGTGGGGTGGGGGTGGGGAGCAGGCTTCCTGGTCCCTCAGCAAGGCTCCGTCCTCCCACTGTGAGTTGCCCTCCTCTTCTGTGACCAGCTGCATGGAGCTGAGGGGCCAACTTGCAGAACCTGTCCTTCTAGGGTCTCAGTCACTTCACTGCAATGGCATCCCAGGGGCCTGGCTGAAGCTGGAGCCCACCGCCCAGGCTGGGCTGAGCGCTCACACGTCACCATCTAGTGGCACGAGGTGCAAACAGCACCCACTCCCCCAACACACAGCAGGAGAATTCTTTAAAGAAACGTTTTTCTCGTAGTGCAAGTAAAAAAGACTTTCTCCCCTTTTAAACAAGACATAATGAAGATCGCGTTATGTTTTGGTCCTTTGGGCTCCTAAATAAATGAAAATATGAGGGGAAATCACATCCAGGCTCTAGCCAACCAGAAGTCAGGGAGTTACCCGGATACCTCGTTTAGGGGGGCTAGCTCCATGGGTTCAAGGTGCCTCACAATGCAGGTGAACACGCCTGCCTCTCCAGGAGGCAGAGCAGAGTCACCAAAGTGGAATCGGGGCCCCTGTGTGTCCCTCAAATGCCACGTCACTTTACGTCTTACTCTTCAACCTCAGAACCTATGAAATGCAGACGGTAGCAGGCTGTGTGTGGAGTTGGTTCTCCACTATGTGAGCGGGCTTTGCACACACCTCAGGTGAGGGGGCTGCCCCCGGGCTCTGCGCTGACAGGTCTGAGGGCGGCAGTGGCCTGTGCTGTAGGAGCCCCTGCTCCCTGGGAGGGCATGTCTGTCTCTGTGGCCTGACGAGCCCCGAGTCCGTGCCTGCCACTCATTCGCTTGCCTCCCCAGAGCCTGGTCTCTTACTGAACAGATTCCCGGTGCCCACTCTCTGATGCTCTCACAAAGCAGAGCTCCACAAATGAACAGATTAACGTGAGCTACTTTTACAGTTTCTATGCAAATCTTCCCCCCAAATTGTAAAGAAATACCAAAGAGTTCAGTAACAGAAATAGTGAAGTAATTACGGAAAGACAGAGTTGCAAGGGGCATTAAAGGGCCTCTAATTTAGACTTTATACACGCAGACACTGAGGGCCTGAAAGGAGCAGTGACTCACTCAATGTCACTTAAAATCCAGGACAGCAGAGCTGGGAGCGAGATCTTCTGTGCTCCGTCCAGCTGTTCCCAGGAGGTGTGCAGCACTTGCGAGCTGAGACATTAGCTCGTGAGCTTGCTTTGTTACACTGGAGACACCAATGAAAGGGCACCGCCCCCTGCCATCCCCATTGTGGGCAGGTGACAAAAGAGCCCCGGTGTGGGGACAGGTGGAGTCGAGCCCCCCACATCCTTATGTTCCTCCAGGAAGGGCAGCTGTGCTCAGGAAGGCACAAGATGCGAAGGGAAATACTTGGACGGGGAATCGCCCCATTTTCAGAGTTCTGCGAATCCCGGGAGGAGGCAGGGTGGCCACGTCTGTGAAGGCAGCCGCAGGCCAGGCAGCACACAGCCGTCCGTTGCAGTGAGTATGAGTACCCCAGATCTCTCTCAAAAGGAGTTCTTGGAGCAAAAATCAGTTTTGAAGCAAATGTGGTGATGTTCAAATTGGAGGGCTTCCCAACAACGCTGTTTTTGCACCTTGACCTTTGTCCCGGCTGTGACCTTGGTGACGTGGGTATTCACGTCTGCGCTAGACGTAAGGGCGGGTTGTTTCAAAGAACAGTTGTATCCCCCCAGTACCCCCCTGCAGTTGTGTTTAAAATGAGATCAAGTTTTCGATGTTGTTTCAAGCTGTCTTGGGGAAATTCATTGTTCGTCACACTTACGCGTTCCATGCTTCCATTTGTATTTTAAAGTTATTTTTTCCTAACATCTCTCAAGCAAATCACAGACTTTCAAAATGTGTTTTGTGTAAAATACGTGGACAACCACAGCATAATTTGTTGGAATAATTAAAGGGCATGACATAAAAATAACATCTCAAGATTATTTACAGAAAATGTAGATATTACCGCGTTCCTTTGATAGGTTGCCAATGACTGGATTTTAAAATTTTACTTTCATGCAAGCTATTTTTAAAAGTTTAATAATCTGTGGACTGAAGACCTAGATATAAATGAGAAAAACAGGGTTCTAAAAGACAACACAGCCAAGCATTTTCTTGTTCGTTGGCAAAGAAAGATTTCTTAATGAGAGCTTTTTACGAATAATCTGCCATGTATACTTAGTGCAGGGACTAAATTAACAAGACACCCTGAAAATGGAATACCCACTAAATACGCTACTGCAGGGCAGGTGGCTGGGTACATGGGCACGAGCCATTGTGACAGTGACATGTCACCATTTAAGCAGCGCCCATAACCCCGGGAGACCATCCTGAGATGGAAATGTGGGAACACACAGGCAGGAAGATTTTGGGCCCCAGGGTAGGGCTGGTGGAGACAGTGCACACAGCCCAAAGGGACGAGTGTCTCTGGTGAAAGCAACTTTCGGACCAAACGTGAAGCCCTCCCCAGGCTGGCTGTGAAGACTGTCCCACTACAGGGGTGCTCAGCCGGGCTTTGCACTCACGCAGAACCAACATACTACAGAGGTTGGTTTGCACTGTTTCAAGGACAAGACTGCCTGTCATTTAGCCAACTTGATGTCCCTTGAGGGCTCATCTCCGACAGTCCTGGGTGTTGTGCTGTCCCTGTGGTGACAGAGACTGCTTCGTAAAACGCTCTCATTAAGAAAATCTTTCTTTGCCAACGAACAAGAAAATGCTTGGCTGTATTGTCTTTTAGAACCCTGTTTTTCTCATTTATATCTAGGTCTTCAGTCCACCCGAAACTTATTTTTGTGTAAGATAAAAATACAGTTTCATTCTTTTCCATGGCTATATCCAATAGCATCTACGTTTTAAGGGCCCCCTCTCCCTGCTGCTTGGTGGGGCCCCATTTAAGACCACAGAGTCCTTCTGGTGAGCATACACCCCCAGGCTCTCAATCTGGACCCCAACCTTCTCCTCCATGCTTTCAGAATGCCGCCCTGCCATGACCACTGCAACCCTGCCTTATCATCTCGACGTTCACGGAGCGAGTTCTGCGAACGGGCAGGTCCTTTTTAAGATCTGCACGGCAATTCTGAGCCCTTTGCATTTCTGTTCAGATTTTACAATCACCTTGTCAATTTCCACCCCAAACAGCTGGCTCAGGCTAGTGCACAGAAATTTGTGGATAATTTCACAATATTCTAACAGTTCAATCTTCAAAATATTCCAGTTCATGAAGATTGTATACCTCTGTTATCCAGTATGCACTAATTCATTGCAAACGTGTTTTAATGTTTTTTTGTGTGTCTGTGCAGAGATGTTTATATCATTTATTAGATTTGATCCTGGGGAAGTTATATTTTTGTTATTATGTAGGTTACCTATTCTAAATTTAAAATTTTAATTTTCTGCTGTCATCCTATGGAAACACAATCTTTTTTTCTTTAAGTTAGAGATTGTCAGACAGGTCATGTGTATGAGCTAAAGAGGCAAATCAACTGGCAAGGTTGGAGAGAACATTCTGGACCTCAACAGCTCTTTGAGACATGTTGCCACCACCTCAGCAATAGGTAATTTTGAAGTATGGAAAGATTTTAGTTGTGATTACCAGTTAATTAACAATTACAGATTCAAAAAACGTACTTTAATTTTATGAGATCAGCATTTTTTGCCAAGTCTTTGGACATTAAAAAAGAGCAGGGATTTAGGCAGATGTCTTTAGAATCCTGCTCTACTTTTTAAGTCTCTGGTTCCTTTAACTATAAAATGGGTACAAGAATACTATTTAGTCAAGTCTAGATTATTATAATAGAATGTTATCCAGGTTTCACTCATTCACAATTTTGACATGAGTCAGGTGAAATGAAACTTTGTACTATCCATAGGAAAAATACTTTTGAACAAACACATGACAAAGACTAGGAATTACCTCTCTAAGAGAAAAAAGCTTAGAATTTTGTATGACTCCGTTTTCAAAATATAATTGCAATAGAGTAACTAGTGTGGACAGGGCTGGTGGTGTGCTATGCTACACAGAAATTATTCTTATACAAAGGCAAACCCTCCTTAATTAATTGTGCAAAGGAAAGTTCATTTGGTTAGTTACCTGAATGATAAGATTTTATTTCTTAAAAATAAATACAAGCGGACCTTATTTCTTTGTTGTTCTAAGCTGGTATTCTCGCAGACATTTGAGAATAAAAACCTAATTAAGGATCTTTTCAAATAAAGAATGGAACCTTAAGAAAACTGGCAATGATGTTTCCACTAAATTCCTTATTCTGATTCTGCTTATGAAGTGTAAGTTAGAAAAATGGCCAAATCCAGTCCAACTGACAGACTTTTAAAGCTGAAAGAACACCAGAGATGACCTAGTACGCTTTCCACAAATAGAAGAGGAAACAGGCTGAGAGTGACTTATCAGACGGTACAGATCAGCAGAGACAAGTGAATCTCAACTCACAAGGGAAGACTCTCACTACAGGAAGAACCAGTCTTGACACCACCTCTCATTAAGGCAATGCAGGTTGCATTAAGAAGCTCAGCTCTGGCAACCTATGTGATTCCTGGGCTTGCAGCCTGCTCTGGAACAAGAAGCTAGCTCAGGAATACTAGATTGCGAAGGGCATGGTCTACACTAGAGCCAAAGAGCTATGGAGGCTTACTTCTTACTGTCTTTTCTTCTGGCTCAAGACTCATGCCTTTAAAGGGAGGCAACAGAGCAACCTATTGGGGAGGCAGAATTGGGAACACTGTCTCTCCACAATGAAAGTAAAACCCACACACCTGGGCCTCTGGAATGAAGGATGTTAAAATAAATTCTGATCTCCCCACCTCTTGGAATGCCTATTTGAGCAAGTTTTTTAAAAATCACATAAAGTTACCTTCAGCAAGTCAAGCTTTCAGTCCACACAAGCCAGCGACTGAGTCTGCTTTTTCTGGCTACTAGAGGTACAGGCTAGGTCCAAGCAGCACAGGTTCTGAAACCATCATTCAAGTGTTCAGACAAGAATGAGTAAGAAAACAACTGCTGCTAATATAACATATAAACATTATCATATGCCCAACGAACAGTAGTTTAGATCACTAGATTATTTGCCAAAAGCCTGTTCCCTGGTAAATAACAGTTACTGTTGTTATACCTAAACTGGTTATACATGTCACAGCTTGCTCCTCAGAGAACATTCTATAACTTTTCAAGAATAAAAACCTGCTTTATTTGGCATACAACAGTGAAGAGGTCTTGCAACATTTGCAGAAGTAGTCAAACAGCAGTTCCTTGCAAGCAATCAGAAATTTGGTCACCAACCAAACCAGAGCTAATCTCTCAGTTCCTGTAGATTCAGAAGACATAATTAACGCACTCCTTCTGCTTGTTGACTTTTGCGTCCCTTTATTTGTGTATTGAAAGAACAAGTGCCTCTGTGGGAACTCTATGCCCAGACAGTTTAATTATTTATCGTTTACTTAGGGCAAATATCCATCATTCTTTTGTGAAATGAGTTAGGTTCTTAAATTAAAAACAAACACCAAAGAGCCCTCTTCACACAGCATGGCTGCATTTCCCTTAATAACAAGATTCAGTGGATCCACCATGGTCCAACTGCTTCTTTGTCTTCTCTACGTGAAGCCTTCCTTAACCACTGTCCAACTAGAAGATGAGAGGGGCAAAGGGTGGGGTGTGTACCGGAAGGAACTCGCAAGCATCCTTCAGGAGTCATTGTGTGACCCTCACCTTGACTTCGGGTGGTTTGTGGGGACCAACTCCTCTTTGGCCGCTGCTCTTTGGTCTCAGTTTCCAGGGGCCAACAGACCTCACCCAGCCGGGCCCTCCAGCAGCTGGCTCCAGCAGTTTCCCGGCTGGCCCGGGGGGCAAAGGTAGTGGGCCCTCAGTGGTTCCAGACCCGTTCCTGGAGGCGTTAGCCCACCCACGCCTCCATGCCGACACTGGCAGGAGGCGCTGCACTAGGGTCCCGAGCCAGAAGCCAGCCCGGGCCAGGACCCATGCAGCCCCACCTGCAGCTCCCCGGAAACCCCCTGGAAACACAACTGATTTTTCTATTTGACCTTGGATCCAGTGATACTAAGTTAATACTACTAAACTCACTTATTCATTCTAAGGATTTACCTGAAGATTCTTTTGGATTTTCTCTTTCCACAATGTGTCATCTAAGAATACAGATTGCTTCCTCTCTTCCTTTTCAATCCTGGCACCTACCACTTCTTTGACTTACTTGCCTGACTACAGCTGCGAGGGCCCCAGTTAAAATGCCAAATAGACGAAGCTAAAAGGCCTTGTCTCCTTCCCAACATCCATTTCACGGGGACCTATGACAGTCGCTGTAAAAGTTTTACAGATTTCTTTTATCAAAAAAAGGAAGCTGCTCTCTTCCTAGTTTCTAAGTCTTACCACAAACAGCTATGGAATTTTACTGCGCTAACCACGTCAGTAGGCATACTGCTCTACCAATGTCTCTTCCAGTGACATCTACGCCTACAGCTTCCCCAGCCTTCTGCCCTGACTCCTCACATTTCTCATGGTGTTGGTTCACATGGTGAGCTCACGGGAACGAGGCTGTGGGCCCCATGCGGCACAGTTTCATGAACGGGCGCTGGAAGGATGCTGTTAGCTGCCCCTGTGCTCTAGTAGAAACACACTGGCTAGGACCCTCTGGGCTCGTCTCGTGGGCTGGCGGAGATAGGGAGGGAGGGGCACAGAGCGGGTGACACCCAGTTGTGCTAATGGGGTTGCCCGACATTATTTATGGGACAAAGTCTGAGTAATTCCCATTCGTGACTGAACTGTTTTCCATGAATATTACAAGCGACCTCTTAGTCTGCCTAATTTTGTAACAGGAAGTGTAGTATCACAGCCACTCTTTCCCTGGAAATATCTGCTTGAGGTTTAGAAAATACATATTCAACTTATAGTAGCCCAGTTTTCTTATATTCCCAACTCTGTCCTTAAATTTCTATTAAATGACTTTTAAGAGTCATAAAGAGAGAGCAGATGGTCGTACAATTGGCTCTTACATGGTTTTGGCCTTGGAAAACCCCTAAAAGTCCCTCAAAGAAACAAATGGCATTTTTAACACAAAATCCAAAGGAGCAAAACAATGATGTTTATACACAGTGACCCCACAAGTCAATTAAACTATTAATTGCCAGTAAATCTGTTTATTTTTCTCTTTGCATTTGAGGAGAATGTACACTGTAAGAGGTCTTTGCTCTTCTATCTGCATGAGAAGAAGTCCTCTGAAGCTCATGGCATCAGGTGTTCCCTCTCTACCCATCCCCACCATTCCCTTGTCTGCATTTCAGAATCACACTCCTGGCGAGGTGAAGGCTGCCCCCCAACTCCCGCCCACAACCCAGGGGCTTCAGTGTCCGTGAGGGTGCCAGGCCACCATGGATTTTCCTACCAGCATGACCTTCACCTCCCTCCCCTCAGGCACTAGCATGGGGCAGGAATTGGTTTGAAACATCCTGGGCCCAGAGGGGTGGGTAAGCCCCTCTGCGGGCGGCTGGTGTGGAGGGAACAAGGCCCAAGGGGCAACTGTGCCCCCCGCATGGCCACACACTCTTGCTGCCCACGGGAATGGTGGTCTGACTTACGAAGAAAAGAATAGGCCAGGTGTTTTTTACACTTTGTGAGGTCAAAAGGTTGACTAGCTGTAACCTTGTTTTCAATTATAAATTAAATGACGTTCTTTAAAACTTTAATCATTAAACTTGAACTATAGTTAACCTGAATAATTATTCTGAAGTCTTTGAAACTCAAATTTTCAGTAAACAAAGTCCAAGAAAAGGCTCACTGTGGATGGCCAATGCCGGAACTCCACCCAGACTGGTCAAAGCCCCAGTGACCGATGAACCTGAATTAGAACAGAACTGAAACTGCCCTGGTTCAACTCGTGAACAAAATGTGAATGCAGCCCCTGACCATGGAGCTGGAGCTGCCGCCTCGAGAAACGAGGAACGAGGACCGGGGCCGGCTGGTCTGCGGCCTCCACCCTGGGAAGTCACACCTTCTGCATGGGGCCGCAGCAGCCCTGTGGCCCAGACGCTCTGCAGAGATAACAAGAAAGCAGCTATGGTGAAGACCAACCGAATAGTGAAAACATTGTTTAGAATCAGCCTCACATGTCACGTTTTCTGCACCGACAGCAGTGTCTTCCTTCTGTGGATGTCACTGTCTCCTTCCCCTTCTCATGAACACCCATGGCCTTTGTCTCCTCATCTGAACACCATTCGGGCTTCTGCCTCAATCAGTGCTGCCCAAATAGCTGTTCTTTCCTTTTCTTTTTTAATCACAAATAAATGCCCTTGTCTCTCACTTTAAAAGACCTTTTGTTTTTAAGTTAACACGCTCAAAGCCACGTGTCCTGTAGTGTGATCGGTTCTTCATTTAAAACAACGAAAAGTTGAATCTGACTTTAAAGTCAATTTTTATTTATTATTTCGGAAACCTGATTCTCTCTCTCTCTCTCTCTCACCTTCCCCTCCCACTTTATTGTTTGAACAATCAGTGCAGAGAAATGGCCCTTGGATTAATCAAAGTCCTCTGTTTATTTGCTGTTATCATCGTTGGTCCATAGTTGGTTGGTTAGAAGTAAGGCAGTACTAATTGTGCAATAAGTGCCTATACACCCAACACCTCAAACAAATCCTAGGGCCTTCTCAGAAAGAACATCTAACCCTAACCTCCATCCTCCTTCCGTTGGAATAAGCATCACCCTAATCTCATATGCAGCATTTTCTATCCTTTTTATATTATTCTATTGAATGTATATATATTTTCCACATTCATATAGTGTTATTCCTAAGGTATATTTTAAATTTTAAACTTTATAAAAAGAGTATCATTCCATGTTGAACACTTTAACTCTTTAAACTTGCTATGCTTCATTCAGGTGGTGTATAGCTTAGCTGTCCGTCTTCCTCCTGTATAATATTCTGCCGTGTGAATGTATGGGTTTATCCAGCCATTCCCAAAGTGATGGGCACTTGAGTTATTTCTAGCACTTCCCTGTCATGATCAGTGCTGCTGCGAATACCCCCCCACACTGGATTGCGTACAGACTTTCCCTTGGGTAGGATATGTGCATGTCCTGCCCTAGAACATAATGCCAAATAGTTTTCCAGAAAGTTCCCACAATCTATAAACCTAACAGCAACCATAATAGGTCTTCGTAGTCCTGGGGAAAGTATACTTTCCAACTTTTGCCAATAAAATGGTATGAAATGGGGACCATATTATGGTTTTGATTCACATTTTCTTTATCACCAATTATGTTTTTTTCTTCATACATTTTTTTGAAAATTGGCGCATACACTGCTCATTTCTTCTCCCACTTTTTTGTCGTGTAGTTTGTACTTCTCTTAGTCATGTTCAGAATTTTAAAAATATGTTCTCAATACTACTTCTTCATTGATTGTATTTATTGAGAATATATTCTCTCAGTTTGTGATGTCTTTTTGCACTTTGTTTGGTGGTACATAAAAGTTTTTACTCTTAATAGAGTCAAATGTGTTTTCTACTTACTTTTAATGGCATTTGTTCTTCCTTTTCTGGTTTCCTACGGTGGGAATTGAGGTCATTTGTTTGAGCCCTTCCTTCCTTTCTTGCTAATACAGGGATTTAGGGTTATAAATTTTCCATTAAGTGCTGCTTTAGCTACATACCGCATGATATGTATTTGATATTTGATATGTTGCTTTTTCACTTTTATTTGGTTAAAAATATTTTCTGTTTCCCTTTATCTTTTTTTCACTCCTGAATTATTTAGATATATGCTTTTAGTTCCAAATACATGGGACATTTTTCAGAAACGTCTTCTTTTTAAGTTGTTTAATTAATTATATTTTAGTCAGAAATATACTTTGAATGACTTGAATCCTTCCAAATTTATCAAGACTTATGTTATAGCACAGACTAGGGTCTATCTTTGAAAACATGTGCACTTGAAAATGTGCATTATGTTGTTTTACGTGGACTGTTTTATAAATGTCAGGTGGGTCATATTGATTGGTAGTATTGATGGGTTCTCTGTAGCCTCACTTGTTTTCTATTTGCTCTATCAATTACTGAAAGGGGAATATTGAATTATTGTACTGTAATTGTGGACATGTCTATTTCTCCTTAAATAAGTTTTTCCCTGAAGTGTTTTGAGACTTGTATTAGGTGCATACATTTAAGATCATTATGGCCTTTTGATGAGTTAGCTGGCTCCTTCATCATTAAAAAGTGACTTTTTTATTCCTAGAAATATTCTTTTTTGCTCTGAAATTGACTTAGCCATGCCAGTTTTCTCTTTATTAGTGTTACTTCAGCTTTTTCCTATATCTTTATATTTCAACTGTGTTTCTTCTATGCAACATACGATTGGTTCTTGCTTTTTGAAGTCTAATCCAAAAATGTCTATGTATTAATTGGTGTTTAGACCATTTCCATTTAGTTTGGTATTACTGTGGCCAGCTTGGAATCTAGTGTCTTGCTATTATTCCTCATCCACTCGCCCCCTTTTCTGCCTTCATTTGGATTAATTGAATACTGTTATGATCTCATTTTATCTTTTTTATTGTATCGTTAGCTGTAGGTCTTGCTTTTGTTATTTTAGTGGTTCCTCTAAGGTTTATAGTATACATCTTTAAATGACTGCTGTCTGCTCTCAGGTGTTATTATACCACTTCATGTGTCGTATATAAACTTTCCCATGATATCCTTTTGGTGTGCCCATCTAGCCTTTGTGCTTTTATAGTCATCTAGTTTACTTTTACATATGTTATAAATGCCACACTAAAGTATTATTATTTTTGCTTAGTCAGTTACATTTTAAAGAGATTTAAGTAATAAGTGAAAAATCTTACGTATTTATCCATCTAGTTCATCATTCATTTGTGTAAATCCACATTTCCTTGTAGTAGCATTTTCCTTTTTCCTGAAGGATTTCCTCTTAATGACTTCCTGAAGATCCCAGTGTTCAAAAAACACCCAATAGTAAAAGTTAGTGTTCAAAGTCACCTAAAGAGTACACGTCAGAGGAGAATGCTTTCTTGTAGAAACAATAAGACGAATGAAATAAATACATGCAAGTTTTCACAATTTCTGGGTTTTTTTTTTCTTAAAAAAAAAAAAAAAATCCTCCCTCCCCCCCCCAATCAAATCTTGTTTGTTTCCTTAAGAACCAGTCAAACACACAATGCTGTGACAAGTAAAAAGAATTCAATGTTGTTTTCCCACTGGTATGTGTTGAGTCATTACTGTCGGTAAATAGTATTTTTGCATGAAATGTCCATAAAAGATCTAGGAAATTAGGTTCTTATCAGGTTTCAATTAACAATTAAAGCAAGATTTTTTTTCCTATTATTCCATTTCTTCTTTATTAACTTTATCATATCTGATCCAGTCATTCTCAATTTTATGCCTCCAAGATAACAAATAAGGGGTACTCTGTGCTTCCCTATGGGGAAGTCAAATGTTATATTCTATGTATTTTATTCCTGGTGCCGTCTCAGAAATTGGATTTAAAATCCGTAACTGTCTGGCGTCAGAGTCTCACTCACACTTTACAGAGGGAGGAAGAAACTGGAGGCCTCCAACCTTGGCAGCGTCACATGCCACATAGCTCAGAGGCGGAGGGCTTGGGTCTGTGTCCTGGGGGACTAATTATTCCATCTCATACTCACAACGCAGTGACCCCCTTTATTAGAGTCTATTTCCTGCTATACCAGGTGTCACGGGTTGTGTCCCCAATATTCGTATGTTGGGGACATATGAATGCCTACAAATGGGACTTAATTGGGAAATAGGATCTGTAAAGAGGTAACTGACTTACAATGAGGTCCTCATAGGGCTGGTGTCCCTCTAAGAAGAGGAGATGAGGACACACCCATGCACAGAGGGGTGACCATGTGAGGACACGGGGAAGGCAACCGTCCACACGCCCAGGAGAGAGGCCTTGGAAGGAACAATTCTGCCAACACCTTGATTTTGGACTTCCAGCCTCCAGGACTTGAGAGACCCATTTCTGTTGTTTAAGTCCCGGTTTGTGGTCCTTTGCTCCGGCAGCCTTAGCAGACTAGCACACTGGCTAATATACCTCATTATATTTATTGTCCTGGCAGCATCCAGCCATTATGCCTTTATTAAAGTCGCTGATTGAAAATACAGAGATTGTCAAAAACATGTATACACATTTTAAGGAAAAAACTGTATTAAAATTGTAATACTCAATACTGATAACAAAAGAGGAATACAAGTCACATTTGACTTCTGCAATTACAAGAGGTGCTTAAAGTGGTTCCCATCAGCGTAATTTTAATACCGTTTTTTTCCTTTTTTAAAATGTGTATACATTTTTTTGGCCCCCTCTGTGTGTACGTGCTGCGTGCAACAGGGCCCCGGTGAGAGAGCCCCAGCGCCTCCAGAGACGCAGCCACCAGATGTAGCTCTGTGAGCACGTGGTCTGGGAATGACCCCTTACTGCCCATGTCTGCACGTCTGAGCTGGCTCCTTTCCGGGTTCGTGTGTCTGGAGCACAGCTAGCCACAATCTTCTCTCTAGTAGGAAAGGAAAAGTGCGTGCATCATTCCCCTCACTGGGGAGACTTGCCTGAAGGTAAGCGACCAAGGCTTACTTACACCTGAAGCTTAGACAGGTACGAGCATAACCATTAGTGGCACACAGTGCACTGATGTTCGTGAAGAGTCATGGTATATTAGAGCTGGGAGAATGCCTAACATGTAGTTTTTAGACAGCAAAATTAGGCCCAGTGGGAAGAAATGGCATGCTTCTTTAGCTATTGGCAGAGGTAAGTCAGACTTCCTGTCTCCCCACTCTCTCTATCCTAGCCTTCAATTTCTTGTTCCCTCTTTCTCTCCACCTGTGTCCTCCCGGTTCCGCCCCACCCGCCATTCTCTCCATCTCTATCAAACTTAGCATGCTGCTTTGCATTAGGTTCAGTGGACTGTTATGATTCACTGGGTTTTACATTTGTTAACGGATTATAAGCTTCTTTTATTCCCCTTTGCCTGATGCTGGGACTTATTTTTTAAACCTGGATTGCAGCCATGGAAACGCTTAGGAAAACTGGCTCTAATTATTTCTATTTAGAATTTCATTGGCCATAGTCACCCCCACGAGTCTGCTTAAAAAGGCGTCATCTAACAAAAGCTATTCCATCTTCCATGGCTGGCAGCCTTCGGAGGCCTGCCCTTCTCTGTGACCCCCTTTAGTTTTCCCACTACTCATTGTGCTCCCTGCTCCCCCACAAGAACAGCTGAGAAGTGCCATGAGATAGTTTTACTTAAGAAAGTCGTTTTTGCAATTCCAAGAATTTCCAGTTGTCGTGGATCAACATATGACACAGAGGTGACCACAGCCCGGGTCCCAGGATGCCTGTGGTCCTTGGGTGACTATGTTTGGTCAAGAAGGGTGAATGGGACTAGAATGAGCAGGAATCGGAAGGCGGGGGGAACGTGGGCAGTGAGATGGAGGGGCAAAACTGCCCCCGCACTGGGTAACACCATGGGGGGAGGTCGGGCATCTCAGAAGCAGCCCGAGGAAGCCCCTGGCTGGAGTCTACACTGCATGGATGGGCCGCGGGAGTCAGCAGTGTCAGAGGACGGATGTGATCAGGGCTTGTTTGTGAGCGATGGGGGGGGGCAGCTGGACTATTCACCCAAGGAGTGAGCGCCGGGTTGGTAGAAAGACGAGATAAAGGCTTTAGGGGTGATCCACATGGAAACAGGTAAGGGTTAGAAACGGGGTGGAAATGACCAAAGGAAGATAAAACAGGAGACATGTCACGTAGAACAAACCAGAGTTGGCGGAAAGATGGGGAGGTCAGAGGGAAGGCTGTACTGATGTCTTCAGCAGGCAGGGCCCGTCAGGATGGGGAGGCCACTGGCTGAGACGTGATCGCCGGAGGACCATGAGTCCATTGGGAGGTACTGTGGGCTATCCCGGTGCGAGTGTCTTGCAGGCAGATGAACGTTGCAACCTGGTGCTCACAAGAGAGTTTGTGAGCACAAACTCACAAACAGACGTGTATCTGCTAGTGAGCAATGAAAGTGGAAGTTGAAGTCAAGTGAAAGGCTGAGAGAACTTAGTCTGTTCAGGCTGCTGTAACAGCCCAGCATAGACTGGGTGGCTTATGAACATTTATCTCCACAGTTCTAGAGGCTGGAAGGCCAAGATCAGGGTGTTGGCAGATTCGGTGTCTGGTCAGAGCCCACTCTGGCTTCATAGACGGCTCCTTCTCACTGTGTCCTCACATGGTGGAGGAGTGAGGGAGGTCTCTGGGGTCCCTTTTATTAGGGCACTAATCCCTTCCTAAGGGCACCACGCTCATGACATAATCACCTCCCACAGCCCGGCCTCCTGATGTCAACACCTTGGGGGTCAGGATTCCAACACATGGTTTTGGGGAGACACAGACACTCAGTCTATAACAACAACTCAGAGAAAATATACAACGTGGGAAGCGAAGTCCAAAGCTAGATAGATATCTGAGGACAGTGCTATTTAAGGGGTAAATGGAGGAAATGAAGGATGGAAGGAGGAAAACAGGTGGAAACCAAAACCAGAGTTTCATATGCCACGGAAATCAGACTTTCACAGAGCAATGTGAAACGATACAGAGAAGTTACATGTGAAGGGATGAGCAGCGAGTCCTCAGGCACTTAGCAGGGGCCCGCCCAGTGCATGGCTGTGGGACGGGCTGCGGAGAGCCCGCTCCGGGTGCTGAGGGCTCAGGAGGAGGCCAGCCAGGAGAGGCAGCCCCTCCAGCTGCTCTTGTGGGGAGTGTGGTGGCAGCTGGGACGGAAGTGGCTGGAAACAAGTATGATCAAGGTTGGAGGCTGCAGCACCTACAGGGTCCAGCATCCACGGGGAGCCCACAGGGCCGCGTGACCCATCCATGTCAACTGTCAGAGAGCTGTCCTATCCCTTGTCTGCATGTGTTCTTCAGAAGGAAGATTCTCCCAAGTTTATCAAACTCTTCAAGTTGTATTGCAGCCTTTGGGAGTCCCTCAACTAATCAATGGCATTCTCAATGTTCATAACACACATTTTAGGAAATTCATGATTCATACACACGAGTAATATAATATTCTTCATTTGGGGATACACCCCTCTAGTTTCACTTTGTTGTCCCCAAAAGTATCATAGGAAGAGTCCCATGTTGCTTAGCTGGAACTCCTGATACAGTCCCAAGATTCCCCTACCCAAGCGGCTGGGCGTATGTGAGACCCTCCCGCTGGATCGGACTTTTCCTCCCCTGTGCTCAAGCCTGAGGAGCAGTACCCCTCAGGTGTGTGCAGGAGGCCCTGTCTGGCGAGCTCTGACACTAACCAGCCAACCAGCAGTGCTGCTTTGTTCCTAGGATAAGTTCCCCACCCAAGTGATGAGGTGTTTTAGAACTAGTCACACTTCTTATAAAAACGAGAGCCGAGACCACAGCTTATTAAGTGCAACGTGTCAGATAGTAGCTGGTCAATGTCCAGTGCCAATGTTTCTCACAAAGACTGTCCTTGAAATGAGCACCATGATATTTACCACGTCAGAAGCTGACTGAGCTGTGTGCTCAGTGGGCATGTGTGTACGGCACAGGCTCGGCTTAGGATGGAGGCTTGGTCTCACTCCAGCTCTACGACACAGAACAACTATATTCTTTTATTTAGCAAGTACGAGAGGTGCAGCACAGCTTAATGCCTTTTGAGACTTTTCTTAATTAAGTTATTAGGAATAATTATTTCCATATTTAGCAGTATTTGTATTTCTCTTTATGTTTTTAAAAACTCGAAATTATACAAACATTATCTCTAATGTAATAAATACATTAAAATTACTCAAAATCCCAATACCAGGGAAACACACTTTAAACATCGTGTATGTGACTGTCCAGAATTGATAGAAAAGCACAGGTAAAGATATAAAGCAAAGGGATTTCTATAAAAAAGTATGTAATAGCTGCATAGTGTTTTATTGCTTCGATGTGCCATACATTACTTTAACAATACTCTATTATGGATATTTAGGTTGAATCCAGTTTGTCACTATTCTCAGCAATACTGAGAACAATTTTACACGTATGTGTTCACACATTCACACATTTTCTTGGTGTATGTACCTCTTATGAATGAGATCACTCAACGAGATTGGCAGATCAGATAATACATGTTTGTGAGCACTTTACTGATAAGACACATCCTAAATTGTATTTTCAATGTCTAAATAGAGATATTTTTCAACCACCTACCATCTGTAAGACTAAACAGAAAATAGAGTGGAAAGTCATGACCATCAGCAGTCAGCTGTCTGTCAGGGAGACAGATTTTCCTTAATGGACTCTGTTTTCCTCCCTACATTTTAAGACCTGTTGGCAAACCATGATGATTCAGCAAAGACATTTTGTGGAAGGAAACGTCCATGTGCCCATGGCGGCTGGTTATGGTTCCATTTTCTACCATGAGGGGCAGCTGGCAAGGACTCTTACCAATAGCAAAAACGTCATTTCTGTGTTAGTCCACTCGCACAGGGGGCTGGTGACCATAGGAAAACTCAGGACAAACCCTGAAGGATGTCCGTCTTCCTTCCTTCTCTAGGCAGACGCGAGCTAAGCCAAGGTGCTGCCTCTCACACTGGCGCTCAGGGGTAACTCCAGAGATCCGATCGCTTCATTTAGTCTTTGCAGTAACTGGGAAGCATGGGGAAGTCAAACACCATTTCCCCTCTTCACCCATGAACAGGAAAGACAGGCAGGTAAGAGAGTGATGGGGCTGGCTAGTCAGAGACAACACGGACACGTTTCCTGGAGGAGGAAACAGGATTCTATTGGCCGGAAAAGAAGAGACATGGGGTGAGAACCAGCAAACAGTCGCTGATCGGATGTCAGGAAGCCCGGGGGATTAAGTCCAGACCAAGGTGAAGACTGAAGGTCAGACCACAAGGAAAAGTGACCAGAGGGAAGAGACACTGAGGTCCCTGCCTGCCTAGCTGTTTGTGTAACGTGCACACAGAGAATGAGCGTGTGTGCTGTTCCACGGCTCTCAGTGGATGACACAACTGCCTGTCCACCAGGGCTGGTGGGACGGCTGTCACCATGGTGTGAGTTTCAAGTCCAGCTGTAATGAGCCTGGGGGGTCCCTGCTGTCTGCTGAGACCTGGTGTGGGAGCAGTTGGTGGTGAGGGTGGTGACGGTGAGAGGCCCACGATGCGCGTTTCAGACTAGACAGCCTCGGTGCAGCCTCCTCCTCTTCCTGTCAAGGACTCTTTGTCACTGTCCCTCGAGGGAAGGTACGGGGCAAAGAGCACACCGGCGGGGGGCCGTCAGCGGATGTAGTGTTACTAGAGCTGCACACACGTTGACCACTCCCCCCAAAACTCAGGCAGGGGAGACAGATGTCAGGCGCCCTGCAGTCTGATACTTCTCATGTAAATACACTCCTCCAGGAACACGCATGTGCACCCACAGGGGCCTTTGGAGACACAGAGCTGTGGGGCCTTCCCCGGGGCCTCTGCCCATCGCCATCTGCAGTTAACGGCAGGCGGGACCAGAGGGAGGTTGACTCGCCTGAAGTCACCCAGGGTGACGGCTCATCACTGCACAAACAGCCAAATTACTCGGGGACAATAAGCACTGAATTTCCCTCCCACCTATGGCTCAGCCCCGCAGTTCTGCCGGCCTGAGCCAGGAGGGGGCCGCACTCAGGTGTCAGCTGTGGGTTGACTGGAGCTGGGCGGGTGCTTTGCTGACCTCAGCTGGGCTCTCACACGTCTGGGGTACAGCTGGTAAGAGCCAGAAGCCGGGGTGGACAGAGGTGAGGACGGCCTCTGATGCCCAGGACACAGAGGCCACACGACATCACCTCCTCGCAGTGTATTGTCCACAGTTAAGAAGGGGAGAGTCACCAGTCTCTGTGCAAACAGTTTGCACACAGGAGACAACCTGTCCAGAACGCAGACCCCCTGCATAGGAGCCAGCACACCTGGAACCCAGGTGGCCAGGGCCAAGCCAGTGTCTCCACTTTCCCACTTTCTCTCTCTCTGCTTCAATTTCGTTAAATTCTGAGTATAATTTTGCTTCACTGGCTATGGTATGTTTTCATTAAAAAAAAAAAAACCCAGCTACATGACGTCCTGCGACTGTAAGGGAGGGAAATACTGTTAACTGTTGCAGCAAACTGCAAATTTGTGAGAACACAAATGAGAAACAACAGTGTGACCTCGGGTGGCCGCCCCAAGTCCCCTCCTTTCTATGTGCACACCTGTTACCCATACACGTGACATCTGGGTATGGGCACCACGAAAAGCACGAAAGCCCCACTTCCAGGAGCAGCAGCAGAGGTGTTGGCACCTCCATATTGCTGTGTCACATAACATATCATCGTCAGCAGGAGAAGGAACACAGTTAAAGGGTTAACGGCCACTGAAACTTACATCAGGGTGGAAAGAATTCCCCCTTCAGGAATTTAGAAGTTCTTGCTCAAGTTTTATAACATGGATAATTAAAAATAAAACCCACAAGGTCAAAGTGTACAAATGGCAGCCAAAGTCGCTCTAGAGAACACATTTTTATGGAGTTTTACCCTATTTACGGAGTTTCCTCTATTGTCTAAACATACGCATTGTTCTACAGACTCTGTTTCTTGAATCCCAGACATGCTCTTTGCAAGGATGTGAAGACCCCCATGTCCCAGTGCACACACCACAGGAGAGGTGGGCAGCTCCAGAGCAGGGCTCCCACACACACGGGAGAGCCGTCACCTCCCCCGTGACAACCAGGACTGCTGTCACAGAGGGGCACTGCAGGCCTGGGGATCAGGCAGAGCTGGGGCTGAGCCAGCTCTACGCTGCTCAGTGACATCTGCCCATCTGTGTCACCTCTTGGGTTGGGAAGAATAAAAAAATAAGCCACGTGTGGCATTCAGCCAAGTGGCTGGTACCCAGTGAAAGTTCGACGCGTGTTAGCTTTGCCGTCATTGGGTGAAGAGCTTGGCAGAACACGTGGGCCACTGTCGGCCCACAGAAATGAAACCCACTATCATCGTTACCCGTTGTCGCCCCATCCACACTTTGTGGATATTCAAACACTGCTCCCACTTACAAGGCCTTTCCACACATGTCCCAGTAATAGGAATAATGAACCATGAAAGGAAATTCAGAAACATCGTTTCAGTCTAAATCACTTTCTTCATGGCTGACTGCCTTGGACCCCCTCTGCTCCTTGTTCCAGGAAAGGTGTGGCACGTGGGGCATTTTCATGTCCTACTCATCCAGATAACACAGCAGCCACTTTTTAAAAGTAATCAGGGAAGCACATTTCATTCCTGACGTTTCCTTCTCACCCCTTTGGACATTCAAGTTAGAAGGTGGCACATTTTTGCTAAGGGGCATGGAGTTTCTTTTTGGGGGTGACAAAAATGTGACGATGGGTACACAGCTCTGGAGTGAACTGAAGACCACTGACTGGTATGCTAGACGTCGGGGAGTGGTAAGATGTGTGGATTGTCACTTGAACTGTGACGTAGGACAGACCAGCATGTGACTAGTCAAAGGGAGCGTTTTTCCTTCTAATCTTGTGAGGGTCACATGGCTAAAAGTTTGCCTCGCTTTTATGAAACGTAAGAAAAGAAAAGTATTTTCTGGAGGAAACAATATATTCATTCTATGCCAAGTACTCAGGGAAAAATCTGAAACGCTGATTTTGTGCTTTTTCTCTTTGACGTCAGAAGCGGCAAACACCTGCCATGCGGACACTGACCAGAGTGTCTGTGTGCGGACGGCGGTGGTCCTGGCGGGGTCTGCATGTGTCGCTATGGCGCGGGGCGCCCAGCGCTGACATGGCCACCTGTGGCTTCCAGCAGCACCATGGCGGCCTGACCTGGCAGCCGGGAGCGCTCTGGGGGCTTCCAGGAAGTGACCCCCTTCTGTGGGGCCACTGAAGCAGAGCCAGAGTCAAGCACACAGCTCTCTGTGGCTGCTCTGTCCATGCCATGCCCTCCCCCCGGCGGGTGGGCCCTGTTTTTGGCCTGTTTCTGGTGTCTGAGACTGAAGACCTCGTGCCAGTGACCCGCCTTCCAAGCCCATTTCCTTCTGAGCAGCTGGGGCTTTGTCAGAATTCAGGGCAGAGGGCGATGTCCTTCGCTGTTCCCTCACTGGAAACTTTCCATCTGTCACAGCTGAAACAACTCTGACAGAGTGCAGTGCCAACGGGGGACGGCGTCCTTTGCCTCTTCCTGGGGGCACGTGGAGGGTGTGGACTTGCCCAGACACCCCCCCCCCCCAGTTATTCTGACGACTGGGCCCGGTTTTGGTTCCGCTCCTGAACATGCTCATCTCGTCCTTAAGAGTGGTGACCTCAAAAGCACAAAGTGATCTGAATGTATTCTGACATTTACTATTACACCAGAAGTAATTTACCCTAAAACACAGAAATTTTCCCTACATAACATGGAAATGTAGCCATAATGATGCCATGCCTAAGTTCTCATACTAGAAAAAATTAGGGATACTTGGTCAAGAAAAAAGAGCTTAAAATAGAATTGTGATATAATAAAAACAAACTTGTGCAGCCATTCAAAGTTCTCCTGAATTTAGTGACGTAAATTAAAGGAATTTAATTAATTAAATTGGCCATTTCTAGACTTCACTCGAGGTGTGAAGCCTTCTTCTTCCTTCCCAGCACATTTGGGCCCCTCTCCCCTACACCCCCAAAGTCTCCTTCATGAGGGCCATCTCTCCAGCCTTACCGCCTTGAGCTGTACTGTATTTTAAGTACCTGGCCCCTCAGACGACTGGAAGCTCCCTGCAGTTAGGGCCATTCCGCACTGTAGAGTGTGTTCATTTGCTAGAGTGGCCATAACAAAGGACCACAAACCAGGCGTCTTAAACAACGGGCGTGTCTCATCTCCGTTCCTGAGGCCGTAGGTCTGAGATCAGGCAGGGCCACGCTCTCGTACACAACGCACAACATTTCCAGTTTCCTCGCACACCCCAAGGAGAAGTCCTCTTTTTATAGGGGAGCATTTCTGTGGTGGCTGGTCCCCCAGATTCCTGGTCAGAGACAGCCATCTGCTGGACAGAGGAAGGCCAGAGACTAATGGTTCCTGTTTTCTTCTGCTTTGTTCTGAATTCTAAGAAACCACCCACGGAAAACATCCACAAACGAGTTTGTTTTGTGGAGGGCTCAGGCAGATAAGTGTGCTCAGTGCTCAGTCACCATCTGGTGCCCGTGGAGAGTTCCAGAAGCACCTGCGCAGTCCCATGGGCGGTGTTGTGGAGATGAAGCCGCCAGCACATGCCCAACAATGAGCAAAGCGTTAAGATGCAGATCCCGGGGCATCCCTGGACAGTCCCTTTCAGGAGGGCTGGGGGCCCGAGACAGCGTTTGAGGGCACTCGCCAGGAAGAGGGGTCATGAAGGGGCAGGGGCAGTGGGGTCCGTCGTCACAGGGATTCCAGCCCCTGCTCTGGGGCTTGGACGCTGAACCCCCAAGACGAGGACCACAATCCAGTCCCGTAGCCCCACTGCTCTCCCGTCCCCGGCACAACGACCTCTGAACTCCTTGTGGGACATGGGGCCCCACCAGCCAATCCCCCCTCTGGCCACGGCATGTCTGCATCTCCACCAGGACGTGCAGATGGTGGCCGACGCCCCGTCCCTCCCGCAGCCCGCTCACAAGGTCCACAAAGCCTGTGGAAAGGGTAAGGAATGAGAAGGACAGGGGAAGGTCCCCGTGGCTCGGCAGTGGCCATACCCTCCAGGGAATCGTTCCCGGGTGAGGGCACAGCGGGCCGGGCACAGGAGCACCGACGCCTGTGTCACGAGCGACAGCCATTCGTACGTGGGAGGGCACTGCACGTGTGTCCCGGTGATTTTGTGTGGGACTCATCAAGTAAACCAACATTGGACACAGACCAGCACGGCCCGAGGGGCAGCGTGGAAGTGCCCGCGTGGGGGACCGGCGGCTCTGCCTCCTAGTGGCGGGCAGGTTCTGTCAGCTGCACAGGACGTGGCCTTGCAGTGACGGACAACGCGCTGGCGCTACGAACACAGGCCCGGCGGGGCGGCGGGGTCACGGCTTCACCTTCGGGAGCTCTCCCTCCCGTCAGTTTCCCTATTGGACCGACCGGAAACCGGCTGAGCGAGACTCAAGCACCTGCACCCCGAGCGGAGCCCCTCTTCCCGCGCTCCCTCGGCCTGTAGGGAAGGGCCACCTGCCCAGGGCAGCGCGCTGCGTCCACGCTCCTTCCCACACCAGCTCGCCAAGCATCCCTACTGTGATTCACGCGAGCCTGTCCACACAAACCTTATTTACGGCTTTCAAATGTTGGCACGGGAGCTGTCTGCTGCTTGCCAGGTACTTTCTGAGGGAAAAACAGCTCAGTGGGCTCACTCACTCACTCCCCGTCCCCCAAAGCTGCTTCTGAGTCTGCAGGGCCCTCATGGAGGGGGGCTGGAAACCCGGAGACCAGGCCAGCAGTGCGTCCAGCCACAGCCTTCCAACTCTGTGGAGAGAGAGGGACAGTTTGGGGAGGGCTGGCTCTAGGCCTGGCCCTTGTTTACCCCTCGCGGGCAAAGCACTGATGGCTGCCGTGCAGGTGCTGGGAACCACTGGAGGGTGAACAGGCTTAGCCGAGCCCCTCCTTTCTTTCTCCTGGGGCACGTGCACCCTGTGTGTGCCTGGCGTGCAGGACTGGCCAGGGCCCCGCCAGGTATGGGAGCTGTGCACGCAGCCAGTGGGAGAGGACCATCCCCCCCATCTTGCTGCCCAGCGCAGGCAGGGAACAGTGACCGCCAGGGCCCCTGGAGCTCGGGCTCGCTGACAGGATGCCCGCAGAACTCGGATGGGAGCTGGAGGAAGTGAGGCAGGGCTGCCGGGTGGCGCCCTGCCCCAGCTGGGACGGCGGTGGGGTGGTTCCTCTGTCTCTCCAGCTTCTACCATATTAGCAGATCACCAAAGGCCCACACAGACCAAAGCAGAGCAGCCGCTGTTACAGCCCACAGCTGGGAGCAGGCCTCACTTCACCCTTATCCAGACACCCAGGCTCCGTCAGTGCCTGGAGACCCGGAGCCGGCTCCCAGAAGTGTCTGCGGGGTCTTCGCTCAGCCTCACTGACCTCCCCTCACACCTGCGCACACTGCTTCCTGGCCGCTGCTCCTTCACACTCCACCCTCACTGGGCTGCTCCCTGCTGTGCTCTGTCCTCTCTGGCCTGGACTCTCCTTGCTGGGCCGGCCATGACCCGAAATGACCCTATTTGTGTGTTTCGTGGTGCACTGTCTGCCCCGTCAGCAGGAGAACCCCGGACGCAGGACGCGTTTCATCCACCACTGCAGCTCTGGTACTTAGAGCGTGAACTAGTCGCAAGTGTCTGTTGAATTAACCCTGACCTTGATTTAGACCGGCTGCTGTCCACTGATTCCTGCTGTGTCATCAGGGAGGTGACACACCTCGCCTGGAGTTCTCAGAATGAGTCATGACGTGGGAAGAGGGACCACCACGCTCATGGGATGTCAGAGTTCAGGCAAAGTCAGTCAAGGTGACTGAGAGCGGAGGGCACTGCAGTCTGGGTCCCCCGACGGCACGTCTATGAAGGAGCAGTGACAGCTCAGAGAACTGGTGGAGTCCCCAGGGGTCAGGTCACGAGGTGGAGTCAGGCCACGGCTCCTGGCCCTTCCCGGGCAAGCCTCTGCTGTACTAGCCCAGCTGTCTGCACAGCCGCCTGCCCCACTGCCTCATCCCAGGTGCTGGGGGAGGACACTCGGCGATGAGGCATCTCACCCTGAGCCTCAACAGCATCATAGAAAGTGTCTGGAAAACTGACATCACTAGAACAAGTCAGAACTGATGACTGTTCGCACTTTGATGTGGAACTGGGAACAAATACCAACCTGGAGGAAAGGCAGAACGAGTGAGCTGAGACGCTCACCTGAGGCCCACTGGCCCCACCCACCTCCCCACCTGCAGGCTGCAGGTCCCGACGGCAACAGCGGCGGTCACTGCTCTGGCCCCAGCCACCCCCAGAGGCTCATGGTAACGCGGGACATGGAGACGGGGACCATGAAATGCCGCCTCCGGCCGTCAGGCTGGCACGATGGTAAGGGTCTGGTAGCAGGAAGGGTCGGTGCGGCGGTGGGGCCGTGGGGGTGCCATTCGCCTGGATGGGAGGGCAGCGCTCAGCCACCTGGGGAATCTCTTTGACAAAATCTATTAAACTGAGCTCATACACACTCCACGGACACTCATTGCCTCTGGGACCCACTGTGTCCACTTTTAAACAAGCACATTATTCCTGTTCTCGTGTGTCGTGACACACATGAAACTTCCCTTTTTTCATGCACAAAACTCTGAGCTCATGCCTGCCGGGATGGGCTGTCACTTGATGCCCTGTCACATGAACGCTTCCCTCTGGGGCTAACCCTCTGCCTCATGCCCTCCCAGGTGCCGGGTTCAGAGGCCAAGGACTGACGTGGTGTGCGGGTCTGCACTGCCCTGGGCCTTGGCTCTCAGCCCACCTCGAATCTGTACTTCCTGGGCATCTGCTGTCAGCCTGGTCGGCGGGCACAGCTTGTGACCAACTAGGTTTTCTGAGAGCTTGACCTCGGGTGGGTGGGTCCCCTCTCTGGCCTTGTCAGACAGGGTGTCGGGCGTGACCCAGGGCCCTTCCAGCTCAGTGCACTGTGATCCATCACGTCTTTCTGCCATTTCCATCACGTTCTCTTTCTTCCCCATTACGCCCTGGGAAGGATGCTCCGAGTGACCCAGTGTCAGCAGGTACCGCACGGGGGGCTGAGCTCATCGCTCAGGAAAGCATCTGCCATCGATTTGTTTCTCAGCAGATGCCAGAGAAGAAAACTCATAAAAAGCTCATAAAGGAACTGGCAGAACAAGTAGAAAATTTAACCCAAAACATCTGTGGGTGTGCTGTACAGCCCAGGGCTCCCAACCCGAGCCCTTCCTTCCAGAAGCAGGACGGGGGCCTTGTCTAAGACTGGGGGGCCATCCATGGGAGATATGGAGAATAGCCATAGGTAAAGAGAACGAGAGACAGAGAGGGGGAGATAAAGACAGGTGTGGACACAGGGGACCTGGGGACACTGCAAACAACTTCCTGCTGCGTGCCGCCAGCTTGGTGACAACCTTTGCCCTGCAGGGAGAGCACCCACCTGACTCCCAGCAAGCTGCATGCCGCCCGTATGGCCAAAATGGGGACTTGGGGGCCTCGCCACAGCTGAAGGATTAGCCACCAGCACTGTGCTCATTTTCTCAGCACGCGTGAGTGAAAAGACACCAGACAGTAACTTCTACAGGGACAGACTGCAGACCCTCTGGTTTAACCGAACCTGCCAAGACTTCTGGGCTGTTCATGCGTTCGTCAGCTCTCCTGCCGTCACTGATTTTCAAAGAGACGATGATGTCACAAGGAATGACAACAGACCCGGGTGCCCCAGGTGTGGGTGTGGAGGTCTGCACAGCACAGCCAACACAGAAGTGTGTCTCTGCACTGATTACAGTGCCTGCACCGCTCCAGGGCCGAGCGTGCACCTCGGCACAGAAAGGGGACCAGTAAGTGGAGAAGTGGGGGCAGCAGTTCTAGGCATCACTGCCCCGACCTGTGGAAGTCCAGGACACCTGTCAGAGCACAGGGCGGGGAGACGCGCAGCTCCCTACGTGTCCACACACTCGGGCATCCCACAGGGGAGAAAGTACCCGCTGTCTTTTCTGGCACTTCCCACAGGAACAATTTGTCTAGTTTCTTTCATTTGGGACTGTTTTAATGTAGAAGGAGTAGAACATAATGACAATGTGAAGAAATAGGTCATTCTCTCCAGTCCCATCCTCTCCCTCCCTTTTCTCTTCCCTCTCCCTTCCTCCCTATTTCTCTCTCTCATTCTATTTTTATAAAAATTGAACATAAAATACATGAAGTGAACTTACCTTAGTGTTGATTCGTAACATTTTACACATGTACACAAGTGTGTACACAGCCACCCAGATCAGAGTTAGAACAGCACCCACAAATTTGCCAAATGCCTCGCTCCAGCCACTGACCCACGTCCCCCACACCCCCATGCCCACAGCCAGCCATTTCTCTGGCATCCCATCATTAATTCATCCTGCCCTTTGTGGACTGCACATCACTGGAATCGTGGTGTGTGTACTTTCTTCTGCCTGGTGCCTTTCTCTCAGCATGAAGACGGCATCCACGTGTGTGACCCGCCGACAGTACGTCCCACACCTGCACCCTGCCTACTCACCCTCTCTCCGCAGGTGGCCATCTGTGTTGTTTTTAATTTGGGGCATTATAAATACGAGTAAAGCAGCTATGAGCTTACGCACATGACTTTTGGAGGAAATATTTACTCATTTTTCTTGGGTACGTGCCAAGGCATGGATTTCCATGCCCTTCTAGGAATGAACCAGAAACAACAGCATCCAAAGCAGCGCTGTACACCCAGGGGCCTGCCGAGACGGTGGCCCTACCTGTCATGCCCCATTGGACTCAGCAGTCAGAGCCATGCGGGCCCTGTCTGGGAGAAGGAACATTGTGACCACTGCAGCCGCAGCAGCCCACGCACATTGCAGGTGCTGCCCTGACGGCATCCAGAGATCTCAATCACTTAACTTTCCAGGAAACAACACGCAGGTCCACCTCCAGGATGAAATCCACGTCTCTGTACCTCACACGCCCACCACAAAGGAGACACGTAATGCAGCACGAAACCTGGCTGGGTACTGCTAAGATGTGCATGGTGACAGCCATCCCATGAGGCTGTGATGTGCCAGACGCCATGTGAGGCACAGGACGGCTCTGGGTTTTTACAACGGCACCTCTGTTTGCCCCACTTTGTAGTTAAAACACAGATGCTCATGGACACGAACTTATTCAAGGTCTCACAACTCCAGGTTATTTCATGGATCAGCCTGACCTCCCAGCTCTGACCTGCAATCTTTGGGAGCAGGAGGTGTGTCTAACGGTAGCTATAACAACCATCTCTATCATTTTTCTCCAAAAAAGAAAACAAGCCTTTAAACCTAACAATCATTAAATGCCTCGTGGTATTTATGCTACACTTTTCTGCATTGGATTACACTGCAGAACTCACTGCAGACCTGGACCGTCAGCAACTGTCACAGACTGCACTCAGTCCAGGATGGAGGGGACTCAACACCTCGCAGAGTATGGGGAGCAAGGCACCCTACCCCCCGAATCGTGAAGCTTCTTGGAAGAGCAGATGCTTGCACGTAGCTGTGGGGTGCAATACTCTCTCAGTGCACACAGTAGGAATACAGTGCGCCACGGGGTCTGAGCACACAGCACATGTGAGCAAGGCTGTGAGGTGCAGGGAACGGTGAGCAGAAAGTGCAACTTAAAGAGAACATGGCACATGGGGCTGGGAAGTGTTCATGCTGGGAGTGACAAAAGGAGCGAGTACCAAGTGTCCTGGGTATCTTGCCAAGGAGTTTGTCCAATAAACAGAATGGGTCTCCATTATTCAGTGAGTGCTCATGATTACACACACCCCTGGCATTTCCACCAACACTCGGTTAGTCAGGACAGGCCACTGTGTGCTTGGTGACAAACAAGCCCCAATACCTCTGTGGCTTTAATACAACAACAATTCACTGACAAGTTATAGAAAAGTGTGCTGCATAGTGTGGAAGGGAGGTCCAAGATGGCAGATAAACACTGTGCCTGCATCCTTCCGTGAACACATCAAAATTACAACTAAATTATACAACAATCCACCTGGAGAACCATCTGAAGTCTAGCTGAACAGAAGTCCTATAACTGAAAAATGTGATGAAGTAGCCAGGTTGAGACTGGTAGGAGGGACAGAGTAGTGGAACAGGCCCCACACCTGAGTGTGGTGAATGAGAATCAGGTGGGGTATCTCAGCTGCAGAGGTTCCTCCCAGAGGAGCGACAGACCCCAGCCCCCACCGGACTCCCCAGCCCAGAGCACTGGTGCCAGGAAGAGGAGCCCCCACAACAACTGGCTGTGAAAAACAGTGGGGATTCCGACCGTCCAGGTGGGACAGAGGCTGCAGGAAACCCAGACGTCCTCTTAAATGGCCGGCGCACAGACTCGCTCGCAGGCACTCACCTTGGGTTCCAGCACAGGGGCAGTGACTCGGGGGTGTCAGAGCGAGGGCTGGAGGACAGTCAGCATTTTCGCTGTGAGAGGTCCTTTTCTCGAGTAGCCGGCAGTCAGGCGCCATCTTGCTCGCGTTGAGCCCACCCACTACACTTCCGGCCAAATCTGAATCTGATTGGTCTGTGAGCGCCCCTACTCCACTGTGCTGATGCACTGGGAGGCAGTTGATTCCGAGCAGCCAGCCCCAGCCCGCCCGTATTGCCCTCTTTCTTGGAAAACTATCACGGCCCACAGGCCGCAGGCAGGCAGCAGCTGACCTCCGTGTGCTCTAGGCTTTAGCTGAGTAGCTCCAGGCTCAGCACTGGCACCAAACCAGAATCTACATAACCTGGTGACCAAAACTCTTTCCACTCTAGTGGAAATCTGGTGAAGGAAATAGACATACAAGCCCAGGAGTCACAGAGAGTCTCAAACAAGATGAACCCAAACAGGCTCACACCTAGACACATTATAATTAGAATGGCAAAGGTTAAAGACAAAGAGAGAATCTTAAACACAGAAAGAAAGGCCACTATTAACTTATAAGGGAGCTCCCATAAGACTGTCAGATGATTTCTCAACAGATACTTCACAGGCCAGAAGGATTGGTACAAAATATTTAATGTGATGAAAAGCAAGGACCTACAACCAAGACTATTCTACCCAGCAAGGCTATCATTTAAAATTGAAGGACAAATAAAGAGCTTCTCAGATAAGAAAAATCTAAAGGAGTTCATCACCAACAAACCAGTGTTACAAGGAATGTTAGAGGGACTTCTTTAAGACGGAAAAAAACCACATACATCAAAATTATGAATAAAATGGCAATAGCTACACTTATATCAACAATTACCTTCAATGTAAATGGATTAAACGTTCCAATCAAAAGACATAGGAAGGTAAATGGATAAAAAAACAAGACCCTAACATATGCTGCCTACAAGAGACTCAGATTGAAAGATATAAAGATGGATAGTAAAGGAATGGAAAACTATATTTCATGAAAATGGAAACAAACAAACACACAAATCTGGGGTAGCAATACTTATTCCAGACAAAATAGACTTTAAAACAAAGATTATAACAAGAGACAAAGAAGGACCTAGTAATCCCACTTCTGGGTATTTATCTGAAGAAACCCAAAATGCTCCTTCAAAGGGACGTGTGCATGCATATGTTCACTGCAGCATTGTTTACAGTGGCCAAGATGTGGGGGCAGCCTGGGTGTCCGTCCATGGATGAATAAATAAAGAGGAGGTGGTACATATGTACAATGGAATATTACTTGGCCATGGAAAGGAATGGGTCCTTGCCATCTGTGGTGACATGGATGGACCTGGAAGGTACTGTGCTGAGGGGAGTATGTCAGACAGAGAAAGACAGATGCAGTGTGATTTCACTTATATGTGGAATCTAAGGAACAAAATAGACAAACAAAATAGAAACAAACTCATAGATACAGAGAACATTTTGATGGTTGCCAGATGAGAGGAGGGTTGGGGGGTGAGTGAAAGAGGGGAAGGGATTAAGAAGTACAACTTGGTTGTTACACAGCAGTCATGGGGATGTAGGGTGTAGCATAAGGAATACAGTCAATAATATTGTAATAACTATGTGTGGTGTCAGATGGGTACTAGATTTATCGGGGTGATAGATGGGAGGGGGTTGGAGATGGGTGAAAAAGGTGAAGGGATTATGTACAAACTGACAATTACAAAACAGTCACAGGGTTGTAAAGCACAGGGAATACAGTCAATAACATGGTAAGAACTATGTATAGTGCCAGCTGGGTGCTAGACTAATCGGGGGGATCAACTTGTAAGTTATATAAATGTCTAACCACTATGCTGTACACCTGAAATTAATGTAAAATAACACTGGATGTCAACTTATATTGATCAATTTAAAAAGGGGGTGTAAAGGTGAAGGGGAATAAGAGGTCTAAATATCCAGGTATAAAACAAATAAGTCACGGGGATGTATGTACAGCTTGGGGAATAGACAATAGCATTGTGACAGCGTGGGACAGTGTCAGGTAAGTCCAGATGGCTAGACTTATCTGGTGATCACTTCTTAGGTATATCAATGTTGAATAACTGTGGAGTATCCCCGAAACTGATATAATATTGTATGTTAGCTATATTTTAATAAAAGTATTTAAAAAATTTTTTTAAAAAAGAAAAGTGTGCTGCAGGCTTGGGCAGCCCCCAGCAGCTCTGTCACCCGACATGGGACTCCCTCAGTTGCCACAGCAGGTAAGAGCCCTTGGGGGCCACAGGGTGGAAGTGACACCTGGAAATTCAGGTCTCACAGCCTGCCGCTTAGGAGGTGGCAGGGCACGAGCAGTGTGCAGGGCCCTGCAGGGACAGTGTTCCACGAACCCTGCGAGGAGTGGAGCGCCGCGGAGACGGGAGGCTAGTAGTCTGCACCACGGCCGCAGAGGAGTTAAAATTGTATTCCACTCACTCATCGTGGACACGGCTGCCTCAATGTCAAACATTTCTCTAACACTCTTTTCCTTATAATCGTGATTTGTGGCTTTGGCTTCAGAACAAATCCTGCCTTTCACATAGTTTGCAATTTAATCACTGGGGCTGGAGAGGGGCCTTCATTTAATAGTCACTTGGAAGAAGAGAAGTGTTTCTATTTTATTTTTTCCTACTTACTTATTTTTATGTTTTGTCATCCTGTCAAACCTCGTCTTTTCTTCTTTTCTTTCTTTCCTTCTTTCTTTCTTTCTCTCTCTCTCTCTCTCTGTCTCTCTCTTTCTCTCTCTTTCTCTTCCTTCTTTCCTTCCTCCCTCCCTCCCTCCCTCCCTCCCTCCCTCCCTTCCTCCCTCCCTCCCTCTCTCTCTCTCTCTCTCTCTCTCTCTCTCTCTCTCACTGCTCAGTAAAGCACCATATTTATTTTCCTCTTACTTTTTGACGCTTTATGTTGGTTTGGTAGCCACACTGTAAAGAAAAGCATCAAAATGTTCTGTAAAAGGTCTTGCCATGTGGAGTGGCTTGCAGCCTCCCGAGCCCAGCTGGCTGTGCAGACACCCCCACCTGACTGACCCAGCGCACACACGCGCCTCCACCTGTCATTCAGCCCATGGACCGTCACAGGGCTGCTCACCTGTGCACAGACCTGAGCCCCAAACCATGCCGCTCCCTAGTTTGGCCTGGGGTTCCCGTGTCCAGAAGCCCCCCCGTGGGAGCCCCAACGTGCACTGAGCCCCTGAGCAGTCAGTCCTGTGCCCATGGCTGCCTCTCTAGGCCTTTGGCTTGGGTTTGCTCCACCCACACTCCCCAACTTTGGAAGAATCTACCAGGCCCCAGGATTCAACCCCCTGTCTGGTCCTCTGACCCCCAGAATGAGTCCATTTGGAAGCCAGTATGACCTATTTCCATCAACAGACTCTGGTCACAGAGTGGGAGGTTCATACTGATCGTGGGCACCACTGGAACCTGCGGGGGAAGGGCTCGGGTGCACGTGCAGTCACAGGGACGGTGTGCCGTGCACGACTTGTCTCTGTTCCTCTGCAGGAGCCCAGCTCTGAGCTCCCTCTACCAAGGCTGGCAAGAATGCCCACATCACTCCTTAGATCTCCCCTGGCATTCCCACGGGAGGCTCCAGAACCCCAGGGCTCACGTGCTCCTGGGTGGGCGTGGGTCTCCCCTCACGACCATGGTCTCTTAGAGGCCACGTGTCCTCATTCAAAGTCAGCCCCTTATCCTTGGCCAAATGCCACTGCCTGGGTAGGCTGAGAGAACAGCCAACTGGAAGCATCGCACCACTGCCAGAGCCCCTCTGCTTAGAGCCAGGTGCCACAGGAGGTCCCTGGGCTGTGCCCGTGGCAGGAGGTGGACCTCCTGGTCGGTGGAGCCGCCCCCCACCCGTTGGCTCCCACCCCCGCCCGTCAGCAGAGCCCCACACCTGCCAAGTGTCCGCCTATGCCCCCTCTTTTCCGGAAACCACCAAATCCTATTCTGACTGGCTCCTTACTCCCCAAAGGAGCCTATAGAAAACGGGCAGTGGGGTAGCAGTTCTCACCTCCCACCACTGCTGGTCACTGGGCTGCTCCCAAAGGGACAGACCATGAAAAGGTAACTGGAGTTCGCTTTCCTACCACTTTAACTTGGCATCATCTCATCTCCTTGCCTGGGGTCAGGAAAGGAGCTCAGAACGACCAGACTCGGTGCCTGTCACTGAGCGCCTTCCATGCATCAAACACATTTTTCAGGCACAGCTTCTGGAATCTTCACAAATGCCCCAAAGCCAGGGATGCTGCCATTCCCATTTCACAGACGGGAAAATAGCAGCTGACCTGGTGGGAGAGTCCCCGCACAGGCCCCCGAAGCAGGGCCTCCATGCAGGCCTCCCCATAGCACAGGTCTCGGTGCCCAGACACGGGACCCACAGCCAGACGCTCCGACAGAGGAAGGGCCCTCGCACGTCCGAAGTTTGCTGAGCCTCACGTTCTTTGTACACAGAATGCAGACAGTCATCTTTATGCCAGGTGGGCTCTGCAGAAAAACAGACCCAACAGGGCGCATGTGGTAGAGAAAGGTGCATTTTAAGGGACTGGCCCATGGTTTACGGGGGCTGGCAGGTCTGGGAGCACGGGAGGCAGTGGGTAAGAAACAGGAGGCAGGGTGTTCACCCTGCAGCCTTCAGGGCAGCCTTCCTTGGGGCACATCCATCTTTGCTCGGGAGGGTGGGGCGCACCCCCATGACGCAGGGTCATTTGTGACAATCACGTGAAAGAATTTCGTGGCAACATCTTGGCTGGAGTCTGAGCACACAATGGGTGCTGTGGTCTGGCCAAGCTGACACAGAAACGTCACGGCACAGTCCCTGGGTTGGAAGTGTTTTCCTGTCCACGATGGCCACCCTGACACACACGGGCGCCAGGTGCCAGGTGAAGCCTGGAGGTGGCCTGAGGTCGCCTGGCCCCACACTGGCTCCGGCCAGCTCTCTCCACTCAAGGGCGCAGCTGAGGACACGCCCCTCTCGCTGGCTTTGGACTCTGGGGTTTTTTGCTTTCAATTTATTTGTTTTTGTTTCATAATCTCAAGGATATATTTATTGTTTTAAAAACACTTAAACCCTGTAACTCTGCCATGTGTTATACTGTCCATGTTTTTGATTTATGCTGTTCCCTTTTGCATTGGTATCTTTTATCACCCATCTTCCAAATCTTCAAGCTTGTTTTTACTTCTTTCCATTTTTTTAACTATTTATTTAGGACAAGTGGCCTTTCCATATTTACTAGCCTTTGTTTATAAGCCTTTGTTTATATTCACTTAGCTCTTTTATGGCTCCACAGGTATTTTTCTCTTTCCTCTGTTTCCAATTTTTTTTTTCTTTCATGATTGGTTTTTAGGTCAATTTTCTATTTCAGTAGCTCAAGTCATCTTTCTTTGCTTTTGTGGAGATGTTTATTTAGCTAATTCTTATTTTAATTTTGTTATTTTAACTATTCTTCCTTTTCATCATTTATTTCCATGTTTCCATTTTCTCTACTCAATTTTTAAAGCTTTTTGGCTTTAATGATTTTTTCTCCATCTTTCATTATTTTACTGACATTTCCTTTTGCTGTTTATTTTCACATGTCTGTCTTTTTCACGTGAACATGAGAACTGGAACTTGGTCGTACTGTGGGTAAGAATTGGGGCACATGAGCTAACATTCACTGTATTCATATTTTTCTCAACTTAAATTCTCTGCATTTTCTACATTACACTCTTCTTAAATCACCGTACATGTCCTCGTGGAAATCGGACAGTGTGGCTCTGAAGACCTGCCTGCCAGAGGAGAGACACTAACGAAAGTGGCCCAGCTGAGGCCGCGTTTCTCAAAAGGGGTGCTGACCACCTGCCTCGGGGAGGATGCCAAACACGGCTGTTCCCACGCCAGAACCTTCTTCAAAATGTCCCCAGATGATTTGCAGGCATATAAATTTGAACCTCGCCAATTTAGACCCCTGGTTTGAAGTACTCTCGTTCCCTCCAGCTGGTCTGTCTTCCCATCTGTCTCCACCAAGAGGCCCCTGCCCCCTCGGCCCCCCTTGGCTCCCCTCGCTTCCCTCAGCACCTCCCCAGCCCACCCAAAGCCCCAACCCCCTCAGCCCCCTGGTGCTGGCTGTCCCCGAGCTTCAGAGTGCAAACACCCTCTTCCCAGGACAAGGCAGGTCTTTGCCATGTGACCAGGTGCAGAACCAGCAAGGTGGGGAGTGAGGATGTGCAGCCCACATGACCCCTGAGCTGCTGCAAACACTTGGGACTTTGGCCCTGAAGTTTCCAGAACTTGTGAGCGACCCCACGACAGCTGGAGAGGTGCCTGGGCCATGCCAGGGCTCCCAAGCATGTCCTGGGGCTGAGGCTGTACTGGGTTCTGTGTGAGGAGCTGAGTCACATAAATGTGCTCAACAGACAGAAAGAGAGGGCCATGAGCCCCAGAGAGCCTGTCCCCCTCAGCGTCTCACCTTCATAAAACCCCGAGGGAGGAATGCCGTGATGCCCCCTGATCTGGCTGCCACTCCCCAGACCCTGTCGAAGTTGACTTGCCATTGTTATTGATCTGATATTGATCTGATGTTGCTGTGGTAGCTTGCTGGGGCCGCCGTAGCAAACCCCACAGACCGGGCGGCTTGGACAGCAGACGTGTTCTCTTACACCCTGCAGGCTGGAGTCTGAGATCCAGGTGTGGGCAGGCCTGGCTCCTCCTGAGCCCTCCCTCCTGGGCGTGTGGACGGCCGTCCTCTCCCTGTGTCCTCATGTGGTCGTCCTTTTGTGTGTCTCTGTGCCCCAGTCTCCTCTTTTCATGAGGACACCAGTCACGCTGGACTGGGCCATTGCATGACCTCATTTTACCTCCATCACCTCCTTAGGGACCCATCTCCAAATACAGCCACATTCTGAGGACCTGGGGGTTACAACTTCAACATATAAATGGGGGGGGTAAGTCAGATGTAACAACTGCCAAACACCAAGTCATGGCATCAGTCTCTGCCAACTGACGGCAGCTCCACGAGCCCCTGAGCACATTCCCTAATGGGAGCCACACTCAGCCCCGAAGCTTTGCCCTGCGCCCCACCCCACCCCACCCCACCCGTGGGTCCTGGCCCCTTTGGCTCCGTTGCCTCCTTTCCTGTGCTCATCCTGACGCTGCCCTTTATGCAGCGGCTCCCTCCTGCCCACCGTGACCAGCTTAGAAGTGTTTGAATCCTGTGTTCACGTCTTCTTTAGTCTGCGACATGAAATTCCAAGCTAAGAACTTAAAGAAAAAGATTCTCCCTGATCAGAAACCCTGGCATGAAAGCATCCAGCCGTTCTGTGATAAAGTGATCATTACATGAAAAGCAGCTTTTTTCAAGTAAAACATCTCACTTTGAGTTTCTCACCAATTGAACATGAATGAAAAGCTTTAAAAAAAAGACAAGATTCCATTTCCCAAATGAACAAAACAGTGTTGCTTTTGAGAAATTATGACCACATGTGAAGTGACATCCACAGCTCTCCTGACGTCCATCGCAGGTACCACAGCTGGGGGCCAGAAGCGTCACGTTGACATGTCGTCCTGGGACACTGTTGCCTGTGGCATTCAGAAACTCACTCCCCAGCCGCTTCCTAAGGAGACCAAGGAATGCTGCCATTTCAGAAATTCAAGGTTAGAGCTTTTTCCTAGCAGCTGCTTATTTCTGGACAGGTAGGCAATGTCTGCCATTCCTGTCCCTCTGTTACCTCCTCCCCTGTGATCTCACGGCTCCATGCTTGTCCTAACCCATGGCGGCTGTGGCCACGGGGTGCTCTGGCGGGCCCAACCGCCAGTGTTGGGCGGGGGGCAATGGAAGCAGGTTCCTGTGTTCCAGACTCAGGACATCAATGCACGCGGACACTCAGGCTTGTTTCCACTTTTCCAAAACAGCAAGACTGACAGGATGTCTGCCATCTAGGGACAACCTCTCAGGGGTCAGTCGTTACTGACCCCTGTGACCCAAAGCCCTTAGGTCAACCGTCTTTTCCTTACAGGACACCCACACGCACCAAGGTATCTGTGGCAAAGAAGAGCTGCCACTTGCTGAGATCAAACGTCTTGGAAACATTGGTAGGGAGGTGAGAAGAGTGGCTGCTGTGACCAGGAAAACGCAGAAATCCTGAGGACCCAACTGGTGCAGGCAGCATTGTCCAGGTGAGGTGAACTTGTGCTCTGGTGGCAGACTCCTGGGAGGGATGTCCTTCCCTCCCTCCCTGACGTGTCACCTAGTTATTTCCCCTCTCTGGGCCTCAGTTTCCCCAAGCATGGGCTTCATGACTTCTAGGGGAGGGTCCAGTATCCAGAGCAGCATCTTCACATTGGCAGCTGCTCACCACCCCTCCTCCCACCACCGATTTCCAAAGGAGCCAGTCTGGGGTAAAGAAGACGTGGTCCGTGCATACTGTGGGGCCATTCAGCCTTCAGAAGAAGCCATCCTGCCACACGCCACCACACGGATGGGTGCGGAGGACGTCACACTGAGGTAACGCTGACACAGAAGGACAAACACTGCTTCATACACTCGTCTGACGGACCCAGATGGTCGATTCACAGGTTCAAAGAGCAGAGCGGTGGTCCCAGGGGCTGAGGAGGGGAAACGGGATCATCACTCCTCAGGCACAAAGTGCCCGTCAGTGAGATGGCTGCCCCGGGAATCTGCTGCAGCAGCAGGCCTGCCTGCAGTCTCCCCTACTGTGCTATGCATACAACGTGACGGGAACAGGGCTCATGGGGAGTGTTCCTGCCACAATAAAGTAAAATTGAAGAGAGAGAGACAGTGGCTGTGTGTCTCCATCTTGGCTTGCCTCTCCCAGGGGCTTTCTTTCTAACTAGGTCAGTCTCCTTCCTTCTTCCCACTTCTCATCTCTGTTCCTCCAGAGTTGCCAATGTCCCAGCATGCCTAGCGCCATGCCTGGCCCAGTTAGCACGCAGCCCTTGACTCACCTTCCTGGTTTGCAGAGCCAGCCTTGGCCCCCAGGGCACACATCGCATAAGAGTCCACTGCTGGTACGTGCCACCTCAGCTCCCCACGTGACAGTGTGCAGCCACACTGAAGCTCTTACCCCCACCCTGCCTCCCCACCCTGACGTGGACATCTATGGGGCAACCTGACCACAGGCAGCTGCAACGCGTCACGGTTATTTACAGCACGAAGGAAGCCTGCCCCAAGCCATGGATTTCTAGGAACCTCAATCTTGATTCCAGGAATGCTATTTGTGGCAGACGCCATGACAGCGCCACGGTCGCTGGAAACGGCCCTGCTATGCGGCTCCAGGCAGGGCGGAGGTTTCTGCACACTGTCCCTGATTGGGTTCAGCCCCTTCTACCATCACTCAATCATTTTTATGGCGAGTGTCAGAGCTCGCTGTCCTGGGGGACAGGGCCGCTGTAGCGCTGGCTCTTCCTCCAGCACAGAAGGAGCCGAGCGGACATCTGCCGGCCTCCACACGAAGCAACACACATTGTCCAGGGACTGCTCCCATCAGTGAGTTTTCCAATGGCCAGAAGGGAACAGAAAGCGCTTGTGCTACAAGATTAAACCAAGTAAGCAGGCCATTAGTGTACATGCAGTGTGATCTCAACTATGTAATAAAAAGGAGAAAAATCCTGGAGGGAAATGTGCCATCACCTTAATAATGGGTATCTCCAGGTAGTGAGATGATGAGTGACCTATGCCCTACCTCATTTTCTATTCTGTGTTTTTTTACCTTTCCACAATTAGCACAACTTTCATTAATAAGCACAGGAGGACAAAACACACAAAAGCTTGATTTCCAGTGCAGAACCAATGACCAGGAAACATTCCTGCCTTTGTGTGTTTCAGTCCTAAAGGTCAGAGAAATGCCTTCTCTCTGAAGAATAGTTGTGGAAGAGATGGCCGTGGTCTTCCTTTTGCTTCCCAATGGACAGCACTGTGCTGACAAGAACTTTGATTTTCTTAAAGTTCTATCTAATATATTCCTCTTGTTCCATACCTATCACATTAGTGTCTCCCCAAATCAGGAAAGAATTGGCTGAAGTTTAACTTCTGAGTCTTCTCTCAAGATATTTCCACCTTCTTTGCCTTGAAAGTCTTTTTTATTTAACTGAGATATAATGCACATACCACAAAATTCACCGTTGAAAGTGTACAATCTGGTAACTTTGGTATATTCACAGAGCTGGACAGCCAGACTGCTGTCCAGAATGTTTTCGTCACCCCAGAGTGAAACACCATGCCCACTAGCTGTTCCCTCACCTCTCCCCCGCCCCTGGAGACCGCTCACCTCATTTCTCTCTCCATGGACTTGTGTGTTCTGAATACTTCGTATAAATGGAATCACACGAGATTCGGCCTTGTATGCCTGCCTTCTGGTACTCAGCATAGTACTGTCAAGGTTCATGTATGTTGGAGTATATGTAAGTATTTCATTCCTGTTAAGCTAAATAATATTCCATTTTATGGGTAGGCCACATTTTAACCCACTTATTAATTACAAGACATTCCTGTTGTTTCCACTTTGGGCTATTCCAAACAATGCTGCTATGAACATTCATGAAAGGATTTTGTTGGAATATGTGTTATGCCCATGTTTTCTCCTAAGAGTTTTATGATTTTTACCTCTTATATTTAGGTCTTTGATCCATTTTTGAGTTAATTTTTGTGGAGGTAGAGGCCCAACTTAATTCACACAGAGAGAATTAAATGGGGCCTCTCCCTCACCCCAGAATGACCTCTCTATACATCTGTACCTACGCCAGCCCAGTCACTCTTGATCGCTGTACCTTTGCGGTAAATTTTGAAATTGGGATGTGTGAACCCTCTACCTTTGCTCTTCCTTTTCAGGATTGTTTTGGCAATTCTGAGTTGCTTGCATTCCCTCTGAATTTGGGATCAGCTTGTCAATTTCTGCTAAAAAAAAAAAAAAAAAAAAGGCAGCTGTGATATCACCTGACTTTAGGACCTGGTTATTACCCATTGTCCCTCTGGGAGTGACTTGCCCAAGGTAAGGAATTGTATAAACACACTCAAAACGTTCAGTCCCAGGTGGTGTGACACAGAGAGCTCGGGTAGTTGTTTTGTGTGAGGTACTGGGAGGGTCAGATGGAGATATTCAGCAAGCTGTTCCTGTCAAGGGCCTGCTGGTGACCCTCGAGAGCACAGACCGGCCCCTGAGAGGACAGCTCGGGCTCAGAGTCCTCAGCCGTGCGGCAGCTCCTTGCTCTGCCTCTCCTCTCACCTGGCCATCTGGGCATCACTGCCTCCCCTGTACTCCACGTGCCCTCGGCCAGCAGACGTCAGGAAACCAACTTACTGGTTTGCTGGGAGAATGGCTCCAGGGTCCCTCCAGCACCAGGGGCAGGATAAGCCAAGTCGCAGACTCTACTCCCAGGGTGTCAGAGAACCCCTACTTCCTCCATGCACAGTGTCTCTGGGGGGCGCCCACCATTCTTCCTTACACACTCGAATCAGAGTCCTCCCAACTGGTCTGGGGCTACAGCTGAGCCACCTCCTGCCCTTGCTGCATGTCCTGCTGGGCAGTGTCACCTCCTTGGGCATCTCCAGGGGACAGGGGTCAGTGGAAGCCTGGCCTCAATGCAGAACCCCAGACCATGGCTGCCCCCTGTGGAAGGGGGTGTGGGGGGAGAATGCCTACTTCCCACCAGAGGTAACACCTTGGTGCACGATCCCCACACCTACAGAGTTTTCAGGAGCTCGCTCTCATTTTCATCTCAGGGTTTGACCACCCCCAGGGTGCTGGTAGCAGTGCCCAGGACCTGAGGCACCAGTTGTAGGGACAAACGCCATGGGCTGACCCCCAGGCCAGTCTAGTCTGCCTGGCTTCCTCTTTCCCCAGCACGATGTCCCTTCCCCACTCTGCTGCTCATCCAGAGATGGAGTCAGTCCTGAAAAGTCACAGTAGCTTAGAGCCCAGAACAAAACAAGAGTGGGAAGCCAGCCATGGCCACTGAGCCCCTGGCCGTGTCTGCTGTATTGCTCAACTGTCACCAGCATAAATAACCCACAAGACCCTGTCTGGCAGGGACGCTGGGCGCCACAGAGGCTCTGGCTCTAGGGAAATGGATGAGCAGGGAGTTCCCAGGTCTGGGTGCAAGCGTGACTCATCCATCCCCCAAGGACCAGCTGGGGACTGAATGAGCACCTTCCAGTGGCTGTTAGCCACCTGAGAGCAATGGCAGGTGGCTCCCTAGGTGGCGGGGCCAGCTTGCCTGTGACAGGGAGCACAGAGTGTCTCTCGTTTCTCTGTCACTTTTCCTCTGAGTTTTTCATCAGGTCTTCCCTTGCTGTGAAGGACAGGTTGAAAATCACACAAATCAACTTAAAAGTTAAACGTAAACAAGTTACAAGAAGGTACAACACATGGAGAATGATCCCGTCTTTGTTGAAAATACATAAGGTATATGGAAATACGACCCATGTAGCATGGGTGAAGCCTGGGCGTTATGCGGAATGAAACACACCAGGCACAAAACATGCAGAAGAGACAGCACAAACACTGAAATAGTCCTAGTGGACATATTAGTCTGAACTCCTGAGGTACTTTAGCTTTAAAAAAGAAATGTATATAATTTCATAGTTCTGTTCAATAAAATTTCCTAGAATAATGACCAATCCAGTAGCAACGAGAACACATAAACCACGACTGCAGCACTGAAATACCATTTATACTAAAATAATGAGGCTTCTTAGGATCTTGCTGATCCCAGGCCTGTGGCAGGAGGGATGAGCCCGGAGCACCCCATAAAATCAGACAGCAGGGAAGCCATCAAAGGGACTAGGGTGACCTTAGAGAAGCCGGCAGTCATCTGGAAGAGTCTCCCACTGGCAAAACGTAGAGGTTGTGAGGTCAATAAATTAAGTAATTGCCATTGGATTGAAGCCTGTCATATATGTTAAATCCAAGAGTTTATTCTAATGTTTTTTAAAGTAACTGATCACCTTCAGAGAATGAAAGACCTTTCATTATCTTGAAAATCAAACACTTTTCTCCCCTTCCCTTTATGAACTAGATAACCATGGGATAAGCAAACAGTAAATGAAAGGAAAGACCTGTTTATGAAAGTCTTCCAACCAAGCAATGAAAAAAGGAGTGCTCGACTTAGAAAACCCCCAGTTCATAATTCCAATGAACCGAGGGACCTAGGCATTCAGCGTCAATGTCTCTAGCATCACAAAAGGAGATAAGCTGATACTATGAGCTTTGTGATTAAACAACAGAACACTACTTATCGCCTCGCCAAAGGCCATAGACGGGAATCTGATCCCGGAGCCCCTGAGCCATCTGTAAAGCAGGAACTGCGAGGAGCGTTGGCCTGCACCACGAATGTGCAAACATTGAAAGAGAGACCACGGGAAACTCTACAGGTCGTACAACCCAGAGCCTTTTACAAATACACTGAGGGACAAGAAAGGATTGGAGGGGGACCTGCATATTAGAAGGCACTTCAAATGCACATTAAACATTTTTAAATACGGAAGACTAAACAACAGTGTCTGGGTGATAAAGCTGTAACAACAGACAGTGCCACTTTGGGGGGGAGCGGTATGTTAAGCAAAATGTAACTGAGTATCTGAATTGGCTTTATTACACGGTTCACGCATTGGGCAGCCTCGCCCAGCGAGCAGGGATACTGCCAGGTGTTGCGCAAGATCGAAGGCTTTACCGAAAGGAGGGCGGGACCAGGAAGTCACCAGCAAGAGGAAGAGGAAACTTCACTGAGGGAAAGCACAGCACGTGTTAAGGTCTGCATGACACTTGTAACAACAACAACAAAAGCCTGCTGACTAGCAGGTGATTTTCTACAGTCAGCTCCAAATACAGTGGGACCTCGGTTTTCGAACCTAATCCGTTCCGGAAGACCATTCGAGTTCTGAAACGTTCAAAAACCGAGGCACAGTTTCCCGATAGAAAGTAATGCAAAATGGATTAATCCGTTCCAGACCTTTAAAATCAACCCCTAAAACTGCAAATTTAGCATGAATTTTACTCTCTCATGACACCATAGATCCATAAAATTTACGGTGTTCGTAAACTGAAATGTTCATCAACGGAGACGTTCTAAAACTGAGGTACCACTGTACCTGTTTGGGTTCTTTCGCTGTCTCTGTAATTCTTTTGGATGTCTCCCATATTTATTTTTTTCTTTTAGAGATTGCCCAATTCTTCAGAAATGGAACAAAGTGGACTTCACAGAAACTGAATATTCTGGGACAGTGACGTCCTCCGGTGGCCCCGCTCTTGTTCCAGCTGGGAGTGCACAGGAATGATGACACCAGACTCTGCGGAGGCAGCAGCTCATTCAGGACGCTGCCCGATGAGGTGACGGTGCTGGTGCAGTTTGCACGGGGCCCATTGCCTTCCCTTCACACTGACCTGGCTCTCCGCGCTAGCACGGCAAGAGAGGAAGGCTTATCCTCAGAACCACTGAGGAAACCTGCACAAGTGTCATCACATGTGTCAGCCAGGAAGTGCCTGGTACCGTGAAGAGGTCACGGGGCTGCAAGTCCAAAAGTGTGATTCATGATGGACTCTGTCATAGACAAGCTACAAATGGGGAGATGCTGACTGAGCCTCTCACACTCCAGTTTTCTCCTCTAGAAAACTGGAGCCAATCATATCCGGAAGGCAGGCAGTGGTGAGGGAGAACCAAGCCAGGACATGGGCAAGGACCGAGAAATCGCTTTGACGCTGAAGGTTGTGGAAGACAGGACTCACAGATGCCCCTTGTAATGCCCCTGTTTTGTTATGGGCTGTGGGTTGCTGTGAGGTTGATGAGAAAGAAGCTGAATCAGAAAGGCAGCATTGAGTCTTGCCATGGGAGGCGGGGGTTGCCCTCACAGAAGCTTTAGTCAAACACATCCTTCTGAGCTGTGCGTGGGGAGCCTGTGCCCTGCTCCACTTCCGGCACTGTGTCTCCCTGAGGCAGACAGTCACCTACAATTACTGTCCAATAACGACTTACTCAGGGCAGAAGGTGGGGGACAGGAGACAGAGGATTGTTCTGAGGGCAGTAACTTTAAGGCACAAAATATGTCCAACTTGGAACCTAACTGAGACCCAGAAAACTGGTCTGGTCCTGACTCATCCATGAAGGAGCTTTGCAACTCTGGGCAAAACACTTCACCTTTCAATCCAGCTCCAATATCTTATAAACGTGTGATTTCGTTTCTCTGTAACATTTATGTTGATGAGTCAAAACACACATTTGTCCTCCAGAGAAAGCTCTAAATTCTCAAGAGCCGGCCGTTAAAGGAACGAGAAATCCCTAAAACTCCTAAAACCTGAAGCTGAGCACTGCAACGATGAAACTACCTGCTCACTCTCCAATCCGCACGAGACTCAGACTCGGCTGTACCTGCGGGAACCCTGAGCTGCAAGAAAAGAGCACAGTGGCCTTGACCGTCTGCTGCTTCTTCGCTCATCTCTGTCCAAAGAACAAAGCAAGAGGTGTCAAGGGAATCGGAGAACTTTATTTTTCCACAAACCAAGCGATTACTGTGACCTGATGTATCGACATTTCACAAGAAGCGATATTTGTAGTATTTCCCTCCAGAATAATAAGTGCCAACTCTTGAGAAAGAGAGAAACCTGAACAGCTTCCCAGTCTTTTCCGATATGTTCGAAGTTTGGATGTTCTTGGGTAGATTAGAACCATTCTAGGTACAAGGTCCTTTCGGGGGGACTCAGATGTGCATGTGATTTCTGTCACCATGTGCTGGACAGAAATTTCCTGGAAGGCTTTTCATCAACCCTTCAGATATATTTATAACCAGGAGGCAACTGCCTGGAAACAAGAACTGGGAGTCCTGGTTACAACAGACGTACATCTGCTCACTAGAAACAAACAAACTATCAGGTGCTTGAAGAAATGAAACCAACTATGCTTTTCAGCCCATGCCGTGTGCCAAGCAAACGGTGCTCGTGCTTCACACACATTATCTAATTTAACAGTCAGGGTAGCAGATGGAACTAAAACGAGAAGTGGAGAAATTCACAATTAAACTTGGAGACTTTAACACTCTACTCTCAGTTATCAATAAAAAAGAGAGAGCAAATCAGCAAGGACATAAAAGATTTAGAAAACACTATCAACAAATGATTTAATGGACATTTATAGGACAATTCACTTCACAACAGCGACTACACATTCTTAGGGCTCGTGGGACATTCACCAAGAGAGAACATATCCAGCCCTATACAAGTAACACCAACAACTGTAACAGACTTGAATCATGCAAATTATGTTCTCTAGCAAAGATGGAATTAACCTAGAAATGAAATACAAAAGTAAATCTGGAAAAATCTCCAAACATTTGGAAATTAAACAAAACACTTCTAAACAACACGTGTGTCAAAACAGAAGTCTCCAGGGAGATTAGAACTGATTTTGAATCAAATGAAAATAAAAATACAATGTATAATAAGTGTTGTATGTCACTAAAGCACTGTTCACAGGGAAACTTACAGCGTTAAATGCTTATATTAGATAAGAAGAAAGGTCTCAAATCAGTAATCTAAACTTCTACCTTAAAAATCTAGAACAGGAAAAGCAAAATCAATTCAAATCAAGCAGGAGGAAGGAAATAATAAGAAGAAATCAAGGAAACCAAAAACAGAATAATAGAAAAAAACAGTGGAACAAAAGCTGGTTCTTTAAAAAGATCAATAAAATTCTAGCCAGACCAACTAAGACATAAAGAAGACATAAAATCCCAGTATCAGAAGAGAAAGAAGGGAATAGTCACTCCGAACACACAAATAATACAAGGAGAACAATGGCGTTCCAGGGTCCTCTCTGCCTAGAAACTGAACAACTTAGATGAACTGAACCAATTCCTTGAAAAACAAACTACCAAAATTTACTCAAGAAGAATTAACCTGAATAGATCTACAATTCTTAAATAAATTAAAATTTTTGTTTAAAACCTTCTAATCTGTGTAGAAAATTCTAAAGATGCAAGGAAAACAAACCAAAACTCTGTTAGAACCAAACTAGCTTACCGACGTGGCAGGTTGCATGGTCAATATACAAAAGTCAGTTGTTTTCAGTACATTAACAATGAACGATCTGAAAATGAAATTAAGAAACTAATTCTATTTAGCACCCAAAAGAATCATATACTTAGGGATACATGCAACACTATACACTGAGAGCTAGAAAACACAGTTTAATACTTAAATAAATAGAAAGACATCTCATGGCCATGGAAGACACAACATTACAGACGAAAAGTTACCCTCAGTTGGTCTGTAGCTTAGATCTGATTCTTGCCAAAATCCCAGCAGGCTCCTTTGTAGCTGCTGACAAGCTGGTCCAAACGTATACGGAAACGCACAGAATCCAGACGGTAAAGCCACCTGGACAGCTGAGATGTCACTGTCATCGTCCCGGGATTGCCTACATACGCAATCCACCTGAATACCAGCTCCTTCTTAAAGCACTAAACTACCAGAACCGCTCTAAACACATCCGGCTCATGCATGTTGGCAGACCAATGACAGCAAGGAATTCCAGCCCAGAAAGCACATTCATGAACCCCTGCTATGTGCCACTCTGGGATTTGAAATGCGGTGCCTCTGCTGCTTGTGATGGTCTCACCCACAAGACGAGTGTGTGCTTGTAATGCAGACCCGGGGTCCAGTTCCAACGCAGGTGAGAAACAGGAAAAGCTGAGGGCCAAAGAGTCAGACCCGGGGCAAGAATGGCTGGGCTGAAACTCAATGGCCAGGATGACACGGGAGCGAAAGCTTCAAGTCACAAGCAGAACAGGAATGTGGGGGACGGCTGGGGTGGAGCTACGGGGCCGAGACTGTGTGGGTCACCCCAGCAAACATTGTGGCCCAGCGCCCTGCTGCTGTTACAGGAACAGAGGCTGGAAGGGACAGTCCTGGACCGGACACTCCACGCTGACTGATCATGTCATTTAAGGTCCTGAGCCCAATGCTTTTAAATGCACAGAACTGTTCTTTCAGTCCAGGAAAGGAGGCGTGCGCGCGCACACACACACACACACACACACACACACACACTCTCTCACACGCATGAGGAGAAGGACCTGCAGTCGGCCAGGTCTCAGGGTGACCCAGGGGTGGAGCCCTTAGGTAGGCAGGCCCCCCAAGTTGCTGTGTCGAGTGGCCTCGGGAACGATGATGCGGTAAGAAGCATAACCACCAGCCGTGGGAGGCAGAGCCTGGTGACAGGCCGGCCCTGGCGCCTGGGGTGATGCTGGTGGCTTCTTCCCACGATGCTGCTCCTCGAACACCACCGGATTTTGTTCCCAGGGCTGCTTCCCCCACAAAGTGCCCCCCGGGAGCAGTGGGGCCAGTCCTTCCCAGTCTGAGCCACGTGTGAGCCCATCAGATTTGGGCTTCTCTTCCTTGTCTAACACCCAGGCCCCAGCTGCTGTACTTCTGCACCCCCAGCTCTGAGCGTCAGGCTCCAAGGTCAGAACAGCTCACGGGAAACCCGAGCCGTTCCTTCCTTGTCCGGGCACCAAGCTGAGGAGGGTCCTCAGCTCGGCCCTGTCAACTCAACCCGAGGTCCCACAGCAGTGACCAGCAGGAGGCCGTTTCCTGGACACAGGTTCCCTGAAGGAGTGGCCTGTCCCCTCAGAACGCCTCACACGGCTCCCAGCTGAACGCCGGCAGGTGCTGCCACGTGCCTCCCCCCGGTTATCGTTCCTGCAGGGCCCCCATCTGTCTCCATCCCCGCTTTCTCTTTCCCGGGGCTCAGGGTGTCCCCCACTGATGCAGACGAGTCACTCTGCAGCCACTTGGGCATCATTTATGTGACTTATACGCACTCGGCTGTGTTATCAGAACAGCAGTGTGTCAGCTCGTCTAAAGAGTCACAACACAGGAAAGGTGTCACCTGGGGCAGGCATGTGGCCAAAGCACGCAGAGTCCCACAGAGCACACGAGGCGGACCACACACAGTTGGTGGAACTACGACAGCACATGAGAAGGCGTGGGCAGTGACAACACAGGACCCTCAGGGGACTGCTAGGAATTCTGCACGAGTCTAGGGGCCTGGCTGGGGAGGTCAGGATGGCGTGCGTGGGCCGAGCACAGGCACGTGCGTCCAGGCTGAAGAGTGGGGCTGCCTCCAGGTGGTGGGAGGTCCCGCCAGAGGTCGGCAGGAAGCCACTGCGAGCTGGCTGAGGGCCTGGTCCGCCCCCACCACCCTGACCTCTGCTGCCATCTCCCCATTAGCTCTGGCTGTTCCAGGTGCAGTTTCCTGCCAGACGCTGCCTGCTGTCGAGGCCAGGCTTGTCTGTCCTCACAGCAGTGCCAGGAGCCCGCCCCTCCCACCTGGGTTATATGCGGTCCGGGACGTCCCACTGGTGGGCAAGACTGGTGGGCACTGAATGTCCCCTAGTCCCTGGGGACAGGCTTGCAGTCCAAACTCATGCGTGTTCTGCCATGTGCTGGCGGATGGCAGACAGGGTCCCAGGCTCCAGATGCTGGCAGCCCTCAGCGCTTTGGCTGTCCCGCACCCCTTTCTCTTTACGACGAATGTCCTCTCAGGGGCCCTTTCAGTCTTTTTCTAATTTGTCATCTTGTCACGCAGCATTTTTATCGTCCTGCACATGACAGAAAACCTCCATTACGGAAGCTTAAACAAGCGAGGAGGTTGCGAAACTCCAGAGGTCGATGGCTTGTGAAGGCCAAGGCCCTCTGTCCCCACCACAGCGTGCAGTGGGCAGCGGATGGCCACGTGTGCAATACGGCCTGGCACTTCCAGGCATCACACCTGCTCACAGGCAGGAGGGGCAGGTGGGCACAAGACCACAGGCGGCAGGGGTTCAGGCAGCCCCACCGGGAGCCTGGACCCCACTGGCCCAGAACTGAGTGGCTCGGCTCCCGCATTCACAAGGGAGCCGAGAGGCAGCTACTCCGACCCCTCCAACCTCTGAGATGGGAGGCAAGGAGGGTGCGGGGCTGGGAAAGGTAATGTGGGCCTGGGGATGCTAGGCTTTTGTCCCTGTGGGAACCATCCTGGGAGCACGGCCGGGGGGAGGGAAGTCCTGGTCACTGCGGCACCCCTCCCACAGGCCCAGGCTGACAGACTCCTGTCCTGTTAAAACATGACTGTCTGTGCAGTGTTTCCTGTACAGAGAACGTGTTATGGCTTCTTGCTGGGGCTGTGAAGGCTGAATTGCCATCGTCCACTGCCTGGAGGAGCTAACATCCTAAAGGAGACCTCGGTGGAGAAACGCCTGGAGGAGGACAACGTCCTGCATGCCGTCCGCTCAGGTAGGCGTCCCCATCAAGCAGCTGGTCACCCGGGCCCCAGGCATGGCAGGTGCCAGACCCACTGTGTGCTGGGGTGCCCCACGGGCATCCCTTTCTGGAGGCCAGACGCCACGGCCTCAGCATGTCACCGTCTGCCTCCCCGGGGGGGCTGCGCTCCGGGCAGGACACGGGGAGACTCGGGTCCAAAGCGCGCTCCAGACCCGGCAGCCCTGAGCTCTGCGGAGAATCGCTCTGCTTCTTACCAGCGCCACCAGAATACAGAAGCTTTCTGCCTGTGGCAGTTTCAGGAGATGCTGCTGGATGGGGACAAACGCTCCTCCTCGACGAAACACGGTGCTGAACGCTGTCATTTGGCACAAGTAAGGGCACAGGGTCCCTGCTCAGGTACATCTGTGTCTTTACTCAGCAGTCACTTTTACGAAATGGGCTCACACAGACTGTCAATCCTCTTTGTCATCTCCGCGTTTTCCTTTGGTTTCTAACGGTTATTCTGAAATTGTTATTGCAATTGACCTCTTTCTGTTGATTGTCAAAGAATTCTCATTAAAAACAAACAAACAGACACACACAAAAAAAAACAGTCTAGGAAAGTTGCATGTGTCCCAAACTAAAATGATCTGTTATTTCCAAATTTGTTATTTGTAAATGTGGTTTTCTTCTTCTTCCTAAGCTTTTCTCTTGGGGTTACATTGTTCCAGATCTTCCCAGCATTTGGAATAGAGTTGACTTGTACACTTAACATTCTTCTTTAATTATGAGATTGAAATAAACATCAGTAGGTGCCAGATCCAATTGTTGATGGGGACAAAAGTGCACTGGCCGGTGGGGAAAAGAGTGCCGACCCTGCTGGGATGGCTCACGCATGGAAATAAAAATGATGGATAGTCCACATTATCACCCTCTGAAGGAAGGATGGAGAGAGATGCTCCATTTTGGCAGTTCCTTTGTTTACAAAAAAAGGAAGGTGGGAGAGGCCTGGGTTCCCACAGCACTCCGTGTTTTGTAACTTCTTTGAAAAGCTGCTAGGGAGCAAGGACTCCGCTCCAGCTGACCCTTTGCGGAGGTGGCATCCTGGCCACTGGAAGACCCAGCTCTGGGGGCAGCCCGGCGGGAGCTGTGGGTGGTCAGGTGCTGGAGAAACTGCAGAGGCTTCATGCAGCCATTGGGATGGTTGTCTTCAGAGAGCAATCTTACCTTGTTCCGTCTCTAGTTACAACACAGGGTGTCCCCATGATCCACAGCTGGGATTCGGGGCTCTCCCACCTGCCGGCTTCATTCAGCCATCGTCCTGCAGCCCTGGCCTGTACCTTCTGCTAACACCCGTGGCTCCTCTACTGAAAAGATCTCTCTTCCTTCCCGCTGGGAGGTCACTGGTCTTCTCTTAGGCCACTTCCCGTAGGTCAGCTCCTCCTTTACAGCAGGTACCCCGTCGCTTGATAAGTGTTATGCACAGATAGTGTCCCCCTAAAATGCATAGGGCAGAGTCCTAACCCTCAAAGTTGCTGTTTGGAGATGGGGTCTTTAAAGAGGTAATCAAGGTGAAATGAGGTCACTAGGGTGAGGCCCTAATCCAATGTGACTAATGTCCTTAAAAGGAGGTCAGGACTCAGACGCGCACGGAGGAAAGAACATGTGAGGACATGGGAAGATGGCCATCTACACGCCAAGAAGAGAGGTCACCAACCCTGCTGACATTTTGCTCTTGGACTTCCAGCCTCCATAACTGTGAGAAGAGGTTTGGTCAAGGTCACAGAGCGAGAGTGTCAGAGTCACCATCAAATCGTCCCACATCTGAAATCTGTGGTCTTTCTACCGTATTGCACTACCTTTCAAAAGACAGTCAAAGCCACGCACGTGGGCTCAATTGATTTGTTTCATTGTAGTAAAGTATTCATACGACTAAGTGAAGAATTTTAACCATTTTAAGTGTACAGTTCTATGGTATTTAGTACCTTCCCAATGTTGTGTAACTAGTTTCAGAACTTTTTCATCACTGAAAAGGGAAATCTCATGCCCACTCAGCAGTCACTCCCCACCTGCCCTCACCCAGCCTGGACCCATGAGTCCACTTCCTGTGTGTTGATGGGCCCCTTCTGCACGTGTCATGTAGACAGAATCTTGCAGGGATCATCTGGGTCTGGCTTCTTTCCTAACAGTGTTTCTCAAGCTCACCCACATTAGAGCACAGATCAGCAACTCCTTTTCAGGGCTGGATTGCATTCCATGATGTGAACACGCAACTTTCTCATCCGTTCATCAGTTGATGGAAATTTGAGTGGCTTCCGCCTTTTGGCAATTGTGACATCCGTGTGCAAGTTTCTGTTTGAACGCCTGTTTTCGATTCCGTGGAGTAGAGACCCAGGAGTGGGATTTCTGGGTCACGGGGACACTCACGGGTGACGTCAGATGTGGTTGTGCTGATGGATGAACAACTGTGTACACTTACGAAAAGTCACTGAACGACGTTTAAATTGGCTGAATGTTGTAGTTACATATGTTAAATATCAATAAAGATACTAAAACAATGTTAACATTGTTTTCAAAATGATCGTTTCATCAAATGATGTGCCATATTTTACTGAACAACTGTTGACCGGCTCTGGAATAACGAGAGCATTTGCAAACCTTCATTATTTGAAATGCTTTGGCCAATATCTGCATTCATAAAGCTTTTACTCAGATCTGCTTTTTAATGATTCAAAAATGATTGGGGTGGAATCCCAGAAATGGAACATGGCATACAGGAGTTGTTCAGCCTCCTGGCTCTCGTGGCAGAGCTATGTTCCTTTACCACGAAAGGTTCAAGGTCACATGTAACACGCAAAGTTAAAAGAGCCGGTGTAGCCCTGGATGGAAACACAAGCGTTAGCAGCTGAGGAGCTCAGAAAGGTGCTGAAACAAATCAACCCGGATTTGGTCGCCCGTGGGGGAGTCTAAGCAATAAACTCATTTGGAAAAGTACAAAAATAGAAGAAGGGGATGAAGCATGTTTCCTGGGTCACAGAGCCAGGCGGCCCAGTGAGCAGTAATTGCAGCATCACCACCTGCAGGGACCAGAAGCTGTCCCCGCCGTGTCCCCTCACTGCGCCCGGGCCTCCGCTTGTCCCAGCAGGAAAGCCCTCCGGTGCTTCGGGCGCGTTAAGAGGACAAACACGAGAGGGGCTGACAGCGCAGGACACTGGGTGGGGTCTTTGGGGACAGAGCAGCTCAGGGGCAGCGGGGGGTGCCCAGCAAAGCCCCGAGGGGAGCGCCACACCGCCAGTGGCGGCCAAAGCGGTGGGTCGCACCGGGCACCTGCCCACGGAGCCACAGGCGGTGCGGGGACGGCCGGGGCCAGGGCCAGCGCCCCCGCTTACCCTGCAATGCGGGGGTGCGTGTGTGGGCTCAGCTCGCTCCTGCGCAGCGGGACACGCGGTGTCGCCGGCATGGGGACGCGGCAGCCCGGCCTCACAGCACCGCCCGGCGCCCGCACCCCGCGTGGCGCTCAGCGCGCAGGACGCGGCCCCGTGCTCCGGTCCCCGCCCGTCCCCGCCCGTCCCCGCCCGCGGCTCCGGCTCTGGGTGGCGCGCGCCCCCTGCCGGCCGCCCGGCCCGTGCACCCGCCCCGACGGCCGACCTCGGCGCGGTCCTTGCGACGAGGGGCTTTGGCATCAAGTGGCTTCTGGACACCGAAAAAGGAAGAGCCCAACCACTCTGCCACAACTGCCGCTGTGTCACCACTTTGTGTCTTTCTCCCTCCGTGTAATGACACCTGAGGGCTTGGCGGGGCAGGAGGGACCCGCAGCAACAGCTGGGCAGGCGCGGCCAGCAGGGGCAGTGTCTCCCCAGCAGCGGGTGCGTGTCGCACCCACCCACCTGCAAAAGCCTTGCCCCCTTTGTTCTCTAACGCGGGGTTCACGTGACTGCAGGCCCACAACCCCTGGTCTTGGTCAGTGCAGGCTCTGCCAGCGTTCCTGTCACCACTGCTGGGGCTGCGGGAAGGCACTGGGTCCCAGGGGCCCCTCCGGGCCTGGTCCCTGCTGGCCACCGAGGAGCTCTGTGTCCCCTGCCACTCCTGGCCCACCTCTGTCCCTGACCTGCTGGGGTCAGAGGTGATAAGGAGGACCCCAGACACACAACCGCGCGCACATGCAGAGGCTCCTGCCGAGTCTCGTTACTAAACATCTGTTTGTACCAAGAATTCATGTCCCTTGGCTTTGGGATGGGCACCCTTCTTGCCACCTGGGCTCCCTGGGAATTCTAGCCTGCTGGGTGCATCTCTCCGCCTAAGGTGATGTAGGAAAGCTAAACCTGGGACTTTAGGAGAACAGCCCCCCATTATGGGTGGGAGGTCGGCCTGTCTCTCCCTCCGTGTCTCAGTTTCCCCTCCCATCACCTGGCTGTGTTCTGGTCCCTTCACTGCAGGAGGCCTCCCAGCACGGCCATGTCACGGAGAAGGAGCCCGACACCACAGTGACACAGGCCCATCCTCTGCAGGCACTTGATAGTTCTTGAAACCAACACGGCTAGGAGACTGACGGAAAGGGCACTTTCACTTGCTTCACAAGTCCCGGCCTCTGAGATGGCAGCCTTGGGTGACGTGGCAGCCACGTCCCGTCTGTGCTGTCAGGCCACACTCCCCACGCAAGGCATGTCACTGAGGACACCCGCGTTGGTCTTTGATCTTCTCCTGGATTCTTTCTGCTTACTGTTTACTGTTACAGCAGCTTTACTGAGCTCTCGTGCTCTTCACCCCCGAGGGGGTAAGGGTCAGCGGCTTTCAGTGTATTTCCCACAAGGCACCAGCAGCTCCACCAATTTTAGGTTTTCATCACCTCACAAAGGAGGTGTCTCTCGTTTGATCTGTTGGTGTTTCTGCATCCCTGGCATCGCAAGGATGGCTGGGAGGTGGGTGGCGACAGCAAGGTGGCCAGGGGGGCGGGAGGTGCACAGGAAAGGGAGAAAGGGATGTGTCTGCTTCCTGTGGGAGCTGAGGCCAGCTCGGCCCTGCCAGCAACTGCTCGTGCCACGACACAGAGACTACTGGACCAGCGCGTGGGTCCCTGTGGCCAGCGACCTTGTCCACCCCAGCAGTGGAGGGGTCTGCCAGCCGCCTGTACAAACCCGTGCAGCTCATCCAGCCTTCTTTGGAGAGTTTGCTGACCCCTGGGGCGGGGGGTGGGGGGGGTCACCGCTGCAAAGGACAATTTCTCACTCGTACAACGGGTCTCCAATTTTCAGGGCTTGAAATGCTGAACACCCACCAAGAAATGCTGTCAATTGACCTAACAGGGACTCTGGACTCTACTAACAGTTTTTAAAGATAAGTACAGCTAGAAATTACGTGGTGCCAATTCCTCATCAGGTGCAGTTCTGACCCCTCATTTAAGGCTCACGACGACCTTGTCACCTAGCACTGTCAGTCATTGCTCCCATTTGACAAAGGAGAAAACTGGACCGGTCAAGTAACGTGTCCAAGTCACACATGAATTCACCGCAGAGCCCAGATGTGAAGCCAGACAACTGGGCCCCGGTACCCACGCCGCCAACGCAGTACAAGGCTCTCTGCGGCCGGCAGCTGGCACGGCCACCGCGGCCTCCGCTGTGCCCCCTGCGGCAGTGAGACGCGCCGGCCACCAGGGGGCGGTGCTGCCACGACGCTCCCAACCCGCCCGGCGGCCTGGACACCGGTTCCGCGGGCATCTTCCCGGGCAAATGGAGGGCACAGGGCACAAGGCAGGCGCTCACCAGGGGAGCGCAGGGCGGGCGCAAGCGCAGGGAGGGATGTGCAACAGACGTCTCGCAGCCTCCCATGGCGCCCGGAGCAACACCAAGCCCCAAACCGCTGAAAAGAACTAACTCTCCATTTCCATCCGGGCCTGTGTCCTGAGTGCCCAGATTTTCTGACCCTGAGCGTCATTGTCTGGAAATGGGCAGGGGCCACCTGCCATCGCCACCTCATCTGTTCATTTCTCAGCAGCTAAGGTCACCGAATTCGTCTGTGCCCTACATTATAGGAGCTGCCACTGCAGCTGGACAAAGTGACCAGAAGCCAGTGCCCAGGACACTGGGGTGACCTGTGGTGCCAGCCGAGTCCTGGCCCAGACAACAGGGAGCACGCCCCCAGCCAGGCCCCTGGGTGTGCTGGGGGAGACTTCCTGGGCTCAGAGGGGGCTCGCACCCTCCACCAGGGCCCACCGGCAAGTGCTCGCGCTTGGTCAACAGTAGGCAACCAGTGTCGGCTTCACTGTCCCCACCGACCGCTGTTCTGCAGCACACAGGTGACCTGGCAGCCTATGGCACCCTGCATCTCCCCAAAGGGGCGCACCTTTGCGGGGACCCACCTCCACTCTACAGCTCAGAATCCAGCCATGTATCCTGGGGAGAGTGCGGGCGGGCTGCGGGCGGGCTCAGCACTTGCCAGTTGGCGCCCGCTGGGTGCTGCGTGGCTCAGGTTTCCGTGCCTTCTGCCTTTGCGTCCAGTGGCTCCATCAGCTGCTGAGAAGGTCGCGTCTAGTCCCAAATGTCCACCTTGCCTCTCGCTCTGTGGCATTCCTTCGCGCACTGAGACTGTTTGGTGAGCACATTCAGGACGGCTACGTCTCTCGGCGGATGGACCCTCGTGCGACAGCGCCCTGTGCTCCTGCGTCCAGCAATTCTCTTCACTCTCAGTGCACTTAGGCAGGCATCAATACAGTGGTGGTTTCTCCGCTGTAACGTTGGCATGATGTATCTTTATATCCTAATTTCTACTTATCGATGTCACTGAATTTGAAATGTCTTATAAAAAGTATGTAATTGGGTCACGTTTTATTTTTTATTCACTCTGCCAATCTCTGTCTTTTGATTGGCATAGTTCAAACATTTACATGTAAGGTAATTACTGATAAATTAGGGCTACAGTCAGCTATATTATTTGTTTTGCCTTGTTTTCATTTTTGTTTTCTTGCCTACCTGTTGGTCAGTCTTTAAGATTCCCTTTTGATGTATTTGGGGCCCATCGATAATAAACCGCTGAATGTGAGCTGAGACGTGCTGCCCCCACACAGCAGGGCCTGTCCAGCGACACCTGGTGGTCAGCGGATCTCCCACAGTCCTCTGGGCCACCGCGACACACCCAGACTGTGATCCTGGAAAGCACACCCATGAAGGATGTGGAACCAGGGCCTTGGCCACCATCACTCCCTGCTGGGACATTAGCCAGGGGTTCTGAGGGCGCGGCGGGGACCTCTTGATGGAGAGGGCCACCCAGCTCCGCCTGCCCACTCCACACTTGGCCCTACACTGGCACGTTACAAGCCCACCTTCCCAACATGTGGGCACGACGTCTTGCTGGAACGTCCCAGAGTGGAGGGAGGAGTGGCACAGGCTCACAGGGTGGGAGGGAAACGAGCTAAGGGGTGGAGGGGCCGCCAGTTGAGATCTGCATGCCTGGCCACCCCAAAACGGGGCTAGGCACTGCTTGTCTTCTGCCTGGAGCGGATGCACTCATGAGGCTTAAGCTAAATGAATGTCACACGTCAGCCCTGAGCCTGGTGACAACAGTGACCATGTCTATGCTAGAGCCTGCATTGGGAGAGGAAGGCGGGCCTGTGTAGCACAGTGACCGTCCACCCCCTGGCGCCTGGATGTGACAGATACATGCTGAGGAGTGTCCGGCAGCCACCCTGTGTCACAGAGGGAACAAGGGCAGTGGGGTCCTGTGCTCCCATCACCTGTCTCAGGAGGGAGGTCTCTAGGATAGGGGGTCTAGACCCGAGGGGGCAGAAAGCCCGCATGATGCGCCCCCACCTAGTTGGGGGGACAAACCCCAGCAGCCCCGAGAGCCAGGAGGGCGTGCTGCACCTGCCACCTGTGCCTGCTGAAGAAATGGGGGACCACTCCACTTTCCATTCTGTCCAATGCCCAACTAGGTGACACCTGGCAAGTCCCACCAGGGGCCCAACAGCAAAACCTGCCAGCACCCACGATCACACCGCACATTACACAAGGAATTAAATTCTTAAAATCCTGAATACAATGTTTCCAAAGTCTCAGGGCAGAACTCTTAAACTATGTTCTTGAAGGGAAAATATACACAGACGTATAAGTGAATCCATGAACAATCTCCTTTAAACTCCCCAGAAACACACAGACACACACCTGCACACACATACGCTCCTGCACACAACCTTCGGGGCACACGTACCAGCACAAAAACAGACGCCCACCACAAAAACCATGGTTAATATTTATTATACTCTGATAGAGATGATATTTAATGGACAGACAAAACGCCTATACATAGGGTTTATAGAACATTCATGTACATATTGGATATAGTCTTTACAATATAAGAAAAGTAAGAACTCCACTACTGGTTAAGGCAGAGGAGACGTGGCAGTCTCCGGTGCAGAGGGTACACGGGGAGACCGTAACGGCTGTGACTTAACCTGGTTACAGGTTAGCACTGGAGGACTCAGTGTGTGGTTAGTGAGGGCCAGTGGGACGCTGGCTGTGGCACTGTGGGTTCAGTTCTCGGGAGCACCAACGTCACGTGGTCTTGTTCCAGTCAACACACATGTAACACGTAACATGAACGCGGGGCTGACGTACCAGCTCCTCAGACACCAGGGCCTGGCTTCCCCGCTTCCCCGGAGGGAGCCATCTGCTTAGAGCAAACCTGAGGCCCTGGAGCCCGAGAGGACAGGTCACAGGGGGCCAGTCAGTGTGTGGCTCCTCGAGCGTTCTGCAGTGGGCGCGGAAGCCCCTACTGTCCCCGCAGCCTGAGCTCCCCGTTCCACCCTTTCGCTCCGATTTCTACACAAGCCCCCCTTCTTTCGTCAGAAAATAGGGGCCTGGCCTTCGTCTTTTGGGTCACACGCGGCGTCAGCCATCTCAGGAGCCACGTGGCGATCCCTCCAACTCCCGCAGGGACCAGGACCTCAGGCCTGGGAGGCGCCTACAGTCTCTCCCGTCACCCACCAGGTGGCAGGAAAGGTGGGCGGAGACCAGGCACACGCTTAGAACAGAAATCAGGCGCCTGCGTTTGGCGCATGGCTATGAGCTGAACGCGGGCAGCCATCTGCTTCCACATGCGCCGCGCTCACCGCCACCGCAGTGCCAGCTCTGCTCCTGCCATGTCTCTGACACACAGAGTGTGCACAAAGCGCACGTCCAAACCCTCGCCTGATGACGTCACGGTGATGCCCAGAAACCATGGGAGGAGACGGTAACTTAGGACGATGGGACGTGCAGGGCCATCGGCTCTTCCAAGCCTGTGACCACGGACGGACGGGGCGACGGGTCGCCGCACTGCTGATCACATCAGCGTCAGCAGCTCCTGATGCCTGCCTGAGGCCGGAGAGACAAGTGCCCTGAGAGGCTCACACCTTCTCATCTCCCCTCACTGAGGAGCCCACACACCTGGGCCAAAAGGATGGAGCTTTCAAACCTAAGCATGTCCCACCCTTCCAGAACCTTCCTCCCCAGAAAGGACGCCACCTGTAGCCTAGAAACAACAGACCGAGGGCCAAGTGTTAGGGGGAGGGGGATGCTGGAGGCAAAGGGACCTTTTGGGGACACCTCGCATGGGCGTCCACCGCGCCGCCCTCGGTCCTGGTGCCCCCAACACAGGCAGGACGTGGCAAATCGCGACCATAAATAATTTGGCAAAAGTACAATAGAAATTCCATGGAAATGGCATTTAGATTCCGTCGTCTCCAGTTCTCATCTCGAGGCCCAGCACCCCTTTCAGACCCTATGTGGGGGTGGGGGCTAGGGCAGTCACCAGGCCGAGGTGGGGCTCTCCAGCCCATGGGGACACCTCATCCTGACAGCCCCTCAAGCCGTCCCCTCACTCATGCCCAGTGTTCCAGAAGGGCCTGACCTGCACGAGCCTTCATCACACAGCCATCTCCCCAGGTTAATGGCATCTGCTGGGGGAGGACAGAAGCCACAGCAGGTGGCGAGGGCTGGGCGTCCCTCCTTCCCAGACACCAGCGTGCAAAGAGCATGGGACCCCACGTCTGCTCGCACGGTCCTTTCCAGCTGGCAACCCGAGTGGGTGATGCAGTGCCCAGAAAGCGCTGGGCTGCAGACGTGTGGGCGTGGCTCCTCTTGGAACCATGCCCAGCACACACTGCTTGCTCTTGGGGAGGGGGTGGGAGGAGCCCCTTCGCCTGGGCCAGGAATGTCAGGGCCACAGTCAGTGACACAGCAGGGCCACCCCAGCCCCACTGCCACCTCCAGCTGTGAGGGGTTCAGATCTTCTTAGGGGAGCCGATCATGACCTTGGACACGAAGTTGACAATGGCGCTGGCGGGCTGCTCGGGGTCGTGCTCTGCAAACAGGTGGCACACGTTGTCTGTGGCACTGCCCTGCTTCCGGGCCACAAACCCAAAGATTCTGCAAAGGACAGTAGGGTCAGCGCATCAGTGTCCCAACCTGCAAGGCCCGAGTGGGGACGCAAAGCCCAGCCTCCTCCTGCCACCTCCGCCTGCTAGGGCCCCCGTGCCCTTCGGGACCCCTGCCAGCTTCCTCTGCACCTTCACCCTCTGCGGCAGGATGTTAATGCTGCACCTTTGCTCAGGTGAGGGCCGCCCGTCCTGGTCAGGGACCAGAGGAGTCACAGGTGCGTCTCCACGCCCAGCCCGAGGCCTATGGACACTTGTCAGGGTGGGTTGTCGAGCCCACTTCCCAGTGTCCTTGGGGACGACCCGGCTGCCCCTTGGGGTCAGATTACTCCCCTGCTGCCCCCACAGGGCAGAGTCCCCCTAAGGCTCGTGCGCCTGCGTCACCACGACACACAGCCGAGGGCCGTGTAAGCCACAACATGTCCAGTTATTCCTCCTAGAAGGACTGAAGCCATTATCTGCACAGGCGCCCAGGAGCCCGACCTGACACAGTAACTGCTGTTGTCGGGGTCCCAGCCCCTGCAAAGCCTTTCTCCTCCCTCTTAGAGAGATGAAGGAGTGTCTTGTTTCAGTTTAGCCGTTTCCACACCTAGGAGGGATCAGCCAGGGGCATTCAAATCACCCCAATGGGGTCACACATTCCACGTGGCTGGGAGCACCGCTGGCCCTGCAGCCAGAGCCCAGGGCTGGGCCCCACCAGGGACCTAAGCAAGGCCTCTGGGCACCTGGTCCGAGCCTGAGAGAGAGGGGCGACGGGAACAGGAATGCTGGGAAGGACGCCTGTGACTCGGCCTCCCTGGCTGGCACTCAGCGTGGGTGACGTGGCCCAGTTCCCCTGTGGGCCTGCAGACTGCCCCACGCTGCCCAGGACGGCGCCCGGCTGGCCACAGAGTGCGGTGCCCACGGCACATCCCGCTGCCTCTGGGGCCGGCGTGCCCACGCCACCGTGCCCACACGCACCGCTCGTCCTCCTCATGCCCGACCTCGCGACCGCAGCCCCACCGTCCGGCACCACCTGCTTCTCACTACCGTGTCTCGCTCCACGGACCCCACGCAAACACGGCCCCCTCGGAGAGCAGGCGCCCACTGGCCCCGGCACCACGAGAACGCTTCCGCTCTGGGAAAGCGAAACCCACGCGCACTGGCATCACTCAGTCCGGTCCTCGCGAGGACCGCTCGGAAGTCTGGGCCAGAATCCCCGGGGAGCGCAGCGCGCAGGCAGCTCACCTGGAGCCCAGGCCGTCGGCCATCCACCTTGCCAAACAGAGGAAACACAAGAGTCACGTTCCCGTCTGGGTCTGGACACCCACAGGGCGCAGGGCTCCCCCCCCCCACAGGGCGCAGGGCTCCCCCCCCCCACAGGGCTTCCCCCCACACACAGGGCGCAGGGCTCCCCCCCCCACAGGGCGCAGGGCTCCGCCCCCCCCACAGGGCGCAGGGCTCCGCCCCCCCCACAGGGCGCAGGGCTCCCCCCCCCACAGGGCGCAGGGCTCCCCCCCCCACAGGGCGCAGGGCTCCCCCCCCCCACAGGACGCAGGGCTCCCCCCCCCAGGGCGCAGGGCTCCCCCCCCCCCCCCCCCCCCCCCCCGCACAGGTCTTACTTGCGGTCCAGCGGGTCCAGCGCGCAGAAGATGACGCTGCTCACGGGGTAGTGCCTCCGGAAGAAGAGCCTGTGGGGACACGGGAGGGGCGGTGAGGGCCTGGGCCGCTCCCCACCGGGACGCCGCGGGCGACGCTCTGACGGGTTTGGAGGGAGGAGCGAGCGCACACTCATCACAAGTCCACAGACATGTGACGCTGGCATGCGGGAGGAAAACTGTCCCCGGGTGAAGAGAAGCACGGTGCGTGGGACAGGAGCAAACCGAGGGGCCGCCACGCAGGCGCCGGCCGCGAGGGGCTGTGAGCCTGCCCTGCCCTGCCCGGAGCCGCCCACCGTCGCCAGCCTGACTTGCCTCGCGTGTGGAAAGGGCATCCGTCTGCTGAGCCAGCACGGTCACTGGTGCAACCACCAGAGGACCCCTCTGTCCCCGGCCAGGCTCACATCATAGCATCATTACTTTCCAGTGCCAGTGTCCCCACCCCTGCTCCTTTGAGCACCACCTGCCCCAGGTCCACATGATTATGAGGCCCACACCCCGTGTTTAGCGGGGCCAGTCTCTCCTCCTGGGAGACATCGTGTCCGCAGACACTGGTGGCTTTGCCCCTGACACAGGAAGAAAGGTCATCAGGAGGAGAGGGAGGCCAGCGCATGACAGAGGCACAGGCCTGGACATCTTCCAGTCGGGGGCCCTGAGCACCCCTGTAATGGGGGCTGTCGGGGAGGGTACAGCCCCCATCCAGCACCAGCCAGTCTCAATTCGAATTCTGTGTCTCACAAGAGGACAGATCCTTAATGCCATGGACAGGGTTCCCCCCACACACCCAGCAGGTTTCTAAGGACATGGGAAACCAGAGATCAGAAAAAGCACAGGTGGCAGGAGCCAGGGGACACGCTGGGAAGAAACAGCTGTGCTCCCCACCGTGTCCACTCTTCAGCTGTTCTGGGCTCCTGCCACGTGCTCACTTCACTCAAGTCACTAAAATCCCAAGACCATGACTTTGATGTAGAAAGATGAAGAAATGGAGGGTCACGGGGTGAAGGACCTGCGGTGGTCACTTCCCTGGGGAGTGGCCGGGACATGGCACCCAGATCTGAGGATCGAGGCCCACGGCCCCCGTCACACCCCTGTCCTGAGCTGGAGAAGGGTTATGGGTGAACCGCCCAACCCGCTTCGCCATGACAGCAGTGGATGGAAGGTTCTGGTTCAGAAACCATCCCCTTCAGGGACGAGACCTGGAGCCTTGTGAGGGGGACGTGGGGGAGGCAGGGAAGAGCCTGGGTAGCTGGTCTGAGTGGTGCCCGGGACGCTCCTGCCATCTGTCTGTACGGTTGATGACTGGTGTCCTTATCGGTCACACCGGGCTGTTTCCTAACAAATCAGTAATAACTGTGCCTGAAATGCCTTTGATCTGGAGCTCAAAGCCTCTGCTGGTGGGAGGGACACGCCTGCCATTGTTCTGTCTGGCACCTGGTGGGGCTGCTCAGATGGGGCCACAAAGGTGCCCGTGGGCCACCTGCTCAGCAGAGCTGCACATGGGCAGCTCTGATGAAAGTGGCTTGAAACTGAACCATCACCTACTATCTAGATAGTCAGATACTGTAACATACTGTCACATGGAACAAGGTAATAATCAACAACTTATTAATATGGATTAGCTTATGTGATTATGTAACCATTATATTATGTAGACACTGAAATCATATCTAGCAAGGCCACAATGTCACCAGTTAGAAGTGATGTGGATTCTATTACTCATAGAGTATTTTTACAGAAATGACTTAAAAGATTTTGCATTTGTAAATTACACAGGAGTGTGCATAATTTTTAATTTTACTGATTCCTTAGAAAAAGCATTTGGGCCCCACATTAACAGCCTACCCAAGAGGGGGCGGGACCCATCTGATGACGGGAAGGAGGATGGATCATTAAGGCCCAGGAGCCCCGCCCCCGCAGCCCCGCCCCCACAGCCCCGCCCCGAAGCCCCACCCCGCGCGCAGCCCCGCCCCCGCACAGCCCCGCCCCGAAAGCCCCACCCCGCGCGCAGCCCCGCCCCCTCGCAGCCCCGCCCCGAAGCCCCACCCCGCGTGCAGCCCCGCCCCTGCGCAGCCCCGCCCACACTCACTTCCTCTGATTGTCCGTCAGGGTGACGCCCTGGGCTGACACCTTGAAGTGAACCACGGTGCACAGCGGTGGTGGCTGCTGGACCAGGGTGATGCTCAGTGCCTTCTGGATGGCTTGGTGGCCTGTGAGGGACTCCATGTCCACGGAGTTGAGGTACCACACGTTGCAGGCTGCAGAGGAGGGGAAGCACAGGGTTGGTCACGCACGGTGGTCCTGAAGGGCACCAGTGGCTTACACCTGTGGCCCGTGCCAGGTGCAGCAGAGGCAGACACCCTTTGCCCCTTGCTCTGAAGGCGTGGAGACTGAGAGACCCAGAGATACTTGCCCTAAGGCCAACGCAGAGAGTAAACGCAGCACTGGAGTCCCGGGGACCCTCCTGGTGACCCCAGGACGAGTTTTCACCCTGCTGCGCCATTTGCGTCTGGCGTCCCCATGTGAGACTGTAGTCTGGGTGGGACAAGAGCCCAATCACGACTGGAGTTTAGGAAGCGTCCGAGAGGGGAGTGTGTGGTCTGCACCCATCACCACCCTGCTTGGAGCTGAGAGTGGAGACCAGTGACTGGCCAGCCCAGAGCTCGGTGCCTGCAAAGCTGCGATAGACCAGGTGCTTCTGTGAAACCTGGTGTCAGCCAGGACAGTCGTCCTGGGTCGGGACTCGGGATGGTCAGAAGAGCCGCCTGTACCGGCTAAACTAGAGGTCTCGCTTCTGAGAGGACGGACACAGGACACACACCATCACCATGTGAGGCCACCAAGTTGGAGAAGAGGCCGAGCCACATCACATTATAGCGAGAAAAGCTGGGACAAGGCATGTCCCCAAACAGAGGAGGGGCTGAGTCAGTCCCTCAATGAAGCACCAAACAACCAGCACGTGGTGACCATGGAAATTGGATAGCAACGTGGAGAATGTTCGTGGCCATGGGGAAGCAGAATAAAGCTGTGTCTGTGCTCTGGTTCAAAGAGTAAACCAAACAGCATGTGTGTGTAGGAGCAGGACTTGGAAGGGCGCCTGGAGAGCTCAAGGCACTTTGATTTCGGAGAGTGAAGATTCGGTCTCTGATTTGCTAGTCCCACTGTCATGCCAACGAAACAGTTACAAAAGAGGAAGAGAGAAACTTCTGATCTAACTTCAGTGGAATCCCACCAATGGCAGTCTGCACACTTGCAGTCACAGGCGGCCTGATCTCAGCAGCGTCACACGCGGCCTTCTGATGGGAAGCAGCAGCCGTCTGTTTGGGGCACCTCTCTCCCACGGGCAGCCACGCTGTCAATCCACACAGCACGGGAGGGGCACTGCCCTCTCCAGCAGCTGTGCCGAGCACGCAGTAGCCCCCCGAGTCCTTACTGTCCAGCAGTGGACAGGTGGGCCTGAGGGTCCCTGCTGTGTCTGTCCCGCTGGGCCAGGCCCAAGACATCCAGGTCCACAGAGCAAGTACACATCTTGTCCAGGGATGAGGAGCCGTGGTGCCTGGCGTGACTCTGGATGGCACAGCACCCACAAACCCCCAGCGTGGAGCGCTGCGTGGCACTGGCTGGGCCACTCCGGGAAAGTGATTTGCCAGCACGGAACAGAAGTCCAGGGTCTAGACGTCATCACTGAGGCCTACCCTCTGGGAATGTAGGGTCCTAAGGCAACAATCCAGAATCTTGAAAAGAAGTAAGGAAGAGAGGAGGCCTCCTAAGCAGCATCCGGGGTTCGGGGACACTAGAAACAAGCTAGACGAACAACCACAGGAGCTGGGCGCACACCGGACCGTCACTTAGCCACTGACAATGACAGATCTGCAGTGTGTTTGCAAAACCACGGCTGAGCCTCTCACGCTGCGTGAGAGAAGGGCTATCACTCAGTGTCTGCAAATGGGTGACGGGTCTCTGAGTAATCCAGTCTCCCTCGCTCTTTTGCATCTTCTTTGTTTAAGTTAAAGAACACACATCACTTTTATAAAGAAAATACACTACTACACAGTAAGGTAAAACCACAGCCCCAAGACTTGTGGGAAGTCTGCCAGAAGTCTGGTTAAAATGCCTTTCTTTTCAGGATTATACTGCATTCTTCTGCTTCAACAAGAACCAATTAAGAACTGAGACTAAAAACATAAACAGAATTGTTTTAGAGACTGGACACACTCACAGTCAGTTTCAAATGAAAGGGATTAACTGAAGAGATCTGAAGTCTACGCCTCGTGCTACACACAGTCCAGCCCTGCTGATTGTCCTGCCTGGGCCTCCCCCCTTACAAGGAAGCTGGACGAGGGAGTCCCAGAGCACGGTCAAATCCAGGGGTCCAGGGATCTCAGTGAATTAGGACAGCAGATGGAATGTAGTTTAAGAAAAAAACCTCACTCAGTTTCCTTGCAGTGAGCAGAGCTCGGACCATCTACCCACCTCCCAGCCAGGGTTGCTCTGATGTTGTGTAAACGACCTTGAACCTCCCGGAAGGGGCTGCCCTCCACAGCGGCCTCGCTCTTCTGGCCACCTTTCTGTGTCCTGATCCGATTCTTTATCTTGTGAGCCATGAAGGTATCTGTACAGAAATTCCTACCTTCCGATGTGTTTTAGAACCAAGAGATTATCAAAGGACGTAAACTTCACCCACTCATAGTTTAACCCTCTATGTAAATGCCCGACTCAGATTGTTAAAAAAGACCCCGGGTTCTGACTAAAGTGCTGACACTCAGAAGGCCCACCCTAGAGAAACAAAACGCTTGTAGTTATTGATATGTGCTACGTATGATTTAATAAGATCATAACGTGACTTAGAAATGAAAAGCCAGAACAGAAGACTTTAGTATCACCTTTCTGCGGTCAACTCGTCCACTGATCCATTAATTCCACATCTATTGGAAAATGTTAAATAACAATAAAGTTGAAGGAGAAACATGAAATGCTGGTTGTGGTGAGATGATACGAAACCAACAAATCTGAGTGAACGGGGTTTTGCAGCCCTGTCTCCCGGGTGAAGGGCATAGGTGGGTCTGCAGCAAATTCTCGTGTGCCCTGGGAACCTTGCCAGGACCCAGAGACATGCCGTTACTTTGAAATAAGGAGGCAACAGCCTCTAGGGGGTGCAGGGACCATCTGAAACGATTGTGGGGGCACTGAGCTCATCTCTGGCACGGGAACCACCACCTCATAGCTGTGGGGCTGTCACCCAGGATCTGCCCTTCCAACTGGGCCCACATGGTGAAAGGACGAGGTCACAGGGAAGGCCATTCCTCTTGGGCCAGAAAAGTGTTTTTACATGAAAGCAGCGTGGCGGGAATATGAGAACAGTTTCTGGGACCGTGTTATACATAGCCCCCAGGGTCTTTCTCAGTGTCCTCTTCATCTGGTCTTTACACCCATGGTGTGGGGGAGAGATGATATCCCAGGCCCCTGCATGAACGTAGGTCTTTGTAAAAGGGAAGTAGCATAACGCAGCCTTCGGAAAGTGGGGGTACGCTTCACTGTACACCATTTTGGCTAATGCAAGTTTTCAGAGGAACACTCTACTCTCAGGTAGCGGGGGAACTGTAGTATGCGGAGGTCTGCAGGGCTCAGCGATCTGAGTGGCAGAGCCTCGAACCCAGGACTGAGCATTCTTCACTTTGGAGATTCAGGTTGTAGCACACGTGGGCACACACCTGTCATCTCTGGTATGGCCATACGTCACTTCTCCGTTAAGGAAAGTCTAAAGAGATCAAAACATTCCTCTTGAAACCAGAGAGACTGCACTTTAGCTGGTGACGAAATAGACAAACCAATCAGTGGGACAGAATAGAGCCCCAGGAACAGACCCCACAAGTACAGCCAGCTGACCTTTGACAAAGGAGCAGAGGCAAGTCAATGGAGCAAAGATGGTCTTTTCAACAAATGGTGCTGGAACAACCAGTCGTCCACAAGCAAAAATGAATCTAGACACAGACGCCACACCCTTCACAAAAATTCACTCAACATGGACCACAGACCTAAATGTAAAATGCAAACTATAAACCTCCGAGGAAACACAGGAGGAAATCTAGATGGCCATGGGTTTGGTGATAGCTTTTTAGATACAATACAAAAGGCACGATCCATGAAGGAAATAACTGATACATTGGATTTAATTAAAATGAAAATTTTCTGCTCTGCGAGAGACACGGTCAAGAGAATGAGAAGACAAGCCACAGACTGGGAGAAAATGTCTCAAAAACACAACTGATGAAGGACTGTTATCCAAAATGTACAAAGAACTCTTAAAACTCAATAGTAAGAAAACAAAGAACCTGATTTAAAAAATGGACCAAAGGCCTTACCAGACAACTCACCAAAGAAGGCATGCAGATGGAAAATAATCTCTGAGGAGATGCTCTCCGTCACATGTCATCAGGGAAATGCAAACCAAATCAGCAATGAGGTACCACTGCTCACCTATCAGAATACTGCCCACCCCACGCGGCGGCCAGGATGTGGAGCCCCGGGATCACTCGTTTCCGGTGGGGGTGCACAGCAGTGCAGCCACTTTGGAAGGAGGTTTGCAGTTTCTTCCAAAGTTAAACACATTCTCACCACGCGATCCAGCAATCTGTTCCTTGGTATTTACTGAAGGAGGTGAAAACTTATGTCCACACATAAGCCTGCCCATGGATGGTTATGGCGGCTCTATTCATCATGGCCAAAGCTTGGAAGCCGCCAAGATGCCCTTCTGTAGGTGATGGGACATAAACTGTCCATGCAGACAGTGGGACACTACTACGTGCTGAGAAGAAATGAGCGGTGAAGCCACGGGAGACACGCAGGAACCTCAAGTGCACGTTACTGAGTGACAGGAGCCAGTCTGACAAGGCTGCACGCTGCATGGCTCAACTACGTGACGTTCTGGGAAAGGCAAGACGACGGAGTCAGTAAAAGGTGAGTGTCGCCAGGGGTTGGGGGAGCAGGGAGGGGTCCTAGGGCAGTGACGACACCCTACCCTGTAAGACACTAATGGTGGACACGTCGTTACACGTCTGTCCAGCCCACAGAAGGAACAACACCAACAGTGACCCTAACGGCACCTGCGCACTCTGGGTGATAACGACGTCAATTTGTTTCATCTTGGTGACAACGTCCCACTGGTGGGGATTGTGGACAACGGGGGAGGCTGTGCAGTGGGGGGTAGGGGCAGGGTGGATATGGGAAGTCTGTGTATGTTCACTTCAATTTTGCTGTGAAGCTGAAACCTCTTTAAAAAGTCAAGTCTATTAAGAAAGAAAAAAGCACTGGGGGGCTGTGGGGGGTTGTGTCACCCTGGAGTGCTGGCAGCATGGGTCACACCACTGGCTCATTTCGATGATCGAGTCACATCTCCTGGACGTTTCCACTGATGGCTGAAAGGGCAGGTCACCACGTCCTGTCTGACTGTGTTTCCCCAAACTAAACACGGGACTTGATGTTCATTCCACTGACTTGGCTCTTGTTTGAGTCAGAGGGACATTTCCAGCCTGTGGAGCCCGCCCTTGCAGCTCTCACAGGAAAGAAAACCTTCAAACACGCAGAAGGAAAGGAAGCCAGAGACTGCTGAGGGAGGAGCTGTCACTGGGCGCCGTGGGGACAAGGAAGCCTGACTGACCTGCCCCCTGCTTCAGCAGCTCAGCTGCGGAGTTGGCCGCTGTCTGGGGCGAGCTTTCCGCAATTTCCTCCAGCGGGTCTGCAGGAAGGAGTGAAAAAACAGAGATGAGTGCGGCTTGCGGAAAAGCAGGTTCCTAGCAGTGTGATGCACTCGTCACTGAAATCCCAGAGGGTGACAGCAGAATAGCCTGCAAAAGTGTCATCACAAAAGCCGGTACGACAGCATCCAGCAAATATTTTCCTGACCTCTGAATTAATTTATATGAACAACTAAATGCTAAGAGGGAAATCACACTGACTGCAGTGTAAATTACTCCTCTTTCTGGAGTAAAACGGTGTGAAGCCGACCCTGCTGGGAGAGCTGGCCCCAAGGCCCAGTCGCACTGTTACGCTGCAGGCGGTCATGTTTTTAACGTCTTATTGCGGCTCCCTTCAATCAACCCCAGCACCCAGCCCAGCTCATCAGCATTCTGCCGTCACAGAAATCAGTGAGCGACCCGAAGGCTTCTCGCTCAGTCGTTCCACATTTTGAGCAGCAGAGTCTCTACCCCACAGAACCCTGTCAGAAAGCCCGGGCTGTGACAATATGACATGGGCTGTGGTATGACAGGCAGCCTGTGTCCTGGCCTCGGTGAACCTGTCAGCGCTCGGGGGTTTACCCACGGAGCACAAGGCAGGGAAAGCCTTCCTGTCTGTGCCTCTCGCTGGACAATGAGGGACCCTGTGGCCGACCCCACTCATAGCCTGTGGCCCGAGCATGGCCACACACGTACCTCTGTCTGGAATGAGCAGTTTGCAGGGCAGGGCCAAGGCTGTGATGGAATGCTGGCACACCAGAGCCGTCAGGCTCCCTGCAAAACGGAACGGCAGACGTGCATTAGGACGGTGTCACACTCCGCTGGTGTCCCCTGAAGGCAGCTGCCGCAGGGTGAGCCCTGACGTCGGCAGCTAGCAAGCTCCGTTGCTGGGCCTTCATGCAAGACTTCCGTGAAGCCACAGCTCAGCGAGACAGTGAGGGGTGGGGCCAGGGAGCTGAGATGGCTCTGAGACACACATTCTCATACTTTATAAGAAAAATCTGTCTGCTGTCTCAGCGCAGCCTGTACCGCCAGTGCCATCTGTCAGGGGCCTTAGGGGCAGTGAGACAGTGACGCTCTCGTGTACACAAGACTCCCTGCCCGGGAGCTCAGGGAGCGTCCCCACAAGCCTGCAAGGGCAGGACAGCCTCATCGGGTAGGAAGGACGCTGCTGGGGAGTCCTGCGCCTGGGGAGGGGCCACGCCGGCTCCAGCCTCGGCCCCTCTCATCTGCCCACCCCCACCCAGGCCCAGCTCCGTGCCTGTCGTTGTTCAGTGTGGGGAAGCTTTAAAGAACAATTTCATGTCCACTTTGTTTCAGGGATGGTGATTCAGGTGCGAGGGATTTCAGAACTGGGGATGAAAAGCAGATGTGGGTGGAGGACTCCCGAGTCACGGCCCAGGGCCACGAGCAGAGGGGACGCTGGGCCATGTCCACTGCACACCCCCAGCCACTCACCAAAGTACGGCTCATTCGAGCAGCCTTTCAACCGCACCCCCTTTGGGGTGCACTCGATCAGAAAGTGCCGGACCAGTTCGTTGGCCAAATCTCCAGCTGAGGCAAGAAATTTAAAAGAAAGAGAATTTTTAGAAATGAAAGCATGGAGGTTATAGGGTGGTTAGGAGCTGCCCTTTAGAAGGCCCCTGTGTGACCTGTAGGTCCCTGTGGCCACTGAGTGCATTGGTCACCAGGGGTCCTCCCAGGACAGCAGGCTGAGCACCCAGATGGATGGGCCCTGGGGACAGCCTTGCACGTCCTGCAAAAATTCTGGCGGGGGTGGGGTGGAGGGGGATAGGGGGGCGGAGGAATGAGTTAGCAGCTGGGAAAGAAAACAAGACTCCAGGTCCTTCCCTACTAAGAGCAGAGGCTGGAAACGTCTGGATACAATGCAATGCCCAGCAGGACACACTGAGGAGGCTGGGAGGGTGCCCCCTTGCTGGATTCAGCCTCTATGTCACTGAGCTGAGCAGCACCAGCCGTGAAGGAGAGAGAGGTGTCACGGAAGCCACGGAGAGCAGAGTTTCTGGGGGCAGGACAGCACCGATGACAGCAACACAAGCACAGCAGGTGACGGCTCCCTGCCCAGGTGGCCAGCAGACAGTCACATGGTGCTGTCGGCCCTGCTCCTGTGTCCTCCATGGGCACATCTGCCATGGCTTCTAACACCCACCGTACTGGAACTCTGACGGCAGGACCCGCTGGACTTGGGCTTGGTCCCCACCCCTCGCCCACAGTAGGCTCGCAAATAGGTTTATATACAACGGGCACAGTGGCAACGCCATTAGCGTAAGGCTTCCGCAGGGGCAGAATGGAAACGGTCAGCTCCCAGCAAAGGGCGAGGTGGATAAAAATGCCCTTTGGCTGTGGGAGGAAAGGACCCATGTCCCAGCTGAAGGGAGACAGTGGTGGTGCCAGCAGACACAGGGCTGGACGTGGGGTTCCACCCCGAGGACGCGGCCTCACTGTTTCCTGCCACTGCTGTTCTAATGGCCTGTACTGTGTGACCTTCATCTTGACATCCAGTCAGCTGGCCTGAGAGGCGGGACGTTTGCCCAGAGGTGGGAAGGGCCACACACCACCCCCTGTATTCCCAAAAGTAATGCATGCGAAACACCAGTTTTCTGGCCTTGTTTTAAACTTTCAGCTGGAACCGAGGAGGCGAGCTCCCACATGTTCCGTTGTCTCCACAGACCCACAGACATCCCATCCTGAGACTTGTACTGCTGCGACCGATTGTCACTCAGCACGTTCCCAAGTAGGACAGTCGTCTGAGGCCCTCCTCCATCAGATCCCACATAGGCCTATTTCACTCAAAAGTGAGGCACGTGCCTGGTGGAGCTTTTCAGACTGGAATTCTGAGAGCTCTTAGACCCCACCCGCCAAGGCTCACCTGTCCTACCTGTGTGCACAAAGCCTCTCCCCCTTCATGCCCAGACAAGGACAGTCCCCACAGATTTGGGCTCTGTGCTCACGCAGTCCCCTCCTGCCCTGCCCGCCCCGTCCACTCACAGACATCTGCGCCTCCTGAAAACCCTCAGCTCGGTCTGAGGCCCCACCCCTGACAGACAAACCTCACATTCCTCAAGGCTTAAGTCCCCCAATTTTCTCCAGGGAGCTTAAGCCGAGCTTTCATGAAAGATCTGGAAAAGACCACAGGTCCAGGCACAGAAAGTGAGTGAAGTCGCTGTGTGCCATTTTGTTCTGTAGAAACCAGCCCTGTCTTCCTCTGGCGTCCCCCATTCCCAGGGAGCATGAGTGCCCACACCCGGAGCCATGTGACCTGATGATGGCCATCCACACTCACCATTTAGAGGAAAGAGGGTAAAAGAGTCTTGTCCCTTTCCTTAGTTTGAGGCACAGTGGTAGGAAAGGCAGGAAGGGCAGGGTGAGCCAAAAAGAAGAAGAAACTGAAAACCGAGCGTCCACCAACAGTGGACTGCATAGCCTCAGCCCATTCATTCAGAGGATGGAAAGCTACCAGCAACGAGGGGGACGGCGGCTACAAGCCGTCAGAAGCAGACTGAGTGCCTCTTCTGAGCCAAAGAGTCACCGAAGAATACACACGGCATTGGTTTTCTCATACAAGGTTGAAAATAGGCAAAACCATAGTGTTCAGGGATTCGTATTTTGGTGATCAGTATGAAAACACTTCAGTCTACATTTCACTTGGGCTTCTTGCTGTGGGTGGCATGGTCTGCTGTGGTTGGGAACAAGCTGGTCACTGAGTGAGAGGGCGAGAAAGGACCTTGTGAACCCACATTGGAACAGGCAGTGTCAGCAGGAGTGCATGAATTTTTAGAAATGATACCTTCCCTAGGTCTGGTCACTGCAGAGAAATGGTGACACTTAATAGCACAGAGCACGTGGAGGGACAGGTCGGGCTTTCCTGATGCCCTTCCTGGTGAGCAGACCAGGGGTCTGGGCGGACGCTGGGCAGGGAAGTGCAGAATGAGACTGCAGCCCATTCACAGTTGCAAAGGGCTGGCCGTGCTCCTGGACTAACGGGGACAGCAAAAGACATGGGCCAGCTCAAAGGCCTCACGTGGCCAAATGTGGGGTGGCCGGGCCCCAAGAGTAACAGTGGGACGGCTCACGGCACACAGGAAGGGGTGTACACAGGGCTGCCAGCCAGGTACCTCCTGGGTGGTGTACATGCGTGTCCGCTTCACGATGATGTCACCTGTACATTAGGCGTCACCAACGTGGCTGTACCTGGTCACGGCTCATGGCGAAAGGCATTGAGAAGGGTAGGGGAAGATCTGAATAGATCTACATGCGATTGGCTAACCTTTGCCCCTGTGCAGTGTGAGGGGCAAGGAGGAGGAAGGCACTGCCATTGCTGGAGAGGGGACAATGTAATGACTGCAGGCCTCACTTTCATCCGTCACAAGATGGGTGTATGCAGCCTGCTCCCTTCATGTAAGGATGGGGGAAGGAGCATTGCTGGCACTGGGCAGACAGTGCGTCAGCAGAGCAGGAAGCGATCACGTGTGGTCCAACAGGGAGGGAGGGGACGGAGGGGGACACGATGCATTTGTGGAGCCCTGTAGTGCTGTCCTAATACCTGCACAGTGAAACGGGTCACCCATTCAAAGCAATAAAGAAATACGGTTTATAGATAATTAACGGTCTTTCTTGAATAAAGACACTGCTTAGTAAAATACACCTGAAAACACCACTACCACAAGGGAAGCCTATGAGCACTGTTTTCAGCCACCGTCAGGGGCGGATGCAGGACCGACACCCAGGTGAGTGCCCGGGACCCTACCTTTCTTGTTCAGCTGCAGGACGGAAGGCGGGGGAGTGGCCACCTTCATGGCCAGACCGTAGGCGCCTCGGAAGGAGTGGCTGTCCCTGACGATGAACGAGCCCGGCTCTTTGTCCTTCAGCATGGCGATGGCTAGGGAGGGAACAGAGGGACATGAGTGTGTAATGGGGACACACAGCCTGTTTCTGCTGGGACTGTCCCCTGAGCAGGGTATCTTCTCATGCCTTCTGCAAACTGGGTCAGTGGGAGCTGGCCAGGGGACAAAGCGCGGTTCAGTGCCCTCGGGAGGTCTATGACGACGTGCAGTTCTCGTGGGGACCTGACTGAAGGACACGGAGTGCAGGGCTGCCCCTGCCTGTGCCTCACAGGCGTGGCCAGCACTCGGGCTCTGCTACCCCAAACACACGGCTCCCTTCCACCCCACAGCCCCCAGGAAGCCCAAATGACGACCCCACCTACCAGCCAGGCCGGGCGGGAAGCTGGCAGAGCTGCCCACCGCCCCCACTGGGCCACACGGCAGTTTTTTTCCTTTGGGATCTTACAGTGTGTGCGCATTCAACTTCCAATGAAAGGAAAGAACTTTCCAGTCACGCTTTCTGAAGATAAACAGGATATGCCCCAAAGCTACTCAATACTTAATACAAATTCTAGGGTTTGCCCCAGCGAATGCAAAAACGTGGCTGTAGGTGGTTCTCCTTCGTGTGGCCTGGACAGGGCCGCTCCTCCCTGTGGCCGTCACCATGACTCAGGGCCAGCTGCCGAGCCCAGAACGGACTCTTTCCGTCTTTCCTACGTGAGGTCAGAAAGTTTAGCTCATAACCACTGCTTTAAAAAACACCCCCCTTCCTGCCTGAAATCTGGCAGCCGGGGTCCCGTCAGCACAGCAGAGGAAGACAGAGGGACCACTTAGGGGGACAGTAACCCCAAGGCTGATGCTGCCCAGACACCGGCCAGAATTTTCTCTAGTAACAGGAATTCATCTCAGGATTTCTTTTACAGACTTTAGCCTTTATTAAAAAAAAAAAGACAGAAAACTAGGAATTTCGAGTACAAAGTAATATAAAATTACAGCCATAGAAACGCCCCCTTTCTGTAAAACCAAAGGCTGTCTGGAGCGAATGAGGACGTAAACCAGTGAGTGGCGGGACGCCTGTGACGCCTCAGTAAAGAACAGTGTCCGTAATTGACATATATAGAGCACTTCATCCTAAAACATCAGACTATACATTCTTTTCTAGTGTACATGGAACATTCTCAAGGATAGACCATATATTGGGACACAAAATCAGCCTCAGCAAATTTAAGAAGGTTGAAATCATACCAAGCATATTCTCTGATCACAAAGCTTTGAAATTGGATATCAACTGCAAAAAGAAAGCAGGAAAAAACACAAATACATGGAGATTAAACAACATACTTTTAAAGAACGACTGGGTCAAAGAAGAAATTAGAGGAGAGCTCAAAAGATACATAGAAACAAATGACAATGAAAATACATCCTACCAAAATTTTTGGGATGCCGAGAAAGCAGTTTTAAGAGGGAAATTTATATCATTACAGGCCTATCTCAAGAAACAAGAAAAATCCCAAATAAATAACCTCATGTTACACCTTAAAAAACTAGAAAAAGAAGAACAAGCGAAACCCAAGGTCAGCAGAAGAAAGGAAATAACAAAAATCAGAGCAGAACTAAATGAAATAGAGAACAAAAAGACAATAGAAAAAATTAATGTGACAAAAAGCTGGTTCTTTGAAAAGATTAACAAAATCGACAAACCCTTGGCTAGACTCACTAAGATAAAAAGAGAGAAGACACTAATTAACAAAATCAGAAATGAAAAAGGGGAAGTTATCACGGACACCACAGAAATACAAAGGATTATCCAAGAATACTATGAAGGACTATATGGCACCAAATTTAATAACTTAGAAGAAATGGACAAGTTCTGAGAAACATATAGCCTTCCAAGGCTGAATCATGAAGAACTGGAAAATCTTAACAGGCCGATCACAAGTAACGAAATTGAATCAGTCATCCAAAACCTTCCCAAAATCAAAAGTCCTGGACCAGATGGCTTCACCAGTGAATTCTACCAAACCTTCAAAGAGGATCTAATACCAATCCTGCTCAAACTCTTCCAAAAAATTGAAGAAGAGTCAGTACTCCCTAACTCATTTTATGAGGCCAACATTACCCTGATACCAAAACCTGGTAAGGACAACACAAAAAAAGAAAACTACAGACCTATATCTCTGATGAATACAGATGCTAAAATCCTAAACAAAATTCTAGCAAATCGAATACAACAATGCATTAAAAAGATTATTCATCACGACCAAGTGGGGTTCATCCCCGGGGCACAAGAATGGTTCAACATACGCAAATCCATCGATGTGAAACATCACATAAACAAAACAAAGGACAAAAATCATATGATTATATCAATTGATGCAGAAAAAGCATTTGATAAGATACAACATCCATTTATGATTAAAACACTTACTAAAATTGGTATAGAAGGAAAATACCTCAACATAATAAAGGCCATATACGACAAGCCCTCAGCTAATCTCATAATTAATGGTGAAAAGCTGAAGCCCTTTGCTCTACGTTCAGGAACACGACAGGGCTGTCCCCTATCACCTCTGCTTTTCAACATAGTGTTGGAAGTCCTCGCCAGAGCTATCAGGCAAGAGAAAGAAACAAAAGGCATCCAAATTGGGAATGAAGAAGTTAAATTGTCACTCTTTGCAGATGACATGATGCTATATATAGAAAACCCTAAAGACTCCACCAAAAAGCTATTAGAAACAATCAATGAATATAGTAAAGTTGCTGGCTACAAAATCAACGTACAAAAGTCCATTGCTTTCCTATATACCAACAATGAAATCTCAGAAAAAGAGATAGAAAAAACAATTCCTTTTGTAATTGCAGCAAAAAGAATAAAATACCTAGGAATAAACTTAACCAAGGATATGAAGGATTTATATGCTGAAAACTATAAGACATTTTTGAAAGAAATTGAAGAAGACACAAATAAATGGAAAGACATTCCGTGCTCATGGATTGGAAGAATCAACATAGTTAAAATTGCCATATTACCCAAAGCCATATACAGATTTAATGCATTCCCCATTAAAATCCCAATGGCATTTTTTAAAGAAATAGAACAAAAAAATCATCAGATTTGTTTGGAACCACAAAAGACCCCGAATAGCCAAAGCAATATTAAAAAAAAAGAACAATACTGGAGGTATCACACTCCCTGATTTTTCCTTGTACTACAGGGCTACAATAATCAAAACAGCTTGGTATTGGCGGAAAAACCGACACATAGACCAATGGAATAGAATTGAGAACCCAGAAATAAAACCACATAAATATGGACAGATAATTTTTGACAAAGAAGCTAAAAACATACAATGGAGGAAAGACAGCCTCTTCAATAAATGGTGCTGGCAGAATTGGATAGCTACGTGCAAAAGAATGAAACTGGACTGCTATCTGTCACCATGTACCAAAATTAATTCAAAATGGATCAAAGACTTAAGCATAAGACCTGACACAATAAACTGCATTGAAGAAAACATAGGTACTAAACTTATGGACCTTGGGTTCAAAGAGCATTTTATGAATTTGACTCCAAAGGCAATGGAAGTAAAAACTAAAATAAACAAATGGGATTATATGAAACTGAAAAGCTTCTGCACAGCAAAAGAAACTATTGACAAAATAATGAGGCAACCAACTGAATGGGAGAAGATTTTCGCAAACAGTTCCTCTGATAAGGGGCTAATATCCAAAATATACAAGGAACTCATGAAACTCAACAACAAAAAAACAAACAACCCAATTGAAAAATGGACAGAGGACCTGAAGAGACATTTCTCCAAAGAGGACTTACAAATGGCAAATAGACATATGAAAAAATGCTCAACATCGCTAATCATCAGAGAAATGCAAATGAAAACCACAATGAGATATCACCTCACCCCAGTCAGAATGGCTTTCATCAACAAAATAAATAGTAACAAGTGTTGGAGAGGCTGTGGAGAAAAAGGAACTCTCATACACTGTTGGTGGGAATGCAGACTGGTGCAGCCGTTATGGAAGGCAGTGTGGAGGTTCCTCAAGAAATTACGAATAGAATTACCATCTGACCAAGCAATCGCTCTCCTGGGTATCTACCCCAAAAATATAAAAGCATTTCTCTATAGAGACATGTGTGCTCCAATGTTCATTGCAGCTTTGTTTACGGTGGCCAAGACATGGAAACAACCAAAATGTCCTTCGATAGATGAATGGATAAAGAAGTTGTGGTACATATACACAATGGAATACTATTCGGCGTTAAGGAAAGATGATATAGGCGCATTTGTGACAACATGGATGGATCTTGAGAGAATAATGCTAAGTGAAATAAGTCAGACAGAAAAAGCAGAGAACCCTATGATTTCACTGATATGTGGTATATAAACCAAAAAGAACAAGACAAACAAATGAGAAACAAAAACTCATAGACACAGACAATAATTTAGTGGTTACCAGAGGGTAAGGGGGTGGGGGGTGGGTGATGAGGGTAAAGGGGATCAAATATATGGTGATGGAAGGAGAACTGACTCTGGGTGGTGAACATGCAATGGGATTTATAGACGATGTAATGCAGAATTGTACACCTGAAATCTATGTAAATTTACTAACAATTGTCACTCCAATAAAATTAATTAAAAAAAAAAAAAAAAAAAAACAGTGTCTGGCCCCAACCTCCCGCTGTGGGGACACTCGCTGTCCCAGGGCCGGCCCCGCCCACCCAGGCCCCGCCCTGACCCCGCCCACCCTGGCCCCGCCCCGCCCGGCCCCACCCCCTGACTCCGCCCACCCGGCCCCGCCCCTCTCCCGGCCCCGCCCCACCTCCGGCACCATGTGAAGGGCGGCCCATCAGCTCCAACTCTTTCTCCCCCAGGCTTCATCCCCAGAAGCCGGGGCGGCCTGGGAGCTAGACAGCTGGGCTCCTCTCCCAGTGGACAGCAGCTTGGGGACAATGCTAGACTCTTGTTCTTTGCAAAAGAGACGAGCCAGCGAGTCCAGCCTACTGAGGTTGTACAAACCAGCTTGCGCAGGTCCCACCGGACACACCAACCCCACCCACGATTCCGAAGACGGTGGAGGGCAGGGCCACCCTCATCCTCCCCTCCCTGCAACTGGCTCTTTCAGGGTCAGTGGACAGGCGGGGACAGCTGTACGGAACTTGATTTCCTGTAGCTCCTTTCCTCCTGAGCACTTTTAAGCTCGCCTAGAAGCACCCAAGGAACGAGCCTCCCCATAGTAACATGGGACCCATCATGCTCCAGAAGAGGCTGCCCAGACGTCTCCCTCCTGCGTCTTCCTGAAACTCCACTGCAGCTCTTACAGCAAAAGGCACAACTTGACAGTTAACGCAACATGAAGACAAAGCCCACGGGCCGCTCTCTGCCCCTTGGAGAAGCTGTCACACCCACAGGACATTCGTCTGTATAGGTGTCCTCCACACAAAATGTTGAGAAAGTAGAGGAAGTGACGCTTTCAGAGTTCAGCTGGAAAGAGCAGCGCCCAGGGCACATGGCAGCTATTCTGAGACGAGCTCCACCCAAAGGGACTTTTTAAATGTGTGGCTAAATTAGGCAGATGACAACAGTGACAGCTACCGCCTACTGTGTGCCTACCAGGTGCCAGCAACAGCGCCTCCCACTCAGCACCTCGCCCATCCACCCTCAGGCTGGCTCTGTCACCTACGTCCCCCTGGGAGTCACCTGGCACACTCAAGCCAAGGCTGCCAGCTTCCAAAGCAGGAGCCCGGGTTGTCCCATGGAGAAAGGGGCAGCCTGGCCCCAGCGAGCACCCTGGTGTAAAAGTCTGCACCAAGGGAGGGCCCACATGGAGTGTTCTAGAATACAGTGCTCGACCAGCACTTCTCAGAGTCTGTCTGGCTGGACGAGGCGCCCTGGCGCTGGAGCTAAGGACCATAGTCATGGGAATTCTTGCGACAAGAGCAGGGAGGGGACAACAGTGGAGCCTGGATCGTGGGGCCAGGCTCAGCCACAAAGGCCAATTGAGGGAATGGGACGCCTCTCCCACTGTGGCCCCCTGTGTGAAGTGACAATAGTCTCATTGAGCTCTTGGGGAGAAATGTACATTCTTACCATTTTTATTATCTACTTAATTGAACAGAAGAATTTCAGTGAGGAAATGGGACTATGCTGTTTGCAGCCACTTAACTCTTGGTGTCCAGGCAAGTGATCCTTGGCACAGGCTTAAGGCTTTTCTTCCCCAGGTTGAGGTCACACCCACAACAGCCCGTGGGCTGCGTGGGGACCATGGAGGGCAGTTTGCTGCCACCCCCTTTCCCAGCCCCGAGCCACCATTCAGGGGGAACTTCATTTCCTGTGTCTTGGCCAGGCATCCCAGGCTCCTGGGCCAGTCACACACCGTCCTCTCTGAGGGACTTCCCGGGAATGACGAGTGCCCCGGAGGCTGTGTCTCTCCTAACTGGGAGGGGGACAGCAGCTCCCTGCGAGTGGAGGGCAGCACGTCTCGGGGACAAACGAGATCTGCTGAAGGAATGGCCACTGTTTGCCCGGGAGCTGCCCCAGAAGGGCCACTGCTCTAATGGCCGGCCAGGCTCCCTCTCTGAGACCTCGTGAATCTGAGTTCCAGTGAAGAATGTCACACGACTTAGCTGCTCAGAACTGTGGGTGATTTCTAATTTTCCCAGCTGCCACGAGGCTGCAGCAGACGCAGGCGGCACACGTGTGTGCAAGGCGCCTGTTATCAGCACTTGTCCTTCCCACAAGCAGATACAACGGTGCTAGAGGGACGTCTGTCCTTCCTCCCGACCCTCGGTCACACTCTGCAGTTGTCACCAGCCACGACGCCACCAGGCGGCTGGCGGAAATGACACCCTGCCCTCCGGAAAGCACGAGTCCACCCCTGTTCCTCGGCAGCTCCCGCACTAGGACCCACTTGTCCTATAGAGACTTAGAGGTCGCGGCACTTCCGGGGTGTGAAACAGAGGGCAGCCCTGCTGTACGTCGGCGTCCCGGGGAGCGGTGCCTCATGTCCCGCTCAGGCCCCGCCGCACACAGGACTCGGAGCCCTGTCTGCCACGCACCTTGTTCTCTGGAGATGTCCGCCTTGTACCAGAATCTGGAGGTGTCCTGCACGAAGCTCACGGACACGTGCTTATCGCCTGGATTATCTGCAAAACAGAATTTAAGAACAGGCATTGGAAGGGCGTTTTATTGCTAGCTCTCACCTCCCAGGGCACTAGAAGGTCAGAGTCCCCACCCCGGGTGTAGGGTCTCCGGGGAAGATGAGTGCCGGGAGCAGGACAGACAGCAGGACAGACAGCAGGACTCGGTGACCAGAACCGTGCAGCATGCGGCAGCAGCGCTGGTGAGAAGGTGGGAGCACACAGAGCTAGCCGGGGGTGCTGGAGGGTGCCAGGGTCACGTTCTCATAATCTGAAATGGCTCATGATTAAATTGCGAATGAAAGCATTTCATTAAAGAACAGAAGTTATTCTGAACAAGCAGGATGCCCACTGGAAAGAGAAGCATGGCGGGAACGGGGGGCCTGCTGTCGGAATGAGTCTCAGCTGTGGGGACGGGGACACAGAGGACGGCCACCCCCTGCTGCTCCCTCGGCATCCCCTCCAGGCGCCCAGCCCAGCACCAGAGGTGGCGCTGGCTCCCAGGCCCAGGTGTGAAGCCTGGGGGTCCTTCCTTGGTGAATGCGGTGGGTCCTGCGAAGAGGGGACACATACCTGGGGAAGGAGCCGCTGCCTCAGGCGGCTTGGGGAAGCCCGGCAGGGCACTGGGGAAAGGGATGCTCGTCGTGCTCCCGCTGTGGGGGCTGGAGAAGCCGCTGGACGACGGGGACACGGAGCCGAAGGAGCGGTCCCCCTCCGAGGCCCGCTTCTTCTCGGGAAGGGGTGGCTGCCCAGGCAGGGGCAGGCCCTGGCCCTGCAGGACGGGGCTGTGGTGGCCGCCGTGTGCAGGAGCCACCGTGAGAAAGCTGTGGGGCAGGAAACCATTGTCGGCAGCTGCTGCTGTCCGCGGGGTGCCGGAGGGCTGGGACACTCTGTGGGAATTGGCCAGCAGGGCCCCAGGGTCCTCCCTGGGGGGCAGGCCCAGGAAGGCCTGGCCGCTCGGGGGGCCCAAGGCTTCCGGTAGCTCCACCAGGGAGAGCTCATGGCTGTGGAAAGAGGCTGTGAGCTCGGCAGGCAGGAGATGCGGCCGGCCGGGGCCGGGGCCGGGGCCGTCCTTGCTGGGACCCGGGAACTCGCTGGCGCAGAGAAGGCTTCCTGGGGGCCGGCTGCCCCCCAGCAGGGCCTGTGTGGCTTTGGGGCTAGTCTCCACCCACTGGTGCTCGGCGGAGGGGGGGCTGTGCAGGAGACAAACCAAGCATCAGAGAGGATCCCAATCCATGGAGAGGCCAAAAATTGAGCCCCGGCCGGCTCCAGGGCAGCCCCTCCACAGTCCCTCGTGGGTACAGTGTTCATGTTATGAACCCCCAGCAGCACCCCAGTCACCTTTGCTCTTCAACTAGACAAGGCCCTCCCGTTCTTTAACTCGAAGCTCAATGTGTCACCAACTTGGAGCTGCCCAGGCCATGCCCAGCACCCGGCCAGCGTCTGTGCGCCTGGGACTGGCGCTGACCCCCTGGTCCCACCACACCGGGCACAGGTGTCAACCAAGCTGTCATCAGCTGCGGCTTAGTGTCTGCTTCTCGAAGAGCCCGCGCCCCCCAGGTACAACTCTGTCCCCCATGTTCTCCTTCTTTCCCTGATGCCCAATATGGGCACCAGGCCGTCAGTGTTCCACGAGGGCACGCTGGAAAATCCAGCTGACTGGGGGGTGTGGGGGAGAAGATCGGAAACTAGCCCACATTCAGGGAGACAGAGAGTTGGCTGACAAACCACCCGATCGCACACGTGTGTTTAGTTCACTAGCAAACACTCGTGTGTTGTGTGTGGCGTCACGTCCACACAGAAGGGAGGAGAGCTGAGGGGTTCTCTGGGGAGCCCTGAACCCACACGAGCAGCCCTGGGACCAGCCTGCTCTGAGCCACGGACTTGCTCCTTTGTGAGATAGAAACAGGGTATTTCTCTCCGTCCCGGCCCCTCTTTTCTGCCCTTCTCGTCCCACCGACTGTCCCTCTGCTCTCCCAACAGCGTCACAGATTCCATGAGCCCGGAGGCAGGCCCGTGCTGGCTGTCAGGCCCCCGCGCCCCCGCCCAGCCGCAGCGCAGGCAGCCCTCCCCTGGCACCCGCTCCTTCAGGGGCACTGTCGCCAGACGCCAGGTGGAGGTGTGCGCCTGTGCACCCTGCCTGTTAATAGTGGTGCGCTCAGGACTTTCCTTCACAATGTTCATCTGAAGAGTGAAGCTGTCATTCCACAAAGGGGCCCGGGGTCATTTGCAGGACGAGCCCTGGCCGGCCTCTCCGGGGCTGGTGTGCAGGCCTGTGGCCGCAGCCTGGGTCGGTACCTGTCCTGCCGCTGGCTGGGGCTGCTGCTGGACACCGTGCAGGAGGACGTGAATGCCCGCTGGAAGGAGGGCGCTGTGGGCACATCCGCCCGGAGCACTGCGGGTTTGGCTCCCACGGGGCTCTCTGACATCCCCACGGTGTGACCGAGGACCTCAGGGCAGCCTCGTGGTTCTGTGGCAATGACACAAGAGCAGAGGGACCTGGTTACAGAACTCGGGGCGCCTCAGCCAGGGCCCTTCTTCCTGTACAGTACGGTGTCACTTCTGAAGCTTCCTGCTGCCAAAGGAGATCAGATCCCACTGAGCAGAGGAGCGAGTCACCCCACGTCAGTCCCTGACCACAGCTTCCAATACGGTACCGTGAGCTGTCATCCTGGCTGTGCTGCCCATGAGGCCCCATAACCTGGGAGGGGAGCACATTGTCACCATCTGCAGACCAGTTTACCCGGACTGACTACTGAGCATGTAGATGACCCAGGCCGTTTGTCACTTTAGAAAGGGCCAGGCCTTCCCTCCGCAAACTGGGAACTCGGCTCACACCTGGGTCCCTGCTTTCCGGGCACACTTCCCCACTCCAGCACGGCCTGGCCCTGGTGTCCTCGCCCTGTGAGGTATGTGACCACCTGCCGGGCCCATCACGCAGGAGATGAGAAGCCCAGAGCCTTGCACACCTGCCTATATGACAGCATTCCACTCATAAAATGCCCACCGTGCCCATGGCCCAGCATCTCCATTGTTTCTCGGTATTTTTAAAACCTTGTCTATTTTTCTAAGTAAGCTTTGAGAACTGGACAAATGTACAAATATCATACAATAATACTGTGAGAAACACAGGTCATTTTGCTTTCTGCTTGAAAGCAATGGAGGACTGGTAAGAGCATAGAAAAGCTAAGAAACTCCGCATCATTCATGACTCAGTCCCGGGAAGAGGATGGTATTGAGGGGTATCACAGTCATGGCAGAGGCCAAACGGAAGCCCATGGTCAAGGCCATGGGAATCCCACGGGTCTGGGGAGACAAAAATTGGGGAGCAGAGCTCCAAGGCAGCCAGGACATGAAAGGCAAAGAGCACAGAGGAAAGGGACTACAGAGAAAGAACTGGCATGCTCAGAGCAGTCTCCCCTCCAGGTGTTACTGACTCCGAAGCTCAGAGGCACAGGGCCAAAGCAGGTGACCACGACAGCAGTGCTACCGAGAACCGTCAGGTAAGAGGGGTCTGGGCACTCTCATGGTGGGGCTGAGAACGAGACTCAGAGCTCAGCACCTCAGCTAGGAGAGGGGCCACTGCAAGCACAGCAAGGACCCAAGGAGAGGTCCCTCGAGGTTGAAGCCTGGGAGCACAAGTTCCAGGAACAGATCAGCCCTGACTGGATCTAAACAGCCTGCCTCAAACCAAGTCCTGTCCTTTCTGAGGGATTCAACAGCCTCAGAGCCTGCCTCCATCCTTCCATCCGTCCTTCCATCCATCCATCCGTCCATCCATCCATCCATCCATATCCATCCATCCATCCGTCCATCCATCCATCCATCCATCCATCCATCCATCCATCCATCCATCCATCCAATCATTCATCCATCCATCCATCCATCCATCCATCCATCCATCCATCCATCCATCCAATCATTCATCCATCCATCCATCCATCCATCCATCCATCCATCCATCCATCCAATCATTCATCCATCCATCCGTCCATCCATCCATCCGTCCTTCCATCCATCCATCCATCCATCCATCCATCCATCCATCCATATCCATCCATCCATCCGTCCTTCCATCCACCCATCCATCCATCCATCCATCCGTCCGTCCGTCCGTCCTTCCATCCATCCATCCATCCATCCATCCATCCATCCATCCATCCATCCATCCAGCTAGTTAGCTAGCTAGCCAGCTATCTCTATATATCACTTATCTTCTATTTATCATCTCTCTGTTCATCCATCATTATCATTTTTGGATGCAATATCAAATATTTAATTTAAAAAAAAACTAAAGAGCAATGCCAGGTAATAGCACAAAGAAATGAAAATTAAGTAAAGACAGAAAAAACACCCAAGCTGATAGAAAAATTGGAATTTAAAGACACAGATTTTAAAATAACTAAAGTAGAGATGTTTCAGAAAATAGAAGAAAAGGTGGAGAATTTCACCAGACCACTGGAGTACATTAAGAATAATCAAATAGAAATCCTAGAACTTCAAAACACAATGAAATTAAGCATTTGGTGAAAGATTTCTCAGATTGACACAGCAGAAGAAATGATGAGTGATCTGGGAGATAAATCAGGAAAATACCCAGCCTGAAACACAGAAGAAAGAGTATGAAAAATACAGAAACGAGCATAAAGACATTTGGGACACGATGGAAACTTCTAACATTCGTGTAGGTGGAGTCCAAGAAGGGGGTGGAGAAACTGAATGAGGCAGAATGCTGGAAAGACGTTTACTGAGAATTTCCCCACGCAGACTAAAGAAATCAAGCTGCATGTTAAAAAAATCCAAGAAACTTAAGCAAGATAAGTAAAAACACTACATACATTCACATAATAGTAATACTTATGAAAATCAAAGACAAACTTTAAATATAGCACCTTGTTCAATTTGCTGGGAGGGTGGGAGTCAATTTCGGTGTTAAGTTTATTAAACATTTGTAAACTGTTCACTATAGGAAAGCCCACTGCTAATGTTCCACTTGTACGAGCCACACTGGAAGCCCCTGGGAAGGGCTCCGTCTCCCGAGTGCAACTGCCACCAGTGTGGCCCGGTGGGTGCCACCAGAGTGGGCTGCGTGGGTGCCACCAGTGTGGCCCGGTGGGTGCCAGCGTGTGGACAAGCCCGCCTGCATGCCTCCTGCTGCACTTGCCTGACAATTCCCAGAGCAGACCCAGTGTTCTTACTACACACAGTGCACAACTGCCCCGCGCCCCAGGTGGACAGTCCCCACTAAATGTCCTAAAGTGAAGGTCCAGCTCACCAGCTGCACAGTTCAGAGCCCACCCTTCAATCCCTCCGACCCAAGCTGGGAGACAAATGCCAAGGCATGGCTTTCAGACAGCCCTGCATCAGCACCAGCATGTACCATCTTGATACTAAAATAACATCTGCAGACACGGAGAGTGTATTTGCTGAGAACCTGCCAGCTGTCAGTGCAGAGCGGGGAGTGGGCTCCCTCCGGGGGTGGGGGCGAGCACTTTGTCAGAATGAGGAGATGAGGAGACAAAGAGACAGGATGTGAGGTATAGCCTAAGAGCTTCAGATAACTGCAGGTCTGGGGAGAGCTGGAAGGCTTCCTGGAGGAAGTGGCATGTGATGGAAGCCGGGAAGGATGGGTGGGAGTCTGACAGACTAAAGGATGCGACATGGGTGCTGGGCCCCCTCTGTGGGCTCTGTGCCCACAGGGCAGGAGCTGCCCCTGGGCACTGCGGCCCCACCACTGAGCTGGCCACAGGTGGGGGCCCAGGTCACTCGGACTATGAATGAATGAATGAGTGAAAGAATTAGCAGAGGCTTGGAGGTTGAAGGTAAAAGGGCAGGGTAAGCCGGGAAAAGAGTGGGAGCATAGGTCAAGGGGCGGCCCGAGGTGTGGGAGGACAGAGGTGCCCACAGCCCACAGGGCACCACACAGGGGTCAGAAACGGCTTGTGCACGCGTGGCACAGCCCAGGCAGCGGCACCCACTTGTGGAATCATTAGCTCCCAGGCCTGCCGGCTCCAGTGCCCCCCTGTGGTGCTGTGGGCTGCACACCCTGTGGGCACAGTCTCAGAGCCACCAGCACCTTGGCAATCCGTGCCACACTCTCCTGGCGCCTGAGATGACCACCAAAGGAGGTGACAACAAAGGAAACAGGACCTGCTCTGTCCTGTGATCATGCTGCCTGTTCCCCAAAACAGCAAGCACAGCGCCCCCCACACAAGTGCTTGCTCACAGCTCAGGGCCAGCTCTCGGCTCAGTCCTGCCCCAGGCAACAGGACTCAACCCTCCATCCGGAGAAGGTCAGTCCAGGACCTTGGCCCACCTGGCCCCCAGCCTGGGACTCGGGCGCTCAGATGCGTGCAGCTGGCGGCCACCGCCACCACAACCACCACCAGGCCTGTGAGCGGCTGCAGGGCGACTGGGGCACAAAGTGGGTGCTGACCACTGTCCCTGCTGGGGATGGAGAGCGCGAGAACAGGGACCCCACAGGCCAGAGGAGGACAGACAAATGCACCAGCTCCGTGGGTTGGACTGCAGACCACAAATCCCGCTGCAAGGCTTCACCTCACTCCTAGAAACGCGCTCGTCCTATGAGCAGCATGCACTGTGCTGTGGTTTGCACACTTGCTGTTCAGCTAATTGACAGGTGAAATTTCTAAGAGGACAACTGTCCGAGGCCCAGCTGCCTGTTCGGGTTCTGGCCTCTGTCTCAGGTCTGGACCGAGGAGGCCGGGGCCACTGGGAGGTCCTGCAGGTGACATGGGAGGAAGTGGCCCCTACGTGACTGTGCCTGGCCGCCCGACTCTGCTCCGGACGCGGTGAACACTCGGGTCCTACACCAAACCCACAGGGCTGCAGGGCAGGCAGACATCTTCCTGGGCCATGCCTCCCCATGAGGATGAGCCTACAGGTTGGGGGACAAGCCCACATGAGGGCCCCATGCACGGCACAGCCCTGCTGCCCCCCGATCTGGGCTCCCAACACACGCCTCTTTCCGGTCCCTGTACCCTCCCCGCAAAGCTGGTCCTGGCCTGCAGGACAAGGGCGCTGTCTCCTCTGGGCCCCTACACAGCCAGGCTCTTCTACCCTCATCCCCTTCCTGCACTTCCTTTGCCCAGAACAAGGGTCAGCGGGTCACAGGCTCTCTTCCACAGGGTCTATTTTTATGCTGTCATTGGAGCTGCAGCAGGAGGTCTGTGGGAAGCCGGATACCACTTACTCCCCACTGCCCTCTATTTACACCACACATAAGTTAACGGGAAGAACGGGACCCCGGGCTCATTGTCCTCCAAAGCCCCTGTTTGCCCCACAGACTGAAAACTGAGGACGTACCCCAACATCAAAGTTTATGGGAGCACAGCTGGGATCTGGGGTGCAGGAAGCACAACTTACTAATAAAGTCAGAGCATGTGACATTAAAAAAATATCAGCATTTCCTTGTCTTCCTGGTGACATTAAAAGTTTTACAAAGGCATAAAAATTAGTCACTCACGTATTAATTCTGTTAACATTACAAATTACCATTAAGCTTTTTATAAGACCTTTAAAAACAAAATAAATTTAACTGAAGTCAGAGTACACTTGCCTATCCAGACAAAGAAACTTGAGTTTTGTTATTTAACTGCCCAAAAGTCAGCCTCAACTTTTGACGCATAATAAACAGGCAGAATCACAATAAACCTTAAGGAGTGAGTGAGGATTTCTATCAGTCCAGGATCCATTTTGCTCTTTCTTTCTTTCCTCCTTCTATTATCTCATCTTCCACCCACAGCTATTCACCTGTGACTCCTTCACGTCCGTCGGTGACGTGTGTACCTCCAGTCTCCTCTCCCAGTTCCACCTGGAAGGTTGTACTTACCTAGGAGGCTCCCTTCACCACTTGAGAGCTTTTGGTGAAATGGGTTATTAGCAAATGTTTTGTCTCCTCCTCTCACTATATTTCTAGGGGTGAGATTTGGGGCTGCCAGGAGGGAGAGCCGTGACCCCAACTCCCAGCCTGGCTCTCTGCCAGGCCTGGACCGCTGGACCCAGGCCAAAGCTTGGGACCTTCCGGTCCCCATCTCGACAGAACCCCACCCGTCAGGCTCAGCTCAGCCGATTTCCAGGGTCTCCTCTAAATTTCTCTCTCTACTGCTTGCCTCCTCCCGTTTGTCTACCTTGGTGGGCTGGTGGTTTTCCATGGTGATTTGCTCTGTGTCCCCTTTCCTTGTTTCTTGTCTCTGCTCTAGATTTTTGCTTTCTGGTTACCACGAGGTTTACACAAAACATTCCATAGATAAAACAGTCTTTTTCCTGCTGGTTAGCTCTAAATTTAAAGTATCGTTTTAAGAAAGCAAGACTTTATATGGGGAGTTCGATAGGTTTTTTTGTTGTTTGTTTGCATTTTTAAGGGGGTCCTGATCTTATAATTCTTCTGTTCTTTGTCTCTAAACAACAGGCCATTTAACCAACCTTCTGGAAAGCAAAGGAAAGAAAGATGGGCGGGCAGCCAGATAGAATGAGAATTAGTGAAGACTGGAAAAGTACAAGCCATTATATGTGTTGTTGTTGTTGTTGTTTTAATGAAAAGCAAAGGGCTGCATCTCGGGCCGCACAGACACCCCCCAAACACAGAAGGAAATGATGAAGGACCCCGATGTGGGCACTTCCTCGGCCTTGACTTCTTTCTCTTGGAACCCGTTCCGTCCAAGTCACGTAATACGAATGTGTTCTATGGCATGAGGGGTCCAGGTTTAATAAGCTCCAGGGAAGTGCTCACAGAATAAACTGGCTGTTCCAGAAGCATCCGACGTCCTCACTGCCCGACGGGGTGGGTGTGCCCAGCCAGCGCTCTGCTCGGGGTCCCTGTCTGTTAACAGGGTGACCCTCCTGTGAAGTCCTTATCCACACCGGAAGGATCCCTTCAGAAACACAGGCAGTGTCCCTTTTACCCAGTAACAGAAACAAACCAGGAAACACAGAGCAGCAGTTCATGACACCGGGGACCCTCTTTCCTCTTGTCCTTTGCAGACGCCCCCTTCTCGGCTGAGGTTCGCATTCACACATGCTGGACTGAAAGCACATTTGCCTCACCTCGTGGTTCCGGGTAGGGAATTCTAATGTGGAATTCCCTTCACACTGAGGGTTTGCAAAGCAGTTTCTACATTAAGATGCACCAGGCGAGGCCAGTGTTTCCAGCGGGCCCTTAGCAACCCATGAACGTGGCGGCTGGCACAGTGGCGGCATGAGCGCTCTCGGGGACACACTGCCACCCGGCTGCTCGTTCAGAAGAAGGCTCTGGGGCTGAGGTCCTGGGTTCCTGGGAGCGGCACGTGGAGCGGAGACACGGGGGCAGGAGTGAGGTCTGGCGCCACCAGGCCTGAGGCCAGAACCACCCTCCGTGCTCACCTGAATTCCCCTTTCTTTTCCAGTTGTGAAGTGTACTTCACAGAAACTTCTCCATCTTTTTTAAGGGTACAGCTTGGTGGCTCTGAGTCCAGTCACACTGGGGCAGCCGTCACCACACCCGTCCACAGAACTGTCATCTCACAAAGCTGAAACGCTGTCCCCACTAAACACTGGCTGCCCTCCCCCCAGCCAGGGCACCAGCACCATCTCCTTTCTCCCCGATGAGCCTGACCGCTCCAGTGACCACACAGAGGTGGGACCTCATAACCTGATATCCCTGAGGTCCATCTGTGTTAGAGCAGGTGTCAGAATTCCCTTCCTGACTAAGGCTGGCAGCACTCCACTGCGTGCAGGGATCACATTCTGCTTGTCCCTTCGTCCCTGGACGGACACGTGGGCACCTCCCAGCTCCAGCTCCAGCGAACATTACACATCTTTTGTATTCCTTTAGCCACTTTGAGTTGGAGCTCGTTCCTTGCAGCAGAAAGCAGCCCATGGACACAGACCTTTGCTGAAACACTAGCCAGTGGGAAGGGAGACGGACAAGAACGGGCTTGGGGGGCGTCTGACTCCCCTGAGGCCCCCCTCGTACTGAGCCACCAACCCAGAGATGGCGTTTCCCAAGCAGAGGGAAAAGCTGTGCCACTCGCTCAGAGGGTGACAGGCCGGTGAAGAGCACGATGGGAGGTGACCAAGGTTACACGGGAAGGGACGCGCTGCTGGCAGACGGCACAGACCCTGCGACATGCTGCCCAGTGTGAGTCAGTGACGTGGCCGGACCCCGACCCCTGTGTGGGTGCAAGTCACAGGTGCCCAGGACGACCCCCATCCCATAGCTGGGCCTTGCTCCTTCCTTCCCTCTTCAGACAGATTCCCAGCCAATCTGGCTGCTTTAAAAGTGGGACGAGGACACACAGTAACCTTGTCACAGACCTTCTAAAGAAAGGTCACTTCAGTGCCCACACCGATACATGAAGCCTGAGGGTGTTTTCCAGGATGACAGCTCCCTGCCGTCCACACTGTACCGTAGAGGTTTACAGCCGGGGCGCTGCTGGAATCTCTCATTGCTCTTGTGTGGCCGGAGAACCCTATTTCCTAGAAAGATTTAATGGACATAATTCCAAGGACCGTCACCTGGGCCCTGGGGGCCCAGCCCACACAGTGGGGACCCTCAGCAGCTAGGGGGACGCATCCCCCGATTTCAGAAGCCAGAGTCTGCTGTTCGCAAGGCATTTAGCTGCTGAGATTCCAGCCAGGCCCAAAGCAGGCAGCGGTGTCCTCGCCCTGTGTGCCATCTGAGCCGTGGAGAATGGCCGTGTGACAAGCTTGAGGCAGAGCTCTGGGAGGGGAACGCAGTGACATTGCAGGGGCGCACGCGTCCTCACGCCTGTCAGCCTGGCCCCGTTGGTCTGTCCATCTGTCTGTTTCACTACAGCCCTGTCCAGGGCATTCCAGAAAGGTCCTTTATCTGCATTCGGTCACCAGGCAACTTTCTGTCCTAGTGAGCCGGCGCCCTCTGCCCAGCTAAGGCGCAATCATAGCCCAAGCCCGACCCTCCCTCCTCAGCCCGCTCTCGCCCATCCTGTCTCATTTATGGATCTGGTCTGGCTGGTACCCACCCACCTTTCCTGAGACGCCCACCTGTGGCCCCTGAGGCTACCAAGTGTCAAACGCCAGACCACAGGCACAGCCCCAGGCCTAGGTCACCTTGCTATGTAGTGGCCGACTGAAGCTGAGCTGCTCTGGACTTTTCAGTCCAGGGCTCTTACGCGTACATTCTGGAGGGTGGCAGGGGGATGGGCTATGTGGGCTGTGACCGCGGTGTCTGGACGCCTGTTCTTACATAAACGGCGGTCCCGCTGCCTCGCGACCATAAGAGAATGTGTGGAGTCAGGACAGACTCAGGCAGGTCTTGTGCAGAGTGAGTGAGAGGAGCTCCCAAGAGGGGGCTCTGAGCTGACGGCTGGGAGCCCAGCACCGGGGAGGAGACGGGGGGACTGACACCCCTCACCACACAGCCTGCCTGCCCGTCCAGGGCCCGCTCCACCGAGCAGCTTTATACTGTTGGGTTATTTACCGTTTCCTTAAGATACAGGCAGGGGAAACTGAGTCAGAGAGAGAAAGGCAATTGGGCAGCTGTCAGGCTGAATGCCCATAAATGGTCCTTAATGAGCCACTCTGCGTGCCCAGAGCCCCCGGCCATCACACCTGAACTACACGTGGGTCTGGCTGTCGCCACACTCTCGGCGCAGCTCTGTGGCAGCTGCAGGAGCTGGTCGACGTCCTAGACTTTCTAGTTCCAGGTGTCTCAAAACGCCCTGCCATCCGAGCCCCAAGGCACAGTCGCTTTCTTTATAAAGATGATGATAACGGAAATAAGAAGAATGGCTGCTCCCAGCCGAATGCCCATTGTGTGCCTGGCACTGCAAAGCCGTGTGCATGTGTCACCTGACCTGCTCCTGGTGACAACCTTCCCGTGGGCACGAGGACAGCGGTTCTGGAGACCAGGCTAAGAAACTTGCTCAAAGGTGCCCAGCACATCTCGACAACTTGAAAGGAGGCTACACTTTCTCCAGGAGACATCTTTGCCACCATCAGGAAGATCTCAAAGTCAGGGGCCGAACTGAATAAAAGAACCCTGCCCTGCAGGGGCTGCCCCCTCCCGCAAACACAGCCTAACGCCCTGGGCAGCACAAGGACACACAGGAGAAGGTGGGGCGCTGAGCGCTGCCCGTGGCCCTGGGCCCGCGGGTTCCACTTAGAAAGCCCAGGCCGTGCGCAGGAAGCCCCTCCAGAACCTGGCCACATGCCCCCGGAGGGAGGGGGTTACGTCCCTCCTAGTACAAACCAACCCAAACTCTCTTAATCTCACCTCCGGGGTTAGAAAAATAGTTCCATCCTGATCACACAATTTCTAATAAACGATACACATGTGGGGCTCATGGAAAACTGCTGTGGTGCCTATAAACATGTGCAAAACACAGGCAACATGTGAACAGACACCGTCTTCCATTCAACTGCAGAGACATGCCACCATCCTCAGGGAGCAAACAGGGGACACAGCGGGGAGTGACAGGGAAGCGCTGCCCACTGGGGCTTATCTTTCTTCCTGCCTTCGCACAGCCTTTTCCACAGTGCAGTGTGTTGGGGTGCCCCCCTTCATCGTCCCCATCCTTCCAGCTAACACACACACGTGGTGTGACAGCAGAACTCGCGGCCGGACATGGAAGCCCCAGCTTGGCCGCTGCGATCTGGGCACCTGCCCTGCCCAGGCCACCTGAGAGCTGGGCCCACGCCGGTGCTCACCTCGGACACGTCAGGGGCAAGGCTCGGGACGGACCTACACACTTCCCTCGGGAAGCTCTCTTGATATGAGCAGGTTACTTTGGTGGCTGTAGGTCTTGTGTGACAGTAGTGACTTGTTTGGGACAATAGTAACTCTCATTCTGAAACCAAAACTTGGATCCTGACGCCTGCTTGCAGCATTTAAGAAAACTGTCTCCTTGGAGGTTGTGTGAGAGAACGTGGAGAAGACAGCCAGGGGTGGAGGGGACAGACTGGGGTGGAGGGGACGGCCAGGGGTGGAGGGGACAGACTGGGGTGGAGGGGACGGCCAGGGGTGGAGGGGACAGACTGGGGTGAAGGGGACGGTCAGGGGTGGAGGGGACAGACTGGGGTGGAGGGGACGGCCAGGGGTGGAGGGGACAGACTGGGGTGGAGGGGACGGTCAGGGGTGGAGGGGACAGACTGGGGTGAAGGGGACGGTCAGGGGTGGAGGGGACAGCCAGAGGTGGAAGGGAAGGACAGGTTGGAGGGGACGGCCAGATGTGGAGGGGACGGCCAGAGGTGGAGGGGACGGCCAGGGGTGGAGAGGACGGCCAGGGGTGGAGGGGACGGCCAGGGGTGGAGGGGACAGCCAGAGGTGGAGGGGACGGCAGGCGGTGGAGGGGACGGCCAGGGGTGGAGGGGACAGCCAGGGGTGGAGGGGACGGCAGGCGGTGGAGGGGACGGTCAGGGGTGGAGGGGACAGACTGGGGTGAAGGGGACGGTCAGGGGTGGAGGGGACAGCCAGAGGTGGAAGGGAAGGACAGGTTGGAGGGGACGGCCAGATGTGGAGGGGACGGCCAGAGGTGGAGGGGACGGCCAGGGGTGGAGGGGACAGACTGGGGTGGAGGGGACGGTCAGGGGTGGAGGGGACAGACTGGGGTGAAGGGGACGGTCAGGGGTGGAGGGGACAGCCAGAGGTGGAAGGGAAGGACAGGTTGGAGGGGACGGCCAGATGTGGAGGGGACGGCCAGAGGTGGAGGGGACGGTCAGGGGTGGAGGGGACAGACTGGGGTGAAGGGGACGGTCAGGGGTGGAGGGGACAGCCAGAGGTGGAAGGGAAGGACAGGTTGGAGGGGACGGCCAGATGTGGAGGGGACGGCCAGAGGTGGAGGGGACGGCCAGGGGTGGAGGGGACAGCCAGAGGTGGAGGGGACGGCAGGCGGTGGAGGGGACGGCCAGGGGTGGAGGGGACAGCCAGGGGTGGAGGAGACAGCCAGAGGTGGAGGGGACAGCCAGGGGTGGAGGGGACATGCCAGGGTGGAGGGGACAGCCAGGGGTGAAGGGGACAGCCAGAGGTGGAGGGGACGGCCAGGGGTGGAGGGGACAGCCAGAGGTGGAGGGGACGGCCAGCGGTGGAGGGGACGGCCAGGGGTGGAGGGGACGGCCAGAGGTGGAAGGAACATGCCAGGGTGGAGGGGACAGTTGAGGTGCAGGCAACAGCCCTGGAAGGAGGCAGCACATTTTCTGGTTTCAGCAGAAGAATGCTGGGCTGGGAGAGGCCTCCGGAAAGCCGCACATCTGTGAGCCAGGCTCCCTCCGCCCCACGCTCTCGCAGACAAAGCGGCTTTTCTTCTGGAAGGAGCCCCAGGCTCTGGAAGTGGGTGTTTCGACCCAGAGTCTCAGGGCCCTGAGGGCTGTCACCAAATGACAGGGACACTGGGAAGAGTCTCCTTCTTCCCAGTCCAGACGGGGCTCCTTTTTTCCAGGCTGGCCTGGGGATCGGGAAGCCCACCTCATCCCAGCCTCTGTCCCCTCCCCCACCACCGGAGGTCAGGTTTCAGCAGCAAAGGGACGTGGCCTGGAGACTGTGGGCCTGGACTGAGCCTCTTACCTGGGGGCCCCGGGGTGCCGGTCAGTCCATGGAAGGGCTGGGAACGTCGCCGTGGGCCGGGGGCAGCGCTGCGGGCTAGTCCCCAGCAGCGGTGAGCGGTGAGGGGTGTCCCCCACACACCGAGGCAGGGCAACTCTGTGTTCCAGTGTCCTGGGGGAGCTGGGGCGGGAAGCAGGGCGGCCACCTCCCAGGAGGCCCATTCAGAGGGTGGCCGGGGAGCGGCCGGAGGAGAGTCCGGACGGCTGGCGGCCTGGGCTGTGGCGGCAGCCTGCCCAGCCAGTGCCTCCCCACCGCGATGGCCCCGCCTCGCTCAGCTGCATCCTTCGCTTCCTTTGCGTTTCTACCCCCTTTTCCTCCCCCCCTAATCTCTTGCAAACTCCCAGCTGAAATCCTCTCGGCTTTGTTCCAGTCCTGGGGCCAGTGTCACCCAAGGGACAAGCAGCTGGTGAGGGGAGAAGGCCACCCACCGGGCCTAGGACAGGCTCCCACTTCAGGACCTGCCCCTCCAGTGCCACCTCCCCCAAGGAGGACCCGCTTTCCGGGATCCCATGCTCACAGAATAGAAGCCCCTGGCAACCACCGCAGCCCCCAATCAGCTCCTACCTGCCAGGTCCCCTGGATGGGGACATCCCCTGTCACCTGGCCCCGGCCACCATCCTGGAGGCTCTTCACTCCACCCCCTGCCCAGGGCAGCGGGGACCTTCCTCCTGTCACTGCCTTGCTCAAACCCTCCAGGTTTTTCTGGTGGCAGTGGGTTCTGACCCGCTGTCCAGACCCCACCTGCAGAATCTCATCTCCAGCCACTCAGCCCGAGCACCTGGCTGGTGGCCCATTCCAGGCTGCTGGCAGGTCTAACCACCTCTTCTCGCTCATGGTCCTTCTATCCAAAAGGCCAAACTCTCCTAGCCAACTGGTAAAGAACTCCTGTGCATTCTTCAAAGCCCATTTCAAATGACCCCACGTTTTTACAGGACTTGGGACTCCAACCCCACCAGTCAGGTGGCAGGATGTGCTCCATTCCTGGTGGCCTGAAACCCGACAGGAAGGAGTCCACACAGTAAAGACGAGGTCTTTGCCCTGGGTGTGGCCTTCGAGACAGAGGGCAAAGCTCCAGGGCAAACATGCACATCCCGAGCTTTACAGCCACCAAGAGGCACAGGCCCACTGAACCGGCAAGTCCGAGCACTGGCGCCACCTCCCTGAAGTCCTGCAGACGAGGCCCCACGTCCGTCCCTCCCAGGAAGCCCCTTCTTGCTCATGGGCCGGCACTGTGTCCAGCAACCTGAGATGGACCAGGCGTGAGCACACGCAGGCTTCCAGCATGGCAGCCGACCACTCGGCACAGCGGCCGCCTGCCCCGCCCGGCGCCACCCTCTGACCAGGCGGACAGGTACACGCCCTCAGCAGGAGGGACAGGAAGGCCCGGGCCCTCCCCCAGTTCCAGCAGGGCACTTCCTGTGTTGTTTACGTGTTTACTGCCTTCAGGGCAGCAGAGGATCTGCCAGAAATGCCTGACTTCCGCCCAGAGCGAGCTCCGCAGAACACAGACCGGCCTTTCCCAGGGCCCGTCACCCCCTGAACAGAGGAGCGACTGTCGTGCGGCCAGGCCCAGGAAGGGCAGTGCCGGATGGACGGCGCTCCTCAGGGTGGGTCCTTCCCTTGGCCCATGGGCACACGGGGTGGGCGGGGCCCATTTCTGAAATGCCACCTCTGTGCTCTTTGTCTAACCACCCATGACCAGAGCAGCTGTGGCTGGGCAGTCTAGTCACTTAGGATCCTTTTGCAGCTCTGTCTGCCCTCTCCTGTCCCCTCGGCTGGGCTGGCGCCACAGGGAGGAGACAATTTCGTGGCTGTGCTCTGAGGGCCAGCAATTGTGCTGATGAAAACTCACACTTGGGAAACTCGTCCCCTGAAACTGTGCTGCCCCACGTGGTACTAGGACCTGTATCACCAGAAGGAGGGCACCCACAGTGCCCACGGCGCTGGGCCCTGGCAGGGCACCACGAGCCCTGGAGGAGTCAGGGACAAGTGCAGACCCCACCTGTGTCACCTGCAGTGCCCTGTCTGCCTGGTGTTCACTCCGTGATGGCCCCAGGTCTCCCTGACCACAGGACTTAGGACGTGACGGCACAAGGGAGCTGTGACGGAGGCCTCACGTGTGCTGCTGAAGAGAAATGGGGCTTCCCAGTGTGCAGGAGGGCGGGCCAGGGACAGAGGAGACGCCGGGGACTGCACGCATGACTCCCACAAGCGCTCTGCCCAGAACAATGAACGCAGAAGGATCTCAGGAAGGCCCCAGTGAGCATCAGACGGAAGCCTGGGGCCCTCCCGGGAGGCTCTGCTCAGGACTTCTGAGACTCAAGTGAATGGTCCGCAGAGAAGGGGTCGCACACAAGCCTGCCTCCCACGACCTCGCTTACACTCCCACCTCACGTCCCGGTACTCGTGGAAATGAGACACATGCGTCCATCTTTGTGACCCAGCGAGATCCGAGGGCACACAGCTGCCCACACGCCTGTCGAGTGCTTCCCAGGAGCAGTGGACAGGGCCTCCTCTTTTCCCAACTATGGGTTCTCATTTGCTGGGCTTTGGGCTTTCCAGAAGCTTTTTCTTTCTCTACATATGCACATAAGAAATGCTCAGAAAGCCGGACGCCTCCACCAGGCATAACCACACACACACTCACACACACACTCACACGACAAACAACCACACACACACACACACACCACACACACACACACACTCACAAAACACACATAACCACACACACCACACACGACACACATATCCACACACACACCACACACTCACACACACGACACACATAACCACACACACCACACACACACGACACACATAACCACACACACCACACACACACACGACACACATAACCACACACACCACACACACACACGACACACATAACCACACACACACCACACACTCACACACACGACACACATAACCACACACACACACACCACACACACGAGACACATAACCACACATACACACACACACACACACTCACAAAACACACATAACCACACACACCACACACACACACGAGACACATAACCACACATACACACACACACACACTCACAAAACACACATAACCACACACACCACACACACACACGACACACATAACCACACACACCACACACACACACACACACGACACACATAACCACACACACACACATAACCACATACACACAACCACATAACCACTTACACACACATACACACAAGTACACACGTGGCACGTGTGCGTGTGCTGTCATGTGTTCTTGAGAACACTAAAGTGGGATAGGATCTGAACCAAACACACATGCCTCTTTACCTGCTTGGGGTGTCTGTCAAGCAGGCCCCCTCGTTTGGGGTCACTGGGTCTCCCCGTGAACACCCTCAAAGCTTCAGACCAGGCCGGGCCACAGCCAGTTACAAAGGGCAAGAGGTAGGTCTAAATCTCCATGTTCCTCAGTGACTAGGACGGCTGACCTTCTCGAGTCACGATCCCAAATCTTCCCAAGTGAGTCCAGCAAAATGTAGCATTTTACAGCCCAGAATGCAGCCTGAGGTGACAGCGTGACAGGCTATCTGTCCCTGCCCTCTCCCACCAGGCTGGGAGCTGCTGTCCATGTGGGGCCAGGGCTCGCACGGCTTTTGGGAGAAAGGTAAACGGCGTGGACGGCACTGGTGAGCGCTTCCAGAGCAAAACACCACCTATTCTGCACACCAGCCGCTGTGCATTTCCCGAAGTCATCCCAGTAGCCAGGGGTGGCCTGGCCACCGCCTCGTGCCTTCAGGGACACGCACAGGCCTCGGCTGTGGATTCTGGGTCCCGTCTGCCAGGCCCGACCTGTGCCAGGCCCAGACTGACGGATTCTCCAATCCCAGAGCAGAGCTCATTCTGACACACAGTGTGGCTTCACTGACGAGGGGCCTGCAGCTGAAAAGCTGCGTCTCGAGATCGACTCTGGCACACACTGTGCATGTACGCTGACACGTCCCTTCCTTTCGGAGACTGTCCCCCAGCTCCATGCCCACACAGCTGTGGTCACTTGGGCTCAAGCTGCCTCAAGAGCTGCTGCAATGCGTGCAGGACGGTGGAGATGTGGACCCCATGCGCTGTCACCACGCCCCAGGGCCCCCCACCTCCCACAGTAGAGCAAACACCCGCTGGCAGGTCACAGTCACGTGTCCATGCTGAGATTCGAGAACAGCCCACCAGAGGGGGTGACCTGAGCTGATAAATAAATTTAGAGGAACAAAGATTCCTCTAAACCAAAAGCAAGCACACAAGACATGGCATTCATCACGGTCGGGAAATGGCCACTCATGTGGGGACACTGCCAGGTGGCCCGCTTTGTGGACGAGGTGTCGTGCTGTGTGCCAGCATCTGGTACTTTCTAGCTCCAGGCGCTCACGTCAATGAATGTCCCTATCGTAGCCGACCGGGGAGCGCACCCACGCAGCAGGGGCGCTCATATCTGAGCACTTTTAGGCAGTCCCGGGCCTGCTTCCACGCTGCTAATGCGGGTGCAGGGGGAGCGGCTGCTGCCGCCGCCAGTTATTCGGGGTCACCAGTCACCGCTGTGCACAGATCGCAGAGCAGAGCAGGACACGTGTGCACAGGTGTGCATGTTCCACACGCACCCACACACGTGCGTTGAACACACACAGAGGGGGTGTGTTCCCAGGCTGTGCAGATGCAGATCCAGGGTGTTGCACACGCTGCACAAACGGGCTTTTGTCCCCACTCTAAACACTCTCATTAAAAGGTCACAACATTTCCAAAGAAAAGCGAGTCGGCTACAGGAAGAAGGCGGAGGCCTTGTGGAAGCATTTTACAATTTGTCAGGCTTTGAAGAGTGACGACTTAAAAAAAGAACGGCAAAAATAAAGCATCGCCTCCAAGTAACCCCAAGCCACCCCTCCCCCCACCGCCCCAACAGGACCTTCCTGGATTCCTCTTTGCTTCCTCCTCTGGCAAACGCCTCCCGTTCTGCCCTTTGAAGCCAGCCCCAAGGGCCAGCTCTGCACAACTGCCTGCACTGAGAGCAGGGTGAGGTTGTGGGAGCTCCCGGATTGTGTTGCTAGGAGTTGTTGGTCCTGAATGGGTGTGAATTTTGACAAATACTAGTTTGCACCCATGACATAATCATGAAAGTTTTCTCTGGTAGCACATTCACGGGGTTCTACATGGCTGGGTTTTCAACGGTCAAACCAGCACTGCATCCCCGGCGTAAATCCCGCTTGTCCACAATGCGTAACCCTGCTTGTGTGTTACGGACTTCCATTTGCTTATATTTCCCCAGGGACTTTTGTGTCTGTTCCTAAGGGATAAAGGTCTAGTCTGGGAGTTGTTCTTGTCGTCACCTGGTTTTGGTATCAGGACGACATCAGCTTCATAAAATGAACTGGGCTGTGTTGTCCCCTTTTCTATTGTCTGCAAGGGACGGTATAGAACTCACACTCCCTGGTCTGTAAATGTTTGTGGAATTCTCCAGCTTTAACCGTGGTTTTTGTTTTTTTTTTAATTCGTCTGGCTTTAAACAACCCCTTGCTAAAGGACAACTGGGTCGTTTCCAGCTTGGGGCCATTAGAAACAAATGTGTGATGCATTTGTGTGAAGCCATCATCCACCTCCCTCTGCCGTCACCAGTGTTCCCCGTGAGCCTGCCCCGGTGATGTGGGATCTGAGGGCTCCACGTCAGAGGGCTGGTTCTCGTCCAAACCCACTAAGCACGTTCACATTAGCCATCATCATGGTCGACTGGGCTGGGGCGGGGCTGCAGATGGAGGCAACGACCCTTTGTTTGCTCTCATCTAAATTATTAAAATATAGAAGAACAGACACATGGCTACATCTGTTGAATCTGTGCTGACACACACGGGAACACAGACACGCCTTCTCAGGCACGGATCACGTAACCTACAAGCACACGCAGTAACACTGCACACAGCTCTCTGACCCACATTTCCATGACACCTGCTAAGAAACGGGGGGCAGTTTAATAGCTATGCTCTGTGTACGCTCGGAGTACAAGCACCTCGGTCCTAAAAGCATAAAGGAAACTTTGGGAGAAAGATGGCCTTTCTGTTAAAACACACCTGCCTCTGGTTTTCTGTGGAGGACAGGAAACGGAGCTCGCTGTCACCACCAGCACCACGCCTGGGTCAGCACAGGGTTTAGCCGTGTCAGCGCCCCACTCCCGGACTGAGCCTCAGGACCGTTAGCGGGCACCCTCACTTGCTTTCAAGGCAAAAAAGCTGCAGCATGAAGGATCTAGTTACGGAGCAGAGTGGTGTCTGAAGTCCGGGGGCTTTAGCTGCATCTCCTCTCCATCAGCCGAAGGCCACACTGCCCCGGACTCTCCGGGAGCGTGGCAAACGCCCCCCCGGAAGCGTGCTGAGTAACACCACCAGCGCCTGCTTTATGCCTCCCCACGGTGGTGCACCGCGGACACGGTGCCCAGGATGGAAATGCACTTTCCGACAATGCAACAGACCCGCCCCAGACGTCAGTGTTCCCCTGGGGAGATGCAGGACAGTGGCCAGCATGGAGGACGTAAGGTCCGTGTGACCGGGCAGCGGGCGAGGGCTGCCTTTGCCACGCAGAGCGCTCTGTGGGCTCTACTTTCACTGCGAACGGGCAGCAGTTTCTTCTTTCAACTCCATGTAACGCCACAGGGAGCTGAAAAATACTGAATCTGAGCTGCTGGGCCCACCCTGACCCCACCCAGAGGACACACGGCACTGTTGGATGACAACCCAGTGGGCTGTGCCCTGCAGTTTCCCCGGTGACAGCCACCCTCACTGTGTGGCTCTCAGATGTGACAGACACGGACATAATTCTACACGAAGGCCACCTAGAGCAGAGGGGCGCAGGCGGGTATCTTACCATGAGCTGCTTTGTACAGACCGCTGGCGCTGCCCATCTGCGGCTCGGGCGGGCTGAACGGTGGGTAGTGTGGGGGCATTGTCACTGGAAAAGAAAGCAGAGCAACGAGCTGCTTCAGTCCCCTCCCAGAAGGAAGGTGGGGACGGGCAGAGCGAGCTTGCCTTCTTCCTTACCATACGGTGTTTGTGGAGACACGGGGAACGCTGGCGTGGGGGACAGGGGCTCACTGCCATTCTTGGTTGGAGAGAAGATCCTGCCGTCGACCCCATCGAGGTCTGGGGGGTACACAGCGACTGCCGTCTGAAAGTGGCACGGGGAGGGGGGAGTCAGGTGAAGGCTGCTCCAGATGGAGGGGCCCTGGCTAGCCCCCCCACCCCCCGGGCAGCCGTGTCTGAGCATGAGGACAGGAGTCGGAGCTCGGAAACTACAGCATGGGAGCCAGTCCTGCTCCCAGGCAGGGACAGCTGGAGAAAGCGTCGCTCCAGCTAACGGGTGCGACAGGCACCTGAGCACAGTGCAGGGAAAGTGAGGGCTTTTATCGTTCAGTGAGAACAGCAGGGCAGAACCATCTTTCCCAATGCTACGGTCACAGGTACGTAAAACATGCCACAAATCGGACACGCAGGCGTAGCTACAAAGCGGGACGGATGGACCCCAAAGGTCCGCACTGTGTTGTTCGTGTGCTAAGACCGTAAGTGATTGCTCTTGTCTATTCCGGGTCCACCTTTCCTGCCTTGAGAATAAACAAAGCCTTAATTTGAAAAAAATCCTTGTTTGGGGGTTTGCCGGCCTGTCTTACTCAGTCTGCTTAAAAGTCTTAACTACGCTTCCTGCAAGATGCTCTGTGATGTCCCCACAGGGTGACATGTCCACCTTGATCCACCTGCTTCCTGCTTCCCTTGGGGACCCCAAGGGTCTGGGCAGAAAGTCTGTTTGCCCTTTGCTGCTGGCGCCCACCCACTGAGCCCCCGTGACCTCTAACCTCACACCCACCACCGGCTTCACTGCTCCTCCCCACACTACAGGTCAGAGCACAGGCTCAGGTGGCGCGACTGCAGACCTGCCTCCGGGAAAAACCACACCTGTGAGACAGGGCCAGGGCAGTAAGGGGACCTCGATTTGGGACAGGGCTGTGGTGGGGCTCCAGGGTGGCGGTCATACCTCTTTGGCTTCTGCTGGAGAGAGAAAAGCTGCCAGGCTAGGGGCCTGCTCTGCTCCGGTGGTGCTCACCCACCCGCATCTGGAGAAGGCTGGCTGTCCTCCAGCATTGTTGTCATACTGCCCAAGGCTCAACTTCCGGAACCTCCTGCCCAGGGGCTCGTCACCTGAGGAGACTATGAGGACAGACACATATGGGCTGCCGGCACTTTCATCCAAATGGGGCCCTGACTTTGAAAGTTCTCCAAGTCACTTTTTATTTCCAGTTCCAGAACATTCTCTTCACCCCAAAAGGAAACTCTGCCCCCATTAGCCACTCCCCCAGTCCCCGGCACCCACAAACCCACTATCTGCCTCTGGATTTGCCCGCTCTGGACATTTCCTGTGGATGCTGCGACCATCTGACACGTGTCCTTTGGGGTCTGCTTCTCTCACTTGGCATCATGTTTTCTCGGCTTATCCTGTTACTGTCTGAACTGATCTCTGCTCATTTCCTGTTTCTCCCAGTCTTGGCTCCGTGAAGGGTTCTGTCCACCTGGCTCCCCAGTGTGTGCAACACTGCGCACAGTAAGTACTCAGGGAACACCAGGGAGGAGGGCGCTGCCTGCACACAGTAGGTGCTCAGGGAACACCAGGGAGGAGGGCGCTGCCTGCACACAGTAGGTGCTCAGGGAACACCAGGAGGAGGGTGCTGCCTGCACACAGTAGGTGCTCAGGGAACACCAGGGAGGAGGGCTCTGCCTGCACACAGTAGGTGCTCAGGGAACACCAGGAGGAGGGCGCTGCCTGCACACAGTAGGTGCTCAGGGAACACCAGGAGGAGGGCGCTGCCTGCACACAGTAGGTGCTCAGGGAACACCAGGAGGAGGGCGCTGCCTGCACACAGTAGGTGCTCAGGGAACACCAGAGAGGAGGGCGCTGCCTGCACACAGTAGGTGCTCAGGGAACACCAGGAGGAGGGCACTGGCCTGGGGTGGACCCTCCCCTCATCCCTCGCCGAGGGTGTAGGAAAGATTCTTGGTGGTTACACGTGAAAGACACAAGGGTGTCCCCTGGTGGCCGCGGGCACCTGGGACTTGATTATCTGAGACCTGTCACTACCCCTTGTCCATCTTCCCCTCTGAGGGCACCAGTGGTCAACTTTGTGGCCAGAGGCTCGCACTTTGCTTTATGACCATCTAGGAGGTGACAACGTCTTAGACACACTGTTTCTGAGTCACTGACATGTATCCACAGCCACCCGCCCAAACAGTCACCTTCCCCATCTGCGGCTTTTCTTTTAACTGTATCTCTAAGCTTTTAACACCTGTACGTCATCTAGGTGTTAATTTGCCAGTTCCCAGCATATAAACAAACACGCAGTGGTATCAGAACTGGTAACCTGTACGCTCTGTACTGCAAAGTGACAAAAATGTGTTTTACTTCAGCACTGGCCAACGCGGGCTGCTCAGGGAGGGCTCTGCAGATGACGTGTGGCCCAGGCAGGCTGCGCTCAGACTCGGGGGGGGGCAAGCAGGCCCCCCGCCCCCCAACCCAGTTGGGATGAAAGGTACATACACCTAATACTTGAACTGGGGGGGCACCTGACTGCATTTCAAGGCTTCAGTTGCCTGTGCATGAGGTTCTCCCTGGACCGAGTGTCCCTGACGAGTCCGTGGAGGTGACACATGGTCATGTGAGCACGGTGACTGGCCTAGCTGTCCCCTGCTCCCCCAGGACGGACTTTAAGAAGCTGTGTGGAATTCGAAAGCTGCCCGGTTAGGGAAAGACAACTCAACAGCGGGAGGACACTCTGCTGCTGTGTCCAGTGAGAAAGTGAGAAAGGAGCGGGATTCCTCCCAAGGCCCCACCTCCCAACCCTCTGGGTGCCCAGTGGACCGTCTGTGGGCAAAGGCCACACCCCACCTCATGCACAGGCCGCTGCCTGAGCAACCAAGACCCAAACCCAGTCTCCGCGTGGCAGGGCCCCCCTAGAACTAATCTGCTGTCCTGACGTCACCCTCCTATCCCAACAGCCGGCCCCCAGACCCGGCCTAGAGGGGAGGGCATTAGAATGTGAGATTTGGAGGCTCGTCCACTCTCCAGGCCCATTTCATTATGTGCAAAATGACACCAGCGCTTGCTGTCCTCTCTCCCATTGGGAGAAAAACGGGGGCAAGGATGAAGTAAAATGACATTTAATGCAACGGCACCCTGACACCCTGCGGTGAGAGCCGAGGCTGACACAGGGCCAGCCCAGGCTGGGGCGCGGGGGCTCAGGGGCCCTTGGGCTGACACCTGTGGTCTGTCACAGCCGAGAAATCCAGAGGCCACGCTGCTCGGAAGCCTTTCAGAGGGACGTGGGGCGGGAAGGGGCACTTCCTCTGCTCAATGTGCACAATAAGCCATGCTGTTTGGTCCCAAATGAGACATGACAGCACACTAATGCATGGGGCAGCGTGAGGCCCCAGAAAGGTGCTGAGTGAGTGGCTGTGTCCTTGGAGACCTGCCCCCTGGGGGAGGAAACCCAGACACAGACGTCGGTGGGCCCTGACCTCACAACCACAGGTGCTGTCGACGTGCAAGTGACTAACAATTAACGTGGATGATGAAGGGGACACAGGCTGGGAAAGAGGGACCCTTCCTCTGGACACGTGCCGTGGGGCAGCGGACACACGCTCCTCAGCTCCTGGCATCACCACGTGGACGCTCTGTGGGAACGCACCTCCTATGAGTGAACACATGGGGGCCACTGGGGAACTTGGTGCCAGCGCTTCCCAGCACGTGGGGGCGACGAGCACTGACCAGGCGCGTTTCAAAGCCCGGCCCGTCCAAGAGCGAGAGTGGTGGGCATGGGCCCTGGACCCTGGGCTGCAGCTGCATGTGACCGAGGTCCCACCAGAGGCAGGAGCTCCCTGAGTCCAGCCTGGGGCCGCTGTGTAGTTTGCACATTGTATCGCAGATTGAGTTCTAAAAATTAAGAAAATGTACCGAAATGTTCTAGAGAGGCTCTCTCTGGGTTGTGCAAATCTAGGCACTGATGATATTTTTTGAAATAACTATAGTTTCCAGTTTTCACTACTATGTACTTTTAACATGGAGAAACAAGACACAGACCATCTTCAGGAAGTACGAGGCGTCTTCCCCGTTTGCTGTCTCTGTGCTGTCCTTACCGGGGCCCCCAAACCTCATTCTCACTAGTGCCAGCGGGGCCCCACACCCCGCTCTCATTCTCACTAGTGCTTTTTCTGTGTTCAGACCCACAGCTCTCGAGTTTGATCAATAGACTTTTCATGCTTTCTGATAAGTCTACATGTCTGGTGGCCGGATCTGCTCATCAGACAGAGGGCGTCCTGGCTAAGCCTGGGACACACAATGCTCGGTCACTCAGGTGCTGCGATTGGGCGGGCAGCGTTGCCAGGAGCAGGGCAGAGGCGGCCTGGGCCCGGCACAGCCAGTCGCCCGGTCTGTGTAGACGCCACCTCACGCTGGCCACCACGAGAGGGCGGGGAGAGGTCAGGGCCGGCACGCACGGGAGCTGAGGATGGAGCAGGAGAGCCAGTCCTCCTGTGTGGACACCCAGACTCCCCGCTGAGACCTGAGATGTGGGGGACTCGGGTCACGAGTGCGGGGTGCCTGTCAAGTGCTTTACACCAGGACTGAATTCAGCCTCCCCCGGGAGGTCAGCACTGCGGTGGCAACCGTGAGGGAGGGGACCTGCTGCGATGGCTCACCAGCAGACTGTGTCCCAAAACCCAGAAGCTCCGTGGCAAGTCTGCACCTTCCCATAAACACACAGAAGCCCAACTATACAAACAGATAGAAAGGGAGCCACCACATTGTCCTCGGGACTCAGTCGCACGTGTGGCCCCGTACATTGTGCAGGGCGATTCAGCTTTCTTGGGGTGACTACTGGATCCTATTTAGAGAGGAGGAACCGAGAACTGGCGTGCTGGCGTCACAGCTCCCCACCCCTGGAATAACGCCAGGGCCTCCGGGGGCGTATGAGGAGTCAAAGCCCACATTCCTGGCACAGCGGGGTCCTAGAACATCCCGGTGGGGGGGCCCTCATGCCTCTCCCAGCGGGGGTCAGCTCTCCAGGGCACTGGGACACATGCCCAGGTTAGAAACACGAATATAAACCAGCGCTTCTCAAAGCTGTGTGGAATCAGAACGGCATTTAAAATCCTGATGTTAGGCCTCACCCCGCTCCTGGGACGACAGAACCTGCATTTATAAAACTCTCAGCATTTCCAACACGCAGCCACGCTGAGAGCCACAGCAGAGTCACAGTGGAGGTACACATGTGGAAAGAGCTTGAGATCATCCTGACTCCCCGGCCGCAAGCCCAGACTGCCCACCCGACCGTCCGTGGCAGAGGTGGCATGGTACGGTCAGCAACGCATCTGTACAGCTCCCAGGGCCGCCCTGTATGGCGGGGACAGACCCCTGCTCTGCAGACCCGGGACCTCCCAGAATATGGCTGCTTCTTCTGTCTGGGCCACTGGAAGGTAAAGTGCCCTTAGCTATTTATTTATCCTCTTGTGATCAGATAAGACCAAAGTCCTGCGTCAGATGCGCGTATGCGCTTGTACCCAGGGTTTCTGCAAACTCCCTGCATTCCCAGGCCTGAAAACAAACAATCGCCCAGAGTAGGCTGGGCCTCCAGACTTCAGCACATTCAGATCAACGGGGCTTCTTCTAAAGAGACGTGGGGAGGAGCTTGTGTTCCCAGAGGAGTTAAGAAGCTTTTCTGTCCCCCAAGCAACCGGATCACCAGCCCCTTCCCCCTGCAGCCCGTGTGCTTGCAGAACTGGGTGACTTTTGCTGGAAACCCTCAGTCTGAGGGCTAATGAAGCTCAGAATCTGAGCACAGACCGCAGCAGCAGGTCCCCGGCTGCTCCAGGCCTTTGCCCCCCAAATGCCCAGGAAAGGAATTGTATTTTGGACGGCAAAAGTGAAAATCCCTTCTCTTGGGAAACACTGACGGGCTCGGCCAGGCGGTGGGGAAGTGAGTCTGAAAGCCTAGGAAGTATGTCCTTCCATAGGAGAAATGCTAGCAATACTCCCATTTATCCTCAAAATCACTGTAATTTAAAGTGCAGATGGGAGAAGCCGCATGGCATCCCACACGCAACCCTTCCCTCAGGACACCACCAGCTGGCTGCTGCCTGGCTGCTGTTCCTTTTGCTTATTTGAACCTATTTCCATTTTTTATTTACCCCCCCCCCCCCAATACTTGATCTTACTGGCCTTCTCTCCAAACATGCCATCTTTTCGCAACTGTAGTGTTGACATCATGAGATGCAGGACAGTCCCCAGGGCTGTTCACCGTCAGGGCCAGGGCCAGCTGCAGTGGATGGCTGGCCACGTCCTAGCCTCAGACCCGATGGAGAAGACCCCCCCCCCCCGCCCCGCCATGATTGGACAAATTAGTTTTCATAGAGCAGACGGGACACAGTGCAGAGCCTGGGGGAGCTCGTCTGTGCAGACCAGCTGCGTCCACCCATGGCACAGCTTCTGGAAAACAGACAGCACCCTGGAGGCGGGTCTCCAAAGCAGACTTGGAGACATCTGAGGGGCGGCCCTCGGAGTTCACACAGAATCCCGTGTGGCCCAGCAGCTCCACTCCTGGGGCTGCGTTCGAACCAGTGCTTGTACTTACATGCTCACAGCAGCCCAAGGTGCACACAAGCCCCGTGTTCAGCCCCAGGGGATGGGGGAGCGCAGTGGGTCCACCCCCACCAGGGAACACAGCTCAGCCCTAAGCAGAAGTGGCACTCCACCATGTGCGACCACACGATGAGCCTGGAACACAGTGTTCAGTGTGAGAAGCCAGGCGTGGAGTCCTATGACCCGTGTGTGAGATGCCAGAACAGGCACATCCAGGGAAGAAGCAGACAGGCTGGGGGGCGGGGGTGGCGCGGAGTGACAGCGAATGGGGAGGGTGTCTTTGGGGTGATGAAGCACTGTGGAAATGGATAGTGGTGACGGCTGCATGGCACTGTGAAGGGACTTCGTGCCACTGAGTGGCACACTTTAAAATGGTGAAAGTGGTAAATTCTATATGACATGCACGCTGGTCCTCCTGCTCAGGCTTAGAGGGCCTGCCACTCACGGTGTCACAGCTGACGCCACCCACTTGTAACACACAATTCACAGGTGAATACACCTGGGGTCCCCAGTGCCAAATGCAAGGGGCACTGCTCTTCTCCTGACCCGGGTTGCACCAAGTGCAGGAGCCGTGGCCACTTCCTGCCTCCCCAGCACCCCCACCAGTGCACGCCTGCTCAGAGGCCACCGCCTGGCACTGAGGTGACCTGTGTTTCGCAGCCCCTCCCACAGAGACTCAGTGTGCAGTAAGTCTAGTGCTTTCTCACTCTAACATGCCCTCGAGTTCTCACCCTGACCTCCCTTCGGCTGGGAGTCATATAACCCACATTTATATAATTCAAATCGACAGGTTTGCACTACCAGTGACGAATACTTTTCACCGCCATGAATGTTTTCAGGATGATGAGGAGGAGTGTTATTGCCTGTGCCTGCGCACAAATAGCCAGCGCTCTGCCCGCCTATCGCGGGGCCTGCTCGGGCTCCCAGTTGTGGGTTGGGGGCTGATGTAACATGAGTCAAGTATTCTGACAACATGAGGCAAAGAGCCCTCAGGTATGAGATAAAGAGAGCTGGATTCTTGCCATCAGTGGGCCCATAACTGTCACTGATGAGCCATTTCCTTGTTACTGGGGTGTCATCGGTGAAATCTCCCCCCACTTAAAGGATGTGATCCAAGAAACCCACTTATATGCAGGGCTGCAGAGCAGCTGGGAGACCCGGGTGAGGGGGTGTAACAAGGCCACCGCAGTGTCCAGAGGGGCTGTGCCCGAAGCAGTGTAGTCTCAGACCAGAGCAGGGCAGGGAGGCACAGAGGCACTCAGAGCCTGCAGGGAGCCAAACACCCCCACATCACTCCATTTCACAAGGTTGCCCAAAGCTTGGAGACCCCCTACCTCAAGACAGCCTCCCTTTTATCTTGTGGGTGGGGACTGTCCCTTGATAAACCTCACTACAGTCCCTGGCCAGTTCAGTATAGCCCCGGGGTCCCAGGACAGTCACTTGTATCCCCACCTATGCTATAGACCTTTCTGTTTATAAACATTACCACGTGCCAGAAAACAAAATTAACATGTCACTAAGCTGCGCCCCAGGGGTTTTCTGGCTACTGGCAGAGCCTTTCATGGTGGCACAGCCATGAAATGCATAGTCAGATGGAAAGAAACTGTCCACATGTCAAGGTAGGTGAGGTCATAGGTGATGCAGACAAGCTTCAACATAGTACCTGGAACAGCACAGGCACTCAGAGTAGCAGTATTTACTATTATCATGGCCATTACCATCACCATCATCACTATCAACTTCATTGTCACCACCATCATCATCATGACCATCACCACCATCATCACCATCACCACCATCATCACCACCATCACCACCACCATCATCATCATCATGACCATCATCATCACCATCACCACCCCCATCACCATCATCATCATGACCATCATCATCACCATCACCACCACCATCACCATCACAACCACCATCACCACCACCACCATCATGACCATCATCATCACCATCACCACCACCATCACCATCATAACCACCATCACCACCATCATCATCATGACCATCATCATCATCATGACCATCATCATCACCATCACCACCATCATCACCACCATCACCACCACCATCACCACCACCATCCCCACCACCATCACCACCACCATCATCATTATGACCATCATCATCACCATCACCACCACCACCACCACCACCATCACCACCATCACCATCACAACCACCATCACCACCACCATCATCATCATGACCATCATCATCACCATCACCACCACCATCACCATCACAACCACCATCACCACCATCATCATCATGACCATCATCATCACCATCACCACCCCCATCACCACCACCATCATCATCATGACCATCATCATCACCATCAACACCACCACCACCATCACCACCACCACCATCATCATCATGACCATCAGCACCACCATCACCACCATCACCATCATCATCACCACCACCATCACCATAACCACCACCATCACCACCATCATCATCATGACCATCATCATGACCATCACCACCACCATCACCACCACCATCATCACCATCACCATCACCATCATCAACTTCATCATCACCACCATCATCACCATCATCACCATCACCACCACCACCACCATGACCACCATTCACTAAGGACTAAATTCCATCAAGTGGAAAACATTAACCTAGAGGCCACAGGATGGCAAACTGAGCCTTTACCCCAACAGATGCCTCCAACAGCCTCCAAATCTCAAAGGAGATTTTTCAATCCTGGAGAAAAACTTCTGATTGTTACTTTTCCAAGTAATTTATTTGAAGTAGGTTTGGTGAGTCTAAAGAGAGAGGTGGTGCTAAGAGAGAGGATGCCCTGGGATTTGTTCCCATTGAGACTTTGTGATTCCTTAAAGGAGTCTGACTGCGTTCACACACCCAAGTCTTCAGACCTGGACCAGCACTGCTGGGCTGCTGCTCTCTGGTAGAGGCTCACAATCCACTGCAGGGATCGTTAGCTTCTTCCAACTCCTAGCTCAGGATACACAGGGACCCAGGGACCCAGGAATCTGGCAGGTCACGTGGCTCACCGTGACCCAGGGCCAGGTATGTGTCGACCTGCATTTCCTAAACCATCAGCCGGGTACTGTGACAGGATTTTTTTTTCACCAGAATGAGTGAACAGGAACTCAGAGATCACATCCTTTACCTGCCAAAGCCACACGACCAGCCACCGCACAGCACAGAAGCACCGAGGACACAAAGCTCACGTTCCCAGCCGTCCCGACCCGAGTGGGACTGAAATCCACCCCATCTGACTGTAAAGCGGGCAGGGCCGACTCCTGCTGTATTGCCTGTGACCTGCGTGACCTGCGGGCCCTGGGGAGATGAAAGGAGCTCTGCCGTGAATGGCAGTGCATCCCAGCACTTCTCCTGGCCCAGCTGACAAGCGGCACTCAGGTCAGACGCAGGAATACGGACGAAGTGACAGTGCCCTTCCTTCATTACCCTCCAGTCTTGACACTTAGAGGCAGGGCCCTGGGAGCCAGCCGACGCCAGGCACAGGCCCATGCCAACACCGGAGGTTATCACCACTCTCAGCCCCGACGTGGCCTCTGGGTCCTGGTCCCTGCCCGGGAAGAGCACGGGCTCTCTGACACAGCCCTCCATCTCAGCAGACCTCAGCAGCCGTGGATGCTGCCTGGCCCCATCTCCCTGTGTAGAACCTTCTAGACACACAATCTCACGGCGGCTTCACACATCGTCCCTCTGCCCCACAGGCTCCCACTCTGCCAGAGCACGCCTCTGCTTACTGGGCGCCCTCCCAGGCCGACCCAGCCAGCCCTCCAGGACCCCACAGCCTTATGCCTCCCAACACGGAAAGCATGTCACAGACTCCCTCCCAACATGTGGCCCCACCTTCATGCAGCCCTGTACCCACAGGTCACTGCCTGTCCACTAGGCCACCCCCAGCCTTCCCAGGCCGAGCAGCTGAGCAAGAAGGCTCAGCCATGGTCCCCGCACTACCACAACCAGGGGTAAGGGCCTGTGCAGTCCGGCCCGACTCTGCACGGGCCCCACTGCTGCCGGGGTGCAGAGGGCCCCCACCAGGCCCGTGTCCCACTGTGCTGGGCCCAGGATGTGGCCGCACCGCTGAGCCCCGACTGTCCTGCCCCTGCCCCTCCAGGCTTCCCTCCACACCCCCTAAAATGACCAGGCACAGCCCCCCTCATTGCACGGCCAGCAACCTCTCGGTTCCCCCAAGGCTGTGCCCGAGGTCCCAGCCGTCCACCCCCTCCTACCGGCCAGTGCAGAGCCCTTGCTTGGCTCTAATCCAGACGCAGGGGAGCCTGTACCCGAAACGCCAGCTCACCTTGCTGTGCAGGGGCCCTGCCAGGGCCCCCTCCTCTGTCCTGAAGGTGGCCGCTCGCCCGGAGTCTGCCTCCCATGCCGTCCGGGGCTGGGGGGGCTGAGGGGCCGTTTGCCTGGCTGCCTAGTGTGCTCATGTGGGTGGGGAGGGGCTCGAAGGTGGGGTCCAGCTCCAGGATTAGCCTGTTGAGCTGCTCGATGGACTGGTCGATGTCCAGGGTGGGCGAGCCTGGGGAAGGGTCCGCGTTGGGCTCCGGGCCCGACCCGTTCACCACTCCGACGTCTGGAAACCTGGCTTTGAAGGCTTTGCTGGGAGGGGGCCACTGGGTGTCGGTGGGATGTGGCCCAGGGCCTACACCCCTCTGGACGGCCACCCTGCTGCTGGCCCCCCTGGTGGGGGTGACCGGGATCCTGGGCGGGGCCTGCGCCAGGAGGGGACTGTCCCCAGGGCCGCGGCCGACCAGCCTGGCCTCCCCGTCGGCAGCGAAGCTGTACTGCTGGGCAGCCACCATCTGCTGCTGGCGCACCCAGGTCTGTGTGGAGTAGCTGCTCTGCTCGTAGGCCTGCGTCGGGGCGGACACGCAGGGCGCCCCCAGCACGGGGGGTGGCGGCTTGGGCTCACGGGTCCCAAAGGCCTGCTCCCGCCTGTAGGGCGGCTCCACGCCCAGGCCCAGGTCGGGAGGGACGGGGCCGTGCTGATCCTCGCCAGTGCTGCTCCCAAAGCCGTCAGACAGCAGGGAGTTGTGGCTGCTCTGGTGGCAGGCGAAAGGGCCCAGGGGGGCCGATGGGTGGCCCTCCGAGGAGGACAGGGTCCCGATGCTGTCCACGCTGTGCAGGTCATGGCTGGGCACCTCGTCATCCAGGATGTCGGTCTCCCGGTCCTTGGGCGCTGCGTCTCCATTCACGTGGACCTGTGCTGGCACGACGTGGCGTGTCCCACTGAACGTGCTCCCCACATCGGTCATAGCCTTGAGGGGACTTCCGGGATCTTCTAGGCCAAAGCCACTGAGCAGCTGGTCCAACTCGGCCTTCTCCTGGGGGCTCAGGCCCCTCTTGGGTCCCACGGCCGGGTGCTCCTCGGTCCTGTCTGTCCTCACCGAGGCAGTGGAGTGGCCTGAGTCGCTGCTGACAGACAGGGTGTGGTCGCCGTGGTCTGGGCTGCTGGTGGCGGGGATGGCTGGGGCCCCCCCTGGGACGCCAGGATCCGAGGCGCTCTTCTTCCGTACCTTAGCGTACAGACTGCCGTCGACAGGGCCCTGCGTGTGCAGCACTGTGAGAGAAAACGGAGAGGGGCTGTCAGTGAAGGGTGCTGGGGCTTCGGGCACTGACTGGTGTATGTGCTGGGTGAACAAATAAATGAGCTCGTAATGGACAAGTGGCAGAAATCAGGGACCAAGCTTCTCCAGGAGCCCCAGTTTTTACACACGCGGAGGCTGACAAAAAGCAATTGCACAACCAGTGTCTGGCACCTGCATGTCCTTCCTTCTGACGCAGAGGAGGCGTCTGCAGGGTCATGTGGAGAACCTTCCGGCCCCCTACACGAGTCACTGGCCCCGAGGGCTCCCTGTTAACTTCTCCATCAGTTTGAATGCCCAAGAAGCATGCATGCAGAAGACCAGGAGGGCTTCCTGCACCCCCGTCAGCACGAGAGCCTCTGCTGAGGCTGGTGCCCTGGTCTCACCAGGCAGGACAGCAGTTCCCGAGCCTGCCATCCTCTCTATAATCTGGCATCTGCTGAAACCAAAATGTGTAACTCACTGGAGACAGGAAGTCTAAGAACTGGCCTCAGGCCTCCTGTCAGCGCAGTGTCTGGGCCACGAAGCGCCCCACAAACGTGTGGGGGCCTCAGAACCCTGCAGCGACCCGTGTACTGGTCTCCACACACTGGGACGGCCACATGAATGTAACAGGGCCTCGACGTGGGCAGGAGGAGCCCTCTGCTACTGCTGTTAATTACAGGCCCGGCTGCGGCCTTCACGTCTCTCAGGCCTCAGGCTACTGACGGGTACACACTAACACCTGGGTACCAGAGAGCTGGGAGAAACACCCAGCAGGGCAGGCAGCTGGCCGCCAGTGTCTCCTGCCCCTCCACCCTCCCCGGCGACACTGCAGGCAGCCACGACACTGCTGGCAGCCACGACACTGCTGAGGGCCTGGCCCACACTCTTTGGACCCCGGGAGCCATCAGGTCCCAGTGGAAACTCGGCTTGGGCCGCGCCGGGGAAGCTGGCATGCTGGGTACATGGCCACGGTCAGTGGCTTCTGGCTTTTGTGGAAACGCTGGGCAACATGTCAGGACAGAGGCCTGTGGAGCACGCTGGGTGCTCTGCCCAAGTTCTTATTTCAAATGTGCCTGAGGGAGCAGGGGGAGAGGCAATGGGGGGTGCAACACCAGGGTACTGGCCAGGCTGGGTCCTCATGTACCCTCATCGGAGCAGAGCCTGGCAGAGGGCTGGGGAGAGAGGACACACAGATACATCACGACAGGGGACAGGCCATTTGGTGACCGGCTGCAAAGTAAGGGGCAGGTGCTGGACTCAGCCGGGAGTAACTGAGGGCGGTGGTTTCAGTGAGAGCTGGTATTTACTGCGCACCTGTTAAGGGCAGGCACTTAGCACATTTTCTCTGCCTCCCGCAGGACGGCCTACCCGGTCCTCAGCTTGTCCCTCTTTACAAGTAAAGGCCTGCGGCGTTAGGACAGTCAGTGACCTGCCCGAGGCCAGGCAGCTCCTGGGAAGCCCTGAACTGTGTGCCTGCTGCCAGCCCCCCACCTGCTCAGAGCACGGGACACACCCCAAGGCCTGTGCCGGTGGCCCCGCCCCAGAGCCAGGTGGCATGGTCACTGCTCCCCGAACAGGCACCAGTAGAAAGACCTTCCCTGGAGCAGCACACGCTAAGGCCAGGATGTCTGGAAAGGCAGCCCTGCTCTACAAGGCCCATGCAAATGTTGTTTTGACTGTGAAAGTGCAAAATGCCACCAGTCTGTGAGTCACTGGGTCCCACGCTAAGACACTGTGGGCCCCTGCAGAACGGGGCAGGACCTGGGGCCTCAGACAGGCACCACGAGCTGGGTGTGCCCCTGACCTTGGACTCGCAGCTGTGAGACGAGGGTGAGGGTGGGTTCTATGTGGGATCTGACACAGCACATAGAGGATAGTCTTCTCAGCCCGAGGAGACACCGTTCAGGCTGCTGGAGTCCCTCTGTCTCCAGGAAAACCCAAGCATCCCAAGACGCGGTAGGTTAGGGCCCTGCCATCCGCTCCCCAGGGCGTGAGAAGGCGGCCCGGTGGCTTGGAGCAATGCTCTTGCTCTGCAATAATCACAGGCCCCATATAAGGGAGGGGGCGGACCAGGGCCAGGCCACAGGGCGGGACAGCTGGGGCGGCGGGGAGCCCCAGAATTCTACATGCAGATTGCAAAGATTGTGTATCCATGACTTCCACACCCTTCTCCCTAAATCAGAATCAAAATGGACTGACACAAAGATTTGAAACAAGAAGAAGGGAAGCCAAGAATGAATTGTACACAATTCTTCTCATTTAACCTGGGATGCTGGCTAAGGGGCTGTCGCCATTGTGAGGTGGGCTCTCTCTCAGGCCCCACGTTGGGACCGTCCTCGGTGACCCACATGGATGTGAAGAGCAGGGTGGCCTCCCACCTGGAGTTAGGGGCAGCCCGGTGTCACCACGGTATCAGCCAGCAGAAATCGCAAATGACAGCAGGCGCAGTGAATGCAGCAGTCAGCACGGAGCTGGCTGGGCGCAAGCATGGAGCACAGGAGACCCGGCCCCGGCTCGGCGGACACTCTCCTGGCTCCTTCCAGCACACAGACTGTGCATCAGCAAATGTTAGGTCCTCAGAAGAGGACGAGAACCAGGCCAGTGACAGGAGACGGGCCGGCATGGCCGGCGCCTCACGCTGCGGCAGCTCGTCTTCCCACAGGCTCGGGACCCACTGCTGTCCCTGCATTCTTGGCCACAGGAAGGACTCGGGCTGATCCTTCAGTTGGACAAAGAGCTTTCGTTCCCCAGTGACCTGGAGAGGGGTCCCCATTAGCCATTTACTCTGTGTTCCAGCACGACACTGTCCAAACCCCAATTCTTCATTTAGCAAAGGGACTCATGATTCCTCTTTCTGAGCAGCTGTAAGAGTGAGAATGCACACATGGTGCCCCGTTCCCAGGCTCCTGAGAGGAATCACCGCAATCACTACTGAAAGCCATCCCCACGGTGGACGAGCCCCGCAGGCCCCGCTGCCCTCACGTCTCCCGGCCGCCCGGCGCGCCCCCACAGCAGGCGCATGCCTGCCCCCGGGCCTTTGCACGGCCGCCTCCAGCACTGTCTTGGCAACTTCTCCACATCCTTGGCGTGCGCGTCCCTGAGCCTCCTTGGCACCTCCATTCAGACCCTGCAGGCTTACCCAACGTCCCCCATGAGGACAGGCTCTGGGACGGCAAGGGTGTTCGCTGCCTGTGTTTCCCCCGCACTAGGGAGCAGCACTTGGCATCGAGTGGCACTCCATAGCTGAGACACTGAGTGTTCCAGTTTGCTGTCACACAAAACCTGGGGAGCTGTTCTGGAAAGGCGGTGAGCAGCCGTAAGCAGACAAAAAACAATTAACCAAAAACAAACACAAAAGGCAAGGGTCTGAAAGCAGAAGTGCCGGCAGCCCCCACGCCCCGGCAGGCAGCAGGGCCCACCCCCCAGCCTGCCCTTCCACAGCCAGGCTGGTCCTCCGATGCCAAAGGACAAAACCGGAGATGTGCCGGAAGTCACCGGGTCTAAGCGTCTAAAATGTCACAGAAACAAACGCTGTAAACCTGAAGGTGAGCCCAAGGGCCATGGGGCTGGCAGAGAGGACAGGGGCCCAGGGATGTCTGCACATGCTGCCCAGACACACAGGGACGCTGGAACTTGGGGGAGAGGGAGGAGCAAGGCAGAGGCCTGGCACACAGTGGGCCTGTCTCTACCCTGCTGCCACCTGCGAGGGACACGCCCCTCGCTCACGTGCACACAGTAGGGGCAGCCAGGGGCAGCCCGTCTCACCTGTAAGAGCTCTTCCTGCCTCTGAGGTACAGCAGGAAGAAAGGGGCGACCTAACGTTCCTGGGCTGGAGTTTTGTTTGCTAGGACCCCGTGTGAGGACTTAGGGGGCAGCCCTAAGGGGGCCGCTGCTGGGATGGAACCTGAGGGGGCTGGGGGCCACTGCCTGCCTGGGGTTGGGGCTAGGGTTTCCAGGTGGGAATTCCCGACTGTTCTCAGGAATTCTTTTCGCGTTCCCATTTCCAAATCCCGAGAAAAGTTGGTTGGGAAATTGGGAAAATCGGCTCCTTGAACCCAGTTGGTTGGTAGTATCGGCCGCCACTTGTGGAAACGATTCACTGTAGAGAACAGGAAACAGTTTATATCTCGGGATTCGGGAACGGGAAAGTGAAAACAAAATTCCTGAGAACGGGCGGGAATTCCTGCTTGGAAACTACTGGGGGCCGCTGGCTGCCAGGCTCTCCAGGGAACAGGGAACACGAGCCCACTGGCTGTGCAAGGCCCCCAAGCTTTGGTGATCCTTAGGGACTCCTGGATCTAACAGGTGGCAGGGTGCCCCTAGGACACGGTCCGGGTTGTGAAAGCTGAGGCCCAGTCCTGGCACAGACCTGACAGTACCCCTCCCCAGGTCTGTGGTCGCTGGGTGGCCGTGGCTGGGGGCCCAGGGGCAGGGACAGTGAGGCTGGTGGGTGAAGGGGGCCGAGGGCCGCCAAGCTCCGCTCCCCTGCCCTGCAGGGTGGGTGTGGGCGGGGACAAGAGTCCTCGAAGGTGGAGTCATGGCTTCATCTGCCCTGGTGTCTATTGTATATTTAAAAGCCACATTTTAGCTGGTGCTTCCGGCTCAAAGGGAGACTGGGGTAGTTTGAATGGCTCTTCCTTGAGCAAAGACCCTGGTCCGCAGGCGGGAAGTGACCTTCCCCGGAGCCTTTGCATTCCAGCCCACGACACTGCCTCTGGCATTCCCTCTGCGTCCCCTTTGCCTGCCCGCTGCCCCCACCCACGGACCAGAACCGAGATCACGACCAGAGAGTCCTAGCCTGTCTGGTAATGGCTGCCCTGCGGCCAGCGCCTATCAGCAGTCACACCAGGCTCCCCGAGGGCACAGCAGCGAGGAACAGCCTCTGGAGAGGAGCGAGGAGGGATACACAGTGCACGTTCCTGCCTCCTTAACGGGAGTGACCAGTGACGGCCCCATCCTCACCACGACCACCCCCTGCCCGCCCACCCGACTTCCGAAAGGAGGGCAGGAGATGCTCAGAAAACATTTCCTCAGCAATCTAAGAAAAGAGGAAGACCGAAAAGAATAAAGATGAAAACACTCCTTCCCATCATAGCTGAGCACGAGATTAACCAACGTCACCTGTGCTCCCAGGTGAGCGCACACAGTGTGTGCTCGGCTGTGTTAAGGATCCTCAAAAGGGCCGTGCTCCTTCCAAGGGCCAATCACTGCGCCACAGAAAACGTGCAGAATTGACTCTAATACCTGCAGCTGTCCCCTGGGCCTGCTTCCAACAACAACAAAACGATCCAAAACAAAGGACAGACGAGCCCGGGGTGTATCAAGCTCCCCAGACTCTCTTTCTTCTACGTACTGACCCTGTAAATCCTACATTCTACTTTTGTGACAGGTTTGCTTAAAAAGCAACTTTTCATTTTGAAAGAGGCACAGTGCCCTCCTTACAAGTCTTCCAGGAGGAAAACAGTCCCGTGGGCTTACTCAGCACCTGCCAGGGACAGCCCAGCCTGGGGACAGGGACAGCAGAAAAGGTGAAGGGCAGGCGGGTGCATTTCCCTGGCAGCGCACAGACGGCTCAGAGGCAGAGAGGGAGCCGGATAAGAGAAGAGATGGGTCCAGGGGCCGCTGCTCTCAGGAGAGAGGGTCTGACGTTCCAGACCCAAGCTGCGCCAGCACTGCCACGTGCCAGGACACGGGCACCCAGGGATTCCCACGGCAATGCTGTGCAGCCGGGATCGGAAAGCCCTCTTCACACGCGAGAACACAGGCTGAGAGCGTGCGCTGCTATTTAGGGTGTAAACGCTGACTGAATACGTCACCTGGGACCCAGATCCTGCCTCCCACCTTCCTGTCCTTGAAAAGGGTGGAATTCCAAACCCAACCCAGTCCTCTGTGAAATTAGCAATTTAACTTGAGAAAGGAATTTGCCTGAATGTTTTCTCTGCAACTCACAAACACACTCTCTCTCACACACACTCACACACACTCACACACATGGTCGCACACTCACACTCACACACATAATCATGTCATTGAAACGACTGCAGCATTTTCTGTTTTCCTTCCAACTCCTGAAGTGGCCCCTTGCCCCAAGCAGAATCCTTGTTCGGTGGCTGCTGGATAGATGGGGACACTTTTCCATCTGTCCTGGGCTGAAGCAGGTGCCAACAGTGCGTTTCTATCCTTGTACTTAGCGGACTCCGTGACTGCTCCATGCATGTCCCCACACCCCCGGACGTCACGGGCTCCGTGCAGGAAGACTCTCATCTGGCCTGACCCACCCGGGACGGGCCACTTCTCTGGACACTGACGGTCGCTCTGTGTCCCGACACAGCCCCGCATGCACGCTCTCCAGCTCTCCCTCCAGAGGACTCACTGGGCCACCCAGCTAAATCAATCCACCACCTCGACGTTGCCCATGACTGGAGGCAGTGGGCAGTGCCAGTCCCAAGTCCCCACGGACACAGAGGGTTCCTACAACCACTGCCCTCCCAGAAGTGTGGAGAAGGACGGACAAACTGATTATCTGCCTCTGTGTCCCACGCAGGGCACAGGCCCCGACCCCCTGCCTGGCACTGGGGAGGGGTCAGGAGCGGGCAGGCTGCCAAGGGGCAGAGGGGTGACGGCTCACGAGAAGAAAGCACTCTGTGTCTTGGTTCTGCTGGGTTTCAGGACAGAGAACCCAGTGCTAGGGCTGCGCAGTAAACGAGGTGGGTTTACTTATGTACGTTACCCCCCACTGACGTGCTCATGCAATCAGCACAGAAGTGAGGCTCCCACTGGAAGGAGCCTGCCCTGCATGGCTCTGTCCCCTCCCTGCCTGCCTGCCCCTCCCCCCTTCCAGGACCTTCCTGCGCCCTCCCAGACTCCATGACAAGTGACAACTCTCTTCTCTTTGGGATGGGTGTCTTGGTCCCTTGTGGCTCAAAGCCTGTTTGACTTTTCTACTGCAGTGACTTCCCTGCATGACTTCACTCCCCTTCTACAGGTTCTGGCATAATCCATCAGGGCTGAAATCACGGCTTGCCCACAGCTGTGTGACCTTGGGTGAGTTACTCGACTTCTCTGTGCTATGCTTTCCTTATCTGCAGAGAAGCCACCTGGCCAGGGTTGCCCTGGGGTTAGTATCGACTTAGGGACCCAGAGCCTGGGGAACAAGATGTCCCCTTGTGTGTGACTAATCAGTACATACAACTCAGCTCAATTGACCTTATTCTTGGGGAATTATGTTGAAGAATGCTTTTTTCTTAAAAATTATTCAAAGTTCAGTAAGTCTTCATGTGGCATGGCTCCAACGGCCCAAGCCCACGTCCCACAAGCAGTGTCCTTTCCCACGCACGTTTATGACTGCAGCGGCTAGAACCTGCTACTGTAAGATGTTTGCTTTTACTTTCCTGCAGTACGACCCCCTCTGTGCTGATTCGATAGGCCCTGGGTCTGTACCGTTTGTACTACCTCCCACCTCCAAATCAAGGGCGTGTGCTGGGCTTTGAGACCATGACCTTAACCGACAAAAGCACACACTGGCTGACTGTGACACTACAGGGCTGCAAGAAATGTGCCCTGCTCCTTTTTTTTAAAGGACAAGCCATAGATGGTGACAAACACTACGTCCCTGAGGGCGTGCACCTCTGGACAAGATCAAGTCCGCGGGCGGAGTTCCAGAAGTGCCTCTGTGCTAGCAGGCAGCTTGTCTCCCTGCACCAGCTCCCCTGCGAGCACTCGCCTGCCAAACCCCCAAACTCAGAGCTGCCCCCTAAACTGCAAGGTGACCAAAGCAGGACACCTGGCAGTGACACTGGGACACCACGCCTGCTATGGGGGCTGCTGACAATCACTTGCTTTGGAGCCTAGTTGAGCTCCCTGCAAATGTTTTCTAGAAACAAGGAGGCAGGCTGCAAATTCTTACAGAAACACACGTTAGAAAAAAAAAACTGCGAGAGGAGGAGTGAGGCATTCCAACCAGAAGCCAACGCCTCCCTGCCCGGGAAGGGACCCAGCGTCGGGAGATTCCAGCCGTTCCTGGCGGCCCCCTGGGCGTGGCCCCGGAATGCCGCGATAAAACCACGGGCTTCAGAGTGGGGCTGTGGCCGGCGTCCCCGACGGCCCACACAAATGTGACTGTGGCCAGCACTGCTGCCATCCGACACCCCACCCTGCCTGTCCCGTCCAGGGCACATGTCCTGGCAGCCTCTGACTAGGCCGCCAAGGTCCCTTTCAGATACACCTAGCTGTGACACACCTGAGCCCCAGAGAAGAAGCAGTGACATCGCCCTGAGCTGTGGACAGTGTCCTGAGGCCCGGCCGCATGGCACTGCTTGCCAGGTGGAAACGCTGTTCTGCGTGTTACACAACTCTCAACGCCCCCAGCACCACCTCCTGCCCTCCGGCTTCTGTCTGCTGAGCGGCTCTCCAAGGCCCGCTCTGTTGCAGGTCCTTGTGGCTTTGCAGAAGCCACACAGGCACACACCCGCGCTTAAGCTCCCACTTACCTTCCTCCCACACGGCCCAGCAGATCGTTAGTGCGCAGCTGTGGGACGGGCTCCTTGGGCAGAAAGCCGTCTGCCCAACAGCAGCGTCCTGCGCTGGGCCACCTCCCACAGGGCCCGGCCCCTCCGGCGAGCAGAGGTGGAGGCCTTGTTGGCAGAGCACGGGACTTTGATTCTGGCAAAGAGGCCAGTGCAGTGTAAACACGAGGGTGGGGTCTGCGGCAGCCGGGCTTCGTGAGACCTGCACTCTGGAGGCGGGGAGACGAGCCAGCCAGCGCCAGGCCTGCCTCTGCTCACTCAGCCCTGCAGGGCGCCATCCACAGAGCAGCTCCTGTGTCCACATTCTGCAGAACAGCAGCCCGAAAGCACGTCCACGCTCCCCTCCTGGGCGCGTGTGCTGAGTGGCCGTCAGGATGCAGGGCACAGAGCGTTTCCTGCACGACCCTCCCACCTCCCTCTCCCCTTGACTTGAGGCACCTTTACCCCCGAGGGGCCCTGCGCTCTGCAGCCCCTTCCAAGGGAGGGTGGGCATGATAAAGCCACATCCCGGGGACCTGGAAGGCCCCAAACTCTCATCAGGCCGGACAAGCGGGGGTGAGGGTGCATGGGGGTCGGGGGTCAAGTGTGTGCATCAGCCCTTCTCTCCCAGGCTTCTGGCTCCATTTGTCAGTCAGAACTCGGTCCCATGCTGGTGACGCGACCACAGGCCTGGGCCCAACCTGGCAAAGGTGCGCCTCCAGGCTTCACAGGTGCAGGGACGGCCACAGCCCTGCCTCTCCCCGGACAGACAGAACACGGTTTCCACAGATGAGACCACCTGACCCCACGAGGCTGGACCTGAGCTCCGTTCACGAGGCCAGGGTCCCTCCTAAGAGTCCACGAAAGGGGCCAAGGGCCTGATGAGGGCACTGCAGGCACTTCCAGGGACAGACGGGCTCTAGGCAGCTGGGTTTCATTTAGGGTGGGGTAGGGACAGGCAGAGCTGGAGGGGGCTGCTGTGACACTCACGTCCTGTCCTGCTATCCCTGGGAACCCGGTGCCTGAGGCTGCCGCCCCTCACGCCCCAGGAGCTCCAGCCTGGCAAGGAGGCTGGGACCCCACCTGCTTCCTGCCCGCCTCCCTGCCGCGGTGGCCTCCTAGGGACTGGGGGCCCAGCTGTGTCCTCATCCAGGGACCCAAGTCAGAGACTGCTGGCTCCGGGGAACAGCGAAGGGCAATGGGAAAGGGTCTGGAAGACGGGCCTCATGACTACGAGGGCTGGGAGGTGGGAATTCGGGAAGGAGAAGTCTTCCATCAAGAGTCTGCACAGGTGGGAATGCAGAAACCCACACGAGCTCTGCACAAGATCGCAAGCCTTTGGGGGACCCTCTGATGGAACAGTGTGGTGGACAAAGCAGGCATTCGAGACGCAAGCAGGTGCTAACACGGGCGTTACATGGGCTTACACGGGAAGGTCGGGCAGGGCTGGTCCCACCGTGTGACACACAATACGGAGAAACCAAACCCAGGGCACCCAGAGGTGGGCGCCATCTCTACCCAGCAGGACCGTCTGCACGCTCAAAACTGCGGCCAGAAGCCCAGGAGGGACAAGGAGCGATGTGCCATGCGGAGGGCACAATCGAGGACTCCAGCGTGCACCGAGGACGTCCCCCTGCAGCCCTGCAAGCTCACGACTCACGGAGATGGACGCGGTGCTGCTGTGTCCACCACACTGGCTTCTGGTTACTTTATATCTGGACACAACTCAGTGGACAGAACCTACTTGGATGCCTCTCCCAAATCAGGTCTGCTGCTCAGCCGGTGGCTGACAACCAGGAAATGCCTGCATTCCCACACACCCAGGAAACGTCTCCGTCCCACCCTGACATACGCCTCCAGTGGCTTCTTCCAGTAAACCCAGCAGACACCACCCTTCCCTCCATCCCTCCTTCGTGACGCTACAGCGACCCCAATCACGTGTTCCGTGAATATACGTTTGCGTGAGAGGGACTCGGCCCCGAGCAGACGCCTGGCACCCCACACACAGCTGGAAGGGTCAGAAGTAAGCGGGACGGTCCCGGCCACATGCACTGAGCACCGCCGGGCACGGAAGGCCTGGGGGGTGACCTCACCGCCCGGCCAGCACCCGTCAGAGCTGTCAAAGCCCAATTCTCAGGCCGGGTCTCCCGAGCACCCCCAAATCCACAGGGCCTGGAGCCGCACCTCCAAGGCACAGCAAGATGTGCAGCTCCCAGCAGCCCCCAGGGACTTCTCTGACCTAAATGTGGAGCTGACAAGACAAGTAGACGCACCTTCACCGTCGGCACCGAGGTTCTCGTAGGAGTCCCAGCGGACCAGCGGGTCGGCCGTATTGAAGTCCACAGGCACGCTGGGGTCGTTGCACAAATGTTCACACCCTGTGGGGGGCGGGGGAGGGACACAGGCATCAGTGCAGCAGAGCCAGCCCCTCGGGCACGTGCCCGGAGCTGAGGCCACCGGAGTCTGCACCCAAGGCCTGGCGTTAACCGGCCTGGCACGCACTGTCTCGGGCACAGCGAGCAGCAGTCAGAACTGCGTGGGGAAGGAGGGCAAGCCCGAACCCTCTGCCTGGGTGCAGCTCTGGGTGCTGCTCCTGCACCTCAGGGACACCCACACCCTTTCCCACTCAGGACCGGCTCAGGGCGGACGTGCGGAGACGCAGGTGTGGGCCTGGCCTGGCTCATGTTGTGAAAATGTCCGAGCCTGGGCCGCGGCCGGACACTGTTCAGGGCCCCAGACACGCCGGCCCCCCAAGCACAGCAGCACGCCGCCCTCTCTCACCCACCTTGCACCCTCTCGGGGGTGGCCGAGAACACTAACTCAATCTTCCCATTCGCAGGAAAACGGTCATCTGAAACAGAAATTGTCCTTCAACCAACGTGGCGACCAGGAGCCAACAAAGCGTGAATGGATTGTTGTCACACTCCAAACAGGAGAGCACCGGTCCCAAAGCCACCATGGCTCCCTGATGGCACAGGAATGCCAGGGGTGTCCTGGTTTCTCCAGTATTCTCTTTGCTGGAGCAACTGTCCGCCTTTCCTGAGATTGGTCATAATTTTGTCAACCGGCTAATTAGTGGGAGGAGGCAGGGAGAACAGAGAGCGACACACAAGCAGGCGGCCCACGCCGCTGCAGCAGCCCGGTGCCCGCGAGGCCTCACCTTTGCTGGCGCTGTCCAAATCCTCCTTTCCAAACACAAGCCCGTGGCCCTGGGCGGCCCCCGTGTGAAACTGCAGGCGGAAAATGACGTCCCGGGTGGCCGAGCGGTATTTCTTGTGGTAGCATTTCACCTGTGCCAAGAAACACAAGACAGCTGCAGGGGACAGTCGGCTCCTGGGGGTGACACGTGGGGTGTGCACCAGCGGGTCCCCCAGCAGGACCAGGCCCTGGTGACAGGCGGCACGACGTCCCTGCTGCCTGGCCCTTCCACAGGACGCCTGCACTGCCCTGTGGGACCAGGGCCCAAAAGGCCACCGTCCCCAGTTCCCAGCCGGCCACACCCGCCCTCAGACCCACCAACATGCTCTCCTCCTTCGGGAGACATCGGAACTGAAGTTCCACGGCGTCTTCTTATGAAATTCTAACGATCGTGAGGAAGTTTTTCTTTCATCTAAACTCCCCATGTTTCAACTTGACGCCTTTCTGTTTTCACCAAGGCAGCAGGAGGGTGCTTACCACCTGTAATATGCTAAATGCTTACGTGCAGTAGGATCGAGAGAGAGAGAGAAAGAGAGAGAGAGAGAGAGAGAGAGAGAGAGAGACGGGGCGACAGAGACGAAGGCCTGGCCGGGTTGTCCGCACACCCCGCAACGGTCACTAGAGACGTGATGTGAACACGGGCTCCTCCCCGGGGCCCGAGGGTCCCCAGGGTCTCGGGCCAGAAGAGGCAGAACTCGGCTCTCAGACCGATGGAGCGAAGGGGAGGTGGGTACGCCCTCCCGTTCACATGCCCGCTGGGGAGGGGAGGAGGGAGCCCCAAGGGACAGCTGTGTTCCTGAAAGAAGCTTTTCCTGGAGAAAGACGTGTTTGCAATACTCCGCTTCACAAATGTGGTGACAAGTACCCACACTGCACTGTCCAGAGCAGCAAGGCTCCGTGTCACCGACCGCAGCTGTCACCCAAAAGGAGGTACAGCCCGGGAGGCGACCGAGGTTGTTTACCTCTGAGCCATTGGCCAAGACAGTCTGACAAAGGTCATACGCCATCCGGGGTGTTTCGTGTTGACAAACTCGTGCTGGGTAGTCCCCACCTGATCCAGGCCCTGGCCAGCCCCCATCTGGGGCGTCTGCAGCCAGCGAACAAGAGTTCTGGAGAACGTGATAACTCCCGTCGGCTTGCCTCCCGCCTGTGTGTGGGGTCTGCCGCCACCGCAGGACCGACCAAAGGGCCGTCCGTCCTCCGGAACCTTCTGGAACGTGCTACGTGCCCCTCACATGGCACTGCCCACGCCTCCTGCAGCCAGACCCCACCCCACACTGCAGAGGACACTCCGCAGAGCAGTCCCCACCTGCCCCCATCTCCATGGGATAGAGGGACCCAGCGTCCCTGTCTGCTCCTCCCCAGACAGGCGGCTTGAACATGGAGAAATGGGAGGTCCAGACTCATACCATCTCTCAAAGCTTTATAATACTGACAAAAACAAACTTCAAAAACACAACAAAGCTCCAGAAGCTGACATCCTGAGGGGGAGGTGGCCCCAGAGTGGCCCTCGTGATGGACAGCAGACAGTGGGGACCTTGGTGTGGCTCTGGCAGCCCTGCTCCTGCTCTGGGTTTTCCCTGCTGCCAGCGCCCCACATGGAGCCCCAAGGCCGCCCCACCTCCCGTGCTCCCTGGGTCCCTTCTCTGCTGCTCCCAGGGCTCAGCAGAGCTGCACACACAGCCTGACTCACGACAGGGTCCCTTGTGCACCAGGCATGGCAGACGCAGAGGTCAACACAGCCAAGGCAGGGTGAACACGGGAGAAGGGGGTGGCCGTCCCCCGGCTGAGAGCAAGGCTGAAGACGCCCAGCTTTTCACAGGACAACGGCTCAGAGAGTCCCGGCACCCGCTCCTGGGGGCTCCATGGGGCTCTGACAAGCCGTGCTGGCGGGGACCGGAAGCGCTGCCCACACCTCCTCTCGCCGTTTCAGCTCAACTTCTGTCCCCACTGGCCAGGCGGCCGCCACCCCTCCAGTCTCCTGACCACCTCAGGAGTGAGCACTGCTGTCTCCTGCAGGCAAGGAAACCAGGTGCCTCCATCGCATGGGGTCCCGCTCACGGCCAGGACAGAAGGCGACACCCACCCACCCGCAGGAGCCCTGCCGTCAGGGGTTCAGACGCCCCGTCAGCCGTGCTCATCAAGCTCACACGTGTCATTGTGGTGACAAGAGAGCGGGTCCTGCTCCTGACATTCGGGAGGAAGAAGAGCCAGGTACCCCTTGCGGGTTAAAGTAAGGATCACATTTCAGGGCGGTCAGAGGGACGCCCTCATCCGTCGGTGTGGGCGGCGTTTGCTCAGCGTTTGGAACATCTGCCTTTGAAACAGTTTGGAGACTTGCAGTCTCCACTTTGCAGTACAGAGAGGAAGTAGGACGCCGCGGCAGCTGCACCGGCTGATGTCACCCGACAGAGGCTGTCGCCACAGCCCACCCAAGGGCCCCTGGTGCGTGGGCCGCGTCACAACGCTCTGGGAACGTTCAGGTGTCAGGGCAGACCCTCACCTGGACGCAGCCTTCCCGACCATGCCGTGGACGTGGCAACGCCGGCCTCGTGACGTGTCACAAGGACCAGGTCGGCAGCGTACGGACAGCACCCCCGTGTGTGAGCACACGCTTTCTGCGGCATTCGGACCAGCTCCGAGCCTCCTGAAGGACGGGCGCGTCACGCTGCGTGGCTGATGCGGCATCTGGCCCAGCCTGGCCCCGCCTCGCCTTCCAAAGCCGCGTAAAACCGGGGTCCCCCAGATCGGACTCTGAGCTGTCCGTGACTGACCCAGCAGCACCTGAGCCTCAGTTTCCCCAGAGTGAACAGCACACACATGCACACGAGCGAGGCGCTGTCCTTGGTGATGAATCCTGACTCCGAGCACGAACTGCTCTGGTGTCAGGCAGCTGGTGAACTAACAGCCCTCGTGCTCCCAGGCCCTGCGGGCTCTGCTGGCTTCCAATCTCCCCCAAGAGAGAAAAGCACCTGACGAAAGGGGCAAGGCTCAGGGCCAGTCCCAGAGCACCAGCCCAGGTCAAGGTCGAGGCTGGCCTCGAGTGTCCCAGTTCCTGCTCCCCACTCAGCCCTGTGCAAGGCAGCTCCTATTCAGACCGACCTTCCCCTAAATCCTCTAAGCTTCCGTGTGGGGAACACAGTTCACAAGAAATGCAGGACCCTCTACGCACATCCAACTGGAAAAGGGAGTCACACATTTCACCCGACGTCGCTAGTGGCCCAGTGGCTGTCTAGACGGCCCTCTTCAGAGAAAGGCCCCCCACACACACACACACATACACACTTGAAGGTCTAGAGAGCTGGCTAGCTCCGGTCATCAGGGTGCCAGCAGTGGCCGTGATGTCACCAGAGCTGGAAATGAATCCAGAGGGTGTCGGTACTGAAATTCATTTCTAAACCCACTGAAGACTCACCCGCCACTGGCGGTCCATGACAACACATGAAGTCCCCTGCGCTAAGGCCACAGGACAAAGACCCCGCCATGTTGGGGAGACTCCCGGGACAGTAAGGGGTTCAGACGCATACACAGAAGGGCACCAAATACCAGGGCAACGGTGGGGGGACCCAGGAATGTCCCAGTACAGCAGAGCGAGGAGGGCACCGTGAGCCCGCTGCCTCCCCTGACCTTGCACAAACACCGGGAAGAACTGGCTACAGGGCTCTCTCTGCAAAGGCTCTTGGAGGATGCAGCCCCTCTGTTCAGAAGTCGGGGCTGAGCCCTGAACCACAAACACAAATCGCAGCGGCCATAGGGTCTGCAGAGCAGAGGCAGCAAGACCAGGCACGTGGACGGGCGTGTCGGCGAGGCCCTGGACCCCCGCCAGGCTCCCGCCCACATGCATTCCTGGCCGGGTTACATAACGATAACGCCGGCGTTCACCAGCGCCTTCCTGGGTGGGACTCAGGACTCTGACCTCCAGCCTGAGCACGCCCAGAGCCGGGCGGGCCCCTGTGTAGTGGGGGTGCCTGGGGAGGGCCGTTCAGACAGTGGCCACTGTCACCTTTGCCTCACCAGTCACAGTGCCACCACCAGCTCGCAAGTCAAAGCAGTGACAATAGCAGTCCACTCTCCCAAGTAGTTTTCCCAACCCCGTCAAGTAGGCAGCCTGACTCCCTGTACGAGGTCGGACAATTAAGTTCTCGAACTCACCCTACAAAAAGTGCTACACACCTCACTGCTGAATATCACCGCGGTCACCTTCAAAGTGCTCCCCTTGGGAAACTGTGCACCAATGCCAGCGCCTAGTCCACCCTTCAAAGCAATGTTGGAACTCCTTTTCTGGAATGGCCATCAGAGCTGTTATCGTATTACCCTTGACGTCCTGAATGTCATCAAAATGTCTTCCTTTCAATGTTTCCTTTCTCTTCGGGTAAAGAAAGAAGTCATTGGGGGCCAGATCAGGTGAGTAGGGAGGGTGTTCCAATAGTTATTTGTTTACTGGCTAAAAACTCCCTCGCAGACAGTGCGGTGTGAGCTGGTGCACTGTCGTGATGCAAGGGCCATGAATTGTTGGTGAAAAGTTCAGGTCGTCTAACTTTTTCACGCAGCCTTTTCAGCAATTCCAAATGGTAAACTTGGTTACCTGTTTGTCCAGTTGGTACAAATTCATAATGAACAATCCCTCTGATATCAAAAAAGGTTAGCAACATCCTTGCAACAAGTTCACCAACTTAATTGTCAGACCTAAACTGGACCCACAGAATCCCTCATGAGGAAACAGGCAAATTTATCTGCACGCAAGACTGACACCAAAACCACACAGAGGAGAACCCAAGGAGGACAAGATGCCATCTCACTGGAGGGTAACCAAGGATGAACGGCAGCCTGGCAGCACCTTCTACCTCCCCGAGCACAGAGGTGGCTGGGCAGAGAGGCCGTGAGACGGCAGCTATCGGGAGCGAAGCTCTAAGTGTCCTCTGCACTCAGGGTCCCTTCCGAGTCACAACTGTTGCCAGACTCCAAGTGAGGAATGAAATGCTGAATATGTGAACCTTCACACAGAAAAGGCCCCGAACCTCACGGCCCACCTGCCACTTTCTCAACTTGAGAAACGCCCCGTGGTTTGCAGAGGTACACCGAGCAGCGCCCTCCAACAGATGGGGCCAGGCCAGCACGGCCGTGCACGTGTCTCCTGCAGGTCGGGGGTGGGGGCAGGCTGCAGACGAGGCACTGGGCACATGTCCTGCCTCTGAGCCCGCAAACGCAGGCCGAGCAGCGCAGTGGGGGAGGGCACGGCCCGCCTTGTCCAGGGACACTGTGCCAACATTGAGGAACACGCTGGCCTTTGTCGTGCTGTGTTGTCCCCTGTGTTCGGGAGCCACAGCCCTGGGACTTCAAGCTGCAGCACCATGTGGACCCATCGGTCACGACCGGGGTCAGCATGACCTGGGTCTGTGGTCTCTGGCAGTGCCTGGGCTCCACGGACCCCTGGGAGGGGCCTGTCTCCTAAGCCTGTGCACCTGCAGCTCCCTCCTGAGTGCGTGCAGACAGCACGTTCCCGTGCCCCACAGTCTCCCACCTGCTCTACTCACACAACCACCCGGATCAGAACCCCTGGGAGCTGGGTCTGTGTGTGACTCACCTTCACAGCCACTGCCCTGCCTGGGGCAGCAGCCGCTGTGTGGATGGACGAATGAATGAGGGAATGAATGAATGAATGAATGAATGCTGGAGACAAATCATGGCCACTGGTGCCGGGTGACCAGTGGTACCTGATTTCACTAATCTTGCCAGATGGGCTTCATTTGATGAACACAGGGGTTATAGGCTGAACTGTGTCTCCCAAAATTCCTACGTAGGGGTGCTAACCCTACTATCTCAGGACGTGACTGTACTTAGAGGTGGGGTCTTTACAAAGGTGAGGGAGGGGACATGAGATCCTTTGGGCAGCCCTGACCCAACATGACCGGTGTCCTTGTCACAAGGACGTGAGGACACAGACGTGCACAGAGGACGACCACGGGAGGACACGGGGAGCAGATGCCATCTGCGCGCCCCAGGGAGGCCTCGGGAGGGACCAGCCTGCGACACCCCGTCTCAGACGACCCGCTTCCGGCACCGGGAGATGAATATCTGCTGGTGAAGCCCAGCCTGTGGTACTTTGTGCTACAACAGACATGGGAAACTAAGACAAGAGGTTGCAACTATGTTTAGGATTCTTAGAGACGAGTAAGTGAACTAAACCTCTTAGTAACTCTTTTCTGTGATGGAAAAATTCCCCTTAGCTGTAACTCGCGTCCCCTCCTCCCACGTGATGACATTGCAGGAAGTCCGTGGAGAGCACACAAATGCGTTGTCACCACAGGAAGTACCAACCTGGAGGCCATACAGCCCTAAGGCCACTGTTGGCCATGCACACGGGCGGGAGAGCTGCTTGATTGCAGTGACAGCTCCCGTGGAAAGGTCTGGGCACCCTATTTGCTGGCATTTCCAATGGGAACCAAAACTCAGACAGGGCCTCCGTGACACGAAATGTTCACCCCAAATTTCCCCCCAGCTACAGAGGCCTGAATGCCAGAAGGTTCCCTCAGCCTCAGCCGTCTTCACACACCGTTGCTATCCCTGCGACGTGACAGGCCTGAATACACATCGCTGCCGCGTGGCCCTTGGCTCCCCCACTGGGTGTCACCACTCACCCAGCAGCAGGCTCATGGGCCGCTGTCAGTGGAGACCCTGCTCAGCCAGCGCTGGTGTGTGGCCCTGCCCAGGGACTGTCACCTCAGCCACAGGGCCTAAAATGTAAGTTGGGGACAATGCTGACACACTGGGCATACTGCCTGCCTCATCAGCTCGTGGCAAGGTGCTGACAAACAGGTGACCGCTCCGCAGAGGTTACAAGTGCATGGCCCTGCTGCAGGCTGGCAGGCAGCTGCAGACGAACCATCACCGACATGGCATAAGGGAGGGAGTGGCCAGTCATGGCAGCACAGACACCCCTGGTGACTTCGGGCCATGTTCAAAATATGGCAGATAACAGTGTCCCCAGGGTAAATGACTGAGGAGAGGCAGAGAGGGGATCATATGTGATATAAGGGAGCTTAGACTTCCTCCCTCCCCCGGGGCAGGACACAGGCCGAGTGGATGGGAGCCTGTGTCACACAGCGTGGAGCACGGCTGGGAACACACAGCAGCAGCCCTGGGAGGAGGGAAGGAACCGCGTGCTGTCACAGGGTTCAGACGCAGAATTCATGAGATAATGAAGACGAAGCTCTCATTTGGAGTCTGGGGTGTGGGGTGGGGTCTAGAAACCAGCACGATGGATGCCAGTGGGCTGGGGACACCAAGCTGGGAGCCTGGGGCCCGAGGGCTGGTGGCAGAAGCAAGCAGAGGCAGGGGACCAACACCCCAGGGCACAGCAGCTCAGGACGGCCCCCGGGTGGCGAGGCTTGGGGACAACTTGGAGAGCAGGGGCTGCAAGCCGGCAGCTGGGGCACAGGACACTCCAGCAGAGGGAGTGATGGCCATGGCACGGACACGGCTGAAATGCCGCGGGCTGGGCTGTGCAGGGATGAGGGGTGGGGGGGACGGCAGGGAAGCAGGAGAAAACACTGCTTTGTCCAAGGATGGGAACCCCCAGGCTGAGCAGCTGGGGCTGCTGAGGGGAAGGGCTGAGCCCCACTCTGAAAGCCCCACGCCTGCCTGTTCTCCCCTGACTGTGGGGTCTCCTCTCCCTTGATGACCCTTCGGCCGACCATGCTACACAGAGACTCAAGGCCTACGGCCCAGCCAGGACACCATGAGCTGCCCAGTGCTGTCAAAGGTCCTGACGGCCCGAGACATTCAGCCCCCAGGCCCCGCGTCTGGAGGGCTCCGGCAGGCACACCCCGAACGCCTCCGTCTGCGGCTCATGCTTCTGGACATCTTGCTCAACACCAAGCAGCCTGGCGAGTGTCAGCTAGAAATGAAATTTTCTGGGAGGAGCCAAACGATCGCCCGTTCGGACTTCCTGCCGTAGCAAAGCGGGTGAGGGGCATCTGATGCCACAGCCAGTTCCCTGTGTAGCCTCTGGATCAAATGCACTCATGCAAACACCTTTCTGGTGGCTCAGACTACCGAAGTTGTCATCTGTCATCTGCGGACAATGCAGGCAGCAGCGCCCCATCCCTACAGGACCCTGACTTCCGGCTGGAGCGGCAAATGGCCTCATTGAGCTCCCCCTGTGCCCAGGGCTGGCTGGTGGCACCACCACACAGGAACCAAGTCCAAGCACGTCAGGCAGGCAGCACCTCCTCCGCCTGCCCCACCCCATTCCAGGACCTGCCTCCCAGCTATTCAGCCAAATCTCGACCCCTACCTACCCATGTCTCCTCCCAGTGACCCCAGGCCACCTGCTTAGACCACATTCCAGCTGAGCAGCACCTGTGACGTTTACTCAGCCCCTGTTCTCAGGCTGCCTACGGGTGGGACAACTGAGAGGTGGGGGGTGGGGCCTGCCCAGTCTTCTTCCAGAACTGGAGGCGGTGGCCAGGGAGTGAGTGTGCCCAGGGGTGAGTGTGCCCAGGTATGTGCCCAGGGGTGAGTGTGCCCAGGGGTGAGTGTGCCCAGGTGTGTGCCCAGGTGTGAGTGTGCCCAGGGTGTGTGTCCAGGGTGAGAGCGTGCCCAGGTGAGTGTGCCCAGGGATGAGCGTGCCCAGGTGTGTGTGCCCAGGTGTGAGTGGGCCCAGGTGTGAGTGTGCCCAGGTGTGAGTGTGCCAGGTGTGAGTGTGCCCAGGGGTGAGTGTGCCCAGGTGTGAGTGTGTCCAGGGTGTGAGTGTGCCCAGGGTGTGTCCAGGGTGTGTGTCCAGGGTGTGAGTGTGCCCAGGGTGAGTGTGCCGAGGTATGAGTGTGCCCAGGGTGTGTGTCCAGGGTGTGAGTGTGCCCAGGGTGAGTGTGCCCAGGGTGTGTGTCCAGGGTGTGAGTGTGCCCAGGGTGTGAGTGTGCCTAGGGTGTGAGTGTGCCCAGGGTGTGAGTGTGCCCAGAGGTGAGTGTCTTCCTGAACCCCACTGACCTGATTTGAAAAGATCCGGGTGGGGCCAGGTGGGAGTTCACCAACCACTAAGGAAGAGTTTTAAACCCAAATTTTTAGGGAAAGCTAACAAGAACCCTCAAAAACCCTGAATGAACCATTTATAATAAAACAAAAAGCTAACTCTTGAACCATGTTCCCTTCTTATCACAGCATGTTGTGCTAGGCCACGCGGAGACCCCATGAAGGCTATTCTACACAGAAGTGTCCCCGAGAATTACTTTAAATGTATGAAATGTTCTGTATTCAAGGCACACAAAAGGCAAACCTGGAACAGCCAGTTTCACTTGGGAACCAGCACACCACACGTCAAACGCACCTGGGGGCCGCATGTTTGCACCGCCAGCTGTGCTGTTGACCGCAAATAAACACTTTACCCCCACCCTTCCCCGGAGGTTCCCACACGTCTGGGTCAGACACTGCCGGCAGGGGACGTGACCCCTCGGAAGCCCTGTGCCTGATCAGGAGTGTGACCGCAGGGCTCCAAGGATTTGTTCTGTCCCTTTCATTAAAACACAGGATTAATTAATCAACTGCCTAAGGTAAAAGCTGTTTTTCATCCTTCGTGCAGGTGTGGGGGCAGGAGGGCTCGATTGTTTGAAGACAACAGTTTCCCCTTTTGGGTGATGACGGGAGAGCAGGGCCAAGGGGCCGAGAGAGCACTCACCATGACGTCCCCTTTCAGGAGCTGGGCGGGTGTGATGGCAATGGCGACCCGGCTGGGGTTCTCTGGGCCCACGTTGCTTTGGAACAAACGAGAAGGGAGGTCACTGTGCCGTCTCATGGTTTAACAGGAAGAACACTTTTGAGAAAACGAAGCCTACAGCTGACAACTCAGAAATCACACGAAACACGCCATGCAGTTAGGAATCTAAGTCCTGAGAATGAGTCCAAATGGGGCAGAAAGCGGCCAGGCCAGGGACATGGGGTTGGGAACCGCACGTTCATCCCAGGGCGTGTGCCTGGGGCCATGTGGCATGGGTGCACACGACTGCCAAAGCGTCGCCCCTGTGTGGGTCCACCGTGAGTCCAGAACATGAAAGCAGCTTGTTTTGCCTGATGACAAGTGGTGAGAACATTTTTCACCTTTACTCATTTCCCATTAATGTTCATAAAATGCTTATCTCAACACACAAAAAGCCCAGCAATTTGTACAAATTCTGAGGATGTGTGCCTGACTTTTGTCTGAAATGCAAAGGGGAAGAAAGGCTCACAGTCATGGCCCAGTCACAGGACTCTGATAGATTCACGTTCAGGAGAGCATGCTTTGTGGAGCCGGTGCCCCTGTCCCCAGCTGAGTGGGGGAGGGCACCAGCCACCAGAGGAGCCCCGCCCGCCTCTGTGCTGTGCCCCCCCTGCAGGGCGCCAGGGCCCATTTCCCGCACGCAGCACACTTACTAGATCCCCGACGTGTACACGGGCCGCATGGCCTGGTAGACCTTCAGGAAGGGCCGGCACACTGAAAGGGAGGCGGGACCCTCGGTGAGCGGAAGGGCAGCGTTTGGCAAACAGGGACAAAGGTGCCCTGAGGCGACGGGCCCACGGGCGCCTGGCACGTTGGGGAAGCAGGGCTGCAGGGGACGGCAGTGTGCGGAGCACCAGGGTTCCTGGGGACAGTCCTGCTCCCCTCACTGGCCGCCTGTCCTTCCCTGACAAGCCAGCTGGCCCTGCCACACACGGATGGCTTTGTCCAGTCAGTGACCAGGACGGACGGGAGCCCTGCGTGTGCAGGGGCAGGACCAGCCGGCAAGTGCAGGCCCTCCCGACCCCCCGGGTGGGCGGCACTCACCTCCGCCCGTGTCGAAGTTGGGGGTGCCGTGCAGGATGACGAAATGCAGGAACAGGGGCGAGGCGTTCATCTTCACGGTCCCCGACAGGAGCCCGCTGAGAAACTGGACGTACCTGCAAAGGAAGGCGGCTCAGCGTGTCCGGGACGCGCCCAGTGGCCCCGGAGCCCAGGTGGGGCCCGAGGGGGGCAGGGACCCACACTGCTTCTCCTGGGGTCTGCACACCCGCCTCGGCCCACGCCCCCGGAGCCACTGCCGGGCCGACCCCCGGGACAATCGGCGGTCCCGCTGAGCGCCGCCAGCCCCGCGTGCTGTGCGGCCCCACGTCTGGCTGGCCACGCGTGTCCGTGACGCCCGCGCAGACCCAGGGACGGGCACTCACCGCTGCCACGGCACCAGGCCCTCCACTCCAGCGGAGCCGCCCGGCCGCTCCCGGGGCAGTGTCCCCCCCGCCACCCGCCCGCCGGGACCGCAAGCCCCGCTCGGCCTCGCTGAGGTTTCGGGCCGCGGTCACACACTCCGGTCCATCCCTGCCGCTCCACGTGCACACAGAACAAATGTGTAGGAAATGTCGGGTAAACACTACACACGAAGTTTAAAACCCTGTGCTAGTCGGTCCTGCTTGGAAAATGTTAGAAATAAACATCTGCTTCAGCTTCGGTTCCTTTCACAGTGTCCCCACTGTCCTGGTGACAGAAAAGGACCGAGTGGCGGAGGCCACAGCCAGGGACTGGCCACCAGAGGGCGTCACACCCCCCCCCCCCCCCCCGTTTAATTCCATGTGTGTGTGTGTGTGTGTGTGTGTGTGTCTCACACCTGGTGACCTGTCCAAGCACTCTGATCAGCTAAGTGAGGCACACTGAAGGTTTCTGGGTTCTTGGCTCTGTGCCTCCCAGAAAGCAGGAGTGGAGGATGTTGGGGGGCCCTAACTATCCCCTGCTCTGGACAGCAGCTCCTCCCCCGCCAGTGGGGAGGCCCTGGTCGCCTCAGCTGGCTGTCCGGCTTGTGTAGCCTGGGGGCGCCTGGCCATTTGTTCAGGCGTGTGCAGCAGCCACTGAGCAAGGGGCCCTTTGCTCTCAACGTCACGGGCCCAGTAAGCACACGGACCAGTTTCCATCTCACATTTTCATGCACATGGAGGGTTCTGCAACCCCTGGTTGAGGGCAGCATGAGGAGGCTGATGGCAGCCAAGCCCTCATCACCCAGCTTGGGCTTGCGTGGTGACCACAGACATGCCTGGCTGCACTGTCACTGGTCACCGCAGAGGGCTCCCTGCTCTCCACACGTGGGGGCTCCTAGCACATCTGTTCCTGGCCGGCCAGGGGCTTCTTGTATCTGTACATTTCTAAACGTGAGCTCTCACGTGCCTTTCCACAGCGGCCCAGGACGTACGTACCGTTTCTGGGAAGGCTGCATTAAAGCTGACACTTTGTCATCGTAATACTTCTTCATTGCGAATCTGTCGAGGGCCTGGTCAGCGCTGGGGAAGCAGAGAGAGCGCGTTAACACCGTGGACGCCGAGTGTGACTGGTGGCAGGGGACGAGGGCCGGGGCTGTTCTGGGCCACCAGCGCCCATGTGGACGGAGATGAATGCGCGGTACCGCACATCCACCTATTTCTTCTTAACCCCAATCCCTGCAGACATATGCTTAGCCAAAGTGGCAGCCAGGTCACAGGGCCTACGTCCTGTGGAAACAGCAGCCCCGGGCCCAGGTGGTGGCACTGAGCTGTGCCACACACACAGTGCCCAGGACAGTCACTGGCAGCCCCACCTCCTAAACGTCCCGTGGCACATGGCTCCAACCAAGGGAGGTGGCTTTCAGCGGGGTCTACACAAGACCAGAGGGCAGACCCAAGTGTCGGCGTCACAGGGCAGCGGGCGCCCCACCAAGTCCCACATAGAGCATTTGGGACCCACAGGGGACAGGCTGACGGCCGCCGCAGGGAGCCACATCTGTGCACAGGCTCAAGAGGCGTCACTGCGGCTGGTGGGGAGGAGAGCTGACGGAGGCGGCCACAGGGCTGCACAACTATGTTTCTAAAGTGACTGCCACCGGCTTTCCACCTGTCTGACCCTGAACTCTGGCTGCACAAGCCCACAGGTGTTCTACGTCCACCTTTCATGTTCAGCATTCCTGTGTCTGGAATTCACTGGTTCTGTTAAACGCTGGAATGCATTTGGCCGACGCTCATGCCCAGTATCATTGACGTCACGAGGATGAGCGACATTCCCACTGCTCTACCTTCCCGAACGCTTATCTTTATGATGCTGGCCTGGGAATATTCTTCCTACTTCACGCCTTGAGATTTCTGTTCAGATCTGGAGCACAGTTTGCAACAAAGGCATGAAAACTGTCTGCCCTGTGATTACTTCTGGAAATGACACCTGAGGAACAGTAGCAGAAACGATCACAGGTGTACACGAGTCTGTGATCAGAGCTGCTTTTGCATATAGAATCAACACAAGAAACTAAAATTCTCAAGCAAAACTGGAAGCACCCTGGATAGCCAACATCACCAAATGCTGAAATATGCCATCTATTCATCGACCAAGAGAGAGCTGTGCAGCCACTTAAATGACATCACGGAACACGTTCAGGAAAGAAAAGCAGGTCACAAAAGCACTGTGGTGTCTGTCACCGCACGTCCCTAAAAAGTACTCACTCCTATTGTTCCTGTGGCAGGAGCAGCATCAACAGCAGCTGATACTCGAGTACTGGGGCTAAGTGCCTTCCATGCAATGACACAGGGAAGTGTCACAAGACCTCGTGAGGCATACTTGTCACCCCCGCTTCACAGGGAAGGACCGTGCGGCTCAGAGGTGCATGTAAACTGCCTGACATACAGCTGAGATATGGACTGACTACTAGGGAAAGCAGCTTTTAGAAAGGATCTCAGTGATGGGCCTTCCATGAATAAAGCTCTCAGTCTGTTTCTAGCTGCCGGGACTTCCCACAGTGCACAGGACGCTGGTCTAGACAGAGCTGCGTTGTTGCGGGCAGGGACGCAGAAATGTGAGGGGCCCTGTCGAGAGTCGCCAGGGAAGTCTGGTCTCCGCCCAGACGCCTTTGCTGCACTGAGGGACTCATGTGAGCATGTGTCTGCACAGACACAAACGCTCATTATCACCAAGAAGGGGTCTGATTTTCACCGGGGGGTTGGGTTTCCTCCCTGGCAGGCACAAGCTCCCCAATTTGTTTGCAGAGAAAACATTCGGAAAGTCAAATTTCATCCCTGCTGCTAGAAAGGAACGGTTTATCGGCCAGTATGAACAGGCTTGTGTTTCCTCAGTGGGGCAGCTCGCTGCACAAAGTGGCCATTGAAACATGAGGGCGATGGTAGACGCCAGAGGACGTTCTGAGAACCAGACTGGACCAGGCTTCCTGCCCACGGGCAAACGGTCAATACCACCCAGCCTCAGTTTCCTTCTGCAAAGTGGGAGTCATGAGAGCTGCCTCCTCACGACTGCGGAGGCCTGAGGGGCAAAAGGAAAACATGCGGAGGGCTTCTCTCCGCCCAGGGCAGCACAGACACCTCCTCCTACCTGGCCGAGACGTTGGTGAAGTGCATGTAGGATGAGATGACCACGCCGATGCGTCCCTTTCCGCCCTGTGGAAGACAAAGGAGGACCCAGTTTTCTCTTGAGCCCACGGCAGAGATGGAGCGACAGCAGGAAAACTTCCTTGTCACGGGATGACAAAGAGCTCACTTGAGGGAAACCAGCGTTCCCCTCTCTGGTCGCTGTTTCGGGGACAGCAGCATCCAGGGCTGACATACAGCAGGTGCCCACAGCAGGAGCGGGCGCTGCCGGGGTGTCTGTGCACACCCCAGAGCAGATCTGCACAGGGGCAGCCAGCCACTTCAGCCATTCCCAGTGAGGCCGGAAAAACTGGGCCAGGACAAAGGCAAGTAGCATGACTCCATGACCCAGGCGACAGGGACCTGGAAACTCCGGGCACAGGGTGAGGGTGTTGAGGCCACACACACAGCTCGCACAAGTCCGATCAGTAGGACAGCACATTCCAGGGAGCTGGCCACAGCACAATGTCACTGGCTCAGCCTACCCAGCCCTGCCCGGTCACATACACAGGAGACACAGGAGACTGGAGGAGGAGGCTCAATCCATAACCACACGCCTGTATATTCCAGACTTGGCAGCCTGGCTGGAACCACCGGCCAACATTACCAACAGCAAGAGATGTCTGGAAGTACCACAGTTACGTGTCAGGCCACCCTCACCCAGAACCATGGACTGCCACCTTCTACAACATGCCGCCATGACCCAGGACAGCGGTAGGCAAGCCACTTCTGCCCACCACCTGGGTCCTCACAACTTGTGAGCTAAGAGTTGTTTTGTTTTTAAACAATTGAAGAAAGATCAAAAGAATAATATCTCATGACACATGAAAAGTATATGAACTGGACATGTCAGTGTCCATAAATAAAGTGTGACTGAAACATGACCACACCCGTGTAGGGACATCAATGGCTATTTCCACACAGCAACAGCAAGTTGTGGTAGTTACAGCCTATCAGGGAGAAACCATTAGCCCAAAGTAACGTTAGACCAAACAGACCTCAGATATTTATAGAACATTCCATCCAAAAGCAACAGAAAACACATTCCTCAAGGGTACATGGAACATTTTTTCAAGATAGATCACATGTTAATCCATAAGACAAGTCTTAATAAATTTAAGATTGAAATCATATCAAACATCTTTTCTGACCACAATATGACACTAGAAATTAATTACAAGAAAACTATAAAATATGTGGAAATTAAACAACATGCTACTGAATAGCCAATGGGTCAAAGAAAAACTAAAAAGAGAAATAAAAAAAAAATACCTTGAGACAAATGAAAATGGAAATATACCAAAATTTGTGGGCTACACCAAAAATAGTTCTAAGAGGAATGTTCAGAGCGATAAATGCTTACCTCCAGAAACAAACAAAATCCCAAATAAACAATCTAACTTTATGCCTCAAGGAACTAGAAAAAGAAGAACAAACAAAGTCCAAAGTTAGTAGAGGAAGGAAATGACAAATATTTAAAGAAGAAATAAATGTAATACAAACTTAAAAGACAATAGAGAAGGTCAAAGAAACTAAGATCTGGTTCTCTGAAAATATAAAGCTGACAAACCCCTAGCTAGACTCAACAAAAGACAGAGAACTCAAATAAATAAAATCAGAAATGAAAGAGTAGATGTTACAACTGATGTCCCAGAAATACACTGGATTATAAGTGACTGTGATGAACAATTATACACAAACAAATTGGACAACCTGGGATAGATGGATAAATTCCTAGAGACATACAACCTACCAAGAATCTGATGAAACAGAAAATCTGAGCCGACCACTTACTAGTAAGGAGATGGAGTCAGTAATCAAAAATCTCACAACAATGAAAAGCCCAGGACCAGACTGCTTCACTGGTGCATTCCACCAAACATGCAAAGAAGAATCCTCCAACTCGTCCAAAAATTAGAAGAGGAGGGAACGCTTCCAAACTCATTATACAAAGTGAGCATTACCTTGATAACAAAACGAGACAAGTTTGCCACAAAAAAAAGAAAAAGAAATTACAGGGCAATATCCTTAATGAGCATAGTTATAAAAATCCTCAACAAAATACAGAAAACAAAACAAAAAAACAACAAATTCCACAAAACATTAAAAGGGTAATGTACCAGGATCGAGTAGGACTTATTCCAGTCATGCAAGGATGGTTCAACATCCACAAGTCAGTCAACGTGACACACCACATGAGCAAAATGAAGGGTAAAAATCATATGGTCATATCAACAGATGCAGAAAAAGCATTGACAAAATTCAACATCCGTTTATGATAAAAACTCTCAGCAAAGTGGGTACAAAAGGAATGTACCTCAATATAATAAAGGCCATATTTGACAAACCCTCAGCTAAAATCATCCTCAATGGGGAAAAGCTGAAAGCCTTTCCTCTCAGATCAGGAACAAGGCAAGGACACCCACTCTCACCACTTTTATTAAACACAGCACTGGAAGTCCTAGCCAAAGAAATTAAGCAAGAAAAAGAAATAACAGGCATCCAAATCAGAAAGGAAGAAGTAAAACTGTCTCTATTTGCAGATGACATATTATATAGAGAAACCCTAAAGACTCCATCAAAAAAACTGTTAGAACTAATAAATGAATTCAGTAAAAGTTGCATTAAATTATAAAATCAATACAGAAAAATCTCTTGTATTCTTTACACTAAGACCAACTATTAGAAAGAGAAATTAAGAAAAAAAATCCCATTTACAATTGTATCAAAAAAAAAAATCTAGGAATAAATTTAACCAAGGAGATGAAAGATCTACATATTAAAAACTATAAGACTATAAAGAAATAAGTTGAAGAAGACACAAATAAATGGAAAGATATTCCATGCTCACCGATTGCAAGAATTAGTATTATAAAAATGTCCATACTACCTAAAGCAACCTACAGATTCACTGCAATCCCTATCAAAATCCCAGTGGCATTTTTCAAAGAAAAATAATTCTAAAATTTGTATGGAATCACAAAAAGACCCTGAATAGCCAAAGCAATCTCCAGAAAGAATAAAGCTGAAGGCAATATGCTCCCTGATTCTAAACTATATTACCCAGCTACAGTAATTAAGACAACATGGTATTGGCATAAAAACAGACACATAGATCAATGGAAGGAAATAAACAGCCCAGAAATAAACCCACACATATATGGTCAATTAATTTATGACATAGGAGCCAAGAATACATAATGGAGAAAGAACAGTTTTTTCAATAAATGGTGTTGGGAAAATTGGATAGGTACACGTTAACGAATAACATGTATCTTAGCATGGTGTAGTCACTATCTTACACCACACAAACAAATTAACCCAAAATGGACCAAAGACTTGAATGTAAGACCTGAAACCATCAAACTCCTAGAAGAAAACATAGGGGAACGCTTGTGCACTGTTGGGATTGGAAGTTGGTACAGTCATTATGGAAAACAGTATGGAGATTCTTCAAGAAACTAACAATAGAACTACCATACGACCCAACAATTCCACATTTGTGTATTTATCCAAAAAGTAAAATAAAATAAAACACTAACTTGAAAAGATATCTGCACCCATTGTTTACTGCAGCATTATTTACAACAGTTAAGACATGGAAACAACCTGTGTCCATGGATAGACGAATGGATAAAGAAAGTATGTCTTCTAGTTATAAGTTAATGGATATTCTTTCAAATCATCATTTGAATGACCATAGAGAAGTCCACCATATGGAAACCTCATTATTTATCTAACATATTGAATTTTTGTTATTTTTTTCATTTTTATGTATTATCATTAATGCCACAAAGACTATCTCATATAAATGTTTCTACATTTAAACAAAAAGAAATTGTAGTCGTGCTATATATAATACTATTCAGCCATAAAAAGGAATGAAACCTTGACATTTGTGACAACATGGATGAACATGGAGGGCATTATGCTGAGTTAAATAAGTCAGACAGAGAAAGACAAATTCTGTTATGATCTCATTTACATGTGGGATCTAAAACACAAACAAAACAAAACTAAACAAGCTCATAGATACAAATAACCAATTGGTGCTTGAAAGAGGCGGAGGGGTAAGGGGTAGAAGGAATGGGCAAACTGTTCTTGGGTTTGTTTGTTTGGGCTTCTTCAGTTTAAATAAACTGAATAAAATGTACTTTTATAAAGTAGTTACAGTAAGACCATGGGGACCCCAAGCCTAGAATACTTACTCTCTGGGTCTTTCAAGAAAAGTGAGCCGACCCTGACCTAGAATCACAGAAGGCCAAAACGGCAGAGCCACCGACACACAGACCCCAGTCTATTCTGGAAAAGGAAAAACTGAGCAAATTCAAGTCAAAATTCTGACAGCCCCACTTGGCGTGCGACTGTCACCAGGAGCTTCCCTCTGCTGGGACGTGAAGTGTGCGCCTCGCAGACACGGGCACTTCCATGGCTGAAGCCTGGCGTGCGCGGTGGTAACTGCACAGCTGGGAGCTCGCTCTTGCATAGATTCCCTGCAAGGAAACGGCAGCACCTGCACCAGGTCAGACATGCATGGAGGCGTCACTGCCACCTTCAATCGTCCTGTCTCTGCCGTGCTCGTTACACACTTGGAGTCCTTTAGCCACACACTCCAGTATTCAGTTTTGTCCTCTGCTAAATCAGCGTCACTGACTGCAGCCTGCAGCTGGCTCCTCACCAACGACTCCAAAACAAACGGTGTGGGGAGGAAACCTGCAGTACGCGAGCGAGCCACAGGCCATTACGACTCCATGGGCAACTGGGGGGAGTGGGGGCCGCACAAACACCACCCTTTGTACCCATGAGCAGAGCAGGGCTGTCACATCACAGCTGGCCCTTGGTCTGTCCCCCCAGACCACAATGGGCTAGCCCTGTTAGTCATTCCGGGAGCACTGTGCAGTCACAGGTTTAGGCAAACATCAGGGTCTCACCCACAGCGATTACCATGACCTTATTGTGACGTCACTAAGTTCACATTAAAAGAGGGCTTCCCCTTGTGGCGCGTTTCTAGGATGTCTTAGAGATGGTTCCCGGGCCACCAGAACAGTGCAGAGATGAGCAAATCATTCAAGGTTTCACGCGTGCCCAGTTAAGCCCGCTAACAAGCCTTGTCCAGATTCCAGGCGTCCGTCACAAGGGCACATTCTGTCCGTTCAGCCCTAGTGACCCAGGCAGGGCAAATAAGATGCTAAGTTAGTTCGTGAAAAAAGAGAGCCGCACAGAAGAAAGGGCATAAAGAGTGCAGGCCGTGCTTCTCAAGGCCCAGCACAACAGAACCTTCTGGAGACACAGTGGGCAGCGGTCCGGACCTGCACTTCTCACCAGAGCCCCTCTGAGAACCCGGGTAGGGAACGCTGCTCAGAAAGGCTACGACACAACCTCAGGCAACGACGACCATCAGTATTATCTGCATGATGTCAAAACCGTCATTCCAAGCCTTGTGGAAAATACGAAATTTGTTTTAATTGAGAATAATTTTTTTAAAAGAGCCTCTCTGTCTTTTTTTCTAAATTTGCACCAAAACACAAATTTGGAGAGAAGCTCCTTAATGTCACTGAAAAAGCCCCGGTTAGCTGAAACAATCTGGTAAGAGAAAGAACAGAGTGCCTGGCTGTTGGCGGGAGAACGTATTCAAGTCAGGTGTGGGCAAAGGTGAGAAAGCAGAGAAGTTAAAGTCATCTGAGCGCCCTGTGGGTTTGTCCTCGGGGGCGAGTGGTCACCGCATGGCCTGAGTATGGCCGCCTGAACCATGGGCAGCAAACTCTTACATCCGCTGTGTGAGAACAGACCCCAGCGCCCTGGGAAGTGCCCCCGACCCCCAGTCGCTGACCACTTGGGCGGCACGAAGCCCGATGCCACGTACCCTACCAGTGCCCTTCTCTTGAAAGGGGGCTTTCCTTGAGAACAGAAATGCACACAGTGAAAAGCTTCACTCCCACAGTGGCCCAGCGGCAAGGCAGGAGCCTCTGTCCTGAGAACGCTGACGGCCATCTCGTGAAGCAGGGGGAACGGCTCTGCCCAGGACAAGTGTGGAGCCCTGACCACCCACAACCCGCTGGGCCCCGGCGGTGCCGGGAAGGACACTCACCCTGCAGTGGATGACGACCACATGCTGAGGGTCGCTGTGCAGCCAGGACTCCTGCGCCTTGCAGATGGTGCACACCTTGTCCAGGGGTGGCGCGTGCAGCTCGGGCCAGCCCACGTCCAGAATCTGCAACGACAGAGCAGCCTCAGCTCCCGCCTCTGGGCCCTGGGGGGCCACGTCCATGCTGTTTGTTTTACCAGCATTTTCCCCTCGAGGGCACAGAACCAGCCAGGTTCTGCTTTTCAAACCCCCAGTGGGAACTGCGACCAGGAAAGAAAAAGCGAGGGATTAAGCTGCCCTATAAGACATCTGTTCCTGGGTCTTATCTGCTCTTCCGAGCTGGAATGATGATTCTAGAAAGGGCTCCCAGGAGCCGCTAATGGTGCAAGGCTGGAGGGGAGGGGGAGCGGCAGGATCTGAGATGGGAGTTCTTGGCCGAGCCGCTGCTCAGATTCCTCTGTTCCAACTACAACTGAGCTTGGGAGACTGCAGTGAGCCAGTCCCAGGACCTCGGGGATAACATCTCAGATGGAAGCCGGAGGCACCTGCTGGGGACACAGGTACTCCCCAAGAGGGGACAAATGTGCCCCAAGGCAGAAAAGGCCTCTGCAGCACTCTGTCACCAGAGCCACCCCCTTGGGAACCTGCAGCTGGGCCCTGGGTCCCTCCTTTCCTGTTCCTTCCTTCAATGGGGGAGGGGAGGCAGAGCTCTGCCTTATCATGAAAGCAATAGAAATAGTGCAAACTGATGGGAAAATCGAGAAAATGGCCAGGAAGCAGGAAGTCACATAACTGCTCAGAAGTGACAGCTCTGACATTTCGGGGAATCCCTTAGACCTCTACACAAATGTGACAGGGTGGAGATGGTCAGGCATAAACCCCATGTTCCACCTTTGTCACCTAGCACCCAGCCTGCCAATTCACCATCTCCCTATCTTTGTTATTCTAATGGCCGCAAAATATCCCAACATATGAAACACATATATATCATATATGCCATAACTGACACTTCATCTTAAACACTTCCCCTTAAATCTTTGCTGTTGAAGAGAGATGGAGGGGTGGGGGAGTGTGACTGTACAGAGGTGGCAGAAGGGACATCCTTGTGGGAGAAACGTCCTGTTTGGATGGCAGTGGTGATGACACAGATGTGCACAGGATGAGACGGCAGAGAAACACACACACTCACACGTGCACACACATGCACGCACACATGCCTGCACACACGTGTGCACCCACACGCACACACGTGCACACACATGCCTGCACACTCACGTGTGCGCTCATACATGCACACACGTGCACACACACTCACGTGCACACTCATGCACGCACACACCTGCACACACTCATGTGTGCACACACAACCACATGTGCACACATACATGCTGCCTGTAAACCCAGTGGGGGCTGAACGCAGTCTGTGGATTGTACCAACGTCAAAGCCCTGGCTTTGACACTCCAAGGGCACTGGTGTGGGGTGCTGCTGGTGGTGGGGACAGGACCAGAGCCACATGGGATCTCTCCATGTTGTTTCTGTAATTTCTTCTGTGTGTGTAATTACCTCAAATTTTAAAACATTTTAATTAAAAAAAGTAGTCCATGGATACAAACGGTTCCTGATAACCCTTATCAAGTGAAGTCCCACAAACACTTAAAACAATTTTGCACAGCAGGGTAAGCAGCACTGACATTTTACACACTCAGGATACAAAGGACAAAGGGCCATACCTTTGGGTTCAGCTTTGTGAGGTCGTATCTCTTTTCCGAAAGGTTTAATACCTACGAAGGAAAGATAAGAAGCTATTGGACAAATCAATGTCCTGGGGAATCCAAGAAAAAAACACAATTTCACTTTTACATGCAGTTTACCTTCGACGATTATAAAAGATTAAAATGTACACATATGTCATTGTCACAGAACACAAAAGAAACAATAAAGCCAGTGTACTACAAGGATAGCCCTCAGAATTCCATGGGACTGGCCTTGGGAGGAAGAGGACACAGCCTGAGGAGGGCGGCCCTGCTTCGGCATGAGGCCAGGCCTGTGAGGAGCGGATGCCAGCATTCGGGACCAGCGGGACCCGGGCGTGCCCTCACGGAGAAGCAGGGCTGTTGGGGGAAGCTGACCACGTGTCTAGGAGAGAGGACAATGTTGGAACAACACGGGGCCTGGGAAATGCGTTCCCGTCTGTGTCACTTCTGAGTGTGGACGTCCAGGATGCCCAGGAGAGCCGAGAGGAGGGCTGGTCCTGGAAGTGGGGGGCATGCCTGCTGGGCGGGGGCTGCCTTAGGCACGGCCCGGACACTCACTGCTCGCTCCGTGGAACAGGCTGCCTCTTGGACCCTGGGACACGAACCCCACTAGCATGACACGGCCTGACAAAGCGCGTCCCACTAGACGGCCGGGGCCATGGTCTGCGGGTCCCAGAGCTGTTCTGTGTCCACGTCCAGCTGTCAGGACACCACTGGGACGTATGTGGGGAAGAGATAGGCTCACCGGGCTCTCAACTGAGGCACTTATAAGTGTCTTCCCTCAGAGTTTTCAAAGAGGTCCTGGTCCCCAGAAAGGCAGGGGCCCCACCCCAGCCACTGGGCAGGAGTGCTCTGGCCCCGTGAGGCCCCACCCAACGTGAAGGGAGGGACTCCCAGGTCCCATCCCTGTCGTCCAGGCCATGGGCCTTCCTGAGGCAGAGGGCGCGTCCTGCCCCCCACCTGGGCACATGCCAGGAAGAGGCCCACGGTCTCCGAGAGAAAGGAAAACATCCCGGAGAGGCTGAAGCCGACATGACGCTCCCAGGGACCTTTGCTCGGCTCTCCCTGCCTGGAGCCAGGTGGCGCTGAGGACGGGCATTGGGGGACAGCAGCAGGTCTTTGGGGACCAGGAGCCAGGGGAGCACTAAGTGCTCCGAGCCAGAGGGTCCACTCCCGGCTGCCTGCCCTCTGGGGCCCTGTCCCAGCTACTCTGTGATCTGAGGGGATGACAATCACGGCAGATAAAAAGGCCTCCCAGGCAGGGCAGAGGCTGTGGGTAGATTTCACTCCGGAGGGATGGCACCTGGGACAGAGCAGTCGGGCCATGCTATGTGGTGGGCGGGGGAGGCGTGTCGAGACAGAACCAGGGGACACCGGGGACTCTCCCCCTCTAACCTGGGCTCCAGGTGCACGTGTGGCTCCAACCACGTGTCCTGGCTTCCAGACGCCCGCCCTCATCCTCCTGGTCACTTCAAGAGGAAGGGCTGCCTCACCAAGCCTGTGGCGGGTGCTGGGACGGCCATCCCTCCCCCCCGGTGTCCCCTCAGTGCACACGGGGCAGCAGCTGGCAGCTGGGGACCGTGGACAGGGAACCCTCCACAGCACCGAGGGGCGGCAGGAGGGACAAACACTCCCCTAGCAGCTGCTCCTCAGCACCAGGAACCGACCTCCCCACCCGCAGCTCAGGGTCCCCAAGATGCTGGCGCACCCTTCCCGTCTCAGCAACTCAGCGTCCACACTGTCCCCAGCCGTTTGCTCACCAGGTAGTTGTCCCCATGCTTGGACCTCAGCATGCGTGTCACTTCCTGCAGGCTGTGCAGGTAGGAGTCCTCCGAGCAGCCTGCGGGGAACGACACGGCGATGATCCGCTCGGTGATGTAGGTGAGCTCCAGCTCGCGGCCGTCCTCCATGCTGGGGCCGCGCACTGCCGGCCTAGGAGAGAGCGGCGTGTCTGCAGGGCGGCCACACGCTGGCCTCAGGAACCTGGGGATGCGTACTGGGGTTTTGCCGTCCCCTCATCCTAAGTGTGCTGTCACCACAGGATGGCACCATCTAAACGCCCTTAACGGTCACAACTGGGGACTGCAGGCCACTAGCAGCGAATAACCAGGAGACAGAGGTGTGTGGCCTAAGGATCTGCAGCGGGAGCAGGGCTCAGACACCGGGGCCTTGCTCTGGGGTCAGGGCAGCTCTGGGCAGCGGAGAAGCGCCGGGGCTGGGGGGTGGGCGCAGAAGCTGAGGCCGGGAGGAGCCTGCAAGTCCGTGTCAGGGAGCATCGGGGGCAGGTGGGGGGCCCGCGTCCCAGGAGGAGGCCGCAGAGGGGAGGACCTGGGACAGACCCCGGCGGCTGCGTACTGACGGGGCACTTCCGCTCGGGGAGGGCCGGCTGGTGACTATGAGAGGCGCTGTGTGCGGGCTCTGCCCCGACTGCACCTGGGGCAGCCCAGGGCGTGCGGCACAAGGCACAGGTGGCAGGTACTTTTTTCTCCACCTCACGCACCAGATATGGACGCGTAAGAGTTGTGATTCCTTTTAAAAATCAAGTCAAAATTCTGTGAATACTGACATAAAAATAAACAATGTGCCTCTAGAGCCATCACGGACCATCCACGTGCCGTGGGCTGTGCCGTTCCTCGGAGGCACAGACAGAGCTCGTTCCCCGCGGGAGGCTCAAGCCCGGGACTTCCCCAAGCCACACTCCCACGACCAGGCCATGGCTCTGTAATAGTTACCGAAAGCCAATCCCATGTTTCCGGCTTCTAATGCCAGATCTCACCCAGAGACAGAGACGTAATGTGACGTGCATACAGTGCCTTTGAACATTTATTTTTAAAATCAGAAAAGAAATGAAGATTACGGCAGAATAAACTGCACCATGCCCAAGGCTCCTCTGAGGTCTGACCCAAGGCCAGGGACACTCACCTAGATGACCTGTCACAGCAAAGAGAAGCAGACGCTGAGGCACCTCCCGGAGCCTGCAATGACGAGACACGTGTCACTCCGCAGTCACCCGCCCCGCCAGGCCCCACGTCACAAACCCCAGAGGATGGAGGCTGACAGCTGTTCCGTGGTTTGGTCATAAATGGACAGTCACACCCTGTAGCTGTTGGCTCATCTTATCACCTGGGAGGGTGTCCAGCCCTCGGGCCGCAGAGCCCAGGTGGCACAATCCATGAACCAAGAGTGGGCACGGTCCATGGGGGGGCAGGGAGACGCCCCCAGGCTTGTGCCTCATGCAGCAGGTGCCCCACCAACACTGGCAGCCGTTACCACTGGCACCGTGAGATTTACGTGAAAAAAACCAATTACAACTTTGAGAGAGTTCTGTTATCTACTCCTTGTCTCAAAGCCTACCCAACAGGAAGAAAAGCTCAGGTTCTCATTCCTTCAGAGTTTGCGGAACCCTTCTGTGTGTGCACACGTGTGTGCGTGTGTGATACACTAAGTCTGCATATGCTGTATTTCAGGAGATGCCCCCAGCAGTTCTAGTGGGAAATGTGTCCGTGGGGAAACTGAGGCGCAGAGAGGTTCAAGGTGCTATCAGGACGGAGGGGCAGGGGGACGTGATGGCCCCACAGCTTCCCCCAACGCCCTTGCTCCCCAGACCCTGCTGCATGGACCAGCCCAGGCCGGCACCCCCCCCCAGGGGGGTGACACTGGGTGGCGTGTGCAGCAGGATACCCTGAGCCTGCCTCGGTGGACAGAGCCGCCTTCTCAGACAGGACCTGACACCCGACTTCACCTGGTGACCCCCTTGGGCTCCTGGCTAACCTTGGCTCCCACAGAAGGCACAGAGAACGACGACCAAGACTATTTGGGGATTAGCAAGACAGACATTTTCCTGAAATCTCACCAACACAACGCCTAAGCCAAGTCCAACTCACAGGGTCGTGACCTCACCCTCAAACCGAGGCAGAACCTGGATCACACGTTGCTCCCCTGAGACTGTGTCAGGAGCTCACCCTGGGGCGTCCACACTGGCCAGCTGGCCTTCCCTGGCCAAGACACTCGTCTCTAGTTTGTCTCGTCTTCTGGCACCGAGATGGTGCCATCAGCGGTCAGAGCCCTGCTCAGCCAGCATAGGATGGGCTTGCAGACCGGGCCGACCGGGGCCGGGGGCAGCCGTGCAGCCCAGGGCTCCCACGTCCGAGACTGGCCTCCCTGCAGCTGCAGGCGTCACGCCCGGGCCCAGCTGTGGCCGGCGGCTCACAGACTCGGTGGCTCTTTCCAAAGCCTTGACGGCTCAGGCTGGACGAACGCCGAGCAGTGAGATGGTTGTTGGCCTGTGAGAACGGCAAAGACTGAAACGCACAAAAGAGCTTTCTTAACGTATTGGTGAAATGCAGACTGATTCAACATCGTAGGGGTTCGCTCATCAGTCTGTAGGAAAAGCACTTCACGGAAGTGACGCGCATGACTTAGCGACAAGAGGATGTGTCCTCGGAATGACCAGAAAAGTGCGCAAACCTGTATGCGCAAGACAGCGGGCCGAGGGCCCAGCCACATGCCAGGTGAGGTGTCCACAGGAAGCTGTGCGGCTGTGCAGATGGAGACGGACGTGTGGGCAGGAGACACGCAGGACGTGTGACAGCGACGCCACCCAGGTCCCGACGGCCACTGTGCTGCTCCACCTCACGTGACATGTGTATGACACACATACACACGCAGCGGGTTAACGGTCTGGCCAGACTGCAGGCTGATCAGGCCACTCTGTTTCTAGAATGTTCTATTCCATTTTGTTTCTTCTGTGTGATTTTTCCCTTTCCACTTAGAACACAGTTGATCCTGTAACTGGAGGGAGAGGGCGTCCTGCCTCCTGGGTCAGCTCAGATGGACTCTCAGCTCCCGGGGCGGCAGCCAGGCCTCCCCCCCTCCCCGTGGAAAGGCCCTACCTGCCACCGAACTCAGCGGCCCTTCCGGACGGCAGGCAGCGAGGGAGCCACCGAGGGTGGACACCAAGCACTGGGGACAGTACTGTTCCTGGGCCCCTACAGGTGCTGCCCAGTCACCACGCAGGGCCTGAGAGCGGCCTGCGGCCTCGCCGTGGCCACGTCCCTGCCACTGGGGCCATCTGACCACCACATCCATGAGGCCACCCAGCCCGCCCTCCCTCCTAGTGGCCACATCTCCCTTAGGACTCGACAACCGGTCACAACACATCCTCAAACCTTGCTGTGAAGACTGGCCGTGCGCTTTTCAGCTGACCAGGTGAGCCCAACCACCACTGTGCTTGAGAACCACGGCCCGGGGGTCCCCCCGTTCACAATTTCATTGCTGTATCACATAAGAACGCACACACGTATTAGCAACTACATACGTAATTCACGAGGTATTAAAACTCACGACATAATTTATAAGGAACGTGACACTGCGTTCCATCACACTACACTTCCAACTGAACACAAGTAGGTCTGAGCCGCGAGGGCCGCGTGATCAAAGCTGTCTGCAGACCAGTGCCCTCAACGATGACCCAGCACAGAGGGAGCTGGTTCCGAGCTCACGTCTGTGCATTTCTAACGACAGGCTCCCCCGGGTGTGTAAACGCACGGTGGTGAAACAGCAGGGGAGCATATACCGAGGCAGGGAAGCGTTGGGGTCCTGCGGCCAAACCCTCCTGCTGACGTCCACGCACTGCTGTGACCAGGCCGAGCTGCCTGCGACGGGCACCCCAGGAATGTGCACTGTGGCCCACAGCGGGGGCCCCATCACCTCTCTGGACATGACACACACAGGCTGAGTTTCGAGGAGCCAGCAGGGCCTCTTCCAAAAGCCTCGCCTTTCCACACCCTCTGCTCTCCTGGCTTCCAGGTCCACAGGGACTGTTTTACATTTGCTCTGTAATTTCCCCCCAGAATTAGCACAGGGGCACGTGACACTTCCTGATCCAGAGGGCACAGCCCTGGGCAACTTCTGGGCCCTGGGAAATGCTGGCCTCCAGGAGGGTAGAGAGGCTGCACCTAAAGGGACAGCTCTCTCTCCCTGTAGCAGCTTCACCGAGGGGCCTAGCCAACCCTCACCCCCAAACGGCCTGGGCTCCATCGCTCTTTGCATGGATGGATGTAAGAGAGACACAGAGATGACAGATAGATAGACAGATAGATAGATAGATAGATAGATAGATAGACAGACAGATAGATACGGGGTGACATAGAGAGGTACACAAACAGATACATGGAGAGATGACATACAGAGTCATAGGTGTGTAGGTAGATAAAGAGAGATAATTAACCAAATGCACACACACTCAAGGCTATAAAGAGAAGGCCCGGCCTCGGCCTGCCCTCCCGTCATTTCTCCATTTCACCTGCAGATTTAGACTGAAGCGCTGTGCACTGATTTGGAACAATCAGACACGATCCATTCCTGTAAGTTTGTCAATAAAGAGCGAGCTCCTTGAAGCAGATCCTTCGTGCATTCCAGCCCTGCCCCACCCCCACTACCTAACCAATGCCGGGGCTGGAACCACCACACACCCCTGCCCGCCCCACCAAGGGCAGGGAGGTGGGCTGAGGCCCTGGGGAGAGGCATTACGTGGTCGTGGTCGTGGTCGTGGATAGAGCCTGCCTCAGGGGGAGCTCAGAGGTGCCGAGGCCTGGGACGGGCCATCTGCAGCTGGGGAAGCATGGAGGGGACCAGTGTGGCCAGAACACATGAGAGAAGGGGAAGAGACAGGAGGGAGGGTCCTCGGGATAAAGAAGGGAGGCCCTCACCCCAGTCCAGGGGCCCCCAAGAGGCTGCAGAGAAAGCCCTGGCCCCCGACCCTCGCCCTGCTGCCACTCACCCCTTCCAGCCAGCAGTGCCCCGGGGGGCTGGGCCTGGGTCCATCTGGTCACGCACGCCCCAGGGCTCAGGACGGAAGGCACTCTGTGTGCCTTTACTCGGGGTACAGAATATGCCTACTTTTGGGGTCCAAAAGCCAGAGCCCTCCTTGTATATCACAGCACGTTCCATAGCTCAAGAATGATGGAGAAACCATCGTAGTTTATTGAAGACGCTCCCTGACTCACAAGAAACACTGCCTCCCAAACTGGTACAAGAAGTTTAAGAAAATCTCTCAGATTCTGGGCCCTGGGACTCTAGATGTGTGCTGCAAAGTCCTTTCCTCCCACATCCTCGGAAGGCCTCGTGCTGTGGGCTCAGGACAGACACCAGTGTCCCAGGAGACAGCAGTGCCATTTGTCCTGTGTCCTGTCCTGGTGTCTGGAGCCTTGCAACCCTGGTCTCTCTGCCCGGCCCAGCCTCCTTCCCCTCGGAGCTTTGCACGCTCTTATCACCACCTGCAACTTCTAAAGGCGCTAAAAAAAGAAGCGAAAGGGACCCTGCACAGGCGATGTGTTGATGGTTAACCTGGGCAGGTGAACCCCAAACCCACACGCTTCTGCTGAGAGGTCCAGCTGCCCGGCCCAGGGCTTATCTGGCTGCACCGGGCAGTCCTGGGTCCCGATGGAGTCAGCAGGGGCCTTCGAACAGAATGACAGCCATGGCTCCAGCGCTTGGAAGCCTGGCTGGTCCTGGAGTCCACACGTCCCCGGGTCAGAGGCAGAGGGCGTGTTCGCTCCCCTAGATAAAGAACCAGGTGAGCTGCCCAGAAGTGCTTGTGACTCAGTGTATGCTTGAAATTATTTCTTTAGCTAATGGGTTATTTTTATATTTGCAACAGACACAGCAATAGCAATTTTGCAGCCGTGGGATGTAAGCCCAGGTGGCCATCTTTCCAGCGAGGACAATGAGCCCCTGCGGTTTACCTGCCGACACAACGTGCTTTATTAACAGAGACAGAACCCCTAGTGTTGCCCATGGGGTAGGGGTGGGGGAGGCTGGGCTGGATGGCATGGGGGCCAAGATATCGTTTTGGGGGGAGAAACTGGCCCAGGTTTTGACAAAGAGCCTGGCGCCTCTTTAGATTGTCTGGTCCAAACTCAGGCTCGGCCACTGTGTACCCGGAGGTCCTCGTCTTTGCAGGCCAGGACCACAGACCCTACGTCATCTGGGCTTACAGACCACTCAGGACAGGCAGGGAGGGCCAGCTGTTCACGCGGAGATTCTGCAGTGTCCTGTCGGGTAGGTAGCAGGTCACCGCACACAGCACACCCTGTCCCACAGCGTCCCGTCCTGCAGCTCGTCACCCCACAGGGCCCCGTCCTATCGCGGGCCAGCCCTCAACACCCTGTCCCACAGGCACCATTTGCCGAGACCACTGGGCAGCTCGAGAACACTCGGGACACTGGGCCCAGCATCTCTGAAGGAAATGCTTTCCCAGCAACGACTACGCCCTTTCGGAGAGGCAAGCGCTCTGCCGAGTTGGGGACCGAATGACACGCAGCCAGGATGCTGTCCCGGCACCACCAGCCCCACCCCTTCAGATGACGGCCTCTCTCTAAGTCTGAATAACGAGAACTCTGAGCACGCCAGCTGTGGGGCCTCGGCTCCTCGTCCATGAAATGGGCTAGGAAGGTGGCAGCCTTCTCTGCGGGTCATCGGCGTCAGAGCAGGGAGGCCTGTCACAGGGAACAGGACTCCCATGGGGAAAATGCCTTGTGTCGACAGCGACATTCTCAGGCAGCTCCGGGAGCAGGAGGCAGGCCACAGGGCGTGAGGACGGAGGTCACTCAGTGGGCAGTGTGACGTCCGCAGGGGACAGAGGGGTGCTCCATCCAGAAGACACAACAGCAGCAACCCCCACCCCCGACACACACAGTGGGCCTGGCACGTGTGTACGTCCTGCAGGCGGAACAGCCTGGGCAGGGGGCTGGCCTGGCCCATGCGGCCCTGGGCGAGCGGCCCCCGCCCCGCAGCGCACCTTCACTCTCCAGCCCTGCCTCTCAGCCCTCCTTCCAGTTCCCCCAACACAGTCCACTCCCTCCTGCCCCGGGGCCTTTGCACAGGCCACGCAGGGCCCCCACTGATCCTATATCTCCCAGCTCAGAGCATCTCCGCACAAAGGGCCCCGATCTCCCTCCCCGTTTGCATATCCCATCTACCTCCATGACGCAGAAATCATTAGCTCTGTGATTCCTGTCTGAGCTCTGCGTCCCCCCATGAAGACACCTGCCTGCCCCCAGGAGCTCAGCACCTGGATCATCCTCCTGCACAGAACTCAGGTCTGCAGGATGAAGGAATAAACCACCTGCTGATGCCCAAGTGTCGCTCAGAGGCCTGGGGTGGCCTGTTTAAGAGGCACGGGATACGGCGTATACGTTTCAGTAACAAACACCTAGAGGGCTTTATTTTTAGGGTAACAGCAATCAGTGTACCCAAGAGGCTTAAACAGAATTGTCATCTAACAGGAGAATGAAGAGCCATAAGTCTATGCCTTGGCCAGGTTGCTGTAACACATGGAATCAGTGAGAAGTGGGGGGGCTGACTCAGGAAGAACAGACCGCTGGACAGCCATGTGGTGAAGCGCCACACGTCGGCTCAGCTGCACCCCTGGGACCGCCGACTGGGTGGGACTCGGCTGCAGTACCACGCGCCTCGCTAATGCTTTCTCCTGGAACCCCCCTCCACCAAAGACGGGTGCTGAAGCAGAAGCAGGGCAGAAGTGCTATGCCCGGGCACACCACTGACCTCCGCCAGGGGGCTGGTGGCAACTGTCACCAGGCCAGCCCTCGCTCCTGCTCACCGGGGGAAGGGCAGCAGCCGGATGCCTGAGCTGGAGAGATGGAAGCCTGGCCCTGCTGTCCCTTCCTCCTGCCCGCTCTGCCTTTCAGGTGAGGAGCCAAGAGAGGAAGACCTTTCATGGGTGCCATGCCAGGAACCTCGGCAAGGTCTGGCAACGCAGTGAGGACACCGGCTTCGCTGGAGTCACCGGGGCTGCGTGCTGCACCCAGCCGGGCTGGCCAGCCCTGACCCGCCCTCTGAGCAGTTCCGTAAAAAGGAACAAAAGGGACATTGCGTAACGAGAGCCAGATTCACAAGGAAGCTGCATGTGGCCTGGTGGCAGGTGCACAAGGCACAACCGGGCTGGACTCAGGGAGAGACCGGCTGATACACCTCTGCACGTTTTTAGTTTCCCCAGGCAAGTGGAGAGAAAACAGATGGAAAACCTTTTTCAAAGGCAACAACCAGCCACACTCAGCTGACAACCCTGAAGGCACTTATTTGTTCATTCATTCGCTCACTCACTCACTCACCCCCTGGCAGGTGGGGTGCAAGGGTCATACACACACACACACCGTGGAATCCTAAGACCTGAGACTGAAGCTGTGTCCACCGCTTTCCGTGATGCGTGACTCTGGGAATTCACTCGACCTCCCTGTGACTCAGTTTCCTCATCCGGGAAGTGGGTGGTGCCGGATTAGATAAGGAAACACGTGTATGAGGCTAAGAACAGCACCTGGCCAGTAATTTGTGCTAAACAAATACCAGCTATGAATTCAGTCATTGTATCTGGGTACCAGGCAGGGACAGGCCCGAACTGCAAGTGCCCCACAAGCCTCCTAAACACGGAAAGCAGCCGAAGCGGCAGCACCACCATTCTCAGCCAGGGGATAAAGATTAGACAAGGGAAGTGCTTCTCCAAGTCAGATTCCAACGAGACGTCTTTCCCTCCGGGTGAGAACCCAGGAGCAAAGTCACCACCAGGACTGCACACACGCCTGAGCTGTCTCCTTAGCCCCCAACGTGAGCGGGATTCCCATGAACGGCCAGAAAAATACACCCGGCTGAAGTTAGGACACGAACATAACATCATTTTGCCCCCACGCTCAACGGGAAGCAAGGTTGGCTCAGACTGCGGCTATTTGTTACCCAAGCCTCCGAATCCTGAGCTGTGTCGGCTGCTCTGAACCATATGGGATGAGGGGGCTGATGAAGGCAAAGAGGAAGGGGTGTCCCCACAGCTTTCACAGTCAAGTCTGATGCCCCCAGAGTGGCTGGCGGGCAGCGGCCGCCCCCAGGACGCAGCTGGCGGGGCCAGCTCCCTGGCGGCGCTCAGGGGAACTTTTACTGCTGCTTTGCTGCAGAGCACGACGTGAGCAAACAGAGCAGGGGCGGTAAGACAGACCCAGGGCCGAGCGCACGTGGCACGCACAGCCGCTGCCGGTCCCTCGGGGGCTGGAACTTACTGCGCTGGGCGGAGGCCGTGGCCAGGGCGGCTCCTTCCAGAAGCTGATCCTCCGACCGCCTTGCTCCTTGCCTGCCTTTAGTCCAGCACCCTCTCCCTGTCACTGGCCTGACGTGGCCACGGGAGCCGTCCAGCAGGTGGGACAGCCCGCCCCGAGTGGGGAGGTCCCCAGGCAGTGGCACGCCCGCTCCCGGCGCAGTACGCATGCCTGTACATAGGGCAGGAGCCTGCAGACCAGGAAGGGTTGCACAGAGCAGGGGCCGAGCCCTGCCCTCTGGGGCACAGAAATGGGGTCCAGTGGTGGTCTCCTGTCTCCCGAAGCCCCCCAGGAGAGAAACCTGCTATGGGTTCCTGGGGGCAGGTGCTCAGCCTGCGCCCCGGAACCTGACAGGTGCCTGGTGACCATCTGCCTGCTTTCCTCCTGTGTCCTTTTTAATTAATAGCACACCGGGAAACAAACACAAGAGCAAGGTCAGCATGAGGAGCCGGACAAGGGAGAAGAGGGGCAGGGGCCCAGGGGAGGGGAACGCAGAGGGCTGCTCTCCCCTGAAGCCACGTGCTCCCTGGGCTCCCAGGTTCAAGGAGACTGTGGCTGTACATGCCTCAAGTCCTGGGGACAACGGTGGGTTCACAGGTCTCCTGACCTGTGTGAGACTCATGTAATTTGGTTACTTGACACCCAGAGGTGAAGCGAAGAGGGAAAGGACAGCAGAACCAGAGCCCTGTCCCCACCAGACCAGCAGCTGCAAAGGGGACCTGGGCTGACGGCAGCTGGGTGCCATGCCTTAGGGGTCTTGGCTCCCGAGGGATGGTAGGGGCTTCCTGCAGGGGACTTGGGGACAAGGATCACATCAGCAGAATGGGAGCCTGAGCAGGACTTTTCACCCCCCAAGTTTCACGGCTGTGCAGGTTGATAATGGAGCCTCACGGACTCGTGAGGACGGAGGAACTGGGAGCTCGGAGCCAGCACCTATGACTGCCACCAGCCCCTCAGGGAAAGAGGGCACCTGCCCAGCTCCTGAATTTTACCAGTGCAGTGTGGCCGACTGCAGACCAGCTGCCTGACCCTGAGTGGGTCTGCCGGTCAGTCCGGGGCCCTCGGCCAGGTGCTGGGAGCGAGCGCGCCGTCCCAGAGAAAGTCCACGCCGGCCTGGTGGCCGGGAGACAGAGGCTGCGGGATGGGAGATATCTGCGGAAATCGGCAAATGCTACCGGTCAGGGCTTTTCTCCCTGAAGACCTCTGTTAAACACTGACCACACGCCTGCCTGTGTGACCTCTGGAAGCTTCCGTTTCCCCAGGGGTACGACGGGGTGACCGCTGCACACAACCCAGAGCACGGAGGTAAGGCACATGGAGCATGGCACGCAGCACAGCCTCGTGACGTTTGTTCTGCTCTTACTTCGAGGCCATCCACACAGGAGGGAGGGCAGGGGAGAGAACGAGAGAGCTGGCAGCTGCTGAGTTGGCCAGCGAGACCTGGCAACGAAGGACGGAGCCAACCAGAGCTGGTCCCCTGACGCTGAGGACATGAGTGGTCCTGAGTCAGAAACAGGGCCCACAGGACCAACACTATGGGCGCCAGGGGGCAAGCATGTCACAAAATGACCTAGAGGACACGGCCGGCAGGACACGACCGGCGCCCGTCCTGCTCCCCGCCGACCTCTCCCCAGGTCTGGAGCTCACGAGCCAGCAGCTTCCTGGCAGTTCTGGTCAGAGCGCCTCCAGCACTGTCATCTGTCCTCGGGGTGACAGACCGTCCACAAAGCTAAGCAGTCTTCCCAGGACCTCGGCCATGTTGGACAATTTACTACAGTAACTTCCTCTCTCTTCCCCTGCCCTTTCTTCTAAGGAAACGACAGCCACATCTCTCTGCGAGTACATCCTTTAAAACAGGCTGCCTCCAAGGGCCCTTCTATGGCATGCTGTCAATGTTTAACAGGAGGCTCTCCAGGAAAGAAACAGAAAACAGAAGGAAAAGAACCCTGACTTGCAGCGTTTGGCCGTTCCTGTGGCACAACCCCCCCCCCCCACGGCCCCCCCACGTTTCCTGCATCACTGCACGGAAAGCGAGCAGGGACGGCCCCCGCCCTCCCAAGGACAGGCTCCCGTCACCCCAAAAAGCTCCACAGCCCTGCCACCCCCACTCCCCTTCCCCCCTATTTTCCCGCCTAGAGTAACTCCTTCAGCACCGCCCAAACCAAGCTTTCAAGAAACGCCTCTCACCACCATGCTTTTGTGCCGCCAGGACCGGAAAACACTCCTGATGTCCACGGAACTTCAAATTCACCCAGTGACCAGGGTTTACAGCTCCCCCAAGCACCACCCAGAGCAGCACCTCCCGGCACTTCTGTCACCGTCCTGACTGCCATTTCAGAGAGGAGACAAGCGGGGCTCAAATCCTGTCTGTGTCCCACGGACAGGACACTCCTGCTCAAGCAGGCAACCCTGTCACTCAAGTCCTTGTCCACGAAAAGGGGAATGACTTCTACCCGGGTGTAGTGAGTGGCACCCTCCACATGCTGCAGGCAGCCAATTAACAGAGAAGCCTGTCCCCAAAACATCCTGCCAGTTTTTCCACCTAGTACCCGCGTCTGTACCAAGGAACATTTCATCTCCAAGGCATCCTGACAGGTTAGAGCCAATCCAACGACTCTGAGGTGACACAGGCCTGGGCACAAAGAAGCCTGATAAACACGCCCAGTGAGTCTTCTCGGACCCACCCCACCCCACACGAGTCCTGTCCCCAAACGATGTCTATCTACTGCGTCTGGAACACGACAGGCTGCACGGGAATCACGCATGATCCCACTCCTCCCCGAAACGTGCTTCTGTCTTCACAGGGGAGGAGACAAAGTCCCCGGGTACCTAACCTCCCTGTCCAAGGTCACCTGTCTACTCAGTGCCAGCCACAGCCCCCCAGGTGGGTGTCCTGGGCCCACGGCCCGGCTGTCCCTCCCCACAGGCCCCACAGCTGTGCAGACGGACAGGACACTCACCCAGGTCTCTTTCACGTGACAGGCTCACGGCACAGCATGGCGTCCCACTTCACCCAACCAGTGGTGACAGCCTCCTGCCTTCCTCCACACTCCGGGGCTTCATCCGGGGCTGCCTCATGGGTTTAGAACAGCAATGCCTCTCGGATGCACAAATCTCCCCCAAGCCCCACCCCCACTCAGGGCCGTCAGGTGTCCAGTACAAATTGAATCTGGAAATAATAATGAAACAAAATAAAATAAAGGTTTGAAAAATAAAGCGAAGTCAAATCAGTCTGCAGGGAGATAAATGGTAGAAAGCGGGAGGCTGGCGAAGGAGCCGCCCTGTGCAGCAGGAACGACTGGTCTACCCTGCCCTCCCCGGAGGGCACACGGGCTGGGAGACCCTCACGGGGCACAGCACCCGTCCAGCCGCTCACCCCAGCCGCAGACCAGGGTCCCACCTCCTCGTGGGAGGCCAGCTCTGGGAGCCTGCAGGGGCTTTTCACAGATAAAAAGTACTCTCTTTCTTACTATAAAAGCAAGTTATTTTATTGCAGAAAATTTAGAACACGTAGACACACAAAAAGAAGATGGACTCATCCTCCCACAACTGCCTTCCCTCCCCCAAGACCACCACCGGTAGCCACACAGGAAAGCAGCTGCCCGACTCTCTCACACACGTGTTTCACACAGAACAGCCCTCATGTCCACACCACCCAGTGCACCACAGAGGGCTCTGCACAGCGAGGCGGCGGCCACGGCCCCGCACGATCGCGGCTTCCCCTCCACCTGAACGCTATTCAGGCCCCCGTCCTTAGTGCCGCCCGAGGATAAACACCTACGCGTGCATCCCGCTCCACGGTTCATGTCACAAGACCCTCCCGGGGCCCGTCTCCTGGAAAGCAGAGCCCGTGTTTCCAGGACCGTGCACCAGACTGGAGCAAAGGTCCCAAGATAAGGAGCTCACTCAATCCTCTACATCCGAGAGTATTTGATCCCCTTTCTCAAGAAGGAATCGCCTTAGCAAAGTTAAAGAGGGATTCGAGGTGTGGGGGTAGTCATGAAACCAGTGTCCCAAAGACCAGGGGCAGGGAGGAGAGGACGGGCCTCAGAGCATCTCTGCACGCACCCCCACCCCTCCCCGGGTCAGTGCTGGACCAAAGATGGGCTGTGCTCCTAGGATGGGAATCCCCTAACAGGAGAAGCCACACCCCTCCCGCGCCCCCAGCTCCTGCGCTCCAGAGGCCTCAGGGAAGAGGTGTCTGTCCTCAGAGGTGCTCGCCCACAACCCACCAGCCCCACCGGGTGCCCTGTCTCTCTCTCTCCAGGAAGTAAGTGCTGACTGTGTGCGGCTCGGACACAGTGTGGGGACAGGGGGTACACACAGGTGTGGAGTGGAAAAGGCACCAGGAGCTCCATATGAGAAGTTGTTTCACAAAAAGGCCGGGGAGAACCAGCCTGAGGTGGAAATGGGTGACATGCTCAGAAAGATCTGATGGAAACTACTAAATGTCAGCGGGGGAGGAGGAGCAGCCGCTAGCCGACCTCTGTGCAGCTCCTCCGTCAGGCTGGCTCCAGTTCCGCTGACGCTGATCCAGCATCGGCTCTGAACAGGAGGCCTTCGGATTAACCGGAACATCGGGGAATCCACAGATTAGACCAGACTAGACCAGGTGCATCCACGGGAAAGCTCATTTATTGAACGATTAACGTTAACAGTCGTTTTTCCCAGCACTTCCTGTGTATGCAGACCCACTGTGGGTGTCGGAAGCAAAAGCACAAACAGCAGATTCCCCACATTTGGGAAACTTGCAATGAGAGAGGGGGGAAGGAGAGGACCATGAGTGTGGAATTAATGCCGCCTGGCAAGGGATGGCATTCAACAAAAGACAAGACACATGCAGAGTGGACAGTGGACGGTGCCTGTCGTGGGAGTGGCTGCAACAGCCACAGTGAGGTCCAGCCCTGCCGCCTGCTGATGGATTCAGCTCCATCTTGCCTTGCTTCTCACCGAATAAACGTGGTCTGTGACGCGGCCCGATCACCGATCAGCTGGCCACGCCATCCGTTCTCGGGGACACAGGCCCGCAGCCGAGCCCCACTCACTGGAGGCCGGGGGCCAGCGGCCACACTCCACAATCCTCTGCTGCCTCCTCCATGAATCTGGGGTCCCCCAAGACCCCAAACCTGTCCACACCACATGCACTGGCTACCGTCAGAATTTAACGAAATTCTGTGCAAACCAACAACATGCGAGCTAAAAAGAAAGAGCTCTGTTGTTGCCGTGGACATAGATACCCACCCGCTTGAGACCTGGGGGAGGGCTCGGTCGCCAGAGCTCTGGAGAGGACTGTCAGACGCGGGCAAATCAGGGCTGATGTGGTCGGATTGTCTTGTAAGCCGCCGGCAGCTTTCCTAACAGTTTGAGGAAGCCCAGACAGGGAGTTTTGGAGGACTCATCGTGTGTGTACATTGTGCAGAAAGGGGTGGGGAACCCCTGTCCCCAGACAGAACTCAAAGGCAGCGCTGATCGGAACTCACAGGCAGACGGTGACTGCCGTCTGTTTTCAGACACAATTAAATGCTCAAGTTTAACGTTAAAAAAACATGTCTTAGGATTCTACAAGTTAACCGATATCCCAGTTCAACAACCACCTACTGACTCTGATCATTTTAAGGGACAGGCTTTACTGAATGTGAAAGCAAATAGATGGCATGTGACACGCAAGCAACCGTCCTGCTTATCAGTGTTGTCACCACAGGGAAAACAGTAACGCTTAGAGCAACTTCAGCCCTGAGCAGTGCTCAGTGTCCCTAAACCCTCTCGGGATTCTTACAGCCTCACCCGCAGCCGGGACCCTAACCGTCCCCACTTTGCCAACAGTGAGCTGAGGCCCAGGCCTGGCAAAGTGAGGAGACACCGCAAAGCCCACGGCCGGGGAGCGGTAGGCCTGGGACTCGGGGTCCGAGCTCCTGCTCCAGCAGGGTGAACCTCGACGTCGACGTCCCGACTTCCCTCGTGGCCAAAAGCCAGGACGTCCGTCTGTCCGTCAGCGCTCCAGCACGACCCCTTTGGGCCTGGCCCCTCCTGCTCCCCACTTCTAGGGTCGAAAGCTGAGTCGCCACCAGAGTCACAGGGTGGGTAACAGGAAAGTGGGCTGGGGTCTGTCCTCTCCAATAGGCAGGTCAGGGAAAAAGTTCTTGGTGGTCAACTGACCCTAATCAACAGCCCACCAACCCGACTGTTATCCAGTCAATACCTAGTCACCGGCCACGGCTTCACCACCACAGTCACCCATCACCATGCTCTAAAGCGTCACCGTGAACACAGGACAGCCTGGTCACACTTATGAGCACCACACAGCACCTCAGCTCTACAGCAGGGGCCATTTTCACCCATGACATCACCAGGAAAAAGCACAAAAATGCAGAAAATGCAGCACCGAGTAACTTGAACAGTGGACACCTGTTCACTGTCAGAGCTGACACAAGAAGGCACCGTCGCCTGTTTGACCCCATCTGGTGGCCTGAGTGGCGAGCGGCTCAGTCGTCCGCCGTCCTGCGCAGCCCGTGCCTGAGCGGGCAGCACAGTGAGTGCCGGTGTGGGGATTAAACACAGCACAGCAAGTGAGCAAATCTGCGAATGCAAAGCCCGCAAACTGTGTGGCTCGGCTGTGACGTAACCCATATAATCCTGAGGATCATTCCATCTTTGACTCACCGTAGAAAACGTCCCATTTCTAACGTCCCCCACAAATCTGTCCTGATAATATTATGAAGAGCTCGAGACTGGGGTTAGGTTCTTCACGCCCAGACGGGAGCTGAGCCTTGGCAGACTGACGCCCAGGCCACAAACGACACTTCCTTCTGAGGACATGCACCCTACCCAGAGCTCCATTTCCCGCTGCGAGTCCCCCGATTTGCCCACACCCTGCATGGAGAAGCATGGAGGGTTTCCGAGACAGAGCCGGAAGGACAAGAGGAGCACACGGTCGTCTGTGCAGAAGGCAGACGAGAGAAGCACCAGGAAATGAGGATGGGCCAAGAGGCCGGGCTCTCAGGGAGGCACCCCAATCCCGGCGGCTGCAGAATCCAGCATCCCCGGGCGTCCCTGTGCCCCCAGGACAGGGCGCCACCCAGGAAGACAACTCCTACAGCAGGTGTCCACACTTCAGCCTGCGTCACAGTCGCCTCCAAGGCTATGGAAAGGGAGACCTGGGGGGCCCGGGATTTCTGAGTCAACAGTCTGGGATGGGGCCAGGGAATCTGCGTCCGGGTTCTCAGATTTACACAGACGCCGCTGGTCCCGGGCCACACGGAGAACCACTGATCTCAACTATTTGTTCGCTGCTTGGTTTGTGCTAAAGACTGTGCCACAATGCACGACACTCGTCTCGTCGAAACATCCCTGTCACTTTCACTCGGTCCCCCAATCTCCCAGCCACCGTCAGAAAAGACCACTGCCGTGACGCTGTCAGCCTCTACTTGAATAGCCCCAAGGACAGGGAGCTCAGTACCTCATTCACATCCAATCTTTTTCAGCTCCTAGTTCTTCGAAGTTCTTTGTTACACTGACTCAGGATGTGTGTGTGCGACTTGGCCCAATTTCTCCCCCGAGCAATCAGTCAAATTAATCCGGGACGGGGGGTGTGATTGCCCCAAGGAAGGGTAAGAATGCACTTGGCCAGGGTGAAACAGCCCTCTGAGCAGAAGGACTGTTTGAAAACAGGCTTCATGGAGCAAATGTTGCTGTTTTAGAAAACAAGGTATCAGCGCCATGTCGTGTGCTGATGAACTCAGCAGGTTTCCAGTGAAACACTTCATCAGGCAGACGCAACGTCTTTCCAGATGTCAGTGTCTGGAACGCCCCACTCACAGGCCAGCCCCGAGCCACTGAGTAATGGGAGACAACTGCAGATGCGCCCTGTCTGTTCTGCTTTGGTTTGGTGTTTTCACAGTCTGATTATCTGCTTCAAAATCCAAGGAAAGTCGGACATCTCTCCAGTGCCTGAACAGTGCAGGTTCTTCCTGCTCCTCTTGCAATTTACTTTCAAACGACCAGGGTTCTTTTTTCAAATGACCAGTAGAATTTCCACATTCTGGGATTTGCTGACCCGCAAAATCATTTGCGATCACTCAGAGACTGCATTTCCTGTAAGCGGTAGCTGGGTCTGGTCTCGGTGTCATTCTGGTCGATTTCTGCAACGGGCTCGGTCGATGGGTGGCCTGTGCTTCCGGGGAGGCCCCATGACCCCCCCATGGAGGTTACAGAGGGTCACAGCCTCGAGCCAGCCCTTCAGTTATCAGCCATCTGAAACACGGCATATGGTACCTATCCCTTTTTCAACACCTGTCAGCTGGAACTCCCCATTACATAAAACGGAGCTACAGGTAGTACAAGAAGAGAAGGTGGAACGCCCCACTGCTTTTCCTTATTCACCAGTTTTCAGGATGAGCGCTTTCCCCAGCATCTCCCAAAGGTAACCAAGGAAGTTTTGCATTTACTTTTTGACATCTATCGTATACATCAGAAAACAATGTCTCAGCCCAAAGTCACAAAGGGGACACTGCTGCACCTGGATTCAGGCCACGTCTGCACTCAGAGGGTCATCCTGGCTCCGACCTACTCCTGAGACCCAGGGGGACAGGCCACCACGCTCCCCACACTCCTGCGCCCCCAGGAGGGGCCGGTGGGGAATGTTCTTGATCCCATTTCAAGGAAACAAAGTGTGAGCTGGCGGAAAAGCCTGTCCACAGAAATGGGCGAGGCCCAGGCAACCACACACAGTTTTTCGTTCTTTCTGTACAGATAAGTCTCCAAATGGGACAAAACTTGCTTTTTTTACAGAAGTGTTCCCTCATCCTCTAGGGAAAGTAAATATTGCAGACAAACCTGCTGTAAATGCACTAGCAGAATAAATATCGGTGGGGCAGCAGCCGTGTGGCCCTGAGCTGCCGGGGTGCCTGGGTTTCAGAAGGGAGGTACCCCGTGGCCTGGCATCCACCACAGAGGAAGGGGAGACCTCCCAAAAAGCTCACAGGCACTTTCGATGAGCTGACAAACAAAACTGCCACAGGCCCCTGGTTTCCTGACAAACTTGTCCGTCAGGGCTAGGAGACTGCAGGCATCACACCCGCTGAGAAAGGAGAAGGTTGGAGACCTAGGCCATGTGGAACCCGAGAGGGACCTGGCTCCAGAGCCCTGGGCTGGATCCCGGCAGAGACTCCTTCTGTGGGGGTGCTGCTGTGTGGGCCTGTTAATGAGGGGCCCCTCTTGCAGGTAGAGGCACGCAGGTAATTGCAGTGCTGTGCCGATCTCACGCCTGACCTCTGTCTGGACTGTCATGCCTCCGCGTCACGCGATGGCTTTGTCTAGATGATGGGCATTAAAAAAGCACTCAATTTTCCCCTTCAATAGTTACTGCTATTCCAGTACGGTGGCAGGTAACCACAGCCTTCCAGGGCCACATGTCCCACGTGGGAGGCTGCAGGCTCAGTGTTATGGAAGAAAACCCTCCACCCCTTTCTCAGCCCCTGCAGACTCCCACCCTGGGGACAGTCAATCCCTGCCAAACACCCCGAGAGCCCTTCCCTGGGACAAGCTGGCTGCAGTCAGCTCAGAGGGCCTGTGCGTGGTGGCCCCAGGCCAAGGGCTGCCCCCAAGCCCACACGAGGGTGGCGGTGGCGGGAGCGCTGAGCCAGGCACACCACACACCTGGACATGAATGGGGCAGGGAGTGACGTGTGACCCAAGGACGGGGACACAGCAGGCAGGTGAGCGTGTGCCGCCTGCAGCAGCGAGGCCCCCCATCAGCCAGGGTCCCAGCTCCCCCAGTGCAGCTGGCACGGTGCCCTCGGTGCTCCCCACACAGGCCCTGTGCCTGGGGCAGATCGGGCCCAGGCCACGAAGAGCGGCTGGCTGGGGGGAGGGGGCTCACCAGAGTGGGTTTTCTCCTCGGTCTGTGGAGGGTTTCCCCTCTTCCTCAGCAGGTCAGTGAACTCAGACGTAAGGAAAGGTGACCAGGAGTTCCTGAGAAGGAGATGCCAATGCTGCCAGGGCCTCTTAACATGCGGCCTCTCCCAGAAACCCGGGCCACCTTCCCGTGACGCTAACAAAAGCGAAAGGCCGGATGTTATTTCAGGCGTGGGAGGGGATGGTGAAACCAAAGCAGAGTGTGGACCAAAGTTTGGTCTGTGGTTAGAAAGGGAAAGGGCAGGTGCCCGAATTCCTGGGAAACCTGGGCCCAGGGCAGGCACACAGGGACCTTTGGCAGCAGCTGCAGGCAGAGGCTGGGGGCAGAGGTCAGAGCCCCTTCCTGTAACCTGGGAACAAGGAGCCACCTCCAAGAACTGGCCCGGGCCCTGCCCTGCCCATTCCAGGGAGGCCGGAGGGGCTCGCTGACTTAACACCAGCCCAGGGCCCCTCTGTCGGCACTGAGCTCTTTGCAGGCCTGTCCCTGGGGAGCTCAGGCTTGCTGGTGACCTCCCACGCCCAGCCACATGCCCGAGGCTTCTCTTCCAAACACTCCATGAACGCCCTCCCGTCGTCTGCACATTCACAAGCCCCTCACACCCGTCGTCTGTGAGCTTGGCCACGCGCCAGTCCTGCCGGTACATCCTCTGGAGAGGTAAGGACAGGGCTCCGGAATTCTTGTCCATATCCAAGCTCCTTTCCACTGTGCGTCATTCTCTCACGAAAGCCAGCTGTGCATTTGTGAAAATGGTCAGGGCCTGTCCTCCTTCTCCAAACGTATTCCGCTCCACTCAAGTGACAGTCACGAGTACAGGGAGAGTTAGAAGAGGCATCTTCAGGGGGCGAAATGCAGAGTTACAGAAAGGCAAATCTGAGCTAGCTCAGGACTCTGGCTTTCCATTCCTCTCCACTGGGGCCCATATAGCTTTACTGGGATCCCCAACCTCACGGAGGACTCTGAGAAGAAACAAAACTGTAATAAGTGAGCAGCTGAGAAATGGAGCTGAGTAATGAACTGCGTCACCCCAGCCGGGGGCACGGCCAGCTCTGAGCTGTCCTCGAGGGGCTGGTGTGTCGGGATCACAGGTGCGAGAGAACCGTGGGGACAGGGGCCTGGTCCACCTCTCCACTCATCTTGAGATTTTCCCAAACGCCGCCCTTCTTCCCCCAAGTTGTGAAGCGTGGGACATTCCTGTCAGTGTGTGTGTGCCACGCAGATGCACAACCAGCCAGTGTGGGCGCTCCCCCCTCCGCAAACAGGGACCCGCCAGTGTCGCACGGGGCTGGAAGGGCAGGCTCTCCAGCAGAGATGACTCCACAGCTCTGTCCCCTTTCCAGCTGTGCGACCGGGTCGTGTCTCTGCTCTGCCCTCCGTCCTGACCGAGCCTCTCGGCGTCCCGGCTCCATCCTCTCCATGAGCCCCCCGTACACAGAGGTCCTCCATGGGACCTGGGCACGCACACACTCCACACGCCCATGCATGCACATGCCTGCACCAACACCAGGCATGTGCACAGACACAAAGGTGCAGCGAACAGACCTCAGTCTGGAAACTCCAGCCTCGGACTCTGTAACCTGACGCCGACTGTCACCTTCCACAGAAACCACCACTGTCTTCACTCTAAGTAAACAGAAGTGAAGCCATAGGAGTTCAGGAAACGCCGACTCAAATTTCAGAAACGGTTGTTAGACAACCTCTCCTCCAGCGCGAAACCACAGCAGCCCAGCAAAGAATCACGTGTGTGGCCGCCAGTCAGGCTTGCCAGTGAGGTGCAGCCCTGCCCCCCGGAAGGCAGGGACTCTTTCAAGGACAGAGGCCACTTTGAAAAGAGCCGACTTCTGAGACAGTGCTCCAGCCAGGCCGCCGCTCCCAGGCCCTGGGCCCAGGCTGTGTGGGTGGTTCATACCAGCGGACTCCACGGAGTCCCAGCCAAAGCCACACCTGCCCCCAGGCAGGAGTTTCCGTTGGCTGATAGGAGCCAGCTCCCCTGGAAAGTGCATGGGAGGCAAAGACGGGAAACAACCACGCCGCTGCCTCACAGGTCCACAGACAGCAGCCGGGCCTCCCGCAGACCTGCGTGTCCTGAAAGACCCTGCCGTCAGCCCAGCGACCGCCCAGCAACCATGGTCTGTCCATCAACTCTGACACCCGCCATGCCTCCCAACAAGGGGTGACGAGAACTGAGGTCCCCTAAGTGGCTGTCACGGAGCCGTGGCGCGGCACAGCAGATGGCGTGCTCCAGTACCGCCCGGACTGGTTCCCTCGCAGCAGCTGGTGAGACGACGGTGATGAAGAGAGCAGGAGAGGCCCCACACCGCCCTCCTGGGCTCACGGCACAAAGCAGGCTCTTCCTGCTCGTGGGTTTTCTGTGCCGTAACCAGAGCCAGGCACGTTCAGCGCTGCTTCATTCAGTCCTTACAGAGACCCGCAAGGCGCCTAGAAGTGAGAGGACTCGGGGCCAGGTCCCACGGTTCATGTAGTGTCACGGCCAGGGCGGACCTGCCCTGACCTAGCCCAAGCGTGTAATCACCGCATATTCTGTGCGTGGGAGCGTGCACGGGTGATGGACACATACATGTAATCTACAGAAACGGCTGGCACACACGTGTCACTCAGTCGTACAGGGCCACCTGTCTCATCTCTAATGGTCACTGTTATCTACAAACCGTGATGCATTTGCTTTGCCCCCAGCAGGCCATGTTCCACACACGCTGTGCGACTGGAACACAAAGAGGCGGTGAGCCACGGGCTGCTCTGCATTTCTAAGTGCTGCATTAGAGCCACAGGTCCAGACGGGGCTGCTCTCAGGCTTGGGTCGGATTCCCGCCACAGCCCCTGGGCTCCCCCTGGGCGGGACCACGCCAGACGCAGTCAGCACCCTGTACACTGACCGCTCAGAGCTTTCTCTGCCGGCTGGCTCTTCCCTCCTTGCTGATAAGGGGCTCTCCAGTGACGTGGCTTCCTCTTCACACTGCCTTCCAGGAAACTCGGAGTCTGCCCGCATGTGTCATCAGCTAAGTAAACACGGATAAAGGGAGCTCGGCCTCCCAGGCCTTTGTCTCGGCCCCTCTGCCTGCCCTTTCTTTAGTCTGTGTACGAATCGAACCTCAGACCTCACTTCTTAAGTCATCACAACAAACAGAAGCGTCTGCCACCAGAACCTCACAGGCAAAGGGCACCACAGGCACACAGCTAGGGCTGAGGCACGGCCACCGAGTACGGCTTTCCTGCCTCGTGCGTCCCAGCCATCCAGGTGGCACCAAGGCACCCTGCCCAGCAGACAAAGACCCTCACAGAGCATAACACCATCGAGGCACAGGGATGGCCCTGCAGTCAGTCAGGGACGTCCTCGGGTCCTGCTGGTACCACCATTAGCCACCTGTCCTCTCCAGCTGGGACCAGGGTTTAGGGACACTCAGGGCCCACATGCTGCTGTGGGACTTAGGGAGACCAGGCAGCCCAGTCAGAGCGAGCCAACAGGACACTATTCTGGAAGCTGTTGGAAGGGCTCAGGGCACTCAGGTGACATCTGCAGAGCAGGGGAATGGCACATGGAGGAGGGGTCCTCAGCACAGGATGTAGACGAACGGCAGTGGGTCAGAGGGCAAGACACACGGTGCCGAAGGGGCATCACACCCCAAGCCCATTACCAACTGCGGCCTCAGTGGGCAAGGACGCAGGCCACCTGCTCCCAAACCTGGACAATGGCCACCGATGACACAAAAGGACAGAATGAGAGGACGGGAGCAGGAGCCACGTATGGACCGTGTGTTGGCTCATGCAGTGCTGGGGCTGGGCTGAGTGGCCTGGCCAAGGGCACCTGGATTCCAAGGCCCCCGGTCGTTTCCTCCATTAGGGACAAGGCCTCCTTGGGGAAGGTGCCCCCGCTTGGACCCCTGACGCCCACCTCACTGAGTCGTTCTGAGAATGAACGAGGCACCGAGGCCCAGCAATACCAAGCAGGGTCTGAAACATGGGGCACTAAATACCCCAATTTCCTGCCACGCTCCATGACGGGAGGGTGTTCCTGCACAAGTCACTCGCGACTTAGAAACACGGCAAACGAAAAGTTGAGGAGCAGCGTCAACAAAGCCGTACTCACGAACATCGGCGAGTACACGGCCATGGACACCCAGGCCGGCCACAGCGGCTTATGTTGAGTGACCTGAGAAGTCACCTCACTTTCTCAGCCCCAGGCTCTTCATGTTCAGCTAAGGTGACCTTCTGGGCAAATGTCCCCCCGAGCGTCTGACACACAGCAGACGCTCCATGAAGGTAACAGAGGCAGAAATGGGATCCCAGGTGTCCTGGCCAGGACCCACGCAGGTTGGTGAGTCCCAAGGTCACATCTGGAGTGTGGGTGTCACATGGAGTGACGGCCAAACCGTCCAAAGTGCCAGGCCCAGGGTGCTGGAAGGTTCTCGGCCGATGGAGGGCCATCAGGGGAGAAAAAGGCTTCTGTGCTTTCCACCCTAAGAGGTGATGGAGTAGGGGGAGGCCTCCCCCCAAAGCTCCACCGGGCACAGGCGGGTCCATTTACACCAGGCTGTCCACCCTGCGGGGAGGGAGGGACAAGCCGGCTGGGCCGCCACATCTGTCCTACTCATCTCCTCCAGCAGCCAGAGGGAGGCGGCACCCCCCGCCCCCCCGTGTAGGGAGAAAGCCACACACAGGACAGCCGCCATGCAGCCACTGTGGGAAAAGTGGCCCTGGGTCAGGGGGCTACTGGGCTCAGCCACCAGAGACCCGGGGACCAGGAAGGCAGGCAAAATGCCCACCTGAAGCCTGGATCCTGCGTCCACGAAACCAGGGCCACGGGCTGGGTGCTGCTCAGGGTGGGGGGGGTTTAGAACACAACTGAGAGACGCCTTGAAGGAGGCAGTGGGCACACCTGTTTGCTGCCCACACGGGTGGGGCCGGGGACGGCACCCCCCCACACACACAGCGAGTCACTTCCCATCGCTACTGTTGAGCACGGTGGTCAGTGTCCTGCTGTCCAGGAAGCACATGCAGCCAGCGGGTGTCCTGCCAGCCACTAAGTCACTAAAACCAGGCTTATCCCGTCATCACCAGTGGGGGTGGCAAAGCAAACACCCAGAGGGACCATGATATTCAAGTGACATTTTCATTTAAAAAGCAGCCGGCAATTTATATTTACCTAACAGTAAGCCAAAGAGAAAGTGCTATCACCGTGTTTACCTTCAGTCCATAGGAAGACGGCATTTGCCCAGCTTCCTGTTCCAAAGCCACCACTTCCTGCTCCCGCACAGACACCCTGGACAGCTACCTGCCCCCACAGTTTTATGGCTGAGAAAACGGACATGTGGCATCTGCACTTTACAGAGAAGGGAGCTTGGGCTCAGGGAACGGATTCCCTCATAGGAACTGATCCGGACGGCAATTCTTACACACTCCTGCATGACTGTCCTCTGAAGGGACGCATGTGGGTGGCCTGTGAGCGCTCTGCGAGCGAAAGCTGTGGCTCAAGCAGGGAGAGGAACCAAGGACCCCGGAGGACCCCAAAGAGGGCACAGCATAAAGCAAGACCTCGCCTTCCGTGACGACGGTAGGTGGCCCCAAGGAGATGCGCGGGACTTACCTGGTCCAGGTGGCCTCGTGCACAGCGGGGTAGCGCCACCTACAGGAGAAGGAACATGGTGAGCAGGTGGGCTCTTAAACCCCAGTGTCCCTGACCACGTTCTCGGTCACCAAGGTTCAGTCTCTCAAGAGATGACCTAGAGTAACAGCGTCCACATTCTTTTCAGTTTTGTAAATTCCCAGTCTTTGCAGAGAATGTGATGACACCACGGAGACCCAAGAGAAATGCCCACTGTTCAGATGTGTGGAACTTGATCTGGTTTCCAGGAACTAGGGGACTCCCAGGCCTGAATGCCTGAGCCAGTGCAAGCCCTCCCAGCACCGCGTGGGGCACGGCCAGAAGGGGCACTCTGCCCAGGCGCCTCAGGGCTGGGGTCCTCTATAAGATGGACCACTGCTTCTAGATGTTTCCACAGCGGACGCGAACGCTGAGTCTAACTGTGGCCAAGCATGCAATCATCGTGTCCCAGATGTGGCTCCGCGCAGGACTCCACCATGGTCCTCTGAGGAACTAAGGGCACCCCAAGAAAGCCTGCGCCAAGGTCACGAGGCCACCAAGGTCACAAGGCCACCACCATCACTGAGCCACAGGAGACACGGTTACAGGCCTCAATGAGGGACCCAACAAAGACCAAGGACCCAGCTTGGGAGTGTGTCTCAGGTGGGACCTCAGCACGGGACTGTGGCTTTAATCCTTCTGGGCCCCGCTTTCCTCGTCTGAGAACTGGGGGTCACAAGGGCTCGTGGTACTCAGAACAGGGGCTGGCACAGGGCGGGCTCGCCACATTCTGGGACACCAGCTGTCCCCAAGCAGAAAGGGCTGCCGGTGGGTGAGGGACCCAACTTGCTCTGTGTGGTTCTGGCACCTGCCAGTGGGACACGGCTCCCCGTGAGCTGCCTCCTGGCTGTCCCCCTGCCCAGGACCCTGTACCCCATCCTCAGAGTTCTTGGAAATGTACATAAGACGGGGAAACCCCTGTGACCAGCTGTCCTTGTGGGTTGGAGAGGCTGGCAGCATGACCTTGGTTCTTGCCATGGCACCTATTTATAACTCTCTTGCTTATCTTACTAAGCTCCTGAGGCACATGACAGGCGGTCTGAGAAGTGTTATTACTGCACCGGGTTCTGACTCACAATCTCGTCTGGGGCAGGGGCCCTCTCTCCCGGCACCGCGTCCCCCCACACACACAGAGCAGCCCCTCTGGCTGCGCAGAACTGCTGACTTCCTGCTGGCTCCCCCCACAGCAGACTTCCTGGAAAGCAGGACACCTCTTTTTCATCTGTGTATGCTCAGATCCACATATGTATTAAAGTTTGATGAACAGATGAGGGAAGCGAACAAATAAATATAAAACAGAAAACAAGACAAATGGCTTTGAAAACACAGGGAGCCACAGCCAGAGGGTAAGGGTCTGGGAGCTGCCAGACGCGGAGGCCGTGTCGATGGAGCACGCGATGAATTCCGTCCCTTGTACAGTCTCCATCAGCCCGTTGGTCCTGGTGCTTCACGAGACATTTGACACACTGGCAAGAAACGTGCAAGGTGTCAGAGCCCCCGCCTTTAACAACCATCGTCTGTGTTCCACGCAGTGGAGTATTATTCAGCCACAAAAAGAAATAAGCGATCGATCCCTGAAAAGACAGAGGAACCTTCGACGCATGTTACTAGGTGACAGAAGCCAAGCTGAGAAGGCTACACACTGTGTGACCCCAACTCTGTGACACGCTGGAAAAGGCAAAACTACGGAGACAGTGAAAAGGTCAGTGTTTCCAGGGGCTGGGGGAGGGATGAACGGGGGCCCAGGATGTTCAGGGCAGTGAACACACTGGGTAGGCTACCACAGTGACAGACGGCCCCAGGGCAGGAGTCACGGCCGATGGAAACCTGGGCTCAGGTTAGTAACACGTCTCAGTGCTGGCCATGGGGCAGAGGGGAACAAATGCCTGGCACTGACACAAGATGTTTCTAACGGGGGTGGGCAGGCATGTGGGCTCCGGGACTAGGGTTTCAGGGCCGGAATTCCCGCCCGTTCTCGGGAATTTTTTCGCTTTTCCATTCCCGAATCCCAAACAGTTGGTCGGGAAATCGGGAAAATCGGCTCCTTGAACCCAGGTGGATGGTAGTATCGGCCGTCACTTTGTGGAAACGATTGTGGAGAACAGAAAACAGTTTATATCTTGGGATTCGAACGGGAAAGCGAAAAAAATTCCTGAGAACAGGCAGGAATTCCCGCCTGGAAACCCTATTCAGGATTGTACTATCTGTTCAATTTTTCTGTAAATCTAAAACTGCCCTAAAAATAAAGTCGATCACTTATTGTTCGAGTTCACTGTCTGGCAGCGCACATTTGTTGAGTCTGTGGAAAAGCTCCACGCAGGATCAGAACCTGAGTTTTCAAAGGACAACCAGGGCGCACGCAGTGTAGGGACCAGTGCTCTTCCCACGTCCCCCCGCACTGGGGGGCCTGGCCCCAGCGTGTCCCCCAGAGACCGAGCGCGCTCGTGGGCGCCCTTGAATCACACCACGCCCAGTCGTCACACAGGTCCCGACCGACCGGGAGCGACATCTCTGGAGAGCTCTGCCATCTGCACGCCGACCTCGCCCGCCCCCCGCCTTGCTCACAGGCTGGCATGGAGCACCTTCTCCGGCCAGCCACCTGTTCCTCACAGCGACCCAGTAACCAACCAACAAGTCCTCCAGGAGGGGACCTGCGTGGGCACAAAATGCAGGGACCGCGGTTCGTCAGACAGTGAGCAGGGCCTGGGCGGGACGCGGGGTCCCCCGCTCAGTGACTGCCCCTCCACGTCCGTCCGCACTCCTGCAAAGAGCCCTGTCCAGGGACCCATTACAACCCCCCTGTCTGTCTGCACACACCCTGTGACAGTGCAGACGCCTGAGGACAGGCTTCCAGTTAGAACGAATGACAATGCACAAAAACAGCCACTCAGAGAAAAGGGGACAGTCTGGGGGACAGCCACCTGTCTGTCAGCCAGGAGAAAACTAATACTTACAACAGGAACACCTGACTTATAAAGACCACCAGTAACTGCACTTGCCAGGTGTGTATTCCTGCTGTGTGGTTCAAACCAGGTCCCAGGACAGGAACTCCGCGAAAAGGGACCGGATTTTCATGTCCCATTTCCGGCCGTCAAAGAATAAAGACGGAGGCGACTGGCCACAGTCTGGCAGAAGCATGGGGGGAGGGTCAGGACACACCCATGACCTCACAGGCCACCCTGCTGGGCACTAGGAACTCAGGTGGCCGTGCCCCTGCCCCTGGGGGGCAACAAGTCCTTAGGATGGAGGCCAGGCAGGTCCCACGGGCAGAGCGCGCTCACCTGCTGCGCCCCGACAGCCGACCTCTGATCACAGGCTCACAGTGCCCTGGGCTCTTCCTCTGCTTTCACTGGACAAGAGGAAAGGCTGTGGCCCTCCACCACTTTGGCCGGCCTCTGTCCCACGTGTGAAGGATGCTGCTTCTGCAGCGGGCAGGTCCTGCAGGAGAGTCCTGGCTCCTGGGACCCTAGGACCACTGAGCAGGCGGCCACCATGTGCCTGGGACTGCTTCCCTCGCCACGTCCTACTCACATTGCTGCCCACGAACCCACGTGCATGGCCAGTGTGTTAGAGGGGGCGGCACCCCCGGGCCACGCCCCTCCCTGCTCTGTAAGCAGGAGAACAGGAAACAGGCCCTGCCGCCAGTGGGCCACCCCCGGCTCACGTCACAGCAGGGCCAAGTGCTGGGGCTGCAGGTCTTCCCTGGCCCTCACCCCAACCCCACAGTCACCCCGAGCCTGGGGCGCTGAGTCCCACGGAGGCCCACCACGCCCATGATCCAGGAAGGAGAGAAGACGCCGCTGGGTCCAAACTCCAGGTGGCTCATCTGATAGGAAAGGCTCCCTCTCAGCAAAACAAGCCCCTGGGAGAGGGGTGAGGAGAGCTGACAATGGGGGTGAGGCAGGGACACACCGCCAGTGCCCACTAGTGACTGGGAAAGCCCCCGAGCCACGAAAGGCCTGGTCCACGTCACTTTACGGCTTTGTCATGGCTCCACGTGGGGCCCCATCGTGGTTACCAAGGACAACCAACCAAACAAGCTGTGCCTGGAGGCACCTGCCTACGTGGCACCTGCAGCCACTGCTATCAGGAACCTGTCCCCAAACCAGCAAGGGGACAGGTGACCAGGACGGAGGGGGCCTCACACCCTGGAGTGCTGTGCCCCGGGAATGTGTGTGTGTGTGTGCCGGACTGTGTGTCCATGTGACTGAATGTGTGTGCGTTTATACAAGTTTGAGTTAGGAGTGCGTGCGAGGCTGGGAGTGTGTTTCTATGTGGCTGCGGGAGTGAGTCCTGCCCTGCCCTGCACTTCACCCCTGGGGACAGCCCAGGGCTGAGCCTGGTTCTGACTTGAGGCTCTTTGTCCAGCAGGGAGGTTTCCCACAGCCTGACTGGGTCCCCTGCCTACTTCTGAGATGGAAGTGCTGGGAGAGAGGTCACAGCTCCATTCTCCACACACGTTAGAGACGGCTTCCTTTTTCTCAGTACAGGCATCCCCCCCATATCCGCAGGGACATGTTCCAGGACCCCCAGGGGCCACCTGAAACCACAGCCAGCACTGAACCCTGCATATACTATGCTTTTCCAATATGTACACACATTGTCACTTACAGGAAGCACCTCAGGGCTTCTCGTTGGTGGCTCTGACTCGCCAGCATCACGGCTCTTGCACTTTGGGGTCATTATTCAGTAAAATAATGAACACAAGTACCGTGACAGTCGATCTGATCACCGAGACGGCTGCCAAGTGAATGCTGGGCAGTGAGCGTGCAGTGTGGAGACGCTGGACAAAGGGACGATTCACAGACAGGAGGGACAGAGAAGGACGGCTCGAGATTTCATCATGCTGCTGAGAATGGCGCACGATTTAAAAATTACAAATCATTTCGTCCTGAAATTTTCCATTTAATATTTTGGACCACAGTTGACCAAAGGCAACTGAAACCTCGGAAAACAAAATCACAGATAAGGGGGCACAACTGCACCACCAAACAAGAAACTCAGCTTTTGTGATCGTCCTTTTTTATTAAATGTCACTTTGGATGAAGCTGTGCAAAGGGTCCCACTTTCCAAGCAATTTCTCTGGAAGCGTGTGTGTAACTGACGCCCCGCACACCACGTAGGACCATGTGAAGCAGCCACAGAACCCCAAGAAGCGCGTAGTGACAGCACAGCTGAAGGTCACACTTGTGCACGTGTGCACATGAGCAGTGTCTGCAACCAAAGCTGGCAGCTCGGCCTGTCCCATGCATGGTGCCCCGAGGTTTTCCAGACAACGCTGCCCACAGGCCCGCCCTCCCCAGCCTGGCGGCCGGCTACACGAGCAGGTCTCATTCACGCCGGGGTTCTGGAAGGACAGTCAGCTCAATGGCAACAGCCAACAGCTACTAAGGTGCGTTAGAGGACCGCACACATGTCCCAAATCAACCCATAGCCCCCAGGTGGCCAAACCAGCACAGACGGGGACAGAAGCAGGCTGAGCTCGACTCACCTTGCCCACGGCTCTGAAGGCAGTTCAACGTCAAGCCGAGCACAGAGGCAGCGCCTCCCGCAGGCTGTGCCCCTTCCTAACGCCACCACAGCGCATGGCGGGAATCCGACAGCAGAAATAAAATGTGTCGTTAGCCACCTTGGCTCTGTCTTCACAGAGGGGACCCTTTATGAAGGAAATTCAGTGACATCGAGACTGCAGCAGTTTCTGTCCCAGACTGCGCCACCTGCACAGGCCCCCTTCTCTCATGCTCTGCACCAAGCACTGCAGAGACCTCACAGATGTGACACGTCCACAGGACACAGGGGCTTCCCAGCACAGCGGGGGTGACGCTCCCTCACCCCTACACAGCGGCTGTGTGTTGGGAAGGGGGCAGCGGCTTTCCTGAAGGAGCAGAACCTTTAGTGTCACCTCGATTTGATTATTTTGCGGCCTTCGCTTCCTGTGTGGTACGTCACCAATCAATCGAGTGACATGTTTGTACACGGCCATTCCACAGGATGGAAGAAAGATGCAGGCTCAGGTATCTTTACCACCGTTATTACCACTGATTACCAACGCGCTGCAGAACAATGAGAAGAGGACAGTCCCCTCGCCGGCACTGACATTCTGAGAGAGGAGCAGACGGCTGAGGCCCCAACTGTCTTCATCAGCTTGGCCGTCGTAACACAGCACAGATGGACCTTCAACGGCCTCTCACATCCTGGAGCCGGACGTCCGAGAGGCACGAGTGGCCGGGCGGGTCCCACCCGAGGTCTGTCTCCTGGGGATGCAGATGCCGTCCTCTCCGCGTGTCCTCACGTGGACGTCCCTCATCTCTTCTGAGGACATGTCTGTCCTCATCTCTTCTTATAGGGACACCAGTCGTACGGGATTAGGACCCACCCCGCCTAATGGCCTCATCTTGCTTCCATCACCTCTGTAAAAACCTAGTCTCCAAATATAGTCACAGGTGCCGGCGGGAAGGACTTCACACGGACTTGGGGGGACACACTCAGAGGCCTGACAGGGCCAGCAGAGAACCCAGTGAACACAGGACACTGCCACCAGGCAGCGGGAGCAGGTCCTGCAGACAGAGCGGGAGGGCGGCTCACGGCCAGGTGGCGTGGCTCCTCTCTAGGCTGCCGCCGCTGCTCCTGGGGTCGGGGGCCCAGGCGAGGGGCAGTCCCAGCACTGTGCCGGGCTGTGGGCCTCACCACCTCACCTGCATCCTTCACGAGCTTTCTGCCGACCTTACTCTGAGCCCCTCTGTCAGGCGTGGCCCAGAATCCCTGCTGAGCTTCCGGTTCCGCTGCCGGTCCTCCCACGGGCGCCATCGCACAGTGTGGCCGCCGCACCCCCCAAGAAGACACGTGCACCACAAACGCAGGGCAGCCGCAGAGAGAAAGAGCCACTGAGATCGTCTGATAGCACTTTCCTGAAAGCGACCACCCGCCCAGTGCTTCCCGCAGGGAGCACGAGCCGGCCCCAGGCCTCAGCCGCAGCCCTGCTCTCCTCCACGCCGGCTGCTTCCCCGCGGCTGTGGTTCAGGGGTCTTTAGAGATGACAGCACAGTGTGCGCTGTGCAGACAGAGACCGAAGCCTGCCCCGCGCTCCCCTCAGACCCCCTCTTCACACACCTGCTGTGGTTCTGTGACAGCCGGACGAGGCCTGTCACCTCACTGAGGGGCGAGGCCCTCCAGGCTGGGGTCACTGCTCGCGGGGAGGGTAACGGGTTTAAGACAGAACAACACTTTCCTGCACCCACACATTCACCGGTGCTGGTCACCCGACCGGTGGCCTTAAGCGAGTGAAGCAGCACATTCTGCTTCGGCTCCCTCATGTTTACAATAAAAGTAAAATCCTGGACTGACGGAAAGGAGCATCGGGACATCTGGATGGGGACGGCGAGGCCCCGGGCCCGAGCCCTCCACGCACGCCCAGCCTCTGTCGACCCTCCCTGGCGTTCTCCCATCGCTCGCCAGCACGCCACATCTATCAGGGCTGCAAGGGACAACTGTGAGGTCACTCTTGGGGGGCTGCTCCCACCCCTCAGGAAGGCACAGGCCCTTCCCGTCACACAGGTGCCCGTGGAGGGTGCAGCCCCAGGCCAGGGCGCTTGGTGGCTAGCGGTGGGCAGGCTGGACGGGCACCTCAGCCTTCCTGGAGCTTGCAGACTACGGCCCGGTGCGGAAGCCTGGCACCGCCACTCACGGCTCCCACACTCACCTCCTGCTCTGCCATGCCCGCCAGCAGGCCCAGGGTCAGCCTCTTCCTGAGCCCCCTCAGGCCCTCCCGGCCCAGAAAGCCCACCTCTCTGACCCACTCTGAAGTAGCCACACTTCAAGGTCAGACCAGAGGGCTCCTTCCGCAGGGGGCGCACAGTAAGACATGCTCTCCCCACCCCCAGGCCCCCCACGCCCTCCCACTGAGCCCCTCCCCTCACACTTTACAAGGACAACTGTCGGGGGGCATCTCTGCAGAGGAGGAGATGAGGTGAGAATGCCCTCCCTCAGGCGTGAGCATTCCACAAAACCAGACAAGGGATGAGTATGCCGTTGTTTTTCTTTAAGAGCTTAAAAACGGGATGACGCCCACACATGACTCGCTTTTTAACACCTTTCTTGTTACGAAGACAATGGAAGAAAAGGCACAAATATCACAACAGTTATTTCAGGAAAACTATGGTAACTCCCACAAAGGGGGATACTGGACGAAATTTCCCCAGAAATGGTGTCAAAAGTGTCTAAGAAAAGTGAACAGTCTGGTTTCCACCGACTGTCCTCTGACCCAGGGCGGAGCTGACAAGAAAAGGAGAAAAGGAGAAATTTTAATAGTGCACAACTTATCATCAAATCTTAAAAAATAAAAATGTAGCGTTAGGCTGCATATGGCCAGCCTGCTCACTGACACCCCACTAAACCCCGTTAGTTTGTCCTGGATGGAACCAAACGCCAATCCACGTTCACAAATCCTGCCAGTAGCGTCACTGTCCACCCAGAATGCCACCCTGAAAGCGCGACGACGGCTGGCGCCCCTGCCCCCACCAGGACGAGTCCAGGAGGCAGGCCGGAATCTCCAGGATGTTTCCCTGTCCTGTGTCCCCTGCGTGGGAACAGGCGCTCGGCTCTCGTGGGACAGGACTGAGCTGAGCACAGGCCTCCAATAGCCCTGCCAACCTCCCGCAAACGCGTGTAAAGTAAGGAAGTCTCTAGAAGAACCCAAGGTTTTAGGTGAAAAATCAGAAGTCCTGGTTTCATAGCATGTTTCAGTCATTCAGATTTCTACCCCCCACCGCCACCCCCAGAACAAGCACCGAGTTGGGTATTATGAAGCACGCAGCAGGGCCGCGAGTCCACAGCCAGTTCTGTGCAGGAACAGCCGGCGTCTGTGGCTCTGGAGGCTTCTGGGGGAACTAGGAGCGAAAAGGCAGAGACACGTGGCGTTCGACAGAGCTGGAGCCAAAATCGCCTGGGACTCGCAGAGGGCCTGTACGGCCGCAGCCCGGGAGCGGCGCCCCGAGTGTGTCTGTGCATGATGGAGGGCGGGAGGTGGCCCTGCCTGAGTCCCTCGCCCGAGGACACAGCTTCACTGCAGAGAAAACGGTGCACAGGGCCCAAAAGGAGCTCAGTCTCACACTGAAATCTGGACGTGGGACTCCCACGTGTGGTTACCTGCTCATCCTGCTGCTACAAATGTAGCCAGAAGTGGAGAAATGGGGCAACAAGTCCTCCAGAAGCGGCCAGCCCAAAACAGAACCAGGAGTGTGGTAAGAAATATCCTTCTCCATGACCAGTGAGCTTTTCAGACACAGGCAGGAAGACGCCCCCCCACGGACCCAGAAACACGCCAAAGGGCACACAGTCCTGACCTCAGGGCTGGCTCTCTGGCCCAAGTGGCGCTCTAGCCCAGATGACACGGCCATCCCAAACGTGTGCTCTGGGGGCACTGCCCCAAGGCAGAGGGCGCCTGCAGGTGCGATGCCCTGAGGACGAGTCTGCAAGGTCCCTGCAGCCCACCAGCATGTTCTCACTGGGGGGCAAGGAGACAGGAAGTCAGCGTGGGGTCTGATGACCTCTGCCAGCCTGAACATGGGGCCTGGAAGATACTGGAGGAACCAGAGAACCTCCTTTCCCGCCAGAGACGGAGCACACCCCCAAGACTACCAGGAAAGTCCCTGCCACCTGGCACTGCAGAGGTCACACAGTGAGGCACCAGAGCAGGTCACATCAACGCAGAAGGAGGGCTTTGTCTGCCCCAGGACGACCTGCCTGGTGACCTCAGGAAGAAACACCGTGTGGGTCTGGAGTGCATGCAAGGACCCTGGACAGGAACCAGGGGCCTTTACTGCTTCTGCAGAGGAAGAGGCCGAGGCCCACGGTCACGTGGCCACTTCGGGGCCAGAATTCAGACCCAGGTCGGCTTGCTCCTCTGCGTGGGTCCCCGGCTGCAGGGCCGACCACAAATGGGATTCTGCTGTCCGCTCGAGGCCATGCTATGTGTGTGGTGACCCGTCCAGGGCCCAGCAGGGTCCCGGCAAGCACCCTGAGACAGTGTGAGGGGCGGTGCTGGCAACGCTGGTGCCCAGTGGACGTGCAGTGGCTGTACTTGTCCAGTGTCCAGTGCTCCAAGTCCCCAAATGCTCCAAGACCCCACAGGCAATTCCCCTGTTCAGGACCAAGATTATTTTGGGTGTACAAACATTAATTCCTGTCCAAAGGAAACCACAGTGCTTACAGAAAACGGCCCTCTCCTAGGACAAAAGATTGGCCGTCTCTCAGAGCCAGCCCAGGCTCCACGCTGAGGCGTCCGCTGTGGGGCCACGGCCCACGCTCAGAGACTCAAACTAACAGTGCCTGATGGGAAAATGGCCACCGCTGTCAGCGTACCTTTAACAAGGTGACATGTGTGAAGTGATTTCTTCTCAGTGGATTGAGGCAGAAGAGATCGCTGAGGACAGTCAACCAGGAAACGGGTCTTATGGAAAGAGGAACAAAAGTGCCCCTAAGAAGGCAAAACTGAAAAATGCTCCGCAGCTCTTCTGACAGCAGTGATGACAATGTGCAAAAATAAAACACAAGACATGGCAGCCACCAAGACGCCCTTCAGCAGGTGGATGACAAGCTGCGTCCGTGCAGACAGTGGGACACTACTCAGTGCTAAGAAGAAATGAGCTGTGAAGCCATGGAAAGACACGCAGGAACCTCAAGTGCATGTTAGTTACTAAGTGACACAGTCTGAAAAGGCTGCACGCTGCATGGCTCAACCACGTGACGTTCTGGGAAAGGCAAGACTATGACGTAGTGAAAAGGTCAGTGTCTGGGGGGCAGGGAGGATGAGCGGGGCTGCACAGAGGACTTCAGGGCAGTGACAGTGCTGTGTGACAGACAGTGCACATGTCATCACTACTAGTCCACCACCAGGAGTGAGCCCCGAGGCAAGCGGCAGATGTGAGCTATTAAAAGGCTTCCGAGTTGGCTCATGGACTAAGAAACGCACGTGCCGGAGGGAGAAGCCCAATGAGTGTGGAGTCTGTACATCACCCCCCGCCCCCGATTTTACCGTGAACTTGAAACTGCTCTAAAAAATAACCCCTATTAATTAAAAACAAATCACCTGTCAGACATTAAACATGGACACACATGTCTGACACAGGTGGGTAAATGGAACTTCTAGCCGAAATGGACCAGCAGAAAGCAAGTTACGGCCGGGCACCCGGCTCGGTGCCGGCCTAGAGCAAAACCAGGACACACTTGCTAAATTGGCCAGTTTAAAAATTAACCTTGGCCTCCCTTAGTGCAGGGAGTGGGGAGGGAAGAGAAGGAAGGAGAGTAAACATGGAGACCGGCAGGGCCCAGGGTTTACAGACCGGTCTGGGGTGAGACACAAAGCCTGGGGTGGGACACAGCACCTGGGGGGGGGGACACAGAGCCTGGGGGGGACAGCACGCGGGTCGTGGCCCTGTCCCCCCTGTCCTCTGGGCAGGCAGTACCACTCCTTCAAATCCCAGCCGACACCTGGGACTGGGGCAAGAGCTGCTGTCGTGCGGGGCGTCCGGCGGGGTCTCAGCTCCCGCTCCCCACATGAGAACGCAGGACACGGTGAGGCCAAACAGGAACACCCACGGAGCCATAGGTAGGGGAGTCAAACCAATATATTCTCACCGGCGGCATCCGCCTCTCTGCAATCCGCTCTTGCTAGCCCTCATCTTCTGCTAGCGTAGCCACAGCAGTTATATTAGTGGCCAATGGCTCACTGGTTACGGCTGGCGGCCAACTAGCCACAGCTGATGGCCATGCAATCACAGTTGATGGCCATTTACTACCCGAGCCAGCACCTTTCCACGTGAGGCCGAGAGCCTGGAAACTGCTTTCTGGGGCTTTGTCCCCACAGCTGTAGTGCATCCTCCAAGGGAGGCTGTGACTTTGAAGGGACAGAAGAGCAAAGACTGAGCACGAGGCTGATAACCCTCCACAACGGAGCCAGTGGCTGCTTCTCCTGAGCCGGTAACACCAGCCGGCCACTGGGCCAGATTTCGAGGTGTGCGATCTTGCGTTACCCAAACCTCCTGTCGGATTGGGTTGTGCCCCCGTGTTTCAGATCTCACTGTCCTCTGCCCAAGGCCACAGGGCGTGTACGTGGGAGTGGGAGCGATGACCCACCCCTCACATGCCCTGGGCTCACGGGGCCAGTGGTTGTCTGCAGGAAACTTCTCAGGCCTTCCTTTTTACTGACAAACCCAGGTCATCAGTCCCCAAGAGATCTGGGTCCCACTCATGAGTGCCACCACGGACATCCGTGGGGAGATAAGGGCTCCTGTCCACCCTGAACACCGAGCGTGCACACATGCATTCTTCACCCCACCTCTGATGGCACAGAGCAGCAGGAAGGGGGCAGGAAACTGCAGAGAGAAGGTGTCCCAATGGAAGGTGAGTGGCACCTTGGGGCGAAGCAGGGACCTGAGCGAAGCCGTGGGGAGGGGGCGTCCTTTAGGGGGAAAAGGGAGCCGCAGTGCGGGGAGGGCACTGCCCAACCCCTGGCCAAGGCCAGCAAAGCTGGTGGGGGCTCTGCGGGCACCAGCACAAGCGCACCAAGCGCCCACAGGCCTGTGCCTGCTCACGGCTGACACATGAAGCCCAAAGCACAGAAGCCACAAAGACAGCAAAACTGAGCTGGGAAACCAACTCCCCTCAAGGCCAGAAGCGGAAGCTGTGCGACAGTGGGGAAGTCACCGCACCGTCCCCATGTCTCATCATCACCTGCCTTCCTAAAACGGCTTCATTTCTCCTACTTCCTTTTCTCTCTTTGCAACGAGTCAACCAGAGGTCAGGATAAATCCAAGTCACAAGGTCCAAGCAGCTAGCATGGGTCCAGTGGACAAGCACAGCCTCCCAGGAGGCCAGGTCTCTGGAACCCCAAACTTTCCAGCTGTCACAAATTATCTGATTTCTCTAAAACCTAAATAATTAACATCCTCGTAATTCATAGCTAAGAGTCAGTCATTTTCGGGTGGGTCACAGAGTGTCATTTGCAATTTGGTGCAAAGCAGCTGGGGCTCTGTCTGCTGCACTGGCCCCAGAAGCCCCCACTGGGGTTAAACCTCATCTCTGCCTATGTACCTGGGGCCACAGCCTCGCCTGAGGGGACATACTACCCACGGCCAGCAAGTGACCTCAGTTCATGCTCCAGCATCCGGCCCACGGCCTGGCTTCCCTGCTTAACCACCAGCCCTGGCCTGGCTGTGTTGCTGAAGGGTGGCTCTCTCCATGACTTCTATGGACAGTGGCCCTGGTGGCAACAGGGCGATGACAGTGGCAGTGGGGTTCACAGAACACGAACGGGCCCTGGGGCACATGGGGCACCCTCAGGCACTGTTAGTCCTTATGAGTCCCCATAGGGCTGTGGACCGTCACAGGGGGACGTGCAGGGCACGTCAGCCCCAAGTCGGGAACAGCTGGACTGGGTGCGGCGTGAGGCCAAAGCTGTGTTCTTAACTAAACTTCGCAGTCTCCTGACAAGCCTGTGTTTAGGGAGCCCACACACATGGTCACCAGGGACCTAGCCACCTGGGCCAGCCTCACCTCAGCTCCCAGAGGACCAGCTGTCCCTGCTTGTCTCCTGAATTTATGGATGGCCCTGTGTCCCCCCCCAACCCAGCCATGGATTCATGGTTTTGGAATAAGAAGGGGCTTTGTTATTGCTGGTGGCATTCTCTCCTGCCCTTCAAAGCTGTGTTATCAAGAAGAAAAAAAAATAGAAAAGAAAGAAAAAGAAAATGAATACGGATACATTTCCCCCTCCTGTGATCCAATAAGAGGAAAAGCTTATCTACCTCTCAGCAAACTGCCAATTTCTGCAGCTAGAAATGCCATAATCAGTGATAGTTAAGACTTCTGGAAAATTCTTTGAACCGAAGAATTCAATCTGCTAAGTAGCTGGCTGGGCCCCTTCAAGAAATGGAGCCAAGAGCAGCAGGCTCAGCTCTGCATGTGCAGGTGGCACAGAGGTCACGGAACCAGCAACACGGTCACGGGCAGTGCCCACTCACACAAGCAGGGATGACACAGGACAGGAGAGGCCCCGGGGGTGGCTCGGCCCGCCCCCGTGGTGATGACACACAAACAAGGCTGGACAAGGCTCACTACTCAGGACAGCCTCAGGGGCTGGGAACATGTCCAAACCCTCACAAGGGGGTGGGAAATACCCCTCTGAAATCCGAAACATTCCCCAAGGTGGCAGTTACCCCGCCCCACCGCACGCAGAACCTCTGCTCCCACACAGTGTCTGAGATTACAAGTGCAGGGCACACGCGGGTAAAGAGCCCCGGTGTGGGTACAGCAGGATAAACTAAGCCGGGGTCCGAGGCCAATCCTGCCTGTGAGTGTGCAAGAGCAGGGACCGCCTGTCCTTGGCCGGAAAGGGCCAGCTGTCCCCACAAGAAGACTGGAAGCTACAGCAGAAATGCCCCAAAGCCCCACCACAGATGCCTGTGCTTGAAAAGGCTCAAAACAAAAATCGCGTGACATCTTGGAAGAGGAAGGGGTTTAGAGAGAGCAGGAGGGGCTGCTGGCCTGGGGGCTGGGTAACAGTATAGCATGGAGGTCTGTACTGTTTTCTCCACTTTGCATGCATCCCAAACTCTCCATAGTGAAAAGTTTAAAAAGAAGTCATTGAATCTCTTCCCTGAAAAAGAAAATTGGGCTGGACTGTATGTAGTTCTTCCAACTATGTGGGGGGAGGTGTGCATCACATACCTGTACACTGTGTGTGTGCATATGTGTGCATGTCTGTGTGTACATGTGTGGGGTGTGTATTGTGTGTGCACGTGTGGGTGTGCATTGTATGTGCATGTTTGTGTGAACTGTGCACATGTATGCACTCACACATGCATGCATGTACACTATGTGCATGTGTGTGTGTGTGTCTATGTGTGCACGTGGGGGTATGCAGTGTGTGTGCACGTGTGGGGTGTGCGTTGTGTGTGCATGTGTGGGGTGTGTGTTGTGTGTGCATGTGTGGTGAATTGTATGCACATGTATGTGTGTGCATACATGTGTGTACTGTGTGTTGCATATGTATGCATGTCTGTGAGTATGTGTGCACATGTGGGTGTGTTGTGTGTGTACGTGTGTGGGGGGGTGTGGCAGGAGGGTGAAGGAAACCAGGACCCGATCCTCATGTGCAGAGTACACACGTGAAGCCTGCCCACATACACGCAGCCTTCCCTAGCACAAGTCCTTCCACTCAGCCCGAGGTCCAGCTGGAGATTCTCAGGAACAGCGGGCTCACAGCAGCTGCGAATGCCAAGACCCTCTAAAGCCCCATCTTCCTGGACCTCCAGCCATGGGGGCAGCCTGAGGGACATCTGACGGCCCCCACAAAGGCGGGGCCAGCCAGTCGGCAGGGCTCCCATGTGCTCTGGCCTCGCAGAGGCTAACATTGTTTCTAGAAAACGTGGGAGGTGCACACACTGTGACTCAGGAAGAAAACCAGGGCCCCTCCCCATATGGGAAGCCTGCAGCTTCCCACAGGCCATTTCCAGGCCACCCCATTTCGTCCTAAACCCGGCCAAGCCCCCCAGGCCTCCAGCACTTGGTGCGGGCATGCGGCAATCTCACCCCTGCAGGACAACAACCCCCAACTCAGGGTCCCCCAGAGTTCCACGACAGTCTGAAAACCCCAATCTATGAACAACTACCCTAGAAAGAAGCCAAAACCTCCTCACGGCCAGCGGTGTGCCCTAGGGCCTGCTGCCACCCCCTCTCTGCCCTGAAAGCAGCGTGTCGGTGTAATCAGAAAGAAGGGATCGTTTGTTACAGAGAAAGGCCTGTGGCAGGATCAGGGCAAAATGATCAAATTCTTATCTGAAACCAGATTCTTAAGCGTTATTTTTCTATAATTCAAAACATGGATTTCATAGCTCTTCAGTTTATTCTTGAGATGAAAAGTATACACCCTATTGGAAAGCACCCAGTAGCCCTTTCTGAAGTTTCATGGCTGTGGCCGAGGTCCAAAGTGGCCCCCAGGCGTATCAGCCATGGGAGGGGAGGCCGACTGGCGGGGAGGGCCCCGGGGGAGCAGCCCCAGCTTACCTTAGCTTCACATTTCCTGGGGTAGGAATGCTTGCAGGCTGGAAGAGAAAGACAAAGAGCACGTGAGCTGAGTGGGCTCTCTCCGCACGACTTTCTACACCAAACTCTCTCAATCCTCGAGACACCCATTTCCAGGGAGGCTTTCTGTGTACGACACAGTGCGTGGTGTTTTGGCAGCGGGCGGGGTGCACATGTGTGAAAGGACCTGCCACCACGTGCTGACGGCCACAGTTCAGACCCTGTGGGGCTCTCTGGAGCAGTTACAGGCTTTCCCAGGGGTGCGTGTGGCCAGAGGAGCCCTGAAGAAGGAGGGGGTGACTGTGTATCAAAAAGCACTACTGTTTGCCTGGAAATTATAGCTTCCCCCTGAAGAAAGAAGAGAAACTCGAAAACGCCCCCAAAGAATCAGGACTGGGGCCTTAAGTTAGGGAAAGTCGTACATTTCAGCCCCGTACTCCTTCCATTTCCTACGGCCAAGAACTGACCATCAGGCTAAATCCATGTCTAAATTCCTAGGGGGAGCCTTCCAGGGAGGCAGTGTGTGAACCCCAGAGGCGTGTGACAATACAGATTTCCAGCGGAACCAATGTGATTTCACAGGCCCACCCTCCAGAGGCTGCAGCTGTGCTGACAGCTCCCCCCTCGCAGTGAGGGGGGAGACATGCAGACCCTGCCCCCTCCCCCGATGTTTCCAGGCAGAGAGGGCAGGACATGGAGAGGCTGAGGGATGGAGCAGCTGCACGCATTAAGCCCATCCCAGGGTCCCATGTGGACTCCAAGAGGGCACCCCCTTCCTGCACATGAAGCCCTGGAGGCAGGGACTGGGCGTGGGGGGCACGGGAGCTGGGCTTCCCTCCCCTCTGCCTCTGGGCCACTCTGGTCAAGAAGAGTGAACTCTCTGGGCCTCTGTCCCCTCTCCCAGGGTTACTGCGATGCCAAAAGGCATTACCATTCAAGGGACCCTGCTTTGAAAGGACAGAAAGTATGTGGGGTCCTGGAAGGACGAGGCCTCAGCAGTCAGCACCCCCAATCCTGGCTCAGCGCTTCAAGACCCAGGCTTTTCATCCCACCGTCCGTCCCCTCCGAGGAACTGGGGGACAGAAATGCTGACCTCACACAGGCCCATAGAGGTTCAACGAGGGTACAACAAAGTAATGGAGCCAGAGGCTGGCGATTCCGGAACTCAGGTAGAGAGCAGCCACGGTTGTGATCTGTGCAAGATCTAGTTTTCAAACTGTCTATGAATGTCTCTGCACCCCTCTGAGGAGAGCCAGGGGCCCCGTGGTGAGGGCCCGGGGAGCCCTGTGGAGGCACTGAGGCCTCCACCAACAGCCCGCAACAGCGTGTCCGCCGCGAGGGAGGCACCTGGGTGGGTGCTCGGCCCCCGCTGAACCCTCACATGTGCAGCCCTGACAAGACCCGGGGCCAGCACTGCCCAGCCAGTGACGCCCCACTCCTGACGCGCAGAAGCAGGGAGATGTCGCAGATGCGCTTGTCGTGTGAAGGCTCTACCCTCGCGCTGATCTGTTAGCAGGAGCAGATAATGAACACAACAGGCCAACTCAACCCCAAAGGGCTCTGTCCGTGGAAGCACGGTGACAGTGGTGACATTCACGGAGAACGGCTGACTCAGCGACAAGAGAGCCATGGAGCACTTTAGAGCAAAGTCTTTCCATTCACAAAAGTGAACTAGTCACAGTGAAATCGCAGACACCACTCACGTGCTAAGGCGGAGATCCCAGAGGCAGACCCAGTTTACGGGGTGTTGGCAGGAGACCCTCATAGATTCACGGGCTTTACACCCCAAGGCCCACAGCACGGATGCCCCTCAGCTGCCAGGGTGTAGGAGCCGTGTGGGGCCCTAACAAGGTGCCGCCCGAGTGCTAGGGCCTTCGTCCTCATAGCCACCCACAGGGAGGAAGTGCGAGGTGACCAGGCCAAGCCGTGGCCAGGCAGGCGGGAGTTCCAGCGGCTGCCCACCCGGGCCACAGCTCTCACCCAGCCGCACGCAACTTTCAACTGTATGAACAGTTCTGAATTACTTAGCGTTAAGAAAAAATCATTTTTTAAAAATCCAGCAGTCCCTCTAAGGGGCAGGATCTGTGCAGGTTCTGTAACAAAGAGACTGTGCTCCACTCACAGATAAAAACCAACATGTTAATGTCACTGCTTCTGGGCCAATCACTACGGACTGCTTCTCATGTTGCGATTCTTCCTCCTTGAACCATTAGAGATGGTTTTAAATTAGTTGGTATAAAATTTATGCATTATATAAATATGTTCATTGTCATTTCTCCAGCATCTCATTACTTTTACTTCCTTACCTGAAAAGAATCCCACTAATTATAAAGGCAAATATGTCCCTTTCGTTTAAAAAAAAAAAAAAATTTGCCTCATTACCCCATTCCCTTTGGCTCTCTTAGGAACTTTGTGCAAATTCTTCCTGCTAAAATCATCAACACATCCTCCGAGCTTAAGCACAGAGGCACACACCAGGGGGCTCAGCTTCCTCACCTGTGAAATGGGTCTTTGAGAGGATGGCATGAAACGCAGTATCTGTACAGTGTGTAGGGCACGTGCTCCGCGGAGGCAGCTATCCCCACCACTTCTGCTATTCTGCAGTCAGTTTCTCAGGGTACCACAGATCAATTCCACTCTTTCAACTCCTCCTCTTGTGGGTTTCTCTCCATTACACCTTCTGTCGCTTCCAGGTGCTGAGCACCCATTAACTCTCAATGCCAGGCTCAGGGGTCACTATCACGTTCTTTCTGTTTCCACAGACCTCTCTCCACATAACCCTCACGCAACTCTGTGGACACGCACCCTGCTCTCCTCCCACAACAGCCCAAACTACCCCCAGAATGTAGCTTGAGTCGCTTCTCGTCTATATTTTCCATCGCTTCATGACTCTTATTTCACCAGCTGGCTCACACATCTCTTGGCACGTCCACACCCCAGCATAATTACCCAGGAGACAACAGGCGGAAGTCGTCTGGCACCTTGAGAAGCAGCAGAGCGGGCTTCGGAAGTACTGCTCTTTGCTAAGCAACGCAGCGCTCTCTGTCCACTACCTCAGTCACCTGTCATGTTTCTGCCTTTCTTGGGACCAAATGGGACAAGCACATAGAACAGTCATCTGCTCAGGGAAGCACAGCGGAGTGGGGGGTGGAAAGCACCTGTGCGCGTGCAGTTGACAGCTAAACTAGCCGCTTTCTTAGGAACCGCGTTTGTCTGAAAGAACTCCTGACAGACAACATATAGTGATCAGACTTGCGTGCTCAGCGGTGTCAAAAATTAACCAAGTATGGCTGTCACAGTAAGAAAAAACAACGGACAGCATTTGGTCAATGACGAAATGTGAGATATCAAGGGGGAATTAGAATTTTGGAAGCTATCTCCATCACCATGAGATCAACCTCCCTTAAGACGTTTCAGATACAAGTGGCAGCAGTCTGTGGTGGTTTTCTTAATGTCGTGTAATAAATGTGTCAACATTTGGAAGGTCCACCTAGCTGAGAGAACCAATGCTTTCAGATGGCCACTGCACGATGTCACACGGTCGGGTCTCGCAGGGAGCAGATCCACTCCAAGTGCCAGACAGGCCAATAGAACAGAGCAGGAAAAGCTCCTTATACAGTTCAACACTCCATAGCGAAACTAAACTTTAAGAAGTTCGCTTGAGTTTGAGCATAGTATCAAAAAAAATATCCACAATAATCTGAAAAGGATATAAACCCCCCCCCCCAAATACGTATCTGTATGGGGCTGGATTTTCTTCAAATACTTCAACCAAATCAACATGTTTGTGATGACTAATTTTATGTGTCGACTTGACTGGGCCACAAGACGCCCAGATACTTAGTTACTCATTATTCTGGGTGTATGGGGGGGGGGGTGTTTCTGGAAGTGATTGACACTTGAATCCGTGGATTGAGGAAAGCAAATTGTCCTCCCCAGTGTCGGCTGGCCTCATCCACTCCATTTTGGGCCTGAACAGAACAAAAGGTGGAATAAGAAAGAACTCTTTCTCTCTGCCTGACTGTGTTCAAGCTGGGACATCCATCTTCTCCTGCTATAGACTCGGGCTGGAACTACACACATGGGCTCTCCTGGGTGTCCAGCGTGCCCACTGCTGTCAGCCTCCATAACCACGTGAGCAAATTTCTTAGAAGAAACCTCTGTTTCCTATTGGTTCTGTCTGTCTGGGGAACCCTGCCGAGCACCACGTTGAAGCAGGTTGAAGGCAGAAGCAGACAGGAAGATCCAGCCTCTGTATTGTCATGCGTGCCAGAAGTGCAAAAAACATATGTACAGCAATGTATTGTGTGTGCTCATTGTATGTAACGAGGAGTAGAACAAAGTGATAACACAGAGTCCTTTCTGCCATGAAAAAATCAGTTACCAAAGCAATAAAAAAAGAAAAAAATTGTAGATCCACAAATAAAATATTGGGTTGCTATGGAAAAATCACGTAAAAATCCAGTATGTGGCAATGCTTATAATAGGCAAGGAGAAAGATATAAAACTACGTACAGCACAAAACAAACTAAAAACAGGCATGTGCAATGGGCCCATCCACCCACATGTGAGACTCAGCGTAGGAGAGATGTCATCACAACTCATGGAAGAAAGGATGAGCCATACAATAAATAACACTGGAAAAACTGGCTCACTTACGAAAAATAACGGAAATAACGCGAATTCCAAATGAATCAGCCATGAAATTGGATCAGAATGGGCAAAGCAGACATGAATATTAGAATAAAATAGTGTGCAATATCTTTATGACCATGGAGAAGGGAAGTTATCCTTAAATAAGAAACGAAAACAGAAACTAAATGAAACCATGGCTAGATTTGAAGAAGTTTAAAACTTTTACACGACAAACACCCCACACACAGAATTACACAAAAACTGCCCAAAATGTTGCAATATATAAGATGGGGTAGTAAGAAATTAACAATTCTGTAGATCAAATCCATCAAAAATTGGCACAGGTTCTGCCTAACATAACAGATAAAAGTTTAATATTTATAGTATAATGAATTCTTAGAAATGAAGGGGGGGAATCTACTTTTGTAAATAAGCAAAAGATTTGAAGGGCTAATGAAAACATTACAGACATCTTTTCTGTACCTTTTTGGATGCTCAGCCTCAATGATAATCAGATGCATGAAAAATACAGTAAAGAGAGATAATGTGTTTCATCCATCATTTTGCAAACATGAAAAGCTGAGAAGCGTCAAATGAGAGAGCTGGTGGAGTTGCATGTGATCAGCTTCCCGAAGTCAGAGCCAGTCCTTTCTCCACCTTCCTGAGCCCCACATGTGAGAGGGTGTGTGGGGTGAGCGCCGTCAGCTTCCCACACAGCGGCTTCCTCGTCAAACAGGGGTCTCCAGAGTCATTGGTAAGAATTCTGGCTCCCACAGCAGTAGTGAGGCCCACAGCACATGGCTCTGAAACGGCTGACATTTTTCCATGTTGTCCTGGAACTGCTATTCTTCATGAAGTCTCCAGGAGCCTTGGGAACCCAGGCCACAGTCTTACAGGCTTGTCAGAGCCTTTATTCAACACTCTACACATATTTACCGAGTGAGAGATGATCCCTGGGCGTCATCTCTGCTTCTCCCACATCACTGTCAAGTTTGCCAGCCTCTCTGTGTCCCCAGTAACTGGCTTCCTGCGACGGGAGGGGACCAGACGCCCTCAGAGGAGAACAGACTGCCCAAAACCACAGTCTGCTTACCCACCATGCTCCCTTCATTGCCTCTTTGGTCCTAGCAGCCACCCTGTCCTGGGGTCTTAACACAGCACCTGGCACAAAGCTGGCAGTGAATTACACAGACCTATCCATCTGCCAACCTACCACAGCCTTGAACGACAATCACTGAGTATACCATAGACCGTGATGGCCTCACACACAGGATGCCGCCCTCAGACTCTGAGCTCCTCACACACGGGACTCGCACTCAGCTTTGTGGCTGCTGTGATGATTATTTCAGCTGAAAGCCCACGAGTGAATGTGTCATGGTGCTTCCCACTGGGGACACCTGTGTCTGGGCTAGCTGCTGTGCACATGTGTGGACCGTGAACATAGGCCGAGGTGGCTTAGCTGTCACTCTCTGAACGAGTTCCACAGACACATGGCTGTTTCCCAATGTTAACAACGGCCCGCACTGCGACTCCTGTTTGTGGAGTAACTACCTTGTCTCTCTGTGTAAACGAAGCCGGGGCTCCCCGAGGAGCAGTCCCACACACCATTTTAGTGCCTCCGTATTTCCGCTCTCACCACCTGAGAGCAGCACTTCCGTCTTCCGCCACAGAAGAAGGTTTGCAGCCCGACAGGTTGGCGATGGCTGTGCCTGGGCACTGGCTCTGCCGTCCACCAGGCGCGTGGAGATGCTCATGGGCGCTCTTGTCCCGCATTCACAGGCTCGTGGCCATGGAGGGTCCCAGATGTAGCTGCTCTGTGGCATTTTGGGTGCAGTGGTGAGATGGTGGGGTGGTGAGTGGTGAGATGCCTATGGCAGCTGTGGGGTAGCATGTGCTTGTACACGCATGTCCTGGCGTGGGAACACGCACACCCCACGTCCTGAGGGAACTGGTGAGAGCTTCGCAAGGGGACCCCGTGCACTTGGCAGCTCTACGACATCTGTGATCTGAGACAGGCGAGTGCTTTTCTTCTTGAGAAAGAACAGACGGCAGTGCTCCATGCGGACAGGAGGCTCCAATGCCTATCGGGCTGTGTGTCATCCAGGGTCATTAGGGGAGATGCACACCGTGCTTTTGAGTGTACACGCGTGGGTGCCCAGGCAGACGCGGGCACAGGCCCAGCGTGTGGCCCTCTGAGCCATCAGTGGGCACGGGTGGCCACCAATGTTGGCCTGCCTTCCTACCAACTCTGGCTCTCCGACTTGGGAGGCGAGCCATCGTCCTGGCTCAGCATGGCCCCAGGACCCCATGTGTGCCCCGCAGGGATGAGCAGAGGGGCGGGAGCTGCAGGCCTGTGCAGCACGCCCTGGCTCCTGTTTGCCCAATGCCCCTCTGCGTGCAGAACCCCTCATGGGAGAAACACAGCCCAGTCCCGCGCAGGTGACTTTCTGACCTGCCTGCTTTTCGTCTGAAGGAGATCATTCAAACAACCACCCCACAGAAGACCTCTCCCTCAGCTGTGTCTCATCCTCCACGTCTCGTCTCTCCTGCAGGGACACATTCCCACCTCGTGCAAGGCAAGCCAGGGCGACACTGTGGTACCGAGATGCCCACCCCGTGTGTCGCCCCGGCACTTGGCTGTGAGGGTTGGATGGACAGAGGGAACCTTGGAGGTAGGAAGAGATCAGGAGGCGGACTGAAGTCCTGGTTCTGCCGCCTGTACCCTGCGCAACCGGAATGTGCCAGCCCCTTCACAGGGTTAGTTCACCTCCTCTGGGGGGGCGAGTGGCCCCGTGGGCACTGACTGAGAGCCCTGGGGTGGCATGCACGTCCCGCAGTGGCTCTTCCCTCACACTCCCCTTGCCAGCACATGTCCACATTAGTGGATAGGCTAACATTCCTCGTTCACTCCTCATCGCTCCTTGCGGCCTCTCGTCAGGCCATATCCTTCTGCTCCAGGCCTCCCAGCCTGGAGGACACTTATGGATTGTCCCGTCGGGGTACTGCATCCATTCTTTGTGGCCTGAAGCTCATGGATGCTTTTTGCTAAGAGTGCTTGCTGGCCACGACTGGGGCCAGTTCAGGAAGGCCACAGGTGACCCCAGGATGCAGGGACAAACTCTAGAAGGGGAGCCCCGAGGCTCTGTCACACAGGCTGCTTCCGGGGAGAAAGTGAGAGGGTCTAATGTACTCTGAGAAGCCTGTGAAAGCCCTAAGGAGCATCAATTGCAACCCCCTACCTGGGGGTTCAGGTAGGGAGGGGACTTCTCTTGGGCCCCTAGGAGGCAGCAGCTGGGAACAAAGTAGCAGGAATTGATGGCTTCAGGACCTTTACTTCTGAAAGAGACCCTGAGAGGCCCCAGGTCACATCCTTACCCCACTAAAACCTGACAGGCCTGCGTCTTCCCCATTCGGCCGCCCTACTCCAGAGCAGCCGTCACGGTTGTCTGCCAGGGGGTCCACAGGGAGGAAAGGGGAGCCAAGAGGCTCTCCCAACACAAGAGCAGCTCACCAGCAAGACACTGCAAATGTTCTGGGGGGAAAATCCCAAAGCCTATCATTCTCCAGGACCCCGTTCCCCAGTCACCTCTGCTCTGTGACACAGACCACGAACCCCAGCCCCAATTCTAGGGTTCAAGGGAAACAAGAGATGTCATTCTCAGTGTCCATTATACAGCTTATCAACATAAGCTGTATATATTGTACTTATCAATATATTACTGTACCCAGCACAGTAAAAACAGCAAGTGCCATTGATCACCTGGTGTTTGAGCACCAAATGGTGAGGCTGGTAGCTTTGTTTACTGACGGAAATCATGCCTGACAACAGGCTAACAGGGCAGTAACACAGTGAACCCTGACTCTGAAGAACAGAAACATTTGTAAACTTGATAAGAGATTAGAAAGTAAAAATGAATGACCTCAGTTACTGACACTACAGAACGGACAAACAAATCCTGTTGTCCCCTCTCCCACATGGGTAGCTTTGCTCTTTCTGGGAAAATTTGGTCATGAGCACTTATCTTTATAAATACGGTCGGTCCTGCCCAGTACCAGGGGGGAATAAACAAGCTAAGAAGGGGAATTCCAAGATTTAACTTTTGGAAACTCCCAAAAGATTTTCATTTTGTTTTTTGTTTGTTGCTCACTTTGCTTCGGTTTAATCAGCAACAGAATGAAAAATGTGGACTCACCTCGGCATGAAATCCCTTGGCCGTCAATAATTTGTTTGCAAACCCCACAGACTTTGGCTTTTTTGAAGACTTTGTTCTTAAAACTGTGCAGACTCGCAGTTAATTCTTCTGGCTGAAAAGGTAAAGGAAGAAACTGTCAGCTCTTCAGTTTGTAACTGTTGGCTTTTCCTTTTCCCTTTCAGGGGATAATAAATCTAGCAGCATTTGTAAAGAGCTATCAGAGGAACTTTACCAGGCAAGCAGAACAAGGAGCCACCCTGCCAACGCTGGGGTCCCCAGTGGGCTTTGGACACCCTGTCAGCACCCCCGACGCCAGCGTCCCAGACAGAGGTGCATACCCGCCCAGCTGGTCAGTCCCCGGTAGGTAAAGTGTGTCAGGCGCACCACACGCATCACCATGGCTCATGCGATCATGTTTTAGCTGCCAGGCTGGAGGTTTACAACCACCTGCTCCTATGACAAAGTCTCCACATGCACTCCCACGGCCTGAATGCTTTCTTCTGGAAGAAATGATTAACAAACAGCACAATTATGTCCAGAGAAAGCTTCCTGACCGACGTTCCTGGTCCCTTGGCCTCTTTGAGTTGATGTGAACCTCTGTGTACGGCGGGCCGTATTAAGACCAGCGTGATAAGATAGCCGGTTCCCCCTTGAGCCTGGGATGGCCTCAAGTCTGCCACACGCATTGTTACTAGGAGGAAATGGACCACTTGTCATCCACCAAATCTGTGTTTGTAGACTCAAGGCTCACAGCTGTGTGATGACCTTATGAAAGTTCAGCTGGCCTTAGAAACCCAATACCAATCATTGTACCCCTTTGCTGATAAGTGATGGTGTATTCTATCAGTCACTGATACCACACAGACTCACTGAGGCCATTACTCACCACCAGAATGGCTAAAACTCACTGAGAAGAGGAACTGTTATCGAGAATGTGAAACAAATGGCACAACTATGTTGGAAAACTGTTTGACAATTTCTTATAAATATTTTTAAATCTATACCAATGCTATGACTCAGCCATTCCACTGCTATGGACACTAGAAAGAAACAAATGCAAATGTCCACAAAAAGACATGCGAAGAATGGTCATAGCCATCTGGTTTAAAAGTGCCCCAAACAAGAAGTAACCCAAAGGTCAACAGAAGGAGCCGAGATAAGCCAGTCATAGTACAGGCATACAGTGGAACAAGAGCAAACTACAACACACAGCATCAGGGGTGAACATCAAACGCAATATCACGCAGTGTGAAAGAAGCCAGACAAAAGGGCACACAGTGAATGGCTCTATTTATAGAATGTTCATACACCGGCAAACTAATCTATCTAGTTCCTCTGAGGCAGAAAAAAACGAGGTGAGCTCCACGATTGCCCCAGATTCCTGCATCGAGAAAGGCTCCAGGACGCAGAGAAGGAGGGGAACCGGCAACTACGTGGGTCGGAGAAGGAGCTAAGAGTTGAGGCAGAACAAGACAGAATGCCAGAGAACAGAGAGCTGCACAGAACTCTTACGGTCTTCGTGAGGTACTGTGAAGCATTCAGCCGAGAACTGAGGAGCACATGCGTGTGTGCTTGTGTGTGTGCATGCATGTATGAGGGAGCTACCCAAGGCTGGGGAAAGAATCACCAGAAAGGATGAGCGGAAACTGTGCTCGGTGTTCACACAGAGCTGGGAGTGGTGCCTGTTCCCACAACCAGCCCAGAACATGTCAAGATTCACGCAGTACTGCACAGAAAACAGAAGGATCTGGCCTGAATGGTGGAGAATGATTAACTCTAGACCGGGCACTGCTCCTGTTCTGCCTACTTCATCAGAAAAGCAGCACCCAAAAGGATCAAACTATCTCTAAGTAACTTAATCGAATTTCAGATCAAGCATATCTGTAGGAGTGAAAAATACCCAGCACCCAATAAGATAAAATGTGCAATGTCTGCTATCCAACCAAAAATTATCAGGCATGCAAAGCAACAGGAAAACACAGCCCATGATGAGAATAATCATCAAATGAATATGACCCTGAACTGACAGAATTAGCACAGAAGCTATTAAGAGGCATTATAACTGTATTCTGTATGTTCAAGAAGGTAAGTAGGGACCTTGATGGTATAAAAAGATCCAAATCAAACATCTATAGAAGAAAATGTGAAAATCAGAGGTGAAAATACACTAGATGGGATTAAGGAGAGATTAGATGCTGCAGAAGGCAGAATGGAGAACTTGAAGAAATCTTAGTACAAACTTCCCAAATAAGCACAGAAAAGACAACCTAAGTAAGTGAATAAATAGATAAACAAACAGAGCATCAGCGGGACAGCGCTTTGGGACCACTTTAAGCAGCTTAACATGCATGTAATTGGAGTCTCTGGAAAGGCAGGGGAGGGGTGGGCATTCAAAGAAATAATGGCTGAAACTTTTCCAAAACATAAGGAAAACTATGAACCCATAGATCCAAGAAAGTCAACAAATCTAAAGTGTAAGTTTGGTGACGGACAGTACACCAAGACACATGATAATCAAACTGCTCAAACCCAGTGACAAAGAAAAATCTTAAAAGCACCCAGATGGGGGAACAATAAACACATTATATACAGGGGACCAAACATTAGCAAAACAGCAGATCTGTCCATTTTTTTAAAAAGCGAGTGAGAAGAGTGTGGAGCAACATGAAGTACCGAAAGAAAAGCTGCCAACCTAGAATTCTGTACCCAGCAATAAATCAAAGTGAATTCAAAATTCCTTAAGCTATACCAATGCGTCAGCCATTCCAAGCTCACAGAGCATGCGTTGGACAGCCAGCCATCTTCCCCTGCTATTCAAGCTCTCTGGAATGCTGGCAAGTTTTCTCCGGGGACCACTCCAATCCCCACCCCCAGTCCTTAGCAGCCGGCAGCACTCTGGACACTGATCTCCTGGTGTTTGGGTTGATCTTGTCGAGATTATCAAATGAGACAAAGTGTCCTGCACCAAGCAGAAGCCGTGTCACCACTTCTGCCACCCACAGTACAAGCTTTGTGACCCTGGCAAGTCACAACCTTTCTTGAAGAAGAAGGATACCCTCTGCCTCCTGCCTGTTAACAGAGCTACTGCAAATGACCAAGGGCTAACCCAGGTGCCAGCTGTGAACACTGGAAGCCTATGGGAATTGCTATGGCAGAGTTTTTAAAATAGCTCTGCCTCAGCTTCACCCCAGACGAAGGAGGTGGGGCCAGAATGAGAATTCTTTGAAAGCTCCCCAGAAACTCCACTGTGCACATGGGACCGAGAGCCAGCACAACCCATGGATTAGACCCTGAAGATGTGTTCTACAGTCTGTAAGACACTGGTACTCCATGTGTCTTCATATGTGTGTCTGGGTTTGTAAGAGGTTGAACCCTTTCTGAGAACCTTCCTTCCGTGGAGGAACGAGAGTGCCGCCATCGTGAAATTCACAGCACTGGCAGGACCCTTCTGTGCCATAACCATGGTCGTCACTGTTCCAGCAACAGGGCTGTAGGATGCCAGACAGAGACCACACAGCCAGTGGGTAAGGGACATGGGCTCGGACTGGTGCCCAGCCCAGCCTCACGCTCAGACAGGAGGAAGCATTCACGCATGTGACAAACACAGCCCTCCTTCATAATCCCAGTTTGGCACATCCATTCCTCCCACCCCGCCGAGTTTCCGTTCCTTGTTTCTGTGCCTTCGGTCCTGTGCTTCACTGTCATTTCCCAGACGCAGGACGACGGGCTCTTATCCTTTGTCCTGCGAGCCCTGCATGGCACCTGCAGACACTGAACTGTGGACCCTCCATTAATATTTGTTGACCAAATGAATTGGCCAGTCTGTGGGCCAAGGAGGAAACACTGTGACCTTTTATTCCTTACAAATACCTTTATTCCAACCAAGGAGAAAGAGCCACTGTGTTCCTGAGGTTTTTTTCGTGGCCACTGGGCCACAGCTGGGAGAGGAAGAAGGAAACAGCAGAGGTGCTGTTGGGAGGCTGGACCCATTTCAGTGGCTGGATGCCTGAGGATTCATTTCAGATAGTGTAATGACATCTGCTGACATGGCATCTGCACAAGGAGCCCAAAGGCGGATTAGACAGCCTTTGTTCTCACCTGAGAGGTGCTTTCATTTCTCCCAAAGAGGTGAGGCCCAGGAGCACAGGGGGAGGGGAGGCCTCGGTACTGCAGTATTGAGCAGGCTCAGTTCAGGAATCTAAATGGCATTCAATTGTTTGGAGCAGGCGATTGGGAAGGGAGAGGGCAAAGCTGGGGGTTCTACCCTGAGGGGTGCACGGTGGTCAGTGCTGGTCTTGACTGTGAGGTTTTTTAGAAAGAAAAATCTGTACATTTGGGGAAGAAAGTATACCCAGTGAGTGCAGAAGGGGGGCCGGACCCCCACCCCACTCTGCTCTGTGGTGAGGCAGAGCTTCCCAGACCTCCCTCCCAGGGGCTCCCACACAAAGCTACACCAGCAAAACCCAAGTTCTGTCTTCCTGTCAGGAAGGAGGATCCAGGGTGCATTTGGGGACCTGGGGAAACCTCAGCAGTCCAGGAAGGCAGACAGAGTGAAAACACAAATCAGCTGGATTCTGAAGTTAAATGGCCACGAAACTTCCACAGGGACAGTGTGTGCCCCAAACTGGGGGGTGACTGACCCTGCCTGGAGATGTGTCCATCCACTGGCAGCCACAGGACCCAGGGCAAAGGACCCAGGACCCTCCCCACACCACACCTCGTCCTCAAGCTTCCCAGCAACACGGCCTGGCTGGTGAGTTGAAAATGAGGACACTGCACAACTCAGAAGGATAGAAAGGAGCTGACATTTTGACAACCTCTCACTCCTCAGAACATTACCAAAGTTTCCAGGAAACTGAATGCCATCAAGGCCCAATTATTGGACTCAAAAGAAAGGGCTGCGGGTCGGTGGTGGTGGAGGGGAGCCCCTCCCACATTCGCTCTGTTTAAATCCAGCCTCTGGAGGCCCCGAGGCAGCGGCAGGACCCTGAACTATCCAAAAGGCCAGCGCGGCCCGGCGTCTGCACAGAGCTCAGTGCCCTCTCCTTCGCCAGCTGCGCGGGCTGCGCTGGGAGTCTGCGTAACGGCCCACGTCCCACCTCCATCCCCTGCATGGAGTGCGAGGAAGCCCGCTCGAGAGGCGGTTGCATCGGACAGTTAATCCTGAACTGTCTCCCACTCTGCGGCCTCAGCCGGGCGCCCGCCCCCCCAGACAAGGCCCCCTTCCCATCCCGCCTCCTCTCCTGCGCGCACACGCAAGGGTGCACACGCGCACCCCTGGGGCCCAGGCAAGGGCACACGCGCACCCCTGGGCACGCGCACCAAGGGCACGAGCGTGCACGCGCACACGCAGACCGGGGTGCCCGGCACAAGTACGGACGTGCACGGGCCGGAGCACGAGCGCACACGGGACGCGCGCCACAGCCGAAGGCATTCGTTTCTGGGCGCCCCTCCTCCCAGCGCCCGCAGCCCCGCGCCCCACGACCGTTCCCGGCGCCGCGCACCCCGCACCCCGCACCCACTCACCTGGCGCCGGTGGCGGCCCCGGGCCCCGCGCGCGCACCCTCCGGGCGGCCCCCGAGTCAGGGCGCGCAGCCGCATGGCGCCCCGGGCGCCGGGAAGAGCCCAGCCGGGCCGAGTGCGGGCGGCGGCGGGGCCCCTCGGGGGGCGGCGGGGCCGGCGTCTGGCGTCCCGGGAAAACTTCGACGCCCGGAGGCCCGAAAGGACCCGGCCGCCACCTCCGCGTCCACTCCGCACTCAGCAGCCAGACGCAGGGAACAAAAGCCAGGCGGGCAGGCGCACGGTCCCCCGGCGCCCCTCCATCTGACACGAATTAGCCCGCCCTCCCCCGCCCCAGACCGCAGCTCCAGCAACGCGGGAAGGCTCCCCAGCCAGACGGGGGGGGGGGGGGCGCAGCAAGGCCCGGCAGGCGTGGGGGGCGCGGCCTGGCCGCCTCCCGCCGGTTACCTTCGCCCTGGGGAGGGTGCCGCCTGGCTAGGGTTTCCGACTCTGGGGGACTCTGGCCGTGGTGTCAGACCAACACCCGCAGGCTCCCTGTCTCCAATGCCTCCAGCCCCCTGTGCGTGGGGAACGGCCAGTATCACTCGTCATTCGTGCTGCCATCCGACAGTGGGTTGAGTGGAAAGAAGGAAAGCGCCAGGCAGAAAGAAAGGCTTTCTCTCCGATTTGCCTCTTCAACTAAGAAAAACAAGGAGCGGCCTTGCTCCAGAGGGATGAGGTGGGGACTCCGGGACGCTGAAAGCTAGTGATGAGGGTCCCCTCCTCTGGGGCAAGGACCCCCAGCCTCCTGCCCCCACCATCCCTGGGGCCACCCAGCTCCCCACATCACACCCAGTTTCCAGTCCCAGTTTGCTCCTGGGGGCTGCAGTTTCAGAAGGAAATGTGAAGCCTGGAGTTTGGGAGGTGAAGGTGGGCTGTACCGTGGGGACAGGGTATCCCAGGAAGAAGGCAGACACCTGGAGAGTGGGAAGGCAGCAGGAAAGGGAGGGAGGGCTTCTCCATGGCCTGCCAGACCCCGCAGGATGGAGTCCTCGTGGGCTGCCCACACGAGCAGTGGGGCCCAGTTCCACCAGGAGCTCCCGCACCTGTGGATGGAAGAGACGGGAAGGCCACCTTGGCCATGGCCCTGTCCGGCTGCGGCCACCTCCTCCCTCCGGTGGGGCACGGACTCCTCCGCTGCACGGGAGCAGATGGCGCTGGGGAACCCTCTGGCCTGGGGCTGGCCCCCGTGGACCCCCAGCAGTGGCCCCAGTGACCTGACCTGACCTGCCCGGAGGCCCAGCCGTGTGCGGTTCTAGGGACCCGCGAGGCGTGCACAGCTCAGAGCTGTGTTGGTCTAAGGCCCGACTTCAGATCCTCACGTCTGCTCGCAACTCGCGATGCCTTAGCTCTGCAGTCGTCGGGGTGGGCTGGACCAGGGCCTTTATGGTTAACACATGTGCGAATTCCTGCCCAGCCAGGACTCTGGCTGCTTAACCTCTCAGGCTCTGGCGCTGAATATCCATCGCCTTCCGTTTCTGCGGTGGAACACAGAGCTGCTCTCCGACCCTCACCCACGAGAAGGCCCGCAGGGCGCCATTCTGGGTTCCGACTCCTGGCCCAGCAGACACCCAGTCCTACGCATTGCCCCCGTCGTCATTATTCACATTGCAGACTTTCTCTCCTGCAGACACAGCCCTCTCCCCCGTGACTGCAGGAGCCTGAGCACACCCGGCCGCGTTCATGTCTGCTTCTCCAGCACCTAACACAGGCCGGGCCGGACCAGTACACACACTGTAGTGCTGTCCAGGGCGGTGCAAACGCCTGGCCCACAAGCCACGGGGCGCAGCACCGCCTCACCCACGGACCGGCACAAGGACCCTGATCCCAGCAGACAGCAGGTGACCCCTAACATGGCAAAGCTCCAGTGGACCTGAGGACCAGGCTCTCTGGGGGGACCCCGGCCTCTGGAAATGTTCGTGCTGAATGCCAGTGCTCATGGCCAGGCCTGCACGATTGGAAAACAATGGTGGTTCTTCTCCTGGGGACTCCCTGGGTCTCCTACTTATTTGAAAGGCACACCATTCAGAAAACTTCCACACTTTACTACATGCACGTGATACGCCCCATGGGGTTGCCACAAGCAGTCAGCAGTCAGGACATGGTCTCTGCCCTGAAGCCCAAGCTACTTCCCCAAATGCAAAACCGGGAGCCTGCAGTGATTCCCCACTGTGCTAGCTGCGCCCTTCCCCCCTCCCCAGCCCTGCTTACACCTCAGCTCTGTGCTGGCCCCACTCTGGCTTCTCCTTTCTCCTTTCTGCCTGAAAACTGCAGCCTTTCTGGGCTCAGCTGCAGACCTGCCTCCTGCCCCACCTCCCTGACCAGTTAATTGCCCCCTACCCCACCGACCTCATCCTTGGGGCACAGCCCCGAAGTGTGGTCATCTGTCTTGTGCCTCCAGGCTGCAATCCTAACCTTTTTGTCTGGGGTTTTCCACACACAAAACAGAGCGGGAGCAATAAATGCTGGGGCAGGAAGGAAGAAGTCGCTTTGCTCCCTGTCCTTTCCTTCAATGTCAGTGTTTCACCCGAGCCCCTCAGAAGCAAGCTGAAGCAGAAGGGTTTGGGGTCAGCTCAGTCTGGGACCCTGGGGATCAGAAACCAGGGCAGGCCTGGAGCCCACTCATCCAGGCGCAAACAACCCTGGCCTCGCCCGACTCACCCTGCAACTGGGCTGCCCCTCGTAAGGCTGCAGCCCACCATGCTCCTCTCGGACCCAACGCCCAGCTCTGGCTGCTCGCTGCACTGAGTGCTCAGAACCAAAGCGAGGTTCTGCCTGCAGAAGACGGACTTCAGAGCACTGGGGTCCAGACTGCAAGGACAAGCCCCACTCAGGGCCTCGGGCTGCATCACCCACCTGGGGCTGGACACCCAGGCTGCACTGCGGGCAGGAGCCCCTGGATGAGGCCAGCTCTGCCAGGGATACAAGGATGGCTGGTGACGGCTGCTGAGAGCGATACTACTGGGTTATAAACCAGTGGATACAGTAGTAATCCACGAGGCCATGGGTCCTACTGACAGAAATGAGGAAACACAGGTCTGAGGAGAAACAGACGTTGGGGTTCGGCGTGGCCTCAGGGCACCTCCCACCCCGGGACAGAGAGGACAGTGGCAGAAGGCTCAGCAGTATGTGGGGCTGAGGGTATGAGGAAGGGGAAAGGTTTTAGTTCCCACTTGTCCTGGGACCTCGCAGAGGAGAGCACAATCTACCATCTGTCACTATCACTCTGGAGAAGCTCTGCACAGTCTCCATTCCTTTTCCCTGTATTGGAAAAGGGGGACAGTCAGTCTACAACAGAGCAGGCCCCCCACGCCTCCTCAGTCAGGGGCCCGGACTGACCCTGGCCTCGCCAGGACACACGGGGGGTGACAGCACAACTCTCCCGCCAGTGTTCCTGCTCGGGGACAATACCTGAACCTAACGGTGACCAGGGCCTGCACGCGGATCTCAGAGGCGCCCGCGCCCGCTGGCCCAGCCCCAGCTTCCAGCCTGGGGTCTGCGGTGGGGTCACCAAACATTCTGGGCTGTCATGCGGGGTGTCCGGCGGGGTGGCCTGCGGGGTCTCTGTTCCCGCTCCCCACACAAGAACGCAGGACATGGTGAGGCCAAAAAGGAATACCCACGGAGCCATAGGTAGGGAAGTCATACCACTATGGTCTCACTGGAGGCTGGGTTTACACGACGTGCGACCTGCTGCCCGCTTTGCTGCCAACCGACCAACTCTCCTCGACTCTCCTTACTCTCCTCCAGTCTCCTCCTTCACTCTCCTCGGCTCCCCTCCGTAGCTGCAGCAGTTATATCAGTGACCAATGGCTCAATGGCTACACTGATGGCCAACCAGCCACAGCTGACGGTCATCCACTACCTGAGTCAGCACCTTTCTATGTGAGGCCGAGAGCCTGGAAACTGCTTTCTGGGGCTCTGTCCCCACATGGGCACACACCAATGTCTGGCACACAGCATCTGTCACAGGCCAGTACACTCCTCCGTGCTGTGACCTGGAGAGGCAAGGAGTCCCTACCAGACACCTAAAGCATCTTAGAAGCAGTCTGCCTCTGACAATGAGGAAGACCCTTCGGTTTACAGAGCTCCTGCCCAGACAGCTGTCTGGGGCCTGCTCTCGTGCCCCGGCTCTGAGCTGGCCCTCCCTCCTCGTCCAGCAGCGCTGGTGGCGGGCACACCTGGGCCACCTTGTGCGCAGACCTCGGGCAAATCCTGGCTCTCAGGACATCCTTCACCCTCCTCCCCTGCTCAGCAGGCGTCTGCTCCCCACTACGACCCAGGTACACAGGCCACTTTCTAGTATTTCCTGATGGGGAACATTGAACACAGGGGAAACCGAGGCCCGGGGCACCTACGGGTGAGTGGAGGGCCTGGGAGATGGAGAGCCAGGGAGCACAGGCACATCACCTAACCCAGCACCCCCTCGGGGCCACGGAGGCCGCCTCACAGGCTGTATTAGGACCAGGACTGTAAGGCCCTGCCACCTCACCTTCCGTCTTTCACAGCCACTGCTTCTCCAAGTCTCAGCTGGTGCTCAAAGACATGATGAACGCAGGAGCCCCTGGCCCCAAGGGGGTCTGTTAGTCCCATCAACATAACCCACATGTCTTGGTCGGTGGCTACAGAATTCAGGGCAACCCCCAGCCTCAGCTCCCAGCACCCTCCCACAGCTCATGGCTTCTTTTAAAGAACAAAGTGGTAACTTCTGACATACTTAGCAGAATGTTTTTTGCCGATGCTCGGAAAATAGGCATTTCACGCCTCTCTCCCCTTTCATCATTTCCTTTTCTCTGCCTTCAAAAAGTACAGAAAAAATGCTTTCCTTACAAAATCAGCTTCCAATATGTTTTTCCCCCTTCCTTGCTCAAAAAAACAGCAACTGTTTTGTTTTGTTTTGTTCAAGAACTTGCAGAGCAAAGCAAAAGAAAGGGTGTTTTTTGTCCCCCCACCCCCAGGCAGTGTCTTCCCCTTTCTAGACTTGGGGTCTACCCCACTTTCCTCCTCTGTCTCCTGGCCACCCCAGGGGGAGAAGTAAGGGCATGATGGGAACTGGGCTGCGAGAGAAGCATCGCTGGGCCCTCACCTGCCCCATGGGGGGAGACTGGGGTGCAGCAAGAGAGGGTGAGGGCAGGGAGGAAGGGCTGTAGTGTGCGAGCTTCTGCCTGAGTGGACATCAAGGCCTGAAACCTCAAAGAGGAAAAAGGACCCCCCCACACAGCCTCTCACACCCCATGTTCCTGCCTGCTGCCCCTTCACAGACACAGAGCAGGGTTCACTGGGGTAAGAAGGGCCCCCAAACTCTTGGCCTCACCCTCCCGTGGGGAAAAGGGTGGAGATACAACAATACATATCAGACTAGTAAATGTAAACAAGGTTTTTCTCTGCATGCTGAAGTGACCCAGGGGAAGGGGACTGCAAGCGTGGAGGGCCCTTGGCCAGTCTTCCTGCCTCTTACACTCAGACACCGGCCAGACGGCTCACAGCTGACCATCCTCCGGTCCGTTTTCAGACCTCCAGGGCTGCTGAGTGCCAAGCCACCGCCAGGGATAAACGTGGAGGTGTCTGGGGCTCTGCACCAGCACTGGACTCCAAGCACAACCCCCGAATCAGTTAGACAGCGAGACCCACAATGGGGGGACAGATTCTGCTGCTCTCGGCACCGGAACACCGGAAGTGGAGAGGGGAGTGTCCACGTCCCGCTGGATGCTGAAGGAAATGGACACGGCTGCTGGGACTCACCTGGCCCCAACTCTCCCCACTGATACCGAATTGAGCTATTTCAGGAGGGTTTTATTTAACACAAAGGAAAATCTGCATCGCTGTCCATGCCTGGTGACCAGCCTCAAAATGCCCACATGGGCCAGGTGTCGCCCCACCCCAGCCCGAAATCCCAGTTCCCTGCAGACAAGCAGAGGGTCAGGGAAGTCAGCCCGCTCCACAGCCACAGAGGGGGGCCCCAAAGCCACGCCGTTACCCCAGGTGGGGTGAGGACACGGCCCACGCTCGCCTGCCCATCACCTAGAGCGTCCCGTCACAAGGCCCTATGGACCCTCTGCCCAGGGGGAGGACGAATGGAGACAGGTGAGGCTGACAGAGCCCTGAGTCACCCAGCCTTGGCTCAAAACCCCCTGAATTAACCCTACTCCTTCCACTCCCGCGTTCTCCAGACCAGGGTCTGGCTTGGACAAAACCGGGTAACAGCGGGACCACCCCTGGAACTCTGGGCGGAGATTCTGCCCCTGAGAACCCAGCCCCACCCTCCATGTCCCACCTGGAATGAACCGTTCTCAGCCCACAGCCTTTGGTGGGGGGCACACCAGACGCCTGGAATCTCTTCTAAATCTCCGCTGGGGCCTCTGGTCTGCAGCTGGGTTAAGAAGCAGGGGGCACAGAGACTTGGGGACCAAGCACGTCATCCCCCAGGAGGCGGGACCGACCTCAGGCAGGCAGCACCCAGGGTGCCGCAGGGGCACCGGGGCCGCTCTGCCACCCGACTGTCTGCAGGTTTAGAAGTGCTCACTCTGGGCCACCACTTCCTCCTCTGCTAATTCGGATGACAACTCACTCCCGACCCCACAAAGTCCCGGTGAGGTTTCCACCAGGCGGTGCACAGAGGGCTCTGGTAGACGCCTCTGGTGCCCCCCTTCCCCAGCTACAGCCCCTGCGGGCTGGGGGGGCCCTCGCAGGCAGGGAAACAACATCACCGGCTGAGGCAGTCGGGCGGTTTTCATCACAGGAGCAGGTCTAACTACTTATGCCGGGAGGTTTTCAAAAGGCAAGTGACTCCGTTTATCATTGCCACTGCGAGTCAGCGTTTTTATTCCCGGGAGGGCATGTGGCGCTTATAATTTTAAAACCCGAGTTAATAAAACTTTTATAATTTTAAAAAGTTAAACGTTTCTTTTTTGATTATCCAATGAGTGCTTCATCAGTCACAACACTAATAAAATAAGTTTCTTTTCATCGTGAAGTTACCAGATCTTAAAACCAACAACGTTTTCCCATTTTTACAGCTAAGCTATATAGATTCTTAAATGTCAAAATTTTTGTTCGTGTTTTGTCACTCGACTTACATATCTAGAACATGATTCATCTACAAATCAGTCCTCATGTTTAGATGAATTTTAGGCTTGGTCCTTAATGATCTAGAAGCAATCATTCACAAAAATGCCACCAAAGCATTTGAATGAAATCATTTCATTTAATGCCACCAAGCATGGAAACAATATCTCACAACTAAACGCAGCAGATAAATGTCAAACAATTTCGACTGGAATGGGTGGTTGGGTGATGATGGATGGTGATCGGTCACAACGTGTACAAATACCGACTCATGTTGTACCCGAGTCTGAAATAACGTTGGACATCCATTACACCTGGATAAAATATTTTAAATAAAATAATAAAATGAAGGTCTGGGAAGCGTTTTTATCAGTTCCGTTTGGGAAGACACAATATCTCAAGGCAAAGCCAGAAGCCTACTAGGGAAGGGCACGTAGAAATTACTGCAAACTGTTTTATTTGCATTCCCGTGATTATCTGAAAGACCTACATGAAGGAAAATTAAATAGAAGCATTAAAATAAAGAGGCCATACACATTCAGGGTTTGGGTTTAAAAAAAAGTTAAAGTTTGTGAGTTTAAAAGCGTATCTGCAGCACAGAATCGACAATCCTCTTAATCCTACCTTTTTTTCCCCAAGTTATTCCAGTTCCAGTCCCACTTCAGCACTGGGGCTTCTCACGTGGTGTCTGGCACCCTGCAGACACTGTCCCTGCAGGTCAGACAGCAGGGGGACACAGCTGGGCCACCGCCCCTCGCTGTCCTCTGCGTCTGGCACACAGTGACCCCCCGCGAGGACGCCACACTGGGCCAGGAATGCAGGCTCCGGTCTCTGCGTGTCCACTGGGGACAGGCTGGCACATCACTGAGGGAATGAGGACTGTAAGTCAGTAAGACAGACGCCAGGTCATTGGGGCCACTCCCTGCGGCCACACCTGGGCTGGGCCTTGGAACCTGGGGCCTGTATCTGCTGCCCTTTGATTTCTGATAGCTGATTGACTGTGACTCACCGCCCATCCATTCACACGCGTGGGAGGGACCAGAAGACAGAGCCTGAAGGGGAAGATGGTCCTGGTGATGAAACAGGGAAGGGCTGGGTGCCAGGCTGGAGGTCAGACTTGACTCTGGTGAAAAGGGGGAGTCAGAGCTCACAAGCAAGGGGTGGAGGGGCCAGAGGGGAGGCGGGAGGCCTGTACTGATGGTGGCAATGAAAAGATGGAAGCTGGCCCCAAGGTCAGGATGACCTTAACTGAGCTCGGAATTCAGGAGCAAGAACAGGTTTGAGGAGAAAGGGCCCGGCTGAGGCCAGAGCTCCAGAGGTTGTCAGCCCCAATAGCACTGGGGATTTGGGTCCAGATGTGTGACAGGCTTTTGCTGAAATCCAGGGTCAGGGAGGGCAACACACACCGGACATGAGGTCCCAGTAAGTGTGGGTGCGGGAGCGGCTCTCCCAGCTCGTGGGGCCCCGGCCACTATGAGCACAGGGTCCCAGGAGCCGTGTATTGTCTCGTCAGCCGGCCAGGTCACACTGCCCCTGCTGTGTAAGAGATCGGCAAGGCCAGGTCAGGGGCATCAGCCAAGGTCACAGCCCACAAGACAAAGTCGCTGTCCTCACCCAGTCTGCTCTGTTTTCCCGGGAGAGCCAGCCCTTCGGGAAACACACAGAACAGGAGATGTGTGAGCTGCCCCAGAGGAAAACAGAAGAAAGGACAGAAATCGCACCAGAGATGGGGGAGGGGCATTGCAAGGGCAATCTGATGTTTTCTTTGATGTTTTATATGTGGGACTGAGGAGGTGACATCGGAGCAGACACATGAAGAACACTGGGGCCAAGGGTGGGGACAAGCCATTGCAGGTCACATCCCAGTGGGGGACAGTGTCGGTTGTGGGGTGGGACGGGGCCCAGGCTTGTGGCTAATGTAAGGATTTGGTCTGTGGAAATGGTGGGAGGGTCTGGCACCGTGACGTGGCTCCAACGCTGCCCTGTGACAGGGGCTGGGACAGAGGCGGGTGCAGAAGTGACAGAAAGTCCTGTCAACGTCTTGTACCCACAATGTGCCCCTGGCAAGGGACAACGGTGGCTGGTGGCTGACACCAGGTGGTAGCAGGTGCCAAGGCGAGGCGGCTCCACCCGGGGCCCGTTCGGAGGAGGAGGCTGCAGGGGCTGGGTGACAAGGTTCCTGTCTTGCTGGGGTGTGAACTTCAGTGGACAGGAGACCGCAGAGCCAGTGTGCATGAAGCCCTGTGTGGGTGGCCTGGGTGAGGACACCGGGAGGGGAGGGAGGCAGGGCTGGGCTCAGGCAGAGCCACAGGGCAGCGGGGAGCTTTGGCCTGGTCAGTGTCCGAAACTGCAGTGGGAGACATGCTATGAGAGAAGGTCGATAACTGGCGGAGCACTTAGGATAGTGACTGGACAACATGTATCACAAACCACAATCCAATGATGGAGGCACTGAACACGAGGGGTGAGCACGCGGGCATGAGGGTGAGCAGGTGGGCATGAGGGGTGAGCAGGTGGGCATGAGGGTGAGCAGGCGGGCATGAGGGTGAGCAGGCGGGCATGAGGGTGACCAGGCGGGCATGAGGGGTGAGCAGGCGGGCATGAGGGTGAGCAGGCGGGCATGAGGGTGAGCAGGCGGGCATGAGGGTGAGCAGGCGGGCATGAGGGTGAGCAGGCGGGCATGAGGGTGAGCAGGTGGGCATGAGGGGTGAGCAGGCGGGCATGAGGGTGAGCAGGCGGGCATGAGGGTGAGCACGCGGGCATGAGGGTGAGCAGGTGGGCATGAGGGTGAGCAGGTGGGCATGAGGGGTGAGCAGGTGGGCATGAGGGTGAGCAGGTGGGCATGAGGGGTGAGCAGGTGGGCATGAGGGTGAGCAGGTGGGCATGAGGGGTGAGCAGGTGGGCATGAGGGGTGAGCAGGTGGGCATGAGGGTGAGCAGGTGGGCATGAGGGTGAGCAGGTGGGCATGAGGGGTGAGCAGGTAGGCATGAGGGTGAGCAGGTGGGCATGAGGGTGAGCAGGCGGGCATGAGGGTGAGCACGCGGGCATGAGGGTGAGCAGGTGGGCATGAGGGGTGAGCAGGTGGGCATGAGGGTGAGCAGGTGGGCATGAGGGTGAGCACGCGGGCATGAGGGTGAGCAGGTGGGCATGAGGGGTGAGCAGGTGGGCATGAGGGTGAGCAGGTGGGCATGAGGGTGAGCAGGTGGGCATGAGGGTGAGCAGGTGGGCATGAGGGGTGAGCAGGTGGGCATGAGGGTGAGCAGGTGGGCATGAGGGTGAGCAGGCGGGCATGAGGGTGAGCACGCGGGCATGAGGGTGAGCAGGTGGGCATGAGGGGTGAGCAGGTGGGCATGAGGGTGAGCAGGTGGGCATGAAGGGTGAGCAGGCGGGCATGAGGGTGAGCACGCGGGCATGAGGGTGAGCAGGTGGGCATGAAGGGTGAGCAGGTGGGCATGAGGGGTGAGCAGGTGGGCATGAGGGTGAGCAGGTGGGCATGAGGGTGAGCAGGTGGGCATGAGGGGTGAGCAGGTGGGCATGAGGGGTGAGCAGGTGGGCATGAGGGTGAGCAGGTGGGCATGAGGGTGAGCACGCGGGCATGAGGGTGAGCAGGTGGGCATGAAGGGTGAGCAGGTGGGCATGAGGGGTGAGCAGGTGGGCATGAGGGTGAGCAGGTGGGCATGAGGGTGAGCAGGTGGGCATGAGGGTGAGCAGGTGGGCATGAGGGTGAGCAGGTGGGCATGAGGGGTGAGCAGGTGGGCATGAGGGGTGAGCAGGTGGGCATGAGGGTGAGCAGGTGGGCATGAGGGGTGAGGAGGTGGGCATGTTGGTGAGCAGCTGGACATGAGGGTGAGCAAGTTGGCATGAGGGGCGAGCAGGTGGGCATGATGGTGAGCAGGTGGGCATGAGGGGTGAGCAGGTGGGCATGAGGGCGAGCAGGTGGGCATGAGGGTGAGCAGGTGGGCATGAGGGTGAGCAGGTGGGCATGAGGGTGAGCAGGTGGGCATGAGGGGTGAGGAGGTGGGCATGTTGGTGAGCAGCTGGACATGAGGGTGAGCAAGTTGGCATGAGGGGTGAGCAGGTGGGCATGATGGTGAGCAGGTGGGCATGAGGGGTGAGCAGGTGGGCATGAGGGCGAGCAGGTGGGCATGAGGGGTGAGCAGGTAGGCATGAGGGGTGAGCAGGTGGGCACGAGGGGTGAGGAGGTGGGCATGAGGGTGAGCAGGTGGGCATGAGGGGTGAGCAGGTGGGCATGAGGGTGAGCAGGTGGGCACGAGGGGTGAGCAGGTGGGCACGAGGGGCGAGCAGGTGGGCATGAGGGGTGAGCATGTGGACATGAGGGGTGAGGAGGTGGGCACGAGGGGTGAGCAGGTAGGCATGAGGGGTGAGCAGGTGGGCACGAGGGGTGAGGAGGTGGGCATGAGGGTGAGCAGGTGGGCATGAGGGGTGAGCAGGTGGGCATGAGGGGTGAGCAGGTGGGCACGAGGGGTGAGGAGGTGGGCATGAGGGGTGAGCAGGTGGGCACGAGGGGTGAGGAGGTGGGCATGAGGGTGAGCAGGTGGGCATGAGGGGTGAGCAGGTGGGCACGAGGGGTGAGGAGGTGGGCATGAGGGTGAGCAGGTGGGCATGAGGGTGAGCAGGTGGGCATGAGGGTGAGCACGCCATTGTCATTAGCAGTGGCAGGGAGACAAAGTCCACCAACAGGGGAGGTCACACAGATGTACAGAGGGACTCGGTGCCCCCAGCACCTGGCACAGGGGATACGTCCCATACATATGAAAGCAGCACGTGGGCAAACCCCTACCTGGAAACATGTAAGATAATCCTCCCAGCACAGAGACCATGTAATAACAAAGTTTGATTTCTGCTAAAGCACCATCCTTGAGGGGAAAACACACTGCGTGGCAGTTGTGCAAAGGTCCAACAATGTAGCTGTGAGGAGGGCGAGAGGCACGGAAGGGGGCCTGGAGCCTCCTGCCCGCTCCAAGGTGTTGCAGGTGCGCCTAGACCCACCAGGGGCCCCTTAGGGGCAGGGGAACAGGAGCAGCAGGCTTACTTATTTGCATACGCCCCCTTCCACATGTTTCGGACACACCCAATTCATCTCTTTTTCATTCCCCCCCCTCCCCCGAGGCTATTTTGGCTGCAAGATAGATTCGAACAAAATAACAGGGATTTGACAAATAAAAGGGCTGCTTAAAGATGCCTTCCATTAATCTCACGAGCCAGGAAGCAGTCTGGAGTTCAGCACCGAGAGCGTGAGAAACGATTTGCCCGGGGAAACAAAGACATAGCAGCAAGTACGGAATCGCTGCTGTCTCTGCCTCCATCTCAGAAATCGGTGACACATGTACACATACACACACGTGCACACTTGTACGCAGGTGTGTGTATACCCACCCACACATACGCGCACATACTGACACGAATATACGCGTATGCTCTGCTGTGTGCACGCATGCACACGGGGGCCTACAGAGGCCCATGACATGTGCATGAACACGTGACAGTGGGGGAAGGGTGCGGCAAGCGGGCAGGGCTCTGTGTGAAGTGTGTGTTTGGAGCCTCCTGAACCCCAGTTCCCTCTTTTATAAAATAAACCCCACTGACTGTTGGGCAGTGAGAGGTTTGCTCAGAACACCATCGACTGCAGGAAATTCTGGAGAAATGTTTAATCAAAATGTGATCTTTTCAAAATTCTCTCTATTTAATAAAACAGGAGGCGGCTTCCGTGAGAAGGTCCCACTCAGGCTGTCCTGAGACCCGAGGTCTTACACCCTGGACAGTGTCTTTCCTGGTGTCTGCAGCAGCCCTGCTTGTCCCACGACGTGGGGGGCCTGCATCAGAGCTCCTCACGGGACGCCTGTACAACTCACAAGGGCACGATTCTCGTGCAGTTTCTTTCAATTTCTCTATTTTTAACCCAATCATTGGGCCCTGCTATGAAACAGTTTCTCTTATCAGCAGGTGTATCTCTAAGTCACACATCCTGACCAGAGAGACGTGAAGCCACAGCCTCCTTCCCAGAGAGAAGCAGAGGGGGACAGGTGAGACGTCCGAGGTGGGCGTGACTGCAGACACCTCTCTGTGGGCCTGGGCTGAAGGCCCCCCATTCAGACCCAACGGCAGGGTCCCTCCCACAGGTGCTCAGTGCGGGGCTCGGCTCCCAGGGCAGCAGGGGCACCTGTGCGCTACAGGGCAGAGGGTGACAGGGGCAGGCCACAGCTCAGAGGATGTGTTGTCCCCATGCAGCCCCCCAGCCCCAGGAAGGTTACCGAAGCACAGGAGACTGAGCAGGCAGCGGGGGAGAGCCAAGGTGGACCCCCGATCGACACGACCCAGACCCTCCTGAGAACACCGGCCGTCGGCCAATACTTAGCTCCAGTGTGTGTACTTGTAGAATACACGGGTATTTTTTCATTCTGGGTCATTTTTCTAAGCACTGACTGATTTCTCTGCCAACTAATAAATGGAGACATCGGGGGCATTTGGAAATACAGGGAATCTCCTTCGGTGCGAGAGGGCGGGGCACCATGCAATCCCAGGCAAACCCTCCCATAGGAATTACTCTACCCAAAACGCTAGGAAGTGTGCAGCAAGGGATCACAGCCACTGTTCAAAGACGTGTGCCATGGAATTTTCCAGAGAAAGGCTATGAACTGGAAGTATGCCCAATTTCCGGGAGATGCGGTGGGAGACGGCAGTGAATGGGCCGCAGGACATCTCCATGTCTGTCTGTCTGTCTGTGGTCTGGAGCCCCTGGACCACTCGTCCCCATCACTGAGGCCCCAGCAAGCAGGGCTGGGCCGGGCCAGAACCTCCACTGTCCTCTGCCCTGCACTGGCGCTCCGTTCAGGGCTCTGACATGAAAGTAGAAGGGGGGACAAGCCACAGCAAGCCAGGGCACCAGGATCAAAGCTGGGGCCACTCCAGGTACTCCCCAGCAGGAATGCTTCCTCTGCTCACTGACTCTCTTTTCTTAGCCAAGGGCAAAAAGCAAAGCCCCCTCCCCCGCCATCCGTATGTCCTTTCAGGCTGACTCGACACTAGGCAGAGGCTCCCACAGCCTCACCTGGAGGTGCCCCTGCCTCCACAAGTGTCCCCCAGCCCGACTTCAAAGAACCCAGGCGGGGACCCTCCCTCAGCAGCCCTGGGGGTGGGGGTTTCATCCAGGAAGTGGGTTGATGGCCTGCTGGCAACTTCCCACTGGCTGGGGGGGGGTTCCGGTTCCGGTTCCCTGGCTGGGGGGCTGGGACCAAGCCCCCAGCCTCTCAGCAGGTTTCCCACGCCTGCTGAGCAGTCAGCTCGGTGGCCACGCAGGGGTCCTGGCCTCTGACCCTCATGCCCACCTGGGCGTGCCATGTGGGGCATGACCCTGCATACGCCCAGCAGGCACCCCGCTCGGGCACCAAGGCTGAGCCTTCTTGTAGCGTCAGCTTATGGCCCAGGAGAGGGAGCAGGAGGGGACTTTGCAGGAGTCCACGGCCCAAAGCATGTGAAAATCAGCCTGACTCCTCCCAGAGCCGATTGTCCTGTGGGGTCCCCAGGGGAAGCCACATAGCAGAAGCCAAGGGAAAACTTCCATGCGTCAGAGCTTCGGGCACCCTCCAACAGTACGCGGACGTCGGAAGCCTCGGGCACCCTCCAATAGTACACGGATGTTGGAAGCTCGGGCACCCTCCAATAGTACGCGGATGTTGGAAGCACGCTTAGATTTCAATAATGGGGGCTGATGTGCTCGGGGCCCACAAAGGCAGAGTCAGGACAAAGGCCACCGTTGAGCCCAAGGGCTCTCTGGTGCAGATCCCAGGGCCGCGCTCCGAGAAGCAGGGACCGAGAGGACATACGAGTCCCGCCAGCTGGACACAGCATGAGGGGCGCCCCAGCAAGGGAGCAAAGCCTTCCTGCTCTCCTGACCTCAGGCCTCAGTTAAGGTCAAGGGCATGACCCCTGACCTGCCCCAACATCTCATCACTTGGGCTGTGAAGGCTGCTCCCTACATCTCTGTCCCCCTCCGCCCATGCCACCCAGCACTCTCAACAGAGACGAGGGAGCTGCAGGGTGACAGGCCAGTGCAGCCCGGTTCCTTGCAGCTCCCAACACATGGCATTTGGGGCACTCAGGGGAATCTGACTACGGTGCAGCAAGTGGGTGGTGACACCAACGCTGACCTGCCACCGGGTACGATGCTGCGGATTCGTGAGCCAGTGTCTGCCTGCCAGGCACATCGAAGCGTGCAGGGTGGCGAGACACACTGGCTTCGATTATCTCAGGGAGAAGAGGTGGCAGGTGGTGGGCAACAGGGGCGGGAGACCTAGAGCAAGGAGAGCAAATCTTGAAAAACACTGAATCGGCTGATGGTTTCATGATCAGTTTGCTTTAATTGGGCAAATGCTTGACATTTTCATCGTAAAGATGTAAGAGGGAAGCGAGCCCCATACAAGCACAGACACCCTCAGCCTCAGGTCTGCACGGGCCCCACCTCAGAAGTCACCTTTCCACAGCTCACAGCCGCGTCACCACAACCCTGTACTGTAACAGCGCTGCTGACAGTCGCCCACCGCATGGGGAAACCAAGGCTCGGGCTGGCCAGCACACGCTTGCCAAGTGCACAGCTGACCCTAAGGCCAATGCCCTCCACAGGGGCAGGTGTGCTGAGGAGAGGACCTACTGCCCAGCACAGGTGCAGCCAGGTGACAGGGTCAGTAATGCCTGCGGGCCCAGGACCAGGCCTCTGCCACTGCTGCTGGCCCACTGGTTCCCTGGTCCCCACTGCCCACGGCTGCCCAGCCCTGGAACCTCTGGCCTGGGGCTGCCACCTGAGCCAGCAGGCGGGGTGGAGACGGGCACGTGAGAAGTGAGGACAGCAGCGGGCAGTGACACGGGCTCTGAGCAGGCTGCAGACAAGGTGCAGGTGTCGGCCTCAGAGCAGTGCAATCTAGAAACGCTGTGTGCCACGCGCAGGCCGAGAGAGGGGCCAGTGACTGGATCCCAAGAGTCCCGCCTTCTCCAGAGTCAGGGTGGACACACGGGGACGCAGGTGGCACTCACATGTCAGCTGCACAAAAGCAACGAGTGAACGAACGAAGGTACAAAGGAATCGCTCTCCAACAGGGCCTCACACGCGTCTGTAAGTAAAGCACGCCCCGCCCCCTGTGGCAGCCACCCCAGGTAGCGCCTTTTACCCTCAGCCACAAGCCTGGGGCTTATGAACTGACGCCCCACCGCGGCCCGTGCCTTATGGAGAGTGGAGGCAGGTGGTGGAGGTCCTGTCCCCCAGAGCCAGGGGCCACTAATCACACCACGGCCCGGACGTGGCTGCTCTCTCCGGACGTGCCGTCTCTCTGAAGGACACAGGTCTGCTAATGCAGAGTGGCTGTGGGGGGGGGGGGGACTGTGGCCGAGAATAAACCACACTCTTGCTGCCACCTCATCGGGACCGCGAGCTGCAGGCACCAAGCACGCCACACTGAGACGAAACATCTCTCAAAATGCGGCCAGTTCTGTAAATGTGTTCAGTCCCAAAGAAAGGACTTGTGAACATAAGCCGGGCAGCCTCAGCAGAGAGCAGAGCAGGGACAGAGGTGACAAACCTGCTGGGTGCCAGCATTTCCACAGGCACAAGCCCTCATTTATATGCTACACAGGAGCTGGCACATAGCTAGTGGATCGGTACTGGAGCCCATTCTGAGCACAAGACAAAGGACATGATTCTTGTGATCTCGCAGTGTGGATTCTCAAGGAAACCCCACAGCACACTCTGTCCAAAAAGAACATTCTCTTATGCTACAAGAACAGCAAAGTAAGGGCTTTGTACTCACGAGTCCTGCGAGGGACACTACCGGATTCCTAGCAGGCATTTGCTACCAACTGTCACCAATATGACGACTTGAAATGTGGCTATTTTCCAAAAAGTGACAGTGCGCTAGATTTTCAAGTCTGTGAGATCAGTGTTAGGGGCCGCCTCTGAAACTTGGTGGACTCTATCGCAAAGCAAGGGCCCCAGAAAGCAGAATGGTGGCCCTGAGGAAATTAACATAGAGACCCTGAGAAAATGCACACGCAGCTCGCTCTCTTCTAGCAAAGAATCGGCTTTGGAAGGTTTCCATTTGGGTGTGTAATTGTCGCCTCCCGTTGAGGGCTGGGGAAGCGCCAGTGACGTAACTAAGGCTGTCCCCAAGGTCACGCAGCTCTCGCTAAGCTGTTCAAAGCCATTATCACGTGGAAGCGCCAAGCAGCCTTGGTTCTCTGGTCCTTGGAAGAGCTCAGACCTTACTGACGACAGATGGGAGCGAAACGTACACCACCCGACCCCAGAGTGTGTCAGGAGATGCGGGACGGGCTAACTGGGGCCATGATGATCAAGGTCTTTCCCGAACCCTGGGGAGCTCTGGGCCCCACAGGCCCCTCAGCCCAAGCTCTGTGTGGGAAGGGGTAGCATGGAGGGAAAGGCTTCTTTTGGATTCAGCTCCTGGAAAGGGTTAATAACTATGGATGAAAGAAAAGGAATGACAATGACACCAGGTATGTGCACAGGAGGCCCTGGAGTACCCCTAGGACCCAGCGGTGCTCAGCAACACCTCAGAGAAGCTGGGTGACAGTCCCTGGGCCATGCTGGTGACTGCAGAGCCCGCTACCTTCCCAGCTGGGACCCTCAAATCTGCTCCAGAGCAGCAGGCACCATGGGACACGGAGAGGCTTATGACCCCGAAAGCAGTGGGGTCTGAGGAAGGAGACAGAGCAGGGAGGGACGGGAGGGACCAGTGAGCGCAGGGGTCCCGGGCAGCGACTAGAGAGACCGCCTGTCAGCAGCTGCCCATTTGTCCAGCTCACTGGGGGCTCAAGCCAGAAGCTGAGCGAAGGTCAGCGTCACAGTGGCTCCCCTGCACAGGGCCCCACCAGCACACAGCAGCCACAGGCTGCTGGGCGGGCCCTGCCATGGTGGCCCGGGGAGCTGCTGTAGACACACGAGCTGGACGAGTTTGTGAGGCCCTAACTTGGCCAAAGCCACACACGTCCACTGCTGTCACCCGCTGGTCCTGGCCACAGGCCTTCGGACCAGGGCAGGGACGGTCGGCCTCCACAGAGGGGCCATGCGTGAGGATGCACTGGCCTCCCGTGGGCCGCACACAGAATCAGAGGCCACGGGACAGCCAGCAAGCAGAGCCACAGTGGGGCCGTACCTTTCTGAAAGGAGCCGTGCTGACCAGCATCGCCCACCACAAATGGCCAGCCTGCGGCCAGGCGCTCGTCCGGCAGCATCCAGCCCCACTGCGGGGGCCTGGGAGGAGCCCTGCGCTGTAACCGTGAGGACGGCACAGAGACACGATGCTCTGGGTGGGACCCAGGTCAGGACCCAGCAGCAGGAGCTCCACACACACCACGCTTCTCAGGCTGACCCGTTACAAAGCCCTAGCCAGGAAGAGGAAGGCGACCCTGGGTGGCAGTGTGACAACGGGAATCTCAACACGCGTGCAGACACCAGTCAGGTGGCGATGATTTTGGTTACACGTCAGCAGTGAACGAAACGCTGCGGAAGTGCACTGCCCCCTGTAGGTGTCCTGTGTTTGGGGTCATTCCGATTTAAATGGGGCTGCGCAGGGTGAAAAGCAAGATGAACCACCTCTGCGGTGGCCACTCAGCTCACCCAGGTTTTCATCAGCCTGAGGTGGTTAAAGGCGCAGCCTTGCAGGTGGCGGTGACAAAGCTCCCTGAGGGGCACCTGATGCAGAAACGGGGGTGCACCTGCTTTCCCAGCTCTTGGAGAACAGAGCTCAGGTGCCGCCAGCGTTTCTCCATGTGGTCCCAGCCCCTTGCTCCCCCAGGGACAGGGCCTGGGGACAGGGTGCACACTGGCTCCTGCAGCCGAGCCTGCGCCCCCCACCCCCAGGCGTGCTCGCTCCGGTCCTCTCAGCTTCTCAGCCCAACAGCAGAGGCTGCCATACCTCCTTGTCCCCACACCGTCCTCCCCTGCAGGCTGCGCTCGGGGACACCACGAGGCCGGCGCTGCCCCACAAGCCCCCGGCCTTGCTGCACCCCGTCACTGCTCCTGTGCCCCTGCCCTGGGGACCCTCCAGGACTTCCTCCCTCAGCTCGTTCAGCCAATGCCTCCTTTGAAGAAGCCACACAACCACCTTGTACAGAGACCTGTGCCCACCTGGCCTGAAGCCTGCCTGGCCCCAGGAGCCTCCGCGACAAGGACGCACAAAAGGATGGCCCCTCCTGGTCCTCCACACGTGACCGCCCCCGCTAATGCCCACACTGGAACCGATGCCAGGAATCCTGGCCCAGCGTGTTGGGGGCGGGGCGGGGCTGCGTGCTGGCATTCCCGATGGGCTGGGAACACACTGACCGGGGTAAAAATTAACCGGCGTCCACCAGGTGGGCTGGGCCCCGCCCTCCTGGGCTGCCGGCCCCTGCAGGCCACGCTCAGAGGGGCTGCCTCCCTCCCAAGGCCCAGCACCTCCACCGCCAGGTCACGGGCCAAACAGAGCAGGCCCCGTCTGTGTTGTCCCCTCAGAGAAGCGGCAGAGGGACCCTGAGCCATTGCTCTCACAGATCACAGGCTCTGGCAGCGGCTCCCAGACTGAACCATTTATCCAAATTAAAACCAGTCTCCAGAAACAAAATCAGACCCTTCTAATTGAAAATAAAACCAAGCAACCCTGAAGGCTCTTTTTTTTCCAAATGAAAGACATTCTTCCTGCTTTCTCATTCCATTAATCACCAAGTTTACACAATCTGTCAAAATAGCGGGGAGAGACGGCTCCCTCTTCCTTTTCCTGCAGGCCTGGTTTATGCCCCACGGTGCCTGCGGACACTGGGTGGACACACAGAGGCTCCAATAACCATGCTGTTTGTCAGCTGCAATCTGACTGTAAGACCAAGGGACTTGAAAAAGTCTGCCATTTCTGGGTATAAACGCAAAACAAGGGCACACGGGGCCTCAGAGAGGAGTGTGCCCCCTGTGCTCCCAACAGCCAAAAGGCGGAAGCAGCCGCTGTCCCCAGCCATGTGAGTGGAGAAGCTGTGTGTCCATGTGGTGGAATAGCACGCAGCCTGGAATGGGAAGGAGCCCTGACACCTGCTGCTGCACAGATGGACCCGCAGGATCGTACGCAGAGGGGACCGGCCAGACACACGAGGACAAACACAGGAGGGCCCCACTTACACGAGCGACCCAGAGTAGCCACTTCCCAGTCACAGGCAGGAGACGGCGGGGCCAGGCCCGGGGGAGGGAGGGGCAGGCGGTGCTTCACGGACTCTGCTTCGTTGGTGCAAGATGAAGAGTTCTGGGGGCGGATGGACATGGTGAAGGCTGCACACACTGGGAATGTACTTAGTGCCACAGGGCTGTGCTTTTAAAAATGATTAAGATGGTCAGATTATGTTATATGTATTTTACCACAGTCAAAAGAAGTTTGTGTTCTCTGACTTGGAACAGCCTCAGAAGTCCTTCCAAGGACACGACTGGCTAGGATGTTCCCCAACGAGGCACACAGGCTGGGGGTGACCTGAGGACAGATGGTCACCACGCACCACCGCACGGCCACTTACTGTGCCGTCACCAACACTCGGTTGTTTGCAGGAGGGGAAACGCTTTTCCTGCCATGTTGATGCCAAAGTGCACGACACGAAATAATACCAATGATCTCAGCACGACCAACTCAAAAGGAGAGTGTACCCCGCACACCAGCGGGGGGAGGTCGGCTCTGGGGCTGGTGAGATCACGAGGATACCTTTGTTGTGTCTTCTCCCTCTTTTCCAAGTCTACAGGGAGTACATATAAGTTACGAATTACCTTGTAGAAACAGAATCAAAAAACAATTTAGAAGCAAAACCATGTCCATGACCTGAGAATCTTCTCCTGACCAAGCAAGACAGACGACAAATGGCCCTGGCCTCCCGGGACCAGTAGAGAAGTGGTCCCCTGACCCACCGAGAGCCCCTCCCAGCCCCAGTCCCCGGCCCAGTGGAGACAAGCGCAGTTTAGCTCCCTCTCCTGCACCCCCAGCTTCAGACCTTTCCCGGGGAGATGAAGGAGAAACACACGTGTCCTGGATCACCACCAGCTCACCTAGGGCCTCCTCCTGCCAGCACACGGGCTTGCCGTGGGGAATGGGTCGCCCCTCCAAGAATGGGGAAGTGCGGCTCCCGCAGGAGCACCCGGGCTGTGGAATTCAGTGTGTCCCAGGAGCCACAGCAGGAGGGACAGCCCAGTCACAGGACAGCACCTCCCCTCCCCACAGAGTGCCCTTGGGTCCCAGGGAGGGGTCTCCAGGACAGTCACCGTGACAAAGGGTGGCTTTAACACAGTTTTGCGGCTGCCAGAACCTGGCTGTTCCCTCCTAGTTCGCTGCCTGCACCGAACCTTTGATCTGTGTCCAAAATCACCAGTGGTGAGGGGCTGAGCTCTCAGGAGGCCTGGGAGACAGGCGCAGGGGGCGCCAGGGAGAGCGGACGGGGCCCTTTTGTTCCCCTGGCTCCAGAAAGAATGTGTGTAGAAAGCAGGCACCCCACTAAGGGCCCGGCCTGGCCCCAGGGCGATGCTCGGCCAGGTGTGGGCCTGCCCCTGGAGTGACATGCAGCACACCACAGCCGTGTCCAGCGTGGTGGGACAGCGCATTCCTGAGCCCTCGCTCCCCAGGGCCTCCCTGCAGCACGGAAGGCCAGGGCAGCCGCACGCCCTTTGCGGGAGCATCTGCTTTTTCTCCTGCATGTTGGAGCTATTCCACTCTGTCTTTTTCAGACCTCGGGGCTGGGTTCCATCGTTCATGACCAGTTTCAGAAATTCTACACTCGTGGGCAACAACACAATGAAAGGAGGTGTGAGCCTTTTGCCTACCTGGAGGGTCCCCTGCTGCCTGGGGCACAGCCTGGCTGGGAGTGATGCCAACTGTTTGCCACTTGGGGAGCTGAAATGAGAATTCCCACAGATGTCTTCTCAACCTTAAAAACAAAGCTGGCTGCGAAGGATGTATGTGTGGAGGGCTATTATCTCTCCAGGGAGAAGAGGAAGAGGAAGGCAGGCAATGCACAGTATGTGCCATAATTAGCGCTGAGGGAGGAAGGAAAGGGGACGGAAAGGCGCAGGCTCCCCGTGAGGAAGCATCTGCAGCCAGCAGGCCTCCCTGGGACTTTATCTGCCTGTCAGGAAAGAGGCAAGGTGGGCAGGGGACTGCAGAGATCCGTGGTCTTAGGAAGAAGTCGTAGCAGTACAGAGGGACCTGGGTTCCAATCGGGGACCCCATCCGGCACCACATCCACACGCCTCAGAGGCTCACCGTCTAAAGGTTTAGGGGCCCTCACCTTCCGTGGACTGTTGCCAGGCACAGGCTCTGTCCCTGGACACACCTGGGTTCCAACCCAGCCTGGACCCACCAGCCCCATCACGGGGCCAAGTTATCCAGGCTTGCTGAGTCTTGGTGCTCAGTTCAGAAAAAGGAGATGAAGCCTTGAAAAGTTGGGGAATGATCAGATCATGGAGAGCGCAAGCACCTGGGTCCGCGTGTTTCAAAAGAAGGCGCTATTCTTACAAGGTTACTGGGCTGGGAGCAAGAGAGGTTTTGCTGCTTAGCCCAGGGACATATTAGCAGAGGTGTATCTCCTGGAGGTGGTGACTGCGGAGCATGTCCCTGGCCTGCCTGGGGAAGGCTCCACTAGAGGGAATTTTCATGATCACTGACAAAGACACCCTAAAAATAAATTTTTCATTAATTTAGCCCATTTGGGACAAAACATTAATTCCAGATCACTGCCTTCTTTTTAAAATTAACACAACTCTTTTTAAACGTGTAGGGGACACCATCAACCCTTCAGTGACATTGTGGACATTCTGACAGCTCCTAACCGGAGACCCAGGTGGCAGCCATCCTGCCTTCAGCGGCCTCACCCCTCCTATCCAGCAGGGGCAGCCCCAAGTGAGGGTCTGGGACACGAGGTAGGGTCACTGGGCAAAGCTGCGTCAGGGATGTCCCCACAGCAGGGCCCGTCTCCTGGACGTGCAGCCAGCAAGCGCCCCCACCCCACGGTGGGCACTCAGGGACACACTTGATCTGCGGAGAGCAATTGGGAGTCCCTAATCTGCAGATTCAAGTTTTCTGTTTGTACAGGAAGCGGACAGACATGAAGGAAACCACCATTCCTTCCCTGAGCACACAGGACTCAGCACACCAAAGATGCAAAGCTTTTTCTGAACCTGAGTGAAGTTCACGCAGGCTCAACCGCGTTTGGTGTCAGCGATTTTTAATGTCTTGCTGTTTTAAGAGCAGTGGGGCAGCGTGGAAACTGTGCAGTGGGACAGCCAGGGCTTCAATGCCAGTCCCACGTGGCCATCCCTGAGACGATCGTCCACCTGCCACCCCCCCCAAAATGCACTCTGTTTAGCTGTGAGGTTAACACAAGTGACTGTCCTTCAGCAGTTAAGACAGCACACGGAATGGACAACACACTTCAGACAGAGATGGCTTTAACACTCTGCCAGGAACAAGTGGCGCTCGCTGAGCTACCCAAACACGGACCCCTTATTCCGAGTCAACAGAGCGGACTACAAAGGACTCTGCGTGGACGGGGCTGGCTCTAGGTTGCAGGGGACACCCTTCTGCTTACCAGGTCTACAGGAAAGGGTCTGGGGTCCAGGGTCGGCTCACCTCCTGGACCCCTCCCCACCACAGCTCCGGCTGCCAGGAGCAGACCCTTCAGGCTCAGCCACAAAGAGAGGCCTCTCCCCAAGAAGGGAGCTTTGTAAGGGAGCCCCACTGCCCAGGGGCCAGCAAGCACATTGCAGGAGATTCCTGCAGGCTCCAGGAGGGGAGCCTGCACCTCCCCGCACAGGAGCTCCTGGGGAAGGAACGAGAGGCCCTGGCCCCTGGCCCTGGTGGTTTATGCCAGGCTGATGTTTGAGGGTCTCAGGGCAGGCAGAGAGCCAGAGGACTGCTCTGATCCCAGCCTCACCATTTCACTCTGTACAATGGGCCTTTGCTGGCCACTGGGTCAGAAGCCCTCCCCTCTGGGCTTCTCCCCTCACCTCTCTTGCCTTTCTGCCTCCTTCTCAGGCCATTTGTATCCCCATCAGCAACAACTCCTACAGCCAGGAAGAGACTTTGACCCAGTGATCTTTAGCTCCCAGGATCACATTTGCAAGTGGCTCCATTTAAAAGCATGAGATGCCGAAGCTACACTGGGTCACAGCCAGTCCGGTTGCATCAAGGAGCGCGGTTCCCTGAGGCACTGCTTTTCCGCTCCGTTCCATGGTTGGTACAGAAAGAATGCATCTGCGGCTGCAGACTAGCTGTCAGGACACGCATGCTCTCAGCCAGACATGCAGTCAGACGTCACCACAGGCCGGCCCAAACCCTGGGAGCACCACCCATGTTCCATCCAGTCTGGCAAGCTATGTTGCCGTTCTTTGCCTCAGTTTGCACATCTGTAAAATGGGGCGTAGTGACAACTCCCTCCCAGGGTTATTTGGGTGAAATGAGAAGACTACACAAGCAAACACCCAACAAGCACAGCTATGACCAGGCTTTTACGTCTCTGAGGCCACGATTTGTAATATTACAAAGGAAGGTTACCATTACTTTGTCTTCCAGGTCAGAAGTCTGGCCTCCTGCCAGTTCCCAGTCAGGTCCGTGCAGAGGCCCCTCCACTCCCACAAGAGGCCCTTCCACTCCCGTTTGGGATGCCCGCCCCTCACAGAAATGCCTTTCTTAATACTTGTTGATTGATTTGCAAATATAACCACCCAGGCCCCAAAGAGGGAAGAGAAACCACAAGGACCAGCAAATCTGGCTCAAATGGCAGGGAGGACAGCTCTTCAACGAGAGTATTCAGACCAAAGCCTGCAGGAAATACACCGAAATGTCACCCAAGTCTGTTCTAAAGGTCTGGGGGCTCCTAAGTGGGCCTGACACCCCCGCGGCGCCTTTATGTTTCAACCACGTTGGAGGGGGGTCGCCAGCCTCCGTGTCCTGGCAGCACGAAGGGAGCCCCCGTGCTTCCCGCCGCGCAGACTTTCAAATCCCTTGGAGCCAGAGCCCGGGCTCCCGGTCAGGCTGCGGGCCCGGGGACCCCGCGCCGCCCCGCTGCCCCGCACCCCGCTCCGCGCAGCCGCGCGCCCAGGCTCGAGCGCAGGTGGCCCGGCCGCTGGCTCCGCGGGGAGGACGCCGCCCGGCGCCCCTGCCCCCCGCCGCCCCGCGGAGGGAGGACGGGCAGAGCCGAGCTCCGGGGCCGGTGCCCGGTCGGCTGGCCGCCCCCCGGCCCCGCGCCCCCCGGCCCCGCGCCCCCCGGCCCCGCGCCCCCCGGCCCCGCGCCCCCCGCGCCCCCCGGCCCCGCGCCCCCCGCGCCCCCCGGCCCCGCGCCCCCCGGCCCCGCCCCGCTGTCCCCGCGCCCCCCGGCCCCGCGCCCCCCGGTCCCGCGCCCCCCGGTCCCGCGCCCCCCCCCGGCCCCGCGCCCCCCGCGCCCCCCGGCCCCGCCCCCCCCCGGCCCCGCGCCCCCCGGCCCCGCGCCCCCCGGCCCCGCCCCGCTGTCCCCGCGCCCCCCGCGCCCCCCGGCCCCGCGCCCCCCGGTCCCGCGCCCCCCCCCGGCCCCGCGCCCCCCGCGCCCCCCGGCCCCGCCCCCCCCCCGGCCCCGCGCCCCCCGGCCCCGCGCCCCCCGGCCCCGCCCCGCTGTCCCCGCGCCCCCCGCGCCCCCCGGCCCCGCGCCCCCCGGTCCCGCGCCCCCCCCCCGGCCCCCCGGCCCCGCGCCCCCCGCGCCCCCACCCCCGGCCCGGCCGAGCCCAGGCCCCGCGCCCCCCACCCCCCGCGCGCCCAGGGCGCAGACGCCGAGCTCGAACAAAGAGGCGGCGCGGCCCCTCCGGTACCTGCGCGGGCGGCGGCGTGGTCCGCGGGCGACGGCGCAGCAGCGGGAGCCGAGCAGGGCGAGCCGAGCAGGGCGACCGCGCGGCCCGGCCTCCTCCCGCTCGCGGCCGCCGCAGGGCCCCCTCGAGGCCGCGCGGGCAATCGCGGCCACCCGCGCGGGGCGGCGGTCACCTGGCCTGGCCGCCCCGACAACGCGCCGGCCGCCGCCCAGGTGCAGCCGGAGGACGGACTCGCAGCGGCCGGGCTCCCCTGTCCTCGGCCTGCAGGCCGGCGGGGGGGGGGTCCTGGCTCCCGCACAGCCGGGTGCGTCCTTCATTCATTCATCCGGAGACACACTCACTTCCCTCGGAGCAAAGCCTCGCTGCCGCCTGCCTCGCAGTCTAGTCGGGGTCTTGCGCACACAAAGCAAAAGAGAAGGGCAGGGGAAGCCCGAGGGGCTTCCAAAGCCCTTTGAAGGTCAAAGGCCAGGCCAACGGAGGGAGGGGGTCAGGGAAGACTTTATGGGTCACATGACTTCTTAAAATGGGTAGAAAGGCGCAGTCAGGAAAGATGCCCCCAGGTAGGGGGTGCCAGCATCCCTGAGACCCAGAGCCCCCCCCACTCAGTCTCCCGGCCTCAGTTTCCCCATAGGCACTGCATGCTCTTAAAGACCCTTCTGTAAATATGTGCCCGTTGGATGAATGAGAAGTGCCCTCCCACGCAAAAGAGCAGTTTCACCAACACTTTATCCTGTGGAACACGGAACCCCTTATAGGAGGAATTCATCTGCAGGACCTACTTCCTGCAGGCCGGGGACAGAAATGTGTCCACCACCTGAACCAAAGGCTCGGAGCCACACCTGCAGGACAGCTGGGGGCTTGGAGCATATGACCAGGAACCGCCCTGACTCAGGAATGCAACAGCCAAACCCACCATTGCCCTCGGGTGGCCCTCCCCATCACTGCCCACGCAGGGAGCAGGGAAACCCACCCTGAAAGCGCTTCTTTACTAGCCGCCTTCAGAAACCGTGAGGCCCCCGAAGCAAGGGCAGCCCAGGGAGGGGACACGAGGACCCCTCAGCTCTCCATGAGGACTGAGACCTGGCCCTGCTCAGACTCACTCCCACCAGACAATTCCTTGTGAAGACGAACTCTCCCCTCTCCCCGTGCAGTGCTCCAGGGGGAGCGTTCTTTCTCAAGAAGCCCCAAGCCCGGGTGACTCACCCTCGAGGAGCTGGACATTCATTCCCTGAGGCAAACACTTCCTGAGCACTGGGCCCACAGACGTTTTTTTCCTGCCCTCTGGGAGACCTCTGCCCAAGAGGCCACTGCAGGAGGCTGGGGGTCCCTGGAAAGGAGCCTGAGGGCAGAACGGCGGTCACAACCAGCTGACCCCTAACTGGGGGTAAAGCTGGTACTCTTACTGTTACAGCTTTAATGATCCGGAAACAGGCTAAAATCTGAGGTAGCCGGCCCCAGGTCCCCCAGCTGGTCGGCGACAGAACCCAAGGACCCAGGACCACAGACCAACAAGCCCCCCTCACCTTCTCCGGAGCTGCCCCACCCCCACCCTCCTGCACAACTGTCCCAACTCATTTTTGTGCTGAAGCATCTCTCCCACTAGAGGACGGGAACTCCAGTCCCAGAGCCAATCTCGTCCGTCTGTCTGGCTGGCACCGAAGAGCCTACCAGAACGTTAAGGTCTGCATTGGCTGAACGACTAAGTGAACTTGAATCTCACCAGATATTAGACTCGTAAGTTTGCCCAAGATCGCACAGCTGGGAAGCTGGGGCTTTTCGTCCCTGCCGGGCAGCTGCTCCTAAAATCTGTGCCCTCCGGTTGCCCTGTGTGGCCTGCTGCCCCCTGCCGGGCTGGCCGGGGGGGGGGGGGGGGGGGGGGCCACCGCACGGCTGTGCCTGGGACCGCAGCGTCTCTGATGTGCCAAGTCCCCAGAAGGGAAGGCAGTGGCCCAGTGTTTGTCCTGCGTCCTCTGTTAGCCCCGTGTGGCTGCTTCCCGGATTCCCCACCCGGAGGGCCCAGGGCCTCCCCACTTCACAAGCCGCACTATGAGATTCCAAGTGTTTAAACAAAAACAGGGCACACGGCAATTATTTGGAAAAGGGAGAGCACATTTTTTCCATCCCTACCCTCCCGAAAATACCTCAAATCTGAAAACAAAAGGCTCAAACCAATTTAGCTGAGGGAAAGCAGCCATACGTCCCAGCCCTCCAGGCGAGAGAGGGGACTGGCAGGAAGTACCTGCGTCTCCACCCCCACACACAGCCTCTGCAGCCTCACTCCTGCTCCTCTCTTCCAGCAGTTACAGCGAACTTTCTGGAAGCTTGTCATTGCCATAAATATGGTCTTGGCGGTGGCCAAAGTCTGGTAATTTTATATCCTTAGATCAAAGGAAGTATGTGGGCAATGACTTGGGTGTTTTTCTTACTTTTTACTTTCTTGCACTGAAAAATTATTTTCCAAAGAGCCGCTGAAAGGGCAGCAGGAAACATGATCCGAAATGTCGTTTCCTGGCCCCCACGACGCTGCAAGCAGCCTGTGGAGTGGAAGGAGCATGAGCCCACACCTGCGTTGTCCCTTAAGATACCGAACTCCTTGACATCTCCCAGGAATCCTCTCCTCTGTGTCTTCTCTCCCCAAACACGCAAATCCTTACCCACAACCAACAGTTCACTTTCTGTACCCCAGAACCTGTCAGGAATCAGTGAGACCTTGGCTCCCTCTCCTCCAAAATGCACAGCAACCTCTGCAGAGTGGGCCTGGGGGCCCACTGCTGGACGCAGATCACTGGTCACTGGTGAGGTCCTGGGAAGTGGCTGCTGGGGAACTGAAGGAAGGCTGGAGAGGCTGAGTGCCAGAGCTGGCCTGGGGCCCCAGCATCACTCCTACCTTCACGCCCTGTCCTTTACACAATCTGCTGGCGTCTAAGAGTTAGACCCAAGTCTCCCAGCGTTCTGAGCAGCGACAGCATTTTCTGCTGTCAAAGGGGTCCTGGAGGGAGGAGGGGCGCACTTATCTCTGTCCTGCTTCTGAGCTGGCGGCCACAGGCCCTGTGCCCAGGTCCCCACAGTGCTCGCCAGGCCTGCGTCTGACATCGCTGCAAGCACTGCGATAATAAACATGAAACTTCCCTCAGCTACACATCTGAGCAGGTTTTCCTCATAAACAGCAGGAACTGAAAACGTGAATCAAAGTAAACATTGTCACTTACTCTGTCCAGGTTTGATCCTTCAGGAATCATCAGAAGAAATTAGGAAGACCCAACTCTGTGTTCCCCGGGCAGAGAAGGTGGCCCAGCCCAAGCTAAGACCACGGGGCATCTGTGAAGTGCTGCATGTTTCTCTCTCTCTCTAAATCTCTCTCTCTCTCTCTCTCTCTCTCTCTCTCTCTCTCTCTCTTCTCCCCCCACACACAGGTTCCAGGAATTATTTATAAAGTCACACTAGTGTACAAAGGGTGAGTTAACATAAGATTCCTTCTAAACATATCTTCCTCCGGAAGTGAAACGTAGGGCTGATTTTTACGAAATGCACCTGCAGCCTCGCAGGAACACACCTGCTGCTGGTGGACAGCTTGCCCACCCAGGGCTGACCTCCAGCTGCGGGACACCCTGATAGGGTGGGTCAGGGCCTGGAGAGGCAGCACTGGGAGCTCGGACTGGTTCACAGGCTGCTAGTGAGATTTCCTGACCTCGGGCCGTGTGCTTCCTGTTGGTTTTGCTTCTGAAGTTGGAGAGCGTCCCTGTGCCAGGCGAGTGGCCGACCTGCAGTGAAGGTCAGGTGATCTCGCCCTGCCTTAGCCCAGGGGTCTCTCTGCAAAGCTGCGGGCCCTGCACCCCTAACTGGACACCGCATGTTTTCATGCTCATAGGCCCGTGTCTTTTCCTGGAGCCTGGATTTGAAATCTGAGAGTGGCTAGTTGTTTGCTGTGTGGCTTTGGCTAATTAATCAACTCCTCTGTGCCTGTTTCTTTTCCTATAAAGATTGGAGATAAGAATAGAACCAACCCCCCCCCCCCCCGGGGCCGTTGTGAGCGCCCAGTGCCCAGCCAGTCAGCCAACCCGAGCTCCCTGCTCGGCTTACAGCGGTGCCCACACTCAGTGGGGTGGCGGCTCCCCAGGGCCGACCAGACCTGGAATACGACACCCCCTCAGTTAGGGGAGCCAAGAGAGCTCGGCAGCGGAGACAAGTCCGGCAGCCTCCATCTCCAGCAAAGGAAGCGGCCTGACTGACTTCGTGCGGACTGAACCTCCTCCCCGCGGCCCCTCCTCGCAGAGGCCAGAAAAGCCTCCAGCCGGACTTGCGGATTCCAGACCTGCCGCTGTCAAAGTCGCCCTGGGGGAGGGGTGGCTGAGCGGGCAGATTCCTGAGCCCAGAGCTCTGAATTCCAGGGCTGGGTCCAGGAATGCGCTTACAAAAAGGTCTGCCTGTTTTTGTCATTACTGCCTCCGAAAGGGTGTGCACACACTGGAGGGCAGAGCTTTTCACCTGGAGCCTTAAGAAGCAGCCCCGCTTTCTGTAAAGGTAAAGCCGGTCGGCTGTAACCTGGTTCAAGAGTTTATATGGGTGTGTTCCCAGCAGTTGGAAGGAAGAGCTTCGGCCTGGCCTGCGGGCTTCTGGCCTGAGCTCACGGCTGCCCCGCAGAGCCGGCTGCCTGGTTCACGGAGACGCTGGAGGGGAAGGAGCCATCCCCTGGCCACTGCCGGCTATTTTACAAGCTGAACGAAGGACGCTGAACGAAAGACACTGTGTTGGTTTCCAGAAAAGAGGTTTTGGAGGAGCTGCACTAAACACACGCTCGCCCTCCCCCACTCCAGCGTGTGCCCCTCACCGGCCCTCCAGGAACTGGGCTCTGATGTCCAGGTTGCCCCATGTTCACCCATGTGTTACTCCCCTCGCTCCCACGTCTCTGCAGCGGCCGGCAGCCCCCAGAGGGAATCACTGGGCCGGCTTGCTCCCAGTGCAGAACAGCACCCTGAAAACCCCAGGACCCCCAGGGTGGTTCCCCAAGAATCCCCAGCTGTTGTCCTCATTTCACGTGGGGCAAAACTGCAGCTCAGAGAAGGTGGGTTGGCACCCAACCCCCAGGGGCATCATGACCTGCCTGTGATTGAAAAGGGACGCAGCCACTAAATGTGATGGCTTCACAGAATTTCCTCAGTAGGAGAAGGTTTTGCTCAAACTATCTAAAGCTATGCAGGAAAGACATGCTTCTTACATCTATAAACATTTATATGCTTAGGAGGAACGGTGGGGGAAGGGGAGACCCTAGCTGTGGTAACCAGGTTATCCACCGCTGGTAGGATGACTGACAGTTGTTAACCTCACGTTACACTTTCCTTTAGTTTTCCAGGAGTCCACCAGGGGTTTGTAGTGCTTTCATAGTGTGAAGAAAAAAAGAGGAAAACGTGGCATTTGCAGTTTTTCCAAAGGTTGCGTGCTGGCAGCTCTAGTCCCCACTCATTTCTGGGGCCTCTGTGAGTTCAGAGAGGGTGAGTCTGGGTTTTGCTGTCCATCCCCAACCACTGGACTACCTGTGGACGCTGTTTCTGGGAAAAGCAGAGTTCACTTCTCCAAGAAGTGTGACAAGCAGCGGCCTCTTCTCTCATGGCTGGGAGGCCAAAATTCCTCCAAACGGCATGGCGAGTCCCAACCACCAACTAGATGTCGGCCTCTACGGAAGAGCTGGCCAGCATTCCTTTCTGGACGGACCTTCCAACTTGTTCGCACCATTCAGTCTACAAGCTCTGCAGTCAACAGCCTTCTTTGTGTAATTAAGGAAGTCGGGGGACAGACCCCCTAGTGTGGGGTCACCATGATTTGAGAAGTGCCCTTTGTCACAATAAGAACTGCTGCAGATGACAGTGACTCACGTAGACAGTAAGAAAACGGGCGCAGCCCTGTCGGAGGAAGTGACATTCTAACAGCTGGCCGCACGGACCCTGCAGGCTGAGTACTGGGCCCCACTTCGCACCAGGGGCAGCACACTCGGCCGCCTGCCGCAGAGTGACCGACAGGTGACTGAGACCAGCTTCATTTCCCGTCACGTGTGCTTGTGGAGGAAGCCTGGTGGCACAGGCGGGTCACAGACAGTGGCCCCTCAGCACTTTGGGGAAAGTTCAAGTTCATGTGAGGCCTCCCACCATCAGGATGGTCGTGGCTGTCCACTGCCCAGTAGGAGAACCAGCCCGACACGCGGTGCTGTCACGGAAACGGTCACTGGGGGCTGAGGGGCCCCGCCAGGCGACTGTCACTCAGTCCCTGGGGTGTGCGCCAGACTCCACGCGCTCACAGAGCCACTGATCAATTTTCAGGCACCATATTTGGCCAGCTGGTTGGTGAGCACAGGCCACATTAAACATGAAGTTAGAAACTGAGTTAAATGAATCGTGGTAAAACCAGCCGCAGAGCATCCTGGGAACCTGTCACTTCCAAGTTTTCTGCTACATGTGCTCCTGGGGAGATGCCAGTCGGTTTTGCTTGTTTGGGGAAGTTCCGTATGATGGGTGGCGAGTACGGGCACTTCCTCCCCACCTCCTGTCCTATGCCATCCTGCTGGTGGCTTGACCCCAGCCCTGGTGGGGACATTTATGCACAGAGATCGGGAGCGCTACCTGTCACGTGCTAGTTTTCCCCAGAGGACCTGCCTGCCTTTGGGTCTAGCGGCACGCCGGCGTGTCGATCAGCCTGTGGGCTACTCGGCTTGGAGCAGCCGCTGGTGGCAAACCCCTTTGCGCAGGGGTGGGGGGACTGCAGTGGAAGGAGACACGACATGCCGTGTTTCATGGGGCCCAGAGGTGGCCTCTGCTCAGCAGAAGCACTGTTTCATGACACGCCTGGCTGTCTGTGCTCAGTGTGGCACACAAACCCTTCGGGGCTGGCTTTTCAGGGGCCCGACTGCCCACCACCAAGGGTGAAGCCACCTGAGGGCGGGGCTGCCTTCTGTATCCGTGTCCCGAGGCCAGCACACCGTGTGGACTCCCATTTCTGTTGAACGGACGGATGACACGTCTCCCAGCCATCCCAGAGCTCATCTGAAGCAGCCAGCCGAGGCCGCAGGAGATCACAAAGCAGGAAACGCCGAGCACACCCCCCTGTCCAGCGCAGCTGTCTCCAGCACCTTCTATGGCGTCCTCTACGCACAGGCATCGTCTCGGCCTGCTCCACAGGTAAGTAAAGAAAAGCAAACAATAAAAACTACAGAAGCATCTCCAAAGATCAAAACATGCCTGGTCACTGATCGCTGATAATTGGTCACTCTCTGGAGCCTACCACAGCCACATCGGGTGGGGACAGGAGACCCCTCCTCTGTAACACTCCCCTCACCCCTGGCCCTCTCCCCCGTGCTTCAGCCCTGCCTCCTCCCGGCTGCCACGGCTTTCCCTGTCCAGAATGACCCTGCTCCCCACTCCACCGGGTTTAGCTAACGTCCACTTCCCTTCACAACCATGTCCAGCTTCCCTTGCCCACCCCAGCTGATGTGGGAGTGGCCCGGGGCTCTGCTGACCCACTCTCCAGTGGGGAGCTCCATAGGAGCCCGGGAGGTCGGCGGCCCCAGGACTGGGGACCACCCTCCATGGGCCCGTTCTGGTCTCTCCCATGCCTGCCGCAGCTCCAGGCTTCACCCCTCACCCAACAATGGCCACAGGCCAGAGAAGGGCAGGAGCCGTGTCTCACGCTTGGTCACATGTTCAGAATGAGGAATCGTCCCCAGAGCCCCAGAGCAAACCAACCGCCTCCTCCTCCTGGCCAGGGTCCGCTCCAGCGCCCCCTGCAGCGACCACTGCCAAGGCCAGGCTCCCACGACTGAGGTCACCCAGAGTCCTTGCTGGGGCAGAGGGAGCCCCACTCACCCCAAGGCTTTCGGCCACACGTTCCTGAACAAAATCAGCATCCTTGAAGGAAGGAGGGCAGGGCTCTGGGCCCTGGGACAGTGGAGCCGCCAGGGCTGTGGGGCGCAGTGGGCACTGCAGGGAGCCTTCACCTCGGCCTGGCCAGCCGGCCAGTACCCCAAGGAGGCAAAGCTGGAGAAGCAGGACTTGAAGGGAAAGACACATTTATTTCCTACGGGCTGAGTAGTTGGGGGGCAGTGGGTCAAGAGGACACAGGGCTGCACAGACAAAGGGTATTGGGGTGGGAGGCCCATAGCCAGGCCCCCAAACCGCGTGGTGCCGACCCAGTTCAGCTGAGTGCTGCCAGCAGCAGTTCCTTTCTCTCTTTCTCTCCCTCCCTCTCTCCCTCTCCTCTCCCTCTTTCCCTCTCTCTTTTTAAAAATCTTTCAGTTCAACTGTTGTATGGATGCCAACCCTCCGCAGGAGGAATGTTATGCTACTCTTTTCAGCGCTGGGAATTCTTCGGCCCGAGACCCTTAGCTCTCTCTCTCTCTCTCAGACTTTTAGTGTTTAGTTGTTGCTGTTGTTTTTCGAGTGTCCGGTTTTTTAACAGAGGAGGTCAGGAAGCGCCCGGGAGCAGATCTGAGGGGATTAATACGCATCGCTCCGTTGCTGCAGACACAGGAAGTGCAGCAGTGAGAGCAGCTAGATGAGAACGGGCAGGAGGCGGCCGCGAATGCGCGCCTGGCTGTGCGGAAAGACCCGCGTGGCTGCCAGGCGGTGAATGCTCTGAAAGGAAGGGCCGCTGTTTCCTCTTCCCGGGCCGTGAGGCAGACTCCCCGCAGGAACCCCCGAGCCCTGCCACCTGGCTCGGGGGCCGGCACAGAGTAAGCCGGGATCCTCAGGGCAGCGGCTCTGAGCTTGCCGAGCGCCCCAAGTCCTCAGGGGACAGAGCCTCCGTCATTCACCCGAGCTTTCTAAGGACATGTTACTACGTGAGCACTGGTACTCACGGGCACCACGTGTCTCCCAGGTGACATGGGGAGGATGAGGGGCATGCCTTACGGGGACCCTTCAGGACATGCTTCTGGCTCACGCTGAGGCTCAGAGCCAAGGCTTCTCTGAAACTGTTCTGATTGAATTATTGTAAAAGCAGAGAGTGCACACGAGACAAGTCAAAATGTCACAGAAGGGATGTAAAGTGAGGGCTGTAAGTACTCTCCTACCCTCGAGTTCCCAGTCTCTCCTCAGAACTTACAGCCCCAAACTGTACCAGGTGGACCATTCCAGAATCTTCTGAGCATGTGTGTGTGTGCATGTGTGTCCAGCACATATGTGTGTGTGGACGTGTGTGCACACGCACACCATACACACACATATGCATTCAGGACACATGCACACGCCTACACAGAGTGCAGCAGTGGGCGCGGGGCACTGGCGAGAAGCCTTGGGTTCCCGGGAGCCAGGTCGGCCTTAGGGACAGGGACACAGGGAGGCAGGGGTGTGCCTGTGAGCCTCGGAGGGCGGTGGCCTGGCTCCAAGTCTGGCCTCCCTCTTGAAGCAGCTCTGACCTACCGCCTTCAGCCTCCGCTGGTATCGCCCCCGGGAGGTAGGGGTGCGGTTTCCGGCCAGAGGGTTAACTGAGGGGAGACCACTCAGCTCTGGGCCCCGGCGCAGCTCCGTGCACCGGCTGTCTGTGCCGAGGCACCGAGTGACATCGTGAAGCTGCCCCACTCTGCGCATGCTCCAACGCGTCCCCGAGTGTGGTGACATCCCAGGACGGGTGTCCAGGTGCAGCCCCTGTGCTGAGTGACGTCCCCAAAGCCTGTTCCGTCACGACCCGCTCAGAGGGCGCCCTCTCTGTGGTCTGCCCACAACACCCTCCCGGGCGGCCACCTCCCTCTGCTCCTGGACACCTGCGTGTCACTCTGAGCTGGCGGGTCCCAGGCACACCCCGCATGGTGCCCACTCCTGTGTCCAGAATCTTGTGTTACGACACACAGGTTGCGCTTGTCGACAAATTAATTATAAATAAGTCCTCCCTGGTTTTTAACCCGAACCTTCAACCATGGCCTTCCCAAAGTCTCTGCCACTTCTGGAGCTCGTGACTCTGGAGGAGGTGTGAGCAAGAGCCACACAGGCGAAGGTGGCGAGGAGGCCGAGCAACCTGATACGGCAGGAGACGTAATGGCGGTCCCACGTCGCACAGACTGAGGTTCAGAAATGACCATGTATTCCTCCCAAGTGGCCAGAGGAAGCGCAGGGACCCTGACGTCAGGTCTGTGACATGCCGTCCCTGCCCTGTCTCCTGTCTTCCCCAGGGGACACGCAGTGTGGGGCCGACCCAGCTCAGGGGCAATGGAGGCGAGGAACCCCTCCCCCAGGGTGACAGAAGAGTGGCTCCTGAGCCCACGGGGAAAGGCTGGCGCCCGGCGGCCAGGGCCCTGAAAGGCGCAGCCGCCTCTGTGAAAGGCGCCCTGTAGGAGCCTGGCCACGTTCATGTGTGAGGAGACACCCTGGGGTCCGGGGAGGCTCTGAGCGGGTGTGGGGCCCACGGGAAAGGCCCCGGGGCCAGACCTGGGCCCCACACTCAGACTTGCCTCAGCGGCTGTGGCCTGAGGAGATGGTGCCGTTTTCTGAGGTGACAATCGGGTCAAAGCGGCAGGCGTGGCTGCCGGCTGTGGTCACCATCCTGTGAGGAGGGAATGACCACATGGCTGCCGGAGTCCCCTGGACGCTGCCTCCACGGCCTGTGTCTGAGGGGAAGTGGCTTCAATAAAGTCACTCATCCAACAAAATCAACGCAAAGGACTTCAGAGCCCAAAGCAGCTTACTTCTCCCATCCCACTCGGTCCTTTTAACCGTCAGGATGGTTCATTACTTTTTCACCGAAATGCCAGGCAGGAGCATTTTCCAAGTTGCTGGCAGCGTGGCCTGCAATGCATCCTTCCTCCCACTGTGGCGTTAGTGGTGGCTGTCACTGAAAGGGAGAGCAGGGCCTCCCGCTGCCTCCACCGTCTGATTGCCTCCAAGCGCTGGCTTTGTTTGTGAGAGAACATTCCAGGCCGGCAGTTTGGGCAGTCTCAGGAAAACGCGTCTGAAAATGAATGCTTTCATGTTCAAAAGTTCCAACAGGAGACAGAGCCAAGTTCCAAGGAGGGAATGCCACCGAGCTGCCACAAGCTCTGTGTGGTGTCCTCCCAGCAGATGGGGATAAGCCCTGTGACGTCCCCACGCCCACGGCCACTCAGCCTCCTTCCTCCCTCCACCTCGTCCCAGTTTCTCCAATTGCCACCTGCATTCCTCAAGAGCTTCTACAATTACTCAGGAAGGAAACTGGGAAACAGTTTCGGAGACCTGACTTTGTGCAGGAAGGCAAACAGCGTCCTTTCAATTCTCCACCCTCATTCCCTACCCTCATTCTGTGATGCGACAGTCTTGTCACTTCTCCCCCCTGGTTCTGTTATGACAAACTTCCACATGGAGAAAACTTGCAAGAATGGTCCCACACGTGCCAAGTTCCCTGCCTGGAACCCTTCATAGGATGTTTTGCCACATTTCCTTCTCCATTTTTTTTTTTTTGTTGAAAAATCTTGATTCAAAAGAGTACAGAACTTAAAAGTTTTACAGAACTGAAGTAATTTGATATATTTTGGAATCATATATTCAATCCAATTTTTTAACAGTGAATATTTTCCTTTTTTTCTGAACCACTCGAAACTAAACCAAAACAAAATCCATGACACCACAGGCCTAAATATTACAACCCACCTCTCCTGAGGGTGAAGGCATTTTGTAAGAAAACCCAAACGACAGTATTGTACACGAAAAACACCCAGAAATTCCCTAATATCATCTAGTGTCCTGCCGTATTCAAACTTCCAGCAGCCTCCACGACTTCTGTCACAGTCACTTTGTCCCCTGGAACAGAATCTGATCTGCATTCACGCATGGTCACGGCTCTGTGTCCTTCTGGGATCTTCAGAGCCAGCAGACCCTCCGCCTTTGGTGATGCTGCTTAGAGGTACCAGTCAGTGGTGGCCGACGTGTCGCTCCCCGGGGAAGGAGGTCCCGATGCAGCCAGCTGCAGCCCCGGGCACCAGGTGTCCATTCGCACTGCCACTGCCACCTCGGGTCCCCCGCTGCAGCTGAGACTGCTGCCAGCTCCACCACCCGCCCTGCTCCACCCACAGCACCCACCACTACTTCTCTTAACGGTCTGAGGATGTCACCCTAAAACCTCAACGGCTCCACGTGGAGGCTGCGGGGAAGGTGAGAACCCCTTTCCCGCTCTCCTGAGCAGACCCCTACATGTCCCTCCTGTCTCAGTAACACCAGCCCCCCTAAACTGCCACCCCTACAACCTCTTTTCCACGTGCAGGCATGGGTGGCCCCCTTACTGGGACTCTTGCTCTCCTTTCCTTCTCGAGACTCCCTCTGCCTTATGTCACGCAGACCTGTCCCCATGCCTCTGTCAGCTACATCCCGTCACGTGCTGTCCCCACTGTGCATGCAAGGCTCACAGGGGACGGGGCTCCAGGAGATGCTGGTTCCAGGTGTTCTGGCAAGCAGGGCTGCCGTAAACATCCCTGGGCGCCTCTCCTGGGCGGCTATACCAGGTATGACGCTGCTGCGCTCTGCACGTCCCCTTCCTGGGAGCTCCTCTGTGCACCCCCCACCGGGCGAGGGGCCCCGTCCAGCACTTCCTGGTCAGCTTTTAAGACTGTCACAGCTTTAACGTTTGCCGAGTGGACAGATGTGAAAAGGTATCACATTCTGATTTCCACTCACGTCGTTGACGTGCAGGGAGGCTGGGCAGTTTATATTTTCACAACTATTCAGGCTCCAGGCCCTGAGAAGCCGCTCTCATTTATCTGTTGAGCTATTTGCCTTCTTGAGAAGAAAGACCAAGAGTAGTTCATCTTTGCATTGTGCTTCATCACCCAGGGCGACACTGCAGCTGCTCACGCAACATTTGTAGAGAAAATGTTGCTGGCGGTGGGGCGCATGTGACACTGGGGGTCCAGCTCCCAGGTGGAGGAGCTGCAGAAGTATCCCCTTGGTAGAAAGCTGTGATTTAAATTAGTTTATTGCACTTTAGACGCATATGATTCTGTAATGGAATCCTGAGGCGCAGTTTGTCAGTCCTTTAGGTGAGAAGTCTCGTGCAAGGAAACAGAGAGGGGACGGTCCGAGGAGCAGCCAGCTGCCACCAGCAGCATGACTGTCAGAGAACAGCCGCTGGGGGGCTGCCCTGAAGGCCTGGAGAGGAATCTCTCTCCCTCCCCCTCACTCCCACCCCCCACTGCCGTTTGGCTGGATGTAGGCCGGCCTGAGAGATTAGAGAACAGCCTGACCAAGCAGCTGGGTGACTGCAGAGGGCCCACGTGCATGGACCAGCAAGGACAGAGGGACGCTGAGCCGGCTGAGCCCGGTGGCCCAGCTGGGCAGTGCCGGGCGCCTCCACCCTGCGCCTCGCCAGCCCGGTGGGTGGATCCCGGTCAAATGTGATCGTCCCGTGTGACGTGCAGGCAGGTTAGCTCCGGGATGAGCTGGCGTCACTGCTCTTCACTTCAGGGCGCCGCTCCATAACAGTGTGGAGCACACGCTGCCTGACAGCGGAGACTCAAGGTGCTGGTGCAACGTGCACTCCTGAAGCCGGTTCCCCGAGGAAATGCCACGCAGCAGGGGACGGTGGGAGGCGGGACTGCGCCCAGGGCCAGCTCACACGGCTTCCGGACCCAGGAGCCTGTGGCCGCTTCTTCAACTGCAAAACAGGGGTCTGTAATGCACATGTCGAAGGCCGGGCAGGAAAACGAGAGGACAGTGTGGCAAAGCTCACGTCCTGTCTGATGCACGGGCAGCTTCCTACACACCCTGCCCAGCCCTCTTTCTTCCTGGTGTCTGAGTGTGTCTTGGTCTGCCCGAGGGCGGGGGTGGGCCCTGGTTTAGGGGTTCCCCTCTGCAGCTTGGGCTTCCAGGTCGCTGCCTCATGGGCTCAGTCTGGCCCAGGATCCCATAACCCCCAGCTGTAAGCTGAGCACTCCCCCAAAATGCAGCTTGGCACATCAGGACCACGTGATGGAACTAATCCTCTTTCCTATGGCTGTTTCTCACTGGACAAGACAACAGTGCAGGGGGAGTGGAGAAAAGCCAGGAACCCCACACTCTGCTGCCTCTCAGGGGCTTCTATAGAAAGCCACAGGGCTCTTGTGTGGGGAAAGGCATTTTCCTGTGGATTCTGCAGGACAGAAAGTGATAGGGCCTTCCAATAAGTACGAGTAATGTACAAAGGACCCTGACATATGAAGCTGTGTGTGCCGGCTCAGAGAAGAGTCACATTAATTGGCCAAATGTTTACTAAGCCCCCGTTATGTGTCACCCTCTGTTATCAGGCACTGGGGGTGCAGGAACGAGCGAGACACGTGACTATGGATGGACCTCAGCCCTGAGGTCATGAACACACAGCTGTGCGTGGCAGACGCCCCCAAGAAGGCTGCCCTTGGTGCACAAGTTCACCTGCCACTTAAAACATGACTAAGTTCGAAAGCAGATAATTTGCATGCAACTTTTTTAGCAATTCATCTGCTTCACAGACTAAGATGATATATAACATGGAAGCCAACGAAATGATGGTCGTTTTACACTCCCTGCACCTGGGTTAAACCTTTTGTCAGTCACCTTCATCCCAGAGGAATGCCAACCACTCCAGAGGAAAAGGCTTTGTCATAAGCCATGCTGGGGTGTGAGTCTCACACCCGTGCCTGGCACTCTCTCCTTCCTCTCTCTTTACTTCTCTCTCACTATTTGTGTGCATGTCTGTCTTGTTTTCGTTACAAGGTGCTATCCACTGAGGGCACGGACTGTGTCCCGGCACGGTCGTGATACCCAGATGACACAGCAAAGGCACTAAATATCTGATTCATTGAGAATATATGTGCATTTCTGTGTATACTCTACTCATCATTGCATTTCTTCATTTTAAAGCATCTACTATGGGAAACTTCTGGCAGCATGATAGATTGAGCTGATGCCACTTTCTGCTCGCAATCACACAGAGAAAACAGATAAGACATTATGACAGAAAAAGTTTTACAGCCAAAAAATAAAGGTCCATTTCTTTGAGATGGAAGCAAGGTAAAACAGTAAAGCCAGAGTTGTAGGAGGACTCCGCCCTCGGGGTGGCCCCAGGAGCAGGTGACAGAGCTTAAGACGCTCATGTGAGGACAGTGGCCGTGACCCAGCCCTTGACAGGGCAGAGGGCCCACAACCACTCTGCACGAAGCCTGGACACTCAGTGTCCCCCGTCCTCACAAACTACAAACAGATGGAGAAGCTGGCAGCCTTCCTGTGGAGTTTAGCCGGAAAGAAACTTACCCTTGTTTTTGTGATTTCCTTTTTGGATAGTTTATCATTAGTGTATGAAAACACACTGGATTGTTGTGTATTGATTTTATATCCTGTGACTTTGCTGAATCAATTACTAGTTCTAACAGTTTTCCTGTGGAATCTGTAGAATTTTCTACATATGAAATTTTGTTGTCTGCAAACAGAGATGATTTTATTTCTTCCTCTCCAATTTGGATACTTTTCTTCTTACCTAATTGCTATGGCTAGACCTTCCAATACTATATTGAGCAGAAGAAACAAAAGTGGGCATTTTTGTCTTGTTCCTGATCTCAGAGGAAAAGCTTTCAGTCTTTCCTCATTGAGTATCATGTTTGTTAGGTTTTTCCCCATCATATGGTATTTCTTAGGTCAAGGTGGTTTCTTTTTATTCCTAGTTTAATGAGTTGTTTTTCTTAATCATGAACGAATGTTGTTTGTCAAATGCTTTTCTGATCCATTGAGATGGTCCTGTTGTGTTTTTTTCTTCATCCTGTTAATGTATTTGTACGTCCATATTTTTCATCAAATTTGGGAAGTTTTCAACCATTATTTCTTTAAATAATCATTCCGCCCCCTTCTCTCTCTCCTCACCTCTGGGACTCCCAAAATGCATATATTTATCTACTCAATGGTGTCCCATAAGTTCCTTAGACTCTGTGTACTTTTCTTTGTTCTTTTGGGTCCTCAGACCCAATGATTTCAAATTACCTGCTGCAAGTTTCATCGATTCTTTCTTCTGCCTGTTCTAGTTCAACACCTCAGTGACTTCTTTTTAATTCAGTTATTTTATTTTTTGGTTCCAGAATTTCTCTGTTTTTTTTTGTTTGTTTGTTTAATAATTTTTCTCTCTTTTTTATACTTTAATTTTGTTCCTATATTGTTTTTCTAATGTCCTTTAGTTTTTTACCTCTTTGAGCATGTTTAAGACAGTTGTTTTAAAGTTTTTGCCCACAAGTCCGATGGGTGTTTTCCCTCAGGGATAATTTATGCACTTTATTTTCTTCTTCTGAATGGGCCTATTTGTTTGTATGCTTGTAATTTTGTTGTTATTGTGAAAATTGGACATTTGAAAAACTAGGGACCTCTTTCAGTCTTTGCAGATGGGCTCCGTGACGGGAAAGGGTGCCACTAATTAAGCGAGTGTGTTCTGAGCTTTGGGGTCAGCCTGCAGGGAAGGCTCATGGTCATCTCAGGCCTTTCCTGGCACACTTCTCCCTTAGGCCTGTGTGTGTGCTTTTTCTCCTGCATAAACAGCTGCTTTTAAATGTAGTAATTTCCCAAAGAGTCTTACACCAGCTTCTTGGGGTTTTAGATGATCTATTGTACTCCTGTACTTGTAACGTTTTCTCTGCAGTCCCCCTGAAACTTTCATGGGCAGGGTCCACTGCTTCCTGGGGCTTTTCCCAGACTGAGGTCCTAGCTAGGCCACTTTCTCCCTTCTGAGCTCCCAGTTTGGTAAGACAGAGGCCTGTCTTTCAGGCAGCTCCTGGACATGTTAGCACACTGCACATCAGGCCACTCTGCTGCCTGACTTCAAGGATCTTTGGAAGCTGGGTCTCTGCTCTCTCCTGACTGCAGTGTGCTGAGGAGGGGGTGCGACAAGGGCAAGTAAAAACACGGCAAGATTTTCTACCATTTTTGAATGCGGCTTTTTCTTGTTTGGGTATTTGGTTGATTCCTATAGACTTTTAAATGTTTTCCAGAGCTCTTATAAAGTTATTTTAGCTAGTCTGTAGTTTTTTCAGTGTTTCCATAGGGGAACTAGCCTGCCAGCTTGCTATGTGACTCCATGTTTATGCCTCTTTGAGTTTTGGTTTTGTTGTTGCAGCTGAAAGAGCCCTGGTGAATGCCTTCATTATACAGCTGAGCAAATTCAATCTCAGAGAGGTTAGTGTCCAATATTCATAGCGACAACGTGATGACCTGAGACTCGAGCTCAGTGTGTGCAGGTCTGACTCTCTGAGTCCTCCAAAGCAGAGCTTCTAGAACTTTACATGCACACAAAGCACCGGAAGCAGGAGGTCTGGTTAAAATGCAGATTCTGACTCATGAGGTCTGGGCTGGGACCTGGTACTGGTTTCTAACATCACCAACGTGACGCTTACGCTGCTGGTCTGTAGACCACCTTTTGAGCACGTGGTGATGAAGATAAAAGCTGCCTAGAGGGGATGGCGGCTCAAAGTTATCTCTAGTTAGTCTCTTCTGAATGTGAAGTGGTAAGTTGTTTTGCTGTATTACATGGCTGCAATGGAGAACAAATGATCCAGGATGGAATATAAAAAAGAGTAGAGGCACACGTTTCCAGGTCTTCCTCCCTTGGCAGTGAACGTATTCTGAGTTCAAGTACAAGTCCCGTGCTTTCCCAAAGCCCAGGCCAAGCCTTGGAGTACCAAGGCAGCCCCCATTGGCAGGGAGTCTAAGTGTTTTGAATAACAAATGTTGAAGTCTCCATTCTGGACCTGTCCTCCTCAGCTCCCTGAAGGTGGCATTCTGAAGTGGCTATGAAAGAAGTCCCCTCCCCACATGACAACCTCAGGAGAGCAGGACACTGCCTCCCACAGGAAGGCGAGTCCCTCTGTAAGTCTATTCGTCAAGTGAGGCTGATGTGGTACCACAGGGGGAAGGCTGCCGCAGCGGGTGTCACGCAGAGGCCGTCGGGGAGCCTCCATGCCCATGAGAGGAACCTGTGCTGTGTTCACGCGAGTCAGCCAGCCAGGGCGCGGACCGTCTGGGTCCGACAGGGAGAGGAGTAGGAAGGTGGGCTGCAGAGGCTGGGCACAGAGTCCCAGCTGCCTGCTGAGCCGAACGGCACCTTTCCTCTGTTGGCCATAGGCCTGTGGACTCAGCCACGTGACACGAAACCACCCACAGTGCACGGAGCTGCCAGCAAGGCACACAGGGCCTGTCCCCAGGGGACTGCTAGCCAGTGGTGGCTTTGATTTGGGCAAAAGTTAAATTATCTCCTTCCTCTAGACCAGCTCAGCTCATGAATGTGCAAAAGGAGGTGGTAGAAAAACGAGGGCTGACAGCAAAGCCGTTCTCATCCCCACCCTGCGGGCCTGGGCCCCACGCCCCTGGTCAGCAGCAGACAGAACAGCCAGGGCCCGGGACCATAGGCCTGCCCTCTGCTTCCTCCCAACTGGGCTTGCTGGGGGCCCTGCACTCTCTCACCTCCGGTTTCTTCATGTGACACTGCCAGCTCCTCAGGAGTGCCCTGTCTAAATAAAGTCCTGTTATCTGGAGGAAGTTGGAAATACGGTGCTAAGACAGCTTTGTTAAAAACCAGCGCAGCGGTGGAGAGAGGACCAGGTTATGGCAGAGTGTATGACTAGCGTGTGCTCGGACTGTGTCATCAGGCGGCCCCAGGGCCAGACTCTCCTGGCGGTGGAACCATTCGTTCCCTTGTCAATTCCGTCAATATTTACTGAGCACAGCTCTGTAGTAGCTCTGCGAGGCACTTACAGCCCCGGAAAAGAAAGCAAAATAGGCAAAAAAGAACGAAAGTAAGCCACCCATACTGCTGCTCTGGGGGAGCTCATAGCTGGACCCCCAAACCGACGTCATTGCCAGAGAGAGCCTCGATTCACAGCTGACTTGGTTTTTATGCCGCCTTCCATACTTCACGACCAATCTCTGGGGAGCTGTCCTATCCTTGCTGTCAGGAGAGAAGCTGATCCAGAAAGTTCCTGAGTGGGCAACACCCCCCTTGCCACGCCTGGGAGTGCTGGGCCTCAGGGGAGGGGGTGACGTCCTGTTCCGACTGTCTTCCTTCGTGCATTCCATGGAGGTTTCACAATTAGAGGTCCCCGTACCCATTTTCTGGACAATGTCGCACTAACAGACAGTCGCTGGCATGGTTCTGGATTATGAAATCAGCACTGAAAGCAGACATGACTACAAATCTGTAATTTCCCAGGCAGACCCATGGAGACCAGGGTTATGGGAAAGTCTCGGATAGCTGGGGGGCCCCAGTTCTGTGCAAATCCCTTGGCCCAAGACGGATGTGTGGGTTTGCCGTCTCGGCGAGACTTTCATCAGACCAAACCACAGGAGACAGATAGCTTTCATTCCAGGATTTCGCTCTTGTTTTTGTTGAGAAAGCTGCACTGACATTTCAAAATGTATCTGTGTCCTTATCTGAAGATTGTCACCTAATTCATGAATATGTTTAGGGTAGTTTGAGGTGATGAGAAATTTGGGTTTTGAAAGACAGCAATAAATTATCCACTTCTTTCACCACCCTAGAAAATCTTTAAAAAGATTATCTATGGACAGAAAACTTTTTGAAATGCTGACTCGAGGTTCTGGCAGAAGACGCCCACACTACAGCTGTTTGTAACCTTGTGGGGTTTCTGACCCTCTGAAAGGCCCAGAGGGACGCCTGCCACACGCCCCTCCCCAATAGGGGTCCTCCATGCTGGAGGGAACTCCTAACGACATGCACGAGAATCACGGATTCTGGCGTCTCCTCTGGACCTTCCGATTAGAGCTTCGGAACAGGGCCCAGGAATGTGCATTTTACTGGTCCTAATGGTGACTGTCCTAGCCCAGCACAGTACTGTCACCATACATGCTGTTCAGGGCTTCGGTGAGGGGGCTGGGCCGCACTGACTGTCCTCGAATTCTCTCATTCCCCACAAAGCAGCACCAAGACGCCTGGGGCCAGGCTCATGTGTGTTCTGGAACATCTGGTGTTCCCAGGAAAACGAGGCTCTCCAGACGGCGAGCGGCAGGTCAGAGGTGGGAACCCCAACCAGAGGCTTCCAACAGCCAAAGATGGAACAGTTTGAGCATCAAAACGAAAAAAGACTTATGGACCAGATACATCAATTACTTAAAAATCCGAGAGTTCATCATGGCAAGAAGCAAAAACGCTGTCACCTGAAAGATGCTTGGGAACCAACATCTTGTACGTAGGAATCGCTCACCTGTCCTGCCTGCCCTTCTGGTGACCAGGAAGCTGCACCTGAGGGAAGGGCCACGTTCCACACGTCTCTGCAGCCACCTCAAGCCTCGCAGTGTGTGGTTTGATTAAATCAGGAGTATGAGGCATTTTTCCACCAGAAAGGCTTCCCTCCATCACCATAACGATCTCAATTGAGGGAGGGAGGGCTCGCTCCCAGCTCTCACTAGGACACCGGCTGCTGTGTGTCCTGACTTTGGGAACGGCTGGAGTCCCTCATGTCCCATCTTGGGTGATTGGGGATGTTGTCAGCTTCCCAAGTTCCTAAGTAGCCCCCACGTGCTGCGATTTTCAGCCTACAACTACCCCATCCTATGAAGTCCGCCGCAGGCCCTTTGTCTGGCTTTGCTAAACTGGCTTTGTCCCAAGAGCGTCCCCAGTTACACCTTGTTCCGTGAGGAAGGAACTATGTGTGAGCCTAGAATGGCCCTGGAAAGCCCAGTGAGCTTCCTGCCGGGGCTACACGACTGGCCACCGTCATGGTAACCCCACAGGCACACAGGGTCTAGGGTGACCCCTGCCTGCCCTTACCAGTCCCCTCCAAACACCCCTACAGACAGCAGGCTCCACGGTGTCCTGTCAGATGGTCACAGCAGTTCTCAGGAGAACTCCAGTCATAATGTAATTGTTTCAACACAAAACCTCACAACAGTCCCATATGAATTATGGACTGAATACCCAAGTCACAAGAATTTTGTAAAACAAATCATGAGTTATTCACAACACCACAGGCGAATATAAACAGTTAGCCCAGTCCTGTCCCCAGACTGCTCGGTCATCAGGGGTCCTCCAGGGGAAATGTTTGAGGACCAGACAAGCTAAAGGGACAGGAAGAGGAGGGGGCCCTGTGTACGACTTGATGTCAGAGCGCCTGGCTTCCCTCCCAGCTCCATCCTCAGGAGGAGGAAGAAGAATCCCAGAGGTTCCATTTTCTCAGCCAGAAAATGGAGGAATAGGACTTTTTTCAAAGGATGCTCTTGAGATTTCAGTCTTTAAAAAGAACCCGACAGCTCTACATGGATACTGACTTTCCTTTTTCTAAAATAGGCGGCTTCACATCTTTTCCTGTCTTTTGCCTTGTTACTGAGGTTTAAGAACACGAAACTGAGATTTGACATAAGATGTACGGTCACTTTTTCTGTCTATAATTTTCGATGCCCCGGAGGTCACTGTGGGCGTCCTAGGACTTGGGGCCGGCTATGTCTGTGGTCTCACCGTCCCGTGAGACCAGTTCCAGGCCAAACTGTGGCTCATGACACAGCCTTTGCTCTGATTGCCTAACTGCGTATGGTTTTCATACCGTCCAGCCCCACATTGACACCACGCTGTGTGTCTGGACTCCGGGATGGGGCCACAGCTGACCACTCCAGCCCTCCAGGCCCCCATCCCCACCTGGACACACCCACTTCTTACCTGGTGATGTTCTTACTTGAAGCAGATCTCCAGGGGCTCTAGCTCATTGCAGACGCCCAGCTTCAGGTCACCTTTGAGTCCCAAGGGCTCCAGGAACCTTCCTTCTTCCGGCTCGTATCTCACCGGGATCCTTGCCTTCCTGCATAGGGCCCACCTCACCTGGACAACAGGAACTGAGGCTCCCCAGGTGTGCTGTGCCCAAGCTGGCTGCAATCACAGGCCTGGGGCTCCCTGAGGGGACACTGTCCTGCAGGGTCCACAGGGGACACTTCACACAAGTCTGATTTCACACGAATTGTGCTTAAACGACCAGGTCTCACGAGATGAATTAGAGCGGCATGTTGATTGCATTAGGTCACCCGGGTTGACTAAAAAGAGAGTATATTAAAATATTACCACTGCTCAGTCTGGGGGAGGGGTCAGGCAGCGCTATCACATGATACAGACGCTGAATCTAAAACCACGATGCTCCTTTCACACTGAGTATTGAAATGATTTCTCCTGCCTTCTCCCTGAGCCCACAAACCGTTAGGAAGCATGTTTTTTTTTGGTTTTGTTTTGGTGCAAAAATTAGTGGAAACAAATGTGAAGGCACAGGATTGTTATTAACGCTGGTAACAACTTTTCAATAAGCGAGAAATTTGCTGCAGACCCGAGTGCCACCCGCCCACTCGCCCTGTCTGGCGCAGCAGGACCTTGAGAAAACGGCAACATCGTAGAACAGTTGCATATTGTTCTGAGCACAGGTCTCTAAAATAGGCCCAGAGACGGAAAATTACAGATGTCAGAGTGATTCCAGGGCTGCTCAGGTTCCCACAGGCCAAGCCCTCGCCTGTGGAGCGGATGGCTCGGAGCCACGTGCAGCACACCCCACTTTCAGGAGAGTGGCGGGGCTGCCCAGTCCTGCGCCCCTGAACGCAAGGGGGGAGGAGGCACCGCTCACCTGAGGCTGCAGCAGGCTGTCGTCCCCCATCAGTGGTGTCCAGCCCCGAGGAGGGCCACCCAGGGACCCTGAGCACAACCCACGCTGTGTGCCCGCCAGACCCTGTCTCGGGGTTCGGGGTTCGGGGTTGGGGTGTAGGCTATGTGCTCACACCCTTCGCAGTCCTTGCACTTGGCAGGAGGTGGCCCAGGGCAGCTGGATGGCAGGGTGCTGACAAAGTCAACAGACAAAGGCGGCTCTGGGAGTCGGCCCTCGTGGTCTGAAGGGTGGTTGTTTGTGGGCACAGGGAGGGCCGGGCCCAGGGTGGCCCTGGGGTGCTCTGGACTCCTGGACCTCAGTTCATGTTCTCTTCCGGGCCCGGGAGGCGATTCCAGGGTGTGTCCACTTCCTGATAATTCATTAGGACTTTCTGTGTGTGTCTGTTGTCCATTAAGGTTGGAAAAAAATCCCAGGACTCTGCTCTCCCAGGAATCACCCCACGGAGGGAGGAGGAAGGTGGCAAGCCAATTAACAGTGATGACATTGCTATTGACTTCATTGGACATTTCCTCCAGGCAAGCCAGAAAAACATTTTTTTAATTAACTTTTAAAAAAATGCATCAACAAGTTTTCCCAGTTTTACTGAGATATGATTGACACACGACTGTACAGGGTGTACTGGGAAGGTGTGCGGCATAGAGACCCGACTGGACATGGATTGTGAAATGGTCTCCACGAGAGGTTTGTCAGCGTCCATCACCCCAAAGACACGCAATGAGGAAAAAGAAATTCTTTCCTCCTGGAGGGCGTGCTCGCGGTGTGCTCTCCCCGTCACCTGAGCGTGGACCACACAGCAGTGCTGCCTGTGGCTGCGTGGGCATCACGGTCCTGGGACTTTCTTGTCTCATATCCGGAAGCGCACACCTTCTGACCCCTTCACCCACACCCCACCCCCACCCGTCGCCTGCTGTTCTCTGTATATGAGTTTAGTTTGTTTTCATGTGTTTTTTTTTTAAATTCCATATTCAGAGGGATCACGTGGTGTTCACCTCTCTCTCTCCGACTTATTTCACTTAGCATAATGTCCTGGGGTCCATCCATGTTGTCGCAAAAGGCGAGCTTTCATTCTTTTCCATGGCCAAGTACTATTCATATACACATATATAAACGTAATTTCTCTACGTTTGATGGACACTTACGCTGCTCCCATCTCTTGGCTATTGTGAATAGTGCTGCAATTGGGGTACATTTTTTTTGAATTGGTGTTTTGGATTTCTTTGGATAAATACCCGGAAGTGGAATTGCTGGGTCATAAGGAACTTCTAGTCCTAATTTTTGAGGAGCCGCTATACTGTTTTCCATGGTGGCTGCACCCATTTACATCCCACCGACAGTGACAGGGTGTGTAAGGTGCGGTCACACTTATTCATTTCTGGAGTGTCCGTGGTGTTTCTGCACTACAGGGCAGAGGTAAGTGTTCAGCTGTACGGCCCACAGAGGGTTAAATACGCGCTACCTGGCCCCTTATAGAAAAGTTGGTGATGCTGTTTTGGAAGCTGGCTCTCCTTTCTTACCTGTACACACTTTAGCTTCTGTTATATTTGAGCCAGCAACACTCCCAACGCTTCTTTTCCCCCTTTGCCCATAACAGATTGGGTGCCTTTTGAAAATCTGTGCGAGCAGAGAGAGGTTTTGGCGAGCTGGTCAGAATGCTGACAGCGCTGCAGTCAAGGCCGGAATGGCAGCTGGGCCTGCCGCCTGCCCTGCTCCCACATCCACATGCGGCCAAGCCCGTGGCCTCTAGCTTCTGGTTTCGTGATTTCATTTTCGTTGTTCACTTTATTCTTAGCCTGAGTGTGACACTTCCTGTCAGCAACATGCAAATTGAAGGCTGGCACAGATGTCTGGAAGGTTACAACCTCGAGTGTCAGCAGTGAGGGTGGGATTGCTGAGGGGTTGATTTTTTTTAACTTTCTTGACTATATTTTTTGAGTTTTCCTCGACAAGCTGGCATTATCTTGTAAAGAGGAAAATCCTTTGTGGCATGTTTGCAAGAAATGCAGGCATCCACTCAGCTCCCTCATCTTAAAGTGGGGCCAAGAAGTGCTCCTTTGTCACCAGCTGTCACAGGCTTAGCTTACAAATGTAACTGAGTACCTTCTGCAGCCTGGAGGCTGGGATGTGGGGGGTCAGTTGTAGGCCCTGCATGTGAGTCTCTAGTGGGGAAGAGAGAGGATTCCACATGCAACCAACAACCAAAATGGCACATGCAATGATGGAGTGCTGTGCACGGTTCTGGGGACAGGCTGAGGAGGTGGCGGCACACCTCTGGGGCACCATGGGACACACCTCTCCAGGCAATGGAGGGTAAGCTGGAGTCTGCCAGAGCGGGGGCGGGAGGGCACCGGGGGCATGCAGAGGGGCTACTGGTTTATTGGCCGGGCTGGATTATGGATACTTTCAACAGGACTGGCTTGAAGGATCTGCGTTATGGAATGAAAGCTGGAAATACTGAAGTCAGTGAAAAGTCAGCCCCACCGTTGAGGCCCCATTTTCCGTTTCCACCAGCAGTGTGAAGGGGCGTGGTGTCTCTGCGCCCTCACAGTGTGTGGGGTCGTCACCGTTTTTGTTTTAGCCGCTCTGATAAGTGTGTAGAGCTGTGTCTCGTGGCCTTAATTTGCACTTCCCTGGTAGCCAATGTTGGGGCCGTCTCTGCACGGCTAATCTGCTGCCCTTGTGTCTTCTGTGGTGAGATGTCTTCTGTGGGGGCACAGTATTCCTTGTCCTTGCTTTCCCATGACACCTGGAGAACACATTCATGGTCAGACGTGAGGGGAGGACAGGCAGCCAGGGAGACATTTGTGGTGAAGGGACACCTCTGTGTCTAACTGCCGTGGTGGCAAAGCAAATATTCCCATGGGAGTAAGGACACAGAACTACACCCACTGAACCAAGGCCGGGCTCCTGGCTTAGACACTGAACCAGTTATGGAAGATGGGAAACTGGGAGGGCATGCACGCACCGCTGCAGGATCTTCACAGGTTCGGTGGGTCCGTCACTGCCTCCAATTACAAAGTTCAAAGCCAAGCCAGTACCGACCACTGTGACTGTGATCATCGAATCCACAATCATCATTTTACCTCTTCTCCCAATTAATGATCTGTTCATCGTCAGCCAAATCTCTTCATCTGACAGTAGGGTTCCATGTTCCCTGAGGAGAACACATAAAACCATCACCGGGAAACCCTGTCACGTCACACCTAAGGAATGTGAAGCTGGAAATAGGAGCCCCCACCAGGTCACTGAGAAGTGCGGGAGCCAGAGGGGCAGCCCCCCACCCCCAGCCCAGTCCCTGCGGCACATCTATGCTAAGTGACAATCTGTCCTAACGAGAAGTAATAAAGGACAATTGTCCCCGGAGTTTGACAGGTGTTTCTCAGCACTTGTACATAAACAAGCAGGGTCACGCAGCTGGTCTCTGGACACAGCCGAGAATCCTGCTGTTTAAATAGGAGAGGGCGCATGACAGGGGACAGGGGAAGACCGGGGACCTGCAGTGGCCTGTCCCCCATGGAAAGGCCATTGAAGAGAGGCCACGGGTAAAGGGGGGTGTGGGGCAACGTGTGCCCACATGGATAACACCTCCTGGTGACATCCAGCCGAGCCAGGGTGACAGGCACTCCATGAACACCAACACGTTTCTGCGTGGTGCAGGCCTGAGTGAAGATCCCTGGGCAGAGCCCGGCACCCCAGTGTCCGTCCAGCCAAATTGGGGCTAGAGCCTTAGGGGCCGTCCTTCCCGCTGGGTCGCTGTCACTGAAGGGGCCCTGCTCATGGGGCCTGGAGTTGGCCCCTTAACATGCCTGGGCGCAGGGGACACATGTCAGAAAGTAAGGGGGGCCCTAAGTGGAACAGAGGCACACACATCGTCATACACACTGTCACACAATGGTGGTGGCCTTCACGGCAACAATGCCAGGAAGCCATGTTAGGGACGGGGGTCCGGTTATGGGGTTCCCACTCAGAAGGTAGAGGCCCCAAGCCAGAGCAGAGAGACCAGGCCCCAAGGGACCGCGGACCTTCTGGCCAAGCCCAGGGGCGTTCACATTTCCTTGGAAAGCCATCCCAGGCCACTGGGACACTGTTGGGGTTGCTTAAGCAGCCCCCGATGTGGGGCCATCACAGCAGCCGGCTGGGCCCCAGCCCCACTGATCACAGTGAGAGTGGGAAGGCAGCTGGGTGGTCACAAGGGCCGCCAACAGGTGCTTTCGTGCCTCAGACAATGTTCCTCCCTCCGACAAGACCCCCCCAACACTGGCTTGGTTTAAGGACTCAAGAATGGGTCTAAAGGAGGAGCTTAAGCTGGAGAGAAAGACAGCCCCAACCCCCCACCTCAGGAGGTGACAGGTGGAAGGACTGGGTGAAGGAATGTCAAGTCCTAAGTTAAGGAAAGCAGCGGGCGGCTTTGGGTCCAGCAGTGCCTGGAAGGATCCCAGACAGTCTGAGACGGGGAGGCGGCCGGCAGGACATCCGCAGGTGGGCAGGGGCACTGTCCCCGGCTGTCAGTGGCTGCCAGGTCAACAGCACAAGGCGCATTGCTCAGGGCCCCCCACAGGTGGCCACAGAGTTTGGCAGAGTTATAGTCCCCCCCCCAGGGCTGGCCTGGCCCTCCCCCCAGGGCCCAGCCTGACCGGGACAGCAGGCAACTCTAAGGACAGCTTGTTTCCATCATGTTTGGAGATGACTTTTCCATTCACTGCACTATTTATTAACTAACTGTTCATTGTGGAAAACTTGGGAAGTACTGAACTCCAGGAACAGAAAGCTGAAAGCCGTATGTGGTGTCTGCACCATGTCGCAGACGTATCTGACACGCGGGGATGTTTGGTGAGCGTGGGGAGTGGACCAGACAGGGGTCCGTGGGGCTCTCGGAGCCCGGCTTGCTGCGAACGTGAGCAGTCACAGTGCCTGCTCCCTACCCGAGGGGCTCTGCGGAGTAACTGCGCAACACACATGCGTCGGTAGCTCCACACAGTCTACTGCAACTGGCTGCTCATTTGCAGAATGAGTTGTGAGAATGAAGCGAGCGAGCAGACAGATTCTGGACAGCAAAAGTATTAAGGAACACTTACTTCGCTCCTCCTTTTCTCCCCTAGTAACCACTGCAGAACTCCCCCAGACACCTGCTGTCTGTCCAAGTTTGCTGACGATTGAAATATCAAGTAAGGGCCTTCCTATCATTCCTGGGTTCCAACCACCATGACCTAGGGGATTGTATAATCTAATTAAACCCAATTTTTATTTAAGAAAACAGCGAGGTATTAACCTCGCTGTTATTCTAGCTTCAAAACTACTTTTCTTTTAATTAACAAATAACCCCTGAATCATTAGTCCTTTCTTACACTGAACATTTGCAGAGACGGGTTTTTCAAATGTGCGAATACTCCAGGCTCATGACACCCAGGAATTCCTAACCGCGAGGTCGGCAGGCTCTCCTGCGCTGTCTCCACAAGCTGGGGGATTAGCTGGCTCTGCTCATGCAGAGCTACTACATGAAATATTTTAAAGACACATGATACAGTTATTTACTTGTATCTTTGATATATAATTCTGAACAGTTAAATATGAATTTTTTGGCTCTTATTTTAAAAGGCTGATTTATATTAGACACAAGTAGAAAATTCAGCTTTTTCCAAAAGCAACCCATAAATTTTTAAATCGTATTTCACTCATATTAAACATGTGGTTATTGTATTACTTAAAAATATCAAAAAAGTTTACGACTTTTAGAAAGGCCGCAATGCTGGTCCTTATTGAAGCAAAAGCAGGGTGAGGGTTGGTGGGTGAGCGTTCCTTCAGTTATTTTTCTTGGGTGTTTCCCGTGTGCTTCATTATAGAAAGCTCACACGTGGAAAAGCACAACTTTGTCTTCGAGTCATAGAACACGACTTTCTCTCTCATTTCCAGTTGTGACGATTTTTAACTTTGGGTAGTTTTATTTCTTAAATGACTCATTTAAAAATAAAGCTGTCAGTGTTTTGAATGAGCCATTCCAAAGAGCTGGTGGTTTAATAAAACCTCTGCTTCTCAGCTGGCCTGTTCTTCCCCCTGCAGAGTGAGTGTTGGGAAGACGGACAGAAGCAACGATTGGGAGGAGCCGGGCGGGGCCTGGCGTGCTGGAGGACACGGCCTTGGAAGACAGAGCCCCGGTGGAGCCGCCTGAGCAGACCTGGGCATCTGTGCAGGTGGGGGCCCCCGCCAGCTGCAGCTCTCATTTGGACCACCTGGACCGTGCCTCTTCCCTCCGGGCACGCCGAGCTGCTTGATGACTGACTGGCCACTAGCACCCCTGGGTCACGCCTGCTTTTCTGGTCCCTCGTCTGCTGCATCTCACTCCACTGCCCAAGGCTGTCCCCCTCCCGGACTGTTCTCACTTGTCACACCCACCAGGATAATCTCATCTACTTTCAGTGTTGCAGTTGTGTGAACCCCAAACTTCACTCCCAGCCCCGTCTCTTCCTAACCTTAGCCCCAAGGCACCTGCACTTTTCACCGCCCAGAAGTGGATCAGCCATGCAGCTTGCTGTGTGTGACACTCCTCATGCATTTTGTCATAGTCTAGAATAATTAGTCTATTCACTTGGTCTGTGCCAGTGATTCATCCAATTAGTCATGAGTTTTGTTCTGTTGATTTTATTTCCTAGATGCCCCTCACAACCATCCACTCTTCTCTATCCCAACCGTATGCCTTGTACAGACCATTCTCATGTCTCGCACTTCACCTTCACCAGAGCTGCTTAGCTGGTTTCAGTCCCTCCTCCCCTAATTAACAATTGACAGCACAGCCAGAGGTCCTTCTCGAATACAACTCCTGTCCTATCTCTTCTCTCATTAAAATGGTTCAGTGGCACTCGATGTCATTTAAGGAAAGCCCACACTTCTTAAGGTGATGATCACAGAAAGTGGCCTTGGGCCTTTCCCATCGGGCGGGGGCCGGATTGATGCTGAAGGGGGAGACCCAGGTTCACAGGCGTGTACCTGCCACACCCTGGGCGTGAGATGTATCCCCAGGGTCGGAATTCCCAGAGAAGATTCACAGGCAGAGGGCTGTGGAGTTGAGCTTCCAGGCACACCTCTGCCATACGGCGTTTTGTGCTAAGATGTTCGACGGATTTCCTGTAGCCTGTAGCCGTGGTGGAATGCATTCCCGCTATAAGGAGTGACAGAGTCCCGTGTGGGTTCCATTCCCAGAAATCCTTCGTCACCACCACTGGAGGCATCTGTTTTCCGTTGTCAAGAATTAAATCTGCGTGACCTGGGGTCTCCTCTGGCTTTAAGTGCCAGAAAGCTTGGAGCAGATATACCAGCCAGGAATTGTAACGCGCTCAGCTCTGCTGTTAGACGCTGCAAACACATTTGCTTCCTTCAGCCGACTCTTCCCCTGGCCCCCAGCAGACATTCCCGCCTTGTCTGTTCTCTAACAACCTAGGAGGCGCCTTGTAGCGGGAAGACTTGGAACACGGACACTCGACACTCGGCATCCTGACTCTTTACGTCCTGGTTAGTACCTTCTAGTCTTTACCCACCTGTTTTTGTTTTTTTTTACTAAGTTACAATTTTCACCCAACAAGAGAAAAATCAATAAATCCTGTCCCTTCTGCCTTCTCCCTGGACCTCTATTCCTGTTATTTCTATCTTGTTCAGATCCCCACACTTTGAGGCCAGGATGACTGCACTCTTCCTTTTTGTGCCCTTTGCGTCCACACTTTCCTGAGCCAACCAGCCCCCCAAAACCCACCAGAGCCACCTTTCCAGGGGTCGTGTGGAGGGTCAGCTGTCTGACGAGAGTTGGCTTTTATTCATGCACATGTGCACATGTATGTTGCTCACGGGAGAGAACTTTCATATCAAGCCTGGAATTTGCTGATGGGGGTGATGGAGGTGGTGACTGTACTGAAAGATTCAAATGTAGACAGAGATTCTAGAATATCTCGGAAGAGAGGAATTGAGGATCTCAGTCACTTCTGTCTGAAATTCTACGCGTAATAGGATTTTAAATGAATTTGCCCTGTTGCCTTGGTGTCACATAGAGGCCCCTGGAGGCTGAGCAGAGTAGGTAAAGCAAGGCAGGTACTGTGTCACCTGCTGTAGGACTCGGCTCGTCACCTTCTTCCAGAACCTGTGAGAAAGGCAGGAGAGGTTATTTGGAGAGAATTGCTGGTGTACTGTCTCCCTCCATGTGGGAATGAGGGGTACTTCTCCACTGCCTCCACCTGCCAGCCGAGTGAGGGGCCATTCAGGAGAACACCAGGGGAGCTGGAGGTGTCACCCAGGAGATGAGAGCCACCAAGATCTCATACCGATTCTCACCAGGAACATCTCGTGGGGAGCAGTGGTTGGAGCACCGACGAGCGGGTAGGAGCAGGAGAGTGCCACATTCCCCCGGATGGAGGGGTGAAGCTGTGGGTTTCCATGGGCTTGAGCACCCTGACAGGGATCTGGCGCTCACCCGCTTCCCTTCTATGGGCACTGGGGAGGTTGCACTGCCCCCAGGCCACCTGGGGTTGGATGTGGCCATGTGACCTGCTTTGGCCCTTAGAAGAAATGATGTGAGTCACTTCCAGGTGAAAGTTTTCAAAGCCGATGGTTAATTTGCCTCTTTCTTTCTGTTATGATGACTGTGGATGAGTCCTTGGCGGCTTCTCTTTTAGCCTGGGGCCTGGTGTGTGGATGACACGCAACAGAGCCCCCTGCGAACCCACAAGGGTCAGGGAGCAAGACCCTGTTTTGTTGCTGCAGCAACCTGGCCCATCCTGACTGATACGGCCCAGAGGATCAAGGTCACCCCACAAAGGGTCTGAAGACGGAAGGCTGAGCCAATGTTGGGGGACACAATTCAGGGTGAGGAGATGCTGTCCCCTCTCAGGAAATGGCTGCTCTGACGAATCCACAAACGTCTCCTGAGAGAGGGATGACATGTGGCCATCTGCCATAGCCAAGCGGCATGGGTTTCAGCTGTAGTCACATAAGCGAGACCTTTCAACCTTCGTTTTCTCCTCCTTCCTGTCTCCCTGGAGAAACCAGCTGCAAGAGTGAGAAATGGTGGAAGAAGAGGGGCAACTCGGTGTCACAGTCTGCTGGCCATAACAAGGGCAGCTTAAACCATAGTTATTTATTCTCTCACATCCTGGAGGCCGGACATGTGAGATCCAGGTGTGGGCAGGCTGGTCCCTCCCGAGGCCTCTCCTGGGGGTGCACATGGCATCTTCTCCCTGTGTCCTCACGTGGCCATCCCTTTGAGCGTGTCTGTGTCCTCATCTCCTCTTCTTCTAAGGACCCCAGTCAGCCTGAACTAGACCTCATTTCACCTTAATCACCTCCCTACAGAACCACTTCTAAGCACCCTGAGGGTTCGGGCTTCGACATGTGAATGGTAGGGACGCGATTCCATCCACAGCAGTGGCTACAGATGGGATATGTTGACCTCGCCCATCTTCTCAGCCAGACTCAGACCTGGAGGAGAGAGGACGCCCTGAGAGGAGACCAGACCAGGCGTGTTCATACCTGGAAGTAGCATGTGTTTTACGCTCGGTGCTGCTTGAGCCAGGTGGTGAGTTAACGGTCTTGTTTAAAGGGAACTATTGAGAAAACACACTGCTTCCTGCTCTGACGGACTGAATGCCACCTGTGCCATGGATTGGACTAGATTTTACAGAAGACTTTGAACCTGAATGAGATGAACCATGAGCTTCCACCCCCTCAGTGTCTGGCCCACGTGAGGCCAAGACAGAGTACAGATCAAAGTGCTGCCTGGCAGGGGGCGGGAGGGGGCACCACTGGAGGTGCCCGGATCCCTGCTCTCTCTGGGGCGGGCCAGGCTGAGTGAACCTGGGAGCCCAAGTTTCATGAGCAACTCCCTCGGCCAAATGCCCTTGATTTCCTTTGTTTCCAGAAAAAGTGAGCTCTATCGGACAGCTAAACACTAACTCTGAGTCACTTTGGGACTTCATTTGGGGATGGTCCTTTGCAGGTGCTTATTCATTTGACAGACAAGTAAAAACGAACTAGGGAGAATGTTTACGTATGCCTGTTCCCTGAGGATTTATATCAACATAAAAAGTGAATAATTACACTTCACATGGAGTTTCGGACAATCGAACGTCTTCTTATTAAATGGAACAGTTTGGCCCTAATGGGGGGGTGGGGATTCTTGCAGGTGCACCCTCAGTGCTGCCCGATTCTCTCTGCAGGACACGGACTTCACCTACTCAGAACCCAGGAGCCCCAAGCAACACGAAACCCCTCAGCTACAGAGAGCTGGTATTCCCCTGAAGAAATCCTGCCGAGCAGCCCAGCTCCCCAGGAGGCACCGCGGGCTGAGGACAGCTGAGAGGGCACGCTCGGCCCAGATTCCCGCCTGCTGTAGGGGAACCATGCCTTGTCTCTACTGCCCAGCCACGGTGGTTTGGCTGCAAAGTTTAAACTTTCTTCTCTCAGGCACATAAAGGGAGGGCTAAGGAGCGGAAACGCTGAACAAACACAACAATTCTGCCAAAACCAGAGGTAGCTGCACCAAGAGCAGAAGGGGAGGAAATGTGGGCCCGGTGGCACAGGCGGCTCCATGCTACCCCATAAGGTTTTCTGACCGCAGTTCGTGTGGCCATAAAGTGAGCACTGCCACGGCACTGCAGACTGTCCCGAAAACTGGGGGTGCTCACACGTGGTGGGGTGTTAGATGATCCTCACAGAACAGCAGGAACCCCAAACCTTCCCCAGCCTTTGGGGCGCTCTCCCCTGGGGGCTCGAACATGACAGTTCTACCAACTTGAGGAGCGATCTGGGGGAGGCTGCCTGCGGCCTCTGGTGGCCGATACTCGGGTTTCTCTCTCAGTCCTTTCTTCACCACCATGCAAACCGACATCCGACATCACCAGGGCAAGCCCAGACCTTCGGCTAAAGCGAGGCCCTTCGCTTTCACTGGACGCCACCGTACAAGCCCCACCCCAAGCAGGCACATGGTGACTGACTCCAGAAAGGGGCTGCATGGGACAGGTTCCGTGTCAGCATACATTTCCGAAAGTGTTGGATCAGATATTCCACTTGGCGGTCACCGCCACCCCAATCAGCCCCCACACCACACCACACTGCTGAGGCCCCACCTGCTTCATCTCTGCCAGGTTTGTGACAACCTGGGGCCTGACGCCTCTGGTGCCAAAGAGATAAATGCACAGCACTGCCACCTCCGTAGAAGGACACATCTCTGGGTGCCACCTCAGGGACCAGGACACAAAGCTTGTGTAGAAGAAACGCACTCATAGCCAGGGGCTCTGGCCGATACCTACTGTGTCTCCCCGAAAACAGGACCAGGTCTTATATTAAGTTTTGCTCCAAAAGACACGTTAGGGCTTATGCTCAGGGGATGTCACCCTGAAAAGTCATGCTGGGGCTTATTTTCCAGTTAGGTCTTATTTTCGGGGAAACACAGTAGCTCTCCATCTGGATCTGCACTAGTCGTGAAGGAGCAGAGGGGAGGGGAGGGGAAGGGAGGGGAGGGGAGGGGAGTTTGCATCAGCCCCCCTTTCTGTGAGGAGACCCCCTCCTCAGGCCCTGACTTCATGTTAACCCCTCCGGTCACCAGGGTCCACTTTCCCAAACACCAGGCCATTCCCTGCCTTTCACTGCTGCCCACACGGCCTCCTGCCTAGCCCTTGAACTTTCTGTGAACTTCACAGCGCTGGCCCTGCTCCCCCGTGGCCAGGAATTGTAAATACTCAGGATGATGGTGGTAAAAAGGATCACCGGCTGTGGCAGGAGGCCGACCAGACCCTAGGACTCTGGGGAACGAGGGCTGTCACGTCCGGGGGATGGCTCTAGGTACTTTGTATTCATAAATCATGATGATTAAATACTGGCCCAAGTTATTTGAAATCCTTGTCTTCCATTGCACACAGCGTTTGTGGGAAGATGGGGACGATGGCCGAGCCCCCCTACTACGGAGTGCTCGGGGCTGGCAGGGCTGGCGCAGGGCTTGGCTCGCTGCCTCCTCCCCAGCTGCCCCACTCCGGGCCCCTTCTGCACTGTGAGCTCTCTCCATCTTTCCTCCCTGCTCAGGACGGTAACGGTGGCCTGTGGGCCAGCCAGGGGCCGCCTGACGACAGCTCCCAGTGCTGGGGCTGGAAATAGCAGCTAACGTGTGTGTTCCACCTGGGGCAGGCGCCATGCTGAGACCCCGCAGCGGAGGTGACACACGTCCCCGAGACTACAGTGGTTTACCTGCAGACGCTGGTCTTCGTGCATGCAGGACTTGTGTGGCCCGTGACGGCAGGCAGCTGTCCCCAGCAGTCTCCCCAGCTGCTGCTGTGTCCTGGCTCCCCGTCTCCGCGGGAGGTCTCCTGTGCTTGCACCGCAGGGTGGACGAGCCCCTGGAGATTCTACCCAGCCATGCGCCTGTCAGAAGTGATACTGCTCTTCCGCTCACAGCTCAACCCCAGTAGCTGTGTGTCCCATTGCACTGCGAGGGGTCTGGGGGTGCAGGTTTCCTGAGCCCTGGAGAAGAGAGTGGGGTGTGGGGAGCATTAGTGAAGGCTCCACCTGTGTCTTGCTGACGTGGGGGCTGGTGAGTCTTTGCTGCGGACTGTCCTGTCCACTGTGAAATGTTTAGCAGCATCTCTGGCCTGTATCCATGAGGTGCCAATAGCAATGCCCAGTCACGACAACCCAGAATGGCTCCAGACCCTTGGGGGCAAAAGCGCCGGCAGCTGGGAACCCCTGGGGCACCCACTGTATGTCTGTGGGCAAGTGACTGGGCCTTCCTCCTACGTGTCCCCACTACACACGGAACCTCAGGCCCCAGTGCAGCTGGGAGGTCCATGTGGACACCCAGAAAAAGCCATCTGCTGAAAAGGCCTGCAAGTCCCCAACCCAGGGTGGCCCCATGAGAGCCCATGGAAGAATGCTGTCCGAAGCATTTGGAGGTGAAGTCATCAGGATTCTTTCAGCCAGCTTGGATTTCATGTAACCTGAAACGCTGATACAAGCAAGTTTCTGCCCATGGATAAAAAAACGCACACCCTTTCTTTGATCTAGTGACAGATGAGGGACACACGAGCCTGGGGACACACAGGGTTTAGGCCCAGGTGCCCAGCACTGACTTCGGAGTTCGCAGCAGCAGGTTCCACGGTGGCGCCCGGCTGCGCAGCGGGGAAGCAGAGGAAGGCGAGAGGAAGTGTCCAAAGGACAGTCTGGGCACCGGCTCAGATGGGCAGGACAAGTGAGGGGTCCTGGCCCTCTCACCCGCTGTGGGAAGCCCTGCACGTGACCCTGGAGTCTGACATGGTCCAGACCCGGGGCTCTGAGATTCCCACTGGGCATAAGTGTGTGTGTGGGACCATCCCACAGGCCAGCAGGTGGAGGCCAGCCCAGCAATGCTCGTGGCTGCCAGGATGCCCTCCCTCAGGACGGACAACCCCTGTGAGGTCCAGCACGGCTGGCACATCCTCCGGCCCACCTCTCGGGGATGGCCACAAACTACTGAGAGAAGGGACCCAAATGAGGAAGTTTAAGAACAGGCCGCCCTTGAAGGAGCCCAAAGCCCTGACTCCCTTGGGGCCTGACCCCTCGATGTCACTGTGGGGACACGTTTGTATGTGATTAAAGAGTGTGATGGTTAATTTTATGGGCCCTGATACCAGACATTTGGTCAAAGATGAGTCTAGACGTTGCCATGAAGGGTTGTTCAGACAACAACATCTGAGGAAAGCAGATTGCTCTCCCTAATGTGGTGGGCCTCACCCAATCAGTTGAAGGCTTAAGAGAAAGACACTTGTTTGTTCAGAAAATCGTCATGAGGCGTCCTTAGGTGTCACAGGTGTCCCTTTGACCTGCTGAGCAGAGAGGAGAAGGCCCTCCATTCTGCAATGTGCCTGTTTCTGTCAGGGTGTGGACTTGGCCCCCCTGGATAACAGCTCTGCTCATGAACCTGCACCCAGGGAAGGGCCAGGGGCCTGCGGCCAGTTCTCGGCGTGGTTCTGCTGCGCACACTGGGGCACGTGCTGCCTTCAGGCAGGGCTGCAGGGAAGTCTGCTTCTTCCCACAGCCTCCACTTCAAATGTGCATTAAGATAGACGGAAGAAGCCTGTGTGCGGAATGCCCTGACTTGGCACCTCGTAGAAGGACATTTACTGTTGCTGAAGTACATGTGGGTAACACGCCCACGGTTGGCTTTGAGGGAATCGAGTGAAAAGAAAGAGTCAAAGCACAGACAGTGCCAGCCATTGGTCAAGAAGTCGGGCTTTCGTGCCAGACAACCTGGTGTCCTCTGGTATGTTTCTTCCATGTCTCTGCCTCAGTTTCCTCACCTGTGACCAGATAGTCCTACCCACCTCATAGACTGCTTAGCATGCCCAATGAGAAGAAGGTGAAGCACCACGTCCCCAAGAGCCAGTGACCGACAGATGACAGGCCTCCGTGCATGTGAGTAGGGACGTCAGAGAGCAGCTGGGGACCTGAAGAGGTGGGTGGCAGGAGGGCTGATTACGAGGAGGCTGGTACTTTCCAACCAGACTGGCTGGCACCAGAGCGCTTCCGACTGTTGTTGTTGTTTTGTTTTGTTTTTTGCCAGAACACCCCACTGCTTTCCCACAAAGCCCGTGCAGAGCTCCCGCCCAGGGCTGACTCCTCCGCGCACAATTGAACGTGCAGCCAGGCGTGTGCCGCCCTGGGCCACTGAAGGCATCGCGGCCGGATGGCGGGGGGCTAAGCCGATTACCATGCACAGCAGCGCGGTCCTGGTTTGCAGAGATGTAATGTCCCCATTAGTGTGTGTCCGTCAACAGAGAACAGGATTGGAATCAGGAATTCTTGACGGAGAGCCTGGCCAGTCTTGAACTCTCCGTAACCTGCTACATTCTTAAATGTCCTATTAGGAGGAAATTCAAGCTCTGCTGGACTGGCTGTAGATTAGCGATAGGAAATCTTATTATAAAAGAGTAAGGAGATTTCGCATTTCCTCGGCACACAGAACACGCCACAGCAGCCTACAGCCGGACATTAAGCACAGAAACGGCTGTGACCACCTTTGTAATCAACATGTTTTTCTGTTCTTTCTGCGATGAGTGGCACTCACTTCTGGCTACAGCTGCCGCATGGGCTTCCAACGGGCCAAACACTCAGGGGTGAAGACGAGACGAATAACGCCTGTCTGCTCTGCCAATCCTTGGTCTCTTTTCCCTTTATGTCTCTTCACGCCTCCGTACTTTCCTTCTAAACACGTCATTAGTTATAAAGTTGATTGTGGAAAACGCTTGTTTTTTTAGAAGCTATTTTAGCTGAGGAATGATTTGAAGGCTGTGGGTCATTCCTTGGGCCACAATCCCCAAGGGATGCACTCTCGGAGGTGGTGGGGGAGGGAGAGCTGAGAGCAGAGGCCGGGGAAGAAGTCCGATGGCGGCTGGGTCTGAACCTGCAGCAGGTGCCAGGCACACATGAGGACAGTGCTCGGATGCAGCCAGGCGTCCTGGGCAGGGGGTGCAGTGACGGAGACACCCCTTCTTATGAAGACTCTAGCCACTCATACGTTAGGGGAATTCCCTTTTATTCTGATGGCTGGTTGCAAATTTTTGTTACCTGAGCTATCAATGCTTCTCAGGAATACTTCTGATGGGAATAACAAAGGGTTAGGTGACTTAGGTGTTGCTGTTGGGAGTCTACCCGAATCTGGTTTCCCTTTCTGAGCGAGCAGCTGAAACCAGACGTGTTGTGTGCAGTGTGACTGCGGCGTCTTCTGTGCCGTCTTCCTGGAGAAGATGGAGAAATGCAGGCGGGCGGTGAGTGCACCGTCCCTCCGCTTGGTGTCTGCCAATCTCTGACGACAGATGGCCCGAGACGGCTGGGAACACGAGCCTTGGTCTTGGGACACCCTCTTTTATCCCATCACTTTGTGACTGTTGTTGTTTTCACAATTTCTTTTTCACACATGTTATGTAGACCACCACTGTTCAAGAGAAGTACATCATGGGCCACACATGTACCTATTTTTTTAAAACTAAGACGATTCAAGAATCAGCAAAGAGAATTACAAAGCCATAAAACAAAGTCAAATATAGAGATACAAGAGGAATTTTTAGTTCAACATCTTCTCTCCAAATGTTTAAGTCCACAAAGCGATGCAGCTCCTTTCATGAGGAAGAAAAGCCTTTACAAGATGTTTTACAAAGGGGCTGTTTACAATTAGGACATCCAGATGTGCTCTTGGTTTTAAGAAATGTTATGACTAAAAAGGACGGCCCAAATGGACCCATAATTTCACATTTAATGTGGTTGTTGCTTAGATGAAAATCAGACTGTTTACAATATCAGAGATATTTTAGTTCTCAAAGTTAGGGCAGACGTAAAGTTTTATAGATGGAATGTTTGAATTTGGGGAGACTGGGCAGCATACGACTTAATGCTGTTTTCAAATTATAACTCCAGATTGGCGAAATTTTCCCTACAGTTCCAAGCATCGTGTTATCAAGGTCCTGGCTTTAGAGTGCAGACTTGTTTAAGAACTGAATTGTAATACGCGTACAGGAAAGCACACCAGTCGTGGCTACACGGATGGAAGCATGATCACCGACGGTCCCTGATACACCGGTACGCCATCGTCCCCCAGCATCCAGAACCCCTGTGGCTCGTCCCTCTGACTGCCCGTCTCCTCCTTCCCAAAGGTAACTGCCATCCAACTTCTAATGACACCAATGAGTTTGCTTGTCTTTGTACTTGTTAGACAGTTACCCCCCTTATCCGTGGCTTTGCTTTCCATGGTTTCAGTTACCCGGGGTCAACCATGGTCTGAAAATATTAAATAGAAAATTCTAGAAATAAACTGCTCATCTGTTATAAATTGCATGCCATTCTGAAGAGCATGATGAACTCTCGCTCCTTCCCAGTACATGAGTCATCGCTTTGACCAGTGTATCACGCTGTACGCACAGCACGGTAAGATATTCTGAGACAGACCACGTGCTCGGAACTTCTATTACAGCCTATTGTTACAATTGTTCTATTTATTATCAGTTATTGTTGTTAATCTCCTACTGTGACTAATTTATCAATTAAACATTATCATAGGTATGTATGTACAGGAAAAAACACAGTATATAGGGTTGGTACTATCTGTGGTTTCAGTATCCACTGGGGGTCGTGAAACACGTCCTCTGCGGATAAGGCGGGATGCCTGAAATGGGACGCATGCATGATGTGTGCCTTCGGCTGGGCTCTTCTGGGCTATCCTCACATCTGTGAGACTTACCTGTGCTGTTGTGTAGACCCATCCGTGCTGTGGTGTAGACCCATCCGTGCTGTGGTGTAGACCCATCCGTGCTGTGGTGTAGACCCATCCGTGCTGTGGTGTAGACCCATCCGTGCTGTGGTGTAGACCCATCTGTGCACGTAGCATTAATCCATGAGCTCCACTGTACGAGTGAACCACACACACCACTCTGCTGTGGACAACACTGGCTTTCTGTGTTCATTTTTGAGTATGACAGATGAGACCACTGTAAGCAAACATATGATGTCCGCGTGTTTGCATTTCTGTTGCGCTTTTACCTGGAGCAAAACCTCTGGGTTGTCAGGTGTGTGATGCTTGGATTTTGTAGATACTACACAAGTTTTCCAAAGTGGTTGTGCAGGTCCTGTCTGCGAGCTGCCTGCTCACGCCGGGAGGCCGATGTGCCCCACAGAGCCCCAGCTAACGCATTTCCGAGAGAAAATCCAGGAGGAGGGTGCATATGTTTGTACAGATTAGAATAGGATTTTCCCACGTCAGTCAAGGGTAGGACCTCTGTACACTCATTTCTCCTGGACCTTTATGTGTTTATTTATTTTATGAAGATACAATTTATGTGCTTAAACATCAGCATTACGTGGCCATTTTAATGTGTACAATTCAGTGGTTTTCGTGTCTTCTTCCGGTTGTGGCACCATCATCACCATCTAACCCCAGAATGCTTTCATCACCCCAAATGAAAACGGGTGCACAGTCCCACTGATTCCACTTTTCATTCCCCCTCACGGCATACACAGACCTGGCAACCTCTAGGCCACGTTCTGTCCCTACATGGCTGCCTGTGCTCGACTTTTCATACAGTCTATGGGTTTCTGCACGTGCCTTCGTTCACTCAGCGTAATGCTTTCAGGGTCCATCCAGGTTGCAGCAGGCGGACAGCTTCACTCCTGGTCATACTGATTGCATGCTGTGTTCTCGCCTCAGGTAACCTGCCCCTGGGCTCATCCTGCTTCGGGGCGATTGCGGACACTGAACATTTGTGCACAAGTTTTGCATGGGTGTGTTTCCGGCCCTCCTGGTCTACGCCTGGGAGCAGGCTTCCTGGCTTTACCTTCGTGAGGCGGCACCAGACTGTCCCACCAGCTGTGCCACTTTGCACCCCCCACCCCCAGCAGGCACAAGGCTGTACCTTCTCCACACCCTGGCCAGCACGTGGTGCTGTTTCTGGTGATTGCAATTATTACAGTCCCCGTGGGTGCACACTTATTTGCAACTTAATTTTTCCTGGTAGAGTTTCATAAACTCAAGAGTGAAGCCAGTTTTTTCCTTTTCTTTTCCTGCTGGGAGAGAGGTTTTCAAACCTGAAATACTGTTAGTTGAAAGCCTCCATTTGTCACTAGCAGGACTTCCAGAAAGACACCAGCCTCAAAGCCGCTTTGTATGATACTGGCAGTGACGAGAAGGGCTCTCTGTTGCCCTGAAACTGACAGCTAGTCCCCAAATCTTGGAAGCAAGAGGCATCTAGTACTTGGCGTTCTGAAGAGAATCACGTTCTAAGCAGAATGGGAGGCAGACACTTGCTGAAAGTTTTATTGTGAGTTGGCCTGACCGACTGCGACACAGCCAGTCATCACCTCCACCCACACACACCCAGCCCGGCGAGCAAACGCCCACCCACGTTCTCTCTCGTCCCGCCCCACTCCACGCTTCCTCATGAGCAATGAAGCCCAACATTCCCCAACTTTTGACTCAGGCTTTCCTGTAATGCCTTGGCACCCATTCCGTTCCCCTTGTTTTCGAGTCTCCCATTACTCACAATTCCCAGCGTTTTCCTCCAGGTGCCTCCCAGGGGGACGGCCAACACGTTCATGCGTGCGTCAGGGCCTCTGCGACATGCCGGTCCTTGGCTTTGTCAAGCGGCCGGATGCGTCTGGAGCAAGACCGGAGTCCAGCTGGGTCTTGTCGGCAACGGCCACACCCACAGGGGCCTGTGGAAACTTCCACAAGCCGGGTGGGCCCTGCCAAGCGTTCCCCATACGAGGAGCAGCTGGCCCCCGAGTGCGCTGGCTCCTGGGAACAGCACCCCACACGGGAATTGGGCCTCTCTGGGGACTCAGCTCTCCTCCCACCACGTGCCCTCTGAGGCTCCCGCACCGGCCCCTCGCGACTCCCTGATGGACACTGTTGCGGGTTGAATCACGTCCCCTGAAAAGACAGTGATATTTTAAATAAATTTATGGGAAACAATGTTAGTCCGAACCCAATACACGTATGACGGAGTTACCTCAGTTTAATATGGAGCAAAACACATGCTTGATACTTTTGAACTGTTCTCAATTTTTTTGCCATGTTACAAGGGTCCACAGCAATGTTAGGGATCCATCTTTATAAATGGGTGCTGTTGGTGATGCAAATCACTTAGAAATGGGCTGTTAAGTTAGTTCAACAAGGAGGCACTGGACTGGGGGCTCTGACGCCCTCAGCAAATGCCTCGAGGTCCCGCAATGAAAACCCAGGACAACCAGTGTCAACAGCGACCAGGCTGCAGCTACAGCCGGGCAGGCACCCCCGGCTCCGCGTCCCCACTGCTCCGTCTCTGCAGGCTCCTGGTCGGTGCCGCCCTGTCCGCCCCTTTGTGCTCAGGTGAACTCTTCGGTATTTCACACGCCTCAGGGCACCGTTTACCAGGACTACACGGAAAGTTAACGCCAAAGCCACAGGTTACGTCCGGATTTAAGCTGTTACATAGCCGTTCACAAAGTCCCTTCCCTTTCTCTTCAAGAACATAAGCTGTGTTTGCAGCGGGGTCTTGTCCACCGCGTGAGGTCTGCCTTTCCACTGAGACGCTGTGCTGTCCTGGGGGAAACGGGAATCTTTTTTATGGTTTCTATCAACGTGAAATACAATTTATTTATGGAGGAAAACACACCTGGAGTCCTGGCCGCCGGTACCCACGACTGGGAACCTAGCTGCAAGTCGGGCCTGTGCACGTGATCAAGTTCAGAAGAGGTCACGGGGGTGGCCCTGATCCCACATGGCTGGTGTCCTTATGGAGAGAGGGAAACGGAAACACAGACACGCAGGAGAGGCGGCCACAGGCCAGGGGAGGCAGGAGCCCCGGGAAAGGAGCTGAGGCTGGAGGGCTCCTCCCTGCGTGCTGGCCTCACCGGCCCCACCCTCTGGGACCTGCAAGCACCTTAGGTCGGCTGCGTTGGGTGCGAGACCCTCATTACTTCAGATAACAGGACAACCACTTGTGACTATGCTGGTGGCACCTGTTAGAACTGGACAGAATGGGCATAGCACCATCTCAGTTTAGGAACTCAGATGGCAACCTGGGATTTTGTTTCGTTTTTTCTCCCAGAATAAGCAGTGCTGCATCTTCCAGGCGAGGGGCCTCAGAGGCCACGTCATCCAGCTGTCAGTGGAAAGCAGGAGAAAGAAGAGCGAGGTGGGTAAGAGGAGGCAGGTCTCTTCTGACTCCTCCCGTCACCTCTGTCCAGGTCTCTTAATCCCTCTCTGTCAGACAGGAAAGTGGCTGACGACCACGCAGTGTGAACACGGCCTGGGTTCTTCCCCAGCCCTGAGGTGGGGACAACTGTTAGGCTACACTGCGGGTCTGGAAAGGAGAGCTCAGGGGGGCCACAGATACAGCACATGTGATCTACATTCAAATGTGACGTGGAATATTCCTCAGCCATCAAAAGGAATGAAATCCTGCCATTTGTGACAACGTGGATGGACCTTGAGGGCATTATGCTGAGTGAGATAAGTCAGACAAACACGTAGGATTTCACTTATATGTGGGACCAAAAGGACAAAAAGAGCTTGTAGACACAGAGAACAGGTCGGGGTGGGTGTGGACGAAATGGGGGAAGAGGGTGAAAAGGTACAAAGTCCAGGCTACAAAGTGGGTGAGTCCTGGGCTGTGGTGGGCAGCACGGCGACCAGCTGACAACACTGCGCTGCAGACTTCAAAGCTGCTGAGATCCTAGAAGCTCCGGTCACCAGCCCGTGTCCAGCGCATCCACTCAGCACTGCTGTCGTGTCAGTGGCCCACGGCCAGTGCGGCCGCCTGCCTGGGTCCTTCCCGGCACAGCACCCGGGGGCGGGGACCACACCTCTGCAAAGTGGGACAAACTCACCTGCAGTTTTGTTCTAAACCAGCAAGGAGGTGTAAAATAATTAGCACGGTACCTGGCACCTAGAAAGAGCCAATCTCTATGACAATCTCCTTCGGTGGGGACGCTCCTCTGTGGAACTGCATGTGATGGCACGGCCAGGTCACACGAAAGTACACGCGGCTGGGGCTTGTCCCCTGGACTGGCTTTGTCCTGCTGGAAGGAAGTAGCCTTAGTCTGAACGAGCTTTGGGTCTCAGCCACGGCACATGACCCCCCAGCCTTCGCTGAGGGTGGGCAGTGTCCTGCGCGGGGCACTCCTGCACAGCCCACGGCCACACGGTGGGCATGTCACTGGGGACTCTCTGGATGTGGTGTCTTTCTGATGGTGGTCACTTGCTGGGAGGTAGTGATGACAGAGACGAGGGAGGGACGTCCCGCTAGAGACAGCTTTGTCACCTGTTGTCTCGATTCTGGGCATCTGAATGGTGACGGGGGCCTCCTAAGAAGCAGAGTAGATCCTCGTGTGCTGCGTTCTGACAAACAGGAAGTCCTTTCTTAAGGTAAGTAAGTCCTCCTGGGCCTGGTGGCCCGGGGCTGGCAGGAGGGGGGGCTCTCCAGCTCCCCCAGCCCCACATCCCACGTGGAAACTGCTTGTTTTGACCTGTAACCCAAGCAGTGCTCTGTGGTCCCTGTGAGTCACCGGTCTCTGTCCCCGGGGCTGGGCTCCCACCCACTGGGCCTGGGCTGCTTCTCCGTGGGAATGCCTGCACTTCCCTGCCTGAGGCCAGCTCCTGAGCCTTCCTGCTGTGTGACCCTGTGCAGGTTCCCCAGCGTCTCTGGGCCTGTCTGTTCTCCTCTGTGCTGCAGGAGCAGGAACCCACCTCAGCCCCTCCCTGCTGGCTGCGGCCACCACTCTGCTCTGCTGGCAGGCAGTTCCTGATTTCACCGGGGGACCCTCTGACCTTCTTCTTTGCCAGGAAAGACCGGGCACCTCGGTGCAGCAAGACAACCACGCCAGGAATTTGTGTGACTTGGTATCTGCTGGCTCCTGGGCTATCAGCCGGGAGGGTCTTCTTTCCATTTTTATCTACTTGTATTTATTTAGTATACTTCTAGGTCTCGTCTGCAGTGTGACAGGGAACAGAGCGGTGGAACAGGAAAGGCCGGCGGCTGCTCTCAACCCGCCGTCTGTGCCCACTGCGGCAGCAGGCGTTTCAGGAGACCTATGATCACGGAGAACGCATCCTCTGTCCGCTAATACTCGGGCATGACTGCCCCAGAGGCACCTCAGACTCTGAGGAAACAGGCTCAGCTGGGTGGGCAGGGCCACCCTCTGTCCACAGTGACACGCCAAGGACCTCGTGAGCTTGAGGCCATGTGGGTTGACAATAGAAGATTAAGATACTGTCATGAATGATGGATGAGCCACGGGTCATTGGGAAGATCTGAGCTCATCCTTAACCCTGCTTTGTTTTTCCCACTAAAAATATGCTTCATTTAAGAAACTTAGAAATGCCAACAAGGTAGAAAAGCTAAATATGTCCAAGTATGAAAACGTGACTGCTCTAGCCGTGTTGGTCTGTTTTCTCCGTCTCCATCTGTGTAGTGTCTTGCTGGTATGACTGAAGCCGTGCTCTGTGCACAGCTCCGCAACTCACTCTGTCATCCGACAGCATGTCACACACATCTACAAGGTACCGAAGAGTCTGTGACCTTATTCTAAATGCACGCAGAGCAGTTCACGGATTTAGGCGATTTCCAAAGATCCTGAGATGATGAAAAGCTTTGTCCATAGAATTTGGGGGTATATTTAGACGTTTCTTTTGGCCATATTTCTCATACATTAAGTGCTTTCCTTTTGGTCCGATTTACCGATGTGAATTGCTGGTTAAGTGATATAAGCATCAGGTTAAAAGCTATGGATATTTTTATGGTTCTTAATACACATCACCAAATTGCTTTTGAAAATGGTGTACCAATTTATATGTCCACCAGCATCAAATGAATTTCCTTGATTTACCAGCATTTGGTATTATATTATTTTTAAAGTTTTTGTTAATTTGATAGGTAAGTGAAGTATCTCATTATTTTAATTTTCATTTCTTTAATCCCCAGTAAGGTTGAGCATTTCCCCATGTGTATGTTCCCTAACTTCTTTCTTCTGTTGTGAATTACCTATCAGCCATTTGCCTGGGGGAGCTGATTTTCACAATCTGTGTGGGTTCTTTGTGTAACAGAAAGAATGAGCGTCTGCGGCAGTTTCTTAGTCTGGGTGCCGACGTGATCGTTCCCCATAGCCACGCACTCCTGCCTGCGGCCCGGCCGGACCCAGGGGATGAATCCTTTCTGTGCTGCCGCCTCTTTCCTGGGCTCTTGGGGATCAGATTCCCCCTGGATGAGCGGGGTCATGTTTATTTTACTTTTCACTACAACTTATTAGAATGAGCGAGTCTGTGCTGTTACTAACAGCCCACTTCCTCATCTTCCCCCAAGGAAAACGCAGATAATTAGTGTTCCCCAGGCTGGAGAGACTCGAGTGTCAGAGCCGCTGGGCCCTCCTCGGCCTCGTTAATCAAACCCACAGGAAGTGCCCCAGCACCCAGACCCGGCCTTTTCCTACTGACGGATCAGGTTACAGTAACTGCAGGGCAGCCTGGAGAGGAGGCCTGAGAGACGTGGAGGGAAGGCCTGTCCACGTCTTGCGGAGAGCTGGGGGGAACGGGGCGGGCTGTGTATGGAGTGGGGAGCTTGGTGGCCCCTGCTCTGCGTGGTCCCACGGTTTATAAGACACTCTCCCATCCAACCCTGCTGTCAGTTAGGAATGGCGGCGTCCCTCTGTGGACAGGGAAGCCGCGTCCGGGAGAGCAGGGTGCAGCTCCCACCACAGAGCCGAAGACCATCTGGAGGGGACCCGCCCAGCTCAGCGTCCACCCCAGCCAGACGTTCCGTCGCTCAGGTCTTCCTGCAGAACAGGGAACAGTGGGTGTCTTTGCTGTATCCGTTGTGTTTTTTCAGTTGTGGACAACAGCCAACCCTGGACACCTTCAGGGAAATGGGCTTCTAGAAAGAACCGTGGCAGGAGGCTGTGGCGCTGGCTGGCTGGGCAGGGCGCAAAGCACAGCATACTTACCTGGGCTGAAACATGTCATTGGGCCCTTTGTTCTGTGGGAGACTCCGATGCGAGGGGTGGGACATCCATTTGGGTGCGAGCTCGCCCCTCATGCAGGCCACCCGCTTCTACCCAAGGCAGAGAAGGGGGCTGGGTCTGTGACTATTTCCATAGTATAATTACTGAGTCAAAAGACATGTCCATTTTCATTTTGCCCAAGCTTTTCTTGGGGGACAGACATCTTTTTCGAGTTTGCTGGAGAAGGAGGTTCACCTCCCAGAAGTAGGAGGTGATTAGTATTTTAAACTTTTCAGGTAAAATAATTGTAAAAGAATGCCCCTAGGCAGAGCTGGGTGTTCTACTGAATTTCAATTTCATTTTTAAAATGAAATATTTTGAGGTCACTTTCTTGGAATGCTCTAGGGTTTTATAAATACACGACCAACTTCGTGGGGGAGACCTCCACTTGGATGTCCAGGTGTATCAGATTGAAAGACAAACCAGAGAAACTGCAGGAGTCCTGGGTGACACCTCCCATACTTTGTAATGTCCCAAAGAGCCACAGCGGGCCAGGGAACAGCAGGCTGTCAGAGAGACACCGAGTGACAACTGGAAGAAGGTACGTATCGGACCCTGGGGAAGCTGGCAATGAGAAAAGGCTCACCCTCCTGTGCAGACCAGCACTCTCTAGGTCACAGAAAGCCCCCTCTCTCCTGCTCATGACAGCGAATGCTGGAAGGGGACATGTGACTGGTGGGCCGGGCTAAACACCTGGACTCTTCTGCTTAAATGCCACCGGCATGATTAGGGGGTGTACACAGAGGACCAGCATGAAAAGCAGGTGTTTGCTGTCCCGGGAGCCTACGTGGCAGGCAGGTGCAGCAGGGAGAACCTGTGGGTGCTGGTGGGAAAGGACCCCTGCACACCCTTTGTCCCTGGAGGAGAGGCCGTCCGCCAGCCACTGGGTCAGCAGCCCACCGCTCCCTGCACAGTGTCTGCTTTCCATCCACACACGATGGGAGAAGCAAAGCGAGGGAACCGACTAGAAACACAGGGGCTCTGCTTCATTTCTTTCCTCAGGGAGGTTTGATGTTTATTTCTCAACTTTTCACTTAAAGCTACGGACAAATCATGAGAATGACATGTCCATTCACCACACTTTCATATTTTACTACTTTCCTCTCCGTCTCCCTCTCCCTCACATATATTTTAACCATTTAAAACAGTGGCAGACATAATAACCTTCCATGAGTAAATGCCTCACCAAAGATACTCTATGTAGTCACAAAGCCATTAGTATCAAGCCTAAGAAACTTAATATTGATTCCAATGTTTTCCTTTGTCCATTAAATGTCTTTTTATAGAATTTTTAAACCAAGATGCCGTCAAGGATCTCACATTGCATTTAATTGTCATTGCTCTTTAATCTCCTTTAATTGAACAGCCTCCCCTACACTTTTGTTCCTGATGATTTTGTTTTTCAGTCCTCAAACCATCAGCCAATAACGAGGTCAAGTCATTTGTGGAAAATCAACTATGTGCCAGGAGTTGTAAATATCAGCATAATTTTAATGGTATATTTAAAAATTTGCTTTCCGATTGCCTCCCCCCTAACAAGAACCCACCAGGGCAGGAGTCATGTCTACGATCAGACCCTGAGCTCAGCCCCCTAGGACTTACCAGAGAGCATGTACCCTGAAGACCTGCTCCTTGGGAGAGTGATTTCACCAGACTCCCATGAATGGTATATTAGTACCTGATGTTCAGGGCGGTTACAAGATTTGCCCAACTTGCTCAGATCTGGCCAAAGGGGCATTGAATCAGGACCTCTGATTCCAAGTCTAAGTCTGCTCAGCATGGACGCAGCCCATGTCTCAGAACTTCAGTTTCCTCATGCACAGATTAGGGGTAAGCTGCCTCATCTTGAAAGTGCATCCCAGCCATGGACGTGCTGAAAGCCTACGCATTCAGGAGCTTGAGCAGGCGTGGGTCCTCACAGCAGCACCGCTCAGTGCAAGGAGCACATGAGAATCCCAGACCAGCAAAAGCTAGAGGAGCTAATCACCACTAAAGCACCCTTACAAGACGTGCTAAAGGGACTTCTTTAAGCTGACAAGAAAGAGTGTCAATCGTAAACAAGGAAACATATGAAAGAATAAATCTCACTGGAAAGGTAAATAGTAAAGGTAGAGATTAATCACTTGTAAAACTTGTATGAAGGTTAAAAGGCAAAAGTAATCAAAATAACTGTTATATGTGAACTCATGATAACCACAAAACAAAAACCAATACACCAATATACAAAATAAAAAATATACAAAATATAAATACACAAAAAACACCAAATATAAAAAGCTAGGAATACAAGCATACCTCTAAAGAAAGTCACCAAACCACAAAGGAAGAGGGCAAGGAAAGAACGGAACAAAGAACTACAAAAGCAGCCAGTAAATAATTAACAAAATGGCAATAGGTATATACCTATCAATAATTACTTTAAATGTAAATGGATTAATTCTCCAATCAAAAGACATAGAGTGGCTGATCAATTAAAAAAAGAAAAACAAAACCCAACTATGAGCTGCCTACAAGAGACTTACTTTAGATGTAATAGACACACATAGACTGAAAGCGAAAGGATGGAAAAAGATACTCCATACAAATGGAAATCTAAAGGAAGTTTGAGTAGCTATATTTACATCAGAAAAATTAGATTTTAAAACAGTGACTGTAATAAGAGACAGAAATGGGTGTTACATAATGATATAGGAGTCAATCCAACAAGAGTATGTAAAATTTGTAAACATTTATGCACCCAACATAGGAGCACCTAAATATATAAAACAAATATTAACAGAACTAAAGAAACAAATAGAAAGTAATACAATAATAGTAGGGGAATTTTAATACCCCACTTCCATCAATGGATAGGTCACCCAGACAGGAAATCAACAAGGAACCACCAGCCTTAAATGACATGTTAGACCAGACAGATTTAATAGATATTTATGGAACATTCCATCCAGAAGCAACAGAACACACATTCTTCTCAAATGCACATGGAACATTTTCCAGGCTAGATCATATGTTAGGTTGCAAAACAGGTCTTAGCAAACTTAAGAAATCATATCACCCAACTTTTTCAACCATAATGGCGTAAAACCAAAAATTAATTACAAGAAGAAAGCTAGAAAAGCTACAAACATGGGAAAAATAAACACCATGCTACTAGATAATGGGTCAAAGAACTCAAAAGAGAAATTTGAAAGTACCTTGAGACGAATGAACATGGAAATACAACACACCAAAATTTGTGGGATGCAGCAAAAGCAGTTCTAAGAGGCAAGTTCACAGAGATAAATGCCTACCTTCAGAAACGAGAAAAATCCCAAATAAACAATCTAACTTCATGCCTCAAGGAACTGAAAAAAGAAGAACAATCAAACTCCAATGTTAGTAGAGGGAGGAAATAACAAAAGTTAGAGAAGAAAAAAATGAAATACAGACTTAAAAGACAATAGAGCAGATCAAAGAAAGTAAAAGCTGGTTCTTTGAAAAGATAAAATTGACAACCCCCTAGCTAGACTCAACAAGAAAGAAGACAGAAGACTCAAATAAATTAAAATCAGAAATGAAAGAGATGTCACATCTGATGTCACAGAAATACAAAGGATCACGAGACCACTATGACGCCAACAAACGGGGAAACCTCGGATAAATGGGTAAATTCCTAGAAACACACAACCTACCAAAAATCATGATGAAACAGAAAATCTTAACAGACCAATTACTAGGATTGAATCAGTGATCAAAAACCTCCCAACAAACGAAAGTTCAGGATCAGATGGCTTCACTGGTGAATTCTACCAAGTATTCAATTAAAAAATGGGAAGGTATCAACAGACACTTTTTCCAAAGAAGACATCTGGTGCATGAAAAGATGCTCAACATCACGAATCATCAGGAAAATGCGAATCAGAATGAGATATCACCTCACACCTGTTAGGATGACTCGTCAACGAGACAGGAGATAACAAATGTTGGTGAGGAAATGGGAACGATCATGCACTGCTGTTGGGAATGTGCACTGATACAGACACTATGAAAACAGTATGGAGGTTTCTCGGAAAATTAAAAGTAGAGCCACCATATGACCCAAGCAATTCCGTTTTGGGATATTTATCTGAAAAAAATGAAAACTCTAACTGGAAAAGATATCTGCACCCCCATGTTCATTGCGGCGTTATTTACAGTAGCCACGATGTGGAAACGGCATATGTGTCCGTGGATGAATGGATGAAGAAAATGTGCTGTCTATATATATATATATACACATAATAGATTATACAGCCATAAAAAAGAATGAAATTTTACCATTTGTGACAACACAGATGGACCTCGAGGGCATTATACTAACAGAAAGAAGTCAGAAAGAGAAAGAAAAATACCACATGATCTCTCTTATACGTGGAATCAAAAACAAACAAAAACCCAAGCTCGGATACAGAGAACAGATTGCTGGCTGCCAGAGGAAGGGGGTGGGTTGGGGAGGAATGAGTGAAGTGGGTATAAATTTACTTACAAGTCTTATAAAGAGAGTGACTGAAATAAGGATTGATTAAATTCTGTTGAGAACTAAAAAACAAAAAAACTCCTAGGCCTCAAGTCTGGTCCCACCCCCTGCCGTCTGTGGCCATGGGAAAGGCCTTGAACCTGTCACAGGTACCCGGCGGCCTCACGTTGGATACTAGGTAACAATATCTATTTACCTAACGGAACTGAAGGAGACCAAGACGGTGCTGGTTGGTGGTGGGAGTCTCCCTGACCAACAAGGAGATGAAGGGCAGAGCAGGCAAGAGTCACACCAGGCAGTCAAGAACCAGTCAGCGCTCTTTGCTTAATAAAGCCCAGTACTTCCCACGTACTTCCAGAAAATGAAGGTTAACATCCTGCTTCCTGTTCCACACTGAGAACCCCAGGCAGGTAGGAAAGTGTCAGCGTTTGTTCCTTCCTGGGTGACCGCTAATATCTAGGGGCAGAGTGTCTGAGAACACAGAACAAACAGAAGGAAAACCACCGTGACCGATCGGGGGCCTGATGCCATAGATTATCCACATTATGCCCCGTCGGCAGCTTCAGTCTTTGCGCCAGGTGGTCGCTTAGTAAATGCTTTACAGAAACAGCATTTGGCACAGTTTGGGGATGACCAGTGAAAAGTTAAAACAGAACTGAAACCTACTTTAACTCTCGTGAATGAATCACAATGTGTGTGTCTTCCAAATTTCAGACAAACTAAAATAGAAATTTTTTAAAGCAAAAATGTTCTTAGTTGCTAAGGATTTATGTCTGGATCAAAACCATTCTGATTTCATAAACTGCAAGTTATTTTAGATTTCAGAAAAACACGTTTCAGTTTGATGGTGAGCAAATGGAAAATTCCATCTTGTGCCAAAGGCTGCAGTAAATATTCTAGAGCTAAAATGGTCGCGCTTCCTCTTGAGAATGGAGGTGAATGATCTGTGCACAAGCGAAACTTACAGCAGGTCTCCGGGTAGTCAAACAGGGAAGCTCAGCAGTGTCCCCAGGTGGACTGGAGAGGTGACTGGGTGTTGCGAGCGCCTGTGAGGGCAGTCACTACATTGTAGTCTCTTCTTGAAAGCCACGGGGACATTAACCCCTCGGCAGGTCCCTACGTCCCTATGTGGTACTTGTGACGTGAGTGGGGAACAAAGTCCTGGCACACAGGTTCAGGTAAAGTGAGTAACACAGCTTTATTTGGGAGCCAATGTCCCTCCAGAGGCCAATGCTCTGGTCAGCACAGAAGGTTGTACAGAGTAGAATAGAATTTAATAATGAACCAAGTCCCAGAGTCAGTCGGCGTGGAGAAGGTCCCTGGTCCGGGAGAGGCGACTGGGCCCACGACGGGTCCGAGACAGGCAGTCTTGCAGGGAAGAGCTTCGGAGAGGCCCGGTATCGCGGCTTGCCCCTCGCAGAGGACCCTGTCGGATAGTGTCTCAGCTAGAGCCTCGCAGAGGGGCTTAGCCAGCGCGCCTCGTCGGACCTCTCACCGCATTGCTCTGGAGTTCTGTGTTTATCCTCTTTTCCTTGGACTTGTTTCCTCTTAGGTGAGAATCAGGAGTGGTTTGGTGAACTTGTTTACCACCCAATTTTATTATGCTCAGTTTCACACAAAAACGTAAACAGCTTACTTTCACTTCACTCTTACCAGTCTCACACACGTGTGGCCATGGTCCTTGTTTTGCAAACCTCAATCCAACATATATAATACATGTTATATACTCTATACGCTGGGCAGGAACCTATTAGGACGCCATTGTAAAAATCGTACAGAACAGGATGGGCTGAAGCAAGATGGCAGCAGAATGCGGAGACGCAACATGACAGTTCTAGGAGTCCCCAGAAGGGGGCTGCTTCACTAACTGAATGACAGAGGGAGGATGCGGGCTGAGGGGACTGGGGTGTCTGGGAAGAATCCGGTTTCTGGCTTGAGCTGCTGGGTGGATGGTTGTGCCATCCGCTGTAAGAGGAAACTCAAGAATTGGGAACACTTTGGGGAAATGACCTTTCAAAACCTTAGTTTCTTCTTCCACACAGTGGAGAAAACATCATGTACTCGATAGTTGTTGTGAAATGGGGAAGTTTCATGAAACATGTAAAGTGCGTGGGCCGGAGAACATGGTTAGGAAGTGTTCCCTCGGCCCACAGCACATCCTCTCAGTTCCTGCCTCCAGCTCGCAGCGCCTGTTTGCTGGAACGAAGCCTTCTCTGTCCAGTCGGGCTCTCTGCCCTGCGCCTGTCAGAGCATTTCATCTTCCAGGGTGGACCTCGCTGGGTCTCGGCGCTCCTCGAGGCACGTCACCCCCAGAGCTGCTGTTGGAACGTGGTCATTTCCTGGCAGGGGGAATCATATTTTCATATATTTTTAAGAAATCGATCAGGTTTCTTTGCTCCCCGCTGTTTCCCCTCTCTTTGCCTTCCCTTGCCTCCCCTCAAGCCAACGGCTGCGTCTCTGTTGCCTCTGAGCAAGAATGTGAGTTGGAAGGCAGACGACAAACAAGCAAAATCATGGCAGAAGTCCTGAGTCTCATCGCACTGATTTCCCAAAGCAAATCATTCAGAGAATTACAAAGAGAAGAGAAAAATAAACACACTCACTCCCCTACGCGCACACACTCACACACATTCATACCCCCACACTCACACCCTCACACACACCCCACACACATTTACTGTGTTTTCCCAAAAATAAGACCTAGCTGAACAATCAGCTTCGATGCGTCTTTTGGAGCAAAAATTAATATAAGACCCGGTCTTTACTATAAGACTGGGAATATAATTAATGTAATTAATATAATATAATATAATATAATAATATAAGACCAGGTCTTACATTAATTTTTGCTCCAAAAGATGCATTACAGCTGACTGTCCGGCTAGGTCCTATTTTCGGGGGACCAGGGTGTACCCCACATACTCACACCTATGCACACACACTCACACTCACACACAGCCTCACACATGTACTCAGAGCTGTCTCTTCTGTTGATAACCCACAGGCACAGAGGGTAAACTCCCCCTTTTCCTTCATAGTCTTCCCCAAAAGTTGCATACAGCAAGTGTGCACGTGTGCGTGTGTGTATGCATGTGTGTGCATGCATGTATGTGTGCGTGTGCCTCTGTGTCTGTATATGTGTGTATCTGTGCATGTGCATGTGAGAGAGTGAGCGTGGACTCCTGAGGGGCCGGCCCTGCCCTGTGCCCGGGCACCACCTTTGGAGGCGGCAGGGCCTTGGTCAGTGGTGTGCAGACGACTGGTCGACAGTGAGGTTAGGCGGTGGCAGAGGGGACACCCACCGCTGGACTATGCCCTGAGGTGCAGGTGGGCAGGCGGGCAGTGCTGGGGACGCAGGAGACCACATCCCACAGAGACACTGCACGTGCGCGTGCCACCAGAGCTTGGGGGTAGCCTGGGCCTGGCATGCCCATCGGGTGACCGAGACCCACACATGGGCGTACACAATGAACGCAGACCTCATTTCCAAGTTGTACGGGAGGCTGATTCGGAATGATCTGTTTTACAAGGACAAATTCAGTAGAGAACATATTCAGCAAACAGTTTCCCCTTGATTTCTGAGAACAGACATGTAGAAGGCTGGGACTGCGTGAAAGTTGTCCCTTGTGTCTGAGAAGATGGCAGGATAACTGGAGTTCATTCCCACGCTGGTCCACGGGTGTTCACAGCGGACCACAGTGCAATCTGACTTTCACCATCTGCTTACTTAAGGCCCTTCCACGAACCCCACAACCTATCTGGGTCTCATCCATCACAGCTTAATTACTCTGATTGAAATGAAGCAATGATTAGATTTTCCAGGGAGCTTCATTACAATCAGGAAAAATCAAATTTGCCAAGGAAAGGAGGAAATGCTGGATAAAGAATATGACCAGTGATTGAATTTGAGGCCCCTGAATGCTCCAGTGTGATTCAATTCTGACACGGGGACCAAGTAATGAGGGGATGAAGGCTTGTCCTCCCACAGAAACCTGCTCCTCCACGGAAACAGCCTTGTGTGGGTGGTCATTTGGCTCCGAGTGACATGTGACCTGCTCACTGCACGGGCAGAATCTGGTCCTTGCAGAGTGCCGATGGTCCCACAGACGCCGCTGAGAACCCACAGCTCACCACAGGCCATGACGCTGTAACACGGCTCTCAACCCCGAGAAACCCACTGAGGAAGGTACGACCGTCTCCATTTTGCCTCAGAGATAACAAAGGCTTCAAGAGGCTGGAAAAATAGCACATTTAGGAAGTGCCAGAGCTGGGGCTTGAGTCCTGCCCTCGTTTCTGCAACAGTCACGATTACTTCCAGAAGGGTGCCTCCATGGGGGCAGAGGACCGGGAGCCCTGCTGGGTCCAGCTCGTCGGTTCACCGGGCTTTGTGCACTGGCTGTCTCCTTGGCATGTTCCCCAGCTGTAGCCAGTACGACGGCAGACGTGCTCTGTGTTCTGGGAAGGGACTCAAACAGCCAATTCATACACAGCCAACTGACTTAACAATGAAGCACCAGTTTTAAAAAACCCATCAAGAAGCAAGTTTTTCTTTTAAAAGACACTCAGTGCCAGCGAGTCTGGTACTGCAATGACATGATACCCTAATACACTGATGAGAGAACTGCCTTAACCTTTTTAACAAGTGATTGGGCACTTACTGTGGGCTCAATTGTGTCCCCCTGAAACTCACACATTCAAGTCCTAATCCCAGTCCCTCAGAACCTGACCTTATTGGGAAATGCGGCCTTTGCAGATGTAGTCAAGTCACGATAAGGCCATGCTGAGCAGCATGGGCCCCAAAGCAGTATGACTGTCCCTATACAAAGGGGGACGTGGGCAGACAGGGAGAGGGACTCTGTGAAGAGACGTGGGGACACGACAGCGACACCCCCAGGACAGAGGCCTGAGGCACAGCCTGCCCTCATAGCCCCAGGAGGAACCAACCCTGCTGACACATGGCTTCCAGTCTCCAGACCTGTGAAACCATCACGTTCTAGGTGGCATGTGGCCATGGCAGTCCTGGCAAACTGACACAGCGATTGAGACAGTGTACTGAGAATCTTAAAATCGACAAGGCCATTCGGACAGAACTTCTTGCCTCTGTCTCCTAAGAAATAAGGCCTATTGCCACACAGGATTTACACACAGGAGTACATTTAGCTGGTCTTTCCCTCAGCACGCCACTGCAAGAGACCCTGACTTACTTCTGAAAGTCCCCTGGAAGAGGGAGCCGATACAGAGACAGCTCGGTCGGTTTCCCTGTCCTTGCCTGGCCTCCTTCAGTGAAGTCCGCTGCCACTGCCTTCTGCTGGACACCACTGTGCCCAGGCACTGCCCGGCCCGCAGCCCTACACCTCTGATTCTGTCCACAGGCGGAGCCGGAGAAGAGCCTCTCTCCTCAGGCCCAGACCCGGGTCTACGGGGAGGCCAGGCGGGGCCTGGGAAGGTGCTGAGAGATGTCATGTGACCGCGCCACTGGCAGGACACGCCTCACAGCCCAGGCTTTGCGCCTGGACCTCCAGCCACCTGATTCTGAGCCGTGTGGCCAGACCTGTCCCCATCTCCGTGCTGACCATGGTGTGGCCACCAGCCTTGTCTCCTGCCACTGTGCAGATTCCCACCTGACTGAGCACGTGTCCCCATCTCACAGCCGAGAATGGTTCCTTGGCCTGCCCGTGCCCTCGAGGCGCAGGGTGCTCCCATGACCAGCCTATTAGCACGTCTCCCAGGGGGCAGACCTCGGGCACAGGAGCCCTCCTTCTGCTCGGAACTTGCTGGATGTCCTGTCACAGAGGCAGGACAACCACAGGGTCCCCTCGGTAGTCCCCGGTGACCCCGGTGCTTTGGGCACTTACGCAGGGTGAAAGGAATCCGACTTTCAACAGTGTCTCATTGTGTAGCCTGTTTGCTCTACCACACAGGGGGGCTGGAGAAGCCCTGTTGACCTCTGACCTTTGCCCTGCTAACTGAAACAAGGTGAGTATTCCTAGGGCCGCCCTGGCCGAGGGAGCACCAGAAAGGAACTCTGAGCCCGTTTATGTCCTATTTCCCCTGAAGGTGATGAATGGCCGCCCGCCTTGGAGCCAGGCCCCTCCCGGCCCTTCTTTGTTCCCTGCTCTGGCTTTAAGAGCAGAGAAGGGCCTGAGAGCCTAACGGTACCAGCAGAAGGGCGGAGATCGGGTTTCCAGCTCAACAGCCTCCTCTCCCAGATGGAAGCCTGTGTCCACAGGAGCTAGCTCACTGTCGGACGCGGTCGGTGGGGAGCCGTCGGCACAAAAGCAGACAGCCCAGTGGGCCTTGTCCTGCCTTCGCATAGCACTTCCCTGGACGTTTTCTGCTGTTTTTTTTAACAGAAGTGTCTCTGATTTCCTCACTGCCAGGCCCATCGATGATATTTTCCCCAGGCTCTTGGTCTGGGAATGTTTTAAGTTGAGAGATGTTTCCACTACAAAACTATGCGTTTACGCTTGGAAGCATTAATGTTGCAACTGTGAGAACAAAATTTCCTATTTGGAAGGAAATGTGAGGTTGTGCCGTGGGTCCGAGGCAGACTGATGCCATTTAAAACAGGGAACACTTCTAATACGCAGAAAACACCCACACGCCCACTTACAAAATTCTAACATTCTGCTGTCGTTGTGTCAGTTTTCACTAAGCAATAAAACAGAGACCATGGAAGCCCCCTGTGCTTCCCACCCTGTCCTTAAGCTGGTGCTTCCCTTTCCCAGAACGATATATTATGACTGCAGAGAAATGTACCCATAAACAGTATAGGGAAGTACTGCGTTTTTAGGTAAATACATCATTCTGGATCCAGCTTTTCTCACTCAACATTTTCTTTTTGCGATTTCATCATATTGACAGATGTAGCGTAATTCATTTACTGTAACTAGTGGATAGCAATTCATTTCATGTGTATTATACACTTGAATCATGAGGACGAAGCATATTTAGGTGGCTTCTGTCAAACACCGAAGGATGACACTTACTGGCTAACCAGTTAGGCTGCCCCAGTGTCAGATTTGCTGGTAGAAGACATGAGATTCCTGGGTCCGAGATAAAAGACTTTTTATTTACAGCCAAAGCAGCAGCCAGAGGTCCAGCGCATTTGTGCTGGTTCCCGAGCCCTAGTGCCCGCAGGGTGACATGGAGGGCCAGACGACATGCAGCTGCACATGCAGCAGGTCCAGTTGCAGGACAGGACCCCATGTTTTAGAGCAGGCAGTGGCCAGGCTGCCTCTTTGTCCTGGAGTGAGACATTGCCTCATCCTTACAGGTTTGTTCCTGCAAATACAACCCTGAAAAACGGTGATGAGCAGCAAGACTTTGCACCCTTAGCACAGCCAGTAAGGCATGCGGGCAGACAGGGAGCCCTAGGGGACGGGGTCTGCCAAAGGCACGATGGGCAGGCACACCGCCGTCCCTCTCCTACACAGCGTATGTGACAAGGTTTGCTTCTCTCCGAATTGTTTTTCACAGTGATGGTAGGAATTTGCAATTCTCCAGTAACATGGAGGGATTTCCTCACTTCTTCCGCTCCTGTGTTGTCAGACTCTTTCATCTGTGCTAAGCTGAGGGGCACTGAGGGGTGTAGAATGATAGTGCAGGTTATTTTAATGTTTCCTTGACTACTGATGAGTTTGAACATCTTTTCACTTGTAGAATTGACCGTTCCATTTCCTCTTCTGTCCTTTGCCTTTGCCTGTTTTTATGAACTTCCTTTTCCAAATTGATCTGTAGGTGTTTTTTGTACACCCGGTATACAATTATTTGTCAGTTATATGTATTAATGCTATCTCTTCTCATTTTGTAGCTTGTCTTCTTGCTTTGTCTATAGCTTTCTGCTTCAGAGAAAAAATTGTAAAGTCATAAATATGAAAAGAAATTAAGAAAAAAGTCCATTTATAGTAGCACCAAAATGGATAAAGTACTTAGGAATAAGTTTAACTAAGAAAATGAAAGACCTTTACACAGAAAACTATAAGATGTTGTTGATGAAAGAAACTAAAGAATACACAAATAGGGGTTGGCCTGGTGGCTCAGGTGGCTGGAGCTCCGTGCTCCTAACTCCAAAGGCTGCCGGTTCGATTTCCACATGGGCCAGTGGGCTCTCAACCACAAGGTTGCCAGTTCAATTCCTCGAGTCCCACAAGGGATGGTGGGCTGTGCCCCCTGCAACTAAGATTGAACATGGCACCTTGAGCTGAGCTGCCACTGAGCTCCCAGATGGCTCAGTTGGTTGGAGCACGTCCTTTCAACCACAAGGTTGCCAGTTCGACTCCCGCAAGGGATGGTGGGCTGTGCCCCCTGCAACTAGCAACGGCAACTGGACCTGGAGCTGAGCTGCGCCCTCGACAACTAAGACTGAAAGGACAACAACTTGAAGCTGAACAGCACCCTCCACAACTAAGATTGAAAGGACAACAACTTGACTTGCAAAAAAGTCCTGGAAGTACACACTGTTCCCCAATAAAGTCCTGTTCCCCTTCCCCAATAAAAATCTTTTTAAAAAAAAGAAGAATACACAAATAAATAGAAAGATATCCAGGTTCTTCGATTGGAAGAATTAATGTTGTTAATATGTCCATAGTACCCAAAGTAACTTATAGGTGTAATGCAATCCTACTAAAATTCCAATGGCATTTTTCATAGAAACAGAAAAAACAGTCCTAAAATTTGCATGGAACCATAAAACACCACAAATAGCCAAAGCAATCTTGAAAATTAAGAACAAAGCTGGAGGCATCCCACGTCCTGATTTCTAACTGTATAACAAAGCTAAAATAATCAAAACAGTATGCTGCTGACACAAAGACAGGCACATAGACCAATGGAACAGAATAGAGAGCACAGAAATAAATTCATACCTATACTGTCAACTAATCTTTGACAAGGGTACCAAAAACACACAGTGGGGAAAGAATAGTTTCTTCATCAAATGGTGTTGTGAAACAGGACATCCACATGCATAAAAATGAAACTAGACCCCATCTTATACCATTCACAAAAAATAACTTGAAATGGCTTAAAGATTTCAATGCAAGACCTGGAACCATAAAACTCCTAGAAGAAAACAGAGAAGACGCTCCTTGACACCGGTTTGGGAAATAAATTTTTGGATTTGGCACGAAAACCTAAGGCAACAAAGGAAAAACTAGACAAGTGAGACGACATCAAACTAAAAAGCTCTGCACAGCAAAGGAAACCATCAATAAAATGAAAAGGCAACCTATTGAATAGGAGAAAATATTTGCAAACCACAGTTCTGATAAGAGATTAATATCTAAACTATATAAGGAACTCATACAACTCAGTGTAAAAAAACAAATAACCCAATTAAAAAATGGGCAGAGGAAATACATAGGCATTTTCCCAAAGAATACATATAAATGGGCAATAGGTACATGGCAAGGTGCTCAAAAGCACTAATCATCAGAGAAATGCAAATAAAAACCACAATGAGATACCATCTCACCCCAGTCAGAATGGCCATCATCAATAAATCAACAAACAACAAGTGCTGGCGAGGATGTGGAGTAAAGGGAACCCTCGTGCACTGTTGGTGGGATTGCAGATTGGTGCAGCCGCTATGGAAAACAGTGTGGAGGTTCCTCAAAAAATTATGATTACAATATGAGCCAGCAATCTCACTTCTGGGTGTTTATCCAAAGAAATCCAAAACAGTAACTTGAAAAGATATATGCACCCCTATGTTCACTGCAGCGCTATTTACAACAGCCAAGATATGGAAACAACCTGGGTGCCCATCAATAGACAATTGGATAAAGAAGATGTTATCCATATATACGTGCAATATTATTACTCAGCCATAAAAAAGAATGAAATCTTGTAATCTGCGACAACATGGATGGACCTAGAGGGGATTATGCTAAATGAGATAAGTCAGACAGAAAGACAAATACCATATGATTTTGTTTATATGTGGATATGTATTTCTTGATTGTTTGATATAACTTGCTTGTGAAAACCATGACTATGTTAAGACCTAGCCAGACCATCAGCTCTAATCCGTCTTTTGGAACAAAACAATATAAGACCCGATCTTATCTTACTATAAGACCGGGTCTTATATAATATGATATGATATGAGATGATATGATGATATAATACCTGGTCTTATATTAATTTTTGCTCCAAAAGATGCATTAGAGCTGATGGTCTAGCTAGGTCTTATTTTTGGGGAAACAGGATTTCTAATTCTACTTCTTTAATGTTTATGATTTAGTCTGCCTGTTTTTTCTTAGTCAAATTGACTATATTTTTCTAGAAAATGGCTAATATCATTTAAGTTTTCAAAAGTATTGGAATGAAATTCTTCACAGTATTTTCTTACTAATTTTTAAATATTATTGTATCTGAATTATATCATTTTTTATTTGTGATTTTTCTTCTTATTTATATATCAATTCTGTTAGAGATTTGTCAACTTTTCTTTTCAAAACACCATCTTTTGATTTGGTTGAGTCGCTCTATTATTTTTTTCCCCTATTTTATTATCTTCTGTGCTTATCTTTTCCATTTTTGTAGTCTACAGTCCTTGTTTTTTTATATACTTATCTTTCTCTAGGTTGTTGAGTTTACCATTAAAATTATTTATTTTTAAACGTTCCTGCTTTAATATAATAAATGTATTTAAAACATAATTTTTCTTCTAAGTACTGCTTGAGATACATCATACAAGTTATTTTGCATTGTGATTTTCACTTTAATTATGAGTTATTTCAGAGTTAAAGTTTTCAGTCATACGGTTGTTTTCAAACAATCTTTTAATTTTTTGCTATAACTAAATGGTGGCATTGTGATCAGAGAATGAGTTCTGAATAGTATCAATTCTTTAAAAATCTGAGACTTCTTTTATAGCATGTTGCACATTGAATATTTGTAAAGGATTCACGTGATCTCAAAAATAATGTATAGTTTCTTTTTGTTGAGTATAGTGTTCCATAAAGAGCAATCAGATCAAGATGAATAAATTTATCAAAATCTTCTCTGTTTTTACTGCTAATTTGCATACATAACTCTTCATTTTCAGTTGGAAGTCATTATGCCATTGCGATTCTGTACAGTTTGTTTCATATAATTCAACACTTATTTGTTAAATACAAATAAGTTCATTATTGATCATTCCTTTTATTTGTGTTCCTTTTAATACTTTTGTCTCAAATTCTATCTTGTTTGATATTTTTATTGCTTTCTTTCCGTTAACGTTTGTATAGTTTTCTTACTGTTATTTTCAACATTTCTATGTGTTTTGTTTTAGATATGCCTTTTATATACAGCACATAGCTTAATTTTGTTATTTAAAATTTCAATCTGATAGTTTGTGTCTATTAGTAACAAGTTAAATTCATATTTCTTGTTGTAGGTGACATATTTGAACTATATTGGGACATATTTTACCAATCTAATCTTTTGTTTTTCTTCATCATTCTTTTTCTTCTTTTCTTTTTAAAACTTCCTTTGTGCCTGGTTTCTAAACACACACACACACACACTGTCTGCTGTTGTTATCTTTACTATCCATAGATGCTCCTCAACCTAGACTGGGGTTATGTTTGGACAAACCTGTTGTAAGTCGAAAATACCATTAAGTCGAAAATGTGCTGAATGCACCCAACCTACGGGACACCATCGCCCAGCCTGGCTGACCTTGCACGTGCTCAGGACAGGCACAGCCTGCAGGTGAGCGGACGCACCTGACACAAAGCCTGCTTTACACGCCCCAGGATCACAAGACAGTGTGGGACTGCACACCGCCAGCTCGGGAAGAGCTTAGCAACGAAAGTCGAAGCATGCTTTCTGTTGAGTGCGGATCACGCTCCCATCATCAGAAAGCCAAAACGTCTTCACGGAAGCGCTGTGAAGGAGGCCCTGTCTGTCACACAGCGTGTTTTCTCCCTGGGTGTCCCCTGCCTTCCCTCCACGGCTCTCATCCCCCGTCCAGCTTGGCACCTGCCTTGAGTGCTGACTTCCTTCTTCCTACAGCGTCTCACGACGTTGCTTATGGAGAGAGGCCAGGTGAAAAGAGAAATGGAAACACACAGACCTCACTCCTGTTTGCAGTAAAAAGGGCTTTTGAATCACGTTTTTGTATCATAAAATTTAATATTTTTATTGAGATGCAATTGACATGTAACATAATACTAGCTTCAGGTGTACAACGCGATTTAATATGTGTATATATTGCAAAATAAGCACCACAAAGACATCGGTCTCGTCACAGAGTTGTGCGATGAGAACTTGCCTTATGATGAGAACTTTTAAGGTCTGCTCACATGTGTAGCTCAGTATTAGCTGTAGTCTCCGTGCTGAACACGACATACCCACAACTGACGATTTCACAACGGAATTTCCTTCCTTTGACCCCTTCACACATCTCCCCACCCCCACCCCCGCCTGCCTCGGCAGCCACCAATCTACATCTCAGAGGTTTCTGGGTTTTTTCAGACTCCACATGTAAGTGAGATCGTATGGTATTTGTCTTTCCCTGTCTGACTTATTTCACTTAAAAAAGTGTTTTTATAAAAGCAAAAATGAAACACATACACTATTTTCTAGTTTTCTCACATGTGACTACTGATCAGATTCACAGAAAATGCCGTTTTCCTCATTGTCGGCCTGCCAGCTGATGACACTGAGATCCCACTCTGTGACAAGGGACTGGCCCCCAGGTGGAAGGGACAGCGGCTGTCAGGGTGCCCTGTAGGACTGGATGGGAGGGACCCCAGTCCCGGATTAGCCGTGCCAAGGCAGTGCCCAGAGGGGCTCTGCAGCTGGAAGCTCACCAGGAAAATTAATTCAAGTAGCTATTTCGCAGGACGCGATGAAATGAAAGGCTCTTTTGAGGAAACAACACTGTTTCTCAGAGAAGTGGGAAAATGCCCACTTTCAGAGCGGGCTGGGGACAGAGCGGATGTCAGAGGGTCAGGGGCATATGGCCCTGAGGGCAGGCCAGTCCCAGGTGAGCTGGCTCAGATGCGAGGAGCTGTTAGGACCTCATGGCTTTTGGAAAAACCAAACATGTTGTATGTGCAGAATTTCAGTTAACAACCCCTCTTTGTATGAACAGCTTCTCACACACGCGTTTTCATCCTGCTTACTCTGCAGAGAAATTGTACATTAGCTCACAGTTTTCCAGTGCCAACTCTGAGCCAGAAACTGGACACCAACAACAATCAGCTCTTTCTACCCCACTAGGGAGCTAGGAGAGGTGTCCATCCACCTTTTACAAATGAGAAAACCATGCTTCCTGGAAATCGGGAGCTACTCAGTTGACCTAGAGCACAGAAAGGGCTCTGACCTGGGTCTCCGTCCCTTTGGCTCCTTAACAACGTTACCTGCCCCAAATGTACAGTCACCCGAGGCTCTAAAACTGCCAGCTCGCCCAGTGGATCCCAAGCATTCCTAAAGCCACCGGTAACAGTCATGCAATTCTCAAGCTTGTGCTGGGAAGTTCCTATAACGCCTTCTTCAGGGGTTTGGTTCCCAATTAATTTTCTCAAACAGAACCTTCTCCCATGTCCACTTTCCAGATAGCCATAGAAGCGCACTACAGAGTCACATGGGCTGTGGCAGAGGGCTGGCCCCGCCACTTACTCACTGGGTGACCTTGGGGAAGGTACTTTACCGCCCGGGGGCCTCAGCTTGCTCTTCTGTGAAATGGGCGATGATGACGTATCTGCTCATGGAGCTGTGACATTACATGAACTGCAGTCACAGCCCTGGGTGATGAGCTTACCCTGCCACCCTCTGCTTCCTGTCGGGTGGGGAGTAACAGCGCCACCTGAGGGTCCTTGTGAGGCCGAAGAGAGAACTCACTGGGGGAGGCAGATGCGGCCCCTCATGAGACATCCACCCCGGGACCTGTGAGTATGCTTCCTGACACCAGAAGGGGCTGCAGAGGAATGAGGCTCACTCGTCAGTAGACCATAAGATGAGGAGAGGACCCTGGTCATCCAGTGAGCCCGATGGGTCACATGGGTCCTTGACTAGCCCCTGCTGGCTGTGCAGATGGAGGAAGGGCCCTGGGCTCCACCATGCAGGCCTCGGGAGCTGGAAAATGCGAACAGAGTCCCCTAGGGAGGAATGAGCTCGGTGGTCACCTTGATTTTCGCCCAGTGACCCCTTTTCAGACTTGGCTTTCAGAGATCATTTCTGTTGTGTCAAGCTGCTTAGTTTGCACTAATGGTGGCAGCAGTAATAACACACCCACATACTCAAGGAAAGGGCCACGCAGGGGCTGTCGTGGGAGAGCCCCACGTCGCGCTGCCATCGTTTTCATCACCCCCACAGAGGGCTTAGGCTCCGGGCTTGAGAGGTGCCGCCTCTCACCCCTCATTTTAAGGCCATGCCAATCCTATGTGTACGCCATGTCCTCATCCAAGCCATGCACAGCACAGAGAAGGGCCACAGGGAGACCTTAATGCGTGCTTACCTGCGCCACATGCACCGCGGCCCAGGGGACAGCCTGCTGTTCTGCTGCTCTGGGGTTCGTCCTGTGTCCCATCCGGCTTCCTCTTGAAGTTGTGCACTGGCTTCTCACCTTCGCTGCTAGAACAGGTGCCCTGCAAAAACTGGCATGCTCAGTAAGGGAATGAATGAATCAGGAAGAGAAGTCTATTCAACTAGCCCATGGAATGAAACATGGCGTCTTGTGACTTCACTGGGGGAGGGAGGGGCTGCCTGGTGACCGACAGACCTCCCGCCAATGACACACCAGGCAGTATGGGCTCACGCAGGGCAGGGTCTCCTGCATCTGGATGCCTTCTGATAGCTCGGACATGTGAAAATGGGGCCACATCACCCCAATAGATTAGCCTACCCATCACGCATTTCACTCTCGGAGGAGACCTCTGCATTCTCAAACACATCCACACACACAGAGACTAACATATCCACTTCAGTCACATCAACAGAACCCAGCTACAGCAGGCTGTCAGCTGTCGGGCACCGGGCTACGTGGTTTACGTGCTTGTCACTGTCATGTAAGACTCTGCCTGGCAGGTTCCACTCGACTCCCATTTTGCCCATAAGGTAATTAATTGTGCTTCCAGGCAGTGGTGTACCTGGCCCAGGACTCTGTGTGACCAGGGACAACCCCAAACGTCCTCCCCAGGTGGCCTGGGGCAGCCCACACCCCAGGAGGCCAGAGCCATGTCCACGTGTTCGCCTGCCCTCATGCACCCCATTTTATGCACTCTCACCAGGCATTCTGGAGTTATTTCAAATCCAAAACCACGAGCATGCACTCGTCTGAGCCCTCTAAATTCAATGATCTCCTTAGCAAATTCTGATCTGAGCGTGTCACTCTTTAAATGGATTCGAAACATCAGCCCAGCCAACTCCAAAGGTTTCGTTTGAATAAGCATTTTATATTGAATTAGTAACTCAGGAAAAACGAGAGTTATTAACCTGGCAAGATTCAACTGTTAACTTTACAAAAGTATGGCTTTATTTCAAAAAGCTTATTGAATCATCAGAATTCTATCCTGGCCCATTTCATTGCATTTATTAGATTTATGCAATAACTTTCAGGAACAGATATTCAGTGAATAGAATAGACATTCGACCAAATAAGATTTGAGTCTTTCGATACTCAGATTTAGTAAACTAAATGAATAAACCAACCTAACTATACGTAGCTTTAGGGTAACTGGCAAAGGAACAGTGGGAATAGGAAAGAGGTGGAATCCCAGCCCTGCTGAACTCGGGCTTTTTGAGAAACAGGCTGATGACACATAAGCCTTGAGTTCCACCTTAGTTTCCCATTACTTGTGTGAACTGGAACAAGTAACACCTTCTTGGAGCGCTGGCTTTGCTCGTGTGTGAAGCTGGACGTCTGCTAAAATCGTGCACAAGCCCGTCAGCACAGATCAAGCTGTCACGAGTCTTCTATACGACGGCTAAAGAGTATAACCGTCTTACACCGAAACAAATTCCAAATCAGCGGAAAGGAGAAGGAATCCGCAGAATGTGCCGTCGGGAGGGGAAGGCTGCGTGGAGCAGCCCAGGCGTGGATGCTGGACTCAGAAGCACGGTGTGCACACGTACACGTGGTGTGAGATGGTGTGAAATCGAGGTTCCCCCTTGAGACGCAGGATGGTCCCGTGGGTAGAGCCGATTCCAGAGCCCATGTGCCTAGGTCACTGTCCTCGCTTCACCTCCTCCCAGCTGTGTGACCCAGGGGAAGGCCCTGTACCTGTCTGTGCCCCCCTGAAATGGAGACGAGAATTAAAGCTGCCCCGCAGGGCCGAGTGGAGCCACCCAGGTACCGTCTGTAAAGGACTTCGAGCCTGGATGCGGCAATAACTGATACGTGTAGCTCCTTAGTGTCAGCTACCAGCACAAGTAAATTTAAAATGCAAAAAATGGACCAGGTAGAATACCTTGTATTCTTACTGCCATGGGCTGAATTGTGTCCCCTCAAAATTCCTCCTGACATCCTACACTCCCCCCAAGTCAGCACCTCAGGATGGGACTGTATTTGGAGACAAGGCTTTGAAGGCAAATAGGGTCCCTGGGGTGGGCACCAACCACCCAATGTGACTGGTGTCCTTGTGAGAAGGACATGAGGACACAGGCATGCAGAGAGGGACAATGACGTGAGGACATGGGAAGCACATGCCATCTACACGCCCAGAAGGGAGGCCTCGGGAGGGAGCAGCCTGTGACACCCCGACCGACCAACGATGGCTGCTCGCCTCGAGCACTGGGAGGGAGTACGTTTCTGTCGTTTAAGGCACCCGTTTGTGGCATTGTGGTATCGCAGCCCTAGTAACTACTATACTTCCTAAGTAAAGATCTCTTAAAATCAGACAGAAAGGGCAACATCCCAACTGAAAAATGGCCGAGAGCATGATCAGGCAATGCACTACAAAAGAAACTGCTCTTCAGACCAAAAGCCGTGTCCAACTTCACTAGTAAGCCGAGAAATGGGCGTCTTCGCAAACCCACCACTGCGCACAGAGACCAACATGTATTCCGCTGTGGTTACCGCCGCAGACTGACCAGGATGGAGAAGGAAGACGACTGCCACTGAGCCACTGGCTGAGCGCGCTGGGGCCTCCCTCACTGCCGGCGGGACAGGAAACTGGAAAAGCTTTCTGGAGGGCAATTCAGCAACTGTTATCAAAGTTCCATCTACAAAATGCATTGTACCTGAAATTGCAAATTGTTCATTTCTGTTTTTCCCTAAGAATATAACCAGACAGGTAAGCAACTATTTGTGACGTCCGCCCTCTGCCACGTGGAGAGAATGTGACGGGAGCGGTGGCAGGGCTGTGCCAGCCCCACTGTCTTATGGATTCCTCTGCCAGGTTTTGCTTACAGCCTTCTTTCTTCCTTGGACGCAAAATTCCTGGAGCTTTGTGGGGCTGGAGTCTCTCAGGATGGACTCGTGTGCTCGGCAGCCTCAGCAGCGCAAGTGTAGCGGGCTCCTCCCACAAGAAGCACCTGTGTGCAGTTCGTCCCTTCTTCCTGCTGAGTGTCATTTCACAGCTTCCTCATAGATCCACAATGATGGACATTTGAGTTGTTCGCACTGGGGGCTATTACGAATAAAGCTGAATAAAGTGAAGAACGTTGGCGGGAAAATCCTTGCAAGGGCACATGCTTTCATTTTTCTTGGGTAACAACCTGGGAGCGGAATGACTAGCTCATAACTTTTAATAAATTGCTCTGGATAAGAGGGGTCAACGAAGACTGGATTACCCTCCCACCTAAAACAGCCAAATTGATCAGAAGAAAAGAAAAAGACCCAATAGACCACTAACCGCCACAGGACGTGTTTTTACCTAATCGTCCCATTTCTGAACTATTGTTTCAGAGACACAGAAACTGTGCGAGACACAGAAAGTATACGTCGGTCCACATGGTGGTCACCAGGTCACCAGGCCCGTGACGCGACTCAAAGACATGTCATGGGGATGGCAGTGCCACATGGGGGCGATGGAGGACGGGGGCTGAGGTCTCTGTCTGGGGCTGCTGAGGTCGGAGAGGAAAGCCCCAAGTTTCTTCAAAGATGTCAGAGACTCTCTTGTGGGAAGAGATGAAATAATTAATTTTGACTCCAGGGCAAAAAGCTTCTATTTGGCCCAATTTACAGAGCAGGTCATGGCTCAATACAAGGAGGGGAAAGAATGAGACCAGTTTTAGTTACTGAGGATTAGAATAAGGAAATGAGACCCGGGGTATCCGCGCTGTGCAGTCTGGTGAGAATGATGCCAGTGTTTCTCTTTCTAACAATACAGCAATTTCTGTTTTTGATCTGTGGGGTCTGTGACCTCTGATTCACCGACTTCCGGTGGATTTCAATGTGGGACAGTGACCAGGGTGCTGGCAGGGCCCCTCCTCGCATCACGACACTGCAATTTCTGATCGACAACTTCACTTTCCCCGGCGCCCCAATGGACAGAGCTCTCTGTCGCAGAGCATCTGGTTTCCGCTGGCCTTCCCCTGTGACTGTCCTCTGACTGCATGCCATGGAGGCGGGGACCCCGACCTCCTACCAACCTCAGGGGCAGCTCTGACCTTGAACCAGACCTGCTTGCAATGCAAGGAAAGACCATTTATTTGGGAAGGAGTTTTCCCACAGAACAAACACTGACGATCATATTTGTTTTAAACAATGAGACTGAGCTAAGGGGCTGTCACACTAGTAACCAAGTTAGGAGAATCTGTAGGGAGAATCCCAACAGCCTTTGCGAACGTATTGTTTCACAGCCTTCCTCAGTGGCTCATCTGGTCTGGAGAGGGCCACACCACTGTCGCCATGGCACCTGAGGTTTCCACTTATTTTTCAGGCGAGGGCAGCAATCTTGGATTCAGAAGTAGAAGAAAGCAGACACTGCCAACAGCCGGTGTCCTGCCAGTAAGTCAGGTGGCTACATGTCCCGTCAAGCGGGCCCCATGGCCCTGCAGCAGAGATCAAGTGATTTATTCCGCAGTGACATGTGGATAGCAAATCCCGGTCCCTGGCAGACCCAGGTCCCGTGTCAGGTCCAGGCTGGGGCGTGACGCACGTGCATGCTGGAATGTGTTGTTTTTAAGGAGCAAGTTGTCAGCTGCACTGCAGTGCCGGGGAGGGGTCGGGCGTTAGGCAGGCCTTCCGAGTCCCTCAGGCTTAGGCCTCTCCGTCCGATCATTCTTTGGTCCATATTTCCTGCTGCTGTTCTCTCTAGAGGTCTGTTACTGACACAGACATATTACTCTGATCCCAAATAATCCAGAATTTTTGAGCTTCCAAGAATGACGCTGCCTTGGCAGGATTCACCATTGCACAGGTGGGCCCTCCTCCCCTCAGAGTCTTGGTGCAACAGAAGTGGGAGCGGACAGCGTGAGGCCAGGAGGACGTACTGAGTTGTCCTCCTCCAAGATCTCAGGTGCCCTCTTGCTCTGGAACTTCCCCCCATGAGAGGTTCTTGGGGAAAAGGATGAGCCGTGGTCTGCTGGAGGAAGGTAGTGCTGAGGGGCACCTCTTGTGATGCAGTTTCTGATTGGGGTCACTGTCTTGGCTGCTAGAAAAATCGTTCAATTTTTAATTAATTTTTAAGTCAGTACCATTTCCGTTTATGTTAATTTTGCATGTTATAAGAACCTTATTTTAAAATTGAATTTTTTTACTTTGAGATAACTGTAGGTTCACGTGAAGTTGTTATAAATTAGAGAAAGAAACCCCAGGTCCCCTTTGGCCAGCTTTCCTCAGTGGTAAAATCCTGTACGACGACAGGACAATGTCTCCAGCAGGATGCTGACATTGACAGTTAAGATTCAGAACATTCCATCCCAGAGACCCCTCTGCCCCCGTCTCCTCCGCTAATGGGTTCTCCTCTCTGTAATACTGTCATTTCAAGAATGTTATATAAACACAATCACATGCTTTGTAAGTGACCTTCTGAGCCGGGCTTGTTGCACTCAGCATGAGTCTCTGCAGACCCAGCCAGGTTGTCGCCTGTACCCACAGCCGGCAAATCCTGTTGCCGTTAGCACACCACGTGCGATGGTGCCACCGGCTAGACGTTCAACCCATGTGGAACAGTGGGGCGTGCTCCAGTTCAGGGGTGCTGCAACACCCCTCTGGGTTTTCTGTGGACATAAGTCCACATTTCTCTGGGATAAATGATGAAGAGGTCATTTCTGGGTAATAAGTTGTCACGTTTCACTTTGTAAGAAATTCCAAACCACCTCCCGAGTGGCTCCGCCATCCATCCCACCAGCCACGTGTGAGTGATGGTCTCTGAGCCCTGCCACTGCTTTTGGCATCACTCTCTTATTTTAGCTGTTCTCGCAGGTATGTGGTGACATCTCACTGTGCTCTGACTGCACTGCCCTAGTGGCTGGTGACGTTCTCATCCTTTCATGCATTTATTGGCCATATGCACATTCTCTTCAGTGAAATGTGTATCCATTTTTTGGTCCACTTCCTAACTGCAGAATTTGTGTTTTTATTGTTGCATTCTGAGAGTTCTTTATATATTCTAGATACTAGTCCTTTGATGAACTTGTGGTTTGCAAGTATGTCCCTCTTGACACAGCCATTTGCAAAGCAAAAGTTTCTAATTTTGGTGAGGTCCAATATATCAGTTTTTTCTCTCATGGATCATGCTTATTTTCTCCTTCGGCTTTTCTTTTTTCAAAGGTGTTTTAGTTTTAGATTCTACATTTAAGTCCATGATCCATTTTGAGTTAGCTTTTGTAGAAGTGAGGTGTAGGTTGAAGTTCTCTTTTGTTTGGTTGGTTGTTTTGGCTTCTGGGTGTCCAGCTGCCCCAGCAGCAGTGTTGAAAAGCCTGTTCTTCCTCCACTGAACTGCTTTTGCACTTTTGTCAGAAATGGTTGGGCCTATCTGTGTGGGTCTGTTTCTGGACCTGGTTCTGTCCCCTGATCTCTGTGTGTGTCCCCAGCCACTACTGAGGGCTGTCACCAGATGCACAGCACCTTGCTCTCTGACTTAGCATCTCTGAGATTTAGATTTTGTCTCCCACAGATTCTGAGGAAAAGCGCTGACCCTCTGCAGGGTTCTGTGTTGCTAAGGTCTCTCGGAGGTCAGCTCACATTCCTGAACGTTGATGATCAACTTTCCTAGCTCCTTGCCCAACAACAGGCCAGGAAGAGGGTTAAAAAAAAAAAAAAAAAAAAGGCAGTAAATTCTGAAAGCACAGACCGTGAGGAGAAGCCTGGGCAGGCTCAGAACTCTGGAAAATGATTCAGGCCAAGGACAGAGAAAGCTTTCCTAACGTCTGGACTTGTTTGATGCCAAAGGCTAGTGTTTTCGTGCTATTTAACCAGTTCCATTGTATTAAACAAACCTGTAGTACCGAGATGTCAGGGAGAAGGTCAGCCTGGGATGGGGTCCCCAGCCCCAAAGACTTCCACACCTTCACGTTTGCTTTCACTTGAATTGTGATGATCCCATCAAACAAAGGCCCACACTGGGCAGGGAGAGGTGGCCCTGTTGGATGTGGCACGCCCACGGGTGCCAGCTGTCATTTGGCCCCTTGCTCTTCCACCCAGAACGACCTAGCGGGACGCCAGCAGGGACCCTGAAGCGGCTCTGCCCCTCCCCGCGGCCCCCTGTGAGCCGTCTGATTGCCACGGCCCTTGGCGTCACGCTGAGTGACAGCCACGTGTGGCAATACTAGCACGTGACGGCTACATCAGCATTTATGCAAGAGACGCTCGCTTCCAGGCCACTAGGAAAATGGATTCAATCTTCAAATAACCTCTACAGTCTTTTACTGTCTCTACAGGGTCCTGACACGGTCCTGTCCCTTAGGTTCCTGGGGTGGCGGCAACGGGGAGCTCCTGACCCCGGAGGCCTCCAACGGCATCGTGTCCTGTCTCTGAGGACAGCACTGCCGTCTAATACAGCAAAAACCAGTTCACTTTTGGTTGTTACCCTATCTTTTTCAGAGTCAAAGAATTCAGACGCCCCATTTGTTCTATGATTTTATGAGAATCAACAACTATTAACATACAGACATCATTCCCACGCCCGCCTTCCTGAATGAAGACCTCCCAGAGTGAAAATAGAAAGTCTGAAACTTCTTGAGTGTTTTTTGGTCAGATTAGTGGAATTAAATTTTGCAAAAAGTTGCAATTAATTTGAAAACGATCTAACCCTGTGTTCAAATACCTACAGTTGTTTAGATGTGGTTGTGATGGCCGAGTGTGTCCCCCAAGAGCTGCTGCAGTGCTAAGTCCCAGACCTGGGATGTGACCTGCATTTGCCGGCGACCAAAATAAGACGAGGTCGTGAGGCGGGCCTTGAGCCACTGTGACTGTGTCCTTATAAAAAGGGGACATCTGGACACGGAGACATGCACTCAAGGACACGCCATGTAAAGCTGGAGTTGCGCTGCCACAAGCCTTCACACCGAGGAGTGAGACGAGCGGCCGGCGCCAGGTGCTCCCCTCACTCACACCTTCCTGGGAGCTCGGCCCGGCGACACTGCGATTGACAGTAGACTGGGGGACGCCACAACTGCTAGTCACTACACTTCTGTCCGAGGGTTTTGTTATAACAGCCCTGGCACACACACACAGACAGTCTTTCACTTAGTATTTTGGGAAATAATTATAGTTTGTAAGACTGTGAGCTGAAACAGAACTTCTTCAAAAAGAAGCCCGCTGAGAGTGCAGTTAGGTCTTCAAGAATTTACCTTTCTCGGCCATTTTGATGAGATAATTTGGTTCAAGAAAATAAATTCTGTCTTTATAGCAATGCAGAAGTCCTGCTTTATGTCCACAGAACTTCAAGTGCTATTCCAGCACACATCTAAACGAAAGGGATTAACAATAACATTCCAGCTTTGCCAGACTTTGTCTGCCAGAAAGGAATGAATCAGAAGCTAGGAAAACGTTCCTTCTTGTGAAGTTCTCACGGGCAGACTTGATCCAACCCATGAAAGCCGAGAACGTTTATCTTGAAGGCTGCCTGTTTCAACAGTTCTGTCTGGTTCCGTCCACTTCTAACATATTAAGTATTTTTAAATCGTATCTAAATAGGTCTATTAAAGTTAATTAGCTTTTCTTGTGATGTCCATCAGGGGAAAATTCCGGGATATACTTCGACATGTACAACAGCTTAAAATAAACAACAGGAACCAGAAATACCAAGTACATCCCACAACCGTGACTCTCATTTTGTCATCTTTCCACTTGAGTAACACAATAGCTCATTTTGAAAAGTTTTCACTGGAAATGATTTCAAAGTTGTCAAGAAGTTGCAGGTACCGTTCAATGAGCATTCACGCGCCCTTCCCTCAGAGCCACCTATGAGCACTCTGCCTTATTCTTCATTTTTTCTTTGCCCCCTTTCTGTCCAGCACATTGCCCAGTAGTCTCTCTCTGCTCAATACTCAGTCACCACCCTGTGGACAGAGGGAATGAGACACAACTTGGCTGGTGGGGGGGGGCAGGACCAGGCCCCTGTGGGGGACTCTCTACCTGTGTCCCCTTTCACAGAGGAGGACAGTAGGACCCGAGGGGCTGCCAGATGCCGAGGCCCGCTCTGCAAACTCATACCACCTGTCATGAGGCCCCAGAGGGGGAAAATGAACGCAGACATCCATAGCCAGACAGAACTGCCCACCTCCCCTCCTGGCAGGTGTATGCTAAGGAAGCAAACTATTTTTTAAAAAGGACTAAAACTGTTCAGGCAGACTGTGTAGCCCGAGTTGGGCGCTCGCTTCTCTGGAAGTTCCCACCTGACTCAATCGTGTTCAAAAAAGCAAATCAAGAAGAAATTATGTGGGAAAAACCCTCTTGGCCTTTCTAACGCCCACGGTTGTTCTCAGTGGCCTGGCAGGTCCTGCAAAGCTGGGCATTGAGAATCTATGAGGGAGTCACCCAGGGGACAAAGTCCTGCTCTGAAGCACCACTGGCCTGGAGCTCCCCTGGTAAGAATGGGGCTGTTGGGGAGGAGAGCCAGGGTCCTCACAGGAGAAGGGGAGACTGGGCAGGAGAGCCAGGGTCCTCACAGGAGAAGGGGAGACTGGGCAGGAGAGCCAGGGTCCTCACAGGAGAAGGGGAGACTGGGCAGGAGAGCCAGGGTCCTCACAGGAGAAGGGGAGACTGGGCAGGAGAGCCAGGGTCCTCACAGGAGAAGGGGAGACTGGGCAGGAGAGCCAGGGTCCTCACAGGAGAAGGGGAGACTGGGCAGGAGAGCCAGGGTCCTCACAGGAGAAGGGGAGACTGGCAGCCCCATGGCATTTCACTGCCATGAGTCACTCAGAAAACAAAGAACAATGTGATTTGTAGGTGGTTATGGATAGCTCTAGGCATCCAACCCTTCCAGTTTATAAAGATACAAATCTTTATTATTCATGGTTAAGATGAAAAACTACTGCCCTGAAGTTAGGAAATTCAAACAGATTATTTCCTCAGATGGCGGCACACAAAGGCAGGTCTGTCCCCAAGGCCAGTGCATTCCCGCCCTCTCCCACCAAACCCAGCCACACTCACGGTGGAAACTTGAGTTCCAGCAGCGCAGACACACGGGAGCCAGGTGGGGCCGAGCCGGTGGTGCTGGCGACTGGACTCGTGCAGGCACGTGTGCCGAGGGCCTCTTAAAGCGGCAGGCCCAGGAGAACACGTTTTTCCCATAGAACCAAATTAAGATTAGAGATTGCGCGCTGCTGAGAACTTCCCACACCCTAACCTAGAACAATCGAAATCACAAAGGCCCACAATGGCGGCCTGCGTGGTCTTCTAGGCCTCCGGACAGGAGTCTAGGTGACCACAGGCTGTCATTCAACAGTGACTTACAATGGCCCCTCTGAGTGCATGAAGGACCACCACTTATGTCATACATTTAAGATGAAGTTCCTTCTAGCCACAAGCATTAAGCACAGGAGCAATGTGTCCACAGGAAGAGGTGCTGTGATGGGACCTGTGAGCTGACAATCTCTCCTTGGCCTGAACTCAGTGGGAATGGCTTAGATATTGTATCATCAGACACAGCACTGCTTTGAACTTGAGAGACATTCTTATTTTTAAAAATTATATCAATTCCTTTTTATTACAAATAGGTTTTAAAATTAGAAAGAGATACTAAGTTTTACGAAATGCAGTCACAGAGGAAATGAAATGCTAGTCTCCTCCATTTTTGGTGAAGGTTATTAATGTATTTTCTAACATTAAAAGATGTCTGTTCCTGATTTAAAACTCACGATCATGGTATATTAGGCTTTTAATCTGATGCTGAATTCTATTTGCCAATGTTGAATGTAGATTTTTTTGGTACTAAAATCAGTAAGACTGGCATGTATGAGCAGTTGTTTTGTCTTTTGAAATTTGGGATATCTTTGTCCAATTTTGTATCAATAATTGCTTTATTTCCTAAAAACACATTTGAATGCATATTCTCTGTCTCTATGTTCTGGAAGAGTTTGAGAGCATTTTGAATATACACGTTTCCTAGTAGTTTGGTGTATTTCACCTGTGAGAGCATCTGGGCAAAGGGGCTTTCGGAGGGTTACATCTTTCAAAACTGTTCAGGATTCCATCTACTCGATGAGGCGCAAGAGTAGTGAGAGCTGTTCTCTCTTTCCCAGTGTTTTATAATTCATTCAATTTCCGTAAGGTTATTTTCCCTTTCTCATTTTTATTTTGTATATTTATTGTACTCACTTTCCGCATCATATTTAGCTATGTATTAACTAATAATTGATTGATTTCATTGCCTGTTAAAAGAGTCATCTCTTGGGTTAATTCATTTTTGCTACTACTCTAATTAAATTAGCCTTTCATCTTTGGGAACTCCTCCCTGCTCTCTCAGTCTGTGTGCGCGTGTATGCATGTGGGTGCATATTTCTCCCGCTTACTTGAGTTAAATACATACTTAGTTTACTGTCATTTGTTGTTGCCCCATAACGTATGCCACAGATTTCCCTCTAAACATTAATTCAGCAGCATACACTGTCCTTTGTTTTAATCCTATAATCCAGAAAACCTTATGATATTAATATAAGTGCATTCAATTATCTTTCTTCTGAAATATTTTATTAATTTTTTTCTTTTTCTTCATGTTATGAAGGTAGTAAGTAGTACCCTATCTTTTGTCTTTACATATATTCTTTTTCTTCTAATTTTATTTATACAATTGGTCATTATTTTTCCTACTCTATAAAAACTATGTTTTTCCTATCATTTGCCCAATTTTCTACTGATACGCACATTTGAACAGTTTTTAATAATTTAAATAATATTAAATAACTTCTAAATAATTTAAACGATTTTTAATCACTTGGCAGTGACTTGATTTTGGGGGGTAGGAAAATAGAATTTGTTCTGGTTTTAATAGAGTTGAATTCATTTCCTTCCTGGGATACAATTTATTTTTAAATATATAGATCTGTGTCTTTATTTCAGGAACATTTTCTTAAATTATGTCTTTAAATATTTTTTTCTGTTTACATTTTCTGGTCTCTCTTTGAGGATGGAGGGAGACATGAATTATATGTACATATCCTTTCTTTGCCTTATGTGTATTCCTTTTTGTCTAACTTCCATGTGTATTATCTTCCCTAAAATCAATTTTAACTCTTCTTATCTCATTTTGCTGAGTTTTCTCAAATCTGTCATGCACATTTTTCACTCTCTGTTCTGTGAACCTATTACTGTTTTTTTTTTCCTTCACCTGTATTTCTGACATCTTTTTTCCCTTCTCCTTTTCTTCTCCATTTCTGTCCTCAACCCTCAATCTAGCATTAGTCTTTTTATTTCATTGGGCTTTGCGCTCTTATTTCAGAGGGCACTTCTTCACGAGTTTGCTTGTGTGGAAAGCATCCCGGTTGCAACTTGACCCGCCTATGACTGTTTTCAAAGGTCTGATCCTCATCTGCTTCTCTTGTGGGCCTTTGTAATGACCCTTTCCCTCGAGCACGAGTGCGCAGATCCAGTAATGACCTGCGTCTACGCTGGTTGTTTACCTTTGCATAGGGGGCCCTTCCATGAAGGTCGGTACAAGGCGGCTGTACTAGGGGTGAGTCTGAGTAGCAGGTACCTTCAGTCTCATCTTTGCCAAGGGGGCACAGTCACTGCCAATCGGATGTGTAGCTACGACTGCTATGGGCTGCAGGGTACTTTCTGGAACTCAGGGATGCCAGCGCTGGAATGCACTTAGCACTGCAGCCCAGCTCATCTTCCTTTTCAGTGTAGCTGTGAGCCTGTGAGCCACCAACAGCTCCTCCCCTGGCTGCCACTCCAACAGCTTCTTACAAAGATAGCTTTCATCAAGCCTGAGTCCCCAAACTCTGTGGTGCTGGGGTTCAGGGAGATTCCTTCAGCTCTTTATTGCTCTGTTATCTTTTCCTCGAAAGCAGGGGTCTTTGGTCAGCCCTCCGTGTAAGCTATTGAAGTCGGACAACTCTGTGTGCCCGGGGTGTGGCAGTGTCCTTTCTCCCTTCGGCCTCAACCTCACCATGCTTGGCTGTCATTCTGGGGATTCCCTGTCATGTTCTGGGTCATAGATGGTGCCTGCAGGAATGGAGGGCCCTTTTCTGTTCCTCATCTCTTTGTGGAACCCAGTTGTAATCAGGGTAAGGGAGCAGACCGATATTTCTGCCGCCATGGAAGCTGGAAGTCACGCCAGACAGCTGACATGGTTGGGCAGTTCTTTGGTTCTGGCCAGAGCACAGCTCACACCAGTGTTACTTGCCCTACGGAACACTTAGGCAAATGGTCTTGTGACTTAGAACGCTATTTTAAACCCCTTTAGGATTTAAAACACGAAAAATTGATAAAACCCATTTCCCTTTGCTTACCCCAGTGCCTTGGGCAGCAGAAGCCCCCATGAAGGAACAATCTTCTGCCATGGCCTCAACTGCACCACAGGACTGTTGTTCTGGAAGAGGGGACTCAGGGTTGTCGGACAAACTATCGATCTTCAGCAGAAGTTCATCTAACAGATCTGCAAATTCTTCCAGGTAATAATTCTGAAGGGAAGAAAATTAGACCAGCAAATGCATTCAAGAACCCAATTTTTCTTCTTCCCTCATTATCTAAAGCATTTTGTGGTACCGACTTTAGATGGCATGTGCTTTGTTAGAAACACTGAGCCTGGAATTATGGGACCTGGGTGCCAGGCCTGAATTTCCTGTCTAGGTTCCCTCATACACGATGTCACCTACAGGTGTGTACACTTGTACCTCAGTCACCATGTCATATACAGGTACACACTTACGTGTTACGCTTCAGAATGGCGACACGAAGGCCTATTAAATGGCTCTAAAGGCACGAATGTATGGGAACGTACACGATAAATAGTATCAAAACGCACAGCATCACGACTGCGTAGGCTGGCTTCAGAACTGCCCTGGCTGATGCCTAAATATCATCCATGGAAATAGCTGGGCATTCGTGTGCAAACACCTGCTTTGATTTGTTTGCACTCAGGTCTGGGTGACTACACTCAAGTGACAAACTACAGGGATAGAGTAGGGTGTGTAGGTGTGTGTGTGTGTGTGTTGGGGGAAAATCATAAAGTCCACCTTTCCAACCCTACAGGGTCATTCTAAGGATAGAGGGAGTTTTAATGGAGGAGAATTGCTTGGTAAACTGTAAGGTGCCTTAGAATTTTAAGGGAAAATTCTATGTTTTGCAATGATATTTAGCACAGACTCACAATCATGTTTCATAACCTAGAGAAAATCTTTACAATGAAGCTGTCACCTGGAACGTGCTCACTAACCCAAGACCCACAGCTTACATGATTCTCAGCCAACTCGGTCTCCTCCAGCTTTGGCTTTTCGAGCCTCAGCAAATTGCGGGCCTTCCCCCAAAGGTATGTAGTCACATCTTTAAATCTCACGAGAGATTTGCTTTGAAAAGATTTTCTTTTTCGGGCAAAAGTCATGAGGGAGCCTCTCAACTGGGGAAAAGAAAAAATAATGACAAACTGCATGTTATTAAGCAAAAAAAAAAAAAAGCTTTTTCAATTTGTTCAACTGTAAAATGGAGATTATATCTAATGATGCTATTTTATTTCCTTTCAGTAAGACAGTAATTGCTTAGCAAAAAAAATCAGGAAAGTCTCTCTCATTAATTGAACTAAATTTCAGCAAGATGAATTCAGCAATGGAAATTAATGTTATGTTAAAGGCTGTTTTCAATACCTAACGGTTGAGGACTAGGATTATGAACTAGACCTGCATGTCCGTATGTAAAACAGCATCAGCTTTGGTGCCCCCTGGTGAGTCTCCCCGGGCTGTGCGTGAGCCCTGCTGAGAGCACATGCTTGTGCCCAAGAGACGAGAAAGGGCCAGAGTCACAGTGGCTGCTGTGCCTTCACGCATGTTACATAAATGAGCCAATGACCATCTATGCAAATTGTTCTTGGGCTGTTTCCTTCTGTGCTGCAGACTGAGACCTGTTCGCTTAAGAGCCGGAGAGCACCACATAAATGTTTACACATTCCGTTATTTTTAAAATAGGCCAAACAAGCAAAGCTTTTGCCATTTAGAGCTTGCTTTGCATGATCTGCAAACCCTCCCAGACAGCTGTCACCACTGGTAAGACCGATGGGGCCTTGCAGGCACAAAGCCCCAAATGCTGCTGTTCTTGGGGGCTCTCTGACCCAGACTTCCTGCATGCTGCTGGGCGACATTCCCTCCACACGTAGGACCCCCTCCATCCCCTTCCCAAGACTTCCATCCCACTTCTCCCCTTCTAGACGGTGGTCCCACAGTGCAGCCACGGGACAGTCTCATGGTACGAGGCCATCTCCCCTATGGAAACCTGTCCAGATGTCGCTCTCATACTGCCTCGTAAGGGGGTAAAAATTCTCTGCAGTTCCATGGCAGCCAGCTGGGATCTGGGGTGGTGGAGCCAGGGAAAGCATTTAGGGTGACTACACTGAACACTGTCTTCTAAGGATGTGTAGGATTTACACCCACTGGGGCACAAGGGAGGGGTCTGGAGGGAAGGCAGTGAGGTGGAGGGAGCAGCGGTCGCAGGCCTCACGTGAGCACCATGCCTACTCGGGCACAGAGCAGGGTCGCTGACCCTGAGTCAACAGGAACACCTGGAGGGTTTTCTGAATTGGGGTGCTGGGCCCCACCCCCCGAGAAAGGGTACAGCAAACCTGGGGAGGAGCTGGCTGAGAACCTGCAGAGCGGGATGGCAGAGCTGCAGTGGGGCAGGGTGGCCACATAAAATACAGGACACTGCTTACATTTTAACTTCAGGTAAACAACGAAAAATGGCTAAATACAGGTATGTCTGAACTACTGCAGGGACATACTAAAACATTATTAGTTGTTCACTGAAATTTAACTATTAAGTGGAGGTCCTGCAGTTTCATTTGCTAAATTTGTTAGCCCTGAGTAGGGGTGGCAGGGAAGTTCAGGGGAAGCCCTCCCTCTGTTGAAGTTTAAGCCAGCGGCTGTGTGTGTGTGCGCATGTGTGTGTATGTGTGCACGTGTGCATGTGTGTACGTGTGCATGTGTGCACATGCGTGTATGAGTGCACACACGTGTGCATGCATGGGTACGTGTGTGTGTGCATGTGAATGTATGTGTGTACATGTATGTGTGTGCACATGACTAGATTTGTAAGTGGTGGATCAGCAGGAGGGTGGGAAATGAGGAGCCTAATTCCTAACGTGGCCCCGAACCTGAAGAGCACGTCCATAAAGGCTGACTGTTGGAGTGACACTCATAAGATGGAAGGATTGAGATGCAGGGCAAGAGAAGCCTGCAAAGCAGCAATGGGAGATTTTGAGAAATTAGGTAACAGAGAGAAGGTGTGGCTGGCTCAGTTCTCCGAGGGCGGGAGGCTCCCTGGAGCGGTCAGTTGCTTTGGGGAAACGGTCAAGCTGACTGGTCAGGCCTGCCCAGTGCAGCAGAGCTGGGCCCCAGGGAGTCATGACCATGAGGTGTGGCCTACAGGTGGATATGTGCTTATGGGCCAAGGAGAACTTCACCCCACAGCATGTGAAGCCTTTCCAAACCTGGCTGCAAAGTCAGGCGTGTGTGCACGTACCATCCCGAACCCCAGAGCACTCAGTGATGTCAGAAGGGCCGCGTAGCACCAAGCTGTGGCCCGCTGGTCAGACTTGGAAAGGCTGAGGAACATGTCTGTTTGGTTGCTTCCTGGAAAATGAAACAGCAGCCGGCGGAAGGTGGCTGAGAAGATGCCAGGTGATGGAGCCAGGGTGAGGAACAGGCTTCGCAGGTGGGCATGGGCAGCCAGCACCAGGACGCCTGCCAGCTGCAAAGAGAAAGCCCACCATAGCTGACTTTCTAGGCACTGGGTCGTGGGGGCCCCAGACTCACGGGGGGGGGGCGTCTAAATGCTTTAAAATAATGAACAGCTTGGAGAAGCAGTTTGGAAATTGTTGATCACACCATCTGGGAGTAAGACCTTGGCCTCACAGACCACCTGTCTCTGTCGGGTGCAGCCCGTGCCCACTGCACCCCAGCTCTGCCCCCCACCTCGAGTGCCCAGTCAGCACCCCTCTCCTCATCTGCCTCCGCTGTGAGTCTCCTCTGCCGTCCACGCCAGCGCCCCCAATTGTCCCCCACACCCCAAGCTGCCGGAGGCCACACTGGCTTCACCTGTCCCTTCATCTTTGCTCCCGGCACCCGCAAGGCCTCATAAAACAGGCCACTGAAGAAAGGACAGGAAAGGGCCATCCTGAGCTGGCTTCAGTTCAGGTGAGGTCCTATTGTCTGGCTGTGCTACCAGGCGGGGAACTTGGGTGGTGTCACAGGCCCCAGACACACAGCTGCTCCCCTATCCCCTAACAGGTACCAGTGGCAGCCAGCACTTTGTTGCCTGCACGAGACCATCGGCCAGTTGTCACAGGTCCACATGGGTCCTCCTGAGCGGTAGCCCAGCCACCTGCTGTGGCCTCCGTTCCCCTGGCTCGTAGCCTGGACCTCCCAAGACCTCCTCACGACCACACTGGAAGTCACGCTGGTGATAACCCAGGAGGAGTCGCACCCCATTAGGGGGACTAGGGGCAAGAAGCTCACCTTGGAGTCCACGTCTCTATGGGTCACATGGGTGGCTCCCCGCCCCCAGGCGTCCCTATCATTTCTGAGCAGTTGGAATTCTGCCACTTAATGTGGACACAACATATTTATATGACTCTTGGCCTCTGTGGGAGGCACCACATGGAGGGGACACCCAAGTACCAAGGGCCAGCCCAGAGCCAGCCTCGTCACTGCGGTCAGACCCCATTCCTTCCTTTGAGGAAGAACCAGCTGGCCCGTCTTGGCTATGATCACAAAGTGAGGGAAATACAAGAGGCCACACACACCATGCCTGGCACTTACCGTGTTTCCCTGAAAATAAGACCTACCTGGACAATCAGCCTAATGCGTCTTTCGGAGCAAAAGATAATATAAGACCCAGTATTATATTTATGTTATAGTATTATATTATATTATATTATATTATATTATATTATATTATATTATACCCAGTCTTATAGTAAAATAAGACCAGGTCTTATATTAATTTTTGCTCCAAAAGACGCATTAGAGCTGACTGTCCAGCCGGGTCTTATTTTCGGGGAAACACGGTAGAGCGAGAACAGTGGGCATAGGAACTGCTTACAATGTAATAACAACTGCCCGGAAAAGTGCGGTGCAAGCACGTGGTCTGAGGCTACGACTTCCTAAAGAACTGCTGACATCAGAGAGGGCAGGCCCCCATGTCACTCAGGAGGCTGGGGCCCCTCTGCCAGTTTATCGGGAAGAAAACGGGGTAAAGACAGAATCCTTACCCCTGGAGCGAAGATGCCGGACAGTGAGGGACGGGGCATGCAGGAGCAGGACGCCATCATGTTTCCAAGGCCAACAAGATGAAGGCACTTCAGGGTCAGGAGGACGCAAAGAGTCCCCTGGAGCCACCTCGTCCCCTGTGACGGAAGGACACAGCCATCAGTGCGTCATTCCAGTTATAGGAAGTGTTCACACCTGTGTGCCACGAGCTAGGGGAGCGTGTGACAGAGTGTGCTGGACGTGCTGAGGTCCTCCAGGCCACAGACATCCGAGGGATGGAAGCACCAGGTGTCCACAGAGGGGACAGGTCAGAACAAGGAGCAAGGATGAGCTGTAAGGCAGCACAGGGCACAGGTCTGAGCCTGACAGCGTCTCAGGGAGGCCATGGCCACTCAGCGCAGACCCTCGCGGGAGCCTGTTTACTGAGCTGTGGGAAGCCAGCTCCATGCGGGACACGGAAGTACTCAGGGCCTGCGGGCCCCTGCCTCCTTCATGTGCAGGGAACGCGTGCCAGGAAATGACGCTGTTAAAGAACCTTTTCAAAGCTGTGAAGACAACAATTGGAGGCTCCACTCCCATTTGTCCAGTGGCCTGGGGGCCGCGGGGCCGCCCTGGAGTCCCTGCCCCTCCCCAGGACGCCTGCCCAGCACCCCCACCATGTCCTCCATAAGCTCCCATGGTGGGGGCCCGTTTCCTGTGGGGGGAGTGCCAGGGGGAAGGAGGTGTGGGACTTTGAAGCCTGACTCGTCCTGTGCGGGACCCCGGGACTCAGGGGGCCTGACACTGCTCGCGACTGGGGCTGTTGTCAGATGAAGAGAGAAGGCGGGTCCAGGTGAGTCCTCCTGCCTCAGAGCCACTTCCCTCCGCCAGAGGGTCACACAGTCGGGGGGGTTCCGTGCGTTTGCGTTCCGCTCCACGCACATGCAAGCAGCCCAGCTGGCAGCGTGTCCTGAGAACGCCAGGCCCCTCCCTGCCCAGCGTACCCTCGTCTGCGTGCTCAGAGCAGCACCGCTCCGTGTGGACGAACCCCTTGTCTGGAACCTCCCTTTCCGGCAGCACCACTGAGCATGGCCCCTACCTGTGTTGCCTGAAGCGCCCGCCATACCTGAGTCCATGATGCCATGTGACTGAGGTCCATGAACTCCAGGAAAAGTCCTTTGCGGAACTGGTCGGTCACCTCGCCAGCACGAGAGAGCAGGTGGCTGGACGCTGCGCAGCAGGCGAGGCCCGTTCCAGCGGTCGTCAGCTGCAATGGCACCGAGAGAAGCCATCAGGCGGCTCATAGTGGCCGCAGGACCCGGGGCACCAACCCTAAGGGACACTGACATGGTGGGAAAATGGCAAGAAAGCTGGAATTCACTGGCACGTGACCAGTTCCCCCGACAGTTATTTTTAGGGGAGGATTTAATGCTGTCATTTTGTGAAGGGAATGACACGACAGGCTACCTCTAGCCAGTTGCCCGGTTTTTGCCAGTAGCGGTGGACTCCCCCCTCAGCCATGCGGTAGAGTTGGACACACAGGTGGGTCAGTGTGAGCACCAGGAAGATGAGCTGAGGGGGGGAAATAAGCCAACAAGACAAGGAAAGTGCTGATGAGTTGTGCTGAGTCCTCCGCTCCTGGCCGGCTCCCAGGAGCAGACGTGATTCCAGCTGATTGCCAGCCCTGCGGCTCTGACAGGCACACACAGGGCAGGCCGTGGCCAGGCGGTAGCTCTTCACACGCCAGCACCCCCAGAACCCCACTGGCGCGGGCACCGGGGCACACAGGAGCTCCGGGCCAGACGGGCCCTGCAGGCGCCGGTCGCACAGCACCCAGCAGGTCTCCACGCTGCCGTGCCAGCCCTCCCCAGCCCGTCCCCACTGGCTCATGAGGACAAGTTCCCATGTGTCGTGCGACAATACTCGCTGTGTGACAACAGTTTCCTTGGCCAAGTAAAACCTTTGAAAGTGATTTCTTAAACTTCTGTTTATGGTTATCTCACCATTGATGAGTCCCTTGTTCGTTCATTCATTCATTCATTCATTCATTCATTCATTCATTCATTCACTCAGAACAAGGAGGGAGGTGGCGCTCAGTAGCAGTGGACTGACCTGGATGATAACTCAGCCTTGTGGAGTCCCGTGGACCCTTCCAGTGAACAGCTTTAAGCTAAAGAAGCCTCTTTCTGAAGCTCCTCCCTCCCTCCGAGGAGCGGTGCTGGCACACACTAATGTTGATTTCAAAGCACGGAGTGCAGAATGGCGCCGTGCACCAGGCACTGTGTCCCTAGGACTAGGACAAGATGGGTGGGGCTGTTTCACAAATGGACTGAAATGAGGTAACGTGTGTGGGGGCTTCTTGTGACCCCAAAACAACGCTGTGAACACGAACTTTGGGTTACCGCACCACCCGAGCTGCCTGGGTGCCAACCTCCCTGCCTGTGCCCACAACCCACCCACGGCAGAGCCTCGAGGCTCCTGGATGAGCACTGTCTGAACCCTGACACTGTCATGGACTCAGGAGGACCCCCTCCGTCCCGTGGACGCATGGGCACTGTGCCCACGGACCCACCAGTGGGTGCTGCAAAGTTTGATATTTTGTCCATCGTAAACGTTTCTGTAGGAGTTTTGATTTTCAGAAATGCTGCATGAGAATATTGCTCATCTTGATGACTGAGGTGAGTGCCCCGCCTGCCCCACCTGGCCAGGCAAGCGGCCCCTCCCCCCAGCCTTCCCCATCCTCCCTGTCCCCACATCAGCTCTGAGGCTCCATCCATAAGTCCACCCGGAACGCTGTTGCTCAGTCTCCAGAGTCTAAAACCTCATGGCCTTGTCCTGTCTTCATGCCCAGGTCCAAGCTGCTCTACCAGGAGCGTCGGCCGACCTCAGCTCTTCAGGCCAGCGGCGTGGGCACCGGTTCAAGTCAGGGAAGTTCCCAAGGGAAGTTCAGCATGGCTCCCGGTGCCCACCTCGTTCCCAAACGCCACATGAACATCGTCCATCTTGCTCAGACCTACAGTGCTGAAGGTCTGTTTCCCCCTCGCCCCCCAACTTGTATGGGGAAGCCCTGACCCCCAGGTGGCTGTTCTGGAGATGAGGCCTCTGAGGAAACCATCAATGTCACATGAGCTCATAAGGGTGGGGGCCCGGTGACGGATTAGTGTCCTCGCAAGCAGAGGAAGAGCCTGGGGAGTCACCTGTCCCCATGTGAGGCCTCAGCATCTGCAGCCAGGAAGAGAGCCGTTACCTGACCAGGCTACCCACACTGACCTCGGACTTCCAGACTCCAGACTCGGACATCAGTGTCTGCAGTTCACCCTCCCCACCCGTGTCCCCTGCCCCTTGTTAGGGCAGCCTGAACTAAGACCCCTGGGAAGGAGCTGAGTCTCGGTTCCGATTGGCCCTCAGTGACCATGACACACCAAGAATTCTGCATTTGCACCAGCCACACAGATGTGCTGGTTCCCCACTGGGGGTCTCCCCCATCCTGTGCCCACACCTAGCGGGATGCCTGCCGTGTGCTGGGGACATGGCAGGGGCTGGGTGGAGGGTGGGTGAGTGGCCGGCATGAGGCCTGTCTGGTGGAGGGTGCCAGCCTGGTGGCCCTGTGCTCTGTGAGGGGGCCGAGCGGCCGGTGAGCTCACCTCGAGGAGTATGACGTGGGGCCTCGGGGCTGAGTCGCTGTGGAAGACGACGACCGACTCCACCAGGGAGGAGAGGGTGAGGCCCCCAGCAGGACGCATCTCGGCGCTCAGGGTCACGCAGGAGAAGAGGCGGGTGGGAGGGTTGTAGAGGGTGAAGTGCACGGACACGGTCCTGGTGCTGCCGTCGACCCACCGGCGCGCCCTGAGGCTGGTTAGGGCGGCGTAGGCTGCGGGTCTGCAAAGGGCGGCTGGTCAGAGGGCGGAGGCTGTGCAGGGAGCCTGCAGCCCCAGGCCCCGCACCCGACCCCGACGTGGCCCCTGGGCTCACAGGCCTGGACAGGTGGCCTCTGACCCCCTAACAGTCCACTGTCCCTCTCATGCCCGGGACCCCCAGGCTGAGGGAAGAGAGATACCCATCTCTATCCACAAGACTCTAGAATACCCACTTTTTTCCTCTGCTGTGGAGTCGGTCATTGTGAGAAGCCACCTGTGACCAATCCATGTTAGTAACAATGAATGATTTCCCTTGCTTGTCCTCGGTATTACACAAAGGCACGTCACTGTAAGGCACCGAACTCCCGGTGGGTCTCAGACAACCAGTGTTACTGGCGCAGTGCAATCCCGGGGTTCCACGTGGACGGTGCCACTGACCGGATGTGGGTGCGTGGGAGCTGCCATCCCAGGTGTGCACCGAGCCAGACAGTCACGTGGGACTCAGTGGGGTCCTGTGCACCCTGCTCAGCACACGACAAAGGCCCACTAGGTTCCGTGGCTTCCAGACCTTCCAGAAAATTCTGAAGAAACTTTGCCTTGTCCTTCTTACGCACTTAAGAGTCTGAGGCCTGACTCAGGTCACAGGCTAATAGTGGGGCTCGGCAAGCGGGTCCATCATTTGAATCACGAGCCCTGCGCTTGGCCTGGGGAATGGTGGGCCCCTCGCCGCCAGCCCGTCTGTACGAGCCCTGATGCTGCCAACCCCCGAATCACGCTCACCTTGTCCTGCCCAGGCTCAGTTCACAGTCCTCCCTGCAGCCCCCGGGGCTACTCGGGGCCACTCTTTGTATCTCTGAGTCGGTCACGGAGGAGGTTTCGGGGTCTCTGACTTTGGAGCAACACGTAGGATGAGGGTCTTCAGTAAGCACTGAAAATGGCCTCGGAAGCTGCAGAAGATCATATACATATTTCAAAGTCTGCCCTTCAACCTGGGGTGTCTGAGTCTGGCCACACGAGGCATGTGTACTGTCCTGAAACACGGCCCCCTGCCCCTCAAGCCCATCTTCCCGGGGCTCAAGCCTGAGCTACAATGAGGAGGCTTCCCCAGGGAAAGGCTGCACCCAAGGTCCCAGGCTGGGCTGGGACGGCAGGAGGTTTCCCGCAGGGATGATCAGGTGACCTGCGCATATTCACGCACCCCTCCCCCATTAGGACTAGATATGGGGTGTTCTGTTTTTCCATATTTAAGACAGAAACACTCCAGTTTTGCCTAGAATGCCAGGTCGGGAGGCACACTGGGGAGAGTCTGCAGGAGGGGAGAAAGGGAGGCAGAGGCCCACAGCTCTCCTGACCCAGCAGCTGACGACTGAGTCACGGCCAGACTCGGAGGTGACGGGATGGGCTGCCAAAGCCGCCTGGACTTCTCTCTTTCGTGTTTAGAAGCAAACAGCAAGCGAGCATCCTACCTCACGTGAACCACCAGCAGGGTCCTTCTGCTGCTTAATGACCACAGTGCCCAGGAGGTAACACTGCCCTGCAAGGACTCCAGGCTGCGGAAGAAGAGAGGACGTGGGACACACTGAGACCCCGGGGGATGAGTGCCCACAGGCCGACAGGCGTGTGCACAGGACCACCCTAGACACCAGTTACAGGCCAGACCGCGCTTTCCTTTTAAGGGTTTACCCGGCACTCAAAGAAAGACAGCAGCTACCCCCAGTCTTTGCACCAAATCAGAATGATGTCTTTTTATTTTTTCCTAAAGTTTCCCCAGTGTCTACTACACAGAGTAGCACAAAAGCAGAATGAGAAATGCACTCATTCTGCATTCTGTCCGAGGAACACGGACAAAGTCATTTTATCTTTTTTAAAAAGGTAGAAAATAAAAGATAAGCAAGGAATGGGGTTATTGTACAAAGTACATATTCCCTAGTAATTTTTTCTTCAGTTCTTGGGACTAGCCTTGCCTCTTTCTGGAAGTTTCCTCGATGCTCCCATCTTAGCTAGTTGCTCCTCCTCTGCCCCAGGAGTGGCCCTGTGCCCCGTGTCACAGCATGTTCAGTACTGAACCAACCTTCCACTCGCATCGGCCCACGAGCTCTGTGGACCAGCCACACCCTGGTCCTGCTCTGGTCTGGCACATGCAGGGCCCTGAAGAAGCTCGGGCAGCTCAGCGGGGAGCAGGGCTGGGGCAAAGACTTGCTGGGCAGAGAAAGGGACAGGACACTGTGGGGCCACATGCACCCGCCGTGGACATCACCAGTCTCACAGCCTAGCCACGTCCAGAACTAGTGCTGCAGACGATGTCACCCCAGTACAACGTGGCTCTTCTGTGCCGACAGCACTGTCAAGGGCAGAGGGAAGCCCACCTGAGCAGCCGGCATGCTGGCTGAGGAGGGGCCGTGCTGGTACAGGCCATCCAGCAGCGTGGTCAGGCTCCAAGCCCACCAGGCGTCCACACCACCCAGGCCACCGAAGGAGCTCCTGGCACTTCTTGACACAAAGACAGACACTAAATGTTATTTTTCTCTGATATAAATTTCAAGTAGGCTGAGGGTGAAGCGGCAGGGAGACACGGGGTGGGGGCACAGGGCGCAGGAGGTAAAGAGCACGGGAGGCAGAGAGCGCAGCGCGGGGACAGGATGGAGGCGGAAACGATGACAGTTTTCCACAGTCTTAATCATCTACCTGACAAACTGTCCATTTCTAAAAGGATATGCTTCACATTCTGCATTTTTATAAAACAGAGACAGAGTCTGCACGAAGTGGGGAAAATACTGTCACTTCCTGACCTTTGCTCCCTGTTGGGAGGATGTTAAAGAAATGAGGTCAGGAAAGACCTGAGGGGGATCAGAGACAAAGGCGGCACGTCCAGTCTGTTTATAGCTCACTCCTCCTTCACGACCCAACGGGAGTGCGAGCAGTGACCAACCAAGCCAAGAGCATCTCACTCTGCACCGATGAGAGCAATTAGGTAAGATGGGCTCGCAGGGAAAGCCCCGCCTTTTCCAGCAGTGGTTCTTGGGTACAATGCCCACTTCACTTACCAGCACTTTATTTGATGCTTGATGTTTTTAGTTGGAATTTCATAAATACTTTATTAAGCTCAGAAAGACTTCAAATAAGACTTAACTACGTGAGAATGCAAAACGTGACACTTATTATGAAGGCACAAGAAACCGACCAGGCTGATGGTCTCACGTGACAGACGAGGTGCTAAGGCACAGTCACCGGACCTGCCCAAGTCACCTGGCAACGGTCTGAGAGCTGCAGGCCCAGCCCGAGTCCCTGGGGCCCACGCCTGCTCTGCCCGCTTCCAGCTGGGGTGCGGGCAAGTGCTGTGCCCTAAGGAGCTGCTGACGGTGCAGGATCAGCTGTGTGTGGGGGGCACTCAGCATCCCGCGACACACCAGGACACCAAGATGTCCCTGCGCGGTGGCAGCGCATCCTTGCGAGAAACACGAGGGCTCACACCGGGGGGCCACCTGAGCCTCTGTCCCAGCTCACTGCCTGCCCAGCACACAACACACAGCCCCGCACTAGCTCGCCTGCCCCACTTCTGGTGTGCGCAGCAAGACTCAGACTCCTCTGAGCAACGTGTCAGGTGCCGCCGCCCTGCGGAATGTGACGAGGAAAGCACACGTGACAAGCCAGGACTTTCTGGGGTTCCAGTTCCTGTCCAGCCCCTGGTTGGTGTGTTGTGCGCACAGTGCCACCTGGTGGCACCAGTGGCGCCCGCAGGGGTTGGCTGACAAGATGTCATTGATGGAAGTGACCGCTGAAAATTACACTTCCTTTCACTGCCAGCATGTTCACCAGTGAAAGCCTGGGTTGCTGAGTTAGGGAGACGCCAGACCCATGAACTGGGACATCCAGGTCCCACTTCACCAGCGGGTCTCAGATTCACTCGCCATCACCTGCAGGGCGTCCAGCACCGTCTCTCGTAGACGATGAGCACAGCTGTGTCCTCAAACAACAATAATGTTAAGTAGGATTGCCAGCCCCCCACCTGTGCCAAAAAAAATTCTACGAAAATAATTTACACCAAATTGAATCGGTCTAAGGCATCATATTCATAGAAAAACTATGGGAATGTGTTTTCAGATATTCTCCAGCGAAAGTAAACCTTGGAGCACATTATTTCCTGCCACTGAAACGTGCAGTAAGAATCAGCATGAATCAATATCACGCACTTCAGAATTCAAAGCCAAACTGCTCTGAAAGAACTATCAGACTGAGTATTTCTGGAGGGTGGAAATAAAGTCTGACCATCGATGTAAAAGCAACTTTCAGTAAAAAAGAAGGCTACACTAAATGCACACACTGACCACGACCTGCATCCCAGCGAGGAGGAGAAACAACACAACCAAGGCCTCCCCTGCTGGTAACGTTAGGAAGCTTCCAGCTTCCTGTTTTTCCGTTCTTCCATGTTTCCCGATGATGAACACACATTGGTTTTCACAGCAGAGGAAACACAGGTACACTGGGAATCGCCCGGGGCGGGGTGGCTGTTACAGCCGCTCCCAGAGGGAGCAGTGATTGTGAATTGCGATCCAAGAACTCAGCTGTGCTCCCGAAAAAGGAACTGCGACGCCCTGTTTCATTGCAGCATCTCTGCTTCCCGACACCAAAGTGCCTTGAAATATCACTACTTCACTGTTTACCAAAATGCAATGTTGTAATTAGGGCCCGGCTGCAAACAGGCCTCCAAGGAACAGTGGGAAAAAGGTGTGCCAGGGCCAGTGTGACCTTTTCCCGATTTCTTACTGGGCTGGTAGAGCAGAGCCTTGTCTGCGTAAAACGTCTCTAGAAGTGGATTAGATGGCCCGGAGGGTCCCTTCCTCTTGATTTGCTCAAAGTACCAAAGTGCAGTGATCCTGGCCCGGAGCCCTGGGCTCTGGGCTCCTCCTGGCGTCCACCCGCCCGTGTGAACACATCACTCCCTGAGCAGTGGCCCAGGCTCACAGAGGTTCCCCAGAACGTCCTACCTTGTAAACGTGTCCCGAATAGCTTGGTTGAGGGAGCACTCGTGCTGGGAGAATTTCTCATGCGTTACAAACAAATGCAGGAGCAGCATGAGGGTGCACATGGCGATGTCTCTATAAGAAAGGACATTTTAAATTAGTGTCCTCACAGACCCCGCGTGGCAGACCCAGGAAGCATTCCTAACGGCTCCCGGCTCTCGAGTCCCCAGGTGGAAATTTTCCTAGAAAGGGTGATGTATGTGTTGAGGTTATTGTTTTGCACGTTGACCTCTAACTGTTTCCAAAACCAGCTCTGAAAAAGCTCATTCTTCCTCCAATGAATTGCCTTTGTGCTTTTGGGAAGAATCAGGTGGGCGTTTTGTGCGGGTCTATTTCTGGGCTCTTTGTCTCGTTCCTGACCCGCGTGTCTGACCTGTCACCCTGTGCACAATGTCTCGACCATGTGGCTTCATGGTGGGCCCTGAGCCAGTCCTCGGCTCTGTTCTCCTCTCTCAGACCTGCTTTGGCTAGTCTAGTTCCTTTGCTGTCCATATAAACTTCAGAACCCGTGTGTCAATATCCATAAAAAGCTTGTGGGCTTGGTTGGAATTGCACTGAATCTGCAGATGAAATCAGAAAGAGTTGACATTGGCATAGAGCATTCTGATCAATGAACAGTCTCTCTCTCCATTTCTTCAGATCTTTGCTCTTTCATTAGTGTCTGATGGTTTTCAGCACTCACGTCCTGCAGGTTTTCTCACAGTCTACGTGCTTCATTTCTTTCGTGTTGCAGTAAACGGCACTGCTTTCCGCTCTTTCAGTTCCAACTGTCCAGTTCTCGCGCACCGAACATGCCTGCAACACTTCTAAATTCTTCTGTTAGTTCTAGGAGCCTTTGTAGATCATTCATGATTTTCTGCATAAACAAGTCGTGCCACCTGCAGCGGCTGTTTCATGCCCTCCTTTCAAATCTGTAAGCTTTTCACTTCTTTTCCTCGCCCGCTGCGCTGGCTAGGACTCCCAGGGTGCGGTTCAGGAGGAGCGGGGCAGCACATCCTGGCCGTGTGTCTGACCTGAACGAGCAGTGTCTCCCCAGCAAGTATGAGGTTTGGTGCAGGTTTCACAGGAGCCCTTTCTGAGTCTGTGGAAGTCCCCTCTACTCCGAGTTTGCTGAGAGTTTGTTTTCTCCCAAGAATAAATGTCAAATTTTGTTGAATGCGTTTTCTACGTCTCTCAAGATACTTGTACGATTTTTCTTACCCAGTCTGTTAGTACCGTGAGTCACATTAACTGTTTTCTTCTCGCGTGTCCATAGGAGCACCCCGTCTTGCTGTTGAGAAAGCTGGCTCGTCGTGCTGTCGTCCTCACCGTCTCCTCCCCGTGGGGACGCGCCACGCACCCACTGGGAACTGCACATTGGAACAGAAGCCGGACCCTGTTAAGGTGGCCGATTTGGGAGGGTTCCTCCCAGGTGACATGCGTGCCATCAGGGCACAGGGTCTGGTTTTGCCCCTTCGGTTGGTGTTGGCCGTTGTTGATGACCAATGCTTACACGCACTAAGGGGTCAGGCTCTCCTCGAATCGTTTGCACGTCCTCTGTGAAGAGACGTGTCTGCTCTCCTCTGCCGCCATTGCCAGGGCGGCGTTTGTGTAGAAAACATGTGACGGGCGCTGTTTGTAGAAGCCGTTCCCCAGCATCTACCAGCCTGATCAGTACACGTCTGTGTCCTCCCAGCTCCTCGCGGGGAAGAGACGGGAATTCCCAAATCCTTGACAAATGACATCAGCAAGATTTGAGAGCGACCCAGCAATGCCTGGGATTTAGAGAGAAGATTCGGCTGTTAGCGCACGAGGCCTTCACAGCCGAGCCGTCCCACAGGCCACGGTGAGGAGGGGTGTCTGAGGGCTGAGCTGGGAACGGCTGCCATGAGCACGGCGTTTCTTAACTGTTATGTTTTATGTGAAAAACCACGCTGATGTGGTGTTGATAACCATAACGCATCTGTGGGTATTTCAACACTGAACGATTTTTAAACACTGTCATCGGGCTAAATGGACGTCCCAGGCAGAGGTGCCCACCTCCCGCCTCCATGTGAGCCCGAGAGGCACGTGGAGTGCAGACATCAGGACGGAATCTGACCAGCGGGGCCGCCGAGGCCAGGGTTCTCCCCACCCAGCTGACGCCAGTTCAGTTTCCAGGCAACCCATGTCCTGGGGCACACGGTGCTGGCTTTGGGGGTCCCACATGCATTTCGCACTCCCGATGCCGGTGGGCTCGCTCTGAAAGCCCTGCACCCACCTCAGCACCACCTGCGTGCGCACCTCTCTTCTCATCCTCTCCCGGGTGGCCCTGAGTTGGGCAGGGGGCGGTGGACGTGCCCAGCGCAGGCGGCGAGCTTGCTGTCCTGCAGCCAGGGCCTGTGGGGGCGAGAATGTGAGTCTCAGGCTGCGGGTGACGGCAGAGCGCAGCTGCCCGTGGGACAGAAAGGACAGACAGCTTTGGAGAAGAAAGGAGAGTCGAGATCCTGAGGGTGAGGAAACAGGACAAGGCTGCTTCTCCCAGCTGCCTCTCAGGCCGATGGGTGCAGGAGACGCGGCCACCCGCGGTTGGAGCCCAGACCTGACGCTGCTCTTCACACGGAGGGGTCCCACTACGTCACTGCTCCACACGTCACTCTTACCCCTCTTCAAAACGGGGCCGCATGCTCCCACCTCCTAAGGCCCAGTGGCACAGCAGGTGTAAAGATGGCGTGAGACACCAGACAACAGCCAGGCACTGAGGACACTCACGCTGCATTGATCATGCCATTAGATCGGGGAGGAAGGCCTCAGACAGGCCATCCCAATGGCCATCTAGCCATTAGGAGGTCACGGGCGTCCTCAGAGAGGATGGGCGCAAGGGTGGGAGGGTAGAGAGGAGCCTGCCTGTGAGTGAGCTGCCGGGACCCGTCCGGGTCCTGGCTGCCTCCTGGTCACCCCAGGAGCGCACTCGCCTGCTGCAGGCCACGTGCACTAACCCAGAGGCAGCCTGTGCAGCTCTTCTTGGCGGCCGACAGACCTCTCTCTTCCTTCATGTCACCACGCCGGCCAGGAGAACACTGTCCACAGGACAGAAGAACTGACGTGGGGCGAGGGAGGGAGGAAGTTTTCTGTGGGGCCACTGCAATGCAAATGGCTCAAGTACTCCAAAACCGTGGCCAAGAATTATCTTTCATCTGCTTCACTATTTAAAATACACTCGTTTTCTTAGTGCTCTGATTTCTTTGAGATTGGGGTGAAGGTAAGGAAGTGGAACCCGGGTTTCATCTATCATGTGTGTGTGCAAAGCAATATAGAAATTAAAACACACCCACGGGTCTCCAAAAATGCAGCCAAATTTGGATTCAAAGCGTGAGCTCAGACACGCTTTGATGAGGCCACACCGCGGTTCTCTAAGGCCCGTGACCACCACAGGCTGCGTCCTCACCTTCTCAGGTCTGCCGGCCCCGCCAGGCACGCTGCAGCTGGAAGAAAGGGGCATGCCGGTCCTGCGGCGTCCTTCCAGCTCAGTGTCCAGGCCCTTGGTGGCTTCACACAAACATGTGGTGAAGAAGTGCTCGTCATCTTTCTTTTTCCAAGCGAAGCCCAGAGCCACGAGGCCAATCTGGAAGAGGTCACAGAACACTGCCGTCGCCACGGCACGTCTGAGCCCACGGAGCGGGGCCTGCTTCCCGCTGAGGCCGGACGCCGAGGCCCCGCTCAGATGCACCCCAGGCCCCCAGGTCCAGGCCAAGGCCCCACTCAGATGCACCCCAGGCCCCCAGGTCTAGGCCAAGGCCCCGCTCAGATGCACCCCAGGCCCCCAGGTCGAGTCCTGCCCCGCGCCATCCAGGCGTGGCCTTGAGCCTTCTGAGCTCTAAGGCTCAGTGTACTCTAATGGAAACTTGGGGTGCAGGGGGACTGCGTAGGACAGTTCAGCGCAGGTCCTGCCCACCCCCCGGTTCCCCGTTTCTCTCGTCACATCTTGGGCAGGCTGTGAAAAACTATATACATCCCCAAATGGAGTTGTCACCCCCTCCCAGGCCTCGCTGATGGGAAGTGACTCCCACATGGCCACTGCTCACCATGAGTGGCTGGGTGACGAAGACGCAGCAGGCCACGGAGAGGGTCAGCAGACACAGCCACTGCACAGACTGCGGCGGGCCGAACCTGCCCCAGGGAGACGTGCGTCAGCCCCCGCCTGTCTGTGCGCAGAGACACGGGGCGGCAGCGTCCGTGCCCTCGTGACGCGTGGCCCTGGGAGGCTGTGGGGCTGCAGGGAAGGCACCCTGCCGTCCACCCTGCTGTCCTGCCCAACGGCAGGGACAGCTTCCTGTCCAGAGGGGACATCAGCCACCCTGGAGCTGCTGAGGGGAAAGAGAAAGGACCACCCACACACAGACGGGAGAGCGCAGCGTGGGAGAGAGGAAGACAGGCTGTGGTGACAACAGTGACCTCTGCGTCCGCTGAGCCCTGAGCTGGCACGGTGGCACTGGGACGACACCTGCTCCCAAAACCCTACAGATGTGGCACCATTGGCTAGAAGTACTCGTCACGGTTTAGGACCACGTGAGCCCACAAGACACGCTGTGTGACCCTGGGGTCACCGACAGCGGCAGCATGTGAGGTGGGACAGAATCAGGACCTGTGACCTGTGCCCGCTGCCCATCTCACAGGTGTGTGCGTTCTCAGAAGACAGGTGACAGTTAAGGACATGCTCTATGCCCTGTCAGCTCAGGAGCTAGTTCCTCCTGCTTTGGGGATGGGCCCTGCGGCTTCGTGTAACACCCAGGACTCCGTGGCTGGGCTGCCGGGCCAGGGACCCTGTGGGGTTTGCACAGATTGCTGCTCACCCCTGGGGTGGGGGGGGGGAGAAGGGAGGCTGAAATAGCAAGAGCCACATCTGGGTTCCCAGAAACACAGGGGTTTTCTTAAATGCTAGACTTGCCATCCAAAGAGCCAAGGGCATGTGAACACTTTTATGGCTCACCTGTATCCTAGAAATCCTGTCCCCAAGCCACAGGCCACGGACAGCATCCCGCAAACGGCCCACGCTGCAGAGCCCACCCATGGCAGAGGCTCTCTTGGCCACCAGGGAGTGGCAAGTCCTTCAAACTCTCTGCTGGGGGCTAAGGAAAGCAGGCGGAGGCAGTGTGTTAACAGATCTCATCATTCCATCCATACCCTGTGTGACCAGTAATGTTATGTCACCTGACTGGGTCACGGGCTGCCCAGACATTTAGTCAAATGTGATGCTGGGTGTGTCTCTGAGTGTGTTTCTGGATGACATGAACATGTGACTCGGTGGACCGAGTAAAGCCGACGGCCCTCCCCAAAGTGCGTGGGCCTCATCCAATCAGGTGAAGGCCTGACCAGAACAAACAGGACGACTTTCGCCGAGTAAGAGACAACGCCTCCTGCCTGTGACCCTCCAGCTGGGACGTGAACTGGAACTTGGGTCCCTTCCTTGGGCCACCAGCACAGGCCTTGCCAACCGCTGTGCACAGAGCCATGTTCGTGCCAGTGCCACAACCTGTGCTCGAGGCCTGGGTGACCTGGTGCTGTGAGGACCCTGCACATGTCCACAGCACCTTCGGACATACCAGCCCGGCCCCTGGGACGCAGGCCCTGCTGTTCCTGCAAGGCCGTGTCTATAGGCCCGTCCCCGAGCTTCCGGCCCAGTCTGAGCTGCGGGTGACATTCACTCTAATTTGCATCAACAAATGCGGACCTCCCCATTTGAGGATTCTTAAGGAAAAGTTAAGTGTCTGTCACTGACTTTTCAGAAGGTGTGACAAAGCCACATAAGCATATGCCAGAAATCACTGGGCCTTGGCGACAGCTGAGGTGTCCATTGAGGTGGGCCTGGCTTCCATGGGACCAGAAGCTTCAGTCACAGGTGGCCCAACTCCCGCCCCTTGCACCCCGACCCTCCCAACAGGCTGATGCCAGACGTGGCGGAAGGGGTTGGGTGCCGTACGCCCAGCACTGATGTCACCTGCATACCGAGAGCACAGCCATCACTCTTCCCCCTCGGTGTCTGCAGGCCAAGGTCAGCCCCGCAGGCCTCCAGCTCAGGGGGCGGATGGCCTGCACCACCGCCGCTGGCCTGGGCACTCCCAAAGAGGATGGCCGACGGGTTTTGCTAGAAAAGACAAGATCGGGATGAGGTTCATGCTTCTATGGACATGTGCCCTTCGCAGTGATGTGTCTGCGAGCCTCTCGGGACAGGGCAGGGCCCGGCCACCCTCATCGGGCCTCAGGCTGGGGATGGACTCTGGGGGAGGCGGAGGGCAGGCCTGGGCCAGGCCCCTGTCCCCTGCAGAGGGTGCCCATGTCAATGACGGAGGGCTAACTACTAACGCGCCTTCACGGTCGAGAGTGACTGTGCAGCTGTTCTCTGGGGGGCCGGCGGCGTCTACCAGAGCAGGCGCTTCTGGCTGGAGCAGCGGGCTGGGTGAGGCTCAGGCAGACGGGCAGGGAGCCAGCCTGGGTGTGGGGTCAGGACCGGTCCCAGCAGGACAGTGGAGGGGACAGGCCTGGGGCAGAGTACCGTGCTCGGGAACAGGCAGTCAGAGGCCGGAAAGCACAGGAACACGCGTGCCCGACACGCTTCCACAGGCAAGAGCCACACGTAAGGTAAAGCCACCATCACAGAGACAAAGCACAAATGCCAAGTGACATATCCTTGAGCTACTGAGAAGCTGCACTGACTGTTCCCCTGTCACAGGCCACGTCTGCTCGCCTGAGGCCTGGAATGGAGGCACCAGCATGGGGACCGCCTCCTGCCCCCACTCAGGGGGCCAAGCAAACCCCGGGCCCTGGCTGCACAGTGTTTCTCCCACTGGGCCTGCCGACCCCATCCTGGCCCTCGGGCCCAGCGTCTAGCACGTCACTGCCCATCCACTTTGGTTCCAGATTCTGCCCGCTGCACCCCTTCTCAGCTGGCCTCTGCTGAGACTCCTGGACGACCAGCCGCCCTGTGGCCTGCGTCCATCCTGGGAGACGGCCTCTGTCTCTGCAGAATGCACCCCTGCTTGCTGGCCTGGCCAGCGTGGTGAGTTCCTTGTGTCCACCCCACCCTGGGCCTGACCATCAGAGGTCAGGCCACAGCCAAGAGAGGATGCCGGGAAACCCAACTGTTAGAATTAGCTGTGGCGTTTTACTGTGTTTACCTCATATGTCGTCTGTGCTTCTGGCATCCTTCTGTCGGAATTGGGGTCTGATTGAAAAAAAAGTCAAATTTATGACCTTAATCCAGGGAGTGAGGGCTCCTGGGGGGAGCTCTCACTTCAGGACCCTCTGACTACAGGGGACAGGCCTCCCTGTGACACAGGACATGGCTGCAACGAGGGCGCTGCCATCCTGGTGGGGCCAGACTCCCCTTAAAATGTCCTGTAAATGTGTGACATGAAGCTCAGCGTTCCTCGGAACGAGCTCAGTGGACGTGGAGAAGGGGAGATACAAGGTCGAGCCCGTGGGCAGCCCAGGAAGCACTGGGGTGGAAGGTGTGTGCATGGACCCCCTGCTCAGGCTCCATCATTTCCCTCTTGCTGTGATTTTCAAACAAAAAGCACCGTTTCGGCTTCCACATGCCCACTCACTCTCAGCCCCCTCTGTCGGCGCTCCTCTCGGGGGCTGACAGGGCTCCACGCGGGGTGGCCCGCTGGCTTCCTGCAAAGTAAGGAGGTCGTTCAGGCAGGGCGTCCCCGGTGTTCCGCCCAGGACAGGACCACACGGACGCCCGCTGGTACCTCGCTGAGCCTGAAGAGGAGCGACAGGAGCTGCGCCCCAGAAGAAAGCAGGAGGGTGCACAGGAAAGCCGTCCTCAAGAACCCAAGAGGGACGCCAGTGGGGCCGACGCCCACGGGGAGCTGCAGTGACAACAGCAACACCTGCAATGAGTCCGACTTAACGTGCACTGTCGTTGGTCATCACACGTGTAGCGGAGGTGATACATTCTACTTCCCAGAGTTCTCGGTCCCTCAGTCTTTGACCTCCCACCTTAGGAGTGAAAAAGGAAAAACCATAAGAAATCCTTTTATTTTTGTCCTGTACAAATCGCTCAGGACTGAAAACACGTTTGTTGAGCACCTGCTTTACATCAGGCACGCCACGTGATCAGCGGATTTAACTCTTGCTATAATCGAACAAGAAGCTATCAACACCCCCAAAGTGTCCCCAACAAAGAGAAGCAGAAAAGAGATGAGACAACTGGCCAACCTCAGAGGACCGGCCAACCTGAGGTGTCCTGACCATGGAGCCTGCCGTCCCAGGTGGATACAGCTGTTCCCTTCCTGCCAGTGGATGACATTTGTCTATCATCTCCTTACGGGTTCTACACACTTGCTATTCTTTCTAGAAAAGAGTCTGCCGACCCATCACGTGATGGTGTGAACTCTGAACCCTCCCGCCTTCTGAGGCTGAGCCGCTGGGCCTCCCTGGGAGGCAGGCCCGTGAATGGCCACCAGGTTGGCATAAGCGCAAGTCTGGCTGCTTGTCCTAACCCCGCAGCAGAGCAGGGTCACGTTCAACCGCGTGCTGAGTTACGGTAAATCTCTGTCTCATAGGGATGGTTACACCAAAGCTGCTGATTGCAAACTAGCGTCCCACAGCCACGTGTGGCCATCACAACTGCTCTGTTTCTTTGGTCAGAGGATCTTAAAAAGTTGAACTAATTGCCAACATTTAAAAAGTCAGGTACATTCTCCTTGAGACTCCAGGCTGCTGAGCCCCTGGAGAGCCATGCTCGGTGGTGGCAGTCAGCTGAGGCCATCCCATGGCCTATGTCCCCACTGGTCTGCAGCACATGGGGTCCCTTCCCCATGTAACCTCCCTCCGAGCACCAGTTTCCTAATCCCTGCGTCCGGAAGGGCTCACACGGCAGGGCTGGGACACAAGAGCGACTGTGAGGAAAGGGCCCACCTGCTCATGTCCGGCGGCAATGACCAGGGCAGCAACACACGCATGGGCGCACAGCAGGGTGAAGGTGACACTCAGGCGCGGTGTGTGCAGGAGGCCCCTGCCGGAGGGCCGGCTGTGCACAGAGGCCCACACGTGGAAGTCCTCCAGGTACTCTGTGAATCTGGAGTACAGGAGCTATGACAAAGCGAGAGCCTGGCTGCCGTCGGGCCAGCACACCATCGCGTGGAGCCGGGGCCGCCCTCTGTGGCTTTCGGAGCAGACACGCCACTCCAGTGCTTCTCCGGACCCAGGTCCTCCATGGGGCACGGAGCCAGGCTGGGGGGCCCTCACAGCTGCCGGCCCCTCCCCTCGGCCCGCCCTACCCTCAGCGCTCTGCACATGCCCAATCCCACCTTGGCTGGGGCTCCTGAGCTGGGGACACCTGTCCCCCACCTCGCCTGTCTCAAGTGTCTTCACACCATTCTCTCTAGAGCCTCTGTCCACAAACCCTGGTGGAACCGGTCACGTGTCTCCTCTGTGATCCCAATAGACTTTTATAAAACCCCATTCTCAGCCCTTTGCCCCTATAGTTAATTTTCTAGGGGCTTCGAGCTCCCTGAGAGCCAGGACTGCCCACCTCAGAGTACGTGGTAGGTGACAGGCCCCTTACAGAATTGCACTGAGCGCAAAAGGTCCAGTCCAACTCAGCGGACCCTTGGTGTCATCCTGGTGAGAACAGACCCAACCAACAGCAGGACAGGCTTAACGGGATGAGACACATCTGTGTATAAATGGACTGGCTGGAGGGTCTGCCATCCGCTCTTGGGACCGCACCTGTGCTTCCGCACGCCTGGGTCAGCCATGCAAGTGTCTCTCCAAAGTTCTCCAGCCGGACAGCTAGAGAATCAGCGTCGTGACTACGTTTAGTCAGTTATACTTACATGGAAACAACTGTCTAAGGATTTCCCTGTGCTGACTGTGGGTGACTGAAAATTCTTTTCAAATTTATTATTTTTTGGACTAACTTAGCAATATCATGCCTGAAAATGTCGAGGTGGTGAGCCTGGCCCTGTCACCTCTGGCAGGTGGCAGTGGGAGCACAGCGGAAGGAAAGAGCTGTGAAACGGGAAGTGTCAGTACTCACAGGGCTCCTGCCCATTTGAGACCAGCCTAAAAAACTGTTCACCAGAAATTCAGTCATGCAGGAAAATGTTTTCTACACTTTATATTATGGAAATAAATGGAAGAAAATTCTAACTGTGCCACAGGTGGAAACATCAGCAAAAATAGTGCTCTTATATGGCCTTTTGATGATAATTTGAAAGAAAAGTCACAAAGAAATGTACTCTAAAATGTAAAATTAGGAAGTGAAAACTTCACAAGCATTATTATGACAACTGTATAAGACACACTCACATATAGGGAAAGGCTAGAACGGGCAAAGTTCGAGTTTCGGACTCGGTTTACGAGGTTCTAGGAGATTTTGCTTTTTTCAGGCTGCTGCCATTCTGCCTGATCACGTCTGCACTGTTTATCGGCCGTCCTGGTTGCTCAGGATATTTGCAGGGCACTGAAAGACCGTAATTAGTGGCCCCTGGCACAGCACTGACCGCAGGCAACCATGCATTCTGCCAATGTTATTGTAGTTACAATTAAAAGAAGAACACATTACTAAAACGATTAATAACCGGAAAGGCAATTAGTCCATTCTTGGACGGCCACTGAACTGACATGTCTTTGGAGACCCAGCTATCTGCAATTAACCAAGGAAAGCATGCACAGCTTAACTTGGCAGAGTTTAAAGAAGCCACTGCCAAGAGAAGCAGAGCTACACACTGTATCCCACCAGTCGTCCAGGGGTGCCACATGGGCCCCCGGTGCCACCTACCTTCCAGAAGCCGGGCCCCCGGCGCAGGCAGGCCAGCTCCCGCTCCACGCGGCCATCCTGCCTGCCCGCCGCCAGCCAGCACTCGGCGGGGAAGAACCAGCTGTGTCCGCATCCCGGGAGCAGCTCTTTCACCATCACATGGCTGACGTACCAGGCAGGAGAAGGCCCACAGTTGTTGTGCCACAAGCGGACCGTCCGGAGTGGGCCCAGCGGGGCGGGGACACTAGGACACAGCAGCGTCCTGTCAACAAGGGCGCGGCACCCGGGTCTCAGCCTCAGGGAGGGCGGCACACGTCAACAAGTGAGCGCTGTGCAGTGACACGGAGCCCCGGAGCACGGGAAGGTGACAGTGGGTTCCCGTCAGCCCCGCGCGGCACAGGGTACGGACACCGCAGCCACACAGAGCTCTTCCTAAGCCCAGTTCACTCAAACCCACTGATGTTTCTGTGTCGGGTGTGGATTAGGCCCAAGTTAACCCTTTCTGTCTTAAAGAACACGTAATTCCCCAAACCAATACATATTATACAAGAAATTGGCCCAGAGAAAAACATGTTTTGTCCATTGTTTTCATATTTTCTGAAACATTAGGTGCTTGTACTGCTGATAAAGGACCCCTTTTCCTCCAACACCACCATCTTTGCATTCCCACATTTCCTTGCTCTTCCAAATTTGGGATGAAACGAATGAATGGCTTAATGACATAGAAAACGCTGTGATTTCAAAAGAATGCAATTAGACTGCTGTCTGACACTAAACACAAAAATTAACTCAAATTGGATTAAAGACTTGAGTATGAGACCTGAAACCATAAAATGCATGGAAGAAAGCTATGGACCCTGGTCTCACGGGTTTCTGTGAACTTGAAACCAAAGGAAAGAGAAGTAAAAGCAAAAATAAATGAATGAAAATATATCATTCATTTCTTTTTGAATGAATACATCAAACCAAAAATCTTCTGCACAGAAAAAGAAACTGCCAACAAAACAAAAAGGCAACCAACCAAACGGGAGAAGATATTTGCAAACACCTCCAATAAGAAATTAATATTAAAAATATATAAAGAACTCATACAACTGAACAACAACAACAACAAAATCCAATTAAAAAATGGACAGACGACCTGAACACACACTTTTCCCAAGAAGACATATGAATGGCCGACAGACATGTGAAAAGATGCTGAACTTCACTAGCTGTTAGGGAAATGCAAATAAAAACCACAATGAGATATCACCTCCCCCCAGTCAGAATGACTATCATCAACAAGACAAATAGCAACAAGTGTTGGAGAGGCTGTGGAGAAAAAGGAACCCTCATACACTGTTGGTGGGAATGCAGACTGGTGCAGCCGCTATGGAAGGCAGCGTGGAGGCTCCTCAAAAAACTAAGAATAGAATTACCATATGACCCAGCAATCGCTCTCCTGGGTATCTATCCCCCCAAATTGAACACATTTATCTGTAAAGATATATACACACCTATGTGTATTGCAGCTTTATTCACGGTGGCCAAGACATGGAAATAAGCAAAGCGTCCTTTGAGAGATGAATGGATAAAGAAGAAGTGGTATATACCGGGGGTGCCAAAAAATGTATACACGTGACTTGTATTCATAGTTTTTTCCAGTATATATTGAGTATTACCATTTTAATATAGTTTTCCTCCCTTTCTTAAAATGTGTATACATTTTTTGGCATCCTCTGTGTACACAATGGAATACTATTCTGCCGTAAGAAAAGATAAAATACTGCCCTTTGTGACAACATGGATGGATCTGAGATTATTATGCTAATGAAATGAGTCAGAAAGAAAAAGTCAAGAACCATATGACTTCACTCATATGTGGGATATAAAACTGAAAGCAATAAAGGAACAAGACAAACAAACGAGCAAAAACTCGTAGACACAGACAACAGGTAAGCAGTTCCTAGAAGGTAAGTGGAGGGAGTGGTAGGTGAAGGTAAAAGGGGGTCAAACACATGGTGCTGGCAGGAGCACTGACTCTGGGTGGTGAGCACACAATGTGACAGATAGATGATGTATTGTAGAATTTTACGCTTGAAACTTATGTAGTCTTATTAACCAATGTCACCCCAAAAAATTTAATTAAAAAAAAGAATGAAAAAAACCCACAAATATGAAAAGCCATCACTTGGCACAATCTTTTTTGTGCTGTTTTTTTAAGTGAGAAAACTGATTTCACCAACAGACTAAAAAGTAATTATAAAAACCACTAAACGTGCATCATTCTAAACACTGCTAGCATGGAAATTTACCAATAAAAAATGAGATTATAAGCTATTTTGGGGTAAAAAGAAAGAAAACACTGTAATTATGTGAGACCAGCTCAGCCCCACCCGTCCCCTCCGTCCTCCGTCTCCATACAAACACGCCATTTAATCCACTTCAGGTAATGAAGTGAAAGAGGCTTTATGACGTCGTTTGCATGTAGACCGCTGCCCCTTTTAGGGAGCTGGGAGTTGTGAGGAGGCCACGGCAATTCTGACGGGCCTGTCGCAGACCGCGGGGGGCAGGGCTCCGAATACCTCAGGACAAACGTGTGTCTGGAGTTCCTCTCGAACAGGGGCTTCTCTGGACAGTAGAGCTCTTTGGGTTCCGAATGTCCATTTTCACCACATAAAACAATGTACACCTCAAAACAAAGACACAAGGGTAAGTGCTCCTGTGCCACACAAGTCAGTAACTTACGCTGGGGCGGGGGCCTCCCTGCACCTTCGCCCAGCCCCCCACCCCGCCCCCATCCTGACAGGCCAGTGCCCCGTGGGGACCCACGGGCTGAAGGGAAGTTGCACCTGCCTGGTCGGCTAGGTTTCCACCCATTTGATCTAGAAAAGCTGGGTGACCCCTCGGGTTCACTAGGGAACGTGTTTGAGTCACGAGTGGAAACCACCCTTCTCCCTCGGCTCAGCGGGACACTGGGGGGCTGGGGCGGGGTGGGCGAGGGGCATCGTAGATGCAGGTTCCCAGATAGGCTGGGCTTGCCGGTCCTTACTGGGTGGATTTGCACAGGAATGCACAATTCTGATGTACCATAATTTACCAATCTTTCATTTAAGCGAAGTCCTGATTTATTTCTGATTTTTAAATCCTACCTTATCCCAAAGTATATGTTTCCTTTGAGTCATTTCTAAATTTTGTGTTTCATTTTTAAAACCCTACTGTTCTGGAAGTCATTTTGGGGCATAATGTGAAGTAAAGAGTCAATATTCCTTTTTTCCACAGGAAAGTCACGGTCCCCAAACACTTTACTGAGTGACCCATGCTGCTCTCTGGGTCTCCCTCCCCATCTGTCCAGGCAGGTTCTGCAGCCTCCAGTCTGTCCTCTTCGTCCGTCGGTCTGTCTCCCGGCCGCGCACACTCTCGCAGCGACTCCAGCTCCAACTCGGCCGGGGCGTCTCTGAGTCACCTCTCTGTTCTTCTCTTTAGTTGGGGTGACCACTGTAATTCTCTTACATTCTTTCATTCTCTGACACATGAATTTTAGAATCAGTTTTTCAAGTTCCCCCAAACCCTTCCTGACATTTTGGTTGGATTTCATTGACTTTAACCTCTGTCTTGTTTTTCATCTGCAAACGGGGCATATTAATAGAACCTTTCTCGAAGAGTTTTTTTGAGGTTTGAGGGGAATATAAAAAGGGGACACATAGAAAAGTCCCAATTCACATTAGCTGCTATTATTCTCAGTAATGTGATAGATTCATTTGGGAGAGATGACGAGGAAACTTAGTTTTCCCGCCCATGAATAAATCCAGCTCTCTGTGTAGGTCTACTGTGCACACGTCCACATGCTCTCTGTTACGGCCTCAGACGTGGTCAGTGGGTTTCCTTCCGGGCACGCCGGCGTTCTGCGGCCACGACGCACAGCTGGTCTCAGGGGCAGGTTCTAAGTGGTTACTGTCGCGTGGACATGTCTTTGATGGTTTTTTTCTTAAACGTGTATCCAGCAATTTTGCTAAACTTTCTTATTAATTCTAATGATGTGACTGCAGATTGCCTTACATTTTCTATGTAGACAATGACATCACCTACAAGTAACAACTTTCTGTCTCCCCTTCCAAATCTTACATTCTTGTGTTGGTTCTTGTCTTCACTGGAGTTTCCAGGACAATGACGAATAGCGGTGACAATAGCAGAGGTCCCTTAGCCACTGTCTGAGGAGTCACGTTAAATGTAATGTTTGCTGGGGGGGGATCCTGGGCAGGAGGGAGACCCGCCCCACGTGGTATGCTGGCTGCGGGGTGTGCACTGGCACGAGCCTGACAGCCTGAGGGCACGCGAGTGACGAGCACATCAGCCCCAGGACGGGCCTGCACCCTGTCTGAGCCGACCGCTGCACCCTGCCCTCACCCAGCCCTGCCTGTCCTCTCACCGTGGGCTCTGCACAGCAGCCCTGGCTCCCTCGAGAAATGGGGGCTGAGTTCCAAATGCAGCGGGAACAACCCTCCCTCGGGATCCGTGCAAACGTACACCTGCATCACACAGCCGGCTCAGACGGACTCCGGTTCCGCCTGCGGCCCCACCTCTGCAGCCGCCGGCACGTGGGCTGCATGTGGCCACTTCATCTCGCACCTCGTCTGTCCCTGGCACACCATCATCTTTCAGCAACTCTGGGAAGATGATCTTTAGCCCAAACTCACTGCCACCCACGTACGTCCCTGCCTGTCCCCAAAGTTGGTGTAGACAGTTCTCACCCCTGTCCCGAGGTCACCCTGTGGGTGGCGGGTGATGGATTCACACTAACTACAAGATCACAACCTAGTTCTCAGAGTCTCAATGTCCGACTTGGAGACGAATCACCCTGGGTTGCTGTCCAGTGAAGGTGCGGGGCACAGGGGCTGGAGGGGATAGGAGACCTGAGGGGGGAGGCGAGCCAGCCCACCCAGGAGGAAGATGGGGCCAGCGGTGTAGGGTGATGGGACAGACGGCTGAATCACCGAGCCGTGCTTGCACACTCGCCCACACCTGTCCACGCCCACGTGCATTTCCCAGCACACCCAGTCACCTTGGCGGTAAAGCGGGCCGGAGCCCGAAAGCCAGTGTCCACAACGACCGCATACAGTTGGTGGCTGGGCAGGGTGTTTTCTTCCAGAAAAATGTAACCAGCTTTCTTTCTTTCACGACGATCTACATGTCTGCTTTTATTAACCAAAAGTGCATAAAGAATCGTAAAAACCATAATAAAAATACCGGGAAGCAGGTTTTCTGGCTGTCTGTAAATAAAGGAGAGGAATAAAGAGTGTTACTCATGAAAAGAAACACTGCCCGACTCCCCTCAAACTGGGTAACACACACAAGCAGACGCACACACACACACTCACATACGCACACACTCGTACACTCGTACACACATGCACACACAGAGACACACACACGGCCCTGCTTGTCTTCACTGATTTGCTTTTAAACTCACTGAAGAAGAAAGTTGAGTTTTGGGGGCAAAGTGGCCGATAAGGAACGGGTGGAGGGTGGGGTGGCCTCTGCCGTGTCTGGGCCTGGGGACCGGCTCAGCCCCGCAGGGAGGAGGGTTCCGAGGTGGAACCAAGAGGCTCCCAGGCACAGAGCTGCCGTGTGCAGTGACCAGCACCCACGAGCACGGACTCGGAACAACGAGACACATGACAGGGCAGGTTCACGTCCAGAAGCTGTGTTGTGTGGGGACCACGTGCTCTCTCTGGGGAACTCTGTCATGAATTACAGCTCAGAATACCACCCTCTGTCATTATCAGAGTAAGTGGCATAACATGTCACAGTGGCAACGTGCAGGTGTGATGAAGGGCCCTGCCTTCCAGAACAAGGCAGGAGACTTGTTCCCCATCTGCTGGTCCCCATCTGCTGTACAGTCACCGCGTGTCCCCAGGCTCCAGAGCTGGCGGGGATCACTGAGCCCAGGCCCACAGCAAGGCACCGAGGCCAGGAGCCTAACCAGTAAGGAGCTCTGCCTGGCTCGTGTCCTACAGACCCCGGCAGGTTTCAGGGAGGGCACGGGGCCGTGCTGCATGAGGACGTGGCCCCTGTCCATCACCCTGCCCTCTGACCCCGTCTGACGGCCGGGCACTGTCCAGCAGGCTGGAGCCGTGCTCGAACCCCAGCCATCAGCTGAGCGGGGAGCTCACAGCTCCGCGGCTCCAGCCTGTCCTAGCCTGGACTCTGGCCACCCAGGTCTTCAGGTACTGTTTCCGTCTGGACGCCCCCATGGCTGCCTGTCCCCGACACTCCCCACCCGCATCCGAAACCGCTGAGCCTCGTGTCCCGAGTCTCGACCACGGGACTCCTGGTGACCTTCACAGCCACCAGCACCTGTAGCGTCAGTATCATTTCCTATCACTAAGTGCGGGTCCGCTTTCCGGTCTACACAGTAATCAACCCTCTGATGACTGATTAAAGAATGAAGTAAGATAGAGTTCCCGCTCACCTCCATGTAACGGAGAAAACCTTAACGCTAGTTCTCACCAGGAAATGCAGGCTCTGCCATCGGCGTTCACCGGTGGTGCTGCCCCAGCGCCAGGCATGGAGTGGGGGGCGCGGCTGCACGAGGCAGGGGGTCCTGCCGCACGCACTTGTCCACACCCGCCCACATCTCAGAGCCTACGGATATTTGTTGTACACAAAACAGTGGCTACAAAATGCGGTGAGTTTTCAATGTATGTCCTCGAGTGGGACACGGTGACAGCAGGACAAAGCAGGACAGCAGACGAGGCAGTGCCATCGCTGTCGATGCCGACCCGGCCAGCCACAGGGGCCAGACCCACCCTGAGCTGAGCGGCACTTCAGGACGTGCTGGCTCGTGCGCTCCTGTCAGTGAGTGTGTTGTGGACAGACAGCCGGACACGAGGACCACACGATCTCAGCACCAACTACCTACGACACGCACACCCAGAGGAAAACGAGAATGACTACCACGGATTCGGGCATCTGCTGACTACCTGCATGGCCCACCTGTGCGGGAAGGGAAATGGCACCTGGTTTAGAAAACAGAACTTACCGCTGTAACTTGGAAATGTCACACATTTCAAAGCTGGCGTTCAGGTTTTTTCTCGCGACAGAGAACGTGCCTAGGCGGTCATAGCTGCGAGAGAGATGCAGGTTAGGGACCACGTGTGTGCAGCGTGACAGCAGGCCGGGGCGAGGTGGGGGTGGACGACAAGTCCCAGCAGGCAGACCCAGTTTAAAGTCCTCAGCTAAAACCTGAGTTAGAATCAGAGACTCTGTTCTGACGACCGGGAGACCCTTCCCAGGCGAGTCTGCACACAGCCCCACGGCTGCCGTGACTCTGCTGTCCTCACCGTGGACATGGGCGCTATCGCAGCCACCTGAGCAACTATGGCGCCTGCACAGTCCAGCCTGAGCCCAGAGCGTCTCTGGCCAGGGCCTGACGACTGACTACGCATCTGGCCTGCGCCAGTCCTGGCGTCACAGACATCCTGTCCCTAGGGACGCCTGAGTGACAACTGCTATGAAGACTAACTTTTTAAAACAGGGACCAATCCATCCTTATCATCTTGTGAGCGGGGCCATGTTGACTTCATTCTCACATCTGGCCTAGCAGAGAGCAGTGCATAACAGAGAACGGATGGCCACATGGATGAGTCGTGGATAATTTAACAGCGAATGACATGCTGAGCTCTGCCAGCAAGTCTGATATGTCCCAGCAACAGAACGAGTGCGATACAAGAGGCAGTACGTGATGACGAATCGCCCCATTGACACTTGGAGTCGCCTGGACAATACTTGCCTCCTGGCCGGCAGCCACAAAATACAGTCTTTCATGGCTTCGCTTTTCTTAAGAAGGAAACGACTATTTCTAAATGTGCCTGATAACTGTGTATTCCCTATTCTAATGAAAAGACAACAACAGCCTCTAACAGAATTCTCAGTTTTGCAGCCAGATAACAAAGAATTTCTAACCCACGACATGACTGATACACCTGAAAATTCCTGAGAGGGCAGCCAGAGCTGGTGTAGGGACTTTCCTTGTGTCAGAAAGTTCACCTTCACAACCACGTGGGGTGGGGTGGGGCGCATGAAGTCACTGGCCTGGACAGGTGAGAGCAGAGGCCCGTGGCCGACTGTACCTGTGTCCCCTGAAGACTATCAGGGCACGTTCGTGAACAGAGCCCAGACGCCCGGCACTGTCAACCACCCGTCCACTTGCTTCTCCAACAGAGTTGGCTGAGCGCTGGTCCACGCCCCTCTCCTGGGTGCGGAGGGGACAGGCACACGGGAACTTGCTCCTCCAGAGGACGTGACTCAGGGGGCACTGAGCTCACATTGGGGGGGCAAGGGGCGTGGGCTGCACAGACTGCTCCTTTTTCACAGGGGAGAAGGGCCACATGGGGAAAGGCAGCTGCTCACTAAAAATCTCCACCTTTCCCCCAACAGTGTGTCCATACCTACAGTTCACTTTTTCTGGAGACGTTCCTGGCTGCGGAGAAAAACTTCCAGATTTCCACTCTCCTGTGTCCCAAAACAGGCAGCGCACCCACTGGAAATGCACACTGTAGTTCACTGCCTCGGCCAGATATTTGTTCCGGGGCTTCCTGTCGTGGTCGGCATCGAATAAGGACAGATACCCCAATGTGCTGTCTAAGAGAGAAGAGTGAAGATGACAACCCGAAGTCTGCACCAAGGCATGACCCATTCCAGACGCAGACCGAATGGCAGACAGTGGTGACAGGGCAGCAGACAGTGGGGACGGAGCAAAGACAAGCAGCGTGCCCGCAGCGATCTCAGGGCAGAGGCTGGTCACAGGAACAGAACTGAAGGGTGTGTGTCCTGCCCGCTGACCTTGCAGTGAAGCCGCAGGGATAGAAATGTGGACGATGTGTGCGTCCCAGGAGAAAATCTGTTTCACAAGAAACTCAGAAGGAGTAGGCTTCTCAGAGAACCTAGGGGACAAAAATGGAGCGATGGCTCACTTCGCCTTATTTTTTCCTCTCAAAGATTTCAGTCGTACAATGTGGTGCAAATACCCTTTTCAGGGCCAGGAGGCAGGCTGGGATGAATGGGGACATGATGCTTCTTCCCCGGCCCTCCCGGGTCTTTCACTAAGGACCACATGGCACACTTCCATTCCTCATTTCATCACAGAACAAGAAGCTCGGTCGGAAACAAGAGCAGTCCCCGGCCAGCTGGCAGGAGGACAGTGCAGGCTCCCGAGGGCATGGGCGTGTGCCTGCATGATCACCTGCTTACGGGGACGTCAGCAGTCGGGAACGACAGCCGGGGGACAGTACGCACAGCAGGGGAGAAGCTGCTCAGAACCAGCTGACCTTTCTCGTCTGCGACTTAAAGGATTAAGTCAAAACCCAAACTCTTTAAGCCGGTAGACAGGTCTCAGACACTCGATGGCTCAGCTCAGATGGCGATGGGCATGGAGCCCAGTGAGAACTGAGCTGGTGCTGACCCTGTGGACGCCGCCCCTGCCCCCTAAAGGGGAACAGCTGAAATCTCGGTCCCACGTGAGAGACATGGTGACTCAGAGGAGGGAAGGACGAGGACGCGCTCTCCGCGGCGGTCAGCCATGCAGGCCTGGTGGGAGCTTAAGGCCCGATGCAGGGGTCCACGTGTGACTGTCCCTGTGATGTCATCGCCACGTGGCCCCACCCCAGTCTCACCAACTCAGCATACTGAGAAGGGAGATTCATTTACCAAGTCCTCTCAGGTACAACACTGTGAACATTTTTACTTTTGAAAAACATAAAATGAAAACTAAGAGCATGCTGGCCCCGGTCTGTGCTGTGAGAGGGAAGTAGATTCCTAACGCGGCCACTTGCATGGTCGCCGACTGTCCCGCTATTTCTCACTCCAGTCACCTCAGTGGCAGAGGTCCCATCTCAGAAAACACAGATGGGGATGTTTCTTCCCAGGGCAACAGAAACTTCACTTAATTTCTTTACACAACGAGCCTCACGACTACTTCAAAGGTGCAAGTTCGTTCGCTAATTTTTTCATGACATGTTCATATGGGCACCACCTCTTGCTCCCACCCTGTTCTCACCTCAGCCATCGGCCCACCACACACCTCACCAGCAACATGACCGGGAAAGCTCTCGTAACAGGCCTGGAAAATTCTATCCTGATCTGCAGAGAGTCCTGGGGGCTCTCAGAACGCCCGAAGAACTGATGAAAATTCACTCTGTCCCGAAGCAACACAAACACTGTTTGATTTCTCCTGTCACCCTGTCAGCAGATGGAAAACAAGCTGAGCAAAATCTGCCTTTGGAAAAGTAAAGGCGTTAGAAATGGGCCAGCGCCCCTACACGCAGTGGCTGTCAGGGGCTGTGCTTACCGGGCCGGCTTCCTCCTCAAACTCCACGGTCACAGGCGTTCTCAGCCACTGTCTGCGGATGGGCCTTCTGCTGGAGCAGTGGTACAGGGACAGGGTGACCGTGACACCCACCTGGGGACACAGGTAACCCCAGCGCAGGTGACGCCAGTACTCAGCCCAGGGAGAGAAGCGGACAGCGAAGCCCAGCAGTGCTGCTGTCCGTCACGTCACCTCACGGGTGGGGCCCGGGGTGACACGAGCACAGAACCGGTTTACTGGTCATAACGCCGGGATCCGGGGGAGCACAGAGCTCCGTTTGCAGTACTCGGACTTAAGTTAATCAGTTTTAAAGTTTTTGAAAGTACTTTTATCTTTTAAACGCCCACACAGAAGACGTATCTGCTGAGTGCAGATAACCAGAGAGGTACAGGAGAATGAGGGACCGTGCCCCGCCCCCGGCCCTGCCGTACCCGTGGACCCACGGCGGTCTCTGGCTGATGGTGGGTCAGAGCGGCCCCACAGCCTGGACACAGGAACCCCTAGTTTTGCTGAGATTTTCTTCCAAGGGGAGTAGAAACAGCAGCACCGCTTGGAACTGAACAGCAGGTGACCAGCTGGTCATCAGAGGGCTGTAGTACCTGGTCAGGGGCGCGTCCCCAGGGGGAGGAGCCGTTCTTGGAGAGCATGAGCTGGCTAATGTAGCACGGGCTGTGTGTCTGCAGCCCAGGGGGACGTGGCCCGGCCAGGTCGGCAGGCAGGAGCGCCTGCACAGAGCCCAGGCTCTGCAGGACGTTCTGGGGGCCAGCGTGCCGCCTCGTGCTGAACTCCATCTGCCCGGCATGGACGTGGAGCTGGCGCCCGGTGCCCAAGAACAGGTGGCCCTGGAACGGCACACGGGGAGGGGGCGTTGGCGGTGTCTGGAGTGCAGGACGGGAGGGGCGAGCAGCCCGGCCTCTCTGCCCGAGCGAGGACTTTGGACAAGATGGCACTGCCAACACAATGACAGCCAACCGTGTGCTTTTGTTCTGACACGTCGCTCTGCGGCCGTTCACTCATTCTGTGCAGCTGCTGCACTTCCTGGGGCTCTCAGTCTGCCCCAAGCAGCCTGAGCATCATGACCGTTTCCACTGCACACGGACCTGGCAGTGACCTCGTGGGCGGGGCCGCAGGGCTCGGCGCACGGAGGACGCCAGCAGGGCAGCTTCTAATGCGTTAGTTGCTGTCACTAGGTTCAGACTGAGCGCTTATCTATTTTCCAGTTTTCCCAACATTACACCAACTGTCAGTGAAATAAACCAGCAGGTCCGGGCGGGAGGGAGGATACATGAGGGGAGAGGAGAGACAGAAGCTTCTAGAGAGCAGTGGCATTTCCCAAGGTGGAGAAACCCAATTAATCCCGGAGACAAATTCCCATCGTTACTGCAGGAGAAATAAACAAAGTAAAGTGGTGGGTTCTCTGTAGCAGTCACACATCTGCAGGGCAGCTTTTTACATTAATGCTGCTAGAAACCGTCTGCCTCGCTGCACTGCATTCCTCAAGCACAGAAGTATCCTGAGAAATGAAGGTTCTATGTCAAAACGTGTTCCCAGCATCCCAAATGGAAACCGACCGAAATAAGAGGATGGGACAGAACCAAAGTTTCACTTGGAACATTTCAATATTCCCATGAAACAATTAAAATTCAAACTGAAAATCTCCACATGTCAAACTATCACGCAGCATAAGAAACAGCACTCGGGAGCCAGGTGCTTCTGGGTTCTGGAAGGAACCACAGGCAGGATTCTGTCCTGGGAAGGGACGGCTGCATCGCTCCCATGGAGGAAACCGTGTGACTTACCAACAATACGTCCGAGATGACCTGAATCCCTTCCACATGCAGATGGTCCGCTTTCCTGGATGGTTCTCGGGCGGCCACCTCCAAGACCCCAGACACGAGAAGGACGAGCTCACGGGCCCGTCCCCTGTCCGCCACAAATGCCGCCGAGAGCGGGCTGGAGGCCAGCAGCGTTCGGATGTGCTTGAGGATGAGAGCTGCGCTCGCGAGGCTTAGCTACACAGAAACACGAGGCGTGCTCGTAAATATAACACTTCCTCTACGTGACGCGCACACTCCCACCTCTTCCGTTAGGGCTAAAAAGTGGAACTGCTGAACCAGGGCTGGAGAGAACGGAGCCACGTTCAGGTTTGGGCCAACCTTGTACGTAACAATTTGATCTCTGACGTCTGTTTCCTGACTCATAAAATGACCAGAGGAAGAAATGGTCTCTAACAGCCCTTTATGCTAAGACGCTCCTGCTCTGAACCCCAACAACCACTTCACAAATCCCTCCCGAACTGGCCCCACCTCCACCTTCTAGAGCTCTGTCGCTTCCTGACGCCCACAGCCATTCTGTCCTCCAGCCACAGAGACCCTTCCTGCTCCCAAGTAACCGAGGCCTTTGCCTGATGCCACATGCGTCTCCCCGCAGTGCCTTCACCCCGTCTTTGCTGGCAAAAGCCTACTTTGCGCTTTCTCCTTTCCTAAATTCGCAGTATGAACCATTTCAAACACACAAAAGCAGAGAGACTAGTAAGCACAGCGTTTGCCCACATTCACTGGCAGCGGGTTTTCTCCTGGGGCCCACGCAGCACTACGGGCGTGGGGGCAGTGAGTGGCGAGCACTTTTTTGTCCACAAACGCCGGCTGACGTGAACTCTGCAAACACACGCCCACATGCCACTGCCACATCCAACAGGGTCACGTGATCCTTTCCTCCTTGTCTTTGAAAATTGGCTTCAAAAGCCCCAACAGTGGCTGCGCTGGCAGGATCCTGTCACCCTCTTGTCCACTGACAGGACCTGACGGGTCTTCTTACGTCACCTATGTCACTTAGTGTCACTCGACAGAGCCTGAGGGACAGGACGGAACCCTCTGCTTCGTGCCTGGCTCCTGGCAATGGCTCAGCACGTGCACATCGAGAAATGAAAGCGAGCGGCCCCTCCCCGACGGTCGTGCTTAAGCAGTGCAGCTTAGGGACACTTCCTAAAAATCAAGCTCCTTCAGCAACAAGAAAGTCCAACTCCCTTGCAAATACTTTCAAACTACTATGACAGGCCCCGCACACGAGGTAACTCACCATCAAAAAAGACTCAAATGGAAAGAAGAATCTTTTGTCTAAATGAACACAAGTACTTGAAAGAACATACTGCGTTGAAGAAACAAACCTCAGTGTGGCTTCACACTGGCCATTTCTCAAGTGACATTTATCAGAAGTGGACACCATGTTCCGGTCCACCCCCCACTGTGAGCCGAGCGCTGCGGCCGACCACGGGGGACAGAAGCGTTTGGCTGCCACCAGGCTCATGGTCCTGACCTCATGCGGGGTCACCGCCCAGGTACCTGGAGTCCAGGTGTGGCCCGGGAACGCGAGTGGAGTGAGGCAACGTGATCGACACATGGGCACCCCCTCCGCTCCCCAGCTCAGGAAGCCAGATGGAGGGGCTGGGGGCCGACATGAAAGGAGCTGAGTCCCGACTGCCCACGGGACACCACCCACTGACCCACTGACCGCGGATGGCGGCACGTGTGTGAATGGGGACACGCCTGCTGGGAAAACCGCTGAGATCTCGGCTCACCTGCCGGAGCCACTGAGGTCACTTCACCTAATACAGGTGTGATCTGAGGAGGTAAGTCATCTCAGACAGACGTGCACCAAAGGTGGTAAGGGTTCTAACACTCGTGTGCAGCCTTGTCCCGGACGGAAGGGACTCTGCCTTCAGGACTCGGAAGGGTTGACAGAGAAGCTGGCCTTTGAGTCTCGGCTGGAGGAGCAAACGCTGTCCCCCAGGAGAAGAGGAGTGGGACCCTTCCAGGCTAAGGGACAATGTAGGAACATAAAAAACACGCGGTGACCGAACCCGGACGGCGCTACACGGGGAGACGTGAAAGGGGACGGGCAGAGAGGAAGGGGGGCCAGGGAAGTCCTGAATGACCCGCAGGAGAACGGACTTCGTCCTTGCGTGCTCAGGAGACATCAGTGTTTTAAAGCAAATGGGTGTCAAGGCCGCACGTGCTTTTGTGAAGAGCCCCTAGGATGGGCGGTGTTGCCAGGGGAAGCAAAGCCTTCCGAGCCAGGTTACAGAGAGAAAGTGCAGTCATACCACTCCTCTTGCTTTGCTGTAAAAGGACAGACGGGGGGAAGTGCAGACAGAGAAGTGTGGGGCCAGGACACAGCGAGGTCCCCCCAGTGAAGGAGAAGGCGGAGCCAGCAGTGCTGAGTCCCAGGCAGCTGTCCCCAGAGGACGTGCACTCCCACAGACGGTCCCTTCAGGGTCAGCGGAGCAGAGAGGGGGAATGGATGTGGCCGCACTGCGCTTTCCAGGCACTCGGACAGCAGCGGCTTCAGGGCTGACAGGGAGCTGGCAGCCACCTTTGGAAGCCTGAACATGCGTGAGTGACAGCACAGACCACTGCAAGGCAGCCCGCACGCTAGGACGTGTCCTGCTGTAAAGAGGGGCGCGGGGCTGAGGTGTCAGTGGGACATGGTGCAATCTCACCGCCGGGATTTGTCTAATAACTGAGACCCTAGCATTTGACGACCATCCAGCAGAGGGAAGAATGGAAAAGGCAGCTGGGAACCAAAGGCCACAACCAGATGAGGCGCAGTGGGGGCAGGCCCACCTCCTGCGGCCACATGGCCCGCACACCAGGGCACCCGTCACAGGGCTGACACGGCCCCGCACACCAGGGCACCCGTCACAGGGCTGACACGGCCCCCACACCAGGGCACCCATCACAGGGCTGACATGAGGGGTGAGAGGTGGCCCTGGATGAGATTCTAAACACACATAGGTGTGAGCCCTTGCTGGGAGTGGGGACATCCCCGCCAGGTGACAGAGGGTAGGCTGGCAGGGGCAGGGGTAGTCTGACTGCAGGTGGTGTGGAAGGGACTCTGCGCGTTCTGTCCCCATGTCCCCATGGGGAGAGCAGCCAGGATGTCAGTTGAAAAGGCGGGACGGTGCTGGAGCTCTGAGAACAGAGGGTGACGCTGGAAAACCCAGCTCATGGCTTAACAATAAACAGTCTCCCTCCGCAACATGTTTTGCTTGTGTTAACCCACTTCTACTTTGGGTTTCGACCTGTTGTATCAGAAAGCAGCTCTTCACCGATGACCAGAGAGTGCGATGCTATTCGAATGAATTCTCAGGGAAAGTCCCGTTTCCCATCTCAGTGACGAGATGGACCGTGCACAGTTTATTCCTCAAGAATGACCCAGGTCCCCATTATGCAAAAGGCAGGAAACGCACCTGGACGGAAGCAGTGCTCACCTGGTTAGGGAAGCCTGTGAGGTCCCGCAACATAAGGACAGAGCCCATCACTTCTTCCTGCGCAGGAGACACAGGCGAGCAGACGGAAAGAAAACAGCAGGAGAGGACGAGAAGTTAGCTTCTCAAGTTTAAAGCGTACGACTCAGTTGGCTTGTGCACAAATAGAGCAGACCCCACGTTTCTGAGCTAAGACACTGAGGGATACTGACATTCTTCGCAGAGACATCACCTTGGTTCCAAGTGTCTCCTGCCCCTGCAGCGTCTCTCCCCTGGGCCCCCACTGGCCACCTCCCCCCACCATTAGGAAAGTGACAGGAGCTGGGGATGGTGCTGAAGGAACTTTGAAAAAGGGTAAGAGAACAATGGAGTAAGAAAAAACATGACTTCAAATGCAAACATCATAATGACAACGAACAGGTATCGTCTGAGCTGTGACTGTGGGTGACAATCACAGGACAGGAGGGGCACACCTGCTGTGGTCTGGGACAATAGCCTTGGGGTATGTGGCCCCTGCCGTGAAGGTGGCAGTGTCATAAACCCAACTCTATAGTTACCAAGATAACGTCAGACTGGGTTTACAGAACTCTCACTCACGGAAACGTGGGCAGAATCAGCTGCGGTGACGAGTGGCTTTTGCCAGTCTCTCTTTAGTAAACCAGCAGTGGGTGAGAGGCCACAGCCATGAGTCAGAGCCTCGTTGGAGGGCCCACCTGGTCTCAGTCCTTGACTGCGTTTTGAACACACGACCGTTGGCCAGCGAGCCAACCAGTCTGCGTCCCCACTGTGTTGATGCACAGTGGGGCCACTGGCCTCACCCTGCTCTGGGCCGTACCTGGTCGTGGAAAGCTGGTCTGCAGACTGCAGAAATGAATGCGTCCTGTATTCGTGACCACTGGCCACATGAGGGACTTGCGTCCTCCTTAGCCCAACGGCTCAGCACCGTGGTGAGCACGGAGATGTAGTTCCTCATTTCGGTGTACCTCCCCATCAGCTGGAGGGTAGACAGGCTTTTCAGGCTGGAATTATATCTGAAGGAAGTACAAGAGTCACCAAGGTCATTGTAACCCACGGCAAGACGTTTCAGGCCGCCGGCCCAGAGCACTGGTATTTGCTACAGAAGTGCTTCTGTGGGTCAGGGCAGAGAGAGCACAACTCAAGGACGGGCTGGCTTGTGCAGACGGAGCTCTAGAAAGACAGTAAGGAGTAACATCCTATAAAATCCCTTTGTCACAACTGAAGAGGCACAGATGTGCAGACGGAGGAGAGCGTACAGAAACAGAACGCAGTGGTGACGCGGGCTGAAGGCCCGATAGGTGGGGTTGTGGGCGGCACCCAAAACCAACAACGGAGTGGGCGCCCACACCGGACGTGCAGGACACACCCTGACCAAGTGGGGTTTGTCCAGGAATAAGAGGGGCTCAAGTAGGAAAATCAGTCGGTGTGATACACCCTATTAATAGGCTAAGGGACACACCCACATGACCATCTCAACAGACCTAGCAAAAGCACTAACAGAGTCCAACTCCCATTCATGATAGAACAGCCTGAAATCCAGGAACACGAGGGAACGTCTTCAGCCCTGTAAAGGACAGCAGGTGGTAAGAACTGGATGCTGCCCCCTCGCCCCCGGGATTTCCACATTTCCACCTCTATGCAGCCCTGAGCTGGACGCTCTCACCAGGACAATTAAGCAAGAGAAAGAAATGAAAGGTACCCAGACTGGAAAGGAAGAAGTGAAACTCCTCTACTCACAGATGACATGACCTCATATTAGGTTGGTACAAAAGTAATTGTGGTTTAAAGGGTTAAAAATAATTGTAAAAAACCGCAATTACTTTTGCACCAACCTAATACATAGAAACCGTCTGGCACGTCCTCCAGATGCTAAGCACCAAGTTACCACGGACCCGCAGCCCCTCCTGGGGGTGCCAGGAGGACACGTCCACACCTATGCTCATAACAGCAAAGGAAGCCGCAGTGCCACCAACCGATGACGGGCAAACAACGTGTGGCACATGCAGAGCACAGCATTGGTCAGTGGCCCAAAGACCGAGCTCTGAATGGTACAGCAGGGTGAACCTCGAAACATGAAGTGAAGGAAGCTGTCACAGAAGAGCAGAGGGCACCACCCATTGGCGTAGGATGTCCGGAACGGGCACAACACGCAAGAAGGTGGATTAGTGAACGAAAAAAAAATGGCGGCGTGAGGTGAGCCTCTGTAACGCTCCCCTGGAAGTTACAACGAATCGGACAACAATAACTCCACAAAGGACTCCTTGCACAGCAGACAGGCAAGACGAAGAGGCCGACTACTGAATTCACCTCCAGGTGGGTGAATCGCGCGAGCGGGGGAGGAGGGAGAGGAGAAGTGCGGAGACGGAGCCGCGCGGGCGCAGGACGCAGACCTAGCTCAGTGCTCGGAGCCCGCTGCGCCCGGATCTTCCGCAACTGCGGGAGAGGGAAGGACTCGGACTGCTAGGGCTCCGCTTGCGGCCCGCAGGGCTGAGGGGGCAGCATACAAAACCGCTGAACCCAACGCTCGCTCACGGCAGACCTCGGAGCAAAGACTGAGGGAAGAGGGCTGAAATCGGTGGTTTAAGCCCTCACTGCCGAGCGGAGAACGGAAGCCTTAGGCACGGAGACTAGCCGCCCCCTCCCTACCCTCCCAGAGCTCGCCCCGCCCCCACCTGCCCGGTGCTAGAAGCGATAAAGTAGCAGTGTCGGATCAAAGGACAGAATATTTGCTGCTCTGAGAACTGTGGACCGCAGACACAGATTCGCAGCTCAACTAGTTCCGGCAAAGGGGAGGGAGCTGTGGAAGCAGGACTGGCTGTGGTGGTGGTCACCGCCATTGCTCTGGGCCACCTCTCACAACTCACCCCGCCCCTGGCCCCACCTATCTGGGCGGATCCCTGCAGGAGTAAACAGAACTGCTCAAACATACGGGCTCTGACTCTGGTGCAGAAAGAGCTTTGGAACTCCAAAAGCTCTTCGCATACCTATCAACCTGTTGCAGAAGACACTCCTGTAGATGTCTAGGAAGAGAAATAGTAAATCAGTGATTGCCATGAATAACCAAGGCAACAAGATAGCTCAGAAAGAAAGTGAAAAGTCTCCAGAAAAGGAACTTAGAGATATGGACCTTTGTGATTTAAATGACAGAGAATTCAAGATCGCAATTCTGAAAAAACTGAACGAGATGCAAGAAAACACAGAAAGGCAGTTTAATGAACTCAGAAACACAATCAAAGAACACCATGAGCATTTTACAAAAGAGATTGAAATCTTGAAAAAGAACCAAATAGAATTTCTGGAGATTAAGAACTCAATAGAAGAAATTAACAATAAAATATCCAGCTTAGGTAGTAGAGTTGACCAGATGGAGGAAAGAATCAGTGACATCGAAGATAGGAACCTGGAATTTACACAGAGGGAAGAAGAAAGAGACTTGAGACTTAAAAGAAATGAAAGAACTCTACAAGAACTTTCTGACTCCATCAGAAAGAGCAATATAAGAATAATGGGTATACCAGAAGGAGAAGAAAGAGGGAAGGGAACAGAGAATATATTCAAACAAATCGTCGATGAGAACTTCCCAAACTTGTGGACAGAACTGGATCCTCGAATCCAAGAAGCAAATAGAACACCTAATTACCTCAATCCCAACAGGCCTTCACCAAGGCACATTGTATTGAAGCTGTCTAAAATCAATGATAAAGAAAGAATCCTCAAGGCAGCCAGGGAAAAGAAGACGGTAACTTACAAAGGAAAGCCCATTAGATTATCATCAGATTTTTCAGCAGAAACTCTACAAGCTAGGAGGGAATGGAACCAAATATTCAAACTATTGAAAGAGAGAAATCATGAGCCAAGAATAATATATCCAGCAAAGATCTCCTTTAGATATGAAGGAGGAATAAAGACCTTTCCAGACATCCAGAAGCTGAGGGAATTTTCTAATACACGACCTGCACTACAAGAAATACTAAAGGAGGCTATTAGACCACCATCAACAGGGACAACTTGTGGCAACCGAAACATAAAAAGGGGGAGCGTAAAGGCCTGAACTGGAATATGGGAATAGAGAAAGTAAGCGTACTGAAGAAACTGGAATACTCTAAATATCAAACTTTCTTTTACATAAACTCAAGGGTAACCACTCAAAAAACATCCAAATCTGAAATATATACTGTAATAAAAGAAGAAACAGAGGGAAACATCATAGAATACTACCACACAGAAATAACAGACAACAACAAAAAGGCAAAGAAACAATGGAGACACAGCCTTACCAGAAAACTAAAGACAGAATGACAGGAAATCCTCACATATCAATAATCACCCTGAATGTAAATGGACTGAACTCACCAATAAAGAGACACAGAGTAGCAGATTGGATCAAAAAACTAAACCCAACCATATGCTGCCTACAAGAGACACATCTCAGCTACAAGGACAAGCATAGACTCAAAGTGAAAGGGTGGAAATTGACACTTCAAGCAAATGGTACCCAGAAAAAATCAGGTGTAGCCATAATGATTTCCGATGAAACAGACTTCAGGGTGAAAAAGATAACAAGAGACAAAGATGGACACTTCATAATGGTAAAGGGGACTATACAACAAGAAGACATAACAGTCATCAATATTTATGCCCCCAATCAGGGAGCACCGAAATATACCAAGCAACTACTAACAGAACTAAAGGGAGAAATTGACCAAAACACAATTATACTAGGGGACTTAAATACATCATTGACAGCTATGGATAGATCATCCAAACAGAAGATAAATAACGAAATCGCAGCCCTAAATGACACATTAGATGAATTGGACATAATTGACATATATAGAGCACTTCATCCTAAAACATCAGACTATACATTCTTTTCTAGTGTACATGGAACATTCTCAAGGATAGACCATATATTGGGACACAAAATCAGCCTCAGCAAATTTAAGAAGATTGAAATCATACCAAGCATATTCTCTGATCACAAAGCTTTGAAATTGGATATCAACTGCAAAAAGAAAGCAGGAAAAAACACAAATACATGGAGATTAAACAACATACTTTTTAAGAACGACTGGGTCAAAGAAGAAATTAGAGGAGAGATCAAAAGATACATAGAAACAAATGACAATGAAAATACATCCTACCAAAATTTTTGGGATGCCGCGAAAGCAGTTTTAAGAGGGAAATTTATATCATTACAGGCCTATCTCAAGAAACAAGAAAAATCCCAAATAAATAACCTCATGTTACACCTTAAAAAACTAGAAAAAGAAGAACAAGCGAAACCCAAGGTCAGCAGAAGAAAGGAAATAACAAAAATCAGAGCAGAACTAAATGAAATAGAGAACAAAAAGACAATAGAAAAAATTAATGTGACAAAAAGCTGGTTCTTTGAAAAGATTAACAAAATCGACAAACCCTTGGCTAGACTCACTAAGATAAAAAGAGAGAAGACACTAATTAACAAAATCAGAAATGAAAAAGGGGAAGTTATCACGGACACCACAGAAATACAAAGGATTATCCAAGAATACTATGAAGGACTATATGCCACCAAATTTAATAACTTAGAAGAAATGGACAAGTTCTTAGAAACATATAGCCTTCCAAGGCTGAATCATGAAGAACTGGAAAATCTTAACAGGCCGATCACCAGTAAGGAAATTGAATCAGTCATCAAAAACCTTCCCAAAATCAAAAGTCCTGGACCAGATGGCTTCACCAGTGAATTCTACCAAACCTTCAAAGAGGATCTAATACCAATCCTGCTCAAACTCTTCCAAAAAATTGAAGAAGAGTCAGTACTCCCTAACTCATTTTATGAGGCCAACATTACCCTGATACCAAAACCTGGTAAGGACAACACAAAAAAAGAAAACTACAGACCTATATCTCTGATGAATACAGATGCTAAAATCCTAAACAAAATTCTAGCAAATCGAATACAACAATGCATTAAAAAGATTATTCATCACGACCAAGTGGGGTTCATCCCCGGGGCACAAGGATGGTTCAACATTCGCAAATCCATCAATGTGATACATCACATAAACAAAATAAAGGACAAAAATCATATGATTCTATCAATTGATGCAGAAAAAGCATTTGATAAGATACAACATCCATTTATGATTAAAACACTTACTAAAATTGGGATAGAAGGAAAATACCTCAACATAATAAAGGCCATATACGACAAGCCCTCAGCTAATCTCATAATTAATGGTGAAAAGCTGAAGCCCTTTGCTCTACGTTCAGGAACACGACAAGGTTGTCCCCTATCACCTCTGCTTTTCAACATAGTGTTGGAAGTCCTCGCCAGAGCTATCAGGCAAGAGAAAGAAATAAAAGGCATCCAAATTGGGAATGAAGAAGTTAAATTGTCACTCTTTGCAGATGACATGATGCTATATATAGAAAACCCTAAAGACTCCACCAAAAAGCTATTAGAAACAATCAATGAATACAGTAAAGTTGCTGGCTACAAAATCAACGTACAAAAGTCCATTGCTTTCCTATATACCAACAATGAAATCTCAGAAAAAGAGATAGAAAAAACAATTCCTTTTGCAATTGCAGCAAAAAGAATAAAATACCTAGGAATAAACTTAACCAAGGATGTGAAGGATTTATATGCTGAAAACTATAAGACATTTTTGAAAGAAATTGAAGAAGACACAAAGAAATGGAAAGACATCCCGTGCTCATGGATTGGAAGAATCAACATAGTTAAAATGGCCATATTACCCAAAGCAATATACAGATTTAATGCAATCCCCATTAAAATCCCAATGGCATTTTTTAAAGAAATAGAACAAAAAATCATCAGATTTGTTTGGAACCACAAAAGACCCCGAATAGCCAAAGCAATATTAAAAAAAAAGAACAATACTGGAGGTATCACACTCCCTGATTTTTCCTTGTACTACAGGGCTACAATAATCAAAACAGCTTGGTATTGGCGGAAAAACAGACACATAGACCAATGGAATAGAATTGAAAACCCAGAGATAAAACCACATAAATATGGACAGATAATTTTTGACAAAGAAGCTAAAAACATACAATGGAGAAAAGACAGCCTCTTCAATAAATGGTGCTGGCAGAATTGGATAGCTACGTGCAAAAGAATGAAACTGGACTGCTATCTGTCACCATGTACCAAAATTAATTCAAAATGGATCAAAGACTTAAGCATAAGACCTGACACAATAAACTGCATTGAAGAAAACATAGGTACTAAACTTATGGACCTTGGGTTCAAAGAGCATTTTATGAATTTGACTCCAAAGGCAATGGAAGTAAAAACTAAATTAAACAAATGGGATTATATGAAACTGAAAAGCTTCTGCACAGCAAAAGAAACTATTGACAAAATAATGAGGCAACCAACTGAATGGGAGAAGATTTTCGCAAACAGTTCCTCTGATAAGGGGCTAATATCCAAAATATACAAGGAACTCATGAAACTCAACAACAAAAAAACAAACAACCCAATTGAAAAATGGACAGAGGACCTGAAGAGACATTTCTCCAAAGAGGATATACAAATGGCAAATAGACATGAAAAAATGCTCAACATCGCTAATCATCAGAGAAATGCAAATGAAAACTACAATGAGATATCACCTCACCCCAGTCAGAATGGCTTTCATCAACAAGACAAATAGTAACAAGTGTTGGAGAGGCTGTGGAGAAAAAGGAACTCTCATACACTGTTGGTGGGAATGCAGACTGGTGCAGCCGCTATGGAAGGCAGTGTGGAGGTTCCTCAAGAAATTACGAATAGAATTACCATATGACCCAGCAATCGCTCTCCTGGGTATCTACCCCAAAAATATAAAAGCATTTCTCTATAGAGACACGTGTACGCCAATGTTCATTGCAGCTTTTTTTACGGTGGCCAAGACATGGAAACAACCAAAATGTCCTTCGATAGATGAATGGATAAAGAAGTTGTGGTACATATACACATGGAATACTATTCGGCGTTAAGGAAAGATGATATAGGAGCATTTGTGACAACATGGATGGATCTCGAGAGAATAATGCTAAGTGAAACAAGTCAGGCAGAAAAAGCAGAGAACCCTATGATTTCACTGATATGTGGTATATAAACCAAAAAGAACAAGACAAACAAATGAGAAACAAAAACTCATAGACACAGACAATAATTTAGTGGTTACCAGAGGGTAAGGGGGTGGGGGGTGGGTGATGAGGGTAAAGGGGATCAAATATATGGTGATGGAAGGAGAACTGACTCTGGGTGGTGAACACACAATGGGATTTATAGACGATGTAATACAGAATTGTACACCTGAAATCTATGTAAATTTACTAACAATTGTCACCCCAATAAAATTAATTTAAAAAAAATAAATAAATAAATAAATAAATAAATTTAAAAAAAAAAAAAAAAAAGAAGGTGGATTAGTGGCAGCGGGGCTGCAAGGACGCGACTGGCTGCGAGAACCAGGTCTGGGGGACGACGGCAAAGCCCTCCAACTGGACTGACAACTCTGTGCGTGTGTGAAACCCACGGACCTGCACCCTAAATGGGCAGCTATGTGGCCTGTGACACCGCAGGGAAACTGTCAAAAGAGGAGTCGGCTTCACGGCCTTGGAACCCTGCACAGACCTCGGGGGTCTGAGTGAGGCCGCAGCGCCGGCCGCCTGCCGCTCTGCTCATCCCACTATTCACCCCACTTGTCAGCGAGTCAGCTGTCACCGGCTGTGGGACACAGGCCTGCCCCAGGTGGCCCTGGGCGGCCTTACTCACATGTCGTCATCCGGGCAGCGGTTCCCATGGAAACGTGGCAGCACGGTCACGGCCACAGCACACGGCTGCACCTGGGAGCCTTTGCCGTCTGTGATCTCAGTGGACACCAGGACTGGAAGGGAAGGCACATGGCAGAGGAGGGTCAGCCTGGGCAGCGGCTGCGATGACAGGGCTGAGGCCCTAGCCCTGGTCCTTTCACAGACGTGTGCCCCGTCCTGTGTGCTGCACGTCCCTGTGGGGAGGGGCCCCGCACGCCCCTGCAGGTGTGGGAACTGCCAGGCCTGAGTATAAGTCTCTTTCAGACCCAGCTCTCAGGACAGGGGTGCAGGTCCAACACCAACAAGTGGGGTAAGCGTCCATTTTGAGGGACATTTCCAGAAGGCAGAAGGCGGGTGTGATTTCAGTCTTGAACTTACAGACGCAGGCCTGTGACAACCACCCTCACGCCCCATGCTTATTGTGACACAGCAGACATGCCACCCTGGAGTGTGGGGTGTCCTACGATGAGGGGGGTTCTAATTCGGGTCAGGCGAGGCTTAGCTGGGCCTGAAGCAGAGGTGAGAGCTGAATAAATCGGTGCATGGACCAGCCCAGATTTCAGGCTAAAATAACCTCAGTAGACCATGCCAAGGAAATGTCTAGACCAGAGACTCTGGCCTTGCACGTCAGAATTATCCAGAAGTTGAAAACACACCCTCTGAGGCCCAGAGATTCATTTCACTGGTCTGGGTCCTACGGACCGAGCAAGATGCTTTCCTAACTGTGTGTTTCTAACATGCTCGCTCCATGGAAGCAGTTTCCAGGGGCTGGTTTGACCCGGCGGTCAGCAGGAGAAACTGAGGACACCAGTCACAGCTCAGTTTTCCTTCACCCCCACTTTCCTCCTGGTGGGAGCGCCATGACTTGGTCTATCCACAAATGCAAGGCCCACCAGGTACCACACGTCGTTAATAAATGAGGGACAGCTTAGTCTCAAATGTTCACGTATATGAAATGTTCTTTGGCATTTTATCATTCACACGGTATTTGTTATAATTTCGGATGTGAAAAGTTAATTTAGGTCTATTACTAACGCTCTTTCTGCACTAAGGAGCTGGCAGTCAACCAAACTAAACGGCACTGCACTTTACTACGATGAACGAGTAAGAACTGTATTTTCTAGATACACAGTTGTCACAGTTTTCAGTTTTTGGAAGCCGAGGGGGAGGGGTCTAGAAGCACAAGTGAGCAATGCCCGCGACCCACATCTGCTTGGCAACTCACCCTGATAACCGTCCACGGGGTCCCCGGCCGGCAGCACAAAGTAATACTGGGCATCTGTCCCGTGGTACAAAGTGCGTTTGGGCGCATTTCCTGTCTGGTAACTAAATTCATAGCGGAAATCCTACCACCCGTCCATGGAGAGCAAAACAGTAGTGCAGGTCAACAAAAGGAGTTGCACCCCAAGAACACCCACAGCCTTCGTGCCACCCAGGCTTGTTTGCAGACAGGCCGGGGCAGGTGACAGCTAAGGGACTGCAGTGCACACGGGGGTGCCCCCCCTTCTCCACGGAGCGTGGAGGGTGGCCCGTCCCTTGAAGTCACGTGCTCCCCGGCCTGGGACCTTCCCACAGTCACACAGACCGCGGGGCCCCCTCAGGGTGAAGGGGACAAGGCTGCACACTGGGGACACAGCAGACAGGAGACGGGACGGGGACACTCCTGGGAAACGTCTCGGCCTCAGGGCAGGGTGTGTGAGCCGGGCTGTGAGTGAGGGCCAGGGTCCTGGTGGGTTTCCCAGAGGGGCACCCTGGGCAGGACGTGGGACAGGAGCAGGTGGGGGTCCACCCCGCGGGGACAGGCGCAGGGCCTGGCAGCAAGGCCACCGCACTCCCACCTCCCAGCCCCAGGAGGCAGCCCTGCAGCCAGCACTTCCTGACAGCTGGCCACGCCGCCAGCCCTGCTGCTGCCTCGGACGCAGCCGTACCTGTGCCCCAGAGGAGCAGAAGACACTGAAGATGGTGTGTGCCTCGAGGCCACGGTGGGGCAGCACCTGGCAGGCCATGCCTTGTGGAGCTGGGTTGATGGCCAAGTACAGCTGAGCCTTCCCTAGAAAGCCGTGCTTTGAAGCTGCAGAGAGGACGACGTGGGGGTTACGCCAACAATGACCAGCTTAGAAAACGAGCCACGTGGTCCCCAGGTGTGGTCCCTAGACCAGCAGCACAGGCACCCCCTGGGAACTTGCTAGAACTGTGATTCCTGGGTCCATCCCAGACCTGCAGGACCAGAAAGTGGTGGGGGCAGCGGTCTGTGTCAGCATGCCCTCGGGGGCTCCGACGTACGCGGGGCCAAGGAGCACGCCACGCAGCGTCCAGGGATGTGACACTGGTCACTGACCCTCGCCCTGCGGGGAGGTCGCGGGACGAGACAGACCAGGCCCGTCCCCCTGGGGGGCCAGACAGCAACGTGGCCGGCAGCCACGCACGTCCAGCTGGAGACCCTGCAGAACACGGCCCTCGGACACCGACCTCCCGCAGGACGCGGCCTGCACTCTCCAAAAGCCTCGTCCACAGACACACATCCCCAGAGCTTAGCTGAGTTTGTAGCACTGATTCCATGTTTATTTGGCTTTGACGAACTGTGTTAACACCGTCAAGACTTTCCTTGTGGCCGCCGAGCATTCAACATCAGTGTTCTAAATAGACGTTCTTTAATACGCAAATCTGCTACTCCCCGGGCTTAGACACTGTTTTCCACTTTCTGCTCTTATGAATCACCCAATAATAACATTCTCCTACAGCATTTTTTTTCACTTTGATGTCTTTTCCTTGAGGTAAATTACAAGCGTGAGATACACACATTAACATGTTTAAAACCGTGGCACCGCTGCTGAGCCCTGGCTACGGTCCGGGGCCGGGGTGCTGTGTGCCAGAGACTGTCCCCATGCTATCTTGTTCAACGGTCACACCAACCACGGAAGAGGATCCTCCAGCAGCAGTCAGATCAGCGCATGGGGGCGGCAGGGAAGTCCTCCCAGCAGGAGGGGCACTGAGCGTCTTGGGGCGCGACTCCTGCTGGCTCAGGAAAGGCTCTGGGCTTGTCACAAGCCCCCTGAATCAACCACAGGGAAAACGGGGCCATGGAGGGGCTGGGGTGACAGGAGTGCCCGGGGCCAGTCCTCAGTCCCCCCAGTGCCGACGGTGACCCGTCTGAGTGGGTGTCCCGTCGTCCCTTGGACAAATCTCACAGGCAAGAGAGGCTTCTAGCCAAAGGGCTAAAGGCACGTGTGGAAACTGGGACCCAGGGTTTAGTGGGGGGGGTGGAGGACGTTCAACAGGACGTCAGCAGAGCCGGGAGTTCAAGACAAGACCTGGGGACCTGGCCGGGCCCCACCACCGCGTTTCCGACAGAAGTCGGCCTTGTGTGTTTCACTTGAGAGACAGGAGAGCCCGGAAATGGGCGACGGGCTTCAAGGAGCCAAACGTGCACATCCAACCAGGCCCATCTGCACGTACACACGGTGGAATCCTGTGCGTGTTACGTGGAACACAAAGCCTCTAGAAATGGGCAAAGTGTCTAGAAACTACCCAAAGGGAGATGTCAGACTGTGTCAAGGAAACGGCCGAGGGAACATGGACGCGTGCAGAGGGTAACACGTGGGTTTGCTGAAACAGCACCGGAAACACACAGCACTCGCTGGCTTCCAGGTACACGTGGGACCTGTCGACCACTCTGCCGGGGAGGAGTCTAGTTACGCTGTTGTCCCGGACAAACGAAATACATGTGTAACAGAGAGGCCAACTGCTCAGCCTGGACCCTGATCTGAACGCCACCCGACTGCACAGAGGAGTGGAAGCAGGGAAACACGGCGCACCTCCTCCCACCTCTGATACGTGACACCGGGAAAGTGGGGAAGCCTCAGGACACGCACAAGTGACTGCGATCGCCAGGAAAAACTGCACAGAACCCAAGCCCCCACCGTCCCCAAGCAGGTGGCGGCAGTGTCACCTACCCACAGAGGCTTGCAGGACGTACGTCTCTCCAGGGCTCAGTGAGTACGGCTTGATTGTCACTGTCTGTCCTGTGACCCCTATGGAAAAGGAGGGGCCACAGGGGCACAAGCATCAGGGGACTTGGAAGGAGAGCAGGTCAGACAAAGCCCTCTGCTCAGGTGCCGCCCTCGGTCCCGAGGTGGCAGTAAAACAGGTCAAGTTAGTCCTGCTTTTCCTACCTGCAAATGCCATTACCTGTGTTCTCCCCCTCGTTACAGAGCTCACAGCTCATTGCCGGGCTCCCCTGCCTCCCAGAAGCAACACAGCCCGGGCCAGTGACCCGGTCATACAGGCCACTCAGCAATGAGGGAACGCGGGGGAGACCTCCGCTTATGTATTTCTGAGTGGGTGGATCAGCGCAGGGTGACCTCCTGGTACGATAGAGCTATTTCAAAGCAACACCCAAGTGTCGGCAGGACGCACTTGTGAAGAATTTCTTGCATCTGGGTGACTGTTGACCCCTGGGGGCTGTGGCTTCCTCAGCACACAGAGGTGGACCCTGCGCTGCGTACCATGAAATGGGAGAGACCCAAAGGGCACGACGGGTGACCTGGACCAGGACGGCTCCCCATCACCAACATCACCTGGTCACAGTGTGACACACAGGGTTTCTGCAGAGGGGACAATCGTGTGTGACCACGAACTGGCTGGGAAATCAGCTCCTGCCACGGCTCTTAGGGGCAGCGGCACTGCACTCGGGGTGTGGGGTGACAGTGACACCAGGAAGGCACACAGGACGTGTGCACGGAGGACATGTGCACGGAGGTGTCGGCTCCGTGCTCGGCCCTGTGCCCGTGCCAGATGAGCAGTCCTCCCTTAGGCTGCAAACAGGGCCCCTGGTAGGCCGGCAAGAGCCTCAGCCTGTCATCCACAGAGGGACGAGCGCAGGTAGGAAAGGCACTGTTGTCCCAGTACTTCTCTAGGCAAAGGGGAAGGCACAGCAGAAACTGAGGGGCCAGGACCCAAACGCTGAGAAGCCAGGGTGAAGGGGGCGCTCGTACCAGATGTCGTGTAGCCCTGGAAAACAGCTCGGCCCACCAGGGCCTTGGGCCAGTCGACCAGGAGTGCAGGCCTGGCACCAGCAATGGGGATGAAGGGGCCCAGCAGGTTGTCCCCATCCCCGCGGCTCCCGTCAGCACTGGCACTGGCTCCTGATTCCTGCAGGTGGGTGTTGGTCCCTAGGAAGACGAACCAAGCCCGTGGACAGTTGGAAAAAGTCATAATGCTCTTCTTACAGGGTTAATGGAGAAGTTCAGGGGCTGGGCCCAAACCAGGTCAGTAGCAGTCACTATTCCTACTATGGCTGGACCCTGCTTCTCTGAAGTCCTCACCCCCTAAACACGGGCAGGAAAACGTCACCATCAGACGGCCGGTGGTGCAGCTGCATATTACTTCCTCCCCCCACCACACTGCCTTCTCCCTCCATCACACTCCCTCCTCCCTTCATCACACTCCTCCCTCCCTCCATTGTGCTCCCTCCTCCCTCCATCACACTCCTCCCTCCCTCCATCACACTCCCTCCTCCCTCCATCGTGCTCCCTCCTCCCTCCATCACACTCCCTCCTCCCTCCTTCGTGCTCCCTCCTCTCTCCATCACGCTCCTTCCTCCCTCCATTGTGCTCCCTCCTCCCTCCATCACACTCCTTCCTCCTTCCATCGCACTCCTTCCTCCTTCCATCGCACTCCCTCCTCCCTCCATCGTGCTCCCTCCTCCCTTCATCGCACTCCCTCCTCCCTCCTTCGTGCTCCCTCCTCTCTCCATCACGCTCCTTCCTCCCTCCATTGTGCTCCCTCCTCCCTCCATCACACTCCTTCCTCCTTCCATCGCACTCCTTCCTCCTTCCATCGCACTCCCTCCTCCCTCCATCGCGCTCCCTCCTCCTTCCATCGCGCTCCCTCCTCCCTCCATCACACTCCCTCCTCCTTCCATCGCGCTCCCTCCTCCCTCCATCACACTCCTTCCTCCTTCCATCGCGCTCCCTCCTCCCTCCATCACACTCCTTCCTCCTTCCATCGCACTCCCTCCTCCCTCCATCACACTCCTTCCTCCTTCCATCGCACTCCTTCCTCCTTCCATCGCACTCCCTCCTCCCTCCATCGCGCTCCCTCCTCCTTCCATCACACTCCCTCCTCCCTCCATCACACTCCTTCCTCCTTCCATCGTGCTCCCTCTTTCCTCCATTGTGCTCCCTCTTCCCTCCATTGTGCTCCCTCTTCCCTCCATTGTGCTCCCTCTTCCCTCCATCACACTCCTCCCTCCATCACGCTCCCTCCTCCCTCCATCACGCTCCCTCCATCGTGCTCCCTCCTCCCTCCATCGTGCTCCCTCCTCCCTCCATCACACTCCCTCCATCACACTCCTCCCTCCCTCCATCGTGCTCCCTCTTTCCTCCATCGCGCTCCCTCCTCCCTCCATCGCGCTCCCTCTTTCCTCCATCGCGCTCCCTCTTTCCTCCATCGCGCTCCCTCCTCCCTCCATCATGCTCCCTCTTTCCTCCATCGCGCTCCCTCCTCCCTCCATCGCGCTCCCTCTTTCCTCCATCGCGCTCCCTCCTCCCTCCATCATGCTCCCTCTTTCCTCCATCGCGCTCCCTCCTCCCTCCATCGCGCTCCCTCTTTCCTCCATCGCGCTCCCTCCTCCCTCCATCGTGCTCCCTCCTCCCTCCATCGTGCTCCCTCCTCCCTCCATCGCGCTCCCTCCTCCCTCCATCGTGCTCCCTCCTCCCTCCATCGTGCTCCCTCCTCTCCTCCCTCCATCGCGCTCCCTCCTCCCTCCATCGCGCTCCCTCCTCCCTCCATCGTGCTCCCTCCTCCCTCCATCGTGCTCCCTCCTCTCCTCCCTCCATCGCGCTCCCTCCTCCCTCCATCGCGCTCCCTCCTCCCTCCATCGTGCTCCCTCCTCTCCTCCCTCCATCGCGCTCCCTCCTCCCTCCATCGCGCTCCCTCCTCCCTCCATCGCGCTCCCTCCTCCCTCCATCACACTTCCTCCTCCCTCCATTGCACTCCCTCCTCCCTCCATCGTGCTCCCTCCTCCCTCCATCGTGCTCCCTCCTCTCCTCCCTCCATCGCGCTCCCTCCTCCCTCCATCGTGCTCCCTCCTCCCTCCATCGCGCTCCCTCCTCCCTCCATCACACTCCCTCCTCCCTCCATTGCGCTCCCTCCTCCCTCCATCACACTCCTTCCTCCTTTCACCAAGTCAGCACACGTCCATTCTGGCCCGCCAAGCCTAGGGACTAGTCTACTGGAGACATAGCAATAGCCTAGAGCAAGAATCCTGCCAGCCGTCAGAACATCCACGGTGAGCGAATGGAAAAACACACGAGAATACACTACACAAGCCCTGTAAAGCCAGGTAAGGGCCCTGGAGACAGACAAAGCAGGACCTGCACACAGGTGGGGCTGGGAGGACCCTGGGGAGAGGCGCAGAAGGAGACTTGAATGAACTGTTACAAGAAACTGCTCAGGAACAATCTGGATGTGGCTGGAGGGAGTAAAGGGGGGAGGGGGAGACGAGTCAGGAGGAACCGGGGGACCCTCAGGTCCCACTGTCACCCCAAGTGTGGGGGGCTATCGGAGGGACAGGTCAGGGCTGTGACAGTCTGGCTTGCGGTCCCGAAGGTGCCACCTCTGGGTCGTGCAGTGAGTGACTGGGCAGCGAGACTGGAGGCAGAGACACAGTCCGGGCAGGAGAGCAGGCAGGAGCCTGTTTGGGGTGCTAACCAGACTGCAGAGAAAGGCCCCGGAAACCAGACGGGTTTCCACCCATAGAGAAACCCCTCCCTGGTCAGTATTCATTCGCTAAATAAATCCTCCCTGGTTATCCAACTACTCACTACTCAGTACGCGTCTGTAACACACTCAGTGACCACACGCCAGGCACTGTGACAGCTCTGGGGACACGTGTGTAAACTTGTCATGCAGACTTTCCTTGAAGCTCTCAGAGCAGGGCAAACAGCCACAGCAAGAGTCCTTTAAACAGGTAAGAAGACACGCACGGGGCTGCTGGTGGGGTCACACGACCAGACGAGGGTCTCCCCAGAGAGGAGACTCAAAGGTGACCAGAAAGGAGGGCACTCTCCCAGAGAACTTGGGAAGGACACCGAGGGAGGCCTTTCCAGCAGATGACACCCAGGGGCCAGGGCGTGGGAGGGGGAGTGGCTGCCGGGCCAGGGCTGGGGGGCCAACTGGTGTTTGGGGGGAGCTGAAATGCCACCACCCACACACTGGAAATGAGGGTTCAGCCAGACTGAGCCCCGCAAAGGGGCATGTACGTCCCCTTTGCTTGAAGTGAGGGAGTCGTGTGGGAATCCAGGTTTCAGCAACGCGAGTGGCGGGCACACCGGCCTGAAGGCCGGGCCCAGGCTCCGGGAAGGAGGAAGCCGCCACTCAGTCACCTGGTCTCCTTCCTGTGGATGGTGCTGCTTCTTGGAAGTCGCTGTAATAGGCTTCAAAGTCTGCACGAAAGGACAACCAGAACATCTTGTGTAAGCACAAACACCCCTGGAATTCATCCTGATTCCCAATGGATCGCAAACGTCACCCTTGGTCTATTGCTGTGGGGACACAGAACCCCTCAGAGGCAGTGGGGACAGCATCACGGCCGCAGGGAGTCAGGAGTCACTGGCCCTGGCCACAAGGAGACTGGAGTCCTGAGCAGCCGGTTATCAGTGGGGACCAACGCCCAGGGCTCTCCTCGCAGGAGCTCTCACTGTTCTTCCAGGGGACACACCTCACTCTTTTCTCGTAGGAAAGAAATGGACATAAGAGCGTCCTGCTGCCAGTGTCACTTTTCTGCCCCCACGGAGCTTCTCTCCTAAAGTTTGAGGGACTCACAGAGGCACCCCCACCCGCTAACCTGAGGCTCAGAGCCCTGGGTGTGGCAGCCTTTGCCAGGGCACAGGGCACGAGAAGAACTGTCACCTGAATACGAGCAGCCACATGAAATGGCGTCACGGGGGAGGGACAACTTTTATCCCTAACAATGAACTTCTCTCTCCAGTTTTAGGCTCAAAAATAGTTTCTGTCCAACCTGAAAACCAGCAGTAAAGGGACCCGGTGGTCCTTAGGGAGGAGAGGAAGATGGGGAAGCGACGTGCCCAGAAGGCTTATGCAGCCCCGACTGTGGAGCCGTCCAGGTCGCACTCGGGTGGGGTGAGCTGAGGGCCACGCAGGGACGTCACACCTAGCCCAGGCAGCACTGACCTGGGGCCTCAGAAGCTGGGCTGCCCCCTGAGGGGCTGGGCCCTGGGCCTGCAGTGTCACCTGCAGGGGGGGCACGGTGCAGGGTGGCCGTGGAGTCCACGGAGGTTCTTGCCGTGGTGGGAAGGTCAGGCCATCTGCGGGTCTGTGGCCACGGCTCCCTTGAGGACGGCGTGGACGTGACATGGGGAAGTGTCCTGCTTGGCCCCGGGGACAGTGCAGCAGACTCTGATGACCCCAAAACGGCCCCAAGACTAGAGGAGCCCAGCAGCCCCATGGTCCTACAAAAGGGAACTGAAACAAAGACTTCAGTGTTAAAAATCTGGACGAAAAAGGACGATTTGATTTTGAAAGTGTACAGATTACATAAGCATGTTCTGTTTTAAACAAGCCTGGCGTCCATTCGTAAACTGCACTTGGGAGGCAGGCAGGGAGCAGACAGACGTATGGACGTAGGACACGGGCTCACCTGACCATTCCACCCGCCACTCGCCTTCCCCGAGCCCCCAAGCCCTCTGCACCCCGGCAGGGGCTGTGCACGCACATTCTAGAAAAGATCTGGGCTCGTAGAGCTTCTCCTAATCCTTCCCTGTCCATCAGGGTCTGTGCAGCAATTCTACACAGAGTGGGTGGGATTTCTGAGAGAACGAGCAGCAGAGAACACATTGCAAGGACATAGAAAGTGACGTCACAGCGCACTGAGCTTTCACTTTCCACCACGGCAGTCAGGTTCTGTGACCACAGGGCTGAGCTGCCGCAGTGCAGGGACAAGCATTGCTGGGCGTAAGTGGAACCACTGCCGTGTCACTCAGCCCATGACATGTTGGGCACAGGCTTCGATTCAGACAAAACCATCCACCTAACAAACATGGGAGGGCCACCCTGCGAAGACGGCATGATGGCCTCCCTGTCTTCACGTCCCTTCAGCACTGAGGCCGGCCAGGCGCAGAGCTCCCCGCACGGAAGCTTCATGCGGCCCTACTGAGTGGAGAAACGCAAGGACATGGAGAGACTCTGAGGCTTGGCCAGCTTCTGTGCAAGACGCCAGCGGAGCCAGCTCAGAAATAAAAGGCCGTCTCTCAGCTGTTCAGAGCGAGCCCTCATCACAGATGTCACCAGGGACAGCTCCATCTGCCCAGGTCCAAACCCAGGAGCCCAGACACCTCCAGGCCGCACGCTGTCACTGAGCCCGGCATGCATGCAGAGGACAAGCATGGCCGGAGGGACGAGGCCCTGGAGAGCGGGTACAGCACACGTCACTTCCAGCAGCTTCCTGTACTGCTAACCCAGTAACAGTGCTTCAGCGAACACTGGGTCCAGCCTGCACACAGCGACCAGGCTGATGGGGGCTCTTTCCTCTGCTGTCACCACACGAGGATAAGAGCAGGAGGGGCAAGGGACACAGTCAATGACGCCAACACCAGACACACTGGTTCAAATGAACTACATTTTGCAAGTTTTTAGCAATCTCAAAATCACTCTGTTTCCTGAATCCACAAAATTAAGCAACAATCATCTTTACCTTCCACACAGTTCTTTTCTGTTGCGTTGACTAAAAAGAGATCCCAGGAGTAAGAGGGACCCACTGTGTCCCCACAGCCTGCACACTCGGCTCGAAGAGAAAGCTCCTCGTTCCAGTTCACAAAGACGTCTCTGAAGTGGACCCAGGAGATGTGGACGAATCTGGAACGTGCAAACTTGGTCTGAGACCTTCGGAAGACAACCTGGGGCTGCCTGGCTGCGTTCACTCGGGGTAGCCATGTTCAGATCTCCGGGCCTTTACTTGTGACCCAATAGCAGAGTCACAGCTGACTCGACTGAGTACCCACGGGCTGGCCCAGCCTGCATCGAGCTCCTCCGAGCAAGACTTCGTCTGACACCACCGTTTCCCAGGTGGCAAACACACCAGCACACCCCACAAAGCTCAGAGAGGCTGTGCCACTTCCTCAGGTCACACAGAGGCAAGGGGAGAGCCAGGACTGGGCCCCTGAAGGGCTCTGGCCAGGCTATGCACACTGCTCTCCTGGGAGCTCCATTTTTCCCGCACAGTGAGGCCTGAATCCGCTACAAACCCACGGTCACCTGGACCCTCGTGACGGCACGCAGGCTCCCCATTCCCGCAGGACTCAGGGTGCTCACAGGAAAGGGGCCGCCTGCCCTGTGGCCCCACAGCCCACCCACAGACCCCGCCCCGCACCTCCTAACTCCTTCTCTAGTCTCGCTTGCTGATTGTGCTCTCCAAAGTGCATCTTGTAGACTGTGGTTCTTTAGGACCACACGGGCTTCTGGGATTGCTGCCTTGGGCCTCACTCAGCGGTTTCTTTCCTGCGGGACCTGGGGAGACGCTGAGTGGGTGTGTGCTGCGGGCATTTCCCACGTGAAGGCCCCTCTCCCTGCACACAGGAGGCACGGCCCATGGGCCCACGAGGGTCCTCTCCTGGTGCCGGCCACAGGTGTGTGTGTCTGCGTGTGTGTGTCTGAGTGTGTGTGTCTGCGTGTGCATGCCTTCGCGCAGGGTGTGTGCGTGTGCGGTGGGGATGAGAGTGGACACGGGCAAGGAGAGGCCCATCTGGCCCCGCACCTCCCAGGACATTGTCACACAGGCTCAAATAATTCCTGACAGGTGTTCATTCAATAACTTTAGTGCGTGGTGAATGAATATCTTAAAATAAATTCTGTCATTATTTTGTGAGAAACAGAATTATACAGTGCCTGGTATTTTTAGACTAGAAGTGTCTAATTTACTGAACATATTATTTAAATTCGGCCCCAACATCTCTAGCCCTGTACTGGCAGGTCTTTGCTCTTAGTATACACCGATATTAGTAAAGCGCACGGGGCCTGGGTCATGTGGCCTCGCAGAAGCCCTGCACAGCACCGGTGACATGGCCCATGCTTGTCTACCGAGGCTTAGTTTCCACAGCTTCACACCTGAAACCCTGGATCCCAATCAAGGGGGTCTCTCAGAGCAGCTTTGCTGACTTCAGAGGCACAACTCACGCCCGATTCTTGAGGACACCCTCTTTCCTGTTTGCTTCCTCCTCCAGGAAGCCTTCTGGAACTCATCCAGCCCACGCTGCTACCACGAGTTGTTTTATACACAAGACCATAGTAACTACCCAGACCCCTTGCAGGGTCCAGTGATGGATGCAGCCCTGCCCGCCCCAGGCCTTTCAGACGTCCTGCAGAGCTGTGGTCACTGGTGTCCAGCTCACCCCAGCCCCCATGTGGGGGACAGAGCAGCTGCAGCACATGTCAGCCTGCGTGCAGTGTCTGGAGCTGTGTGTGGCCCTCGGGTGCTATTCTAACCTCTGCATTGTGGGGTTTTGGTTTGTGGTCACAGCAGTGCCGTGTTCCCTCTACCCTGCCTACTCTGGACGTCACAACTCAGCTGACGTGGACCTCCCATGTGGGAGGTGGCACCTGGCGGCCAAGGGCAGGGCCCCTGAAATGTTTTGCCTCCCTCTGGCGTCAGCCCCAAGCCCTGGAGCCATCCCATCTCGGGGTGGTTGCTCTGACGGGAGGGATGCCTCCCACTCAGGGCCCCCATTGTCAAAGCAGAGGGGATCCGGTGCCTGAACCCATCTCCTGTGTACACAGCAGGTTTCTTTGCGGGCGTGAAGCATGGAGGACAAAGTCCCAGACCCGCCTGGTGGGGGTGGCGGGACAGGTGGTACCTGAGCGATGAGTCAGGGCGGGTGGACAAAAACACCTGCGCCTCTGAAGAGTTCCGGCCGTCACTGGAAACTGTCAGCGTCACGAGAAACTGGTCATAGCCGCCACTGAGAGAGAGCGCTGCGAAGGAGAGGATGGGGGCCCCGACGTCCAGGCTGTGTGGAGAGGGCCCAGTGAAGCAGGGGCCCCTGGGGCTGCCAGCTGGGGTGCACGTCCAGTAGTACCTGTGGGGGAAGCCACTTGAGGGCTGAGCGCACCTGCTCTGGTCAAGTATGTGACCAGTGTCACTATGCGGGCTTTTCTGGGGGCTGCAGGGGAGTGAGCGGACAGTTTCTGTGGAGGATGCGTGCTCCAGGTTACTGGTGTGTGTACGGTGTCCAGGGGACTTGTGTGTCCAAGGCCATTGGTGGTGTCCGGGGGAGATTGGTGCTCAAGGTCAGTGGAGTGTGGACAGTGTCCACGTCAGGACACTGGGTCAGGCCGCCCAGGGAGGGTGCGGGTGCAGAAAAGGAGCCTGAGCCAGGGGCCTCCGACCCTGAGGGACACACACAGTGATGAGCAACACCCGGAAATGCAGCCTCCCACACAGCAAAGCCCTGCACAGCCCAAGTGTTTTCATACAAAATAACATGTTTGCTATGGACTAAATGTCTGTGTCCGCCCCCCAAATTCCTATGTTGAAATCCTAACCCCTCAAGGTGACAGTGCCAGGAGGTGGGGCCTCTGGGGTGAGTAGGTCATGAGGGTGGGGCCTCCGTGATGGATTCGTGCCCTTAGAAAAGAGACCCTACAGAGGGCCCTGGCCCTCCCCCGTGTGAGGACTCCGCGGGAAGACGGCGGCTGTGAGCCAGGAGCAGCCCAGCAGACGCTGAACCTGCCGGCACCTTGAGCTTGGACTCCCAGCCTCCAGAGTGTGAGGAAGAAATGTCTGACGCTTCTAAGCCCCGTCGGTGTGGTGACACCGTGGCCTCAACACACTGAGACACTACTTAAACCTCATGTTTAAATATATCATACTTTAAATACCAGCGTATACGTCCACTCACGTTTTATTTCCACCCCTTTCCCTCCCTTATATTTTGATCCTAAATGAAATATTAATTCGACTAATGAAAGTTAAGACACTTAAAACAGTTTAAATTATTACGGCAGAATTCTCACACCAGCTCCCCAGAGGTGACTCTGGGGGGGAGGAGGATGAAGAGAAGGGCCGGGCTGAGGAGGAGTCGTCGCAAGGCCCTCGGTGCTCACCTGAGCGCGGCCCCAGGCCTGTCTGGGTCGAAGGACAGGGTCCCCGTGAGCACGACGGTGGACGACGGTGTCCTGGGGACGAGCAGGTGCGTGCCCTCGGAGATCACGCTGACGGGGTCCCTGGCTCGCACCTCCACCCCCACGCAGTGGTTACTGTACACAATACTGCCTTCCACCTGCACCTACAACATGACGACAAGGGACGTCACAGGGGCTGGCAGGGTACTCACCGGAGCCGGACACTCGTCTTAGAGTTAAAGGGAAACTGGTGAGTCCAAGTGCATTGTCAGCTCCAACAAGAGGCTCCAGGTACTGCACAGAAAGCCTTATTTTCAACCCCAGCCAGTCACCTTTGTCAAAATAAACATCCTACTGGGTGCTCAGGGAGACAACATGGCAGGAGTTAATGAGAGCAGGAGCACTTTCCTTTGGAGTGTGCATCTCACAGCTGGGCTCCCTGGGTCCCCGACCTCAGGGACACCTCGAGGGGTGACACCTGCCTGCACACACGCACGGCCTCTAAACCTGCCGCCGCAGCAAGTTTCCCGTGGTTGTAGATTTTGTTGAGCTTACCTTTGCTGAAGCTTCCTTTCTAACCCTCAAACACACATGGACTAAAGGAAAGGTAACTGAAGTTGAACACAACTCCCTTCTCTGGACAGAACTGGCCTGGCTCTTGCTCACAGGCTGCTGGGAAGTACGAGTCTGCTTGTGCAAGTGGCCGTGTAAGCCGCCAGCCCACCTTGGCCAGTGCAGTGTAGTTCCCGGGCTCCAGGAAGTAGGCTGGGACAGTGATGGTCCGCCTGTGAGTGCCGACGGCAGGGGGCAGGGGTACCTGCAGCCCTGCACGGTCCTGGAAGCTCCAGGTGTAGGACAGGCCTCGGGAGATGTCACAGACAATGGCGGCTTCAAAGGTCACTGCCAGCATCACAGGCTGAGACCGCCACACCTGTGTATTAAGAGAACGATGTCTCATTAAACTCCCATTGTGCCAAAACAAATACTACATCCATCTTACAGAGAAAAGTCAAAAGTCAAAATATAAAAGCAATGAGAACAAAGAATAAATATTTATCCTCATGATGAGGAAAAACCCTTCTAAAGTGTAAAATTCATGGGAAAGTATCAAAGGAAAACGTTAATAGATTCGCTTACATAAAATCTTAAACTTCTGAATGTCAAAAATATAAATAATTTTAAAAAGCAATCAACAGAGAAAAAGGAAAATCATTTGCAAAATCCATGACAGTTTAACACCTTAAAATCAATAGGAAATTTTCAAAGTCTCCAAGAGAAAGCCAAGCAAAGACATGAACAGGCAAATCAACAATATAAATTGTTACCTCATTGTATGGTTTTGATGATAGAATCAGGTAAATGTTTTATATGTTCAAAGTTTAAAGTAAAGCAAAAAAAACCCCAAGACAACACACTAATTTCTGATAGTTGCAAACAAACTGAAACAAAGGAATGTAACCGCATTTCAGACAAGTAACAGGGGAAAGCGATATCGGAAGTGACTTTAATAGTATTTTGAGGCTATATTCTGAGGGCAAAAAGAACTACAGAGAAATCTGAAAGCTCCCTGAGAAGGTTTATTTCTGGTGGTGATATTGGTGCTGTTGCTCTCAAAGTATTTTACACATTTATTAGCAAAATTGCTAACAAATAGTTGCAGAGGTGAAGCCGCTGTCAGGTGGGGCAGAAGCCACCGGATGAGCCCGGAGTCCCTCTGCCCGAAAGAAGCCCCTGGGAGCATTGAAAGATACTGTCTACACCTGAGTGACAGGAACCAAATGTCACGCAGTGTCATCGTCCGGGGGACACAGGGTGCCGACAGGGCTGCCAAGGCGACGACGGGGCCCCCTGGAGGATTTTACATGAAGCGCTGCCATGAACAGTGGGGAGGGAAGAGCTTGCAGGGACACAGGCTTTTAACACCTACTAGTGTTTGTTACCAATGGAATTTGGCTTTGGCTTTAAGTGATTTTTGTGACGCTTTCAATTGCTTTTAAGACATTTTTTATTGTTCTACTCTGAATATGAAACCATTCCGGCATTTGTCACACAACTGGCCAGATTTATGAGTTACAACAAACTTTAACACTGAGAAGTCCGTTTTTAACCCACGGATGACTAACAATCACACTAAATTATGACACGCTCAGGGGGATGAGAACTGGTTCTGAGACGGTGACAGGTGAGTTTAGCTCCCTTATGTCCTTGGAGCACTTTGACTCTGAAAAGAAATAAAAATCGACCCTATTTTTTGTAACCCATAGTAGGTGCTCAACACGGAACTGAGCATTTCTGTGGATTTTGATATCACATAGACTCAAACATCGATTTCTCCCGGAAATGCTACGGTTCTTTGCACAAGCAATTTTTAATAACCTCAAAGCGGAGTGAGCTGACCACCAGAGAAATGGAGGTGAATAAAGGGTGGATTCCAAGGCCAGAAACACTTCTGCCTCCCTCCCCCTCCACCCTCCTCTCCTTCCCTCCTCCCCCCCCCCCCACCCTTCCAGAATCCCTCACTCTCGCTCTCTGTGCCAAATGCAAGGGAGAAACTGGACAAAGCCTGGCTTCATCCCCAGAGCTCGCGTTCCCGGCGCTGGTTCCCGGGGGAAGCGCTGCCACACACCTGGTAAGTGAGCCCCAGGCCCCTACCTGCACCTTGGCGGGCCCCATGTTCTTCACCGGGGGCGGCTGGCAGGGCTCCTGCACGATGAAAAGGTGCTTTTTTAGGGAGGAAGCGCTGATGTTGTTCAAGGCCAGGACCTGCACCGTGAACTCCCCTTCCCTGAGGGTGACAAGGCACAGACCCTGACTGACGCGTGAGTCACTCCACCCTTCTCACAGCTGTCCCCCTACGTAAGCACAGGCTCTGATGGCCGGACAGCCCGTGAATGAGGAGAGGACACTCGGTCATGACCGACTCCCAGGGGCCATTTGTCGCCCAGTTAATAGACCCCCTGCCCAACAAGCACAGGTCAGGGCAGAGACCCGACCCCCCAGTGCTGTCACCTGCTATATGAAAAACCACCAGCCAAATGGGGACACACGCATCCCTCCTGGGGAGCCCTGGCGGCAGCCATCACCTGGCTCCTCTGTCCCCCATATAAGGGGCACCCTCACCCGTGACTGAATATCTGTGAGCATGACCTTTCCGTTCTGTTCTCTGCCCCAGGGATCAGTTCTCCTGCAAACCCAGGGGCACAGGACAGACCCCAGGGCCTGGAGATGAGATGGGGGTGGAGCAGAGGGACCTGGGTTGTTGGGGGGTGGAGGGGCCCAGCCTGGGGAGGGGGATAGAGGGGCCTGGGCTGCGTGCACAGGCCGCCCCTGGCCAAGCAGGTCCTGTCCAACTAAGGAAACACACGCTTGCTTTGCAAATGATGCAAATGGACAATCATTCAGGACTGCTGGATTTGCAACAGCACAGCCCCCGTCAGAGGCCCAGCCCTGGAGCATGTGAGAACATGTGGCCTGCGGTCCTAGAGGCCCTGCCGACGGGCGCGCATTACCTATGGTAGACGTGGCTGGCGGAGCTGCCTCCCAGGCCTCCTGCGCCGTCCCCAAAATCCCACAGGTAAGCGACATCGCTGCCAAAGTTGAGTCTGCACTGAAAGGTCACAGTGGTGTTCACCAGGGCCGAGGAGGGGGCCGTTAGCCGGCTGGGGACGACCCTCCGCTGCACCCAGATGTGATGGGGCTCCGAGACCACGCTGCTCATGCCGTTGGAAGCCTGGACCACCACGTGGTACCTGTGAGGTGGGCCGGAGCCCAGTGAGAGCGACAAGCTGCTCGTTACTTCCAGGAAAGCCAGCGGCTGGCACCTAATCTGTAGGGATTATCACAGCAGCCAGGGGTTTCCATGTCACCGCTTCACGAGATAATGCAGCTCTCAGAGCAGCACTGTCACCCTTCCTTAGGAGAATTTGCTGAGGCCACGATGGCAGCGGGACGGCATCTGAACTGGGACTGTCTGGTTCCAAAGCCCCCCACCCCCCGCCCCCTGACGTCGTTCAGAGGGGGAATCCCGCTTCCTTTTGGGGGCTCAATTCAGGACGTGCTGGGTGACAGTGAGTGCAGATGTGACTCCCAACTTGCTTGGTGCTAGCACACTGGCGCCAGACTGCTGAGGCTGTGTCACGGGCAGCCAGGCGGGGTGAGGACCATGTACGCACCACTGGGGGACGCCAAGTCTCCTCCTGATGCTTCTGGAAGTCGTCTTCACGGGTGGCTCTCCTCCAAAGTACCACGCAAACTCCAGGGCACTGGTTTCCTTGGTAACAGCTACAAAAGCGATGTCGGTGTCGGTGGCAAACACCGTCCCGTTTGTGTAGACAAACACGGCTGTGATGAAGGAAATGGAGGCAAGGAGCTTCAGCCCCCAGGGCTGGGACCACCCAGGGCAGTGGTGTCCTCGCCATCCCCTGAGCAGGGAAATGGGCCAGGTGGGAGGCGACTGGGGCCCATGCTCATCAAGTGACACGGCCACCTCCTCTGGAATGTACAGGGGAGCTGGCGGGTGATTCTGCATAGCACCCCCTTCTCATGCCTTTAGGTGGAAGCCGTAAGGCCTGTGCTTCTAGAAAAGCCCAGAACGGACTGCAGGTGAACAAGAGCTTGGTCAAGGGCAAGTGGGGTCTTGGTCGAGCTGCCACAGAAGCTGCATCGTCGGTGGCCTTTGTGACCTCGACCAACTGCGAGAAGGTCTCGTTAAATCTTGAAGTAGAAGAAACACGTACGCTGCAGCTGGTACCGAACGGTCACGCTGGCCCAGGCCTGGACGTCACCCACGAGAGTGTGGGAGGTAAAGGACACGTTGTAGTAGGAAACGGATGGAAAATGGTGTGTGAGGACAGTGCCTGGAATGGAAAAAAGGTTTGGAAAAACAGTCCCAACCTGGTGCATTCATCTCACACAACACATAGTGATATTTTGCACTTTTTTAGTTCCCTCTTTGAATTCCAATTTGAAGCACATATTTGGAATCAGACCTGGGAAATATGAACTTTGTCACAAAACTTCTCTCATTAGAATGTTGTCTAAGTGTCTTCTCTCTCTCTCTCTCTCTCTCTCTCTCTCCATACACAGTAAGTACATTCATTCCTTTGAAATATGCTTATTACCTCTGCAGGTGGCCTGTTCTTACAGCATCTCTCCAGTGTGCACACTAAGCAGCTTAAACAGGGTCCACGGGTAACTTTGGGCTCTGAAGCCTCTGAAGTGTAATGCAGAATGGTGCACGTCCGTGCACACAGGCACAGTCACACACGAGCACACGGGCACACACGTATGTATGTACCAAGGGAACATACCACGTATCTTGTCAGATTCTAGAGGGGACCCGGGTGTCTAGAAGATTGAAAACAGCTCATAGATCAGAAAGGGATATTAAGAAAGAAGGCAGGTTTGTTTTGCAAACATTACTGTTGTTGTGCTGTGTAGCTTTTATAATAACGTGCCCGTGTATGCGTTACAGAGCAGTGTGGGCTTTTGCTCTGTGTCAGCGCATGACAATTTCTGGAGAGCAAATACCCTGCGGAGAGGAGTGACCTCATGGAAGCCAACTGCCCCCCGAGGCGCCCTGTCCCCCGCGGCTCCACACAATGACCTGCCCAGGAACCTCCGTCAGCCTCGTCCTCCTCCGGGCGCCTCATGTCCTAGCTCACAGTTCTCTGTGGGTCTCAGTGTCTCCCTGATCACAAATGCCGCGGACTCGGACTCGGGCTTTGTGTGGCTGCCTGTGCGTGTCCCCTCAGGGCACAGCAATGCACAATACCCGTCCTCTGAAGGAGGGAAGAGTGGACGAAGGCGCGGAGCTGCTACAAAACGGATGGGACAGCCGGCAGGCAGCCCTGTACACCGGGGCGGCCGCCCACGCAGCCTCACCTTGGCCATCTGCCTGCGAGCCGCCAAAGGCCAACACTTCACTGTCGTGGACGCTGCTGGAGTTCACGAACACGGCCGCAGCTGCTTGGCCCACATGCACATAGTAGGGCCCCAGCTCCAGCTCAGTTCCACGCCGCTCGTTATAAAGAGCTGCCCTGAGCACGTGGACGCCTTCTGCAGGGAAGAGAACGGCAGTTTGATGCTGTTCCAAGCTCACAGATGTTTGTCATGTGGGCTGCTTGCGACAGGCTGACGGACTCGGGAACTGGTACCGACGCAGGGCCACTGTGGGCATGCGAGGCTGCAGGCACCCGGGCCCCACGCCCTGGCAGCATGTGCCCTCAAGCTCTTCCTAGTAACTTGTTCTAACGAGGCTGCTGCGTTTTCCTTTTGCCCTGAGAACTACGTGGCCAGTCCCACGCACTGGGAAATGGTCACAAGAACGAACACACATCGGTCCTCCCACAGCTGAGCAAATGTCACATGGGAGTATATTAAAGAAACACTACGGCAGGTAACAAAAACGGCCGCGGATCTTCCCGTTTTCACCCCGGTGCCTTGGCTACAGTGTGACCTTCCAGGCCCTCCCACTCCGTGGGTGCGCCTCCCTCTCCAGCCCTGGAATTGGCGCCGGCTTTGGCCCACGGGCCTGCACACCTGGGCTGCTCTCCCTTGTCTTGGGAGCCCGCACTGCTCCATGGGAAGAAGCCAGCCTACCTGCTAAGTGACGAGGGACATGTGACTGATACCCCATCGCCTTGGCCAACAGCCAGCCGCCCTCCAGGAGCAGTGCCCTCAGGGACAGGAGCCCGTCGGAGGCCGGCTCAGACCCGAGAACTCCTAGCAGAACCGGGGGCTTAAGGACCAGGCAGAAGGAACGGCTGTGCCTGGCCACTGACCACAGGACGTGGGCTTCCTCCCCGGGGCTCCTCACTGCCAGCCTCCTCATCCCCAGACCTCAGCACAAACCCCTGAAGACGCGTGGGGAGTGTCACCAAATCTGCCAAGTTTTGCAGAATGGAAAACCGAGCCCACAGGCTTTAGTCAATGGCTTCAGTATCCCTGTGCAGGAGGCAACTCTGTAAAGTCAGCAGTGTGACCTCAGGTCTCAGCCCACCTCTCCCGGCCTCGCCCACGGCTCCTGTGAGTGGCGGTGGCTCTGGCTACCCCAACGGGAGGACCAGTGGGAGGGAGCTCAGGACGGCGGCCACAGCACGGTTCCCGGCCTCCACGCCAGGACGGGAGAGACACACAGGGGTCGAGGGCCTCCTGCCGACCCCACGGTCTCACCCTCGCCAGCATTTCCTGCCATGTCCCTAAAGCTGAACGTGTGCGCGTACCTTTCCTGTACCGGTGGTAGACGGTAACGGCCACTTCCTCAGACACACAGCGGATCCTCACTTGGACCCCGGAACTGTCCCCGAAATCCATCCGCAGACACAGAGCCCCTTCGGGAGCCATCTGAACCCGGAATCCCAGACTCAGAGGTACCGGAGGGCCAGCCCGTAAGCGACAGGTGACAGGAGGCACGTCACCAGGACCTTGAACTGGGATGGGTCCAGGACGACACTGAGGGAAGGGACAGAGCGGCCAGCAGCCAGACTGGGACGTGGAGAGGCCGTGGGGGTGGCGAGGTCCAGGAGCCAGGCTGCGGGAGCTGCTGGGGAGAGCAGGAGCTTCAGATCTCACACGTCTGACAAATCCCAGGGCCATGTCACCAGAAGGCCCGGGTGGCAGGAGGGAGCTCCCCTCTCCGGAGGCAATTCAGCCGAAAGCAAGGGTTTGGGACCTGGTGACAGAGCCACTTTCAATGCTCTCAGAGTGGGGTCCCGGGGCAGCAGGACCAGCAACACCGGGAGAGAGGCAAGTTCTCGGGGGTCACCTCGGGCCTGAGTCACCCAACCTCTAGTCACCTGGGCCCCCATGTCAGAAGGGGTGGGGCCAGCAAGCCCCCAGGAGACTGAGGTAAAACCTGAGAACCACTGCGGGAGCTCTGGCTGCATTGGTCACAGTGATAATGTATTTTCCCTCATGGCTGAAGTAATGGGCACACAAGGTGTGTTCCCCAGAAGTCACCACCTCTGACGATTTTGTGGGAATGCTAGCGTGGGGCAGCGGCTGTCATGTCTCCGTGCAGCAGTGTCTGCTGTGAGCAAGCTGGGGAGTCGGGAGTGGTCTGGACAACTGGACCTCCCGCCCCCAGTGGCACAGGACTTCCCTGATGGTCATCGACCTGTTGAGAGCTGTTCTGGGTGGTGCTGATGGTGGCCAATGGGCAGCATAAACCAAGGACAGAAAACCTCCGAGCAGACACGGGACACTCCCGTGGTCGTGGAACAAGATTACGGGTCTTAATGGCCATCTCCACGCCCCGGGTGGCCCTCCACTGGACGCCCTGTGCAGGTCCCATCAGAAACACACACAGGCAGGCAAATCTCCAGTCTGCACACGTGACCCACATGGCAGACAAAGGACAGCAAGGGACACGGGACTCGGGTGGGAAGGCGGCACCTGCAGGGCCCAGGGCCTTGTGACTAGAAAGCAGTGGCCACAGCCGCTGCAGTGACAAGGAAGACACTCGCTGGGCACGGCTCCTGAATCCAGGGAGTCCCCTAGAGGGGACACTGGCCTCCACACCACCCTCACCCTACCTGCTGGGCAAAAGGGCAGGCTGTGACATCAGGATGCTGGCCTGAGCCGATGCGGCCGCCTCGATGGGGGCCCCCGTGGTGACAGTGGCAGGTGTGACATCAGTCCTGGCAAGCAGCTCCGGGGCCACGTCCTCTGCAAAGCACAGCAGTCCCGTGGCACAGGAGGGGGTCTCTACCACCAGGCTGCATGGCCCGGCAGGACACGTGCACTGGAATTGAGGTTGAACGCCAGTGAGGGTGGTGACAGGGCCCAGGGTGGCAGCGGCACTGCTGTCCCCACGGTCAGACGGCTCCCGCACTCGGGTGGGTCCCGGGACTCGGCCCTGCAGCGGCGTGAAGCTGGAGGAGGGAGACCTACCTCCCAGCACAGCAGTCAAGACAGCGCCCAGCTGGCGCCAGAGGGAGTGACAGGGCAGGCTCCGCAGGACTCTGGGGACTGGAGTGGTCAGTCCCTGCTGCCCCCACCCCACCCCAGGCTCAGCCAATAGAAAGCGAGCCATTCTATACGCTCAGCAATAAAGCAACGCTCACAGCTGAAAGATGCCGCTTTTTCAGACATAAAAAATCAAGTGCACTTCCCCTTATCGTGGAGATGAATTTCAGTCGTGCTTTCGGGCTGCCCTGCCGTGTCCACAGGACCGGAAGTTCCCACATGGTCCCCCAGGCCAACAGCCACCTGCACCCACCATACACCCACCTGCAGCAGCTCGCGGGAGGCACCACTCGCTCCCCCAGCTGCACACGGCGGTTGGCGACGGCGGCCGGGGCCACTGCTGCTCCGGAAGCTCGCAGGTATAATGGGAGCTTCCCGGGGGTTCCTGAGTACGAGGGGAAGGCAGAGCGGGGAGGCGGGCAGCATGTCACCACGTGGGGAAGGGTGGCTGCGTGCCCCCGGCTTTGCCCAATGTGGGGGTGCCATCATTTCCACCTGCGGCTCTTTGTGCTGGGAATAGTCGGGGAGCTGGGAATAGTGTGGACAACTCCTGACCGGCACCTGTTCCTGCGGGGTGGGCAGGGGGCACCTGGGGAGACCATGCAGGTGGACACCAAACCAGCAAGGGCGGCAGCAGGTGTTCTGGTGCCAGGTGTCACTGAGGAGGGGACATACTTAGAGCCACTTACTCACACCTGTGGGCCCCTGTCTTCAGCCATGACGCTCCCACTACACAACTTCCCAGTGAGCCCAAAAATGAAAAGCCCTGCCCCCCAGAACAGCAGTACAGAGGCCATTAGGTGGGACGTGGCTTGTTGAAGGGACAGCAGAGTGAAGCACGGTGGAAACTGTGACACCCAGAGCAAAGGGAGTGGAGGGGACGCAAAACGCATCCTGGGGGCCACAGGCAGGAGCCACGAAGCTGTGGTCAGGCCCTTACTCTGCGGAGTGGGATTCTGACAATGGTGCCGAACGGCCTAACAGACATTCTGAAGAACCACCTGCTGCCACGGGCTGGCGACATGCGTTGGAGTTGGAACCAGGCTTCCCCACAGATAAAACCGGCTTCACAAGCCTGGCTCTTGCTGCAACAACCAAGGAGCTGCCACCAGAGGGCAGACGCGGGCACTCCTTAGGGAGAACGTGCGGGGGCTGAGGCCCTGTTCTGGAGACGAAGCTGGTCGCTGGGCAAGGCCCCGGGAGGCGGCTGAACAGCTCGAGGTCTTCCTGTCCGCCCGACCGCACCCGTCTCCCGAAGGCCAGAGAAACGAGGACATGAAAAACTTGGAAGGGACGCGGCTGGTCCGAGCACATGGTGCTGCAAACTCCAAGGTCTTCCTGCAGAGTCTGGGCAGGTCGGCCGAGGAAGGTGCCGTCACGTGGGGTGACGTCCACCAACACCTTGCACATGGTCGGCCGCAAAGAGCCCCCTCTCTGCAGGTGAGAACCCTCGGCTGTGCCCGTGATGGCCCGAGGGCTCAGAACTCCTTTCCAATAACAAAAGGTGGGGGTGGAAGGATGGTTCGCATACAAGGGAGGCTTCCCCTGGCTCCCGAGGAAGGTTCAGGCCGCAGCTCCAGCCATTTTGGGAGGCATTAAGGTCCCTGACCACACGCGGGCGGTCCCTAGTGGCACTGGGCTGCCCTCCCTTGTCATAACTCGCACCCTCAGCCAGACGGCGAGCTGACGACGTGTCACACACTGGCCTCGGCGATTCCACGCGCCACTGCGTCTCCACTGTAAGACTCACGCTTGCCAGGGGTGCTCCTCAGCACGTGTCACCCAGGAGCCCTGGTGCCAGTGACTGTCCCACTAAGCATTACCAAGCCTGATGCCGACGAGACCAGGTCCACCAGTCTCGGGGACCCCAGTCCCACAGGCACATCGCCGCTCTGACCCGGGGGCCCGGGAATGGGGTGTGAGGTGCCTGTGCCATGTCACACTGGCAGAGCTTCCAACATGACGTGTGTGCTGGCATCAGAGAGTGTGCAGAAGGAGGTTTGGAAGTAAGACCCGTGGTCCCGGTGACGTCTCCCTCGTGTGAGTGTCTGCCCTGGGTGCCACGCGGGACCCGACAGAAGAGAGGCCGCCAGCTCTGCGCTGCGGGCAGCGGGCAGTTCTGGGAACCCTGAGGGCACCTGGACTTTGCAGGAACGAAGGGGCAGCCCTCGGAGAAACCCACTCTCAGCACTCACGCCACAGCTCACTCTCCCAGCCACCGGCCACTGGCTCCCTCAGGCTTCACCGTGGACACTGTCCCCGAGACCCAGGAGCCACCACCCCCCCCCCCACAGCTAGGCCATGGTCCCCAAATAAACCCTTCAGGTGATGACCGCTCCAGCACGGACCTAAGAGCCCAGGTGACACCAGAACGCCACTTCAGAGCTCATCCCCTTTTGTGGCAGAAATGGGGGCAGAACCGGGATTCGCCTAAGTTAACATACAGCGGTCAGGGTTTGGGGTTAATCTTTGCGACCACACGGACCAGGCACAGAGGCCGGTCACAGGACCATCCTCGCCACGTGACAACAACAGTTGGGATGAAGCTCAGTTCTGTGTACAGTTCTTTAACCCCAGCACCTCCTTTAAAAACTGCTTTTTTTCTCCACTGAACTAAAAGTAGGAAAAAAGGCTGAATGCATACTCTGAGACACAGCTGACACCTGACAACAGGCAGCTCACCGTTCCCGGTCGTGAGAAATGCCCTTGGCTGGCTCCTGGGCCCTCGGGATCCAGGGCCTTCCTGGGGTCAGGGGGTCACGGCCATGGTGGTCAGCCGGCCGGCTTCCTCTGAAATGTCCTAAAAAACAGTAAAAGGGAGCAGCTCATGCTTCCAACTTCCGCCCGTGAGCACTCGCGTCGGGACATGCATCACACCGGGGACGGAACGACCAGAGCGCCACCAGTGTTCGCCTAACCAGAAAGGCTAAAGCTATCTCCCTCTGCTTTCCGAAAGTTCTTCCTATCACGTGCGCTTACGCAGGGGTCTGTGTGTCCGTCTGACACTGGCCACCACCCCAGGGAGACACAGCTGATGGGAGCTGAGGAAGTCCGACGATAAAGCACCGGAACCGGGACATCTGGGAACAGGCCACCTTCCAGTTTCACAGGGACGACTACCGGCAGCCTCGCTGGCCCCCCACTGCTGTTTCATTTGGCATCTTACTGACATTTTCCTCTGCTCCAGGGTGGTGTGTGAATTAATGAGTAACTGAGAAGAAAGCGACACCAAGAGGGGGGATGATGTGTGGCTCAGGCTGGCTCTGGGGGGATGGGAAGGCACGGAAGGTCCCGGGAAGATGGCTGAAGAGCCTGGGAGTGGGAGGTCGGGCTGGCAAGTGTGTGTGAATCCGTGTTTCCCACAACTGCTGCAGCCGGACAAACAGACCCCTGGGGAGTTCAAAGGTGCCCACGTCTGGTTTGGCACACAGGCCCTCGCGCCTCATCTGGCCCCTCAGCCACCCCAGCCCTCTGGTTTCCTTCCCACTGTCCTGTGGGGAGTAAACCCCAGAGACTTCGGGAAATGTGTACTTTGCTGTTTTACCAGTGACATGCTTTTAAGTGCCCTGTGCCTACAGAAGGGACCTGCTGCAAACACCCAGCTGTTAGCAAGCAAAGTCCCCTCTGACACGGAGGAAGTGCATTTGTCACCTTCCTGTCAAATAGGAAGCCCTTGTCAGAGCCACCTGCCCGCTGAGCTGACACCCACAGGGGGTCAGAGGGACAGCACGGCCAAGGGGATGACTCCTGCTCCCTCACCTGCCGTTCACAGTGGGGCCACTCAGCAACGGCCCAGGGCCAAGTGTGAGATGGCCACAGAGCTACACGGAGATGCAAGCAGCTGAGAAGGCACAGAGGTGACATGACAGTCCAGTGCTGTCCCCATGCTAGCCAGCCACAGGGGCCACCTGGGCTTAACTGAAACTAAGTAACACTGAGGGTTAGTTTCTCCGTCCCATCAGCCACATTTCAAGGGCTTGGAGACCGGGTACAGAAGCCTGTCACTGTGGAATGTTCTGGTGGCTGGAGCTGGTGCCGGCAGGGCTGAGGGCGCAGGGTCGCACACTGCGTCACCATGAGCCTGACCATCAGGAGCATGAAGGGCCGTGTCACCAGTGAGGACGGAGGGATGGGCCGTCCGGGGACACTGAACAAATGGACAGTGGCACCTGGAGTTTCTCAGGTACTTTAAGTGCAAATGAGTGACATGAAATGGTTTCCAAAAGTGGCTTCTTTTAAATCCCCATCTAAGGCCCTCGGTTAGGAACAGTCAGACTTGCCAGGCCCTTAGCCGTCCTCACAGCCCGGGTGGAGGGCGGAGGCCACTGGGCCAGGGCAGGAATCCTGGGGAACCTTCCAGAAGGCAAAGCACGGAATCTGGCTGCGCAGCTCTCCTTTGTTTGGGCTAAGTTTTGATGAACAAAACCTATCTATTTAGACTGTCTTACCCACAGATTCTGTACTTCAGGTTTAATCCTGGTTTTGGCACTGCCCCCAACAGTTTACTTAAGTCCTGACTCCACAAAAGGCGCAACTACTTAAGACATACACAGATCGAGAAACACTGGCTACTGGAACGCGGGCCCCGCTGCTGGAGGGTTTCAGCAGTCCAAGCAAAGGCAGTCACGGTTTGCAGCGTGACAAGGACAGCGGACAGCAGCTCTTCCCGAGCAGAAGCTCGATGTCCTGTGCGGTCAGGTGTGGGGAGCACGACACTAGCCACTCAGGCACGTGTGCACGTAGGTGCAAAGGGCGAACAACTGCAACCCTGTGTCATGAGGCTCACCCCACGCCCAGGTCCCAGGGCAAAGCCAGGCTCTGTCTGTCCCCAGGCCCCGTGCCTCCCAATGGACTCAGCTGGGGGAGACCCTGCGGCCCTATCACTGCAAAGCCATCACACGTGCCTGACATCTCACTGCAGCCACGGCCATGGCCACTGTGCCTAGGGGACCCTGTGGGTCCCACCAGGACCCATCTCCAGAGGCTCAAAGCCTTCGGCAGCACCCTCCCCACCCCGCCACGCATGGGCAGCTGATGGCGGGGGACACACGGGGTAACTAACTAAACGGGTCAAAAACAGGGAAATTGCTGGATCTTGGTCCATGTCCCCTTACCTTGCTCCGAGCTGCTCACAGGGACGGACAGCACTGAGGACAGCAAGGCCAGGGCTGGTACCAGCGCCCTCCACCCTGGCCCCATGGGGCCCCTGCTCAGCACCTGGGGAAGGAGTGTAGGGCGGGGGACGTGCACGGCCAAGGGTCCTGAAGCAACAGGGCAGCCCTTTGTGCTCTCAGGGGGGACAGTGAACCTCCTGGTGGGCGCCTTGGACAACCAGCCAACCACAGTGTCCTGAGAAACCCCCCTCCCCCCAGGAGCTGGGGTCTCACCTCCCCCACTGGGGGGGGGGTTCTTCCTTCCGCTCAGAGGCAAGTGTCCTGAAGGGAGTTAAGTGCGTCCTCTGTGAGGCTCAATAGCAGCTCCAGTAAAGTAACCCTGGTTACTATGGTGGCTGTGACAAACAGCTGAGAGCTCTGCCATTGGCCAGGAAGGGCTTCCCCCGACACTTAAAGCCGTTTTTTCCAAATTGAAGAAAACAGCTTTGCCACACGGGGGACTAAAGGTAGCCTATGCTTTGCACGACTCAGAGTTGTTGAATTAACAAATAGCAGCTGTAAGGCTTGCGGTGAGATAATGAGGCTAGTCAGGCGGGTTGAAAAAAGTGAGTGCGTTATTCTGCGCTCCCGGGTGAGGGCGAGGTTCACCGGTCCACAGACGGGCCAGCGAAGTCGCACCCAGGGTAGAGGAGGGAGGTATATATGCGATTTGGGGGGAGGGGGTTGGCTGAGTGAGGTGGCAGATGAGCAGCCCCCTAGCAGCAGATCGGGCGCCAGCAGCTTTGTCCGGAGTTGCTTATCGCACCAGCCGTCTGCTGCCTTTTCCGGGAAATGCCAGGGGCCCCAGTCTCTGTCAGGCGAGGAGAGGTCTAATTTAGCAGAGGGGTATGACTTGGCTCCTGGGGAGGGATCTAATTTGGCAGAGGGGTCTGACTCGGCTTCCGGCCGCTTTGACCATGCCCGCAGCTGACCTAACAGCAGCCATTGTTCTAAAACCTCCCACTCTCCCCACCAGCACCCACATAAAAGGAGACATCCATACTCGGTACCATTCAAACACCTTGACAGGTACACCCCAAAGGCTGCTGGTCCTGTAGCCCTTGGGGATGTGGGGGGTGAGACCCGCTCCGTCCCTGCAAAGTCACAGGAAACACCACGGAAAGGACACAGCGGTCATCGTGCAAATCACTTCTAAGCACCAGCGGGTCTGGTGAGCACGTTGCTTCTCTCAGAAACACATCGTCAGCAGGAAATGAACTGAACCACGTTTGCATTAACTTGTTACAGTGCAATCATTAAGAAAAGCACAACACACATTTTCCACGGGGGAATTTATTGAGTTCCAAAATACAGGTTTTTACACCCAGCAGTGTCTGCTCATCAAACCATCTCAGCTCCGTGCTCACCCCACGGCCAGCTCTGCCTTCAGCTTTGTCCTTGCGTCTGGAGCAGTTTCTCCCCCAAAGCCACACTGAGTCACGCATTGTTTGATACAGAAAATTGACACCATAAACATGAATAAAATCACCTTTGCTGTTTGTCAGTCGGGGTCACGTGAGTCAAACACGTCTGCTGTGCAGGGCATGGGGCGCAGGATGGAGGCAAAACAAAGCTCGGTCCCCAGACGGCCCCTCCCAGGTCCCATGGAGCTGCGCTGAGCCCGGGCTGTCTCCTGCTTATTTCAGACGACTCATCTATGTCCTTCAGCAACAGGCAAGTGACAAACAGTAAGACACACTGAGCATCACACTCTCGACTGGACAAGACTGCACGCTCCAGAAATTGGCAAAGTCGGATCAGGGCTGCAGCGGGCAGGGGCTGGCCCAGCTTGGGGGGGTGGGGGTGGAGGAGGCACGGCCACCTCCTCACATCACCCCCACCACACCCCCCACCGGTTTAGTCAAACAGCAGAGGAAAGCACAGGTACCTGGTGACAATGGTGACGGTCCCTCCCCACGAGGGAAGCGTGTGTCATCTAAGGGCCAAACGTTTACAGAACCCTTGGCTGGGAACGCAGGGCCCCCCACCAGGAAGCATGGTCCGCTCCTGGAGCTTTTACTGAATCTCACAGTTCAGCCAAGGCCTGAGCGCTACGCTGCCTTGAACTCCAACCACAGTGGCGGGTGGCATTAGTCAGCCAGAAGCCGCCACCCTAAGACACAGGACCAGGGTGTCTTCCAGAAAGGGCCAGGGCGGCCCCAGGCCTCGGCGTGCACTCAGGCCCCTTTCTGTGCCGAGCAGGTTCCAGGGCCTCAGTCGGGGTGAGAGAGCGGCCGAGGCTCTGCTTCCTGGCGCTACCCTGGGGCTCTGCGGTCATCAGGCGCCGTGTGAAGCCCGGTCCAGGCCTGGGACCTGCTGTCGGTCCTTCCCCATCACCACGAAGACGGGGTCACACACACCGAATGTGCCCGGGACAGGCACAGTTATCCTGGGTGCAACGTTACCTGACTCAGTATTTTGTACCTGTTATAATTTTAACTAGACAAATCAAAGTTCACGTTCCTACTCATGCAAATGAGGACGTGCTGTGAAAACTAAGAGTCTCAAGTCTGACGTTCAGAAAATTCTAACTGCCAGTTACTTAGGGACTACATTCAAATAATGAATATCATTACACATCCCTTACAAAAGAATTTATTTTTTGGTACAAAGCTGATTGTAAAAATTTTAGGAAATACTTACATTTATAAGGATTGAAATAAAACACCCAGAAATAACCCAGTTTCAACGCTGGCGCGTATTTCCCCCATGTCTTCCGATCCTACGCACACGTACACGTTACTGCTCTCTACACTGGGCTCAGGCAGTACGTGTCCTGTCTGATCTGCTCCTTTTTTTTTTTTTAATAAGATTTTATTGGGGAACAGTGTGCACCTCCGGGACTCTTCTCCAGTCAAGTTGTTGTCCTTTCGATCTTAGCTGTGGAGGGTGACATTTAGCTCAAGTTGTTCTTTCAGTCTTAGTTGTGGAGGGTGCAGCTCAGCTCCAGGTCCAGTTGCCCCTGTCAGTTGCAGGGGGTGCAGCCCACCATCCCCTGCAGGACTCGAGAAATCGAACCGGCAGCCTTGTGGTTGAGAGCCCACTGGCCCATGTGGGAATCGAACCGGCAGCCTTTGGAGTTAGGAGCACGGAGCTCCAACCACCTGAGCCACCGGGCTGACCCTGATCTGCTCCTTTTTAACTTAACTGTAAGTCAGAAATGTTTTGCCACATCAGCCCTTTATCTGTAACATCATTTTTAGAGGATGAAGTTGTGTTAAGCCACAGATTCGCTAACCAGTCCCGTTCCGTGTTTGTTCAGTGTGACAGCAGAACACCTCTGACGTAACGTAATCTTTGTGTAAGTTCCCGTAAGACGATGCATGAGGTCAAAGGGTACACACCTTTTTTAAGGCACTCCACCTACAGTAGAGACCACCTTGGACCCCAAAGACACTTGGATCGGTGCCTACTCCCACCAGCAGTGTCTGAGGGGCGAAGGTGACACCAGTCGTCACATATGACCACCTCCTGGGTCAGGGCTGTACTGAGAAGCCGTAGAAACCCAAAGATGCCCAAGCTTCCTTTTAAGCCCCCACAAAACCCGTATGAAAGGACAGAACTGCATTTCTTCACGACGACGCACTGCCCATTGGGCCACACCCCCCAGCACAGGTCCCGGCTCAGGATCCCCAGAGCAGTGGCCTCCGCGGGGGCCCTGGGCTGTGGAGGGTACGTGGCCCCTGTAGGGAGGGTGGTCAGGCGCTCGGGCATTCATCACGAGGGGGCCCAAGGAGCGTGGCCTGAGCATGACCACTCGGAGCACTCCTGCACATGGCAGGTTGCTGCAGAACCAGTCAGCGACAGTGTCTGCCATCCAGAAAGCTATTTTAAGAGACCGGCCACCACACTGAGATGTTAGTTAGTCTGGAAATAAGCTAACTGTTCAGATTGTAGTCATTCCTCCAAATGGACGAACTCACTATTTCCTAACAGTTTGCCTCGGCGCATCTCCCAGCACGCGGGTTCTATCGTCCATTCCCCCTGCCCCCAGGTGGCAGGAAGAGCCACGCTGTCAGGCTCTCTGGGGGTCCCAGGCTCTGAGAACACAACAAAGCAGCCAGTGCTGCCGAGGAGCAGCAGAAACAGGCCCCCGCCCCGGACTCCCCAGGAAGGGCCCTTTGTCCACATCCACACGGAAAAGCTTAAGCCATCCACAAAATCATCAAAAGCAGGTATTACTTAAACCAACAGCATACAGAGCTGAGAGAAACTACGTCTGGTTTTAGGACCTCTTAAAAATTGCATGGAAACCTACTTTTCTACAGCAGATTTAAAACCGAGATGCTCTTTCCAGATTCGAAAACTGATTAGTGAATGTTAACTCTGAAATGTGATTTGTTATTCCAGCCACTTAGCAGAAGTGAGGGGACAGGTTACAGTCAGAAGTCAGAAGTCCTGGCTTCTAATCCCATCCCCTCCCCAGCTGTGTGAGGCCACAGTGCAATCCCTCAGAACGTCCGTGCTGTTCTGACCTGGATGGGCCCTGCCCCGTGTCCTCCGCAGCATGGCCCCGACACCCCAACAACAGAAGGTCAGATGTGTTTGCTAAATTCTTGAGGAAAGAAAACCCAAGGGCAGTCTGTGTAATGCAGATGGGGAGAAATGTGCTTTTACTATGAATTTCTATAAGAAGCAAATACTGGGGGTGCCAAAAAATAAAAAAAGTACACACGTGGGCCCTTTGGTCAACGTTGCTCAAGCAGGAGTTCACCGTAATCAGAAGTGTCTGAACACTGATGGGAACCACTGTGAGCACCTCTAGTCATTGCACAAGTCAAACGTGAGTTGTATTCATCTTTTGTTATGGGTATATACTGAGCATTACAATTTTTTAATAGTGTTTTCCTTTCATAAAATGTGTACACATTTTTTTTGGTACCCCCTGTATTTTCATTACATATGAAATGTCATTTAAACGTTCAGAAGTACCCAATATTCCAGATGGTCAAAGCACTAGCACGTCCTTGCTAACAGAAGTCTAGGTTTTATAAACTGGCCTCAGGTATCACTGCAATAGGCCAGAGGAGACAGGCTGCAAAATTAAAATGACATCCTGATTTTAAAGTATTAGTTTAACAAAATATTACATGCTATTTGAACTAACGTTAGTGAGCCTGAGAAGAGGCATGAAAAATGACAGCCTGAGAAAAACATTGGTTTTACCTAATCATAGGAAAAAGCCATAAAACAATTTTCAATGTTGCTAATGTCCCATTTCTTTCTCTTATGCAACTACCTTGTTGCTCCATTTGCAATGTGACCTTGAGATAACGGCCACAATACAATGTCCACTTGCACAGGGCAGGTGACAGTCGGGCACACTAGGAACTGTGATGAGATGCACCCGGGATCACGCAGGGCTAGGTGACCGTGACGCACAAACAGAAACGTGGCCTCGTCACTGAGCACAGACACTGACTGAGGAGGCCTGTGTGTTCTTCCTGTAAACACACAGGTGCTCTTTCCAGAAAGACTTAGAACCTGGGACCCACAGTGGCCTCAGGGACACTGGTAGGAATGGCAGCCTGGACAGCTTCACGGGCGTCACAAAGCCCCCACACTGTAGCCAGACACCCCCCACTCTGAGCCACGGGCGCGGCACAGGCTCTCAGGGACAGGCCAGGACAGGTGACACAGGGACCCATAATGCCCAGGCTGTCCCCACCGGACACTCAGGCAAAAACAGACCCGTGCTCCAGACAGCAGTTCTGTGAATTTGGATTCTAGACCAATTCTAAATACAAGAAGGCTTTCACACCTTCGATGAGAAAGTCCTATTCAAAGTCTGGATAAAGACACTCTTTTCAATGTCTTAAAAGCACAACAAAACAGATACGAGAACAAAAAATATGAAGTAAGGTTTATCCAACTGTGTTTCACGAATTCAATGTCCAGTTAAAATATTAGAGGGAAACATAAGAGAAATGCACAGAATCTGAGCTGCTGCAAGGACAAACGACAGAACACATCACCCGTCAGCCTCTTCCGGCCAGTGGCACCAGAGATCCCAGGCGCCCAATCCAGCAGGCGCTGCTATGACAATGCCGGGATGAAATACTGCAGGGACACATCCTCATGGAGCAAATCGAAGTGAACCACCTTGTTCCTGACAATATCTAGGGAGGGAGAGAAGAAACCTGTGATGGGCAGGCCTCCCAGCTCCCACGTCCGCCCTGGTGCCCCCTGGAGAAGCCTGTGCTCGTGGAGCGCCCGGCCCCCAGGATGGTGTGTGACTGCCGCCGAGGCACAGCTGACCTGGATGCCAGCTGTGCTCGGGAGAGAGACGCAAAGCTGCCAAGGCCTTAGGTGCACGGCCCGCAAGGCAGATGTCTGGCACCACATTCACCCAAATCCATGGTCCTCCAGGAAAAAGCAGCTTCCTACGAGGAAGGGACTAAGTGCGCTGAGGAAAGCCAAGGGCGCGCAGTTTCACTGCCCCCTGGGACAGGCTGTGTCACACACGAGAGAGCAAGAGGGGACAGGAGAAGGCACATCCGTCAGCAGCACAGGGACTTCAGTAACCTGCCAATCCTGCGAAGACCACGGCCACGGGGCAAAGTCCAGGCAGAGGCACAAGACCAGAGAGCAAGTGCCCCAGAGGACAGGAGACCGCAGTGTGACAAGGCCCAGCAGCCAAGGCCCTCACCAAAGGGACCAGGACAGAGCTGCTGCTCCAAAGGAAACCCGCTGAACCTGCTGGAGCCGCGGTGAGGACAACGGGGTGACACGAGCACTCGTGCCCCAGCTGTGGAGAGAGCAGTCACGGGGTGGGGGGCACAGAGGACGAGGGGGACAGACTCCCGTGCAGAGGTGTGGGCACACAGGTGGAGACAGAGGACGGCGGGGGCCACACCCAGAGGTGGGACGGGGAACAGGCCCCGGCCAGAGGTCGCCCAGGGACAGAACTGCAGGCAGAAAAGGAGAATTGGGGAGTAAGGAACCGGCAAGAGAAGCGCGGTGTTTGCTGTCCGGGCTGGTGCGGCTCTGCCACACGCGGGTCCCTCTGAGAGCGGGGGCAGTCAGTCTGGCCAGTGACAAATACACAACTCTGTCTCCTGGCCACAGTGCAGCTCAGAGCCTGCGGCCCATCTCCACTTCGCAGACAGGGCGCTGGCTGCCAGGCTGCCCCGGGAACCTGGCAGAACTGAGACTCGACGGCCGAGCCCAGAGCCCTGAGGCACCTGCAGTCAGCAAGGTCCCTGGCAGCTGTGCACGCTGGCATAGTGCAAAGCCCATCTGAAACCCGCACGGACCCTGTGCTGAAGCGCGCTGCCTCTCTAGGAGCCGCACACGCCGACACTGGTGTCCGCTGCCCCACCCAGCCAGGCCCGCCCTCCTCCCCTCCCGGCCCACGGCCACCCCCCACCTCCAGTACTCTCCACCCCACCTAACACCTTCCTGTGACACCCAGGCTATGCCCTTCTGTGGTCTCTCCTCCTCTTCCAGCCTCTCATTCTACAGGCTGGTCCTAGACACAGTCCCCTGGAATTTTCCATTCCTCCTCTACAGAGTGCTGACAATCTGACAGTTATCAGGTACATTCTGAGCCCTTCTCCTTCTCAGCTATGCTCACAGGTGGCTTAGTGTCAGCCTGGTAGCTGTCACTAAGAGGACCATCTCCTGTGATCTCTGTGGCCAGGAGAAAGCCAGCCTTGGAAGACCCTGGGCGTGAGCCCTCCTCAGGTGTGGCCGATGGGCAAAGACGCCGAGGCAGGTGTGTGGCTGCGGGAGACGGAATCAAGGGGGGAGGCGAGAGGACGCAGGCGCCAGGTACGAGACAGGTGAGATTTAGACACAGGAAGGAAGCAAGGGCATCTCGATGGGAACGTCAAGCCCAGCGTGTCAGGGTGTCGCGTCCGTCAGGCTGGCTCAGCGCAGAAGATGGGCGGTCAGTACCCATCCTCCTGCAGCCTCTCTCCAGGCAGACCACGTATGACGCCAGGCCTGCAGGAGCCCGACCCCGCAGCTGTCTCCTGCGGTGCCTCTGCGTACCTCAGAACCCGGGAAACCCAAACACCTGAGGGCCTGGAGAACCAGAGGCCACATGACCGAGCTGTCACACACTTGCGAGACCACGTGCAACCTGGTGAGCTGGAGGAGACGAATGTGTTGGAAGTGTGAAACACAGAAGAAAACGCACTTACTGCAGATGGCCTTTGTGGGGTTCACTTGCTGTCCAGAAAGAAACTGCAGGAACTTCCTGATATCCACGTGCACTTCTGCCATGAGCGCTGGGGTTCTGTCTTGAGAGGCGTTTTCAGAGGCTAAAACCACAGGGACACCTTCAGACGTGACAGGGAACCCAGAAAAGCGAAGTGGCACTTACGTAAACGAGGTGCATTACCCTGATCGGCGTGCTGCAGAAATACTGCAAAACGCGGATGGAATCATTCGGTCGGCGAGAACGTACCAAGTCCCAATTCTGGAACACTGCGCTAATTTACAGGGTAGCTTCACTTACGGGGACCCAAAATATGGCCCAGTGTCCCCGTTTGGCCAGATCACGGTGTCTCCTCATGTGCGTACGTATATCAAACAGCTAAGACACACACAGCTAATGGGAGGCCTCTCATTCCCAGGCGGAAGAAACGTCCTCTCACCTCTGGGAAAAGTCATTCATTAAAACAAACAAAACGAGTAACGGTAACCAAGTCCTCTGGCACAGCTGTCATCAAAGCCTGGCTTACACAATATCGCCTAGTCCCACGTGGAGAGGACGCCCCTCTCAGTAATGCTAAGTGCGCCTGTGACAAGCACTCCAGGAGCAAAACACTAATTCTGAGTGACGAGCCCAGTGTGTCTGGGACACATTCGTGACGACACCGGGGTCTAGTTGTCACCGACCACCCCGCCCACGATCCCACGTGCTCAGTCTCTCCCCTTCACTACTTCCTGAACTGACTTATGGTCCCTTATCGCCTTGTATGAGACAAAACATCTGATCACGTGAGAAGAGTTCCGATTGGCTAATCTAATTTCATAAGCATTAAAGAGGCAAAGTAGGACACAGTAAGAAATGCTCTCTACCTGACTCCATTCCAGGTGACAAACTGCAATCTCTAGTAGCAGAAACGAGTTTAAGAGCTGGCAGAGCTTGGGGTTTCCCAGCTCAGCCAGCCCCAGTTGGCAGACCCTGCGCCCATCCTTCCGCCTCCCAGCGGCAGGCACACTCCTTATGCCCCGGGGCTCACCTTCCCACTCCACAGGCCAGTGGCAGGCGACCAACCTCAGTCACGTCCCCCTCAGGCCTGAGTCACAGGCACTGAAACAACCGCTTCCGGTTAGAGACCCCCGTCCTCTGAAACAATGTATCAGGAGCAAACAGAACCCAGCAGGACACTTACCAGACGGAGGGTTTCCGAGATCTTTAAAATGAGTTGTAACGCATACCAGCTCAGACTCTATTTTCAAGTTCAGGTCCCCATTTCCGTTTGCTTCAATTATCTGCAAATGGAACATTTCAGTCTTAAAAAAGAATGTCCTAAGGGGACTGTGGTCAGACCTCAAACCAAGACATTCTGGAAAGAGAGGAACCACGCTGGCCAGACAGCACTCAGGGGCCTGGGGGTGCTGCACGAAGCAGACGCAGAGGGGGGGACCTGTGTTTCAGAAAGAGCTGGAAGAAACTGAGGACAGTGAAGCTACGAAAGGAGAGCACAGGTCAGAATCAGGGACGCTCTGACGTGACGTGACCAGACCGCTTGCAGACGTACAAAGAGCTGACAGAACGCAGGAAGTAACTTGAAATATAAGGGCAAATCGGAAATGGAAAGCAAACAGGCAAGAAACCATGGGCACATAGACAGCGCAGGAAGACAAGACGAGGCAGAAAGTCAAAAAATACAAATTACCGAACAGAAACGGAGGTAGAGAGGATCTGGACAGCAGGTGAGTGGGGGAGCCCCGAGTCCGGCAGGAGGACCGTGCTCAGCAGACACCTCCCAAGTGGAGAGGCCACAAACCTGGACTTCAGAGAAAGTGGGGAAATGCCGGGGCCTATCCACGCCCCCCCCCAAGAGAAAGTCCCAGCCACTCCCACAGGAGGTGGAGCCAGAATCATGTGGACAGCACCATGCCAAGGTGAAGAAATGGGCACGAGGACCTCACACCCTGCACACCCTGCTTGTTTCTGCTGCTCCCACGCGACTCACACAGCCCATCCCCAGGGCCACGTCTGCTATGAAGGAAGGAAGAGAGGGTGGAGACTCAGCATGCGGCTTTAGCTCCTGATGGGACAGGAGGTGTTTTCCGTGTACTGAGTCTCACTCAGCGGCCTTACGTCCCCTGCCTGTCACCTTCAGACACAGAACCTGTCACCCGGGTAGACGTCCTCAGGCCCCTGACTCTACTTCCCACACGACAACTTTCCATGTAGGAGGGCAGATGACAGCAGATAAACCACAACACTTTCATTTGTTTTTCAATACTCCGGAGAAAAATTCTTCTGATGATTTTCTCTACCCAGGCTACTGGGCCGACTCATTGCCCTTGGATAGAAAGAACAAAACAATGGGGTCCGCAGATGAATTGCCGGCCTGGCCTTCTCTCTCCTGGGCCTCTCGGAAGCTCTCTCAGGTCCCCAGGGCATCCCACCCTGGCAATGGAAGCTTCCGGCCTGACAACTGGGTCAGCTCACACTGCAGCAGCGGAAGCCGACTGCAAGTTAAAATGACATCTAGGAGATTAAGCCAAGAAAGACAATCACTCTTACGTGAGCACCATCACAGATATGAATGGCCCACAAACACTTCCTACGCCTGAGAAAACCTTTGCAATTCCAAAGATCGCTTGAAGGTACATTTCATTCCAGGTCCATGCGACAACACTTACTAACCACCCGCTGGGTGACAGTCCCACAGTGGTGGCTGGGACACAAAGATGGTTGAGATAGCGTTTCCCTTTCCAATGCTGGCAGGTCACTTAGCATGGAGCACTGAGCACAGAGTTACAGCGAGTGGCGAGAGCCTAAGCGTGGGGGGAGACAAGACAGCGAGTGCGGAATGGCCGAGACAGAGCCTGGAAAGCGCTGGCAGTGTGGGGAAGGACAAGAGTCGAGGGAGGGTTTGTAGGGACGGTGTGGCCACGTGACAGGGGACAAGGCTGAGCAGGTGAAGATCAAAAGTGGACACTTGGTCAGGCTGATGGTGGTTTTTAGAAGATTCGGGACATAATCAAATGTTTGGGGTCAAGTAAAGGAAGAATTCAGAGAATCCGGGGGTGACTGGGACCATCCACACCCTTCCCCATCACCGTCACATGCTGTAGCATTTTGTGACACTGTAGTGGACCAACCGCCACATAAGCAAACAGCAAAGGAAATACGTCCATGCACATCAGCCAACAGCTGATGAGGGGGAGACGGCGTGGGCTGGGGGGCTCCGTGCTGGGCTTGGGGAGACCTCCACTAAGGAGACAGGACACTCCAGTCACTGCCAGTGATTCATAAAACACACACACAGCAGACAAGCTGGGATGTTTCGTCCAAACACAAGTGAAGGAAGCCAGAAGTGTTGGCTGTGTTGTCAATATGCTACAGACACAAGTGTGATGGACCAGGGCAAATAGAAAAGCCTCCCCCGTGAGGGAGAGCAAAGCACCAGCACAGGTTTCCTGGACACCGTGAAACTGCAGCTCTCAACAACAGGCAGGGGAGGGCGCCCACCGCACTGGGCCTCAGGGCCCCCACACCTGTGGCCGGCATCAGCCTGAACCCAAGGCTCCGGGCGCGTTTCCGAGGAAGTAGTAACTTACAAGGTGATTGCTGATGTTTTTCATTCTCTCCACCACGCTCTTCATAATCTTCAGGACTGGCAAATAAATACTAACCTACGAAAGCAACGAGAAAACTCCCGAGAATTAAAGAAGTGAGGACAGTGAAGTGCTGACAGGTGCACCCTACCGCCTAGGTCGGCCACGCGCGCACGCTTAGCAGCTCTGGAATCTGGGCTTTTACACTGTCCTTTCAAAATATGAAAAGAAATTTTATTTCCCTAAGTCACGCCTGCCTCTGGGGTTACCTTGGCAACCACACAGCTGTGGGCACTCTGGCTGCACAGACTGCAGCCCTCAGGCCAGAGGCCCTATGTCACCCAAGGGGAATAAGACTCTGAGGGACGCACCCCCAGACAGGCCTTCTTACCCCAGAAAAGGACCACAAGGAAGTCCCTGCACCAGCACTCAGACCAGGTCACCAACAGTGCCTGATACAATGCTGGCTTTTCCCAGGTGGTGTGGATATTCTCCAATAAAATTCCCTTTCCACGGTCTCTTCTCCAATAAATTGTAAGCAAGAAGCAACAGACTCTCAGGCCTCATCTTTATTTCCAGCTGCCCTGGGATTCCTGCTCTGCCCTTGGCTCTTACGCGCACACCCCAGGCATCACTCCTTACAGGATGAGGTAAAATCACGTGCTGAGACCCAAACAGGTGCCTAAGCCTTCACTCCCGACAGAAACCAGTCCCCCACAGTGCTCCATCCATGTAGTCTAGTTTCATTTAAGCGCCACTGCTGAGCAAGACATTGTCTCCCACCTGTGGCGTGTGGCTTTACTGCTACACGCTGCACTGTTTTAAGATCTTTATGTAAACGGCAAAAGGAAAATACTCCATTTTCTTTTCGTGGAGTATCCTTTAAAAATGAGCGTGACTCACATCACAGTCTGGGACTGTCGGTTCCTGTAAATCCTTCCACAGTTTCCTAGGAATGACCTTTATGGGGATATCGTGGGTTACAATGCGACTGCTGCTTGACACAGATAACTGCAAAGAGAAGAATTACAGTATTTTTGTAACGTCAATATTTAGAAAAAACAAAAACAAAAAAAAAACTAAGAGACAAAAATAAAAAAGCTAACAGGCCACATCTAAGTGGAATGTTCTCAATCCATTCATGAAAACCTGTTCAACAAACATCCAGGGTGTGCGTGGTCTGCTCTGGGTTAGGAGCGGGGACGTGTGCTGAACAAGCCAACGCCATTAAGTAGGAGGAGAAACTGAGTCCAGTGGAAAATACTCAGGTGCCAAAAAACCAGTTAAGTGTCAACAGCCAGCCGGCTCGGTTCCTTCTGGGAAGTTTCAGAACCTCTTCCGCCTACTCACCAGCTCGATGGAGACTGTGAGGCAGGGAAAGTGTTTGTTAGTCAGCTTGATTTTCAAGGCTCTGGCATTCTGGGCAGTTTTCAAGGCTCGAGACAGATTCTCTGATGTCAGCTCTAAATAAATGGCATTGTTTTCTGCGGACACACCTTCCATTTGAAATTCGTTGAAGAAGTTCTCCTAAGGGCAGAAAATGAGCCCTGAGCCCGGGTCCGCAGCCGGGCAGCGTGCACCGCCCTCACGAGCCCCCGCTCACCTGCTCCAGCTCGCACCACATGCTCACGCCTCCTCCGGCCCTCGGGAGCCCCCCGCTCACCTGCTCCAGCTCGCACCACACGCTCACGCCTCCTCCGGCCCTCGGGAGCCCCCGCTCACCTGCTCCAGCTCGCACCACACGCTCACGCCTCCTCCGGCCCTCACGAGCCCCCGCTCACCTGCTCCAGCTCGCACCACACGCTCACGCCTCCTCCGGCCCTCACGAGCCCCCGCTCACCTGCTCCAGCTCGCACCACACGCTCACGCCTCCTCCGGCCCTCACGAGCCCCCGCTCACCTGCTCCAGCTCGCACCACACGCTCACGCCTCCTCCGGCCCTCACGAGCCCCCGCTCACCTGCTCCAGCTCGCACCACACGCTCACGCCTCCTCCGGCCCTCACGAGCCCCCGCTCACCTGCTCCAGCTCGCACCACACGCTCACGCCTCCTCGGGCCCTCACGAGCCCCCGCTCACCTGCTCCAGCTCGCACCACACGCTCACGCCTCCTCCGGCCCTCACGAGCCCCCGCTCACCTGCTCCAGCTCGCACCACACGCTCACGCCTCCTCCGGCCCTCGGGAGCCCCCGCTCACCTGCTCCAGCTCGCACCACACGCTCACGCCTCCTCCGGCCCTCGGGAGCCCCCGCTCACCTGCTCCAGCTCGCACCACACGCTCACGCCTCCTCCGGCCCTCACGAGCCCCCGCTCACCTGCTCCAGCTCGCACCACACGCTCACGCCTCCTCCGGCCCTCACGAGCCCCCCGCTCACCTGCTCCAGCTCGCACCACACGCTCACGCCTCCTCCGGCCCTCACGAGCCCCCGCTCACCTGCTCCAGCTCGCACCACACGCTCACGCCTCCTCGGGCCCTCACGAGCCCCCGCTCACCTGCTCCAGCTCGCACCACACGCTCACGCCTCCTCCGGCCCTCGGGAGCCCCCGCTCACCTGCTCCAGCTCGCACCACATGCTCACGCCTCCTCGGGCCCTCACGAGCCCCCGCTCACCTGCTCCAGCTCGCACCACACGCTCACGCCTCCTCCGGCCCTCGGGAGCCCCCGCTCACCTGCTCCAGCTCGCACCACACGCTCACGCCTCCTCCGGCCCTCGGGAGCCCCCGCTCACCTGCTCCAGCTCGCACCACACGCTCACGCCTCCTCCGGCCCTCACGAGCCCCCGCTCACCTGCTCCAGCTCGCACCACACGCTCACGCCTCCTCCGGCCCTCACGAGCCCCCCGCTCACCTGCTCCAGCTCGCACCACACGCTCACGCCTCCTCCGGCCCTCACGAGCCCCCGCTCACCTGCTCCAGCTCGCACCACACGCTCACGCCTCCTCGGGCCCTCACGAGCCCCCGCTCACCTGCTCCAGCTCGCACCACACGCTCACGCCTCCTCCGGCCCTCACGAGCCCCCGCTCACCTGCTCCAGCTCGCACCACACGCTCACGCCTCCTCCGGCCCTCGGGAGCCCCCGCTCACCTGCTCCAGCTCGCACCACATGCTCACGCCTCCTCCGGCCCTCGGGAGCCCCCGCTCACCTGCTCCAGCTCGCACCACATGCTCACGCCTCCTCCGGCCGCCCTGTCCGACAGGATGAAGTGCAGCTGACGCGGGCTGATGCGCAGCGTGCAGGTCTTGGCGAGCTTGGCTACCATGCTGCTGACTCCTGCGGGGGGGCGAGGCACGGCGCTCGTGGGCGGCACCCCGACCCCAGGGCCCCCGGCCGGGCAGCAGCAGGGCCAGCCCCACCCGGGGCGGGCTCGGCGGACACACGGCGCTCGCCATGGGCTCCGCGGGGGCACCTCGTGCCGGACCCCCGCCCCCGCCCGACACGCCGCTCAGGCCGGCTGCGCCGGGACCCGACGCGCCCACGCCCTCGGCCCCCACGGGTCTGCGCCGAGAGGCTGCCCCCGCCCGCCGCCGGCTCGCGAGGAAACGCCACGCGCGGGGAATGGGGCTGCAGACCAAGCCTGGGCACGTGCGGCCCCGCCCACAGGCGCGCATCCCGCCCCCCGCCCCCCGCGCGCCCCCCGCCCCCCAAGCCCCAAGCCCGCCGCGCGCAGCCTCCTGCCGGCCCGCCCTCCGCTCTGGGCTCCTCTCCACACCGCCCGGGGCGGCGCGGCCCCACTCACGCGTGAAGTGGTTCAGACAGGCCGCGTCCACGATTTTGGCCCGAAACTTCATGCCGGAGCGCGGGCCCGCGCGGGGGACCCGCCACCCGCGGACCGCGGTGCCGCCCTCAGCGTCCCTCCGGAAACGCGGCCGCGCGCCCACAGGTTCCGCCCGGCCGGCGCGGCCTCACGGGAGCCGCGTCACGCCCCCGGGGGCGGGGCCCGAGGTACGCCGGGCGTCACGTGCGCGGGGAGGCGGGGCGCCGTCCTCCTCCCGGCGGGGGTCTCGCGCTGCGCGGTCGCGTGTTGAAAGGGCGTGTGCGGCGCGTCGCCAGTCCTGCGAAAACGCCGGGAATGAAACCGGCCGCCCCCACTCCCCGTACGAGGCTCCGCCTCTGCGCCCTGTGAGAGCGCGGCGAGGGCGGACGGCCTGCAGGTGCGGAGAGGACCGGCCTGACGGAGCCGCCCCGAGAATCCCAGCGCAGGGGCTTCCGAAGCCTCCGGCGCGGCGCACGCGTGTGAGTGACAGGGGGGAGGGACCCTCGTCCCGGCGGGAGCCTCTGCGCGGGCCTCCCGGACCCCGCAGCACGTGTGTCTTCACCGGGCTGCTCCCCTGTCCCTCGTCCTGCCCTTGGTTACGTGGCAAAGGGGTCAATTTTAATGTGTTCCTGAATAAGGGAGCTGTTCCAGCCAGTAACTGAATCCATGGCGGTCATCGTGGAAAGCCACGGTGGGCAGACGTTGTGGGTGGCCTGGGGAGGGCGGTGTCGCGCGTGGGACTGAGCCCGCCACTCGAGAGGGGCGCTAACTCACTCCGCTTGGGTCAGAAGTGGACGGAGGGTGCCCGGCTGGTGCCACCGGGTGGTTTGGGGTGAGGGACAAAGAACACAGAAAACCTACGCAGTCTGGTGTCAGAGTTGTTATGAGTGCGCTTGTTGTGCGAGAGGAAAGCAGAAACACAACTGAGCTTTTCCTCTACAGCCATTACGTAGGAAAACCGGAGACCATGTCTTATGCTGAACATTTTTTAATTAAAAAAAAAAATGTTTGACGTCTGCATAGGGAATACTTCCACGTGATTTGGAAACGAAACATGATGCAGCGGACCGTTTTGCTCCCACCTACGTGGGTGCCTCCTCTGCCCCGGTCCCACTTGATTCTCTCCCCCGGCGAACCGTGCTGATGAATGTGTTACATGTGTACGTTGCACAGGACACACGTTGCACAGGACACACGTTGCACATGACACACGTTGCACAGGACACCCGAGTCAAAAGGCACGTGCCTCCCGAATTCTGAGCGACGTTGCCAGGTTCCTTCCACAATGGTTTTCTCTGTTTGCATTTTCACCATCAATGTGTGAGAGAGTCTGTTTCCTCAAAGCCTTGCCGATAAAATGTTATCAAACTTTTGGATTTTCTTAATTTCATTGGTGAAACAAGGTACGTACCATGTAACTTTTGACATTTTTCTTAAAATAAATAAGCTCGAATACCTTTTCATATGTTCCTAAGAAAAATCTCTTTGGGCTGTCCAGCCATTTTTCTATGCAGCTGTTGATAGTATTGCTTTCTCAAGATTCTTTACATATGGAAAAGATTGGTCCTCATGGTATCAATGACAAATATATTTTTCCGTTTTGTTTAAGGTTTTGTTGGCCATGTAGAGGTTTTTTTAATTTTATGTAAGTGTGAGTCTTATTTAGAAAAGGTCTTCCTCTATCCAATGCCATACAAGACTTAGCCCAAGTTTTCTTGGTTTATTTTTATGGTTTCATTACCTACCTATAAATAATCACCATATTGGAAATTCGTCATGTTGCAAAGTGAGAAATAGCGGGTGCAATTTTCTTAATGACAGAGTAATTGTCCCAAACCATTACTTTTTCCGGTCTGCTTTTAAGATGCCACCGTTAGCATTTCTGAATCCCCACATAGATATAAATCTATTTCTGATATATCAGAAAAAGACTTGTTTTGTCTGTTCCATTGGTTTATTAATGTTCTAGCACCACACAATTTTAATTATTGTTTAATCAGCATCATACAGCTCTTTGTCTTTTTTTTTTCCTTCCAGAGGTTTCCTGGCTTCCTACTAAGTTTATATTTCCAAGTGAACTTTAGACTCAATTTGGCTTAAAACACAACACTTCTGGTTACTTATATATGTTTGAATCTTTTTAAAACTTTCTAAAATTGAAAATATCAAACATACATAAATGAAGGCAGAATAGCAGACATGAACCCCCGTGGGCCAGCACACAACGTCAGTGATCATCGCATGGCCAGTCTTCTCTATGGATCCTCCCACACATTTCCTCCTCTTATTATTTTGAAACATATCCCAGATATATCATTTCATCCGTAAACATTTAAATATGTAAATCTAAACAAGAATAATTCTCTTTTTGTAACAACATTGAAATACTATTATCACACAGGCACTGAAATATCCTTAATTTTCCATAATTGTCTCAGAAATGCGTTTTTTCTGGGTTTTAATTGAGATTAAATTAATGTATAGATTAATTTAGTGAACACTGACATCTTGATAGCTGAGCTTTCATGTCCACAGGAAAGGTGTGTCTTTCCATCACTGAAGTCTTCTCATCACCCACTGCTGTGTGGAGTGTTTTCAAACAGGTAGTCTAATTGTTTCGTTTATCTGATTCTTTTTCATCTTTGTTGTGGCTTTTGTAAATTATGTCCTCTAACTGGTTGTTTGTAGTTATAGATACTGTTGATTTACATGTGGTAATTTTCCTTCCACTAACTTATTGCAGTTTTCCTGTGTGTGGTGTACTTTTTAATTGCCTTTATTTGATTGGAAGGAATTCATCAGATCATCCGCAAATAGTCGTGGCCAGACATCCTCACTCCTTTTAACCTCTGATTTCTTTCACTTATCTAAACAAATTGACCAGTGTGTCCAGATACATGTTAAATAACAGTGGTAATGGGCCATCCATGCCTGGTTGTGGATGAACAAATTAAGGAAGGCAGAGGTGCCGCTATGAGACAGACTGCTGAGTAATACCACCTTCGAGACAGATTTACTTGTCAGGGTTCCAGCGACATTCATCCCCAAAGCAAAGCTACCAGAAGGAGACTGAATCACTTTTACACTTTTACTAGTAAAATTCATCCACTTTGAGGTTTCCCTCCCACTGCCGATTTCCACCCCTCTGAGTGTAGTGAAGCTAAGGGGCAGGAACACTTGGCTGTCCTACCCCTCTGGCTGTCACCTTCTGAACCAGCTCTTCTAGATGTGGTCTCCCGGGGTGCCATGCACCCTGAATCTGTATAAACAAGTGTACTTTGGGTGTCCCCAGTTGCTGAGGATTTTAAGCTTCACACATAATAAGGATTCAGAAACTTCATGCTGAAAATAAAGAAAAAATAAAATTAATGCCTTATCAAGAAATCCATCTCAAAGAATCCCGAGGAATGCTGACATAATGGGAAATTCAAACTCTTTCCTTCCTCCCTTCCTAACACAAGGGTATTCAAACATCACTCTAGTGGACGAGAAAATGAGCCACCGTAAGTAAAGAGCTCCTGAGGAGACAAGTTCCGGGGAAGGAAGAGAAGATGGTGGCCTGGATACCAGGTGCTCTCACTTCCTCTGAGATGCCCCCACAGTGCTCCTACATGGCCATCCCATGAGGGAGGGAGGGACACGGCTATACAGTCACATAGGAAACTCCTCAGGCACATTCAGTTCTAACACCTACATTGTTTTCAGCCTAGATTTTCTCACCATTGTCCAAGTAGTGTCATAAAACACTTGCTTTTACATGATATGAGACACCTTCTATATTTCTTCATTACTTCCTGTGGCTAATGAGAAACAGTGAAGATATATTTCATGCACCTTAATGACTTTCGGGGGTTTGTATGCTAACAGTTGGTGCTTTTTCCCCTTTGAGTTATGGAGAGAAGTTTTGCCTGTATTGTCTGGTATTAAATATTTGTTATCTCTTCCCCTGAGTTCCTCTCTGCCTCGAAGCATCGCACTCATAAGAAAGTTGAGACTGTCTCACCTAACAGTGCAAGGGAACCAGAGTGGTAAGAGGAGGACTGAGAAGGTGAATACAGTTTTTAAAGTGATAGCAAATGAGGAAGAATTAGGCTTAGAACCCACTTTGGTACTTGCCTGTCTTTTGCATTAAAATGCACATACACACTGGGAGCTAAGAACTGAAGCTCAGAAAAGCCTCGTTTAGCTTGTGCTCCTGTCACGGTTATTCTCACACACCACTTCCGACACGCAACCCCAACACACCCCTCCTAGGAGCGGAGCCCGCATCCCCTGGCCAGGGCTCTCATTACCTGGAGCTCAAAGGTTTGAACCATGGTTCCTGTTTTGTTATATAAAAACTGACCTAGGAAAACCTCTTCTCCTCCACATTGTTTCAAGATGCCCTATAAAAAAAAGTAACAGACAGATAGGTCGTAAGGAATGGATGCTCGGTTAAAATAAATGGAGGCAGTTGTCTATGCAAGGAGCAACAATTCTCCAGACACCTTTGGGGTCCACCAGGGTCGCAATGCTGGCCAGTATTGCCCTATATGCCCCAAAGGTGTTGAACTTTGGAGTTTGCAAGGCAAGAGGCAGGCTGATCACAGGGCTTACTAGACAGGTAGGAAGAAGGTAGGTAGAGAGATACATAGACAGATAAATGCCTGAAATGTGGATGAAGGGTGGTCGGTGGGTGGGTGGGTGGGTGGGTGGATGGATGTAGACAGACAGACAGATAGATAGATAGATAGATAGATAGACAGACAGATAGATAGATGGAACAAATCTCTGGCCTAATAACTGTATTTGCAGTCAGAATACTTTGAATAAAATAAAACAAAAGTCCCTATGTTGACCCAGTGTTTTCCAAAATAAGATAAACTTAATCCAATTTCCAGACTGATCATACAAATAGCTCTATCCAAAAAGTATGTGCTGACTGAAAGAAAATATTGATATCTGTATGGTTTCATTTATTTATTTTACCTTCCTTCTCTACTTTTCAAAATCGAAGGTTTTTGAGAGGAAAATACACTGGTGGGAATTAATTTCTTTTGTGACTATCTAAAGTTTTTTATCTTTAGGTTCCTTAAGTCATAGTAACACAACAAAATAAAGAGTTCATTAATTAAATTGTTTTATAATGAACATTACTAGTTAAACTCTTTGTAACATAGTTTTATTAAAAGAATTGAATGCATCATGATTAAACAACGCACCCACGATTACAGATACAGAAAACCCAAGCGTCGTATGGTTACTTTAGTAGGGTAAGGAGGAGTGCTCATTTTATTTCCACCTTCTTTATTACCCTGTTTTAACTTTACTTGGTTCATATACTTGCTAATAAATGAGAAAAACAATGAGAAGTAGTTTTGATTACTGAAGGATTCACCCATAATTCCTCAGTAATGAGCAACTATGTGCACCTGTCTGAGGTGGGGTATGACCTGCTCAAATTCAGCCCAACTCAACTGTCAGGCTCAGCAGACAACTATCGTGGGTAGCAGCACCAAAGGATGGTGGTCATCTTTCTGTTCTGCAGCCCAGAGTCATGGCCTTCAGAAGCATTTGATGAAACACAGGAAAGCCGAGCACCACGTTTAACTCAGCCCTCCCTCAGACAGGACATCAGGGGACTGAAGGCAAGCATAAACCTACAAGGAAGACATGGGAGCAGATACCAGACACAAAGTCTGGACATGGCCAAAGGGCAAGTGGTGTAGTGCCCTGGAGAAAACACAGACTCCCCTGGCTGTGGAACACGCTGACACGGATGTACACTGCAAGTCCCAGAAAGCCCCAGAGACGGGGCCTGGGGCTGCAGGGGCCCCAGCAGACAGGGAGCTGAGGCAGTTAGCCCACAGCCCCTGACCGGTAATCCCCCCGGCCCGGCCCAGCACAAACTACCTTCATCCTCCCAGTTCTGGGACAGCTGGGCTCAGGAGACCTGCACATGTCAGAGGGGAGGGCATACCCTGTGTGCTGAATGGCGGGCCATGCTCCTCTCAGCAGCCCCCAGCATGTGGTCGCCAAGCTGAAACCTGGGCACAGCTTGTACAATTCCTCCCAGGGTCAACCTGCCCAATCCCACACTCTGGAGTCTCCAGAAAAAATGGCCCAACTAGACCACTGCCTGTGAAGACCCTGGTTCACCCACCACACCACGTGTGCAAAGCTTTCACTAGCTTTTTACTGTTTAGCTCTTAAACATGACATACAAGCATCACCAGACATGTGAGAAAAGCACATAACGAGAAGGACAGAGACCCTGTAAAAAGGGGAGGGAGCAGAAAAACATGAAATAAAACTATAATATCTCTGGAGACTTAAGAGAAATCATTGCATCCACAGAAGAAGAAATTTAGACTTTAAAAGACTATTGGGCCAGCCTGGTGGCTCAGGTGGTTGGAGCTCCATGCTCCTAACTCCAAAGGCTGCTGGTTCGATTCCCACATGTGCCAGTGGGTTCTCAACCACAAGGTTGCCGGTTCGATTCCTTGACTCCCCCAAGGGATGGTGGGCTGCTCCCCCTGCAACTAACAACGGCTACTGGACCTGGAGCTGAACGGCACCCTCCACAACTAAGACTGACAGGACAGCGACTTGACTTGAGAAAAGTCCTGGAAGTACACACTGTTCCCCAATAAAGTCCTGTTCCCCTTCCCCAATAAAATCTTTTTTTAAAACAAAAGAGAGATTATTTATAGGAAAAAGTCTTAGAAAGAAGAATCATGACAGCAGAAATGAGAAATCCAACATAGAAGTTAAAAGAAATTCATAATATCTTTCAGAAGATAGCACAGAAAAGGAAAATTAGAGAGACGATTTTTAAAATAACAGATTAAATAATCAGTAATCAGTTGAATTTTTGGGATGTGGAAATGAAACCCCTGAGAGCAGCAGTACATAACTGGCAACAAGTCAGATTGGAGCAAATGGGCAGACAATCCAGAGGGTGTCCCAAAAGAAACATGAAAAAAGAAGTTTATAAGTTATCTGACATAAGTGGGAAGATGTTTACACTTCTGAAGAAGACATTAGGAGGAGGCAATTACCATCCTCAGGAACATCTAAAAATGTACATGAAGCAAATACCATTGGAGTACACTGTAGGACTCAACTGAGGCCAGAATATTCCCCACAGTCACAGTGAACACACGAAATATCGATTAAAACCAACAGTAAGATATACCATCTAGCCATGCCCCAAACATGAAACCCAGTTTCCATGTGATCTAGCCCTTCTATTCCTGGGTGTAGACCCAGAGAAATGAAAATCAGTGTCTACATAGAAACTTGTGCACAAATGTTCACAGTAGCGTTGTTTTTGTTTACAACTTCCAAAAAAGTGGAAAAAACTCAAAGGTCCTCAACTGATGTACGGATAAATAAAATGTGGTCCATCCATACAATGGAATATTAGTCAGCAATTTTCAAAGAGAACATGCTTATGTTCTAACATAGATGAACCTTGAAAACATTATGCTAAGTGAAGAAGCCCTTCACAAAAGACCATGTGTGATTCCATTTATATGAAGTGTCCAGAATAGGCCCATCTAGAGAGACAAAGTAGTTAGTGGCTGCCTGAGGCTGGGGGAGTGAGATAGAGGGTGGGCAGTGGCAGCTAAGAGGTTCAGGGTTTCATTTGGGAGGGATAAAAATATCCTAAAACTGATTGTGGGGATGAATACACAGCTCTGCGAATATACTAAAAGCCACTTAAGTATACATGTTAAGTGGATGAATTGCATGGTGTCTGAATTATATCTCAATAAAAAAGTAAGACACAACATATTGGTAGGATGAGAGAGCCACGGAAGAGAACTAATCTTCATTTTCCACCAGACAATGTCAGTAAACAGTAACCAAAACTGAAAAGTTGAGAATTAGGAAAAGCAAATATGCAGGGAAGAACCCAAATAAATAGGCAAAACTTTTGCAAATGGAAGCTTCCGGGGAGGAAACATTGGGGGGTGGGAGTAGTAGGACAAGGAAAAACCGTGTTTCATTCTAAACATATGGACATGTTTAGAGTTTTTAATTGTACATGTCTGACTTTGATTAACAAAAGTAAAGTATTCATCAGGTTCAACCCTGTCACTTTGTAGAGGACAAACCAGAGTCCAAGGGATAAGTGACCTCCTCACTGTGGTATAGATGGTTAGTCGCACAGTTCAGATGAGACCCCAGCTCCTAATCCCTGGCCAACCACTTTATATCGTAACCCACTCTGAGCAAAGACTGATAACAGTTTCTCACATAGACAGAAAAGTCCTTGGGTGCACTGGAGATGTTTCCTGAGGGAGACACCTTCTCTGAGATGTGCTCCATGGTAACTGCAGTTGGTATGATCTTCCTGGCAAGCTTGATTAGGGCATGCCCCTGGGAACCTGGAAAGGCCCAGCACTTCCCAGGGTGAACATCTGGCTACAAAGAAAACACAAGAGTTAATCTCTTATCTGGTTGTATAAATCCACCCCTACGGACCACAGAGCTCCCTTCTGCGTATCAAACAGGAAAACTTCCAGACACCTAGAGGGTTGATTGTTCTTCCGGTGCCCATTATGCTTATATTTATTTGAGCCCTTTATTAGATAAGTATCTTGCATTGCTCTGACTGGACTATGAGCTGCTAGATGACAGCTGGTTGGTATGGGTGGTGATGGCATGCTGGTGGTACTGATGGTGGAGAAGTGATGATGATGGAGGTGAGGACGGTGGCGGTGATGTTGGTGATGGTGACGCAGGTGGTGCTAATGGTGTGGCGGTGGTAACGGTAGTGACGTAGGCGGTGGTGGTGCAGGTGGTGGTGCAGGTGGTGGTGGAGGTGATGTTAATGGCGGTGGTGGTGGTGATGGTGGCGCAGGTGGTGCTAATGGTGTGCAGGTGGTAACGGTAGTGATGTAGGCGGTGGTGGTGCAGGTGGTGGTGCAGGTGGTGGTGGAGGCAATGTTAATGGCGGTGGTGGTGGTGACGGTGTGCAGGTGGTAACGGTAGTGATGTAGGCGGTGGTGGTGCAGGTGGTGGTGCAGGTGGTGGTGGAGGCAATGTTAATGGCGGTGGTGGTGGTGGCGCAGGTGGTGCTAATGGTGGTGGTGGTGGTGATGGTGTGCAGGTGGCAATGGTAGTGACGTAGGCGGTGGTGGTGCAGGTGGTGGTGGTGATGGTGTGGAGGTGGTGGTGAGCATGGCAGTGGTGATAGTAATGGTGTTGCTGAGGTCGGTGGTAAGGAAGGAAAATGGTGGACCATTTTCTAGATCGAGACTGTACTTGGGAGTGAGATGCAGAGGTTGCCCTGGAAGGTATTTCTGAATTAGAAACTAACTGCAGGTGTGTTGATTACGGTTAAGAAGAGCTCTACTGTCTGTTGATGTCTACTGTCTTCTGGGTTGAAGTGAAATGTTAGTGGAAATCTTATTTGGGAGTTTCTCCTGTTATACTTGGACTTCACAAGAATGTGCTGGCCTGAGTAGCACGTAGCTCAGGACAGGCACGTAGGGGCGTGCACCTTCCGTAGATGCGTGTGCACTGACGGAAATTGTCAATGGAAAAGGCCACAGAATTCACCTAGAGATGTAGAAGCAAATGTTTTACTGGAGAAGTAAGTAATCTAGTTTACTGGTTTTAAAATAATAAATTAATAATCACTCATAGCTTACAGACCGTAAAGTGAGAAACAATTCGTGTAGTTTGATGACTATAAGAATACAAAGAGAGTTTCAGAATCTGTGATAAGTGCAGAGTTGCCTCCATTTTAGACATCAATATTTTCGTGATAAATAATAGGAAGAAAATAGTAAAATATAAACAGGTTACTCTTAATGTAACTTTTACCTGAAGGATAATATCTGGAGGCATTTCATAATTTAAGAACCCAATCCCATGCCAGTGCAGTTTGGCTTTATCATTTTTATAACTTTCCGAGGTCCCAGCTTCAATGATGGAGGCTCCTAAAATTATAAAATAGTTTTTAAAATAAAAAATTACACAACTCAAAACACTTCATTTAGATTTTAATAATGTTGAAAAACTATTACTGAACGAATTATGAATAAGGTAAAATTCATACTCAGGAATTGGTAGAAAGTCTGACTTCCTGTTTCATTACCGCCAAAATATAGTCACTCTGAGAAAGTTTGCTCTGCGTAGTTTCACAACATTTCTGAAACTTGCTTTATGATAAAATATTGAATTCTGAAGCAATTGATTTGGAGATGGAAATATCACATGGATCGTGTTTATTACCCAAAGAAACATATCAACCACATATTTTAACAGCTCATAGAGTAGACAAGTCTTTATGTCAGCCCAGTGCACTCAAAAATAAAAAAGCATAGAAACCAATAAGGACATAAATGTACTAACAAATTATATTCATGATAGCAATCCTGGAGATATATTAAGCTTTAATTTTAGTCAAAGATATATAAAATATACTCATCAAATATTATCCCATCAGGTTACTTCATTTTAGAAGCAAAATGTACTTTTACAAAAGACATAAAGAAAATGCAAATCATTTCCTCAGATTTCATCTAGATATCACAACATTTAAAATGCACGTACCTGACTATGTGATTACCAGTGCTTTTTCTAAGATGGCACAGTTTGAAACTGAATTTGTACCTAGGGTTGCCAGATTTAGCAAGTAAAAATCCAAGACTCCCAGTTAAATTTGAATTTCAGATAAACAGTTAACTTTTTGGTACTATAGTAGTATGTCCCATATAATATTTGGAATGTATTTATGCTGAAAAATTATTTGCTGTTTGCCTGAAATTCAAATTTAGCTGGGCCTCCTTTGTTTTCTCTGGCCACCTGTGTGTGCCTGGTTTTGCGTGCTGATACTCTCTGCTCGGTCAGACAATATTCCTACTCCACTGACTGATCACACACTAAGTGCTTTCACATGCTAGTGTGACGCCTGAATGCCCCCACCTGCTTAATCTGTTCAAGAACACATTTAAATTAAGTTTAAATTTCTCTTAGGTAAATACCTAGAGGTGGGATTGCGGGGTCTTGTAAGTGTTATATTTCACTTAAGAAATTGTCACACTGGTTTTCAAAATGGCTGTATCGTGTTCCGTTCTCATCAGGATCATGAGAGTTCCAGCTGCTTCTCATTGTTGCCTGCACATCCTGTGGTCAGGTTTCGTTTGTTTGCTGTTCTGATAGGTGGTTATTGGTGTTCTAATAGGGGTCATTGTTGTTTTAATTTACATTTCACTAATAAATAATAATGTTGAGCATTTTTATCTGGTTTGTTGATATTCATATATTTCTCTGACAAAGTTACTTTCAAATCTTTTGCCTGCTTTTTTCTTAGTTGGCTGTTTTTTTATTATTAAATTTTTAGAGCGTTTATAAATTATGGACAAAAGTTCTTTGTCAAATATGTGGTTTGCAAATATTCTCTGCTGGCCTGTTCTTGTCTTTTTATTAACTACCTTTTGCAGAGCAGAAATTTGTAATTTTGATAAAGTCCGAATTATCCATTCTTTTCCTTTTATGGATTATGTCTTTAGTGTCTTATCTAAGAAATTTTTTCCCAACTCAGAATCACAGAGGTTTTCTCTTAAACTTTCCATTTAGGTCTATCACCGTTTTGAGTTCATTTCTGTAAGGGGCAGTTAGGAGTCAGGGTTCCTGTTTGCAAGGGAGGCCTAACTCCGCCATCGCCACTGGCTTTCTTTCCTTTGTCAAAAATCACTTCACTGCAGACGGGTGGGACTATGTTTGGACATTCTGTTCTGTTGCATTGGTGCCTCTTGATTCCTACAGTTCACAATAAGCCTTAAAATCAGGTAGCGTGAGTCCTCCACCTTTGAAAAGTCCTTCTTTTTAAACCTGTTGGAGCTCTTCTAGTTCCTGTACCATTCCAGGTACATTTCAGCATCAGCCTGTCGTTTTCTACTGATAGTCCTGCTGGGATTGGGATTGGGATCACCTGCAGTCAGTAGCCTAGCGGGTAGAATTACCGTCGGAACAACACTCCCACTTCCAATCCATGAGCGGGTCGTCTCTGTCCACTTAGTTCTGAATTTTATTTCTTTCATTAGAACATTTTTAGGTTTAAGCACACAGATCCTATGCATATCTTATTAGATTTATGCCTGAGTATTTTATTTTTTACTGCTGTTATGAATATTACTGTTTTTAAATTTTCTTTTCCCAATTTTTTATTAGCAGTGTCTAAAAATCATATATGTATACAATCAAATTTATTAACCTCGCTAATTAGTTCCAGTAGATTTTTTTGGTGATTTTCTATATAAGTCATCATGTTGTCTGTGAAAAGAAAGATTTTTATTTCTTCTTTTCCAATTCCCGCCCCCCCCCCCGCACCCCGCAATTCTTCTGTTAGTGGTCGGGACTTCTGTTACAATGCTGGATAGGAATGTGGGAGCTGACATACCTGTTTCAGATCCCAGGGGCTTTGTCGCCCAGAATATAATTTGTCTTTATGAACGTTCCCTAATCACATACGAAGACGGTGTATCCGGAGGTCGTTTGGTGCAATATTCTGTAAATGTCAGTTATTTCGAGCTTTTGATAGAGTTGTTTAGATCTGTATTTTGACTGATATGCTGTCTTTTATTATTGCTTATCATCAGTCATTTTAGCACAATATATAAAGGGCTGTAATGTCTGTGATGCTAACCCAACCTCTGCCTCACCCACTTGGATGTGCTGTGCCGCCTTTCCCCAGTCCCCGGGCGTGGGGTGCTGCCCTTCCCCAGGCCCCCGGGCGTGGGGTGCCGCCTTTCCCCAAACCCCTTTCCATGCCATGAGATTGCAGTTTGACCCCCTCTGAGATTTGCACCCAGCTCAGCGCAATCCGCTACAATCAGCTCTGTTCTCTTCTTCAGTGTCTAGACTTGTTCACTGCGCTCCTTAAATTACCCGCTAGATCAAGATGTTCTCCTCATAAAGAACTGCGGAGGTCAGAGACGCTGTTGAAGCAGGAGCTTGCACCCGTCTTTCACTCCTTCACTCACCTGCTGACTTAAGGGCGTAATCAGCCTTCTGGATTTGGTCTTCTCTCAGCTTTTTAAGTACATAATTTACCAACTTTGCCATTTCCTGTACAAAGTAAAAAATAGTTTTCCGTTAGCAATCCCTGTCCACTGCTGGAGTTTTGACATTTCACACTATTGTCCCCTAATCTGCAAAATAGTAACGGTGACCGTTCACCAGCCACACGCAGAGCCCGGCACTGTGCACAGGTTTCTAGTGTCACCCTCACAGCTCGGTGTGACCGGCGCTTCTCAGGCAGCTGAGGGAGCTAGGCTGTGTCCCCTAACTCCTCCACGGTCACAGAGCAAGGTCAGACCCAAAGCCCCTTCCGAAGCCCTAATGACCACCCGTCGGCTCTCCACGAGACAGACAGTTGAGGCTGCGTGTGTGACGTGCTGAGCCCTCTCTTTCATCCCTTTCTCTGCTTGCTTAGACACTCGCACATTCTGTAGACATTTGGGGAGAAAGGCAGTTGATGTGAAGTACAGATTGCTTGTCTTAGAAGTCATTCATTCATTTGAAGTAATGTTGGATTCTGGAGGACGTGTGATTGTAAAGAAGCCAGCGTCCTGAAGGAGCAGGCAGTTCTAAGTGACAGCACGCCCCAATGACAGAACAGTGTCCCAGGCAGTAGGTGTCATTTCTGGGCCTTGGGCAGAAGAGGAGAAGCAAAACCAAGTTCATTGCTCTTCATTGTAATGTTGCCTAATCTGGAGCAAATTAGATTAAATACACTAGTTTTAGGTCTGTGGATAAAAATAGTTTGCTATTTAAAGTATTTGTGTATGGACATTCAGAGGCTGCGAATTCTGAATGACCTTTCGTTTGTTTATTGGAAAATAAAACAGAATTAGTTCTTTATTTTGGTGGGAAGTGAGATTCCAATGCAAAGTCTTCTCTGTGACAAAGCCATGATGAAAAAGTGGCCCCAGGGGCAAGCTTTGGAGAAAGGAAGCAAAGTCAGGGAGGAATTGTAGAGAGGGGGACACAGCCACACCTCTGTCAGCCCTTGATTTCTCAGAGGCCTGGTGGGAGGTCGCACCAGAAGGAAACCCTAGCCATACCTGGTCCCCCAACCCCACTGCACCTCGTCAGTGATCTCCGTGGTGTTCTGGGCCTCGCTGGAGTCTCCATCCGCGTTCCGGCTGTGATTGTGCAGGCCTTCCTGTGTCTCTCTAAGTAATGCCTTGAGAACGTTGATTTGTTCAATTAAAAATAGAATTTCACGAAAGTTGTTTTCCAAAGCCTGGCTTTCTTTCCTGTAAATGGAGACGCCCCACATGAGAGGAGGAAAAGGTGCACTTCCGGCAGCAAAGTGAAGAGGTGCTTTGCGTTGTAGAGAAAGTCTCACATGAGGGCAGCTGGGGCGGGTGCATGTGCCCTGAACACTGCATTCAGCACATGTGAGAAGGAGGCACCAGGGGAGGCTTTCCTGAGGGTGTTCTGGGGCTTGGGGTATGCTCAGGGCAGGCAAGTGGGGCTCAAGCAACCCTCATCCCTCCCTCCAGGAGCTCTGCGGCCCTGTCTGAGGCTGGGTGACGTCACAGAGCAGTCCCAAGTCCCCACTCTCCCCTTCCCTACGGGGACAGCTCACATGGAGCGTGGGAGGGACGAGCACTAGTTTTCAGCCTGTGCCCCCAAGGTCTGTGCCCTGGCCTCAGGCCAGGGTGGTAGAGGCCCCTGGGGGCACATTTACTTTCTAAGAATGGGTTCTGCTACTTTTATAGTTTGAAAATTACTGGTAGATAGAATAAGAAAATGTCCAGCCAATAGGTATCTCTTTATGTTGAAAAAAATATGATGAATGGAAAAAGATGTGGTACATGTACACAATGGAATACTATCCTGCCATAAGAAAAGATGAAATAGGACCATTTGCGACCACATGGATGGATCTTGAGATTATTATGCTGAGTGAAGTAAATCAGACAGAAAAAGTAGAGAACCATATGACTTTACTCATTTGTGGGATATAAAACTGAAAACAACAAAGGAGCAAGACAAAGAAACAAAAACTCATAGACACAGACAACAGTTTAGTGGTTACCAGAGCGTAGGGGGGGTGGGAGGTGGGAGATGAGGGGTAAAGGGGATCAAATACATGGTGATGGAAGGAGAACTGACTCTGGGTGGTGAACTCACAATGGGATTTATAGATGATGTAAAACAGAATTGTACACCTGAAACCTATGTAACTTTACTAACAATTGTCACCCCAATAAACTTTGCTTAAAAAAACAAACAAGCAAAAAATGTAAGCACTGCTTATCTAGCACTAGCACTTTTTTTCCAATTTGTAGAACATCACGTGTCTACAATTTAGAACATACAAAACTTTTGAAAAGGTAAACACAGTTTAGTGTGTTTATAAGTTTTTGTTCTGTGCAAATATAGTAACAAAACAGAGATCATGTCTACAGTCTTAATGTCTCCCTGCACTTCCCAAATCGTTAAATCTGTTTTAGAATTCTTTTAATAACGTAATTCTCCATTAAGGCATATGCTCTAAGGTGTTCAACCATTGGCCCATTTATCCTGTCTCAGTTGTTTTCCATTGTTTTAATCATAAATACTGAAAGCACTTCCCATTATTTGTTTCCTTAAAGAATTGTCATAGAAATAGAAATGGTTTTAGTCTTACAATTTTACAAAACATTTCAGCCTTTGGAACCACACCACAAAGCCCCACATATCAGAAAATCTCACTCACTTTAAAAGTTCCAGTTGCTCTTTTGGCATCCAAAATCGGGCCTGAAAATAAAAAAGACAAATCAAATAGCTTTTTTGTCGTATTCACAAAGGGGAAAGAACTCACACGTCCACTCTTGATGGACATGCGTGATGGGTGGGGCACACGGGGTCCTCCAGGACGCCTGCATCTTTTCAGCCTTCCTGCAAACACTTGTATTTGGAGGTAACGAGGTCACACCCATGTCTGTTTAGTGCCGGAGGAGTGGCCTGTACTGGAGCTCTAAGATGGGTGTAACAAGCCCTGATTCTCAAGAGGGAAAGTGCTGAGTGCCTTCGGAGGACACGCAAAGGAGGCAAAAGGGGCAAAATGTGTGAAATGGTGGAGGGGAGGGGTAAGGAGGGAAGGGGTGCACATCCGGGCATCTGAGGGCCATGCTGAGGGTGCCCCTGCTCACCCTGTCAACAGTGAGGGGGCGTCCCCTTGCCATATGAGGGACTGGATTCCATTAGCAGTAACCTCAGAAGAATTGCAGGCATTTACTTGAACAGGACCACCTCGTGTTTCCATGGGTGGTGTACGTCCAGGCTGAGAGTGGCCAGGGCAGAGCTGCTATTAAGGACATACAGCCTGGGCCCGGTGGAGGCGGCAGTGAGGAGGCCCACTCAGCGACAGGACAGCTGCCCACTCCCGTTGTCTGGCCCCAGCTACTCCCTCGGTGCCCCGAGCTCCATGTGTCCTTTGGGTTCCAGACTCTCCCACAAATGGCTGCAAACCTAGCAGCTCAGAACAGCAGAAATCTGTGGTTCTGGCACTGGAAGTCCAGTCAGGGTGTCGGGAGGACCACACAACCCTCCGAAGGCTCACAGGGAGACTCTGGTCCTGCCTCTTCCAGCATCTAGGGACCCCTGGCCCTCGGAGCTTCTGGCTGCCTCACTCCAGGCTTTGCCACTTCGTCACAAGGCCCTCTCTGGTGTCTCTACAAGGACACTGGTCACTGTATTGACGGCCCACCTGGGAAATCAGGATGATTTTATCTCAAGATCCTGAATTGCATCTTCGGAGTCTTTATCCAAATAAAAGTCAGGTTCTGGGGGTTAGGCTGTGGAATTCGCCTTTTGGGGGTCACCTTTCAGCCCACCACAATGACCATCAGTATGTAATCTGGGAAATAATGCTCCATCCTCTGCTGGTAAATGTCCTTTGCTTTCAAGACTGACTTGCTATCAGTGTGCTGCCCCAGAGAGGCCGTGGCAGTGGAGGGGATGGAACACAGTGCGGAACAGAGAGCGCTGTGAGCCTGAGGTTTCTCCTGCCAAGCAGTGACATTTCTCATGCGCGCTCCTCAGCGGTTTTCTTTGGACAGGGGCGTGGATTGGGAGTTTATTTTTGGTAGGAGTCAGTCTTCTAGTTTTTCAGTTTCTGTTTGTGTAAGTTTCCGAGTTTCTGTTTGTGTAAGTTTCCCGTCACTAGGGGCAGTATTTTCAATTTGCTGCTTTTTTCTGTTCTGGCCTTAAAAGAACATACACAGAACAGTCCTTCATTCATTTGCTTCTAAGTGAATTTGAGAGTTCTTGAAAAGCAAAATTTTCCAGATTTTAAAGCATTTTTTATTTCGCCTTGTTTCCAGAGGAGCTCAGGTGGCTTCCACTATCGGAACAAATATGATATTTGTTTTATTCAGGTTATGTTGACTGAGACCCAAAGTTTTATGCCTTAGAACATGGCTCCCAGAATCTGAGCTGGGACAAACTTGATGGAAGTTGTTCACAAACACCTTTACTTTTTTCTTCCTTTACAAAAACTCCCACCAGATACCTGAATTTAAACTGTACAGCTTGTAGGGGAATCCTAGGAGGTACAATGGTTGCAGACTGTGCCCCTGAGTAAGCATGCTGCTCTGTGAAACCAGTTAAATGCTGGAGCAAGTCCTTTGCAGTCATGGGTTTAAGCTGCTCACCGTGACAGTGATTATGTGGTTGTTGGGCTGTACCTCGTGTGACAATAACACTGTGTCCTCAGCATACGCAACAAAGAGCTCAGACTGGCAGACCCAGTGTCAGCAAAGTCTGGGCTTGAATTTCAGCTCCAGAATTTACAGCTGAGCTGCCTCAGGCACACACACTCATTTCCTTAATTGTTCTGACCCAGCTTCCCAATCAATAAATGGATTCACTAGGAGTTATTATCCTTCCCTTCTTGGCGGTGGAAGAGATGGGGACACACATCTAGCTTTTGGAAAGCAGTATTAAGTCACTAAGTTTCCCTATGGAAAGGTCACCTAAAATTGTGAATACTCTTTGTTTATCCTTCTTTTAGGAATTTATCCTCAGTAAAAAATCAAGGATGGGTGAAAAGATTTAGCAACAAGGAAGTTTATATTTATAATATTGAAAAATTGCAAGTGATTCAATTGTTTCGAAGTATTTATTGAATATATTATTCACAGAATTGTCAGTCAGCCATAAAATGCTGTTGTAAAATAATATGTAAAGATGGGGAGCGTGTTTAAAATCTGTTGTTAATTTAATAAAAAGCAACCATAAAGTCGTTTCTAAGGCGTGTAGCTCCGGATCTGTCCAGAGGTGACATAGAAACAAGTCACAGTCAGTCGTAGGTGGTTTCTAACAGAGCTCACCTTTTCTTCTGAGTGAAAATCAGAGTAACTTGTCAATAATGAAATGATCAGAGTGAAACCATATCCTTATGAAAAATACTGGCATTAGATGAAGTCACTTAATAGAACTCTGGTCCCTATGTCATTTCTATTAGCTATTGACTTGCAAAACAAAGATAACATTGCAAGTTGGACCCACCTTGTAGTGTATTAAATTTTAAACGAATGGCAGACAAAATGATTTACTAAAACATTACCTGGTAATGATAAAGTCTTGAACTATATTCTGTAATTGCAGCATAAAATCGTCTGGATTTCTGAGGAAACTCTGTTTTCGTAAACCACATGTGATTTCTAAATCCTGTTAAAGAAAAGACCAACTCTGATTAAAGAGTTTATCTGAAAACATTTATGAGATATTCTACATGAACTAATAGGAATTTCTCTAAGCATGGAGAGTGTATATATTCTTAAAAAGAATATTAGACCCTTGGGTGACAATATGGATAATGGTAGCATAGGGTGCTCTAAAAAAAAAAAATCTGTCCTCCATTGAAACAACCATAAGCTCAGAGATTAACAGGGTCAACTTTTTAAAAATTCTGGAATCTCCAAAATTTACAGCAACCAGAAGACTGAAGAAAAGAGCAATTTTTTTTGGTAAGAGAGCAGTATGGCACTTTCGCTCACCTGCCTAGCACCTCCCATTCCCCAGCATGGTAAGGACGGTAGTCACATTCCTGACACAGCTCGCTGGCGCCAGTGGGCTAACACAGGCCTTGTTCTAAAATGCTGTGGCTGTGAGTTTTGACCACTGTTCCCCTGATTAGCTGGGGCAGAGGCTGACCTTTGTTTTATTCCATTCCCTTGGGCTAGAATTGTTTTCTGGGAGACTGCCATGTCTGATGAAAGATTTAAAGTCATAAACTGGCCATGCCCACCTGAGCAAGGGATAGTGAATGAGGCAAGTGGCAGACAGACCCAAAAGCATGGGAGGGAGAAGGCAGAGGAGAAAGTCTCTTGTGGGGATAAGGGCTTGGGAAGGAAAAAGGAAAGCAGTGAGCGTGCTCAGAAAAGATCCTAGAGAGACTGGGGGTACAGCTTGGGTGGGTCTGTGGGCTCCGGGCAGGCAGGAGGTGAAGGCTAAGGCAGAGTTGTGGGTGCCTCAGCTTAGCCTTGAAAGAGGGCCCAGCTTAGAGCCAAGCAGTCAAGACTGGGAGAACAGTTTATCTATCTGTCTGTCTGTCTATCCATCTATCTATCTATCTATCTATCTATCTATCTATCTATCTATCTATCTCCCTATCTCCCTATCTTCCTTCCTTATCCTTGACTCCAGTAAATCTCTGTCAGGTCATTTGTTGACCACTGAGATATCAGAACAGTGACCATCACTAACATGACTGCAGCCCTCAAAAAGCAGTAACAGCAATCCCTGAGAAAAGGGAAAAATATGATTTCCAGTTACCACATTATAATATTGAAATGCCCATTTTCTGATACAAAATTACAAGGCATAGGAAAAAAATGGAAAAAGAAAACACAAAAAAATCCAGGAAAGTACTGCCCATTAAAGGGGGAGAAAAATGACTGAAACCATCCCTGAGGAAGCCCAAACATTGGACTTACTAGATGAAAACTCTAAATGAAAAACTTTAAATACGCTCAAAAAGTAAAGGAAGCGATGGGTAAAAAACTAAAGAAAACGTAAGAAATGATGTGTGAATGAAATTAGAATATCAATGGAGAAATTATAAAAGGAACCAAATATAAATTCTGGAGCTGAAAAGTACAACTGAAATAAATAAATAAATAAATAAATAAATAAATAAATAAATAAATAAATAAAAATGCTTCAGAGAGGCTTGACAGTAGATTTGAGCAGGTAGAAGAAAGAATCAATGAACTCAAAGATAGGACAATTCAAATTATTGAATCTGAACAGGAAAAGCATACAGAAAAAAGGAAAAAAAAGCCTAAGTGACCTGCAGGACACCATCTAACATATTAGTGTACACATTATGGGAGTCTCAGAAGAAGAGAGAGAAAAAGGCAGAAAGAATATTTGAAGAAATAATGACTGAAAACTTTCCAATATGATGAAAAGCATAAATCCACACATCCAAGAAGTTCAACAAACTCTAACAAGGATAAAGTTAGAGAGACTTAGACCAAGGCACACTATAATCAATCAGTCAAAAACCAAAGACGGAGAATCTTGAAAGCAGCAAGAGAAGCACTACTTGTCCTGCACAAGGAGTCCTCAATGGGACCATCATCATATTTGTCATCAGAAACCATGAAAGCCAGTAGGTAGTGGGTGACACATTTAATATGCTGAAAGGAAAAGAACGCTGCTGTAAGGGTCATTACTTAGTAAGACTCACCTATGAGAAGAAAAATCACTATAAACACCATACTTATGATGATTTTCCACGATCGAGGCAACCTAAAAAGAAGAGAAGCAAAAGCAATTCAACAATACATTACCATGAATCTTCAATTTGAACTTTAACTGCTACAATCAAGCCAACAAATGTGCTTATTCTAGGTTGAATTTGTGAATTAATTCCTAATCCATTATCTTTGACAATGATAGAAAATAGTTTTCAGGATGGCATCTATATATATACAGACCATCATATATATTCATATATATATGAATATATATATATATATTCATCCATACATAGATACCCCTCACTTTCACCCGCATTACTGTTACGCATTTTTATATGTGTATGGATGGTGCCTTTTCATATATGCACAAATACTTATGAAGTAGACAACAAAGGACGTTATCCTTGAGGTCTGGATGTAGAATAAACTAAAAACCAAAGTTGGAGTCCGATTTTGTGGAAATTAGGTATTAAGCTAAAGAACTATGATGATGAGCACCTATCTGCTAAAATTCTCTAACGTAATCATACCCTCCTTGTCCACTTTTTATTGCCAAATGGCACACCCGTATGTAGGAAAGGGCATAAACCAGAATTGCACAGCTCAGTGCGCCTTCAAAGATGAACTACCCACAGAATCTCAGCCAGGACAGGACAAGCACACCTGCAGCCGTCTCCGCCCCCATCAGACCCTGTACTTCCCACCCCTGAAGTTACCTCCTGAGCCCTGTCCCCATTGACTGCCAGCCTGGTCTTGAACTTTTCTGAACAGAACGGGTGTGTGGCTGTTTGGCTCAGCATGTCTGAGAATCACCGCGCTCTGGCTGTGTGGTGTAGTTGCTTCCTTCTCACTACCGTATCCATCCTGGTGAGATGGGCGGCAGGGTCTATGATAAACTCGCCATTGTAAATATTCTCATACTCAGCGGTACTGCGACACTCCCGTACTATCTCTGATGAGCACACGAGGTGTGCTCCCGAGGCAGGATGAGCACACGAGGTGTGCTCCCGAGGCAGGATGAGCACACGAGGTGTGCTCCCGAGGCAGGATGAGCACACGAGGTGTGCTCCCGAGGCAGGATGAGCACACGAGGTGTGCTCCCGAGGCAGGAACTGCTGGGTCACAGCTGTGCATGTATTTTACCTCAGCAGATCCTGCCACACCGTGTTACAGAGTGGTTGCTACTAGGTTTTCACACCCAGCTCTCTAAAGGAAAAAGAAAAGCAAATGGCTAAGAGAAGCTGCTGATCAGAAACTAAGACAGGAGACTAGGAACTTCTGGACAAACTTGACAAACAGAAGATTTCTACTTAAAGCATCTGTAAGACCAGATTAGAGTGGATCACCCATTAACTGCAGATGACAAGTTGGTGGAGCAGGAGAAGCGCTGGGTCACAGTTCAGAGGGGGAGCTGCTGGTGCTGGGGCCCCCGCAGGTCACTCCGGCAGTGTGGGCTTCCATTTTCCTCTGGTGTCCATCAGCTGAGGGGCACGGTTCCCTGCACCAGGTCCAGGAAGAATGGCCACGGAAGTGACCTGATGTCTGGAATCTCCTCCATTTGTACTTAAATATGTGCACGTCTTTACATTGTGTTTTTTCCTTGAGTTCATGTGCAATTGACAGTAAACGGATTCCGACATTCATTGTTTCCAGTTAGCTACCAAGTGACGTGCAGATGTGCTCTGTCAGCGGTGTTGCCGCCGGTGGCTGTGACCCTGCCACTGCAGCCGCAGAGCAGAGCCTGCTGGGGAGTGGACCAGGCTTCCGAGGGGCCCCCCAGCCCCCACACAGACGCTTCAGGTGGCTTGTCTCCCAAACATGCCATCGTGCCTGCTGGCCGTCCAGGGCTGGGACTGTGCTAAAAGCCACTGAGAAGCACTTCTCTTCCCGCCAGGGCCTTACACTCTTGAAACCCCCCTTCCCTGCCCCCCCATATGGGGGCCCACTGTCTAAAGGGAGTTATCCAAAGGTCATTACAACTCAGGAGATCCTCCCAATGGACTGATTACAGGCAGAGTCCCAGGTTACCTCTCACCAAAGGTGAGTAAGGTTTGTGACAAAACCGTGCAAAGCCCCTCTGGGCCTCGGCTGCCTGTGGGTTTCTGCCTCTGCGGGAGCTGCTTCGCTCTGAGGGTGTGGCTTTCACACAGTCAGCTCTTCTGTGTGACAACTCCCTAGCACTCTGTGGATGTTTCTGGGCCAGCCTCACAGTTTCCCCTGGGAAAGCTGTTTTCTTTTCCGTTTTTGCTTTCCCAGCAGGCAGCACAGAGGGGACAGGCAAGGGGCTTGGGCCTTGGCCTTCCTCAGTGGCCAGCGTGTCCCCGCTGCCTCCTTGCAGGCAAGCCCACACACGCTCAGGTGACAGGAGCCCCACGCGTTTGCCGCACACTGCAGGCCACTCCCACCCAAGGATGTAGGACACGCCAAGCTGTCTGCAGCCCTGCACCACCGCCAAGCACGCAGCCCTCAGAGGGACGCACTGGTGGGAAACGGTGCTGTGAGGCTGGCAGGTGACAGCTATCTCGCTGCGCTGAGATCTGGGCTCCTGAAAGGGGGCTTCCCTTCCTCATCTTTGTCGCCTGCCCACATAATTAATCTCAGTGCCCCGGAACAGAAAGAAGACAGCCTGCCACAGGAAGGTCTGTGAGCAGGACAAACCTTCAGAAGCAAGCGTTTGCAAATGATTTCCTCTGAGAAGGAGAGACGTTCTCACTGGGTCATTTTCCAAGTAAACAGAGCACCTAAGACTACTGGTATGGGACTCATTCTGCAAAGTCACACACCCGCTGGAGTCCGGGTCCTCGCGCCCCAGCAGCAAAGCCTGGACACTGGCGCTGCTGCCGCCTTCTTCTTCCCGGTGGCCCCTGAAAATTGGGGCACCCCGAGGCGGCTTCGGCCTTCCACTCATCCCCCCAGTGACAGGTCACCGGGAGAGGGACAACACCACAGGTTTTCTCTATCTTGTGGGAGACATGACACTACACATAGGGGGTCAGGTTGGGGTGGGCTTTCTGTCGTCTTCACGAGTGTTTCTCCTTCGAGGGGGAGCCCAAGTGGACAAATCCTGAAACGCCTTGACTGCTCTGTTGTGTCACCCTTCTGTGACGCGTCATAATGGCACAGTGCCCGTGTCACGGGGCCACATCTCCACCCGACTGGCACATGGTCCTGTCTGTGTTGACAGAGCTTTACTGCACCACCTTCCAAACCTGCCCTGTAGTATGAACACCCCGTACCTACTACTCTGCTGTAACAAATCAATCTTCTTCTGGATTTGCTTCAGAACTTTCTAAAAAACAAAATATGCCAACTACAGCGGACGACCCCAAAATATCATTCCCCAAAGTCTCTTCTTTCCCACAGATAGCTACAATCTAAAAATCAGCATATGTAATTCCCAGGTGCTTTCTGGATTTTACCACATAAATATGTATCCCTAAATAATGTAACAACGTGTTTGTGCTTTAAACTTAAATGACGTATGTCTCCATCTCCGTTTTCTTACAGTGTCTGTCTTGAGACATGTGAACTCCAGCTTACTCATTTTAACAGCTGTGTAGTATGTTATCATACGTGTCCCACAGTCACATGCCCACTGTCGTGTGGGTGGACACTTAGTACTTGGGTTTGCCAGCGGTAGCCACGCCGCTCAGTGCGTCCAGCACAGTGGAGGGCCTCGGCACACACCTGGACGTGGGGTGTTGGCAGACTGATGAGCGCTCATTAGGGGCATAAAGGACCAGGGTCACAGTCACTATTCCCTCCGCCCTTGGGAGCTGCTCACCCTCATCTCTGGAATTGATTGTTACTGATGAGAATTCTGCCTGATCTTTCCTTTTCATTCACCCCCCGACCCCCTTTTTTTGGTAATTTGGTCTTTTACCTATTGTAGTTTTTAAGACTTTCTGTTTATCTTCTATGTTCTTCAGTTTCACTTCAAAATACCTCAGTGTGGTATTAGTTTTTACTTTTCCTCATTTATACTTTCAATTGGAGTACACGTGTATTTCTAAAATTCTGGAATATTTTTCAGCCTCATTTCTTCAAACACTGCTTCTCTGATACTGCGCCTATTTTCCTGGGATGGCCCAGCTGTGACTTTTGTGAATTCCTTCTAATTCATTATGCCACTTCACGTTGAGTTTTGGTTTTTTCTCTCATTACTCTGTGTTGATGTCTGGGTCAATTCACTTGTGCTGTTTCACACTCACTCATTTGCTCTTTGCTCTGTGAGGCCCAGGGAGAGTCCAAGGAAGCCCAGACTTTCTGCTTTCTGAGCTCCGATCTGAAATCCAAACGCTACAAAATGTTACATAGTACAGGGTTGGCTTGTTCCCCTTCTGCCTCTGAGCTCTGGGTCCCTGCACTCCTGGCACCCATGTTATCATTTTCTTGGAAAGATATGGTCTGCATATGCCAATGATACTTAGGTAAAATGTGTTTATGTCCATCTACTTGTGTGTGTGTGTGTGTGTGTGTGTGTGTGTGTAGATTCATCTCTTTACATTGTTTAAAGTAAGTGCTAGCTTTCTATAAACCGTGGTCAGCCTCTTGCTTTCTTCATTTCAAAACAGGCCATGGGAGTCGTCCTACCTGAAGTGACCTCCGTCATTCCTCCACGGCCGCCCGTGTCTCACCATGACTGCGCCTTACCGCTCCCTATCAATGTGCATCTGGCACTGGGGACAGTGTGTGTGAATGAGTGCGTCCAGTGCTCAGCTGTACTGCGGGCACCAGCGCGTCGGGAGGGCCGTCCAGCCGGAGGGGCTATTGGGCAGAGTGGGGATCTGGGAAGTCCCGCCTCTGTCCTCTGCACAGACCACCATTTGAACGTCCCACTAGGAACTTAGGAGATTGCACTTCCATTCACCGACACGACGGCTTATCAAATGGCTTCTCTCTGCCAATCCAATAGATCTGTAAATGGTACCTCAAAGTAGTTTCCTTACGCATTCTGATGAGCGAGTCAGCTTTTTCTTTCACCTGGCTTGAACCCATGTTCTCCTCGGTTCTGAGTTTTTGTCTACCCGTTTCTGTTTCATGTCTTCCTTCTTTTGCTTGAAATATTTTTGTCTAAAATTAGTATCATTTTCAATGTACTTCTTTATGTTTTGTGTCCTAATTTAAAAATCCTTTCAAAATACTGGATGAAAAACAAAATCCATCTTGTGTGTCCCGGTTCCTCAGTGCCCCAGTGTTTCTGGATGGCAGGCTGACTCGGAGTGGGGCTTTCCTACTTTCACTGCCATCCCTGCTCCATGTTTCATGGCTCCCCATGGCTCCCAGGCTTCTCACATGTGGATCGGGACATAAAGAACCCCCATCTCCCTCTGTGCTTACTGACATGATGGTCTTGTTTTCCCAACTAGGTTGAAAATCCGAACTGCAACATAATATTGAAACACATAAATATTTGTCAAAAAGGAAGTATTTGTCTTTAAATTATTTTAGATTATCATCAAAAAGAAAACAAAATTTACAAACCCCTCGGGTTCATGAAACCCTGGTCTAAAGAGTATGGTGCATAATTGACAGGGGGAAAGATTGGGCCCTGGGTCCCTGGGGTGATGGCTCGGGAACGGGATCGTACCAGGCATCTTAGCTGCTTGGGGTTGGAGTACTGAACAGAATGGACAAAGTGGAAAGTGAAGATGTGTCCTGGGAGTTTACGTAAATCCGCTTCGGTCAACCACAGTGTGAACCAGGAGAGAGCAGCAGGCAGCAAAGGGTCAAGGGCTTTGAACAATGGGAATTTTACTCAAATACATTTTTATTCTCTTCTCAAAATACTCATGAGCAGGAGCTCTCTATATAAAATGTAAGACACTTATTATGTCTATGTATAATATATATCTATATCTTACAGGTATATATAAGATATGACATAGAGATATCTATATAGAAATAGGTATATAAGCTCTCTCTATTTATAAGATGCATATTTTACCTAAACATCTACAAATAAAACTGAATAAAATTGTGCACAAACTGAGGTTGTCTGTGAGGAAATGTTGGATCCTTCTAAGCGCTGAGAACTGTTATGTGATAGAAGGCCAGATGTGATAACGTGTAGGAAATACAGACTGTGAGCTATTCTCCTTCCAAATAGAGTCTTTTCCTGTCATGTTTTCATTTGTCCTGCACCTTACCTAGAGCTTATTTCAGTTGTCTGCAAACACTTGTAATTTCAGTCACATTCCTAAAGTCAAAACTTTCTTCTAAGGAATGGTCAGTCTTCATTATAACTCAAATTATGATTTCAGATAGTAAGGAAAACTGTCAACTTGGGTGAGTTCTTGACTTTTCTATTAAACCAGTTCAGAACTAGAAAAAGATAGTCTTTAGTTCCAAGGGCTCCAGTTACTATGAGCAACTATTTTTAAAAACCACCGTCTGTTGCCTGTAAGCCCCTAGGCAGAGGGTGCTGTGAATTAGGTAAGAGAAAGCCCCTTGTTCTTGGAAGCGGCCCCGCACACAGAGGAACAACATTTGATGTTGCAATGTGCGGTCCTGATGCCCGTGTGACTGGGCGGGCCGAGGACCCTGAGCGTGCAGCAGTGTGCAGCAATGTTACATGAGAGCTGGCTCCACCCCGGAGTGAGGGTTAATTCCTGTCCCAAGTTGTCTTCTCGTCCCCCTTTCCTGTATCATCCACCTTCTGCTAGATGTCTAAGGCATTAGTCCTGCAACGGAAACAGCACCTTGTTTAAAAAGTTGCCAAATGACCATCATTAAAATGTGTTGATTTTTTTCCCAATTTCCGACAAAAACCCCAATCTCCTTCCCGTTCTCAGTCGTCGGAACAGGGTTTCTCCAACAGACGTCTGTGAGCGCTCCCCTGGCCTGGCGGACCCCCTGCCAACCTCGGGTCTTCTCTGGGGGCCAGGGCGGCATGGAGCTTCCCCCAGGACAGAAATGGCCACGGCTGTTGCGGCCGGTGGCTTCACTGAGCAGCGGGGCTGAGAGGTGATGTCCATTCCGGGGAGCGCGGAGCACCCCACTTGTGTGGCTCCCTAATCGAGCCAGGCCAAAAGTTCTTCCTAAGACGTCCAGGGCGGGGACGCGGCCAGTTTCGTGGAGACAGGGCCAAAGGCCTTGGAAAGGGCCTCTCGGCCCACACAGCAGAAATGCTCCTGGACAGGCTGCATAGGAGGAAGGATGCTTACAGGGCCGTTTTACTGCTGATGCCGTTGGCAGACCGTCTGCTGCCTTTTCCCAGGTACTTATATTCGTCCTCGTTTTAAAATGCATTCCGCAAACCGGAGGCCGACGCGCAAATCGGACTCGTTTTTCTGGACGGCTCTGTGGCAAGTCGGGGGCGGGGTGAACGGGGCGGGGCTGAGGACGCGACGCCGGCCCCGCCCCGCCCCCTTCGGAGGCCCCTCCCAGCGTCGCCGGCGGTTGGCTGGCGGGTCCCGTGCTCCGCCCCTGGCCCAGCTGGGTCGGCAGCGCGAGCCCCAGCCGCGCCCGCCGATTGGCCCCCGGGGCCGTTGCCCGGGCGACGCGAGTTGCGGTTCGGTGAGCTGCGGTTGCAGTTGCCTCCGCCTCCTGCAGGCTGCGGACGGTGCCTGGGGGCGACGAGCGGCGCCCCCGGAGAGCGTCGGAGCGGGTGAGCGGGAGCGGGCGGCCTCGGGGTCGGGGAGGGCGGGCTGCCACCCGCCACCGGGGCGGGAGGGTCAGTCCGGGCCGCTCCTCCCTCCCAGGGTCTCTGCTGCGTCCCGAGTGGACTTGTGCCTCTGTGGACCCGCCCGGCAAGGACGGGGCCCTGCGCTGCGTGTGCCCCTGCCGTGTACCGCGTGGAGCTGCGCGCCCTTCCGGCGTGGGAGACGCCTGCGTCCGAGTGCGTGGAGGCGGACGGGCGCCCGAGGAGCCGCCGACCCGTCCCGGCATGCAGAAGGCCGGCAGGGAGCAGCAAGGCGCCGCGGACCGCTACGGCCCCTGCGGTGAGTGCCCGCCAGCGCCGGGCCCCCGCGCCGCAGCCCGAGCGCCACTGCCGGGCAGACGGGCGTCGTCTGTCCCCGGTTCCCCACGCGGGCGCCCACGGCCGCCGCGGTAGCGTCTCCTGGGCGCTCCCTGCGCGCAGCCCCGGAACTCGCCCCGCGCCTTCCCCGGACGCCCGCGGAGGCACTTCCTCCTTCCGCGCATGCGGGCCTCCGCCGGGTGCCCCGCCCGGGCCGAGTCACGCGTGTCCGGCTGTCAGTGCCCGGCCGCGGAAACCAGGGTTCTGCGGCCTCCTGCAGGCTTCTCACTTAGCAGGGCTGCGCTGGGCGGAGGGAAGGCCCGACGCTGTGCCTGGTTTCGCCCTGGTTTTCTCTGCTCCCCGTCTGGGCGAGGGCTGCAGAGAGGGTGGGGGCAGGGCACCCTGCAGCCCCTGTCTGCCCAAAAGCGGACAGGGCGTGGCCTGCCAGCCCGAAGCTCTGACTGTCCACTGCTGGTGGCACCATGGCCCATGCGGTACTGGCGCGTGGAGAGCCTGGCAGCCCCCCCTTCTCCACGTGGTCTTAGGCTCTATGTGACCTTGCCATGCCTTAGTGAGCGGCCCCCCTTGGATGAACAAGCACTGTCATAAGCACTTTTATACGGCAACCTTTAACCTCAAAACATGAGATATCCTCTTCCTGTTTACAGAAGAGGAAACTGAGGCACAGTTTTAGAAGATGCCAGAGGTCACACCACCCACAGATGGCTCCTCCACTCAGGCTTTAACCCTTGGAGACTCTGGCAGCCAAAGGCAGGGGCAGTGGCTGCTTCCGGATCTCCTGTGGTCTGGACGTGTGACAGGGCCGGGTGCTTAGACAGCAGAGGGCTGTGGGTGCTGGGTCATCTTGTCCGTCTCAGCTGTCCCCTTACTGATAAAATAAGGGTGCTCATAGAAATCTACACCACGGTGATACAGGGCCATACAGTCCTAATAACCTGTGAGTGACAGGCTACAGGACCCCGAGTGTGTGCTGGTGACAGCTGGTTCTCAGTGACTTCGGTCTTCGCTCTCTGAGCTCCTTTCCACACGGTTATAAATGGTGGACCCAAAGCTTCCAGTAACGAGAAGGGAGAAGGCACGGTGTTCCCTGTGGATTAATTAGTAATCAAAACACAGAGAGGAAAAGCGAAGCAAGAATCAAGTGCCTTCCCTCTAAGGAAATGGTGTGAGCTGCATGTGATCAGAATATGAAGCTCCTAAACTCTTAATTCTTACAGTGATTCTCTGTGAGCTTCTCACAAGTCTTCACATCTTTACCAGGGATTTTTTTTTTCCTTTTCCAAACTGTAGTGTTGATCCAGCTAATTACTGTCATTTAGATATTGAAAAGGTTTGCCTTGTTAAATATTTACTTATATGCAGGGATCCCAGCTTCAGTCCTAAGTAGAAATGGGATGTCAGCTTTTAGCTTAGAGGACGATTCCTGCTTGTTCATGGACCCTTGTCTGCTTGCGTAAATTGACCCATCCAGCACTATTTGCCTATGCGCCTACTGCTGGCAGGTCCACCGTCTGCCAGGTGGGCAGCAGCTGGAGACGCAGGGGCAGAGCTGACACTGCAGGGCTTGGTCTGAAGGCGTCTGGAGGCTGATTCCTTCCCCTTAGGGACCTCAGTCTTCTTCTACGGCCTTGAAATGATTGGATGAGCCCCCACTCCCATGGGCTTTGCGAAGCCTTGATTTGTGTGTTCATCTCACCTAGACGCTGCCTTCAGAGCGTGCCTGTCCTGTGCTTCTTTCTCTTGCTGACAACCTGTGTCAGTCTCTCCCGCCCTGAGGTCCCATGGAGGGTGTGTAGCCATCTTCCAGGCAGTGCACTAAACCAGCCTGAATTCACCATAACAACCCACCCTCTTCCCTAGACTGGTACTACGACGACCTTCCCGCGAAGCAGTCTGAGGAGGCCGAGGACGTGCCACCAGAGTCCCAGGTCCCAGGTCTCAGCGAGCCTGGGGACTCACCCCCTGGGCACATGCATGGGATGCAGAGGTACTGGATCAAAGAGACCGACTCGGAGTACGTGAAGCTGGCCAAGCAAGGCGGCCAGCCCGGTAAGCACACCTGGCTCTGTTTTGTGGGGGAGCCACAGGGCCGCTTGTCACCATTTTCGTGCCTGGAAACATCATGAGTTTTGCCCCAGCCGTTGGAGCCTTGGGTTCATTGGTGTAGTTGGCGATGGTGTGGTCTTCAGGGACCCGCTAACCGTGTATGACAAATTAGACTCAGTGGGATGAATTCTTGGGTGTGGCTTCGGAGCACTTCTCCGAGGGACACGGTGGCTGTGATTCAGTCCTGGCTCATTTTCTAACTGCAGAGTCTCATGAAATTGCCCTAATGACAGGCTGTCTTTGTGCTTCAATGAGCTGGGTGTCCAACCCCTTCCTAAGCCGCTTGGGAAGCATCTTCCCTGTGGCGTACTCTCGTTGCCCGTCCTGTGCAGTAAGATGGTTTGGATGATGGGGACCTAGATGAGTTTCAGCGGTCGCGCTCTGGAACACCAAACTTCATCCATGACGTCACTGAGACAGTGCCGCCCACTTGTACCGACAGGAATCGCTGATTGGGGAAGGAGTCCCATCTGAAATGTCCTGTAGCTGGCCTTCGGCACAAATGGCAGGCAGATACGAACCTTTCTTTCTGGCTGCCATTACCCCGAAGGAGATTGTCACAGGGCTAAGGAAACAAAATGACAACATCTGGGCTGCAGTGTTACAAAGCCCGGAACAGCCCTCGGATTCCCCCCACGTGTCGCCCAGAGGACAGGACCGCCCCACTCCTTGCCGCTGGGGAAAGGGACCCTGGCAGACAGCTGTCCACATGGGCTGAGGTCTGCAAGTGGGATGAAGGGCTGCAGCAGGGCTTTCCTGATTTTGACCATTGTGCTGTGATTATGTAATAACTGTCTTGGGGAGGCGGGTTAGGGGCATCCTGTCTGCAGCTCACGCCCACTGTCCCCAAACAGCAGTGACAGGGACCCCTGTACTGATAGGGGATAGAGACAGAGCGGTGAGGGCGTGATGACGCAAATGTGATGAGATGTTAGCATTGGGGGAGTCTGCCTGAAGGGTGTGGGGGAATTCTCATACTATTCTTGCAACCTTTTTTTCAGTCAGAAATATTTTAAAAAATCAAAAGTTTAAAATAGTTTAAGAATTCTTATAGTAAGAAATCAATAAATATTGGCTGCTGCCGTTGTTACTCTGTTATCACCACTTTGCTGGGCTTAACCATTGATTGATACCCCAGCCAGCCCCCAGCTATGAAAAAGCCCTTGGGGGGTGGGAGGGGGGGCAGGACAGGAGGTGAAATCCGAGAAACCCAAGAGGGGACAGGTGGGTCAGTGACTGGAGGGGACAGCTTCTCCCAAAAATTCTGTGGAGTCAGGGATAGCCCCACCACGGCAGAGAACAGTGGGACTGTCTGAGGCTGCAAGGATGGGTGTGGGCAGCTGAGACGGCCAGCCAGCCAGCAGCCCCCTGGAGACCTGAGTTCTGCTCCCCCAACGTCGGCCTGGAGGGATGACCATCCCTCCCCATCACGGGTGGATGCTGGCCTGCTCAGATGACAGCTTAGGACCAGGGGCGGGATGGGGGCTGCATGCGGATGTCCCTCCTGAGTGCCAGCACATGTGCACAGGCGGTGAGGGCCCGGGTTGCCCCGAGTCCTGGAGCCGCAGAGCCAACCCCAGAAGTCACAGTGCCCTTGTATAGGTGAGCCACCTGCCCGTCGTGCCTGGTGGGCAGGCCCCACTCACAGGGCTGCTTTTTGGTTTTGAGATCTGCTGATGCAATGTGCCCCTGGAACCGAGACTGGAATGGGGACCGGGAGAGGCACCCCGGCCACCTACTCCTCGCCGGACTGGTTCACCCACCACAGCAAGCCACCCACAGCTGACTGGAGGCAGTGAGTATCATCCGTCTTCATACGGGAAAAACAGCTTGTTGATACAAACACTGATATGCAGTACAGGGTGACCTACGGGTCCAGACAGTGTTGTCAGCGGCCGGCTCTCTGCGGGGTGCAGGGTAAGTGGCTGCAGCACCAGAGTTCTGCTCCTGGGTCTGCCCCTCTTGAGGTGTGCCTCTTGTGGCTGCTGTGGGCGCATTGCTTCACGTGCCTGTGCCACAGGGCCTGCCTCCTATGACAGCAGCTTGTCCCAAAGCTACCTTCTCGTTGGAGGAGAGAGGTGCTAGAGAAAGGCAGAAGCACAGGAAATCCTAAATTACTGTAACACTGACCAGAGTTCTGGGGAGCCATTATCCCTGTAAGATTCGAAACGTAAGAAATTCCTACACAAACTGTCGCTTCCCAGCCACCTCTTGGGCTGGGAAATCCGGTGAAAAGCTGTTGAGCTGCCTTTCCTGGTCTGGCTTAGGAAATGGGCGGGCAGACGTGCTGTGCCTCCTCAGCGTGGCCAGGAGGCTGTGCCTCTGGGGATCTGGCTCACAGCTCATCCCTGGGGAGGGGAGGCACTGGGCACAGCAGAGAGAAGGTGACAGGAGGAGGCAGGGGCCAGACACCGCCTGGGCTCCCAGGAAGGGGCTTCCAGTAACCGGGCACCTTAGTTTCTCTAGTCCCGGACACGAGACCCGTGGGTGCGCAGCGGAGCCCTTCTCCCCTCCCACCGGCCACGTGGACTGTCCCTCTTCTGCTCTGTCCCCAAGTTGGGAGGCTGAGAGACTGCTGTCCCCTCCTGTCTCTGAGTGACCTTATCTTCCAAGAGTCCAAGAGCATCTACTTTGTGTGATCTGGTCACTCAGGGGCGTTCGGGGAGGGAGATACGGGGGAGCTTTCCTTCTGTGATACTTTGGGGCTGATGAGCTGCCTAACTTGACACTACCTTGATGTTTCTTGAACCATCCAGTCCTTTAATTTTCAGCCCTTGTCAGTCCCTGTGGGCTTTTTTCTGCCCATAGAGAATCCTAGAAATGGGGGGTGGCGGGGCCTTGTGCTGGGAGATGTGCCCAGCTCTGCTGTCCCTGAAACGAAGTGGAGAGGGGTGCTCAGGGCCACCTGCCCAGCCCTTCTCAGCCGTGCACTGCCCCAGGGGCTGGGCCCCCCTGTGACTTCTCTTCCTGGGCTTTGTGTCACTCCCAAGCTGTGTTCCCAGCCCAACCTGCTGCTCCCTGGCCTCTCCACATGCCACCTCAGGGGCCGCCCAGCTCCCTCCTCCTGGGTTCAGTCCCAACAACCTAAAGGCTGGGAGCCCTGCTGTCCCCCTCACCCTTCCCTTGCTTTGTGTTTCCATCTGCTTTTCTGTCCCTGCTCTGGTCAGCCCACACACTGCCAGGCCTGCTCCCTCCTCCCCTCCCCCACACAGGCTGGCAGTGCCCCTTCTCCAGTCCCTGCCCTCTCCCTGCCCCCAGTCCAGCCTACCTCAGTTATCCTAGGAAATGGAAAATCGGCTTATAGCCCTCGTTCCACCGCAAACTGCTGCTAGGATAACACCCAGCCTGCTTTGTAAGGCCTGGCCGCCCTGGGGTGTGCAGGGCGCTGGTGAGACTGGAAGACACTGGGGACCCAGGACCCCAGCTCCACAGCACCGCGGGTGCATTGCTCCAGGGCAGGAGCTTTCTGATGTCCAGGCACTGAGGTGCCTCCAGAAACAGGAAAACGGGCTGCTAGTTGAAATGCCAGCACTGAAAATGACCGCAGAACAGAAAACAGCTAGTTCCCATGACTATGAGATGGTCGTGCGAGACGCTAAGGGCTGAGGGCAGTCCAGCTGCTTTGACAGGACAAAGCAGTGCATGCATCATAGAAGAAATGTGCACTTTCTCATGTAGCTGCTTCAGTAACTTAGAATGTCATTCACCCCATTTTACTGGCGCTGTGCTGACTGGCTCGGCCTGTGGATTGTGGGACAAAGGCCCTGGGGACAGAACTGGGACTGGAGGGCTGCGGGCGTGTGGGGTGGGCAGGGGGAGAAAGGATGGCGTTTGCTACCTGAAGGCGGAGAGGGAGACTGGGGAGGGGGGCGGTCAGGTAGCGCCCGGCAGGGTGGAGGTGTCCCCCTGTTTCCACAGGGCGCCTGCTGCCTACATGCCGAACTACATGGTTCACGAGGAGAACACCCCAGACTCGGCCGACAGGAACTACGAGCCCAGAAGGGGCCCGTTCGACTTTGATGCGAAGACAGTGTGGCAGAGAGAGACCGAGCAGCTTGAAAAGGAGAGCAAACAGGTGACAGGGGCCCTAATGGATGGCACGGCACCCCTTTGCTGGTGGCTGCCTGAGTCAGCGAGGTGCTGTTGCTCGGTGCTGTACCTCTTGTTGCCATGGCATCAGCACCAGGTCAGACCTTTACACTTACATCTACTGCAGGGACCAGGCCACCCAGCCCTGGCACACACGGTCCGGGTTCAGTCTTCCCAGCCTTTCCTATGCCAGGTGCCACCTCGGGAACCACACGATGTGCGGTCCTGTGCCTGGCCTCTCCCACAGCCGTGGCCATCGCGAGCCATCCCAGTCGGGCTGTCACCAGCTGACGGACCCTTGGCTTGTTTTCAGGCCCAGGACGGCCCCACCTCGCAGGGCGGTCCGGAGCCCACACCCTCACTCTGAGCACGTGGTCCTGCCGGGCTGACGCCAATCTAGCAGGTGCCTCCCCACCTGGGTTTAAATTTGCACTGCCCCACGCCTGCTGACGTCACGCGTCTGCTCACATGCTCCATGGCCACGCACGTATCTCTGTCAGTGAAGAATCCGTCCTAATCTTCTGCCCATTTTTAATAGTTCGCTTTCTTATTATTGAGACATGAAAGGTCTTCATATCCTGGATGGGTCCTTTCCCAGAGATGAGCCTGGCACCTGTTTTCTCCCAGTCTGTGCCTGGTCTTCTCGTTCTCTTACGAACATCTTTGGAAGAACAGAAGTTCTTAATTTGGACAAAGTCTGATTCATCAGTTTTTCCTTTATGACTTTGCTTTTGACATTATGTCCACGAACCCTTTGCCTGATCCCAGGTCACAAACTTCCCTCCTGTGTCTTTGTCTAAGTGTCGTGGCTCCTGTCCCAGGTTTGGCCGCCCGTCCCTCCCCCTTCTAACTCCACTGGAGCGGCCCCTCTGGGCACACTTTCCAGCACGTGCCCAGCCTCCATTTCAGGACTCACCTTCTCCATCACCCCTCGTGCCTGTCGTTTGCCAGGCCCCCGGTTCTATTCTGCATGTCAGCCCCCCTCCTCGTCCCCTTGCTGCCATCCGGGTGGGCTGTTCCTGGCCTCTGGCCCACTAGTCTGTGTCCTCTGAGTCAGCTTTCTGCACTCTTCCTCCTGCCACACTGTCCCCTGTGCCCAAGCCCATCCCCCATACCGCCCTGCCCCAGCCTCCTCCTCGGTGCCCTCCTGGGGTTCTCAGCCAGGCCGTCTGCATCCATCAGTCCCTCAGACGCACACACTCAGGGGTCTGCAGTGGGGTCATGCCAGGGCAGCGGTGGCCAGGCGGCTGGCACTGTGCACGGCACTGTCCCCCGCGTGACTGGGCGGTGTGAGCCCATCTTCAAGGGTGAGGTCAAGGCAGGTGTCCAAGCCTCGTGTCCAGCCTGGTTCCCACTTGATGGTTCAGGGTGAAGGAGTGGAGGTTGTTCACAGACGCGTCCAGGGAAGCCCTGTCTACGCTCGCTGAGGGACCCCCGTCCTCTTGGGGCCCCTTGAGGGGCTCCCTGATATTTCAGCCGTGAGCTGCGCATGCTCTTCCAGAGTAGATGCATCTTTGCTGGAAAACCACCACCACTGAGTTTCCGGGTCAGAGTGTGTTGAGCAGGTTGTCGCCATGCTGCCCTTCCCTGTGGCTGGTCCCCGTGAGAGGGTGGCCACGCTCCACACCTGGCCCTGCACGCTGTGCCGCCGGCTGTGGGCTGCCCTCCCCTCTGGCGTCTGAGCTGCTGAGTGCTCCACTAAAGCAGGACTGGTGTGTTTCTCCCCACAGATGAGGCTGCTAGCCAACAACTCCAAGTACCCCGGCAAAGCGGGGAGCCCGCCGAGTCCCAGAGAAGCTGCAGGAAGTAGAGTCCCCATGTAAGTGCACGCGTAGCCCACACGGTCAGGATTCGCCTGGGGTTCGGTCTGTGCTCTCTGGTCCCAGTGACCATGAGGGAACAACGTGCTCTGCTCATGTTGGCCTAATGCTGTTGGCTCCCCAGCAGGTGTGGCAATGAGACGCCATGTCACAGCTCCCACAGCCCGGCCTGCAGAGCCTAACCCGCCTGGCCTGCTGGCCTCCTGGCCCCTTTCCTCCCTCCTTGATGCTAGCTGTGCCCCGCGTGGCCCGTCTGTCCCTTGCCCTCACCTTTGTCAGGTGGTCTTCCGGTTTAGGTGCTGAGCTCCCCAACAAGCTGCTCTGTGCGCCGCAGGCCTGGGTCCTCCTGAGACGCGCATGTCTCCCTGTCACATCCTCACAAAGCCTTGCCTGTGACGATGGGGCCGCCTGTCCTGACACGGGTGTTGCTCGGGCTGACGTTTTCTGTCATCCGGGGCTGGGGCTATGCGTCCCGCAGGAAGATCTGTGAGGCGCGGGGACATTTTCATCTGTCTCTCGTTACTGTGTCAGAATCCTAGTTGGTGCTGCAAATAATGTCATCCGTTGTCTAATTCTTCAGCTTCTCCTCCAGTGGGGAGAAAAACAAGCAGTCAGTTACATTGTATGTGACCAATGCCATGAGAGCACCAAGCTCAGACAGGGAGGGAGGGAGATATATTTAGGGAAAGAGGGGGCCAGTGGGAACACCCTTAACAACGGATTTACAAGTAGGAGACCTGAGGCCGAAGGAGCCGCTGAGGTGTGACCTGTGTGACCTCCAAGCTCCAGCTGCTTCCACCAGGTCACCTTTTTGTCAGTCTTCAGTGTCGGTTCTGATAAGGTCTGCAGAGATGCAGCGACAGGTGAACGGCAGGTGGAAGCAAAGCTGAGCACAGAAGCAGAGATGGTCCGTAATGCAGACGAGGAGAAAGTGGTTCCGAAAGCAGTTGTTACAAAATGACAGAGGCTGAGCGCCTGTCACCATGGGCAGGGTCAGTGTTTTCTTAGAAGGGGGCTGGAATTACTCTTTTCTGATTGGGTGTCACGAAGAAAGGCTTTGAAAACAACTCAGCCCTTTCTCACCACGTACAGGGAATGCTTGGAAGTGTGCTAACTCGGGCTTAAAAGTGGAAAGAGAGGGAGGGGGAGAGAGAGATCGCCCCGCTATGTTTTATGGGACAATAAACATCTAATTTATTACCGTACGTTTGCCTAGAACTCTTCTGGATTTTCATTAAGCTTTATACTTTTAAGTTTGATGTTGATTTTTCTCTTTTTGAGGCCTGGTGAAAAAACCATCTCACCCACAAACTTCTCCAAACTCATCAGCAATGGGTACAGGGATGAGTGGTTCCAGCAGCGAGACGACGCAGACAGGAAAACCGCATCCATGTCATCTCAGCCCCCCCAAGACCACGACGGGCGCCAGGATACGGAGCAGCTCCCAGGCCCTGAGGTCCCCCAAGAATCTGCAGAGGACCCAGGTGACGTGCACCCAGCCGCCCACGTGCCCCGAGGTTTTGGTCATTGACGTGGCAGCCACTTTCTCTTGTCTTACTATGTGTCTTGTAATGAGTGACCTAAAACACGTCGAAAACCTCGGGAAGTACTGAGGTGCATACTTAGGAGGATAACGTATGTGTTGCTTTTTCCTATAGTCGGATGAGTAGCGAAAGTCATGATTGCTGTCACTTCACATTTTCTTTTAATTGCCAAGAGTGTTGATCCCTCGTTTGGAATACCAAACTAATAATATGCTAAATAATATCAGTTTTAGTCTCCTGGATCCAAGAGATTCTGACTGCGGTGCTTGCACCTGTGGAAGCTTCTGGTCCTTTTGAGGCAGCCTCATGGAAAGCCCTGGGGCCTCTGAAAAGAACTCACGTTCCAACTTGAAATTGCTCTATCCTCAGTGTTTCTTAAACTTTATAGTTAAACGGGATAGTTTAGAAGTTTCCCTGTCGGTGCTCAGGATACTGTAGTAGCCTTTATTTTTAACAGTCCAGTCACAGGTACAGTTTGCCTTACTTTCGCCGCGTCCACCGTAAAGTGTCTGGGCAGCGTGTTGCGTTTCCTTAGCTCCAGGACTGCTGATCGTTTGTACTCTGAGGCTTCATTTCTTGGATTGGGAGGAAGGCAGCATGTTCTGTCTCTTCAAGCATCCGTAGTGTTTCACGTGATGTTTTGTCAGTCTGACCTCGCTGGCCTTTTCACATCCAGCTGCTCACGCTGGCGGCAGCGCCTTCACCAGTGACGGGGGTCATCATGGCCCCTGGTCCGACCTGGCCCCAGCTGGCCCGGCCAGGTTTGGTGATAATCGACCCTCTGTCTCCATTGTCATGGTGGATCGTGACAAGTTCACACTCTAAGTGAAAAGTGCCCTTTGGAACTTTACCATGGCAGTTGTGTTCTAGGACTTATCATTTTAAGCAATCCAGCCTCTTACTAATTCTTTAAGTAATTATTAAAACTACTAATTTTTTAATACTTAGTCTGTTTCATTAAATTGAACAACTGTGTACTTATTCTTTATTACACAGTCTTCTCCAACAAGTGAGTGTTTATAGAGACCAACTTGCACCAAAAGACAAAACTATCTCACACCCAAAAAAGGCGATGGGCAAAGTTTTTGAACCTGACGTGGAGGTCTCTCGGCACGCTGGGACGTCGTCTCCCTACTGCATCTATTCTGACTACAAGAATCGGGGACAGCAAAAGAAGCACCACTCACTTTATTCCAAGATTATTTTGTCCTTTTATGCATGTTACAGAAAATAAAACATGCTTTTAGTTCAGAGACATACGTTGTATTACACACCACGTGAGCGAGCTGGGTTTAAATAATGAAAGAAGTGAAAAGCCATGGGGGTGCCCCGGACTATGCAGATGGCCTGGGGTCACCAGGGGTAGTTAAGATGTTTAGCACAGTTTTTCTGCATGGTCTTACACAGGTGGAATTTACCTCACCACCGTCAAAATGGATGGCCTAGCCAGCAACTGTCATGTTACGTGAGGACAGGGTTGTGCCCTTTCTATGGGGAAATAAATCACTGCGTGTGCTGTGTGATCCGTGTGTGTAAATAGCAGCAGTCCTGCATGGTCCGAGAGGAAAATCGCAACGGTTCAAAATTAACAAAGGAGGAAGCATGCCGATAGGCCCTGTGATCTGGGTGGGCGACCACGGGTCGGGGGAACTTGGTTCTCTGTTCACTACGGTGTCAATGTGGAAACTCGGGCTCCTGCCCCACCAGAATTTCTGACCTCTCGTCTAGGCCGCCACACACTCCTGTTTCCTATTTCACCTTTCGCTTTCAACTTGGTAAACAATAACAGCTGACCCAGAGCATGTCTGTTCCTTCCTTCCGACGGCAAGAGGGACACTGTCGCCATGACTTCCTGGACGTCATCAAGCCTTTGTATTAATGCTGCTTTCCCTCCACAAGACCCAGGATTAATTTTTTTCTTCTTTTTTTCTTATTGCAATTTTTGCAGCCTTTCTAGAAGTTTCTGCCAGAAAGCTGGCCTTCAGGTGACTGGCACAGGACTACACTTTGAAAGAGCTGACATTAATGCGAGTGCAGGACTCGTGTTCAGGGACAGGAGCCAGTGTCCCGGGGCTGGGCAGCGGGCGGCCTCCTCCGACTATGTGGTCGCCGTCCTGCCACCGGCCTCTCCAAGGTGCTGCTCACCCTGTTAGCTCAGCTCAGTGTCTTTGTGTCGACGGAGCCTTTTCAACACATGCAGGCCACACACGACCTTTTGCGAGACGGGCGCTCAGCCCCTGTCCGCCGCCACAAGGGAGAGCCGTGTTCCAGCTGTGTGACTGGTGCCCCGGGGACAACCGTGCGCTAACGTCACGCAGACTTCATCAAAAGCTTTACAAATACGTGCAGAAATACGCGGGTTTTTTACTGAAAATTAATGGTTACTGTCTCTAATTTATAAAATGCCTTCTTATCTGTCTCTAGCCGTCAACTCACTGCGTTGCTTTGCTTTGCTTTGCTTTGCAGACCCAGCAGCGTCTCCGTCGGCCTCCACGCCTGCAGAACTGAAATAAAGCCCGACACCTACACCGAGTGCACCAGGGTCGCGGTCTGACGGCTAAGTGTGACCCAGCCAGGTTACAGCTCTATCTGTGAGGCTCCCGCTGTGCTTTGTGAACATAGAATACATTTTAGAGCAGACCATCGTCACCGTGGCTTAGATGGTACAAGTGTTGAGTTTTGCTTCTTGCATTTGTCTGGGATGTTCAGTTGCTATGCCTTGCTGGCCTGGGATGCCCCGGGCTTAGAACCAGCCACTTCCTCCCGACCACCAGCTGGCATCACCTCCTCCTGTGTGCACCTCCGTGGGTGACATTCCTAGTGGAATCCATTGATTACACTTTTAAGTAGAAAAAACTCACAGCCTTTTCTGTATTTGCTCCTGTAATCTCTGCAGAAAAAAATTGTCGGTTACGAAAAATCTTTAATTCCAGAATATTGTGATCTAGTTTATATTAAGAAAAAGATTAATTTATTATGCTTTGAAGTTTTAAACATTTAATGTAAAAAACATTGGAGCATGTGCTAGTTTTAAATTTTTGCTAACTTTTTTTTTTGCATAGACTGAAATCCATATTAAAGATTTATGTGTCATCCTTTAAGTAAAAATATGTGAATTTTAATTTTTAATTTAGTCTGCACAAAATTGTTTAATCATCAGATTGAATTCTCCTGTTTCATAAATATTGTTACTGTTTATATGTAAGTAAATAGCATTAAATTGTGGTTTTATGTTTTGTGCACTTAATTCAATAGTAAAGTAATAATTTTCTGCTGGAATATTTTCAGGAAGTCAAATAAGATCACAGATATTTTAGCATCTTTCCCAGAGTAAACTTATCATACCTTTGCTCACCTAAAATATAGAAGTTTTAAGTTAGTTGTTTAAATGAGATACTTAATTGAGCACATGTCTCTACATGGTTTGATCAAACTGATAGTAGTGTGGGGAATATATGCGGTATGAAAAAGATGTGAATGGTTATATGTATTGAATAAAAAGAATACAGCATTATTGTAAGACATTCATTTTTTCCCCTCTTTTCTTCTTTCCCTCCTCTTTCTTCCGCTACCTCAATTCTAAATTCATTCTCAATGTCCTCATCCTAAGAAAAAATCCTCAGTAGTTTACAGCTCTTTATCAGTACCTACAACTCTTTAATTCTTTTTTAGGCTGTTAGACTAAGAGACACACGAGGTTTAGGGAGAAGACAAAATTGGGAGTAGCTCCCGTGATCAGATCTTGGCTCCATGTAGGGCAGCCAGGGTCCATTACTGAAAAAGCCCATCCTACAGTGAAATTTCTGCTCGTAAAATACAACAAACATATTATGAAAACAAAAACTTAACAAATTCCATGCAATTATTCCAAAGAAAGTGATTTGCTTCCAAAAGATAAAAATATTGAAGATTGTGCTAAATATAAATTGTCAGTGAAAACCCGCAAAAACCCTGTTTAGTTCAACACGAGTTTTCCACTGTGTGTGCCTGCGTGCACACACACATCCTCTCAGGTTCTGACATTTCTGTGGAGGCACCTGGCGGCCTCACCACCACAACCTTAGCTCACAGAGCTTGCCTTTCCTCCTATGGAAAATGGAGATAATTCCCAGTCAGGGTGTTAATCAGAGTCAAGTTCCTAACGTGATGCCTGACTAATCGTCCTCTCCTTCAGCTTCGGGAAGCCGGGGCTCCCTGGGGTCTTACTTTGCCCATAAAGCATGGCGCAGGCGTATGTGGGAAAGCCAGCATCACTGGAGAAAGCTGAGATTCGAACCGCTGTTACCGGTAATGTTCTCTTTTGCACGGAGCCCAGTGATGTGCGTGACACGGGCTGGAGGCCAAGGTGAGAAAGGTAAAGCAGAAGGCGGTAGTGGACCAGGGGAAAGACAAGAGGGAACAGCTTCAAGGAGGAGAATGCAGAACAGTACTGACCGTAGGTGTAAAGCAAAAGGGAAAAGTAGGAATAACTGTTGGAAATGAGAGCGGCTATGATGGTGGAAGAGAGGAGGATACGTCACACCCCAAGGGTGGGCTTACCGGGATCCCACAAAGCATCTTCAAAAATTGGCTGAATTGTACGTGAAAAAAACAGCAGAAAGTCTAGATCGCGTCACTGGTGAATTCTACCAGACATTTAAGAAGAAATAATACCAATTCTCATCATTCTCTCCAGAAGATAGAGACCGAGAGAATAATTCCTGACTCACTTATGAGGTCAACGTTACCTGGATACCCAAACCAGACAAAGACATAATTGCCCCAAACTTGGAAGCCACCAAGATGTCCTTCAGTAGGTGATGGATAAACTATGATCCATCCTGATGCTGGAACATTACTCCACACTAAAAAGAGATGAACTCTCAAACCATGAGAAGACCTGGAGGAACCTTGAATGCATGTTACTAAGTGAATGCAGCCAATCTGAAAAAGCTGCACGCTGTAGGAGTCCAACTATGTAACATTCTAGAAAAGGCAAGACTATGAGACAGTAAAAAGGTTGGTGGTCGCCCGGGGCTGGGGAGAGGGATGAACGGGAGCCCAGGACGTTCAGGGCAATGAACACACTTGGTAGGCTACCACAGTGACAGACACGTCAGGACACATCTGTGCAAATCCATAAAATGTGCACCACCCAGAGTAAGCCCTTTGCGGGGCTTTGCAATGTCAATGTAGGTTTGTTCATTGTAACAAATGCACCTCTTTGCTGGGGATATTGTTAAGGGGCAGGACACATAGATGTGGGGCCGGGGGTGTGGAACTCTGCTTTCTACTCAATTTTGCTGTGAATCTAAAACTGCTGTAAAAGATAGTCTACCAAAAACTGAGAAAAAGTCAAAACATTGTCTGTGTAGGAAATACTGCCTCCTCCTGAGTCTCTACTGTTCACCCCTCTACTACTTGGAATACTTTACTTCTGACACTTCTGACCATCAAATGTGTGGGGGTTTAGCCCCAACAAGCAATTCTGAGACACCAGCTGGGTGACGTGCAATGTTTACTCTTCTCACACTCTATCCAGGTAGCGTCGGATACCACAGGTGAGGGGCTCAGAGCCACACGTGCCCCCACTTCATTTCAGATGCCAACTGCAAGTCCAGATTGTCATCTGTCCTTGTAACCAACTGGTTACAAACGGGTGCCCACAAGCCCTCCTTTGATTAATTTGCTGAAGCAGCTCACAGAGTTCAGGGAAACTGGCAGTTTCTGATAAGATCAAATGTGCAATTACCATACAGCCCTCTTGGCAATAACACTCTTGGCATTTATCCCGGATAAATGAACAGTGTGTTCCCACAAAAACCTGTACGTTACATTTCACAGCAGCTTTATTAAGAGCTTAAGGCTGGAAACAGCCTAGATTGTGTCAGCCTGTGAACGGTTAAGCAAAGTGTCGCATCCATGTCATGGGATACAGCTCAGCAACCACTGTTAGATGCGATGTGGACGGCTCCCTCGGGAATTCTGCTGAGTGGGAAAAGCCTCTTCACAGGCCCTCTCCTCATATCATCCCCTTGGGGTAGGAATTTGGGGTGGGGGATGCAGACATTCACACCATAGCAAACATCAGTACATACAATTATCTCAACAACAGTTCACAATTTTCTCAGTAAAAAATCAGTTAAAAATTTGCAGTGGGACAGTGGTCTGGAATTTCAGGGGTGGGGCACTGGGAGGGGCCTGGGGGTCAGGCAGGCTCTGATGGAGATGACCTTCCAGTTGGTCTAAATAAGGAAGGAGGGGACGCTATGGCATGAGTGTACCGCCGGTGGACAGCCTGAGCTGAATTCAGTGTGTGCAGGGAACACATGGATAGAGAGGCAGGGGGGACAGGCCATCTGCATGCCCTCCACCCTCCAGTTCCCAGGGCTTCTCTGTTCCCTGAGCTGGTCCCCTGCTGCACTTCCCCAAAATGACTAGGCCCATCCTAGTTTATGCCAGCACACCTTTGTGGGCTATCGGTGGCAACCGCACATGAATTTTACAAAAGCAGCAGTGTCAGGGGTCCTGGCCAGTTCTGTGTGATGAGGGACAGCTGGAGGGAAACTAGCTTGATGAAAATGTGCCAGTCATAACACATTCTGACCTGAGGCCCTGCTGCAGAACCAGCATCGCTCCATCTGGAGCTCCAACGGGCTCCAGTAACTTGCAGACCATCAACAGCTACAAGACGCAGGGCCAAGGACGTCAGATATCATGGGAAGCCACCATGAGCTGAACATCAGGAAGTTCACTGCTCATTCCTGGTGGAACGGTGAAGACTCCATGTGAGACAGAAGGAAAGCAGTCAGGTAGAGAGGGTGTGCAAACCATGTGCAGACGGGGGAGGGGCAACAGGGGTAGAATGACTCCGCGGGTCCTCCACTGTCCTCTGCATTTGGTCCCCAGACTGGACAGTTCCCCGAGGCTTTGCACCTGCCTGCATCAGGCCTGCCACACTCCTGCAGGTGAAGACCGACATCAGCTGCCCGCATCCATCTGGCGCCTGTGGCCACTTGCGAATGTTCCTTCTGTGTGTGACCCTCAGGTACCTGCCCCCCACAGGCCATGTGGGGGTGCTTTCCTCCTCCAATCTGTCTCATTAACCATCCAATGAGACAGAACAGTGGATGAACAGTGTGTTCCCACAAAAACCTGTACGTTACACACTGGCTGTGCCCACTACATTGGTTCATGACCTACTGATGGGATGCTGGCACTCTGAAAAACACTGTTCTTGGAAGGTTGTCCATATCAAAGTGGTGTTCTAGGAAGCAAGGCACCCTGGATTGGAAAGGGCCCGGCAGTGGGGAGCGGGCCAAAGCAGCAGACAAGAAGCCTCAGCTCATACATCCCAAATATTTCCAGAGTTGGAAGAATTCCAGGAGTCTGGGATTTCTCTGGGTCCTGGAGCCTGACAGGGGCGGGCGTCATGGTTTGGTGTGGTTGGGCCTTGGCCAAGTGATCAATCCTCTGTGAAGCCTCTCAGACCCCCACACCCCTCTCAGAGCCCCCCACCCCTCTGGGAAGGAGTCAAAGCCCCAGGGCGGCCTGGCCGGTGACAGACTGGGTCCTGGGCTGAATATCTGCCTGTAGCAGCTGCTGCAGGAGGTGGCCTATTGGAGGTTGTGTTTCCAGGTGTGGTTTAAAAATGGCCAGACAGAATTTTGTTCCCAGTCTGTCACATTTACAAAGTTCTAACTTGACAAGTAAGTCTTCAGTATTTGATTTTCCAGTTCATGTGCAGCCTTTTGCAAGTGAAAGAAAAAGAGCCCTCAATGTCCTTGAGGCCCAGGCCACTGCTGTCCCCTTCCCCAGGGAGGCCCCTGGAGGGCAGTGCCCGGCAAGCCGGTCAGTGAGCAGTCTGGCTTGGGCGCTTCTGAGGTCACAGCCGGTGACTCTGAATGGATGAGTCACTTCCTCTCCCCACCCGGCGGCTCCCGGGAACTCCGGGGCCAGGACGGTCCCGGGAACACGCCCCGCGGGGCCACTGGCGCCGGAGAGGTCCGGGGACCGCAGGGGACCCACTGCGACCCCGCTTTGGCTCCACGTTCCTCGGCACTTGCTCTCGGCCGGTCCCCGTCGCGCTCGGGGCGGGGACACCCCCAGACCACGCAGCCGCAGGTGGTCAGCCCGCCCGAGTCCGCGCCGTCCGCGGGGGGAAGGGGCTGGGCGGGCGGTTCTCGTGCCGCCAGGGGCTGGGTTTTTCTAGGAGGAAACAGGAGCGGGCGGGGAGCGGGCGGGGCGGCGGGGGGGGGGCGGGGGGGGCAGGGAGGGGGCGGAGGGTGTCGCCGGCGCGGGACCCGAAACTGCCGCCCTGGTACCTCTGCGCTCCCCACGGCCGCGTCCTGGGCTCCGCGAGGGCTGCGTCGCCAGTGGCGCGCGAAGCTGACGCAGCTCGGGTGGCAGGTGAGTGTCCGCGGCCCGTGACGCGACTCGGGCTCGCGCAGCCCCGGCCGTTGGCTGGAAGGATGTGCGGGGGCGCGGGGCGCGGGGCGCGGGGCGCGGGGCGCGGGGCGCGGGGCGCGGGCCCAGGCCGGTGGGAACGCCTGGAGCCCCTTGGCGTGTGGGGAGTAAACTACGTTTTGGAGAACGGGTGTTTCCCAAACTTGCAAAGTTCAAATGGACCCAAGAATATGTTGAGCCAACATTTACCAAAGTGTTCCGGCATAAAATACTGGTAGCTCAAATGCGAAGCGTCACGGTCATAAATTATATGACACGAATATAATTTGTGCAGGGCAGGGTCCTTTGATAATCTTTGCAGGTGGTGTACTGTCCTTGGACCTGAAAAAGCCCCGAGAGGAGAACCGGGTGCAGCCTCACCGCTGTCCCCAGATCTCCCTCCCAGGTCAGGTCATGGCCAGGAGACTCAAGGTCCGCCTGGAACTGGCCTGTCTTGGACCTCCACGCTGGAGGTCACGGGCCGCTCTCCCTGGAGGGCCAGTTACAGAGAAACCCTGTGTGAAATGCCAGGTAGAGGGGCTGTCTGGTAAGGCCATTGGGACAGCCTGGAGTCCGTGACTTTCCCTGCTTCCTTCCTTACCCGCCCACCCCCGCCCTGAGGCCTGGCCTCTCTGGCTCATGGACACCCTTCCTGAGTCTTCTGGGTTTAGGAGACATTTGGTTCCATTTACGGACTGTGAGCTTGGCTTTTAAAAGATTTGCAATTTCCTTGCATAGAAAGAATGTCTTCACCTGGGTTCCCATCCCCTGTCCATCCCTCCCAGGGCTGACCATTGTGGGCCCCACTGCTCACTTTGCAGGGCCTTCATCTTCTGTGATTACTTTTCCCTCTTCCCAGGCAGTGGACCCAGTTCTCTGCATAAGCCTCTTGACTGCAGGCTGCTTTCATTCAGCACTGGCTTGCTGGTTGCAAATGATATTCTTCCTTCCAGTACTTTCAGCACTGGTGGTGGCCATTGAAGTAACACTAAAACTAAAAAGGATAAATTAGTTTTCCTTTACATTGTTTTTTCTCCAAGTGGACTTTTTTTGTCCTCTTTACTGACCATAAAGTTAATACAAGTTCATTGTAAAAAAAAAACCAAAACAAACAACCAAACTTGTAACAGAAAATGAATGAAACTTCTAACTTCTGCTACTCCCTGAAGGTAAACACTCATCATTTCTCCCTCTGACTCTTTTCTATACACACACATATTCACTTTTGAAGTATGTTCATTCAAAATATTACAAATGTTTATGTACTAAGCTATTTACACAAAATAATCTGCCTATCTAATTTTTATTTTAACGGGTTATATTAAAGGAAACAAATTTAACTGTAAAAAGGCTGAAAGTCTTTTTAAAAGAAAAGGTTTATCAGGCTATGGCTTTAAAAAAAAGAAAACAACTGAGGAGGCTGAGTCACCAACTGTGTGGGTAGGTAGGAAAGACAGCGTGTCCTGCATGTCCTTCTACCATCACGTTGCTGGGGGGGAGACGGGGACGGGGGACCACAGCCGACCTGAAAGCACTTCCAAGAGCAGTAGACAAAGGGGACAGGAAGGTGGGGGCTCCATCTGGGGTAGGCCTGCAGCATCCGTCCGGGAGCTCCTGGGGGTCCTCCGAGCCTGGCTATTCTCTCCTGGAAAGAGCCACCTGGAAGTTAATCCTAAATTCCAACAGATACACGGGGACACTGGCAGTCTTTTGTCAGAGCTGGTCCACAGCTCTCAACAGGCTAACTGTTCCACCTCTTTTTGTCACTCTCTTGCCGCTGTAATTTTAATTTAGAACATCTCAGAACTCTTTTTCCTGTCAGTTAAAACTAAAAACAAAACAACTCAGGTTTTCTCTTTTGTTTTAGCAAATTGAATCTGGGACAGGTGGGGAAGTCCTAAGTGCTCACAGCGGAGGTTCCTCCCTGAGGGGCCTGGGAGGGAGCCGCAGGCAGGCAGGGAAAGCCTCCTGTGGCGAGAATGGGCCCTGGAGAGTCCAGCAAGGGCAGGCTTATCTTAGGACACGTGACTACCTTCCCTCCTTCCCTCCGTGTGAAGCTGTGAAGCTTGCGTTTCATGGTTCAGTGTCAGAAAACATGTTTCCTAACAGGCTCCCACTGACTTCGTGCTCAGCTGTCAGGCCCAGCGTCACCTTCCGAGGTGTTGGCTGGGCTGTGGAACAGCTGTGGGTTCTCCTGGGAGCTCTGTTTCAGGACACAGGGCACACTGTCACAGCCGTCACCCAGTGCCCATGCTGCTCCCAGGTTAGACTTCTGAATGGCAGAGACTTAATCCGTGCTCCCACAGAGACTGTCCCGCCATCCTCTCCCTCCCCATGTCCTCTGTGGTATCAGTCCTGGGCTTCCCCTAATTCCCTCCCACCGTGATTTTCCCACCTGGTGTCGTCCCACATTTTACTAGGTGCTTTGTGCTCTGACTCAGGGTTCATTTCCCCCCTGGGGTGATGCCCTCAGCCACCTTCTGCAGGAACCGTGGTGCCTCAGACGAAATGGCCCATCTCAGCGCCTGGCCTAGCAACCAGTGAGACACAGGGGGCCTGACAACCCCCCGCTGGTGCCTCGGTCAGTCAATCAGCCTGGGGTGCTGTCTCCGGGATCAGGACCATGCCCAGCCTTCTGGGTCTTAGCGCCCCTCAAACCCACCTGTGCTGCGGAGAAAAAACTTCTGTCTTCTCGGGTTCAGTTTGTCCAGGATGGCAAATAAAATGACAAAAGATAAGCAAGAGAAAAGACAAAGCAAGAGAAAGACTTTGGAAAGATAAATGGTCCCTCTGGAGAAGAGAGGTTTGGTAGAGACAGTATCTGTTTGGTTTTTTTCAGAGATTGAGTTGCTCCCAGGAGGGGCTTCATAGCAATGAGCTCTGACTCGAAGAAGGGCTAATTTTATGATTTTAGGAGAAGACTACATTCTAATATACCCGGTCTGTTAGGGTTTGCCGTCGGTGTCAAGCGGCAGAGGGCAAGGTCTGGGCAGGGAAATGGTTTGTCTGGTTCAGCCAGACTGAGAGTGACAGGGTCTCTGGGAGGTGAGGCAGGAGCTTTCTCTGTGGCCCGTCTTCCTGGGAGGTGGGGTTTGGACTCTGGGAATCTTCTGGGGAGCAAGGTGTCTTCTCGTGTCTCCTTTGATCCTGCAGCTGCCCCAGAAGGCCCTCCAACCCCTGTCTTCTCCAGCTCCCTGGGGCTGCTCCTCTCCCTCACCCATAAAGGAATACAGAGCAGCCTGGGGGGGCCAGATTGCCAGGGGACGCCTCTGAGCCTGCACGGGTCCTGCTGAGCACATCCCTGCCCCGCACACACTGGCCCTCGGGGTGGTGACTGCACGACCCCAAGTCCTGCTGCTTCTCTTGGTGCAGCAGTGAGCGGGCAGCAAGGAGAGCTGTGTGCAGGCCACCCTGGGGGAGTCTGCAGGCGGAATTGCCGGCCCCCTCCCCATGACTGGCAGGGCTGGGGGAGGCGGGGCCCAGAGGCAGAGCCCCTCCCCACAATGATGCTGGTGTGCTTCCTGGAGACCAGAGTGGGGCTGTCTGTGTGACCGCTGACCACCTATTGCGGGCGCAATGTGTGTGGGTTTTCCCACACCAGCTGGGCTCCCACACTCACTCCCTGGGTTCCATTAACTTGCTAGAGTGGCTCACAGAACTCAGGGAGACATTTTATTCACTAGGTCACTGAGTGAGTGTAAAGATATAAGCTGGGAACAGTCGGATGGAAGAGGCACACAGGACAGGACGTGGAAAAGCGCGTGGAGCTTCCCGGCGCTCACCAGGCGGCCACTCCCCACACCTCCACGTGTCCACCAACCCGGACGCTCTCCGAACCCTGTCCTTTTGGGTTTGATGGAGGCTTCATTACAGGGGCATGGTTGATGAAATCATTGGACTCTGGTGATTGATTCAAGGGTTAGTTGAGTCGCGGGTGGGGCTGCAAGTTCCAGCTCTCATCACTTGGTTGGTTCTGGCAACCCGCCCCCATCAGGTGGGGGACCTGCAGTCAGCATTAACATAACAAAAGACCTTGACCATTCTCCTCACAGGAAATGGCAAGGGTTTTAGGAGCTCTGCAGGAAACGGGAGAACTGCAAAGGTGATTGTATCCTGTACCACAGTCATGGAGGGAGCCCTGCCTATCGCCCTCCAGCTCCCGCCCCACCGCCTTGGTACTGGGTGAGGCGGGTGCCCCTTACAACTCACTCGCTTCCTCAGCTCCCCTGCTCTGCACTGAGAGGCCGCCATTTCCAAAGCACTGTTTTCTAAACGCTGAGGGGGGACAAAGCCAGGTGAGAGACAGGTAGCGACTCAGGCAAACGTTTGCTCCAGACCCAACTATTATAACTTTCTCTAGTTTTCAATTTGCTAAAAATGGTCCATATTTAACTGTGGGGATAACAGTTACCAACCCCTTTTTCCACAGGGCCCAGTCAGTGCTTGCTGGGGGGTGGTGAGATGCCGGGTTGACAACCTGCCCTGGAAATGATGGGCCTGTCTGCATGTTGCTGACACACTCATGGTTTTCTACCCTGGCCTTGGGTGACCCTGTCACAAAGCTCAGTGCCCTTCCCGCCAGGCTCTGGGGCCTTTTAACTGAGGACCCCCGAGCAGCCCTGCACGTGGTCTGGCTCAGCTCTCCCTCCTCCAGGTGGAGACTGGTCTTAGGTGTTTGATTGCTGACCCAGTGAAATAGCTGAGCTTATGTCTGTGGGGTGGTTCTTCCTTCTGACTTTGGGTGGGGGTGCCAGGTCCCAGAGGGCTGGTGCCTTCTGGGATCCCTCCCTCTCCCCTGGGCTGTCCTTGAGGTCTGAAGGACAGATAAGATTCCTGAAGGGTGGAACAGCTGGGTGTGGTCTGTTGGGGAAGGGTGTCTTCCGCAGGTTAGCTCAGGTTAGCTGGGCTTCACTGGCCAGTGACCTGGGTTCCCATTGGGATTCACTACTGTTAAGTTAGTTCAACAAGGAGGCACTGGACTGGGGGCTCTGACGCCCTCAGCAAATGCCTCGAGGTCCCGCAATGAAAAGCCAGGACCACCAGTGTCAACAGCGACCAGGCTGCAGCTACAGCCGGGCAGGCAGCCCCGGTTCCGCGTCCCCACTGCTCCGTCTCTGCAGGCTCCTGACCACTTCCGGTCGGTGCCGCCCTGTCCGCCCCTTTGTGCTCAGGTGAACTCTTCGGTATTTCACACGTCTCGTGTACCGACTACCACTGTTCTCTCTTGTCTTCTTCCAGGTCCTGCCTCAGTTGAGAGAATGGCCTCTGCAGGGACCCAAACAAAGAAACTTGAAAATGACAAGTAAGGCTCTGGCAGCATTTTGGGTTTGTTGTGACTTGTGAGAGCTGACAGGTTAACACATGCGATCTCATGACAGAGGCAGAGGCCTGGAGGGAATGAAGACCAGGTGGGCTCAGGACTGAGCGGGTACCGACTTGGCGTCTGGCCTGGGACCCAGCTGCCCTCGGACCAGGCGTGCAGTGCTCAGATCCACATTCGCTGGGGCTGCTCTGACCACTGGCCACTCCTGAAACTCATTCCCTGCTTCTGTCCATCTCCTTCCCGGCTCTGAATCTTAAATACTTTCCTGATTTTTTTGCTGTTTTTCATAAGTCTAGTTTATGATTCTCACGGTGCCTCTTTTGTGTTTATTTCATGTGCTGGAAAAGCATGAATTTCTCGTCTTAATCATGATTGCTACATGGATTTTAAATCTACTGTTTTCTCGTTTCCTCAACACCCACGTGTCCCCGGCCTCTGCCAGGGTTACCTGGCAGGTCCCATCCTGCTGCAGTGGCCTCAGGTCCCAATGACCCTGATCTTGGCCATGCCCAGGGTTGTGCCTAACCCTCTGGGAGCCCTCGCTTGGGGTTTCTCAGGAAGTCCTCTGTGACTCCTGAGGCCTGTCTGGAGACCCACATGGTAGTCACAGGTCCAGGTCGTAATTCCACATGGACCCCTGTCTCACCTCTGTCGCTTCGCGTAGGTTCTGAGGTCCCTCTTCATGAGTCAGGCTGCCTTGGATGTTACCTGCAGAGGTGCCCTTTTTATGGACCTAATAGTGGCCCTTGTGCTTTCAGTCATCGATAACCAGACATGCCCTGTCCCCAGTTTCCGAGCTCTGCTCCACCAAGGCGGAGGGGCTGAAACCAAGTGCCATGTGTGTGACTCCGCTGCAGAGTCACCTTCCCTCTGCTTTGTGATTTACCCTCCGTGGAAAGTCTTATTGTCACCTGGAGGCCTGTGAGAGGTGTTGGGCCCTCTGAATGCAGCCCCTTGTTAAAGTCATGACTGTGAACCTGTAAGATGGGGTTCGGGTAGAACCCAGCTTCTGCAGCGGGTGTGAGCCTCAAGGAGAGATGTACCAGCTGTTAGTGTCACCTGCCACACAGTCCCACGCCTTCCGTCTTATTCATCTTTGTGTTCCTTACGCCAGTGCACAGCCTGACGTGGGTTTGGCGTTAGACTCAGCTGAGGTTCCCCGAGCTCCCCCAGCTGCCCCCCATCGGTCTGCTCCCCACCTGGCCTAGGACATGTGGGCCAGTTTGCATGAGGGTCAGTAATACTTTGTCTTCCTGGCTGATGAGCTGCAATCAGAAGCCACTTTTCATTTGTCTTGCATCTCATGCATTTCTTTTACAAAGTAGGTGCTCAGTGCGTAGTTGTCAAATGAATAAAGTGACAGAACAAAGCCAATAAGGTCACTTGAAATTGTGTGTAGACTGGAGAAACCGTTTTCCAAGGAATGTGTCTTTAACCTGTTATTTTAAACTCCTTTAAAAAACGAGTCTGAGCACACCCGGGTCACTGTGATACGTGCCCACTGCACATACTTGGAGGTCATTGCTGGTCTTACAGCTGCACCGTTTCCCTTTGCTCTTCCTGGAACCAAAGAGAAAAGAAAGGCTTTCTGTTTAGAAATGTGTGACAAAGTTGTCTTAATCACATCCTGTTGTGTCAGTTCTGATGCTTGCCTCTTAGCCCACGTGTGTGTCTGCAGCACCCTGAGAGGCAGCAGGAACTGGAATTAATCACCAGTGTGTGTCATGAAAGGAGCTTAATTAAGATGCTGTGACTCTGTGGACATCAGAAGTCCTTCGGGGCCTAGAGACTGAGAAGGGACTGTCCTCCCTACACAAACGCCTGGATTTGGGCCGTTGCAAGTGGCCTCCCCACCCCAAGCCTCTGAAATACCCTGAGTCTGGAGAGTGAACTAGCCGGGCAGGACTGGTCAGGGCGTTGAGGCAGACAGGTGTGGCTCTGGACCTCGGGCACTTATCTGCCTTCCCGCATGAGAGTCTCAGCATCTGTGCCCGGGGAGCAGCCAGCCAGCCCAGTCTGTAAGTGACCGTGGTGGCAGCTACGGCTGCGTTCAGGTGTCTGAAGTGTAACACTCGTGCGTGGCAGTCAGCCTGCATCCTCCCGTTTATAAAAAGATATTTCTGTCTCTCTCTAATATTTTGTGCTTATCTTTTCTCTGTAAGCATTTTGAGAATGGGAGTGAACTGGATGCCATTATTTGTAGGGAACTAGGAGGGGAAATCCGAGAAACATGAAGGCGGAATGGGGTATGGGGTAGAGAGAGAAGTGGGGCTAGGTGTCTCCTGTTGGTGTCCGAGCCAGACAGCAGGGAGACTAGATAAAGTGACGGGCAGGGTAGACAGGCCAGAGAGGAGATGATAAGGTGGGTGAAGGGGGCTCACCTGTGCTGTGTGTTGTCTGCCCAGGGACTCAGTAACACATGGTCCTGGCCGCCAGGACTTGTTTGTTACTGGAGATAATTAAAATGATTACATGAATTATATAAGTATTAGAGGAAGATGTAGACGAAGTATAATGAGCATATCATCTGAAGAGAGAGCTGGGGAATGGACGAGATCCCCACGCGTGGGGAGCCGGGCCGGGGCTAAGGTGTCAACCAGGACCCTCCACGGGGCGGGGGGCAGGGGACCGAGTCACCGGACTGCGTCACCAGGGGAAGACCGGGTTTTAAGACCAGTGAGAAGCCGCTGGTGCCGATCTCCCCGGAAGCCCCGGAAGCCCCGGGAGCCGTGTTTTGTTTGCTTCTGCTTTTCTTACTGGGTTTTGAGCCGCGGTCAGGATCTTAGAGCGATCTGGGCGCTAACACTTGTCTGGTCCAGACCAGGTATTCATGCAGCACAGGCTGCAACTCCTGACTCAGTTACTCCGAGCCCACGGAAAGCTTGTTTCCCTGGGAAACAAGGGAAAATAGAGAAAGAGAAATAAAAATAGGCGTTCCAGCTCTCCAGAACATCTGTTTGATAGGGAAATGTGTACGTGAGGTTGGAGTTGAAATGTTGGACAAACCTCCAAACATTGTACTCCCTCGGAAGAGACCACTGCCCAGGTCACAGTGAAGCGTCTCCCCACATGTGATGGCAGCCGTTCTGTGACGTGTGGCCTCTGGGCCTGGTGTACACCGGCGTGAGCAGTGCGAGCCAGCCCGTGGGAAGTCCTGGAATGGGATGTCCGCGTCACAGGCAGCTGAACCTTCTTCTCTTAACTCATTTTTTCTTTCTTACTGGGTTAGATTGGAGGGGACACGTGGTCAGTGGGTTCTGGATGGAAGTCGGACTCAGAAGGAAGAAAAGGGTCTTGGTTGTTCTGAGCCAGGGACCCACACCTGTCTCTCCCTGTGCCCCTGACGGGCCAGGTTCTGGGACGCACACCTGGCCGTGGCCATCCGGAGGGCACAGGGGTGGGAGGAGGTGTGTTTAGGGTTTGCTCTAAGGGGTCTTTCAGTGAAGATACAGTTTAGACCTGGGCATCTGTGTTTGTCCATAAACTTTTATTGGAACCACCGCACTTGCGTGTTGTCTGTGGTTCCTTTCATGTGACAATGGCAGAGTTGAGTAGTTGTGACAGAACCCATATGGCCTGCAAAACCAAGACTACTTACTGTCTGGCGCTTTGTGAAGGAAAGTTTGCTGGCAGTGATTCTAGACCAACCCCGTGCTGTCCAGTGGAAATACACGTGAGCTACACCAAGTTTGTCGTAGCCCCGCTGGCAAAAAACACTAAATGCAAAGGCGTTTTCTCATCAGTCCTGCTGGACATGGTGTAGGAGACGTGCTTGCTTGTGCAACAAGAAAAAGAAATACAAGGTGTACAGATGGGAAAGGTTAGCGCTGGACGGGAGCATTAAAGGCCGATTTTCTTCTGTTTCGTCCATAATTCCTATGCATCTCTTGTTTTAAAAGTAGTTAGTTTCTGTGCTGAGAGAACTTGAGGTGGGTAGCAACTGGCTATACTGTTTATCTGGGGTGAGGGAGCCTTTGACCTTGCCTTTCTGTGTGCTCCCTGAGTTCCCATCCGCCCTCCAAATGGGCCCTGGGTATGGAGACGGGTGAAGGGGAAGGAGGCAGACGAGGGAGTGGGAGCCTGGTGAGTGCGGGGTGTCCCGCCTTCCCACTGCGTGCCGCACGCATGCCGTTGACACGGCCTTGTGTCATTGTGTCATTGTGTCGGCCACTGGTGTCTGGAGTTCTATTAACTTTCTGCTTTCCCGGTTTGAGCAGTGCCTGCTTTGTACAGCTTTGCAATCCAAACATAGCCACGCTGAAGGAAGATGTTCTCTACCATTTCGGCCTCAGCACCAGCACGCACGACCTCCCCGCTATGTTTGGGGATGTGAAGGTAGGAAGCAGGGCTTTTCGTTCTGGGGATTTGTCTCCAGACCGACCCCCTCGCAGGTGGCATGGGCAGCTTCCTCCCAGAAGCTCAGGTGACAGAGGACAAGTTCATGAAGGGCTATGTTTGGCAGAGTTTTGCAAAGGGTTACTTTTCAGGTATAGGAACTAGTGAAAGAAAACTATTGTGAGTACTGCCAGGTTGGTCCCTAATTAATTTCTTACCAATTTAGTATGTAATGGAAACAATATAAAGTAAATTTCCTAAAGCTTCATTGAGAGAACAGAAAAAGGAAGACGCTAAACATTTTGTAGGGGAGCAAGGATAATGAGTAATGACACTGTCTGTTGTTTGTAATTTAACGTGCGTCTTGATACTATTTAGTCCATTGCCCTTAACGGCCTTTTTAGCCCCTTGCTGCTTCCAGTCCATCTTCCCTCCAGACTCTGAAGTTCCTCACTTCTGATTTATCTTAGCACAGGACTTTTAAAATGTCTAACCCCCGTGGGCAAAATGGACTAATGTTTGAATTCAAAATAGAAACACACCAGTGACAGTAGAAGCCATTGTTGCTGCCCGGGCTCTTCATAAAACAACAGTTATGTCCTGTCAGGGCCATGTCCTTTCTTTTTGTGTGGTTTCAACACTTTGCATGTGTCCTTAATTTATTCCATTTCCATTCTTCCATTAAGTTTAACATTCTCGTTCATGTTTAGAGACTAATCATTCTTTGATCATCAAATGGCTTTAAACTGGCTAATTTACTTGTTTTTCTTGTGAAACAAAATGAGAAGTAAGTTTTCGTATACAGCGCTTTGTAGATGAAGGGTTTTAGTTTTCTGAGAGGCCCCCGCCCACCAGGCCTACCATTTCCCAAGCGCCCACCGGCTCCCTGGCACTTTCCACGCATTGGACCCTTGGCCGTCGGACGGCCAGGTGAGAGGTGGTGGAGAGAAGCCCATGTCACAGGTGGTCTGTGGGGCTGTGGTCACGCAGCCAGGAGTCTGTGCTATCTTATTCCAAGCCCAGGCTCCTTTGGGACAGTGACCTGCTGTCCACAAGATGGACAGAGACAGGCCTGGTATGGCATCTGGAATGACCTGCCCAGAGAGCAGGGTTCTGCTTCTGCATTTGTGGAGCCCGTCGCTTGCACTTCTGACCCCCCTGCGCCCAGTGGTGATTCCTTGAGCGAGGGCCTCTCAATAGTATCAGAATCACCAGAAGGGCTCCCCAGACAGAGTCGGCCTGGGTGGGTCAGGGGAACTTGCATTTCTAGCAAGTTCTGGGAGGTGCTAGTGTTGCTTGTGTGGGCCCACTAGAGGACCCTGAGGCTGGCGTGATGCCCGTGGTGACCGGGGCTCTGTTCTCTGTCCACAGTTTGTGTGCGTTGGGGGCAGCCCTTCCCGCATGAAAGGCTTCATCAAATACGTGGCCGCAGAGCTGGGCCTCGGACGCCCGGGTGAGGACCATCCCAACATCTGCGCAGGCACTGACCGCTATGCCATGTTCAAAGTGGGGCCGGTGCTGTCCGTCAGCGTGAGTACCTGCTCCCGTGGGCCAGTCCCCGGCTCTGCAGGCCCCCTGCCCTCCACTCAGAGCTGGTCCCCTCAACACCTTTTTCGCTGTCAGGCGGGGGCGAGGTGAGAGCGCAGACACATGCAGACACAGCAGGCTGCGCCCACGCGTTGAGGCTCCCAGGCTGGAGATCCGAGGAGGTGCCTGGGCTGGGGCTGTGGGAGAGCCACGCCTGGTGCCAGCCTCTGGTCCTCTGTCACCCGCAGGGATTTCCTCACACATTTGGTTTAGCAATGAGGGGACACAGAAATCTCTGGTATTTGACCAAAGGAAGCTCTTGTTTTGTAGTTTGGGTTCCCTTTGTAGGCAGCTTTGTGAATGGCGTGCAGCGTAGCTAAGGGACCCTGTGCTGGCTCGGGTCTGGCAGTTGCCGCCTCCAGGACACTCCAGTGAGCCAAGACGAGCTCAGTCCCACGGACACCGGTTCTTCCTGTGCAGGACACTGTACAGACACATTCTTGCAGGACAGCGGGTGCTTCAGGAGCCGCACCTGCTTGTGCTGGGGACACACAAGGGTGGCAGGGAGGGCGGGGAGACGGAGGACATGGTACAGGACCCAGGAGGCATCAGCATCCTTCCTGCTGAACGACCACCAGCTGGTTTAGCTGAAGCTGAGAGTGCGGAGAGCACAGTGAAAGGAGAGAAAAGCCAACTGCTGTGTGGGCGGGTGTCCCGGTGCCAGGGGGGCTGTTTGTCACCCAGCTGTAGTAGCCGCTGCTGCCCGGCCAGACTCCCGTCCTCAGCCGAGTTTCACAGGGTGTGCGGGTCACACGGGGCTGTCTGTTCCACAGCTTTGTGCCGGGTGTTGACAGTTTTTCAGTTTATGCTTTGAAGTTCACCCTCTGTGCCTCCCAGGGGGCTGCCTGCAGGACACACAGGCAGCAGCGGGGGTGACATTGGTTTCTTCCCGGTTCCAGCATGGGATGGGCGTGCCTTCCATCGCCATCATGCTGCACGAGCTCCTCAAGCTGCTGTACCACGCCCGCTGCTCCGGTGTTACCATCATCCGCATCGGCACCTCCGGCGGGATAGGTAAGGGTGCGGGGGCCTGTGACAGGACACTGAGGGTGACGACTGGGAGCCCGCTGTGGGGCCGGCTTTGTTCGAGGAAGCTCGTTAACAGGAGGTGTCAAAATAAGCTTGTTTTGTTACCTTTTGGTGCAGCCCATTCTTGCAACCTGTACCCTGGAAACAAGCAGCAGAAGGGCACCTGGTCACCCAGCTGCAGAAAGTCGTCCTGTGGGGGTCATGCACTTTGATCCTACTTGTTGCTGATTCTCTCTAGTCTTTCTAACCCCCTTCCCTCTTTGCCTTTCTCCTTCGGTCTGCTCGCTCCTCCTCCCTATTCCAACAGGAAGAACCCACAGCAAAGTCGGGGGGTGGGCAGTAAGAGAGGGGAAGAGAGATGGAATACAAAATTAAGACGTGTTCTTAAGTTGCCTAAAAAGACCCCGTCCACAACATTGTTTTTTGAAAGCCACAGAGATAGCAAAGAAAGAATGGGATGCAATGAGAAAGCAAAATGCTGACAATCGTGTTGAGTTTTAAGCAAGCCTCTTAGGCACATTTGCATTACATAAGCTGCCCTCTCTGATGTCCCCAGTCTATGCCAGCCTTTTGGCTGAGAACCAGGTCCTGGCAATTCTCGGTCCCTCCCAGGAGCTGTCGGGAGGAGCTTTGCCATGCTCAGCCTGCCCGTGAGCGTGTTTCTGACCACTCCTGGATGGTAATTCTAGAATTCAGGTTTTCTGACTGAGAGGGGGTTGCTATGGTCCTCCTATTTTCTGGACGCATTATTCATCTTTCCTTTTCATCATTAGACAGATATGAAAAATCTGTTTGCAGATTATAATTCCGTGTTTAAAGAAGTTGTTCTCGTGAAACACACTCAGGTCGTGAGCGTCCGAGCCTTCACTTGTGATACCATCAGCCGAGCCTTCACTTGTGATACCATCAGCCAGACAGACACGCACAGCTGTGTCCGTCATGCCCATGTCTGCCAAGAACGCCAGCAGTTCGTTCCAGATTTCTGGCTTTGGAGGGATTTTTAGACTCGATGACTGGAGAGAATTCTAGAGGGAGTAGTATATTTGGAGTCTCCCAAAAATGCTCCAAAAAGATGGAGAGTCAACTAGAGAGCCAAACCCCAGACCGCTGGAAAACATTGATGATGAAGTATGACACTGTGTCCCCACAAATCCCCAAATGGAGACAGTGGGACGGTGGCATGGTCACCCACTCTAGAGGAATCCCAGGGTGGTTATGGGGGTTCTGATGGACACAACAGCAGAAGAAGCCCAACAGCTTCTCCCAGGACAGTGCGGGGCCTGTGTTGGGGTGGCAGCGAAACTGCGACCGCCTCTCACACCCTGATTCGGGGGTGATGCTAAGATCCCTAGGGCTTGAATTCATGAAAGCCATCAGCTCAGGTGACTTCCAGCTCCAGTATCTGGGGAGAAAGCTCTGAGAGGACTCTTTCTTGACCAGACCAGGGGCCTGAGCAAGAGAAAGGAGCCCAGGTAAACTTTCAGGGGGCAGGACAGCAGAGCTCAGCGGTTTGCTGCATTTTTTAATGTTTCATGAAACAGCTGATGTGGGGGCTCTGGAACGGGTCTCCTGACTCTCCCTCTTTCCTAAATGTTTAGGAAAACCAGTAACATCAGCATTCACATTAAATAAACACCGGGGGGCTCCTGGCCTAGTGCCACGCAAAGTTATTAATATTATAAGAGCAGAGAATAGGAGCAGAGTCATGTCCCCACACACGTGAAAGTGGGGGGGGGAGGTGTGCCGGGAAAGCCTGTAGGTGGCAGGGAGATGGCCTCAGGCGGAGGAAAGTGGGGTGCTCAAGAGTTGGCCGTTGTTGGAGCTGGGCTTGGGGTGCATGGGGTGCATTACACTCTCCTTGTCTACTTTTGTGTTTGCTTGAAACGTTAAACAACGAAAAGGTAGAAACACGGACCCATTAAGCACAGGACGGTACGGCGAGCGCCCCCGTGAAAAGCAGCAGCGATGGGAAGGCGCGTAGCTGCGCGCCTGGCCGCGTCCACTTTCTTCCTTGCGCTTTTCTCTCCACATTTTCTGCAGTGCGTGCGCATTAATTCTATTGTAAGAAACCGCGTGACGCGGGGCGTGGGTCCTGGCTGTTCCTTTTCAGAAGTTCCTGGTGCCTCAGCGTTGGGGGCCAGGCGGGTGGTTCCCTGCACGTGCCCGCCGCCCCCCCCCCCCAGGCCCTGACACCGCCCCCCCTCCCCCCCGCCCCCCGCCCCCCCCCCCCCCCCAGGCCCTGACGCCGCCCCGCCCCGCAGGTCTGCAGCCGGGCTCCGTGGTCATCACCCGGCAGGCGGTGGACGCCTACTTCAAGCCCGAGTTCGAGCAGGTGGTGCTGGGGAAGCGGGTCGTGCGCCGCACCGACCTGGACGCGCGGCTGGTGCAGGAACTGAGCGCGTGCTCCGCGGACCTGCGCGAGTTCAGCACGGTCGTGGGCAACACCATGTGCACCCTGGACTTTTACGAAGGTGAGCGGGCGGCTCCCACGCGGCCCTAGCGCTCCGGGCCGGTGGGGCGGGGGTCCGTCGCGTCCCGTGTCCCTCCGCGTCCCGCGTCCCCGTGGGCGCGCCCCAGGCTCACGGCGCGCGTCTGCAGGGCAGGGCCGGCTGGACGGCGCGCTGTGCGGCTACACCGAGCGCGACAAGCAGGCCTACCTGCGGGCGGCGCACGCGGCCGGCGTCCGCAACATCGAGATGGAGTCCTCCGTGTTCGCCGCCATGTGCAGCGCCTGTGGCCTCCGAGGTAGGGGCGCCCGTCCCCACCCGTCCCCACCCGCCTCCCGCCCCGCGGCCCCCTGCCCCCAGGCCGGCTCCGGCCCCGGGCTCCTCCTGGCTCCTGCGCTCCTGCGCTCAGGCCTCCCGACTGTCACCTGGCCACATGCAGGGTTCTCGCTGTCCCCGCGGGGACCTCTGCTCCACCACGTGGGCTGAGAACGACGCCGGAAAGTCCGCCAGCCCTGCAGTGAATTTGGGTTTCAAAGCCCTTTGGGATTCTGAATGGGGGTTACTGCACCCCAAATTCCTAGCCCCCCGCCAACGTCCCGCTCCGCTTCCCGAGATTCCTGCCTCCTCATCAGTCACTAGCCCTTCAAGGAGCTGGTCCTGACATTGGCCTGCGTCCCTCTGGGAAGCAGAGGGAGGGGAGAACCAGGAGGGAAGAGGGCAGGGAGCCCCAGCCGGCGCCTGTTCTCCCTCTGCCAACGTGCCCGGGGGCAGGTGTCCGCGCTGGTCCCTTCTGCAGACGGGCTCGGGTGACGCCTTGTGTCAGTGGACTAAGCCCGCCGCGCTGGCCTTTGCACTGACCTGGCCTTTTCTCTCTGCAGCGGCTGTGGTGTGTGTCACCCTTCTGGACCGCCTGGAAGGGGACCAGATCTGCAGCCCCCACGAGGTGCTGGCTGAGTACCAGCAGCGGCCGCAGAGGCTGGTGGGCCACTTCATCAAGAAGTGCCTTGCGGGGGCCTGAGGTCCCCTGCGTCTCCAGAACGAGTGGTTGTCGTTGCCACAAATAAAACCGTTGTCAAAGTCCCCTGTGTGACTCGTGCAGCCTTGGTGTAAGAATCGGGAACCTGCGTGTCAGGCAGACACTCCTGCACCCCACACCCCTGGTGTTGGTGTATGTGTGTGGCCCACACTCCTTTCCAAAAGCCCCTCCCCGTGATTCTGAGAGGACCCCCCAGCTGAGGGTGGGTAATCAGAAGTTCAGCAAGTATTGAGCCCGTGACGTGCCCCAGGGATGCCGACAGCAAGGGCCTCTCCTCCTGTCCCCCTCAGGTGCTGGAGGCTGTAGTGTGCAGGGTGAACCCCGGGAGTGTCTCCCTGGGCTGGCTCTGTCAAATGGCTGTTTGATGCACTCAGTACAGAGGCTGACCAGAGGAAGCGGCCTGGAGGGCAGGGGTCCGACCGGAGCCCCGGGGAGGCTGGCGGTGACTGTCCACTTACAACTCCAGCACACGGTGCAGGACCCCAACTGTCCCTTCTGTCCCCAGGCTACTGCCCTATGCTCCCATCTGTCCCCAGATTCCCCAGCGCCCCAGACTTCAGCTGGATGTTGCCCACCCCCTCCAGGTACATGGCTGCCTGTCAAACCTCAGCTGAGGCCAGAGTGGGTCAGTCTCCTGTGGCCTCCAGCTCACTGAACGGGTTGCTGCCATGTGGCCCCTGGGAGCCAGTGTGCTGTGGACAGAGGCTCACTAATGTGCGTGTCGTCACCTGGCCCCCGCTGGGCTGAGCATGCACAGGACCCATCACCCCAGCTTGTGGGGGCCCCCTCCACGAGGACATGTGGCAAGGCAGAGAGGACTCAGACACTGGGCAACGGACGGCATTTAAACTGAAGAGCACGGTGCTACCAGCCAGAGAAGGGCTGGGCCCCTCAGGTATGGCCTAGAACCTGCACACTGACACCGGTTTCTGGGGCCAGGCAGAGGGAATGGGACTCCCGTGGATGACATTGTTCCCTCTGATGCTGAGGCCACACCGAGGCTCCCAAGTGGGCCTGCGCTGCCCTCTGCTGGCCGTGAGTGGAAGGGCACCTCGCTTATCCCGCAGGTGCCACTTGTGTCCGTAAGTGACTCCTGCCGCCATCACAGGAGTGTGAGGCTGTGCGATGGCCTTGTGGGGGCTGGACAGCAGCCACGTGCAGGGAAGGCCTGCTGAACAAAGTGTTGTTCTGATGGATGAACAGTAACAATTCCACTCCTGTGACAACGGACCGTGTAGGATTAGTTTGGTTTGGTTACCAAGGTGACTCTGGAGCCAACCTTGAAAATGTCCTCAAGCAAGTGTTACCTGGATTTCTCAAGATGACCCCTCCCTCTACCTGCATGGCCACCCCACCTGGTTTCCTGGCCTGGTCCCTGTGTCTTCCTCGCTTCCAGGTGCCAAGGGACCCCTCTGAGCAGGATTAGATGACACCAGTCCAGTGACGTGCTTCGGCAAGTCAGAGAGAACTAGGGACATCACTGGGCTTGTTCCAGTGGAGCTAATCCCCTGGATCTCACAACCAGCGTCACCTGTCTCACCGCACCTTTTCTTTAGTATGATCCTGCGGTACGTGACGTACGTAAGCACTCAGAATGACTGCAAACTCGAATAACGGAGCAGCACTTTGTAACAGGGAAGTGAGTTCATCCAGGTGGGTGAGGTGTTCACGCCCTCACAGGTGGAGCTGCCGGGGCTCTCATGTCTCATGTCCTCACAGCTGGGGCTGTGACACAGGATCCCTGAGGTGGTGTTGCCCCCTCCCACTGACTCGCCGCTGCCGCCCCCTCCAGTCCAGTCTCATCACCCTGACCAGATGCCACCTGACCAGAAGCAGCGAGAGTGAAGACTCGGTTTTGTAAATGGCAATGAGGATAATGAAATGCTGTAGAAGATTCAGTCCGGTCTTACACCTTTACCATTTATCGTGACAGCGCCACTGCAGGCCAGGTGTGGTTGCCTGAGATCCTGGGGCGGGGGGTGGGGGGAGAGGAAACTGTTATTCTATTAATCTGAGTTCATTGAGCATCAGGCCCAGTTTTAAAAACAATGCTATGGTCTCTTTGCTGCACTGACTTCTCAGAACCTTGCAATGCAGGTCTTCTCTTTCCCCTTTTACAGAGGAAGATTCTGGTCCCAGAATGGGGACTTGCCCAGGGTTGCAAAGCAACTCTCAGATTAGGTCCAGGTCTTTCTGTTTGGAAAACTGGTCAGCTGCCCGTGGACAGGCCGCAGACTGAGGGCTGGGGTGACGGCTGTCTTCTTGCCCAGGCTGGCCTCTGCGAGTTTCACCGCGTTGTCCTTTCTGAGGACGAGAATAGGCTTAATGACTATGTAGAGGGCTCGAGCCCCAGGACATCTGCTCTGACCTCGCTGACAGAAGCCCCTGGAAACACGGGAGAGTTCCGTCCCCGGAAGGTGAGTTACCTGTGGACGCACAGTCCGTGTCGTCCCACTGCGTGCTCCAGCTGGTGAGCTTCCCCAACGTCCTCAGTATCTGCGGAGTCCCTTCTTTCTTGGGAGACACGTGATGTCATCGGAGGCTGGCTTTCATTTTGGCCCAGGATGGCCCCACTTGCCTCTTGCTCTCACAGCTGCCCTTTCCCTGTTGTGCAATGGGGAGTGTTCAAGAGAACTTTTAGAAAAAAGGGAAAATCAGGTCTCCCCACAGACATGGGAGTAAATGTGTTAAATATTTTATTCACGTGAGGAAACTATTCTAATGGGTTCAGAACAGAATGGAAAAAGCACAGGTTTATCTGAACCACTGAGGAATGTTGAAATGTATTGCAAACAAAGATGCAAATGAATTTTAGGAAGGGAGGGGCAGGGAGAAGGTACTTAGAATCTCTACTGGTGGGACAGACGGACTGTATCTGTCCATGGGTTACGTGGAGCATACCTCCTGAAAGGGTGTGCTGCAGACACATATAGTTTTCTAGGGAAACAAGGCATTTTTTTTCTACAGAAGAAAACCTAAGAACTGACCCTCAGTTGAGAAGTGCAGCAGAGGGAGTGACACAAGGCGGTGGCTTTACCTGAGCGGCTTTGATTTTTAATTCTTTTTGACACTTACTAGTGATGAGATCTTGTCAGGGCCCTCTCCCTGAGCCTCAGTAACCTCCTATGGAAAGTGGGGTTCCCAGAGCTGAGGAGGGCACAGATCTGACCCTCAGTAAATAGAACCGATTAGTGTTGGCTTGCCAATTATTTTCCACTGCATGTTAAGACAAGTTTATTGACTAATAGATATTAACAAGATCCTGGGCTAACCTTTCTTTTTTGTATTGGGGTACAATAGACATAACATAAAAGCTATCATTGCAATCACCCATAGGTGGACAATGCAGTGGCATTAAATGCTTGTGCAATGTTGTGTAACCATCACAACTATGTACACCCAAAGCTTTTTCGTCACCCCCAACGTAAACTCCACACCCATCTCTTGGTAACTTCTAACTTACCATCTGTCTCTGTGTTTGCTTATTCTAGGTACCTCAGGTAAGTGGACTCATGCAGGATTGATCTTTTTTGTTTGGCTTCACATTGTTTTTAAGGTCCATCCCATTCATATAATAGCACATATTGAAATCACATTCCTGTCTAAGGCTGAGAAATACCTCATTGTCTGTTTATGCCAGTTGTTTCCTCACTCATCCATTGGTGGGCATGTGGGTTGTGTCCGCCTGCTGCCTGTTGTGAATGAGGCTTCCATGAACGTGGGTGTGAGATGTGCACGCAAATCCTGGTCCCTGCTTTCGATTCTTTTGGGGTAGGCTGAGGAGGGGAATTGCTGGGTCATCTGGGAGAAGTTCTACTGAAATTCTTGAGGAACGCTGGCCTGATTTCTCTCTCTAGGCAGGGAAACACTTTGAAAAGCATGGGTCCATCCCGGGAGGTCGTCCTTCCTGGCAGCATGTTTGCTGTGTGCCTCTGCTCGCACCTGTCCCTTCGGGAGTGGGCGAGGCCTCTGAGCATGAATAGAGCCGTCACACAGACCCTGACAAAGGGTGTTGGAAAGCTCCCACCCTGGTGTGTTGCAGTCTACCTCGACAACAGAACACTGAAGCACCTGTGTCCAATGTGAGCTTGGACCTTGTGGGAAGCTGGACGCCTCCCTGTTGCCAGTCGCCCAGGCTGTTGAAAGCCAAAGCTCGTGGGAGGCTTCATTCCCATCTTCTAAACCATCACAGTCATCTACAGCCACATTTCAGAGTTGACTGGGCGCTCAGATTAAATCTGGTGTCTGCGAGCTGTGGGCATGTGACAAGATGGCTGGGAGAGTGCAATGTTCGAAAGTGGCAGTTGGTCTCACTATGCAAAAAGCTGACATAATGGTAAATATGCAACAGGGAGGGTCATGTGAAGCTTGAAATGTTTTCTAGAGAAATTGATAAAGTTTTGTGGCAGATGCCACATAGTTTAAACTGCCCTGTAATGATATGTTACCCTCACACTGTTCTAGGAAGCATATTTCATATTGAAATAAACATAGAGTAACATAGAGAAACATAGAATAGTGAAAAAGAAAAAATTATGCATGACCCTTGTTAAACCAGTAAAGCACACTTTATTCAAGACTATTGCAATAGGTGTAAGGACTACCCACAAAGGGGAGAAAGATGGGGCTCAACTCAGAATACAACAAAGAAAGTGGGGATTTATAGCCAAGAGCAGGGGAGGGGAATGGTTGAGAGCTGGAAAGGCGCAGTATGATATATGTATATATGTATACGTATGGAATTGGCTCAGGTGATAATGGAAGCTAAGAAGTTCCACTGTCTGCCATCTTCAAGCTGGAGAACCAGGAAAGCCAGTGTGTAGTTCAGTCTGTGTCTGAAGGGCTAGGAACCTGAAGCTCTGATGTCTGAGGCGGGAGAAGACGGATGTCCCAGCTCCAGGAGACAGAGGGAATTCACCCTTCCTCTTCCTGTTGTTCCATTCAGGCCCCCAGGGGATTGGATGATGCCGCCCACATTGCTGAGTGTGGATCTCTTTCCTCGGTCCATTGAATCAAAAGCTGAATTCTACCAGAAACACCCTCACAGACACAGCCAGAAGTTGTTTTACCAGCTCTCTGGGCTTCCCTGAGCCTATCAAGTTGACATATCAAGTGAACCTTCACAGAGGGTAGGGTAGTTCTCGATAAATTGGCCTACCAGGATTCTTGCCGAGGGCAGGCCGAAGGTCATCGGACATCATCTGGGGAACGGTGGGGAGTGGGGTGCGTGTGTGAGGAATTTGATTAGATACAGCGGGGGGTTCTGGCAAAACTAAAACTGCGCTCCTTAGGATATGCCAAGTGTGAGGCTTTGATGGGTTCAGAGGAACCTGTCTAGAGTTTGGTCAAGAAAAGTCTTTCTCAGTGGTAGCCAGCTGTGCTGTTGGTGGCATCATTTTTCCCACAAGTTTACCAGCTGGTGTTAACTTTCCCGATTAATGAGCTGCTAGGTCATGACAACAGGCTTTTCATCGACCTTTTGAAATGACCAAAGTAGAAGACCCTCACCCTGAGAAAGACAGAATCTGCTGAGAAGTGGATGCAATGGGGTCAGGTGGGGACCTTACGTTTGCCTGCCCCAGGTGATCACTTCCAGGTCTCAGTCACCTGCCGCTCAGCCATCCGCCCCTCAGGAAGCACTGGGGACCTGACACTGTTCTGGAAGTTTCAGGGTCTAGCCTTGCTGGACCACAGTGGGCCTGCTGACTGCCCTCTGGGACATTTTACACAATACAGCAAGCAGTGACCCATGCAGAACACTGACTGGGAGGGAGCCAGGTGTAGACACAACTGAACACAGGGAGAGGAGGCACAGGAGGGGCTTGTGGGAGGCCAACCTGTGCTGAGGGGTGAGTGGGGGGGCCTCCATGCCGGCCCCAGCCTCCCTCTGCAGCAAACAGCTCAGAAGCAGATGAAGGGAAGGCAACCCACCCCAGGGTTTGACTTTCCCAGTGACCCAAATATAGAGCCTCTGCTGAGCCCCTCTGACCTTAGCTGAACGGAAATCCACGACCAGGGTCGGAGTCTAAAGTCTCTGTGGTGATTGCTGTGGGCATCTGGAAGCACCGTTCCTTTAAAAACGCCCATGTGAATTTATTGTTCTGGACTCTCCCCCACACCCCGAAGCAGGTATGGTCATAGGTACAGCTTCCAGTGGACACAAGGCAGCAAGGCGAAGGGAGTCTGCTGCTCCCTGGCTCCAGGCGAGCTCCCAACACCACACAGTCAGGAAACTCTTGCAAATTTAAACAGGTTCCTGCACTCCAGAACTCGTGGAACTTCTCATCTGTGCTCATCCTACAAAATAACACATATTAGAATAAAAGGTAAAAATAATGTTTGTCGTGCAGGGTGTCAGATGGGGTCTCTGGTCCCGCTCCCCACATAAGAACTCAGGACATGGTGAGGCCACAAAGGAACACCCACAGAGCCATAGGTAGGGGAGTCATACCACTATAGTCTCGCTGGCGGCTGGGCTGGAGACACAGGAAGCAGGAGCCACACTGTTCGCAACCCTCACGGCACCACTTGCAGGCTCAGCCACCATCTTGCTAGCCCCCAATTTTCTTCTAGCATAGCCACAGCAGTTATATTACTGGCCAATGGCTCACTGGTTACAGCTGACGGCCAACTAGCCACAGCTGATGGCCATTTACTACCTGAGCCAGCACCTTTCTATGTGAGGCCGAGAGCCTGGAAACTGCACTCCTGGCTCTGTCCCCACAGTGTTCTTTTGCAAAGCAGGTTTGCAGGATAATTGAGGCAATTCCTCTGCTGAAGCCTGTGCCCGTTTCCTGTTGCAAAAGCCTTTCATGGAGGGTGCATAGCTTGTGGAAATCGCTTTGTGAAACGGAAGACCACAGGCTCTGGTGGCTGGTTGCTGCTGTTTCCCTGACCACAGCCCCGGGGTGGGGGCAGGGGTGCAGGAACTCAGGAGCCTCGGCCTCAGGACGGTGGAGCAACCGCCCCCTAGCTGAACCCATCCAGCCCCATAAGATTACGGTGTACAGGAATCACGCAGGGTCCAGAGCAGCCCACAGCCTAGCTGACTCCAGCCGGCCTCCAGGAAGGTGCAGGAGGGACCGCCTGTGGCTGCTCACCGAGCTTTGCCACAGCCTCTCTCGGCATCAGATGAGTCCCAGATGGGAGAGGGGCTGCCCGGTCCTGCCTTATTGGTTTCAGCTGGGTTTACTCAGGTTCCCTGCTCTGCCTGAGGCTCCCCCCCTGCCCTCTGACGCTCGGGTCCCAGCCCTTTGGGGGAAATGGGTGAAGCAGGGGTATTGGGGGGTTGTGACAGCACAGCTGACCTTGAGCCACCCTCGCTCCGTCCCCCCAGACCAACAGGGCTGCCGTCTCCTTTCCCTTTGCTCTCTCGGGGATGGAGACTGTGGGGTCGGCGGCGGGAGAGGAGTCATTCCCTCCAGTTAGCATCAGGGCGAGGGGGTCAGTGCTGAGAGTGAGCGCTCATTCGCACGCTCGGTGCCGTGTGCCCTGGGAAGTAACTGTGCAGGGAGGGGCCTCCTGTACCCACCCCCCCCACTGGACGGCTGTGGAAAGGTGAGATTTCTCAACAGGTCCTCGGCGGGAGGGTCCCCACGCCGCCTCCTTCAGTCTCCCGCCCCAATCCGCCTTGCATCACACACTTTGTTGGGCTTGACTAACGCGCAGGCCTTGGCCCGCCCGCACATATAAGGCCGACGCCGGCCTCCCCACCGAGCAGCAGCAGCATGGGGCCGGCCGCGCGCCAGTTGAGAGCCTTGCTCTGGAAGAACTGGCTCTGCAGGCTCAGGCAACCGGTGAGTGCGCGCTGCCTGGCCCCCGGGCCCAGGGCTGGGGCGGCGGGTGGTGCCGGGCAGGACCTGTGCTCAGGGCCCAGGCGCCTGACCCCTCAGGACCAGTGCAAAACCGAGCCCGTGGCGTTTTGTCAGAACAGGCCTAATTTAGAAAAACTGAAAAAAAAAAAGTGGAATTTGAGCTCTAATTGGTGTTTTGGGCATCTTGTAAAATCTAAGCTGCAAATCTTCTGGTTGAAGGGACGAGGCGCAAAATGCAATTTACTCATAAATAGTAAGTTCCCAGCGCCCACTGCAGAGCCAGAGGCTGCAGCCCATGTCCCCAGGGCTGGCAGCGTAGCCTTTCATGTCAAAGCGTCAGTGTTGATTCACAGCCCTTGGAACTGTACCCAGAGGCACTGCCAAGGTCTCTAAGTGGATGGAATCGCTCAAACCAGCCGTGGGCTAAAGCCTGGTAAATACCCTGTAAACTGCCGTCTAACCACGTGGAAACCGATGGCTTGTTACCAGGAGCCATCCTTTACTATGGAGGCTGCTGGGTTAACAATTAACCCCTGAACAGGTCCCTCAGTAGATGTAGACCGGCATAACGTCTACATAATTTCTGAGTTTAAGGTCCATGCGTAGCAAGTGGGGTTTTTCTGCTGACCACTGCTTCTGTTTGAAGAAATTCAGTAACTGACATTGAATTCCATTTTTCTGAATTCTCATTTTCTTTATTTCCTCTTCAAAATAAGGTCAATGTTAAGGGGGATTTTTTCCTTTTCATGGGACGATCTTCAGGGTGAGAGCAATTCCAGCTGGAACTTTGCACCAAAGTTCTAAGGTCGGGAAGGAACCAGAGAGACTTCTGTTCTTGATCGTTGGGGCACCGGTGGACGTGTAGGTGTTTTTCAGTTTGCGAACAGTGTATTTTATTGACATGGTTTGTTTTGGGGGAACTAAGTCTGTTTCCTTGTGGGAGGTCAGTTTCCCAGCACCACTCTGTGCCTGCTTTTAGTTATCAACTCAGTTAAACCTCAGAGCGGCTCCGTCTCCCCTTCACTGTCAGACACTTGAGTTGTTTCAGTATTGCCTCGAGTGTTGATGCTACTAAGACAAATGTGCTTATCAGAAATATTTCATTCATTATTTATTTGATGACCACTTATTTAAATGACTCCTCACCCCGTCCTTTGCCTTATCTTTCTACTTAGTATTTATTGATCGCCTCATACCACAGGTACACCTATTTGCTAATTTCCTCCGGAACCCAGGGCAGGTTGTCAGCTCCATGAGAGCAGGGAGTTTTTCTGATTTGGTCACCAGTGTATTTGGCCAGCACCCAGAACAGTGCCTGGCACTTAGTAGGTGTTTGATATTTGTTGAATGAGTGCGTGAAGTAATACAAGCTTTACTGCATCTCTGCTATATGCTGATGCCAGGTGAACCAGGCACATGAGTGCCCAGCCTTCCCAGACTGTGGTTCTGGCCGAGAGAAGCACCGGGATATACAAGGACATAGCTGTTGTGTTTCCCCGAAAATAAGACCTCGCCAGACCATCAGCTCTAATGCGTCTTTTGGAGCAAAAATTAATATAAGACCCGGTCTAATTTTACTTATATGAGACCCGGTCTTATATTAATATTTGCTCCGAAAGACGCATTAGAGCTGATGGTCTGGCGAGGTCCCATTTTCGGGGAAACTCGGTAGTGAGCCCCCTTCTGGGGACACGTCCTGCAGATGTCCACGCACACATGTGGTGTTTGCACAGGTTATTTGTTACAGTTCCACTCGTAACAGCAAAGGAGAAGCAACATGGGGTTCCACGCAGAGACTGGCTCCACACCCCCGCCCTGCTGCTTACTAGTTTACTCGGCTGGGCAGATTTCTTTTTCTAAATTTCTTTTTCAAGTACAGTTGACATACAACGCTGTATGAATTTCAGGTGTATAACAGTGATTAGACATTTCTATATCTTACGAAGTGACCCCCCCATAAGTCCGAGACCCACCTGGCCCCTTACAGTTCTTACAGGATTACTGACCCTCTTCCCTGTGTGGCACTTTACATTCCCATGACTTTTATAACTGGCAGTTTGTACTTCCTAATCCCTTCCTCTTGGTTTTCCTCCCTGCAAAATGAGTTAGTGCTTGGTAGTGGCCGGCCTACGCGTGGGAGCTGTTTTCTTATTTGGCCAAAGCTTTTGGACGGTGGAAATGGATGGCCTCTGACATTGGAGGGAGCCAGCCCGGAGTGTGGGGAGAGGAGAGAGGGTGACCCGAGGCTTCTTGCAAAGATGGGTTAGGAGCCCCCAGGGGAATGGGAGTGGGTTCTCATCTCCTCATGCTGTCACATTGGAAGTACGGTCTTTAAACTGACCTGTTTTTCATAGCTTCCTCCTGTTTTCTGATGATTCTCTGTAAATTCTTCATTTCTGCAGCTTTCTGACTATGGAAATGGGGTGGTGGCATAAACTGTAGGAAGACCAATCTGACCGGGTGATTAAACGACCACTTATATGTGTTTATTTAGTGAATAAGATTCAGGCACTACTTGTAAGATGAGTATACTATTGAAGGAAACTTGTCTGCTTTTATGTTTATTTAAAAAGACCTCTTCATTTTACTGTATTTTATTATAGTTCCTTTAGAAAACATTTTATTATGGACATTTCAGACAGAAAAATAAAAAGAAGAGTGTTGACTGGATGACTAGTACTCATCCTATTTGTCTTCATACTTAGCTTTATAGATTGTTGAAATTCCGCTCTTAGAAAAAATTAGTTTAAATAGAAGAATGTTTTTGTAACTATTTTAATACCACTTTTTTTTTGCTTCTTGAGTTTTATTTATTGGGCAAACAGCACTCTAACACTAAGGAAAGCTTTAAAGATCATCTAAAGTTCCATTATCCTAGTGCATCTGCTACTTTTATGCTTTTCTTGTCATTAGGCAAGAATAGAATGCAATATTTTTTCATAATTAAAACCACAGGTTTTTGCGCCCCCCCCCCCTGCCCCCACGGAAGCCCGACATTTCAGAGGTCGCTGTTTGGTCTCCTAGGTGATAGCTCTGCACCTGATCAATTGCACAGGGTGGTTTGCGCAGCCATTTCCTCAGGTCGGGCATTCAGGTTCTCATTGTGAATGACATCTTTATGTGTGAAGGATGCCTCTTCTACTGGATGTTTTCTCTGGAATGAACTTCCTGGAGCGGGGTTTCTGCTCAGAGGGAAGGACACCTGCGTCTGAGCAGTTGGTGCCAGCTGACAGTGTCCCAGGAGCGTCCCCACGGGCATCCAGCAAGGTCATCAGCACTGGCTGACACCCCTGGCCGGAGCCATGCTTTCCACACGAGCTTACAGCTCATTCATTTCCTTCTAACTGTAAATCAGTCTGACTCATTCTTTCTCATTTGAGCAATTCAGTACCAGCACCGATGAGAAAATCACATCAGCCAAGTGTCTGTGTCTCGGAGGTCTCTTGCTTCTGCAGCTCTGGAGTTTGACACTGCAGAGAGGAGCTGACCCAGAGCCTGCCCACTGGGTGGCACAGTCCCGCAGCCCCTCATGTCATGCAGCGGTGACGTTTGCAGGTCACGGTGCCTCCCATCTCCTGCATGTGTGAAAATCTTCCTCTCTGTCTGCACCTGGTGTCCTATGGCTGTGCCGTCCCTACCCCCAGTTGGACAGGGCTCTGATTCCCTACTCCATCGAGGAAAGGTGATGCAGGCCTCTTGGGTTTGGTGGACTTTCCCTGAGGACTTTGATTGGAGCTGAGGTTAATCCTAAAAACCCGTGGCCTTCTCCCAGCTGTGGGTCATTAGAGGCTGATGGAAACAACAAAAGTCTGCTGGCCACCATCTCAGTAGGAACACACTGCTGCCTGTTGCCCTTGCATTCCAGATCCCTCCCCACACGTAAACCTCCATATTCTCGCTTTAAAAGGCCACACTTTCTCTTAGATACAAACACAAACTATGGTGTCTTCACCACGGAGTCCCCTTCTGTCTCCGCTCCACACTGGTGCGCTCTCCACTCAACACAAAGCAAATTCAAACCCACCCTCCCTCCCATTAGAGAATCCCCAGTAAGCCCACCTCACCCAGGCTGCACCTCACTCTTCATGTCCACCTCCTTGCCATCTACCTTAGGGCCTGGTCCTTAGAACACCACCTGGGAAACCACTTTTGTTTTCTTTAACATGCAGGGAACGAATTCTCAGGCTGAGTTCCAATTACTTCAAACCTCAGCTTTTGTGTGTATGTGCATGTGTGTGTTCCTTTTATACGACCAAAAAACCCCCTTATTTCTTTGAGATTTTTGGCCACCACTGAATTCAGGTGCTAAAAGTCTAGTTTAATGTTAAAGAATAATTTCCTTTAGAAACTATTAAGATGCTGGCCATGACTTCTGTATTTTTCTGAAATTGTAGAAAGTTACAGATGTCAAACCCCAGAAGTCAGGTAGCTCTTAGTTCTTTTGGAAATTGTTTAGGCCTTAGAGATTGATTATTGCTGGTTTTGTATAATTACAAGTTATTAACTGTTTGTTGTCAGATTTGCTATGAAGGTCAGCTAAGGGTGTGAGTGGAAATTGAGAGGTGAAAGGTCAGGAGCCTGCCATCTCTGAGAGGCAGGTTGGAAAATAGATTGAAAAGTGGCTTCTGACACGATGCTGCAGTTGTGTATTTATAAAAAATAGCAGAATAACTTTATAGTAGAGAAAAACAAACATTAACTGTATTAACACACTGATAGTGCAAGTGTTGCTAAAGGGTTATAGGAATAATGACCTGTAAGTGGTTTTAGGAATAAAAAGGTTCCACGGAAAGTCGCTGGCATGGACTGTTGGTGCTGAAAGGGGGCTGAGGTTCATTCACCAATATTTGAGTTGGAGTCTTGTTAAGTCAAGACGAGGGCTGTCCCCGGGCCCAGCAGGCATTTGGGCTGCATCAGCTCCCACCCACAGAGGGTGGTGGTTAGTCAGCTCAGCATCACGGTTCCTGGTTGGAAGTGTTCAGTGCCGCTGTGGGCAGGCAGGGTCCTCCTGAGGCCTCACGCCCCGGCACGTGGACGCCATCTTCTCCCTGTCCTCACATGGTCGTATATTTTTAATGTAAGACCGGTCTAATTTTACTTATATGAGACCCGGTCTTGTATTAATTTTTGCTCCGAAAGACGCATTAGAGCTGATGGTCTGGCTAGGTCCTATTTTCGAGGAAACTCGGTAGTGAGCCCCCTTCTGGGGACACGTCCTGCAGATGTCCACGCACACATGTGGTGTTTACACAGGTTATTTGTCAGGAACGTGCTCCAACCTTCAGCTTTAGCTGCTTCTTCCTCTCACGCTCTCACAAAGGGCAGGTGACTCCGCAAACCACCAGCACAGAGGCAGCTTTGAGGGGTAGTGGAGAAAGCCTTGTCCAGAGAAAGGGCGGTGTTCAGTCTCGTTGGGCTGTAAGCGTCTCTCTCTCCGGCCTCTTTGCCTGAGTTTAAGAACAGAATATCCAGTCTTTCAAAGGCATGGAAAACCGATTGGATTTCAAGAACAAGGCGCCCAGTTGTCAAGGTGAAAAGAAAAAGGCATTCTCTTTATATTGCTCTTTAGCTGAAATTGTTTTCGGCACATTGGTGAGAACATTGCAAGACCATCAGAAGGCTAGGTCTGGAAGATTCTATGTAGGGTGGTGGATGTGTGGCTCTGAAAAGCACCCAAAAAGAAAAGCCAGAGACCTCTTTTCCTCCTCCGGGGGGTGTGGGTCTCACTGGCCATCCTGGAGTAAGTTACTTACTTTGGCCCAGACAGGCCTGGGTTTTTCAATTGCAGAAAAGATTGAAAAACAAACAAACAAGAAAAAACACCTCCTAGTAATGGTAACTCCGGAGAGCAGAGGTATTGGTGACCTTGGGGCGTGTGTAATGAGGTTATACTGCTGGCTGAGCTGTCTGCTGGGGAACCTTCTAGACTAACCTGGGCTCTGAGGGCTGCTTTGTCTCAGGTCACTCTGTGTCTCCCACTGGGTGCATGCCTCCTCTGTCTCTGCTCCCCACCCTTGGGAATGCTTCCTTCCTGGGCTGCCTGCTTTGGCTAAATCAGTGCTCACCCCAGGAGGGTCACCACCAGTCCAGTCTGACCCTGGTTTCTGGTGCACCCAGGGCCAGGTGGCTGGGGTTTGTCCCTGGACGGCTCTCAGGCACGCGGCATCCTTCAGGTTTGAGGCTGCAGCTCCTGGCAGTCTGACTGTGGACCCTAATGCCCGTTCCTCCATGCCGATTTTGGAAAATTACCGTTCCTCAGAGACTGAAGGGAAGATGGAGGAGGCATGGCGCCAAAGCCCATCTTGCCCTTTGGCTTAGCTGGTAAGACCCCTGCTGAGTGTGGGAAATGGGGGCTGCTACACAGGGTCAGACATGAAACTTAAAACAGTGTTGTGCTGTGACCTCGGTGACCCTGAGAGCACAGGGTCTCCCCTCTGCCCCATTTCCTTTCGTTTGTACTTTGGTCACATCTGCTGAGCCCTGTGGGGTCAGTGTCTTCTCTCTCGCAGGTCAACACCTTCTTTAGACCAGGGTCCCGGGCTTGTTGGGTCTCACAGCCGTGGTGTGTCGTCATTTAGGGGACTGAAGTCGCTGTCCATCTCTCCGTTCCTGCTACCCGTCAGGGCTTCTTTTCAGAAGGGCTGGACAAGTCCCATGTCACCACCTGGTGTGCCAGTGTGACGTTCTCCTGGCCTTGTGGTCATGTGGCATGAGTGGTCTGTTTTGCAAGTTCAGTACATGTGCAATGGCAAATTAAGGTTTCTTTAATTTTCCATTTTGAGAGGTTAGTGCAAGAAGGAATAGTTTTAAAATGTGTCGTTCCTTAGATAAATTGCCCATCAAATTTTTTTCTGAGTTCAAATTAGAGGCCTGGTGACTTTCTTTTGCTGGTTGGTTATCGAGAGCTTGCTACATGTATCATAAGTATTTCCCCAGTTAGCTGTTCTTTATTTGTTTGTTTCCTTATTTTTTATTGTTCTGATTTAATTTATGAATTATAAAGAGGAATGAGAAATAATCTTATAATACCATCTTTCTTTGCCTTTTATCATTTCAAAACTGGGAATTCTCCTTCACTCATCCATAGGCTTGATGAGTATTCTAAAAACTCTCTCCTAGTTTTTCTACAATTAAATTTACTCTGTTTTACACTTCCATCCACTTACAGTGCACTTTTGAGTACTATGTAAGGCTTGAGTTTATGTTTTTACAAAAATCTGAATTCAGGTGGCCTGACTCCATTGTTGGATTCTTCCTTGCCTTGTACCAAAAAGGTTATCTGGTCCTTTATCTTTTGAAACACAGTAGAGGCTACTGTTGGACTTTGCCTTTCATTGATCCAGATTTCTAGTTCTGTACCAGTTTCATTTTTCAAAGCGTCTATACTTTATAATATGTTCTAGTATTTTATAAGGTTAGAATCTTTCATAGCTCTTCTTTTCCTTCAGGATTTTCTTTGCTTTTGGAACATATTTGCTCACCCATTATTTTTTAGAACCATTTTGAATTAAAAATTATTCCAGTTGGTATTTTGATTAAATTGCATTCAGTGTGGACTGGAAGTCAGGAAGAGGGGGCATCTCAGTCTTTCTCTCACGCTCGCCCTGCAGTCACCGTGGGCGATCACTTTCCCTATGGCTAGAGCGTGCCATGCCTGAACACACATGTCCTCCCCTTCCTATCTCCTGTGACCTTCGCCTCCTTTCTGCTGTAGCCGTATGTGTGCACTGGACTTCATCACGGCAGGAAACAATGCCGGAATCACTTTTTCGGTATGTATTTTAGACACTTTCTCAATTGTTTCCTTATAAAAAAAATCCACTGAATTGGAATCTTTGGGTTGAAGAGTCTGCACTTGTACAACATTGAAATATACTGCTGACCTGACTTCTGGAAAGGCTACCCCAGTGTTCACCGCCTCCCAGTGTTCTCATTGAACTTGGACGGGCTGTGTGCTCATCTTTGAGTCCTTGAAGGAAGAAGTCATCCCTCACTCATTTTTATAACTTACTCCAAAGTCTCCCACCTTGTGCTGGAAAGTATAGGTGCTAAATGAATGTTTTGTGAATGAATGTTGAGAGAAAAGCAATTGTTTTTCAATATAAAGCTAAAAATCAAACAAACGAAGAAAAAAATAAAAGAAAAGGGAGAGCGTTTATCCATTTCTTCCTCTCAGTACCAGCTAACCCAGTAGCCGACATAAAGGTTTGCAGAGGGTCCCATTGGGGAGGAGTTGGGGCTCTGCTGAGCCGTCTTTGGAAGTCCCAGCTCAGAACTGTGATGGGTAGAGGCCGATCAATTTTGCCAATATTTGCTATTTGCTTCTGACTCATGTTCGTTTGAACCCACTTTTCTTATAGTATTTTATAGCAGGAACCTCATAATACTCTGGGAAAGTCTCCTCCTTTGAGAGGCTGGCAGCCACAGAAAGGAGGGCCCTACAGCGACACAATAGAATTTTATGCTTACTGCCAAGCCCTTTGTGTCCAAGGGCTGGGCCCCAGAATAATTACATCCTTCACTCAGCTTCCTTGATATTCTAAACTCCCGATGTTTCCTCCTCTCTGAGCCAACGAGGTCTTGGGACCAGCCCCTCCGAAGAGCCCCTTTTCCTCCCTAATTCGTTTACAGTTTTATCTTTTGTACCAAAGCATTTTATTCCTTGTGGTTTTCAGTTGCAACCCAAACCACACGCTACCTGCGCAACTTGATGCAGTAAAAATAGGGTTCACACTCAGTCTGTGTGATGCTTTGTTCGAGTGAGGTGGAAATTATGTAATCAGCAGGCCCGCGATTCTGTCTGGGTTCCATCACAAACTCGTGAAGGATACAGGACAAACTGGTTATCTCCTCGGTTTCCCGCCTGCGAAACGGGCACAGTACGACCTGCCTCACGGGTTGTCAGATAGATGAGCTAACGGGGAGCAGGAGCTTGTGGGGCTGTGCAAACCCTCCCAGTGAGAGCAGCCGTGAGACCGGAGGTCGGGCTTGGGCGTCTTGACATTTGCAGTTCCAGGAGGCCGCACTCCCGTGCTCTTGCTTCCCTTCCTCCCCTCAGTTCATCAACGCCACCCTCCTTGGTCACATGTGTCCACGGCTGTCTCCCAGTGCCCAACACGCAGTCCACACTTCGTGCTGCATAAATGAACGAGTGCCCTTCTTGTTATTACTCCAGTACCCCACAATTTATTGCCGCATTCTCCTATTTTTCCTTATTCACAAATGAGGCTTTTGTGAGCAGCCCTGAGCAGACCATTCGGTCCGTGGGTGTAAGAGCATCTCAACAACTAAACTGCAGGGCAGCCTTTTTGATGTGCTAAAACCAGTCGAATGCAGGAAATTAGTAGGGTTGAGCTTGTTACCTAGCCTTGAATTATCAAGTGATAGAATGCTTACGTCTTCACTCTTCTAATATTGTCGGGCTGCTTTCTACAGCTCCTGTTGACCCACATTCTCACTGACACTTGGTGTTCTCAGGCTTCTTCCCTTCGCCAAACTGCTGGGTCTGAAGGGATCTCACGTGAGTTTACTTGGTATCTTCCCGAGCACTTCTGAGAGGGAGTGTCTGTCCCTGTACTTACAAGGCGTCCATCATTTGCTCTTGTCTGCTCGTGTCTTTTGCCTTTTTCCTTTTGGATTATTCCTTCTCGTGACATGCATGCATGCGTGTGTGTGTGTGTTCAGGATCCTGTGCTGTCAGTTATCTATGTGGAAATAGATTCTTCAAGTCTGTGGCTGATCTCACTTTTAAACCAACTTTTCAGAAGATCAGAGACATTAACATGGCTTAGTTTTCCTTTGTGGTTTATAACCTTTTGTGTTTTGTTTAAGACAAAACATGAAGATGCTCTATGTTTTCTTCTAGACATTTTTAAAGTTCTTTTTCTTCACATTTAGAGTTCTATGTATGATACTGAGTGTAACAATGTAATCCCCCTGCCCTCCCGCCCCGGCCTCCCAACTCACTCTGAAGATAACCAATTAGGAGGCACGTTTTGTTGACTAGGAAGTGTTTCTCCCATTCATCCACTGACCACCTTTTTTTCTACATCAAGTTTCCAAATACATGTACCTCTGCTGTGAGTTCTCTGTGCCATCCCACGGTCAGTGTCTGGAGTGTCAAACTAACAGTGCACTGTCTTTTGACAGAAGGTTTTGATATGCAGGAGGACAAATTCTTCCAACCTGTTGGTGAAAATTGTCTTGGATATTTTTTGAACTTTGCTGTCCCAAATATATTCTAGAACCAGCTCATTACATTTGATAACAGCAAAATCAAAACAAAGCAAGCACTTTTGGGCATTTCATTGGAATAGCATTGACCCTACAGATCAATTTGGGTAGAATTACCATCTGTATGTGTTGTAATTTCTTATGCATTAACAATGTTCATTTATTTAGGTTCTCTTTGGTGTCTTTCAATAAAGTTTTATAATTTTCTTCATAAACTAACTGCACACACTTTGGTTAGCTCACCTCCCCTGCCCCCATGCTTTATATTTTTTGTTAATAATATAAATGGTATCTTATTAAAAAAACACACATTTTCTTACTCTTGCTATTATAAAAAATTATTGTGAGACAGGTATTGCATTTTTCTCCTATGAACGTAAACTTGGGGAACTTTCTGTACTGCTATTAGCTGTTGCTTTATATATTTTGAGGATTTTTAAGTGTATATAAAGGCATAAAATTATATCTTCATGTTACATCACTTCTTTTATTATGTAGTAATCCTCTCTGCATCTAATAATATTCTTTGTCTCAAAGTATCTTGTCTGATATTATCATAGCTAATTTGCTTAAGATTTACCTAGTTTGTCTTTTTCATCTCTTTAGTCTTAACCAGTCTGGGTCCTTATGGTGGTTTGTGATTATCTAAATATTTTCTTTTACCCTCGTTCTTGAGAGATAAGCTTTTTGGCACATAATTCTAGATTGACAGAATTTTTCCAAGTAATTTAAAGATAGTTAATTGTGTTCTTCTTTATTTAAGTATTTATTTTGCTAATAATTAGTCCTGGTAAGTCTAATTATTCATTCAAGGTAGTATGCCTTTATTTCTTGAATTGCTGCTGAGGTCTTCTTTTTGACTTAGTTGCACTGAAGGTTTTAATGTGGATTTATGTTTCCTGGTAAGTGTTGTATTTTCTTTATCAATGAACTTGTGTCTTTTATGTGTTCTGGGAAATTCTTAGTCATTGGTTATTTAAATATCATCTCACCTGCTTTCTCACCATTCCCCTTGAAGGGAGCTCTTTTACAATGGAATCTTACACTTAAAAGATTCACAGCGTAACTTCTTTCTTCTTTTTAATTCATTTTTCATCTCTCCCCTCCTCTCAGCTCTTTGGAGATGTCTTTTACTTTCCATAAGACCAGAAATACAACAAAAACTAAATTTTTTTTTGGTCAGGAGTTTCCCTATTGTTTCTAGTCAGCATAGTATTGGAAGCAGAAATGATATTACTGGATTTTAAATTTTGTCCCATTTTTATTTTGGCTGGATTTCATTGCCAAGCTTTTCTCTCTCTCAGGGTTCATGGTTAATAAATGTCTGTATTCTTTTATGATTGAGAATAAACATATGTTGGTTTTTACTTATGGGCTATTTTGGCTGGGTATCATTTTTATCACACTTTTCTTTTTCTTAGAACTTTGTAAATACAGATGCATTGACATCCAGCGTTGAATATGTTCAGGATATGTGTGAGGCCAGACTGATTTTTCCCCTCTTGTTAGTGAGTTGCTTTCCCCCCATCTTAATACCTGTAGTTGTCTTCCTTTATCTTTGAAGTTTGGTAGCTGTAGTTCAAGTACAGCTGAATTTTCTCAGAAATACTGCATATACTCTTTAAGTCTTCAGATAAAATCTTCTCTACTTCAAGGAAAGTCTTCTGCGTTACATCTTTAAGGATAGTTTTTGTTTCATTTATTGGATTCTCTGCTTCAGAGATGACAGTCACCCTTATGTTGCATAGTTTTTCAAATATTATAGCTTTTTTGTGTTAATATTTTTGCCTTTAAAACTTTAAAAAAAGTCACTGCTGTTATCTCAAACTCTTTCTCTAACGCAGAATTTTAGATGGCACCAGTGTCTATCCCCTTTCTGTGGTTTCTAGATTATTTAGAATTCTACAGTGATTCTTCTTTGTTTGTTATTTTCCCCTCAGATCTGCAACCTCTCGTGTCATTTATTTCTCATCATCCTTGAGCTCGTTTGTGAATGTTTGTTCTTGTTATATTGTCCTTTATGAAACAGTTGTAAAGAAATTCATTTTATTTGAGTCGTTTCTCTTCCAGTCATGCTCTGTGACTTTCTTTGCTTTTTTGTTTTGCTTCTCTCCAGAATGTTTAGACAGCTGTTTTACTCTTTCTTTTAATCTGATTCATACTTGGACAGCTTAGCTCACCTGTTAGATTTGTTCTTGACTTTCTTTTCAATAATCTGAGACTGGTCTGATTTCTCCTCCAAACTTTAGTGTGATCTCTGAGCATATCTGGCATGTGCCAGTTTTCTACAGCAGGCAGAGTGGTTGGGAGATGAGAGGGGACTCTCCTGAGAGGGGGTGCTATCATTTCATTGTCAGATGTGCTGGGCTCTGTGCTCTCCTTTGAAAATCTGTAATATGTCTTATCCCATGTTCACTCCAGTGATTTGGGGAAACTGGGGTTGAACTTTGGATTTTTTTCATATTTTTCTGTGAATCCCTGGACATTTTCCTAACAGTCAGCCTCCCTGTTCACTTGCCGTGTTTCATTTGATCATTCCAGCAGCAATTTCTGAGCTCCTCTGTCAGAAGAAGGAGATAAAAAGACTCTGGGGTTCTTACATCCACAGATGTGGGTACTGGGAGAGTTCCAGGATTGTGGGGGTACATCACTATGGCTTTGGAGATTTGGGGCTCAGTTAGGCCTGAGTCACAGTTGGCTTGTCTGATCGGCCCTGGAAACTTGTTACTTGACATTTTGGAGGTTGTGTTTTTTTTTTTTTTGTAATGACAAGTTGTCTCTCTCTCTCTTCTTTAACTTTTTTTTCTTCCCCCCACCTCTTATTTTGTCTTGGAAAAGAAGTCTGTGGGGAGGTTTCACTATGCTGTCTTGCCAGGGGTCCTTTATATGTATATGTTCATAGATATGTATTGTTAAGGTCTCCCAAATGCCACTGTATCTCAGCTGTGTTGAGGGAACCGAGAAAGGGGCATCCATGAGACTCACGGTCAGAGGTACTGTGGAATGTGAAACTTGGGGTTGTAAAACTGGACACTCCTGCCGTCTTCTGTCCTGAGACTCTTTGCTGGAATGAGAGGGCTTGGTGGTGGTTTGGAAGGGTGGCTGCTGTTCTGTACGCACTAGTAGGTTTATCAGATGACAGTTTCTCTTGAGAGCAGAGCCTGCAGAGCCTCCGGCTGCCTGTACAACATGAACACGAGTATTTTCTCCATCCCTCCCTAGGGTTAAGAAAGCATTTCCATTTAACACGGGTAAGATTAGAGATGTTAAGCAAGATTCAAGGATAATGATGACACGTGAGAAGAAAAACATGATATAAAAATGTGATGAGAAAGATAAGGCTGTTTTTGGGGTCCTGCAGAGAAATAGTCTTATGAAAGGAAGTGACTCTCTCCCTCACAATGGACAGTGACACAGCAGAACTGGGCATTTTGATACTTTCCTTTTGAATGCAGTAATTTCACATTCGAAACAGTGGAAGATTTTTCCACTTGTGTTTTTCAGAGCACTCATGATTGGCTTGTAAATAAGAAACAATTTTTTAAGGCTTAGAGTTCAATTTTATTTCAATATCTTTAGAGAAACTTCTCAATGATAAGATGTAGAATTTTATTTTTTTCATGTTTCCATTTGAAACTGGAGATTTGCCATTGATTTTATGACTAATACATATTTATAATTTCACAACTGCAACTGACTATTTTCATTTGGCCTTGACAGGGTTCTTTAAATTATGGTGGTCTTTCTGAGGTAGGAAAAAACACACACAGGTGCTATAAATAGAAAGACTGACAAATTGATTGCATAAAATATTTAGACAATAAAAATGCAAGTAAAAAATTGGAGACAACGTTTGTAATACCTGAAGCAACAAAAGGCTGAGTTCTTTAAGTTAAAAAAAAAAAAGAAACAAAAAACCCAGGAAACAATGATTTACAAAACAGCAATAAATAAGTAAATAAATAAATAAATAAATAAATAAATAAATAAAAATAGAAAAATGGACATGGGAGGGAACAGGGAGTTAACAGACAAGGAATTACTATACTTAAGTGTACTATACTTATGCTCTTAGTAATTAAATGTTATTTTTTATGTAACAATTTGACAAAACTTTGACAGAAATTTAAAAGTTTGTTAATCTCAGGTACTACTGAGAGGTGACTGGCCTGAGTAATGACTGGTTGAGGCTTTATTGAGGGCATTTTTGTTATATCTATCCAAATTCAAAATCATATACACTTTGACTCAGTCATCTCATTTAGCAACGCTACCTCATAGATATACTTGCAAAATTCAGCCAGACAGAAAACTCTTGATGGCATTGGCCTCAAACAGAAAACAATACAAATTTCCATAATTAGATGATTGGTTAAATAAATGAAATTCATGATTTTCATGTAGTATTTGAAAACAGTGAGTCAGAACAGTAAGTGCTACTGTGAAAAATGGATTCAGAAAACATTAGTTACACTTATATGTATGTATTTTTAAAAATGAATTAAGAAAACTCTTCACTGGGAGAGTGATTGTATTCTTTCTGTATTTTTTGAATTTCCTAACCATACACATTATTTATAGTATCAAAGTTGTGATATGAGACTTGGGTCTACAAACCATTTTCTGTATACCTCTTTGTCTTAAAAAATAGTTATATTTTATTAAAATTAAAAAAAATTAATTATGTATTTATTCTTCTTAATTGTATCAAGGCATAGTTTAATTTGCGGTATATTTTCTATTTTGCACATTTGTATTCAGCCAGAATTAATTCTGGAATCCTCCCCTGCTACGGTCTTACCCCCAGGCCCCAAGAAACGACTAATTTATTACAGAGAGTGAACAGAATGACTTAAATGAACTATGGTCTTCTGAGTGTTCTCGGTCTTTCTTTCTGGTTTCATTGTACTTCTCTGAACCAGAGGACGACCCCTTGCAGACACAGCCTCTGCTACCAGGATGGATGGTATTTGACTTCAGCACTTTCTCAGAGAACGTAATTTAATGATGCCCTTTCTGGCACAAGAAATGTGTCCTTCTGAAAAATTTTAAAGACGGGGATTTTCTGCTGTGTTTGCTTGTATGGTTCCAGGCCACACACACTCACATGATCACATTTAGATCTGTTTGCTGGACCTTTCAGGAAAGGACTGGGCCAGGCAGGAGTTCTTTGAACCACAGTGGTTCAAAGAGCGAAAGAGTTAACGTGACTAGAAGATCATTTTAGTTGAAAGCATTGGAAATCGGAGGCTGAAAGAGGAAGGTGCCCTCTTCAGCGGCAGACTGAGTGTCCTTAACTTCCTGTCCTGCAGGTTTCTAGGATTTGTTTGTTGTCTGGTTTCTGTCTGGCTATAAACTTTCATATTTGTAAAATGATGCGGGCAGCAGTCATTAGAACAACATTATTCATCATGAAAACAAGGGGAGCATGGTGACAGTAAAAGTGATCTTGTGATAGTTGAGGGTTTTCTATTCGTAGTTGTTCACTGGGCTATCCCTTGTTGATGGAGTTTCTCTCCCAAGTAATTAAATTCCTCGCATCAGTGGCAGTTCCTTTCCTTTGACTTTGAAAACTCAAGGTTATGCAAATTATTGTAATTTGTATGAGTAGCTCTTTTGTAGTCTATGTCAAGAGATTTGACTCCAATAATCTGAGTTTTAGGGGTTTGTTCCAATCTTAAGAAAATAAGTCAACAGAAAAACTTGTACATAAAAATTTCGCTGATAGGACAATATGAGTTATGGTATATTCGTTTGGTAAGAATATCATGCAACCAGTAAGATGACAGTTATGCATGGCATAACTGGAAAATATTCATCAAATGAAGGTAAGCATGGGCCATCCCACCAACTCTGGCAAAATATCTATGTAGATGGAAAAGTCAGGAATTAAAGAAATTAGAAAAATGAAAATAGTTAATCTGTTGGAGTGAGAAATATAGATGAAGTTATTTATTTCTTTAGTGTCATATAGTGTGCAATAAATAAATATGTAGAGTAAAAGGAAAGGAACTGGTGGGAGAAGGAAAAGGAGTGATGTATTCATGGGTCTGGATATGGTGACAAGTGACCTGGGGCCCCTGTCTCCAATGAGTGCTCTCAGATAGCTACAGTGGGGATGACAATGACATCCATTAAAGGAGGCCTTTTTACCATCCTTCAACGACCAGTGTACCATCCTTCAAGGGTGAAGATGTCATCATGCTTTGCAATTTCCTCAAGCTCTAATTTTTCCCAACAACCTCCCCAGGTCCTTTCTCTTGCTGAATTCCTCTGGCCATGTATCCTGTTCATGATTCTGATAGTACTTCGTTTTCAAGAACCTCCCAGACACAGAGACAACTGTAAGTTTCACTGGAGAAAAAAATCTCTGGAGAAAAAAAATTAGCAGTCTTTCTTCTATTCTTTACAAACTCTGAATTCTGAGGGCAATGTATGCTAGGGTTCCACTGTAATATCACAGTAGCTATATTTCTGGGGTATGTGCCAATAAACATCAATTTACATTTTTTCTTTTATAAATGATACACGTTTGCTAAATATAGCAGATAGATTTGTTCTACCAATGAAGCTGCCTCAATGTGGGCATGGGTCTGTGTGCCACTGTAAATATAGGAAGAGTAGAGGAAGAGGTAAGACGTTCGGAGATACATTTCAGTTTCCAATTTGATACCTATGGTGGTTATGGTGAAGATGGTGGTCATGGTGGTGATGGTGGTGGTAGTGATGGTAGTGATGGTGGTGGTGGTGGTGGTGGTGTTGGTGATGGTGGTGATGGTGGTGGTGGTGGTGGTGGTGGTGGTGGTGGTGGTGATGGTGGTGGTGATGGTGGTGGTGGTGGTGGTGGTGGTGGTGGTGATGGTGGTGGTGATGGTGGTGATGGTGATGGTGGTGGTGGTGGTGGTGGTGGTGGTGGTGATGGTAGTGAGGATGGCCTGTACTTCGAGTCATGCAGGTGTGGCCATGCAGAGCCATTCTACCTTGCACTGTGAGTGCAGACCCTGGGGCAAAGGTGTTAGACATATGTAAAGAGTTTCTTTCTTTTTTTTCTTTTTGGCTGAGTGCTCAGATCTCCTTTAAATTAATAGCAGGATTAATAATACAATAGTATGATATTACATGTTACTATTGTGACTTAGTAGGTATTCCACTTCTGATACCGGTTGTTACGGGCTCATTTCTTCCTTGTACCTACATCCAGGTTACTTGCAACCTCGTGATCTGCCCAGCCGGGGATTTTTCCCCTTTGTCCAAGGCCTTCTTTGCAACACTGGGTCACAGTGCAGGAACATCAGCTATGCAGAGCCAACGGAGCACCATTTCCGGTAAGAAACACAAGCTTCTTTTCCAGAATTCATGGGAAGCTGGTACAGAGAACAGGCATAATGCTTTTAGTACAGCCTCAAAATTTGGGACAGGTCAGAGATCATCAAAAGTACAGAATTAAGACTTATAAGGAAATTGATTTTATTAAATTCAGACTCACATGATAATGTCTTTCAATTTATGGTTAGTTTCCAGTAGGACATTTTTGTACTGCTGTTTTAAGAATCACAAAGTGATTCCTGACTGCCAAATACCATTTACACGTAATGGTTTGTTTTCTGTAAGTTAATACTCTGACTTCAAAATTACTTGCTTAGCTAATTCGTTTGGTGCCAAATACCCCCCAAACCAATATTTGTTTGAACCACCCACTGGGGTTTTCCTACGGTGCTATTGTTGACAGGGATCCTATTGTTCGCAGCTGAGATTAAATGAAAATAGTGCTCATTTCCTTCCTTCTTTTTGGTCCAGACACTTCAGTGACTAGGCGACAGTTAGGTGTCTGGTTCTGTCCTCTCCATGGCGTTAGTTGGCATTGAAGACCAAAAAGAGAAAGAACAGGAGGTATTCATGTGAGAAGAGTCAAAATATAGGCAAGTTAACTTAGAGGATCCTGAGTGCTCTGGAAACCTCTCTGAGTGGAGATAGGCACGAGGAGACGTCACTAATTGATCATGATAGTTTGAATTTATCGGGTACGAATGATCTGGGTTTTGTATTCCTTCCATCAAACAATCTAAGACATTTAAATGTAAAGCATGTTAAAATATTATCTTTATCTTTCAATCTTAAGTTACAAGAAGAAAATGAAAAGTTCCAGATAATTTTGCACACATCTGGTATATTTATAAATGGTGCTAACTTTTTTTTGAAATAGGCAATACTATAAAAGTATTACATAAAATCATTTGGAAAGAGTCTAAAATCATAGTCAATCTTTCTGTGTTTGTGGAAAAAGGAAATATACAAAACTCTCTTTCTGGGAAGATTAGAGGGGTTTGAGGCATGTCAAATTCCATTTCAGATCTTTCTCATGTCTCTTCCTTATTCACAATGGGAACTTCAAATGCTGTTCAAGTGGAAAAAGTTGGGCTTTGCACTCAAACAATACTGGCCTCACTTTCAGTTCTGTGAATCTGCAAATTACTAACCTCTCTGGCTCTGCTTCTCACCTACTTACTTCAAATGTGAATATTAAAGGCAAAATACATGAACCGCCTAGCACAAAGCATAGCGCAGAAGCTCCCCCATGGAAGTTAATGATAGATTCCTATGACTCTGACTGTAACAATAATACACTGTTTTTCTACATCAGGAAATAACTGTCCTTTGCTCCCCGTGTTCCTCCACTTCAATTCGCTGAAACTCAGGGATTATAACAGAAACCTAAGGGCAGTGGTCCACACTACATTCTGGGAACGGGAGTCTGTTTCAGAGCCCCAGCATCACGAAACCTTTGACCTATGATAGAGAGTGAAATGCTTCCCGGTGTAGCAGTGCCTGAGGCTGCTATCTGAGAAATGCAAGGTGACACAGAGAAAGACAATTGTAAGGAGTGAGGAAAGACAGGCCAGGGAGAGCATGGACACACATCGTGGACTCAGCTCTGGCTCCCGACGTGGCCACTCGACCGGGCGTTTCTCACTTGTTTTCATGTTGGTTCAAATATGAATTCAGTTGACCCTCAAAGCCATAAATAAAAATTCACTCCTGCCTGCTTTGGGGTAGTTGTCTCAGTTTACAGATATCTGAAAGCAGGTTTCTATTTCAAGTCCATTGAAACATTATCATGGTTAATTTAGTCTGAATTTCCATGCCCTTTATGATTCCCCGGGAAAAGTTCACTTTGGGTAGAACTCCCAAATTCCATCCGATGGAGGTTATGATTATGAAAAGCCACTTCCTCATTCCTGGCTTTGTTACAGAGCTTCCCCTGGCTCTTGCAAGAGTGCTTTGGAGCTAACACAGGAGGCATTACTGACAGCAGATTAAGTGGATATTTTCACACAGTGTGAGGGATCATTCCTATATTCCTATTTTGTTAAAGGTAAAGCTAATGGCGTACAAACAAAATTAAGATGCTTTATGACACGAAGGTGCCATCTAAACCCGCCTGTCACTTCCCTTCACTGTCGCCAATATGTAGGAGGCTGATGGAACTCCCCCTTCCCTCTCCCCAGAACATTCTTCACTTTCAACGCTGGTGCTTTGCCCTCTCATCCTTGGCTGAGTAGTTTTCCACTCTCAACCCCTCAACATGTTCTCTTTATAACTAGTCTCAGTTATTTCCTACTATTCTCACTCCATTATCTATCTATCTATCTATCTATCTATCTATCTATCTATCTATCTATCTATCTATCATCTATCTATCCACCCACCCAACTGTCATCTATCTATCTGTCTGTCTATCTATCCACTTGTCATCTATCTATCTATCTATCTATCTATCTATCTATCTATCTATCTATCTATCTATCTATCTATCTATCATTTATCTCATTCTCAGATGAGCTCAAGCCCCTCGAACATCTGCTTGGTGTCCCCACATCCTTGTCAATGACTTCCTGCTTCTCCATCTCTCTTGCTCAGTGCCTGCTGCTCCCTCACCTCTCAGCTTCTCAGTTTGCTTTTTACTCTTTAGACCCTCTTTAGAGTGTCTTCTAAATTTTATAATCTATGTTGAACGAACTCAAGAGTCAAGAGCCTTTGCTAGAAATAAATGATAAAACTTTATTCAAAGGTCTTAGGGTTTGGAAACTGCAAATGCAACTAGGTGTTACCCAGAGTTCTGAAGAAGAAAGAGAAGCTGAGTGTTCTTATAGTAAAAAGTATACTCGAGAAGAATCAGTCCTGCATTCTTAGCCTCTGCATTGGCCTGAGATGACCGGTGGTCTGGATACTGGACATCAAGTGGTCTGGGTATGTGAAGATTCTTTCCTTAGTCCTTCAGAAGGTAATCGGAGGGTTATCTGGAGGTCTGATGTGTATCCACATCAGCAGATTGGACTCAGGACTGAAAAGTTCAAAAGTTTAGGTTCCCAGGCTGTTAACATGAGAACAGAACAGTTTTTTTCAGGCCTCAACCTACTGGATTTTAGTAATTTAGCAGCTTGACTATGGTGACTGCATGTTATTTCTTTACTCTGTCCCTCAGTCTCTATTTGATTATTTTCCCTATTCCCGGGTCCAGCTTCTTGACAAGTAGCAGAATCCTCTTTCTCCATCCAAAGCAGCTAAGAATTGGATCCTTGTTTCTTAAAAGGCCTTTCTGACCTCAAGGGGTATTGACACTAGAGAAAGAATTGAGGAGGATGATGCACAGCGAGTCACCCACATGTTCTATCTACCTGTGTTCATTTCTGTGGGGCTGGTCCCTCCCGAGGGCCACCTCCACCCCCTGCCCCCATGCCAATCCGAGCTGCCTCTGTACATTATGAGAACAGGCGGAGTCAGGTGTGTTTGCTCTTTTTTTTATTTGTAAGTTTCTCCCTCAATAAGATTTGTGTCATATTTATACCAGTTTAGTTTAAGGACCTCTTTCCTACTTTAGGTCATAAAGATAATTTCCTACATTGCCTTCTAAAAGTATTACAGTTCTCCTTTCACATGTAAGTCTTGAATTCATCTGGGCTTTGTGTCTATGGTATAATGATGATCAAATTATGTATTTCCATTTGGATGAGTAATTGTTTTAGTTTCACTCATTAAGTCATTTGTCCATTTTCCTTTGATTTGCAGTCCCGCTGTGACATAAATTAAGCTGCCACCTGTTCTGTGTCTGTTTCTGATTCGGTGGTCCACCCAGCTGTCCTCAAATGATTCCTCATGGTCTTTCTAACTACAGCTGTCTAATGTCTTGATGTCTGATAGAGCAGTTATTCATACTGTTCTCCTTTAGGGACATCTCTGTATTTCCGTGTAAAATATACAAACTTGCTGTTAGGTTCAATGAAAAATCTCTACTGACGTTCTGATTGGAATCTTATTGCCGCCCACGATTATGAAACATCACGTGATTTACTGAAGTGCTCTCTGCATCTTTCAGCAAAGCTTTATGATTGTTTCCATACAGGTCGTGCATACTTTTCGTTAAAAATTTTCCTAGTTACTATGTATTTTTTTGTTGTTAATGCAAATGGCATATTTTTATCAGTTATACTATGTCCCTGATTATCCCTCATGTTATGGAAATACAATTAACTTTCAAAAATTAACTTTATTGATCTATACTATAATATTTAAGTGTGCACTCAGTAGGTTTTTACGTGTTCATGCATTTAGGTAACCAATACCATGACCAGGATCTAGAACATTCTCCCCTGGTGCCCACCCAGTCCAGTCTGCCCCACCCCCCCTTCAGACTCAGGCAACTTACCTGCTTTCTGTCCTCTAGAGTACATTTAGATTTGTCTTGTACAGAATTTTACATGCAAAACATATCTGTGGTGTCTGACTTCTTTCACCTAGCAACATGTTTTGAGATATATCCATGTGTTGTGTGTACCAGTAATTTATTTGTTTATAATTCCTAAGTGGTTTCCCAGTGTATGGAGATGACTCAACTTAATTCATCCGTTCACCATTTATTCCTGGACAGTTGGGTTATTTCCACTTTTGGCTATTTGTAAGTAAAGCTGCTATGAACATTAAAAATAAAAAAAGTTTTGGATAGATATATATTTTTGTTTTTCTTGGATAAATCTCTAGGAGTGGAATTGTTAGGATAATGTACATGATTATGTCATCTGGAAATACAGTTTTACTTCTTTCTTTCCTACCCGGATGCTTTTTCTTTCTTTTATTTAGAGTTTCATGTGTTCTTCCTTATTTGCATCTCAGCCCTGTGAAAAGTTGGTTTCATTACTAGTTTGAGGGCTAGCAAAGAAGTTCAGTCATGTGCCAAGTGACCTTTCCGTGTCCCCACTTATTCTCGTCTTCTTTGTTCTGCCTTTCCTTCACAACTCCTTTCATACCTGGCAAGGTCAACCATTACCTGATAAAAGACCAAAGAAAGAGCTGGACTCAGGAAGGAGGAAATTACTCCCAACCTAAATCCTATTACAGTACTGGGATTTCCCCGGGGCTCTCGAATTTTCTCTCTCTCTCTCTTCTGCCATAAACAATTTCATGTTAGTAGTAGTCAAAATCTGGTCTTAAGGACAAACTGAGGCAGTTTTGAAATAACAATCAGAATAAGAATATAAAACTAGTTCCTTGTTACAGGGAAACTCATCCAGAATAACCTCAGTCTCTATAATCTGACCATTCTGTAGGGTCCCAGGAGAGTCCCGTGTGGGTGTGAGGTAGGAGAACTCACATGAGCGCTGCTCCCACAGGCCCTTTATGAAACAGTTACTTTTCTTCTTCTTTAACACGAGGCTATAGCAGAGGTGAGAGCTGACTTTTTGTTGTGCTTTGGGAATTCTGACCCAGTCAAGGTGAAGGCTACATTTGAAAAGGTGAGATTTAGGTGGACAGTGACGAGGTGACTGAGCCAGTGCTCAGCTATCGGGGACTTCCTGGCTTTGCTGTATCCATCCTGTTGCTTTCAGTAAATTCTCTTTGATTCTCTGGGCCTCATTTCTTTACCTGTAAGTGGACTGTGACCTGAAAGGCATTGAATTATTTTATTAATCAATAATGTTAGTTGAACCTGCTCTGACTTTATTATCGGTGGCGAAAATGAAACAGCAGTGCTTGTGGGAGGAGGGATGGGTAAGCTTTCTTATTATTTCATGGTAGATTTACCTGTTGACGACTGTCACTACATTTTCACAGCATTCTCTCATTTGTAAAATAAAGGAATTGGGATTAAAAAGTCTAATAGTTTCTATAACTTTCTACTCAGGAAAATTTTATTTCTTTTCCTCTTGGATATGCTAAATGTAATTGAACACCTACTTACTTTCATAAGCTTCCAGCAACTTGTGAAATGATTTCCTATTTCATTTTAAATCAGTTGTTTCCCACTGATTTTGAGATTAGATGTAGACAGGGTGGACAGTGCTGATTTCAAAAGTCGTGAGAACGTTTTCTCTTGTTTACTAGTAAAAACATCACTTTTATGATGTGATACATATAAAGTGGAAAAAAATATAGCAATTTTATCATTTCCAACTGGAATCACAGAGTGCATTTTCCCACACCACGAGCTTGGCCCGTGGGTCATCCTTACCAGAACGAAGAGGTGTGGGTTGAATGCCGACTCCTGGTCAGCTGGAAGTGATGGGTGGGAACTGCTGTGGGTGGTGCCCAGAGGTTATGTTTTCACACGCTCCCCAGGGGCCCCTCTGTACACCAAGTCTGATCTCTGCAGGAAGCAGTTTCCAGGGGCCCTACTGTTAAAGATGAAAGGAAATCCTTTAAAAACACGTGCTCATATGCATTTAATTATTCTCTTATAATTGGATATTTACAGTATTTCTAGTAATTTTCTCGTTGAGATCATTGCTCTGACGGGTATTATTATTTACACATTTTATGTCTATGATTGTCTTTTAGTAGTAAAATTACTTAAAGCTAAAATAAAAGGCAAAAAGAAGAACCCCAAAACTGGAGTAGATATTTCTTACAAATGTGACAACAGAGGGATACTATGTTTGAAACATAAAAAAGACAGTGAAGGTCCCTATAGAAAATGGGTCAAAGGCCTTGAATCCAGCCTACTGCAGGCCCTCCTGAGCTCCAGACCCCGTGTAAGCACCCCATGACTTCTCTCCATGGTGTCCAGTGGGCACTGCGAGCTTGGGTCTCAGTGTTACCTTCATTTCCACCTTCACCACTATCCTCTCATGAGAAGGAGGCACTACCTTTGCCTGCTACCCTGGAAGTTCTCCTAGAGTCTCTCTCCCGGAAGCCCTGTCTTTATAGTGCCCACGATTTGATCTGATTAGGGGTGCGTGACTTGCAGACATGGAAATGGCTATCTACGAGTCCTCTGCTGTCTGTAGGAACTGGCTGGCCTTGGGATGCGCCATCCCTCCAGGGTCAGTGGTCATCAAGGCCCCAGAGATATAGGAAATAAAAGACATGGTCAACACAGCCCAGGTCCAGCTCATTAACGGTCCTCAGTCTACCTCCAGCAGAGTGGACTTGAATCTGTCCACTTCCTTCTTTCTCTAAAGCCTTTGACTGGTCTCCATTTTCCACCCTGGTCCTGAATTCTGCGTCTACCCCACAGCCCGAGGGCTCTTTTAGACTTTGAATCAGACCAGGTTGTCCCTGGTGAAACCTGTCCCAACTCCCCATTGCTCCTGGTGCCATGACTGAGTGGGCTCTGTGTCCTGTGACCACTCTGCATACCACGTGTCTCTTTCTCTCTGTGCTCAGCCCCTCCCCATCTCTGGGCCTTTGCACATGCTCCCTCTGACTGGCCTGCAATCCCCACTTCTTCCAGTTGGCCGACCATTTTGTTTTTTCAGGTTTTTGCCCAACATCGTCTCCTTTCAGGCCAACTGTGAGTACCATCTCTACAACAGACTTCCACTCAGTTCCTACCTTATCAAAAAGTATTGATTTTCCTCCTGGCATTGATCTCAACCCCACTTACGAGGCCTATCTGTATGCTTGTCTCCTGTCTCCTCTGTACTCCTGGATGGCAGGGCCTCCTTTGGTCACTGGTGTCATGGTGTAGAATTAACCCCTGGTCATTTGCAAAAGGTGAAAGTCCACAGACTCAGAAAAGTAAGAAGGTAAAGAAAGTTTCTTTATTGAAGGTTGGGCAGAGAGAGAAGCCCCTGGCAGTGTCTGAAGAGGACAGCTGCCCACAGGTGAGGAGAGGTAGGGGTTTTATATTTTCTTTATGATGGATGCAGCGGACTAGTTATCTTGCAGTTGTGGCTGGCTCCTTCTGAGAGCTATTGTCTTGGTTGGCTTCCCCTGAAACTTGTCCTGGTGTTTGTCTGTGGTGTTTGTCAGTCCGTAGGTGTCTGGGACTCAGAGCATAAGTGGTTAGTCTTTGACTCTATTCTTGCCTGCTCCCAGACTCATTCTTACTGACTCTTCCTAAGTCATCAGTTAGGCTTTAGGCTCATTCCTGTTAGCTCCTAGACTTGTTTTCATTAACTCTTTTTGACTCATCAGCTGATGTGTTTACTTCCAGCACCTTGCACAGGCCATGCTGTATAACAGGAAAAATAAATGGAAAAATGAAGTGATTAATAAACATATACAATGATTAAGCTTCACAGATAATAAAGAGATTGAGAACAACTTTCTAATTTTAAATTGGCAAAGTTTTTAAAAATGATAAGTGGAAATGGGTACAAGTTTAATTGAAAACAATTTGATATCTGGTATCAAGAATCTTAAAAGCACAGAGGACACTTATTCTTGTAAAAAGTTCTATTTGTGGTATTTATTCCATTTGTTTAAAGTTCATCTAGGTTCCAAAGCACAGCTGGCCATCACAAGAAGATCAGCGACCTGGTCTTCTTACAAGAGATGAACGACCTTGCTGAGGAAATTTATGAAATGATGGACAAAGCAACTAACTTACAAAAACTTTGGGTAGAAAGATCCAAGACTCCAGGCAAGTAAATCTCTCACACTGTCAACTCCCCACCTGGACACAGGCTTAGGTGAGGCCCCGTGAGGCTGTGAGAACCCACAACGACCTATTTATGCTTTAGCCCCTTACTGCCCCAGGCTGCTGTGTGGGTCTTAGAGAAGGCACACCCTTCATGGGTGAGGAGGGTGGAGCTAGATTTTCACCACCTCTCCTGGGATGGCATTTTAGGAACGACCTTCAGAGAGGCTGCAGCCCATGCTTGCTTTATCTCTGCAGGTCCCCTCTCTCCACTCTCCTCCCTTCTTTTCCTTCTGTTCTAGCTTCCTGTCTCACTTCGGCTTCCTCTGTGTTTAAATCTAATCCCACCTTACACACACACACACACACACACACACACACACACACACACACACTTGATTCCTTTCCTCCTTCCAGTAGACTTGGATGTGTCTTTCTATTTTAGTAACACTTTAATTCTGGTCTTTGATGGTTGGACTTTGGTGGGTGTGGGTGGTGGTAATTGCCTGTCTTTACATAGCTGAGTTATTACCTCCAGACTTCATCAATATGTGGGGCCACAATAACCTTTTTTTTTTTTTTTAAATAATACAACCCCATCCATGATTGCCAGATAAAATACAGGACAGTCAGTAAAATTTGAATTTCGGGTAAACAACAAATAATTTTTTAGTATCTGAGTAAATATGTTTTTATTTGCTAAATCTGGCAAACTAAGTACCCACTTACATTTTTTCTTTATATCTATATCGATCTAATTTTTTCTCTTTATGGACTCTATACAAGAAAATGGAATAAAGCGTTTGGCAGAAAGGGGCTCCACAGAGGAGGTGATGATACGTGTTATTTCTAAGAGAGAAAACAGCACCTTTGTCCTAGGTGGGGCGAGGTGGGGCCGAGTTCACCGTGGACCAAGTGCATCAGCAAAAGGCCAGCATAGCTTCAAACATCAAATGGTGGAGCTCTTGTATTAGGTGCTTCTGGGCTCATTCTACTTTTATAAAACTTGTTTTTCCAAATGAGAAATTTAACAGTCTATTAAAGGGAGAACTCATTTTTTCTTGAGAGGAAATCTCCACTTGATTTTCAATTTGTTACCATTTGAACCATTTCCCACGACGCGTGTAAAAGAAAACCTCCTCTACTCACACGTAATACAACCAATGTGTGTGTTTTCAACATCAAGCAAGTTTTCCTTTCTCTGTAGATACCAACTGTCTGCAACATCACAGTCACTTTTCGTTTCCTCAACTGTTTTCTTCCTTTGTTTCTATTTTCCCTTCTCGCTCTCTACCGTGTCCCGAATGTTCACGATGCCTGTATAATTAGACATAATTAGAGATTGATACAGTTTTTGCAAATTACTGGAATTCAGTTTACCAGTTTTCCAGGAATTGATTTCGTATCAGAGCGTTTTGGAAATTGGAAGTGACTGTGTCCTTGAGGTTTGGTCTTCGAGTTGGACGCAGGGGTCTGTGTGGAGCCACGTGCGTTTAGAAATGAAATGGGCGCCCAGCAAATGCTTTCTGGTGGTGGAGTGAACTAACACGTCTGAAATCTTCTTGGTTGCAGATGCTTCTCACGGTCCTGGTTTCTTAACAGTAAGTATCTTAAAAGTTTGACACGTGATTTTCAGAGACACAGCGGTTCGTGCAAACCACTGACTTTAAACGCAGCGACTTCAGTGTCAGCGACCCCACGTGTACGTGGTTGACACGCCAGGCTCGCCCGCGGCTGCATTAGCAGCTGAGCTTTAACCTCCGGCAGCGCTGCGGGGGGAGCACAGCAGGGGCGCAGGGCGGCCGGGGGTGACGGGCGACATGATGGCTTCCGCCCCCCGAGGTTCCCGCCGGGCACGGCCTGCGGGGCGGCCCTGCTGCAGCCAAAGCGCAGGCGGGGCTCCGTCCCCGCGCTCGGGCCAGACCAGAGCCCGGCAGCATCTCCCGCACAGAAGAGGCTTTCGGTGGAGGGAGGCCGGAGCGGCCTCCGGGACAAAGGGCGTAGCTGTCAGGTCTAGTGGGGGGACCTGATTGGACAACGTTGCCATTACGTCACGTGAGGGAAGCGACTCGGAAGGAAGGAGGGCGCAGAGGAAGTTGCGCTCGCCGCGCCAGGCAGCGTCTGATTGGTGGAAGGCGCATTCCTTGTGCGGCTGGACTTTCCTTCCGACTGAGCAACAGTTCCCTTAGGAAATGGGTCCGCGAGGCCCAGGGCTTCGCAGGGGGTTCCTCGGGGCGGTGGCCCCGGGCTCCCGGGCTCTGTGGTCCCTGAGGGTCTGGGCGGCTCCTGCGCCGGAGTGAGCCCCGGGGCGGGTGCGGTCCGGCTGGCGGCGCGTGGAGCTGCGCGGGGGCCTGCGCTCAGCTCCTGAAAGACGGGAGCTCGAGGAAAGGAGGGAGAGGCTGGCGGGTCGGGTTCCCGCGCGTGGCTTAGGCTTCACGCGGGGTCGGGCGCCTCCTGCGTGGGATGTGACCGCTGAGCTAGAGTGGGTTCCTCCCGATCTTCTCAGTCCTCCTCGTGCTGGCCGGGCAGGCCTGCCTCCTGCCCAGGCGTCCGGCGTCGTGGCCGGGACGCGCCACCACCTGGGGACACCCTGCGCCCGGGGACACCCGGCGGGGTCTGCCCGGGGACACCCTGCGCCTCTGCCTGGGGACACCCTGCGCCCGGGGACACCCTGCGCCCGGGGACACCCTGCGCCTGCGCCTGGGGACACCCTGCGCCCGGGGACACCCTGCGCCCGGGGACACCCTGCGCCCGGGGACACCCTGCGCCTCTGCCTGGGGACACCCTGCGCCTGGGGACACCCTGCGCCCGGGGACACCCTGCGCCCGGGGACACCCTGCGCCGGGGGACACCCTGCGCCTGCGCCCGGGGACACCCTGCGCCCGGGGACACCCTGCGCCCGGGGACACCCTGCGCCCGGGGACACCCGGCGGGGTCTGCCCCGCGGGCCACACTCACTGCGTGTCTGCTGTGCTTTCCCCTCTTTTCTGCTCATGAAAAATAATCCGGCTGTAGTTTCTTATTGGACGACCGCGGGCACAGTGTTCCTTTAGCCCCACATTGTACTCGCCGGGCCCCACTCGCGTGCGCGGGAGGGCGGAGCGGGGCGGCCGCGGGCACCGCGTGGACCGAGCAGGCGCTCACTTACCCACGTTGTGCCACGCGGGGCTCAGCTCCGTGACGGAGAGGGGCACAACAACAGCAGGCGTCGCGTTCTTACTCGTGCCGGGGCAGTCCGCCGTTTACTTCCACGATCTGTCTCACAATCTGAGAAATGGGTGCAGCTTGTCACGAAAACAGGCCTCCCTTCTTTCCCTGCCCATCCTGCCACAGCATTAAAGAACACCAACGTAAAAGAGCAACCTCAAACTCTCGTCGGTTCAGAGTAGTGCCAGCAGGCATAGTCGGGGTCACCGGAGGGTCCATGGTGACCCTTTGCAGTCACGCCTCACCCCCCCCCCCCATCATGTCATCGATTCACGAGACTAAACACGGAACTTCTTGGTGTGTTTTCTATCAGATAGATCTCAATAAGACCGAGGAGGTGATATCGAAATTGGAGAGCCTGCACCAGCAGCCCCACACCTGGGATTTCCTACTGTTACTGCCCAGACTGTGCACAACCAGTGTGCATGCTGATGATGGCGTCCGGGGTGGAATGCACCTTCTCCAGGCAATCTCCAAGTAGGTGAAGGAGAAAAGCGCAGTTATAGGCCTTTGGGGTTTTCCTCCTCATTTCTTTTTTAATGGGAAAATACGTATCTCTGAGTAGTTGTCTGATACAACACAAAAACAAAACCCAGAGTGATGCCACCCTGACATGGCTGGAACTCTTGCCCCTCCACCTGCCCCTCACCTGCCCTCGTCTACCTGTACAGACGCTTGACGTGAGTGTGTTTACCTGTACAGGTGCTTTGCATGAGTGCAGTGATGTTGTTCAGATCCTCTTCTCCCTGGTTTAAGCAATTTAATGTCACGTTCACATTGCACATGTTCCTATATTCTTCAAATGATCTGCATAATATTCCAATTTGGTATCCTACCATCTGCCATAATTTACTTGATAATTTATAATTGGCCTTTCAGTTATTTTTAAGTTTTTCACTATTGGAGATGTGGCATGAATATAACTAATTCCTTGATAAATGATGCTGCAGTTGCCCCAAAATATCATCCAGAACTGAGGAGCTCGGTTCTCTCGGAGGTGTGACCCAGTGAGCTGGACGCTGGTCGCTTGTGATGGCTCTGACATGTCATGTGAGAGTTACCTTCGACATGGCCTCTTCCCATGGGGATTTTCCCATGTTTTCAAAGTAGGGTCTTTTATTCCCCAAATTCTTTTGTGTAAACCTATTATTTACACAAATATGGTATTTTATTAGTAAAAGTTTATGTTCTTTTCAGATTTTTAATTATGACTTATTTTATGTGCCATCAGTGAGAACAATCAGCATTGCCCTTAGGCTAGGGTAGAGGGGACCCTGCCCCCAAAGGGGACCCTGCTCTGGTCTCTGCAGGCCATGCCTCTGCTCATGATGCAGGAAGCCCGTGGGGCCGAGGGCATGTGCCCACAGAGCCCCCTCACCATGGAGCTCCCTGCCCCAGCGGGCAGAGCCCACTTCCAGAGCTGCGTGGGCCTCTTCCCTAATGCCCCCTTGAGGTAGCTCTCACCACCTGAGTGTGTACCGCAAGGCCCAGGGTGGGACAGCCATTGGCAGGGTGTGGGGCAGGGGTGGGGACAGTGTTTGGATGTGCAGGACCGAGTGTCCACACATGTGTACACGAGGTCTTTGAGGTACAGACAGCTGGGGGGCAATTGAGGGAGGGGTAGCCTGGGTGGGCCGGGGTGGGTGCTTCTGAACCCCCACGTCCTGGTGCACGGCTCTGAGGAGCAGAGAATTCTAAATTTGAACATGGCTTTCCCAGTTGTGGGGAGGCGTCTTTGTCAGTGTAGGAAGGAGGAACATATATGACAGTTGTTGGTTTGATTTATAGCTTAAATATTTGAGCATATGGGTGGTCTTGCCCTAGGCCCGGAACTTGTTAGCAGTGGCAGTGAGAGCATGAGGGCTCTTTGGAGACAGACACCATTTGAAATTCGGAGATATCAGTGACAGTTGGTGAACTGTATCAGCTTCAGCATTAACTTTATGTCTGTATTTTACATTAGTGACACAACATCAAGAAAATCTGCATTTATTTAGCTAAGTCTTTACATGGGGAATGAGTTTGCAGTGATATCCTTGTAATCCTGGGATACTTGCTCTTCAATATATGAGAATGTTATGAGAGATTTTCCTTAACAAGAAGATAAAGGAAAATAACCTGTTTGAAGCACAACTTAAGTATTGTTGGTCTCGTGTTGCTAAATTTAGATACATTCCCACCTGGTTGAGTGGATTTTCTAATTTACAATTTTAATTGTTTATAAACACAGCGTTGATATTAAAAGTGACATTGACACTGCATGTATGTGGACTGCCCTGGCCCCTCTTTCTATGAAACATGTTGGAAGCCTGGACTGAACCCCTGACAGGTCAGGTCCCTGGGGTAGGGCAGAGTGGGGCGGGGGCACCAGGTGTCCAGTATGCTGCCCTCCAGGTGCTGCGCTGGTTGTCTCTGCCTGAAGCAGCCAGGCTGATGGCTCCCTCGCTGCTCTGAGATGACAGCACTCTGTCATGGCAGCCCGACTGAGCGTAAGAGAGCACCTGTGGCAGAACCAGCTGCAGCTCAAGCTCATATGGAAGGCCGAGCAGAAGAGGCCCGAGTGCCAGGTGTTTCCTGAGAGGGACTGAATGCTCAGGGGGTTGGGGGCACATTGAAAGCCACCATGAATGCTGACATGCGAATGGTCCAGCCACGTCCGGCTCAGGCTCAGGCCATTGATAGGAGGTAAGTAGACCTGGAACGGTGTCCTCGTGCTGACGACAAGCTCACATTGCTTTGCTTTGCTCTGGTTCCAGCTTCTTCACGTCTCTGGAAGATTCAGATTGGCTGCCACTCAACCCCACTTTCTCCGTGGTTTCCGAAATCGCGCTGAATGTGACCATTTCGGCGCTGACATTCCTGCAGGAGCATGGAGTAGCGGGCACTGGTAGGGACCCTAAGAGTGACAGCCATATTTCAGGTGTTTCACTAGTTACATCCATCAGCAGCCAACAGAGCGAAGCACTCGTTTAATTAAAATATAAATGCAAAAGGAATCAGTCGTTACTGTTAATACAAGGTAGGAGTAGCCTGAAAATTTGGAAATCAAAACTCAATTTGACTTTCTACCATTGAAATTCTGCAGTCGTGCTAATAAAAATGTTGTTTTTAATGAGAAAATAACTGATATTAAAGTTCTTTGGCTTGATGTCGTCTGAGGTGAGACCTGTTAAAATCACCTGGTGCTGTGATTTTAATCTTTCCCCATCCTGAGCTCCTATTAGGAAGAAATGTTTGGAAACAGAAAGGCCGGTGAGAGGAGGCAGGTTGACGTGGATTTGTAGACCCATTAACTGAATAAACAGCCCCTCCAGAGTGAAAGGAATGGAATTATTTAGCTTTGTTCTTGACTTAGGGTCTTATTTCCTTTGAATATTCATTTTGTTTTATTTTACTTTTTTACAAATATAATTGCATATATGTAAAGTGTACAGTGTGATGACTTGAGATATGTATACATTGTGAAATGATTTGCACAGTCAAGGTAATTAACACCTCCAACACCTCATGTAATTACCTTCTTTTAGTGATCATGTTAAGATCTCGGAGCCACTTTCAGCATCCAGTGTGGCATTGTTAACTGCAGTCACTGCCTGTACCTGAGACCCCAGAACTCACTCACCTGCTAACTGAAGTCTGTACTCTTTGACTGACCCCTCCCCATTTCCCACCCTCAGTCCCGGGTAACCACTATTCTGCTGTTTAACTTAGGTATAACTTAGGTATAACTTCAACTGGCAACTGGACCTGGAGATTTCCCTTTTAATTCTCTCTTTTTATTTCTCTGTCTCTGTTCCTTTCTGTAAGGAAAGTACAGGGAGAGAATAGTGGAGTTAGACTTCATACATGTATCTATGCATCATCCACCACCCATCCATTTATCCATCCACCCAGGCACCCACCATCCACCCGCCCATCCGTCCACTCATTTATTCGTTGTCTCATTGAGGAAACACTGAGCACTTTCTATGAGCTAAACACTGTCCTGTGAAGTGGGAGTAAGAAACCTGAGTAAGACACGGTTCTTGCTCCAGGAAAGCTATAGTTAAATGGTAACCTAGAGAGTTGTGTCACTAAAGGCAAAGCGAAGGCCACAGATGGGGATCTGGCATCTTTCTTGGGAGAAGCTCCAAGGAGAGGTTTGGAGGATGAGTTAGAGTTCATCAGAGAGACCAGGGAGCCCTGCCATGAAGAGGGAACAGTGCCTGAAGCTCCGAGGCTTGGCAAGGGCCCGTGTCTGGCTGCAGTGGCCGATGGCAGGAAGTCGTCCAGACAGCCTGGCCAGATGACAATGCTGGGCCAGGAGAGTCAGAGCTGCGCTGAACACAGATTGTCCATACCAGGGGTAGGGCTGGGTTGGCGGCAGCCAAGCCTGGGTCAGGAGCCCCAGGATGACGTTTCCATCGGCCCCTTACTCTCGAGATCTCAGTCTCCTGACCTGTGTAATGAGATGGTTGCGCACAGAGGTTTCTGCAACCCCTTCCAGACTTCTGCTCTCCGGGACAACCTAATACGACCCCCTCCATCACCCCCAGTTCTCCACCGGGTTCTTCCTGTTGCTGGCGGCTTGTGCAGGGAGGAGCCCCACAGACAAGAAGAAGTTTCTTTGTGTGCTTGCAAGAGGGCAGCTAGGTCAAAATGCTTAACGCCCATCCTTTAGGTCAGTTACAGCAGGAACGACTGTTTCTTGTCCTGAGAAGAAACCCGGAGGTGGCTTGGGGGACACATAGTACCCCACCGAAACCTTCCCAGTTTTAACAACCTCATTGTCATTAGGAAGCTCAGGTGTGGGTACATCTTCCCGATTACAATGATCCGTTTACCTTACAACTGGAAATATAATTACAGTTAAGGATGTAATTAAAATCCTGCCAGCGAGTCACAGCTAAGGAATACTATTACAAAACATACTTCTAGAGGCAACTAAAAATTGTCTTCATTTCCCTTGTCTCCAAGAAAAACTGTTTTGCCTCATGAGCAGATGACAGTGTGTGAAGGGGATGGGACAGTCCCCGCCAGTGGCTTCAGCTCACGGCACAGCTGGGTTACTGGCGGAAGTTGTTAATCCACGTATTTTGAACTCTTGTCATTTTGCAGTGAGTTCCAGAACCGCGTGTCTTCCACTTTTCAGAATGATTTTTATGCCCCTTTGTTGACTGATCTTCCTATCTATTTTCCCCCTCCTTTCTGGAATCCTGAGACTAATTCCAATACACTCGGGGCCAGTAGACATGAGTGGTTACAACGCAGGCTTGGGAATCAGACCTCCTTGGTTTGAATCATGACTTTATCCAGAGTGCGACCTTAAGTGACTCAGTGTGGGTTTCCTTCTCCCCACAAAGGGGATCGTTAGTGCACCGGCCTGTCATGTTCTGGAGGACTCACCAGGACCTGGCCTGGTATGTCTTCAACACACAGGAAATGCGGGTTTAAATCTCAGACCAGTCTTTCCCCCGATACCACGGAAAGACAAGCAGACTGGAAGCAAAGAGCTTGGGTTCCTGGGGACCGGCCCTCTCAGCGCCTCCCCGAAGTTCCCTGCATAACTGTGCCTTTTCTGTAGACGGCAGCTTAAATGAAGGGTCCTGTGAGGTCACTGGGTGAAAGTGGTGCCTGGTAAGGGTGGGCCCTCTGCGGGTGTTGGATGAATGAAGACCTGAAACAACCTGGTTGCTGGGTTTTCACATGAAGCTTCCCCTGGGAATTTATATGCTTTTGTGTTTACTATTGTCCGATCTGGGGGGTGGGTCTCAGACTTATATTTTGGGTTATTTGGGTGACTTAGGAGTTTTATACCTCGGTTAACTCTGTTTGGGGAGCCTTTTTTATATGACGTTCAATACTTTTTGGAAATAATGGTTTTAAAGGTTGCTTAGTGTTTTACACAATGAATAATATGTGGTAATTTATTCCCCCCCATTGTAGGTGCTGAACTGCTTTTCCATATTTGATCAGTGTGAAACCAGTGAATAACGTTGTTGTATGTTGCTTTTTCTTCGTGGCTCTGACTAGGCTTCTCAAGATAGATTTTTAGAAGTGAAATGAGTGGGTTCAGTGATTTGAATTTCATAAAGTTCTTGAAATGCACTGTCAGGTGGTCCTGTGGAAACTTGTGGTTGGTCACGCAGAGCGTGTGCCCACTGCCTGTATGTCTGCAGCACCCAGTGTTCGCTTCTGTTTGCTTCTCACACTGATGTCCAAAGGGCATTTGGTCTTCATGTGCTTTCCCTTTACAAGTGAGGAAGCCATTCTTTTCTGGCGGACTTGCGCCCGTCACACTGGCCAAATGACTGAGCGTGTGAATCGCTGCTTCTCTTGCAGGGTCTGGCTGCAGCCCGCAGCCACTGCACAGCATGCTGTGGGATCCCCAGCGGGTCGGGGCTGACCTGAAATCCCGGTTCGGGTTGGATGACTTTCGTGCACAACAGATTCTGAGTTATCCAGTTGAACTGACAGAGGTATGCACGCTCCCCTGCTGCCCACGTGCTCGAGTTTTCCTTGCAGTGACTCTGGGATACGTGGGTGGGGCAGGTGGGTGGCCCATTGGTCTCCACTAATATCAGCTCCTCAGAGGGGCGGGCCCTACCGTGCCGGCTTTTCAAGAGGTGTCCCTTTCCTTTTACCTTGTCATTTTATCCCGCCTCAAAGGCAGTTTTGACATAAAGGACACTTTATTGCTCTCTGCAGTGTCAGCTGGAGAAACCGGGTCAGGGGAGGATGTGAGAATCTGAGGACTAGATGGCAACTAGTGGGGGTCCAGGTGGAACATGGGGGGCAGGACAGGAATGCTTTCTAGGCAAAGAGATACCTGCCTCTGGGGAGCAGGAGGCATAGGTCCCAGAGGCCACCTGGACTCACCAGACGTGAGCATCTTTGGGGACCATTGCCGGCCTCCACCCCACACAGGCCCTTTACTGGTGGCATTAGCATGGGTTCCCAGGTCCTCCCGAGTCCTGCCCGACTCCAGAACCTGCCCCCGTCCAGGCCCACCCGGAAGCAGGACTTGAGAGTCACGAATCTGCATCCTAAGGAAACCTACACAGGAAACAAGGGGGCCATCAATAGAATTTCTGAAAGATGGCACCATGCTTCCTGCAAAACCATGTAATAGGGGAACGTGGTTCATTCTAACACAAGTGTAAGTATTTTTACAGAACAGCTAGAGAAACTGCACGTGGAAGTTTTACAGAAATACAGGCGATTTGGTTCCAAAATGTTAAGCACTTTCCAGCTCTGAACCCCACTTTGAATCCTTGCAACTATATCCATCTTTGATCATTAGAAAATGTTTCTGGCAAAGCAACTTTGTTGGTCTACCCTGTCAGTTAAATGGGGCTGCCTGCATTGGCTTTTGGCTAGAGAGTGAAGACGAACAACATTTGATGTTATCCCACGTCCTGGGTCTAGACAAACATCTGATCCCACTGCTCTGGGCCACCGGAACAACAGAATCCGTTTGTCCCTTAACTCCAGAAGCCTTCCTCCCATCAGGGCACATCCACACCGACATTACGAGCTTTACTTTGTCATGTCTTCAGTCAAGCCACTGTCAGCTTTTCCTTTGGCAAGATTGTGGTGTTATTCTTAGAAGAACATTCTAGAAAAAAAAGCTTGACTCCTATTAATAAATGTTTTTCACGTTGTTGTCAGATTCCCACATCCAGTTCATTGGAGCGGATACTGTGTTCAGTCTTGTACGAGACCTCCGAGGACGAAGGTGACAGAGAGGGTCACCCTGGAGACTGTCACCCGAGGTGGTCAGCGGCCCACGCCTATCTGGTCCACGCAGTCAGCTGGCTGCACGTCTCCAAGCAGGTGCTGTCCTCGTGCGGGTGTACCTGTCCTGGCTGCGCCAGGTCGAAGTGTGTCAAACGTGTTCACTTTCCTCCCACGTCCTTCACTGGTTGATTTTATTTTTATTGTTTGATTTTGTTGTGGTAAGAACACTCCACATGAGGTCTCCCCTCTTAACAAATTTTTACAATGAACTTTATTGGGGTTACATTGTTCATACATGATGTACATTTCTAAAGGGTGTACAGCTTTAGAATCCACCTATGTCCTGTGCTGTGTGCTCCCTGCCCAGGACTAGGGTCCTTCGTCAGCGTGTCGTCTCGAGCACTTTGGGTGCCGACTGGCCTGTCCCTTCACGCTGGTGTTGACAAGAAGCACTGGGCCAAACAGTGGCTATCGTTTAAAGGGAATGACAAGAAGGAGGCCGGGTCTGGTCTCTGGGAGGTGCAGGTGTGGCACAGGGCACCAAAGTGACCACATGCTGGTGGCCTCGGAGGCTGCAGGAGCTGGGCCAGCATCTAGCTTTGTGCTTCCGGGTGGCTGTGGGGACGGTGTGACGCAGAGGCCGCGTGGCCGTCATCCCACCAACTTGCCATCACATGATTCCTCAAAGGACACGCATTTTTAACTTTTTTTTCTAATATGTGTCACTGATAAAGGTCCAATCTTAAATAGTGGATAAAACCTTACAACTAAAGTAAATGTGATTGTCCAGTTGGTGGCACTAAATTTATCTGGCGGTAAAAGGATCAGGGCACAGTGCTGACTGCCCAGCACTGACACGGTCAGGTGGCCTCTGGGCATTATCTGGGTAACCTCACTCCTGTAAGGAAGGGGCGCTCGTTTGGCACACACTGTGCACTTGCCTGCTTGTCCCAACTTGGGCATGAATGATCCACTTTGGTGGAATTTTGACGATGGACCGCTATGCTAAATGCCTTTAGTGTCAGCATCCCCAAGTCTGTGACATAAAATGGTAGCTAAGTGTTCATTGTGATATCGTTGTAAAGTATGAACATATTTATATTGTCTCAGACATGCCAGTTTAGTTTTTAGGGTATATTTCACTTGCTTAGAAATGTATGATAGTGCTTTCTCTTTTGGGAATGGGAATGGGACCAGGAAAAAGAGGAATGGGGGCAGGAAAGAGAGAAATGGGGCCCAATCAACAAGTGACATCTATCCATTGCTGCAATTTGTAATTTTTAATTTCTGGGTAGAAATTCGATCACACTGCAATTGTGAACAGACATTTCAATGTGCCAACAATGTAAGAACGGGCTGTCTAACTACTGCCATCTCTTATTGTTGGTAATAATGTTCTTGTTTCTGAACGTGCAGGTGTTCTGTCAGCGGTGGAAGGGCAGCCTGCTGCAGGATGTCCTCGCAGGGGCTGGCCGCATTCTGCAGATGCTCAGCAGTCGGCTGGAGGAAGGGAGCCTGCCACGGAAGGTGGTGGAAGCTGTGCACGCTGGGCTTTCCCTCCTGAACGACAGCATGGCAGCTGGTGGCCCCACAGGCAGCCCCCCATCTCCAAAGATGTAAGCCACTTTTTCCTGTTTTAGTATTGGTTAGTCTAGACAACACTGAATTTTGAAGACTATCTGATGAGACTGTTAGAAACGAATTCTGTAAAACCACGGCCAGACAATGAATGTCTGGTTGGCACCTGGAACGTGCCAGGCTCGTGTTGGGGGCCATCACACAGGTGCCTGCAGCCTCGGATGTTGTTCACAGGTTGACAACAACCTGTTGTGGGAACAAGATTTGAGAAGGGGCCAGCATTTTGGAATTCAGGTTTTAAGTCCTTAACATTTGTTTCAAGACAAAGACATTTTAGACAAAAGCCTTTCATGTCAGGAACTACCTGTTTTCATATTTATTTAAATTTTCCGAGAGTTGAAATGTTTACATAAAGTCCATACATATTTCAGAAGTGGGAAAAGGTGGAACGTGTGTGTTTTCATTTAGAAGCTAACCAGAGTAGACTCGCCAACATGGCCGCCTCTGTGGGAACGTGGGGTCTGGTCTTCAGGTAGGCGTAGCCATGTGTTAAGGTGCTGCATCGCATAATGCTCCTAAAGTTAAGGCTCTCCTCGGAGGACAGCAACACGATTTCTCAAAATTGTCATCATTTCTCAAAAATGAACAAAAGGTCATTTCAAACCAGGGTCGCACACCCTCCGTGGCATGAGGAGAGACCTGTGCTGGCAGAAGTGTACGGGACTGCTCTGTGTTTTTATGACACACACACACAACAGATAGTAAGTCTAAACGTTTCCAACCCTTTAACTTCTGGAACCAGTCAGGAAGCAGGGGCTTGCTTCTGAAGACTCAACGTGTACTGGAGAATGTGCCCCAGGCCACGTGGGTGCCAGCGGGGGAGACGGCTCGCAGCCTCTTGTCGGGACCCGGGGTCTCAGGCTGCTGCTAACTCACTCCCTTAGGGCCACTTTGAGGGGTCCTGGGCTCCTCCGCACGCCAGGTCGACCTTCTGAAACTCTTAAACGGTGTTGATATGCCTGGGAACTGGAGCTCCACAGAAGTGCTTATAAATCTCATGGGGGACCTGGTCCTAAGCCTCGCTTCTTTTACCTGCCACTGGGAATTCACCTTCCTGTTTGGGACAAAGAGGATGTTTAATCCACATTCAGCCCTAAAGGCAGGCGAAGCAGGCGATCCCAGTGAGGAGAAGCCGGGCCCCATGGTCCTGCTTCTGGCTGGAGAAGATGGCCCCACCGTCTCGTTTCCCGCTGGAGAAGATGGCCCCGAGGTCCTTTTTCCGGCTGGAGAAGCGGGCCCCGCGGTCCGTGAGGGCACTTCCCAGACACTGGCTCATTCTCCCGGGAGGATTTCTCATGTCCCTGGGTTGCACACTGACCTGTTTTCCGTCTCATTTCGTTGGTTTACTGTTGCCCTCAGATCACTGAGTTTAGGGAAACTGCAAAGCCTTTTTATATGGGATCAATTTCCGTTTTTGGCTGCTAGGAAATTCATAGTCAAATAGGTCAAATAAGGAATGTATTTTTCTTAGCTTCAAAGCTCATTCATATTATTCCTTTAATTTTCTTTTTTCTCGATTTGTTATGCCTTACATTTTATGTATTCCCATAAATGGTTTTCCCTCATTTTTCAAATCAGGATGGGGGAATTCATAAACAATTCCATATTAAGGAGACAATTTCAAAGACTTTAATTTCTGACTTAAGTGGTTTGCCAGGCATTGTATATATTTGTGTTTAGATAAATTTGTAATGATCTGTCTCATGGAAAATCATTATAATTTTATTTTTCCCTGGATTCATTTTGATTGAAGGATATTTCATATGCTTGAAAAAGCACAGTTGTCCCTGGAACAAACGCACTACTGGAAAGCCCTCACGGGACTCATCAGGAAGACTTGTGAAGTGGCTCGATATGTGAATATGCCAGAAGGCTTCCAGAACAGTCTACCTGGTAAGTCAGTGTTCTTCACTACAGGAATGTGGGTGTTTCTCCCCCGTTAATGCGCAGCATGGCTTCCTAAGAGATGACACCAGGGAGCTTCAAAGGGAGGCGTGCGGAGTACCAGTTCCATGGTCAGCATTGCATTGCACTTGGCCCCGTCCACTACGACAAGACGGACCGGAAGTCCTGGTTTGGGTGGACGGGATTATCCCAGCACACTGTCTAATAGTGACTGCTCTGTTATCAAACTGCCTGGTTTGGCTGATGAATCGTGACCTACCTGAGCGAGTCTGGATGGACTGCATGGGGGGGCTTTTCACCTCACTTAGTATTAGGTCCACCCCACATACCAGAGAGAACTCTCCATGTTGAGTTAGCTCCCCTCTTTCCTTGCTGTCCTCAAAATAAAAAAAATCCACTAAAATAGGAATTTTATAAATTTACAACTGTGTGTCTTTTATAAATTCACAACTGGATGACGGAGTCATCAGTTTCCCCAAAGGTACTCCTTTCCGAGAAGATGCTCTCAGGGTGATACCTGCATTTCTGCTCTTCCTGGTCTGGAGCTGCTCTCCGTTCCCACCTCTCCTTGGCTGTCGTGCTGCTCCCTGGTTTTCCGTGTGTTGCACATGCTCTGTTGCCACGGGGTTGCCAGCTTCTCCTCGGACCTGCATCTTGGACTTGGGGTTGGGCGTGAGAGTTTTCTGTGGCCATGTCTACCTAATCTTTTTTCCTTTCACCCTCCTCAAACTTCTGCTTTTTGAGGCTGTCAGAGAACCCCCTGTCTGTGGCTCTCAGTGTCAACCCCACTGGCCTCAAGTCGGGGCTCTGCCTTTGCTGCCGGCGACAAAAGCGGAGCCCCAACTTGGGATGCTCAGCGGGAACTCCTCCAGTGACATGGCCTGTCCCCCCGGGTCGCGCACTCCTCTGACACCCGAACTTCCTGCTTGCCTCCTTTTTGTCACTTATTCCTGCCCACTTCTGACTATTTCCAGAAACACGGGCTATATCAGCGAGAAGCCTGGCTCAGACGTCTCAATAACATTGATAATCACAGACATCTGTTGTGTTTTACATGAATGATTTCATTCCATCTTCATGTCAACTTGTGAATGCCATTACAACTGCATTTTCAGACAAAAATTCTATTGCTAAAGAGATTATATTGCTGCTGTAGGTCACAAAACTCAGTGTCGAAACCAAGAACACAATCCAGGAACCTTAACCATCCATGTCCCTTGGGACAGGTCCTTGCGAGGCGCTTAACTGCCCAAACGCCTGCTGCGTTACAGAAATACAACTTGTCAAACAACTGAGTTTTGTTGATTCTCTGTTCTGTACGTTTGTTTCCCAGCTTATTAATCTTGTTCCTAATTTGTTTCCTATTTCCTGAATTTCTCCTTTTATCTTTATTGTTTCCTTCATTTTACTAAATTTAGTTTCTTTTTTTCCTAGGTTCTTGATTTTCAGATTTTCTGTTTTCCAGGGTATGTTTTTAAGGTTGTACTTTCTCCCCTGTGCACAGTTGGATAGCTCAAGTTTTATCATCACAGTTCAAACATTTCTAATATTTATTATGATTTCTTCTTTGACTCACGGTTCTTTAGAAGTATATTGTGTAATTTTTGTTAACATTTGGGGGCCTTTCAAGTTACTTTAAAAAATTTTGATTTCTAGCCTAATTTTCTTTTAGTGAGAGAACGTACGCTGAGTGTTTCAGTCTTTCGAACTTGTTGAGATGTGCTTTATGGCCCACATGGTTGGGTCTTGTAAGTGTTGTGCTCTCTTCAGAAGAATGGGAACTGTGGCGTTGGGTGCAGTAGTTTATGTATGTTCATTAGGTCGACGTACTTGTGTGGCCCCAGTCACCACATCTGACCTATTTCTTGTCTGCCTTTCTGTCATTGCTCCACGGTCAGTGGTACTTCATCTAGGCCAGAAGTCAAATCAGAAGGACTTCTCATCCTCTTTTGTTATATTTTTAACTGTATTAATTGAACCACTGTGGTATTTTCCTCTTTATTAAATTTGACTGTTATATCCACCTTGACCTCAATATATGAAATGTTTTTCTATTTAGCTTTCTCCGAGGAATCTCCTTGTTATGAAGAAAGCATGAATTGGAAAATCATCAGTGATAATTATTTTGCATTTTTGAAAAACTTACTCAAGTCTCCAGTAGCTTCCATATCCAGGTAAGTTTTCATAATTCAACTTCCATGTCTTGATTGAACTATTATCTGAAGAGAAGTAAAACCCAATTGTAGGCTACACTTGACTTAAAACGTGAGATCCTCATTTAATTATTGATGCCATGTTTCCTGTTAGGTGCTCAAGAGGTATTTCATAGAATGTGTGTCTCCTGTTTCCATGGATTTTGAAAGAAAGGCAGATGATAATAATACAGTTTTCTTGAAAGCATGATTTATAATAGATACTCCAAAAATAAAATCTTTCTTTGAAAACTAGTCATTTAGTTGCTTAGAGTCTGGACAGGGGCTTAATGATTTAAGATTCTGGTAGTTGTGGAGACTTTGGGAAAGAAGTGATCTTTGGAACTAAATCTGCTAGATTATACTCTGCTCTGATAGTTTAGCACATGCATTGAAATGGAAATTTTTATGTAAGTTATGGATATTTATCCACAGAGCACATGTGTATAATTTATTTTTTGTGGGTGTGTAGGGATGTGATGGGACAGCAGCTCTGCCTTAGAGCAGTAGCTCTCAATCTTATGAATGCATCAAACTTAGCTGTGGAATTTGTTACAAACACAAGTGCTGGACGTTGCCACAGACGTATGAAGTGGTGCCGACGTGTGGGACCCAGGTTTCTGTAGATTTAACCAGTTCTACAGGAGGGTCTGAGTACACCGGCATTTAAGAAGCATTCTGCAGCATCTCTAGACCTGGGACCCGGCACTCCTGGGGAAACGTCTTCCGCTCAGTGTTAGAGGGCACAGGAGGAAGGATGGATGGGCCCTTGGGAGAGTCAGCTCCTTGCTCCTGTTGGATTTATACCTGCCTTTCCCAAAAGTCTCCCATGGCCCTAGAGAGACAGCGACAAAATGAGTCTGTATATACTCCAAGGGCATCTTTCATTTTGTATTTGTAGTCTTAGCAGCTGGCACAGGACCTTCCATGATAGATACTAGACAACTGGATGTCGTCTTAATGAATGGATAAACACATAAACAAAAATGGACACTAGTGCACTTAATTTTAAGATAGCCAAGCTTGAGAAAACCTGGGCAATGTCCTCTTCCTGCCGTATAATAGCAGTGTGACTCTGTTAATTGACAAGAATTTTTTTGAAATGTTTCGTTTCCCATGAGATGGAAATAATAATAATACTATGTACCTTAAAAGGCTATTGTAGGAATGAACTAAGATTACGGTTGTGAAAGTACCTTATAAATTGTGACGTGACGTGACAAATGTGTGGCAATATTACTACTAGTGGCACTGGTTCTACTTTGGCGTTACTCATGCTGCTGTTACAGCCCCATGACTTCTCAGAGCCCCACAAACCAGGTGGTTTGGGTTCTACTGTTCACACGTGGTGACTCGTATAGCTTTGCGTGTGTTCTGTGCGGGGCTGGGTGGAGCCAGCGCTGAATTCCTAGCAGTGGACCTTCCCCTTTCCTGAAGGAGATTCCCCAGGAAATGTTTTCAGTGTTCTGTGGTTCAGAGTAGCCACGCTTTGCCCACAAATCACAACAAACTAAATTAAAGCTGTGTTTTCTCTGCTCTGGGATCCCAGCTTTTGGAAGGAAAACAGTGTTCCTTCATTTGATCTGTCCTGTATCTCTCCTGTGCCGGTTAGTTATACAGCAGGGTTAGAGTTAAAGAAGTGTAGGAAGGAATTCACCCGTTAAGGCATTCTCTTATCTACAGTTCTGACGTCTTAGAAAGTCTGAAAATGGCAGCTTTTCTTACGGTTGGGTCACCACTTATGCCACAGACTTGAGTGGCACTGAGTCTGTTGGCCCCACACGTGGAGCCCCTTCTCAGCTTTCATTGAGGACGTGTTAAGGAGTCGAGATGGGGCTGCCCCAGCCCCGAGGGAGAAGAGGGCCTTAATAGTATCTGAAATATGCACCATTATCTTCCTAAATGTCTGAAGCACAGAGGGCCCCAAGGACTTCCAAAGGGGGCTTGTGGCTCGTGGGTCTTCTCCAAGTGAGGACTCCTATTCCAAGGATGAGTAGCTCCTTTGAGAGCTTGTTTATTTTAAAGATGTGTATTTTAAAACACACCTGGAGGGAAAGCACACCAGGGAAAATAAAGAGTTTCTAGCAGTGGGAGGTCTGACATTGTTTAAAGAGCACAGGAATCACCTCTGGAATAGGAAATCGCGACATTCGTCCTTAAGTCCCACATGGGCACTTTCCCACCATTCTGCTCTTCGGACAGCCTCTGCAGCCAAGACGTTCTGAGATGTGATAAGGAATTAGAGGCCTAAATAGCAAACTTGTCTTGAACAATCATACATATGAACTCATGGAGTAAAATCATTTAAAATGCATTGTTTTGGATGCAGTAAGCAGACTTTGAGCTAAATATGGGCAAACACTATGCAGAGTTCTGAAATACTTCCAAATGCTCACATTAATTCCGGTTGGGAAAATGTATTGTCTAGTAAAGATTTCATTTATCTTTTTTACTATAAATAGATGTATTATCTTAAAAATTTGATAAGTTGAATTTGTCTTGAATTTGTCCATTTTTTCCTGATACTAATACAGTTCTGTTAATATTATAGGGTCTTAAATTCCACAAAGGAACTTCTAATGATGGAAAAGAAGTTGCATACCCTCGAGGATGAGCACTTGAACTTTCTTTTATCATTTGTGGAATTTTTGCAGAAATTGTTATTGCCCGAGTCTTTCTACTCATCCAGTGTTCCCCAATTGCATAACCCCCCATCTCTCACTGAGACTAGTTTAAATGCAAGGTCATTGTCGGGAAATCATTTAAAACGTTTAGAAGGAGAGCCATCTGCTCGTGATACTCAGAAACTTTCAGAATTTGGCAAAGAGATGATTGAAAAAATACAAACTCTTGAAAGGAAGGAACCAAGATCTATTTTGAGATTTATGGAATTACTACTTTTTGAAACAAATCCCAAGCTACTGGAATTGTGGACGTATGACATTTCAAAAGGAGAAAGAGCTAACATGGAAACTTCGTCTACACTTTTAAATTTTTCTGTCCCGGAAAATGAGAGGATTCTTAGTAAAAGCTTTAACTTTTCCCGGTTGTTCCATTCAGATTGGCCTAAATCACCAGCTATGGACAAGGATTTTGTTCATTTAAGTGAAACTATAATAAATAACCTCTATGAATTTGGATTTCTGAGGCAGGAACAAGTCTCTGAAGCCTTGGACACAGTGTATGCTGTAAGGAATGTATCTGATCATTTCGTAACCCTTTCTGAACCTCAGAAACAAGAAGTTAATAAGGTTTTGACTCATGTGTATCTAAATGTCTTCAACGACAAAGATTCAGCTCTACTTCTGCAGATTTCATCTTCATTTTACCAACATATTTATAAATTTGTGAGCATTCAGAGCACAGAGGGTTTGCTATCTGTCCTTACACAAATCTCAAAACACATTTTGGATATCATAAAGCAGTTTAACTTCCAAAACCTCAGTGAAGCATTTACATTTTTATATGAGACAACAGAGGTTCTTGGGGGAATTTCGGAAGTATCTTACTGTCAACAATTGCTTTCAATTTTGAACTTTTTGGAGCTTCAGGCCCAATCCCTGGTGTCTACAGAGAGCCCAGAATTGGAAGTGATCCATGCTACCTTCACAGGCCTCAAGCAGCTGTTCATAGTGGACGAAGATTTCCGTGTTTCTCTATTTCAGTATATGAACCACCTCTTCAACAGTTCAGTAGAAACCCTGTTGGGTAATGAATGCTTTGCTTTCAATAACAAAAGCATTTCTTCTGTGAATTATTCAATAAATGGGAGGCCTCCATTTAGTCTTCTGTGGGCACAAATTCTTTCAAACCTCTCCACAAATGGCAGTGCATTCAATGAGTTTATGGCTGTTCACTGTACCATTTCATGGCTTCAGATGTGGACTGAAATCTGGGGAAGCATCTCTCAAATATTGAAGATGGACATGAATGTTTTCACTCCTCTTCATATTGGTCTCACTCAGCTTTTGGATGAACTAGAAAGTGATGCGAAAATTTCTAAACCCTGCCAAGGAATACTTCCCACCCATCACCCTGCTAGACTCATACTACATCTATTTACAAATGTGACTCAAGTGGATGGTTTCCATGGCTGGGATGATTTGCTGATTCTCAGGGATCTCTGGGTAGCATTAGGTGATACGTTCCGTAGAGTAAAGTTGCTTAACCTGAACCAAATAGAGAAATCCCTTTTCACCATGGAAACTGCCCTGAGTCAGCTGAAGGCATTTCCACTTAACACAAGTGCAGGCAGAGAGTTTTTATATTCTCTGCTTGACCTTTTCATTGAGTTAAGCAATAACTCAGAATATGTAGATAGAAATGTACATTTGATAAATCCCTTTCTTTCAAATAACCCCACAAATTACAGAGCAAAGTTTGAAAGTATCATCACCGACCTAAGAGAAACAATATTATTTCTTAGAAATGTGTCCCATGACCAAGATTTGTTGTCCTGTGCTGATATTTTCCAAAATGTTACTGAGTTTCTTTTGGAAAATGGTTTATTATATGTAAACACTTCACAGAGGACATTACACATTCTGGCCATGTTAAATTCCACATTTTCCTCTGAGGACACAATGAACAGACTGAAAGGGTGCATTGAATGGGTAGACATCATAAATCGTCTGCACGAGACACGTCATCCCAGTTCTTCACAAGGCCATCTTCAGGGTGCTTTGAGGAATTTCAGAGACGTAGGAAACAAATTTAACTCTACCTTAAAGCTTGTTACTTGGCTGTTGAATATGATGGAATCTGGTTGTTCATTGAATAAGTCAAATATAAATTGTGTGAATATTTACTTGAAAAATGTAACTGACTTTCTAAATATCATACTTACTGCAGTCTTTGAAAAAGAAAAGATACCAAAATTTGAAATTTTATTAAGTCTTTTAAATGATTCCACTGACCAAATAAGGATGATTATCCACAACTTAACAAGAGACTTTGAATTTGCATCTCAATCCAACTGGAAACATTTTACTGAATCAATTCTAAGACCCATAGAAATGTCCAATGAAATTCCTAGCCAATTTCAAAATATTTGGCCGCATTTAGTAGCTCTAGGGAAGGAAATTAAAAAACTTGCAAAGGATATTTTCCCTAATGTCCTGGAAAATAAATCCTCTTCTGAAGTGGAAAAAGTTTTTAATATATTTGCTACCAGTCTGAAGGAAAAAGATATAAACAGTTTAGGCAATTTATTTTTCCATTTAGCTAGTTACTTTCCTTTCAACTTATCTCATGATCTGCAAAATTCACCCCAGATAATTCCACATGAAATAATGAAATCAGTGGGTCTTGGTGTTCAGATAATTAGGGATGTGTTCTACTCTGTAATGTCCTCAGTGCCTCACAACAGTCCAGAAGATCCAGGGAATAGTCAGGTTTTAAAGAAGGTGACTTCTCTCCTGCGTACTCTCAAGAAGACGGACATAGACCTGCTGGTAGACCAAGTTGAGCAGATTGGAGAAAGCCTAGTGGATTTCTTTAAGAATGTCAGCCGAGTTGGTACTCGCAATGTGGGGATCAACGTACTGGTTGGCTTGGCGGAGAAAGTTGTGGACAGCTTACATTCTTGGGATGTCAGTCGTCTGCTGAGGTTGTCCCACCTGTTTCCCAGAGACGATGTGAACACTATGGTGGACGTGTCCTACGTTCTTCCTCAGGCCGTGGGGCTCCTGCACAGAGTAGTTGACAAAAACATCACGGAAGCCCTCAAGGAAGTCTACGACTTCACACTCCTTCATGGCATGAGCATTTCTAATGTCACCAAGGAAGACTTCATTGTTGTGATAAAAACTCTTCTGGACGCCATTGAGTTAATATCAGATAAACCAGGTATTCTCACAGAGGCTTTAACTTGTCTTCCTGTGGTTTGGTGCTGGAATCACACAGCTTCTGGACTTCAGCAGAATCAGGAGTTAAAAGCCTGCAATGGCCATGAGCTCATGTCTTCTTCCTTTCATAGCACAGTGGCCCGTTTACTTAACCACCTCCACCTGTCACCCTCAGGTGAAGTTTCACAATGTTCAAATGAAAGCTTGCAGGTGGAAATAAGTAGGAAATTGGTCTGTGTCATTCATGAACTAGCAGACTGGAGCTCCATTCTTCTAGAGCTGTCAGAAGTCTTCCATGTTAAAAGTTCGCTTGTGAACACTGTGCAAGGGTTTTGGCATAAGGTGTTACCATTTGTCCCATCTTCTGGAAATCAAAGCAATGGCAGCATGTCTGGACTTTGTTCCACTGGTCCTGTAAAGCAAGTTGCTTTGCAAATTGTAGAAAAATTGAAAAATGTCAACTTTACAAAAATTACATCAGATGAAAACCTTCTTCATAAACTAGCTAGTTTAAACAAGATCCTTAACCTTGATGAAGGCACAGAGGCATTTGTTAGAAATATTTCCTTAAATTTGGAAAGGATAATAAAATCGCTTTCCGGGGATAAGAGCCTAGAAAATAGTGCCCATTTTTTAGTCTTTCCATTCATGACATTTCTGAATGCAACCCTTGCAGGTAGTAATTTAGAAACACTGTCAAGTTTTATTAAAAAAAGGGAAGCAACTTACAACTTTGAAGAACTATGGCTTGAGTTTGAAAAAACCGTGAAAGATCTAAGTCATGATTTAAATATCAGACATCTGTTCTCTGAAATTAACAAAGACATTGAAATGATTAATTCAGTGACCCTTCAAAACATAACTTTGCAACTTGCCCATTTTTGGGAAAGCCTGAATTCATCATCTTTGCAGGCATCGGAAATTGCTGAAGATTTTCTATCAGTCACAAAAACCTGGCTTCATAAATATAAGAATGAGGAATACTCGAGAATGATACAAATATTATTTCTTCTTATGGACAAAAAGAGCTCAGCTGATGATCTAGCTTTGTTGACTAAAGATATTACGACCTATGTGGGCTATCTCAAAAGTGTTTCTAGAGGAGGTAATTTTGATGATGCCCTTCTTTCTCAACTGGGAAACCAAGAGCAGCTAACTAATTTCTCAGTTGTTCAGTTGCTTTTAGAAAGCTTCCTAATTAATTCAGTCAATAACGTAGCTGGGAGTTCTCCAGAGGCAGCCTGGAATTTAAGTGATACTGACCTTCAAATAGTGAATTTTATGGACCTCGCCTTGGACCAAACACAGTCAGAAAAGGGAGAGAGAATTCTCCCTCCGGGAAGCAGAATGGCGTTCATGGACCAGCTTTTGAAAACATTCTTCTCCTTTTTACAAAAGGGAAATTATGAGAACAAAATCTCTCTTCTGCTGAAAGACTTCCGCAAAGACGTCACTGCGGAGATGGGGTGAGTACTTCCGTGGGGCCCATGTAGTCATTACACGTGATGACCCACTTTATTTCCTGGGGTGTAAAACACAGCACTTGGACTAACACCTGTGGATACTCTTGGAAGTGAACCTGGTCTTGATGAATATTTTATTAAAATATCAAGGTAAAATAATTTGGAGGATTGCTGTCTAACTAGTATACATCTGTATAAACCGAGCCCTTGGCAATTAATCACTTACTATGCTTTCTTATATTTTTGGATTATGAAAATAAGTATGAAATTCTATTTTACATGGAACTGGAAAGTTTGTTTTTATATATGTACATACATAAATATGGACATAATTCAAATGAACGTATTAACTGTTTAATCACAAATGAGGGGTTTACATATTTTTTATTCCAGTTAATCTACCATGATGTTTATATTTGCAATTGATAAAATTCCAAAAATTTAAAACTGATAGTCACCTTATGTGCTCCTCATATATCTTTTGAATCCTGCCAGTGGGAAGGCTGAGGGAAATTCCACTGTATGTGACGTCTGTGTCTGTCAGGCCTCTAGCACAGAAGCAGATACCAAGGGCATGAGCGGAAGCTTGTCATCCACAGGTGGAGGTCAGGAAGGACGGAGGGGAGGGAGACAGGTGCGAATCCAGCTGCTGTTTGGGGCCGAGTCCTGAGCCCTAGCTGAAGGCTGTCCACCTGATAAGCCCAGGACAATGTCCTTTCTTACTAACTTTAAGTTTACGATTAGAGACTTTAACGACATCTTCCCAGCAGCACCTATATTATTTGTGTTTATGCTACAAAACAGCCATGACTTTCTTTCATTCTCCACTCTCTTGGGGTGATCCACCTTGTAGCCACCCAGACCAGAGGCACACAAGAAAAGGGTTCCGGGGCTGTCACTCAGCCTAGCCAAGCTGACACGTGTCAGAGCCATCAAATGTTTAAGTGCTTTGCTAGGACTTGGAGTGTCAGAAAGAGGTTACCTCGTGCATTGAGAATCATCTCATAGTCATTTCACATTTCTTTCTTTTCTATAAGCAAAGATACGTGGCTGTTTTAGTTGTTAGGTCTAAGCCATTGTAATGGGATTATCCATGAAATTCCTTTACTCTTCTCATTATTTGGCAAAAAGATATTTTCATCTGCAGTGCACTTGGGCATGTTGTCTTTCAGTCAGTATTACCCCCCCTTGATGCCACTATAAACCCCCCAAATCATTGTATGTTTTAATCTTTCCATTGATAAGCATGAAATTAACTATCTGTATTTACAGTTTTGTCCCAAAAGACAAAATTCTGGAAATTCTGAAAGTGGATCAGTTCCTTACCTTTATGACAGAAGACAAATTGATGAGCATTTTTTCAAGTTTAAAGGAGACTATGTATCATCTAATCAAAAGCTCATTTATGTTAGACAATGGAGAGTTTTCTTTTGGTAGTCATCGAGGACTGAAGTACATGCGAGGTTTATTTACTGAGCTTCTACGGGAAACCTCGATGAAAAATAAGACTGGAAATAATTGGGAGGTCCTTGTGCTGATGAGTCAGTTGCTTTTCCATATGAACAGTTCTGAGGACCTCTTCAGACTCAGTCACAACCTTCAGTCAGCGCTTCACCTTGTGAGAGAAACTTCATTAGCGATAGCAAATCTGAGGGATACTCTTTTAAACTCTTTTAACAAGGACTTCCATGGCTTGTATCCTACGATCCAACAAGTCATACTTGCTAATCTAACAGATTTGCTTTCCTTTGCAAATACATCATTCCCCCTAAGAAACAGAGCCACTTTAGAAATTACGAAGAGATTACTTGGTATTGTCTCAAGAGCTGGTGGAGAAAGTCAGGTCCTGGAACCCCTCGTGGAAATGTCTGATACTCTGACCATGCTGCTGAGAGACAGTGCTAAGATGAAAGACCTTGCCACATCCCTGAACTCCACCGTGAAACTACTTGAACTAGCCAAGAAAGTTTCGGGGAAGATGGTCACTCTTTTTGAAACCCATTTCATCTCAGGTACCAATGACACCATGAAATTCTTTGACCTTCTTTATTCCATTTTACAACACAGTGTTCGAAATGTGAATGAAATAACTACTTTGAAAAAAGTGGATCGTTCAGTATATGAAAATGTAAATGACTTGTGGACGCCATTTCTTGACTTGGCCTTTGGGATGATTGGGGTCAAACCTAATATTTCACAAGACTCTGATATTTTCAATACATCATCTAACATATTCTCATATGTGAATGAGTCCAAGGATTTTTCTGATATTTTGAAAGAAATTGCTGAATTTTTAACTTCTGGGAAAATTAATTTGGAAGATGTGGAGCATTTTCTGGTAGCAGTTCATAATGGGACTCAAATATTTTCTATGGATTCTGTTAACATATGGGAAGAAATCCTGGATTGCTTAGTTCCTATAAATGACATCACCAACCAGATAGACTTCTTACATCCCAATCCCATTTCCACTCATGTTTCCTGTCAAGATGCTCAGGAAGGAATGCTGTTGTTGGGTGAAACGCCATCACAAAACAGCACAGCAATAGAGACTTACTGGAGAATGGTGATTGATCTCACCTTGGAAGCTCTTTGGAATAACTTAGAGGAGGAGAAGTGGGATGTTTTCAATCTGCTGCTGACACTTGCTCAGCATCCAAACACCCTTTTGAAAGCTGTAGAAACAGCTGTCGAGGTCTCCAGAGCCGTGAAAGGTGGCTGCGGCCATGACTTGGGGAGCGCTTTGGTCTTCACCCCGTCTCTGAGTCAGAATGCGAGTCCTGACCAACCTGAAGAAGCCATCCGAAGTGTGTTACCTCAAACAGCTCTCCTGAGGGCGGAGCTCCTGAACAACTCTCAGTGGGCGAATTCCACGAGAACTTCGCTTCAGCCCGTTTTTGAGGTTTTCAGTAATGCACCCACTGGAAAGAAGATCACATCAGGAAAGGAAGAGAAGACCGAGAAAGTCATGACTGACTCTCCTTATATCTTCAAGCCATTACATCGTTTCGAGAACTACCGGAAGGGACTCATTGCATTGACTGAATATTGGCAGAAGGGCCCCCTGACATGTCAAAGGTAATAAAACACCAAATTCCCTTCGTTTCCCCCTGCAGTAACTAGAAAGTAGAACCACATGGGAGCTCTGTGACCCAGGTAAGTGGTCCTTCTTGATGTCACTTCATTACCCTCCGAAGGTAGCTTCTACCTAGAGCGACTCAAGTCCAGTCTCTCTTCACCATTTGACTCATTATTTGGCATTTAAATCCAATTCGAATTTATTCAGAAATTTTCACAAGTAAATTATTTTCAGAAGTAAAAACCTCTTATTCTGTTCAGTTGTCCCAAAACTGGGTCCATAAAGAGATGTCTGGTCACCTCCTGTGACAGCCAGTGGTCCTACTATTTGATAGGCTAGTAAGACTGTGAGGCCATGTGCTTCATGTAGACATACGCGCCCAGACCACTGCGAAGGGCCAGGCAGCTGTTGGCTTCTTCCCTCTCTGGATTCAATGCAGCTTATGGGGCTGATCTACCTGCAAGCGCTGCCCTGTCCCTGAGTGGTGGCTGAGGGAACGCTGTTCTGAAACCTGCATCCCATTAGTCACAAGCTCCGGAAGTCATCTGCTGTCGTAAGTTGCAGGACTCGTGCTTCGGGTGTGCAGAGTGTCAGGGGCTGCAGCTGTCTCAGCCCAGCCTTTCTGTGTGTGACAGAGCCATCCGGTGGTCCCTGCCTGCACCTGCCTTTGTCTCGGTCACACAGGGAGAGTGGCAGTGCCACCTGGACCTCACTCACCTGCCCGGCGCGTGGCCAATTTTCTGAGTTCTGCTGGTACCGGGCTGCACCTTGAATCCAGTCACTTCACTACTCGGCTAGTGAAACGGGTTTCATTGGCACAAAGAACTGTCCCCGCCCTGAAGTTTGGATGCTGGCTTTCAGAGCTTCTCGCTGCGACCCCTCATTGTCTCTGACCCCGACTACATAGTGTTTGACTTCCATTCGGCTCTGAATCTTCATTTGAGCTGGAGGTGGCCTGGGCAGATCCTGTTCTTGACTCATCCCAGTTTTCATATGATTTTTTTCAGTTCTCTGTGGAGGGGATTTACCCCAAACCTGGAAAGGAATTGGTGGGAAGTGGCGGGGGTGTGGCCACCACCCCACTCTCTAACTTCACACGGCTTAGTGCCGAGTCTCATCCTGTGTAGTGATTACTTGCTTCCATTCTTGCTTTTGGTATCTTTTTATCGTCCACTTCTTGAATGGGGAAGATACAAAATGTCCAAGACAAAAGTCCCACTGGTGGTGGGTTTGAGTCAGACTAGCCTGACTTTGATAGGAGTCGTATCTCTGCTGTCCATTGACTTTCTGAATCCAGACAAGTTATTGAAACTCTCTGATCCTCCCTTTGTTTACGTACAAACAGGGATAATAATGGTACCTTTTGGTGCTATGGTAAGGATACTGCAATAAACCTTAGCTATGCATTTAATGTGCATAATTAATATGGGTTTAACCCATGAGAAATATTAATAATTAAACAACCACAGACACCTAGGCCAAAAATATTAGCTTAAAATGAGAATAATAAGAACAATTCCCAAATGTGGAAAGTTCTGTGAGCATCCTGTTGGCTCACTGTGAGTTTCCTGGAATCGAGAGCCCCTAGTGGCAGGAGCCAGATATGTGGGGGTGATTGGGGCACTGTCCATTTCCCTGCGTCCTGCCTCAGCACCTCCTGCTGGACAGGAGAACCAAGAAGCTTGGTTGCCCAGATGTGAATCCATTGTTGTTTGTCCTGAAGAATAGTCTGGGTCCTTTGTCACCTCCCGCCGGCTGGGTCTCACCTACCAGACCCCTTCTTTCACACACAGGGCACCATGCATCATTTAAGCACCATCTGTGTCACCGCCAGTAAGGATCAAATTCCATTTCCAAGTGAATGCTGCTTTGAAGCTATTCCCCAATCCGTAAATCTACCGCAGAAACAGGGCAAGTGAACTAAAGAGGAAATGGGAGGTGTGGACGAGAAGGCAGGCACCCCGCTCCGGAGCCTGCATCACACTGTGTGGGCCACTGACAAATAGGCTGTGAGGTCTGAGGCGGGGGTCGGGGGACAGGTACTAGCCCACGTGCAGGGCCCTCTGAGCTTGGGGGAGCGGGGTACAACTTTGGTCTCCAGCCTGTGATAAGCGAGGTCGCCAGGCGGGTCGTGAGCATGCTGTGCGTGTGGACCTGCGTCCAGACCACAGTCCTCATATAGGGGGGACCCGAGGCTGGGGCAGTTCATGTCACATGTACTGAGTGACAACTGAAAGTTGCCACTGGTGGCTGTGAGAGACTGAGAAATAGCGACTCTTGCTTCTGGGTGCACCATCATTTTGGTACGACTAAAATGTAATAATTAAAATCCCACAATTTACCGACATGTGTCTCACCAGATGGTGATTAATAAGTGGCTGTCACCATCAGCTTTTCTGGCTAGAAATGAAAATCACGCGTTAGTCTTTCTATGGCACTAAAACACAATTCGGTCATAACTGTTCCCTCCCTGCCAAATTACTTTCCAGTTCAAGTATGTTTCTATTATAGCTCCCCCTCCCCCTTCTTGTTCATTGTTGGGTTGAGAGCAGTGCTTGGGTCTGGCTTCCCTGAGGATTGTGTGTAATTCCACCTGACCTTTAAAGGTGTCACATGACTTCAGACTCCTTCTAATGGACAGTGAACGAGTGTCGCTGTACAGAATCCGGTTTTCATCACCTCATGGACTTCCGCGGCCCTGCCCGGAGATGCATTTCATTTTTAGACGTACTTTTGTCCTGATAATGTGCACTCAGCACCACCAGGTGGAAAGTGTTGCCGTGACAGGAGACGGAGGCCTCGCGCTTTCCGGACGTCTGACTGTGTTGTCAGTTTCTCTGTGGAGTAGCTATGAGCACTGAGGACACTTCTTACTCCTTGTCCCCAGAAGTGCACGTGGCTTGCAGACTTTGATTCTTTAATGGCATTTCTTTTTTTTCCCCTAAGTGTTGCTGAAATGTGTCAGGATTCCCAGCAGCCTGTGAAGCCCACGGCAGCTGTCGTGACTCTGCAGAGAGCGAAGATGCTGGTGCTGCATGCGGTACTCATCCTCACAGGTGGGCAGGTGCCCCTGAGTCTCCTTGTGGGTAAGGTGCAGCCTTGTGCCCTGGCTCCCGAGGCCCAGGGCCCTGGCCCACTGCTGCCACCTCAGTACACCACTGCCGTTCCCTCCAGCCTGGGTGAACCGCCCCTCCCTGCTCTGAGCTGGGCTTTTGGTCATGTAACCTGCGTCCCCGTACCCTTGACGTAAACTCCAGCTGTGCTCTGTGACCCAGGAGGACTGCCTCCATCCCTGGCTGGCAGTGACCTTGAGCAGACCTCTGTCAGAGCATGTCACTGCTCTGATTTCTATGGCTCCTTCCTCGCCCAGACTTGATGTTCCTTGAAGGCAGCAGGTGCGTCTCCACCCTGTACACGGGACGCCTCCCACCATGAGTGTGGAGGAACCTGCTGCAGCCTGGGTTCCCAGGCCTTGGGGCTCATGTTTTAGTTTTGGGGCACCCCTTTCCCTGCAGCAGTCTATGACCTCACTGAGGGAGCTCCTGCCGCTTAGTCCATTGTCCCCCCAATCATGTCTACAGTGAGTGACTAGATATTTATGTTGTAAATGAATGAACTTGTCTGCTAAGATATACTTGCTGAGTCCATTCCTGCATGTTTCAGTGAAGTCTCCTTGTGCCTTTGCTGAAGGAAAGTACCAGGGCTGCCTATGGGGCACTCGGTTATCCAGGATCTCCTCTGATGGGTCAGCTCGGAGTCTCAGAGGTCTTCTGGGTCCCGGGGCTGGACCAGGGCAGCTTAAGGGCTGCTGAACACGGGCACACATGTCACGCTTTCCTACGGCCGGTCTCCTGAACACAGCTGCACAGAGCCCTCTTGTGCTGGCAGGGTCTTGAGAACGCTGATGGCAGTGGGCGCTGGGAACATGGATGGGAGCCCAGGGAGGAGGGCTAGGGAGAGAACTGCTGAAGTCAAGGGTGGTCCTGATCAGACCGAGAGGAAATGAGGAGCCAGAGGGCAGCTGAGTGAGCCTACGCCCTGTCCTTGCGTGGAGTGCACCATGGTTGGCTCTGCACGCCCACCCCACCTGAGGGTCATGTGACACCACACTCCCACGCTCCCACCCCCGACCCCCCACCCCCCGACTTATTCTCCCATGATTAGTATCACCACATTATTCTGAGATTGGGTATGATTCCCTCTGGAAAGCTTTTCTTGGCCCCCAGTCAGGGGCTGGCGGGCCCTGCTTCATGGTCCCAGCTGTGCGCTGCGGTGAGGTGACCACGTGTCTCCTCGTGGCCGTGCCTGTTGATCGGCATGAATCCAGCATATGGGCATTGAGCACAGCCAATGACGACAGACGTTCATTGACTGAAGAGAAAGGGAACGTCAGGAGACCACACGTGCCCCTGTCCCTCCACTTGGTGGTCTGCGCATGCCGTCTGTGGGGTTTTACACTGACTCTTCTGATGGCAACGTTTGCCATAAACGACAGTGGGTGGGCGTCTGTGTGCTTGGGGCCTGTTCAGTGTTACTGAACCAGCGTGTGGGGCTGGGAGGACGCTGGGCAGAGCAGAGTCAGGCATGCGTGGGGCAGAGTGGGGGCAAGCCCACCATCGCAGACCCAGGGTGGTCAGCTGTCCACCAGCGTGGTTACCTGTGGGGCGTGGGCAGCAGGGGCTGGGAGCCAGGAGTGCAGACCAGCCCCTGCCTGGGGAGCTGGGGAGGAGCGGAGAAGCCGGGCAGGAACCGGCGTATGCAATACGTCTTCAAACGAGAATCAGTACGAGTTCAGGTCTTGAGTGCTAGGAAGACGCTAACAATGAAGTGATGAGAGCAAGCGGCGGCAGAGGGGGCCTTTGGGACATCTCTGCGCGGTGACATTTCTGGTGAAGCCTGAGGGTGGAAGGACGTCCGTGTGCCCTATCCTCTCGTGTACCCCACCCCTGACTGCGAGGTGGACAGTGCATGGCTCTAGGCTGGGGCTCTCGCTGTGGGCTCATCCACACAACCACCGATGGGGCTCAGGCCCGTGGGCCAGCCGGGGTCTGCAGTGCCACCTGACCTGTACCGTGACAGGCCACTTCTAATCACGTGGCACCGTGCCTGAGTAACGCCTCGTTGTTCCTGAGTGTTTTTACATGCAGACTCAAACTTGACTCTCATGATAAGGGGAATCAGGATGCAGGAAGTGCAGTTGCTCCAGTGGCACACAGCCAGGTCCAAGGTCGGCGTGGCCACAGGCCAGCTGAGTGACGCTGGCCCCCGCTGAGTGCCCTGAGCTTTGGATAAAGAGTGGGAACGACTCCTATTTCAAGGCACAGCTGAGAGGATGAGATGGAAGGTGGTGGTGGGCACAGGTGCCTCTGTGGGCCGTGGGCACAGTAGGTTCCCCCCAGCCCCCATCAGACAGCAAGTGGAGGGTGGGTCTCTGTACGCCTATGGAAAATCTCACTCTCAGCTTATAAAGACCTGTTCACAAGTGAAAATTGGTAATTTAGCGATTAACACAGGCTTAATTCTAATCTGTTCACTCACCTCTTTTTCTACAAAATTCCTTAAACCCAAGAATTGATTAATCATTCTGTTTAAGAAACATGAAAAAGGAGTGAGCAGTGGAGGGAGGCAGGAGACATCAACGATGTAAGTGAAGCCCCGTGTCATGCAGTTGTTTAAAAAGAAAACCTCTCTTTCCGACTGGAGATGTCAGGACGTGGGCAGGACTGCCTGGTAAAGCATTACGCACCTGAGTGCACAGTAGGACGGCGAGCCGTGTCCCCAGGTGGAGGCACGCTTGGTGGGATGGGACCCACACTTCCGCCTGCATCCCAAAGGCGCACGTGACACTTTGAGCCCAGCCACGTTCGGAGGCGTAATCAGTTTGACATTTCAGTCAGCTAATGTGAGGCTTCCCATGAATTAAACATTCATTGATACCTGAATTTATATTTATTTTGCCATTCCATACTGCAGCTGCTAAATTAGCTTACTTGAAATTACATTAGTAACGGAAAATTAATTTTGAAGTTTTACATCGCATTTCAAGAAAACTCAAGTATGTCACCCTCAGGCATGACTGAGGAACAGAAGCTGTCACCCCACTTTCCTTAGGAAACTTTCACTTCATTCTGTAGAAGAGGAGGGCAGTGACAGGCCCAGAAAAGGTAGGGTTTGGGGTGCAATGGGCCAGCATGGGCAATGGCTTCTCTTCCAGCACAGAGGGGACAGCAGTCAGCTTGGTTACTGTCACTATTGAAAAGGAAGTGGTTATTTGCACGTCACAGAGTTTAGTTCAATGTCACCATGAGGAAAGTGGTCATTGTCCCCTGCCAATCTAGTACTGGCAACACGTGAGAGACGCCTGCAGGACAGTGGCTCATGGAGCCAGAAATGACCTCAGCGCCTCCCACGTCCACCTCCTGCTTTCCCACATCAACAGCTGAGGCCCAGAGCATGTGGGTGAGTTGCCCAGGGCCTCGCAGTGCAGAAGTCAGGGCCCGACCCACCCAGGAGCCCTGGGGTCTGTGGGGCCAGCAGGAGCAGAGGGAGGGGGTGTGGGGTTGGGGCTGGAAAGCCCGAGCAGGGGTGCGACGTGTCCAAAAACCAAGAAGAGAGATGGTAGCAGGTCGGGAGAAGTAGGGCACGGATCCGGGTCTGGAGAAGCAGCGTGAGGGGCCACAGGGGCCCCAGGCACGTGGAGGCCGGAGGCCCGACTGTGGTTCTGTCCTGAGGGTGGTGGCGGTGAGGGCGGCTGCAGGGCAATGTCAGCTACAGGCCAGCGTGTCTTTCCATAGCCAATAGGTAAGTCATCCCTGAGCTGACCTTGCAGCCGCCGTCCAGTCCACATTCTCATTTTACACCGAGAGACGCAGGGTGGCGGTAGCCCGTGTCTGAGTCACGTGACATGCTTGTAGGTCAGTGCTGTGTTCTGTGCTCTGAGGTTTGGGTGACATGGGTCCTAAACATTAGGACGTCTTCCTCAGACACACGGCCGTTTGTCCTCAGGGACAGCGCTGGGACGTCTGATAATATTTACCTCTTTTGTTTTGCCTTTTAATAGATTAATTAAGAGACATACTTTACATTTTTGACAATAAGGAGCTTTGTTTTCAAAATCAGAGAAACAGAGAAGGTGAATGAGAAAATATAAACAAGTGAGGCATTCAGGTGCTGTGCTTTTGAACACATGACTCAGTGTGTCTGTGTACTGTACTCTGCATAAAGTTCTAATCAGGTTTTTAAAATACCTTTTGAGAAAGGATGTAATAATGTAAGAAGCAGGACTGAAATTTTTCTCTAATTGAAAACAAAACGTTTTGTTACTCATAAAGGTACATTCGTTTTTCTGTAATGAACAATGTGAAAATACTCAGCAAGCATCTAGGCAAAGTCACACGTAGGCCCTGGCTGTGACATGGGACCAGACGCCAGCAGAGCCCCTCCACGGTGTGGCTGCGGTGGGTGTGCAGCGGGGGTCTGCTCACGTGATGACAGGTCCCCCAGCTGGAGGACGCATGTGTCCTGAGGCCGAGTTCTGAAGGGTGGGCTCAAGAGAGGAGTGACTGCAATGCAGGCGGTGCCGGGGGCTCTGGGGAAACGGGGAGTGCAGGCCCTGAGCTGGGGAGGACGTGGCTGCCGCTGGGGGTGTGACCCCCTAAGTAGCTCCCTCCCTTTAGGAAGAGCCCCAGGCTCCAGAGGAAGGCTAAGTGGAAGAGAGCTGGGAGGGGACATGCAGGAGGCCGGGCGGGTATCCTGGGTGGGACCTGGCATGCTGGGCACAGGAGTCAAGCTGTTGGGAGGTGTGACAGCAGGTGAGAGAGGCGCTGGTGTGCGGGATGCTGGGGGAGCCGTGGGTGGGGCCTGTGAGGTGGGCAGGGTGGGCGCCCTCAAATCCGCCTGTGTATAACCATCTGTCCTTCAGGTGGGTACTTAAGAATGAAAGGACACGGCTCAGCACTGCCTGGGACTGCAGCTGAAAACCAGGGCTGGGGGAGTGGGTCCGCCCAGGGGTGCAGGGAGAGGGGCCGTTTGGGGAGCTGGAGGAGGGCTAGTAACCATGTATTCAGGTAGGCCCAGAAAAAACAAGTAGTCACATTTGGAGCTGAAAAGGCACAACTTTTTCCTCATATTCTGAATGTTCATTTTGATGATTTAAGAATTCTTTGTGAGTTTGGATCATTTGGAATCTTGAAGAGCTCACATTCTGAGAGCAGCTCATCCGGGAGGACGTGCTTTACCAGTTACTTCTCTGTGTGTTTCCTCGTCAGAAAACCCGTCCTTCACCAAGGACGTCCTCTGCGCTGCTCTGAGTTGCCAGCAAGGTGGCATAAGGCGACTCCTTTTGTCTGGTCTGCAAGGGGCCGCCGCGATGCAGGAACACTACCAGGTGTGTCATCGTCCAGGTTCCGAGAATGTCGTGTTGGTTACGGTGGCCCACGCAGGGCCAGTTCATTCGCCTCCGCTGGCCTACAAGTGGGCAGCTATGCTGGCCGGTGATGTGGGAGTTGGGGTGCACGTGAGTCCCTCCCTGCCCTCTCAGGGTGCCCCAAACGTGTTCAGGGTGACGAGCACGACTTGTGAGAGCCCACTGGCGAATTTCAGGACTTTGCAAGTTAAACAGAGACATTATTAAAAATCAAACTGTATAAACATAGGATTACGTAAGTGTGATGGGCACTCATGTCGCGTCACCGCCCAGCTGGTTCAGCGTTGCGGTTGCCCGTCCCGAGGTTATTCACATCTGTCGTATCTGCAGTGTCACATGTGTGCACCACGTGTCTCCCCCAGTTGTGTCTGGTGACGTCATTGGCAGCCTGACGAGGACATGGTGGCAGCATCTCCACCCTGGGCACTGACAAGTCTACAGATAAGACTTGTTTCCCCAGAGAGCAAGTGGTTAACCACGTATCAGCCCATCATGGGCTCTGACTAATGGCGCACACGGACAAGTCCGCAGAGCTGGTAGCTGGTGGGGACCAGTGTGGCAGTTCCCTTTTGATGCATCTGGACAGGTGCCCATCAGGGCCTCCAGCTAAAGCCGAGCAAGAGGTGTGACTCCGGCTGCGGATGCGGTGCCCTGGGATTAAGGCCGCTGGGCCCTCAGCTCACCTGGCCTGCTTGGGCTGGGGCTGTTTGTCCCGTGACACACGGAAGACCTTTCTTTTTTTCTAGGTTCGGTTCTGAATATTCTCTGTTGCTTTTGTGTTAGTAACTCCACCTAATCCTATGTGAGTGTTGGGTTTTCGCAGGCAGTAGAGGAAAGGTGATGCCCAGGGACAGTCAGGCTCCACTGCCACAGCGTGGGGAGGGCAGAGACGGCCTCCCCTCTGTGGAAACGTGAGCAGGGAGTAGGGCTGCGGGTGGGGGGAGGGCGGGGGGAGGAGTCATGGTGGGGCCGGTCTGTGCACAGGAAGCCCTGGGTCGGTCCGTAGGGAGAGTCATCAGGATTTATTTGGACCGTCAAGTTCTTATTTCCAGGTCAGGCAGGTCTCTGTCAGGTATTAAATGTGGAGAAATAAAAAAACCCTGATAGAGAATTGTGAGTGCTGACTGAAGTTTGCAATAATAAAACAGCAAGAACCTCTGGCTTTCAAACCAACGGCCTCAAAGACCGTATTTATAGTTCAAGTCATTGTGTGTGTGTCCACAGTTCTGGCTGGTACAGGTTAGGTGAGTTTTGGTAAGAAGCAGAAACTCCTGCGTTTGCTAACAGAAATAGGATGGCTTACCTCAGGAGGCTAAGAGTCTCTGTGCTGCAAGGTCTTTAAGAGGAGAGCTTTTAACACAAATCTTTCCAGGCTGTGGGAGGTGAAGCGCCGTCTGCCCATGAGGCAGGAAACAGGCACGAAGCCAGTTTAGGTTTTCAATATCTAACTAAATATTCAAACACAGTGTTCTCGTGTCAACGTGGGATTAATCGCCCTGGAAGTGAAAGTCTCAGCGAACTAAGTGCTATGAGGAGAGATCAGGTGTCATCTCCCGACCCTCGTCCACGCCGCTCTGAACAGCAGAGGATCTCTGTAGGGAGCTAGATGAGGATCAGAAATCACGGGATCAAATCACGGGATCAGAACCACGGGGTGCTCCGGCCTGCTCCCCACTTGTCCATGCTGGAACTCCCCTCCAGCCTGCTTGCTACTGGGGACTGAGTGCATTTTTCCCCTCCACAACCCCCATATGTCAAAAATCGTGCAGATAAATTTCAGGATGAAATCCAGAACAGGATGTTATAAATGCGCACGCCTGATGTGGTTGGCGTGTTGTCACAGCTGAGGAGCTAGAGGCCCCTTTCCCGGGGCAGCGGGCTTCCTCCTCCCTGTATTCTCAGGAGTGAGTCGAGCCCTCATTTGTGCTGGTTCTGAGGAAAATGGGCTGGAGACACGGGACACTCAGTGAGGGCGCCCGTGTGTCTGGAAATCAGCCTTGAGCTCATACAAACGAGTGCGTGTTTCTGACTATATCATCACGATGTTTTCTAGGAAATGGAGAAGTTATGGTCCTCGCCCCTTCCACTAGACTGTGAGGATCTTAGCAGGAATCTTGCCAGCACGTTGGAACGCTTCCGGAGCGACCTGGAAACCACCAGTGCCCAGGACTGTGTGTGCCAGCCCGTCCTGGACGGGAACCCCTGGCGCTTGCACACGTACGTCATGCTTGCCCCATGCCTTCTCCAGTTTTCCTTCATGAAGAGGATGTCTTGCATTTTAAAATTGTGAATTTCAGGCAGTAATGTGTGCCACGTACTATTATATACTTATTGAGTATTAATATGTGTATTTCCTAAACAACGTTGGAGTTTTCCATGACTTCACGTTTTAAACTGTAAGTTGTGGGAGCAGCGTTAGCTGTAGGGCCCGCTTTAGGGTGATGAGGGCGGAAGCTCCAAGTGGGATCTGAGCCGACACGGCAGCACTAGATGTGTGTGTGAAAACGAAACTTTCCAATTACTTCACCTGGGTGCATCTGGGTCTGTTCTCCGAGTGTTTAAGCCACTGGAAGCGAATCAGGCCTGTTGTGCTCGCCAGTGACTTACAGACAGAGCCGTGTCCATTACACTGTTGGTGCCTGCCTTCTCGGGCAGGCCACGATCTGTTCTGTTTTTTGCACATTTATGAGAAGCCACTTATGAAGCCTCCTCCCTCCCTGGCCTCATCCCACCTGGCAGGGGCCCCGAGAACCAAATACTGGAATCAGATGCTAACGCGCGTTCCCCAGAGGGTCAGGAGACACTGTGCAAGCGTCTGAGCGACGGATGGAAACGCCGTCTCATGATCCAGCTCGTCTCCAGGCAGTACTAGTCTCTCCAGCAGTGTCTCTTGTGTTTCATCTTGCCTCAATTAGCTTTAACTTTCTCCCATTTTAGGTTGGTCCAAAACCTCGAAAAGACTTTGTTTTCCGGAAATCCGATTATGACTTTTCTTAGCAATTTCACAGTAACTGTGGGTGAGTATGTGATGTAGGTTCTCACACAAATGTGTTATCAGAAGAAAACATGAAAGAACAGTTGAGCTGCTGTGATGAATAACAATTTAGAACTCGACTGGTCTGGCGAGCTTGGGGTTAATCCTGAGCACATCCTGAGCCCTGGTACCCAAACCACCAGGAGGGAGGAGGGAAGCTCTGCAGGCTGGGTTTCGGCCTGGACAAGCCACCGGCGTCCCCAAGCCTTGTCTTCAGTCTGTGCAGCTCACCAGGCTCCTTGTTACACCAACACGCCAGTCTGAAGAATCCTGGCGAATCCTTACATGGCCCTTCTCTTGTTAAAGGGAGAGAGGGTGGTACACTGTGACAAGTGACTGTATGGTGGCGCGTGGTCACTGGTCCCCAAGAAATCCTCCCTCTGGAGGAAACTCTGAAATCACAGGTCTCGGAGAGTGAGCAGCTGATGGAAACACCACTTAACTGGGGCTTTGCTTTCCTTTCCGTATGAATCCCATCAGTTTCTCACAGAGAGTAAGATGCGACTCCATCTAGTGTTTGTTACGGGCTGGACACCGTGAGGGAAATGGCCCTTGCCACGTGTTACTGTCAGATTTTGTTTTCACAGTCGTAACAGCCTGAACGTTTACTGTTATAAAGTTTCCTTTCTCTGGTTGTTTTTCAGACGTGAAAGTAAAAGATTTGATGAAGAATGTTACCGACGTAACAGAAGAGCTTCGGTCCTCCATTCCCATCTCAGATGACACTATCAATAGTATTTTAGAAGCTAATATCTCTCACTCTCAGGTACAGTGCCGCTCCTCCCTGCTCACCCGACAAGCCTTCCTGCCCTGGGGCTGCTGGCCATGTCCCCCTCCCTCCCTCCCCCGTCCTTTCCCAGGGCTGGGGGTGTGGGCCTCTGTGCAAATGACCCCACTGGAGCTAGAAAGGGAATGAGACAATGACCGAGGAACCAAGGATGTCATTGTCTGATGCCAAAATCTTGGGGCCTTTAATTTCATAATATTGCCTTCATTTGGGGTTAGAAAAAATAAAATTGGTGATGGTGTTTATTCCAGTGATTCCCGACTCTGATGCAGGACATCCTGAGGGGGCCTGGCTTGGCAAAGTAAGGGTTGTAAAATTCTCAAAAATATACAAAAACAGAGTATCTAAAACTATCTAAACATCACCTATGATTTCCTTTAGGTAGAGAGTAATTGTGTACACTCTGATGGAGTACTGTGGTAGGGTTTGTGACAGCAGTGAACAGTGACAGGCTGGGCCACCTCCGAGGTGACCGGATTAGGACACAGTTTGTCCACAAAGGATAGGACTGGTGAATTTCGCGTGGGTTACAGGAGCTAGCACCTGGATCCTTAGCAGGTACTTTTCTGAGGTACCTTTCAGCACCTCCAGTTGGCGTTTTACTTTCCTGTGCAGAGAAGCTTCCAGAAGCAGTAACCATGAAGATGGCTCTCAAGTGGACATTTTTATTGACAATCAGATGGGCCCCAATAGACACTTTATGTTAATTCTGGTTAATTGGGGCTGAATACAAGCTTTGACAAATAGATCAATTAATTGAGTTAATCTGTATTAAGTAAGAGGTAGATTAGAAGTTAGGGATCCAAAATTCAAATTGCAGTATCACCAAGTTGTTTACGGTAGTCACAAGTGTGTGTAGAGGGACAGCGGTCGCAGGTGGCTGATGGAGCACACACGTGTGTGGAGATGGCGGGAGTGCAGGTGGCCTGCTGTCTTACGTGTCAACATGAGCAGATTTGGTTTGAAACCCTTAGGAACTTGTGAGGGCGATGGAGCGGTGTCCGAGTTACTTGAAGTACCTGAGAGTCGGGTCCTGCAATCCCGTTTTAGGACCGTGGGTTTGATGTTGCTGTCTGATTAAGCACGTGGCTGGCCACCAGGTGTCACTGCCATTCCACCACAGGAGGCTGTGCTCTGCGAAGGCCTGTGCTACAAAGTGCTGCTGACGTGTAGATGGCAGTGCGACATCCTTGACATGGAAGCTATCATGCGGGGTCTCTGGTCCCGCACCCCACACAAGAATGCAGGATGTGGTGAGGCCAAAAGGAACACCCACGGAGCCATAGGTAGGGGAGTCACACCACTGTAGTCTCGCGGGCGGCTGGGCTGGAGACACAGGAAGCAGGAGCCACACGAAGCACAGTCCGCCGTCTGCTTCTCTGCCAACCAACCAACCCCACTTGCTAGCCACAATCCGCCCCTGCTAGCCCAGCCACGGCAGTTATATTAGTGGCCAGTGGCTCACGGGTAACAGCTGACGGCCGACTAGCCACAGCTGATGGCCATCCAGTCACAGCTGATGGCCATTTACTACCCGAGCCAGCACCTTTCCACGTGAGGCCGAGAGCCTGGGAACTGCTCTCCCTGCTCTGCCCCACACAGCCATCATGGTTGTCTTCGTAGCCCGGCAGTTAGGCCTCTGGAAGGTGTACTGACAAGGTTACGTTCTTGCGATTTGGGTAAATGATGAAGCCACTGGCTGTGATGGCGCAGCGTGTGCAGGGAGCCACACGTGTCTACAGACTCTGGCGAGGGAACGGACTCGCGCTCGGTTAAGCCGTGACACTCTCGGCTCTAGCACCACCTGGAATGTCAGGCGGACAGCAGGCAGCACCATGTTTTCTGGCCACTGCGATGCCTTTGTCCCTGGGCTTGTGCACTGTACTTTCAGTCAGTTGCAAATTCATGACATCAGATCCTCCGTCCAGCTGTTGGTGGCCCGCAGGGAACACTTTTGAGTGGCATTAAGGCCCTGGGAAAACTGCAAGCCCCTCATTCATTCGTTCACCTAGAATCTTCCTTCCTGTCAGGGGACTTCCAGGTGCTGGGACCCAGGCTCCCTGCTCTCAGGGGAGCGCGTTCTCTGGGCAGCACACTGAGTAAATACACTTGTGAGGGTCTGAGAAGCACAGTACGGTGGCGTGTCAGTGGTGGGGACATGTGATGGGGGACATCTTTTCTATGTGCATTATTAGGTCAATATTTTTGAGCCTCAGTTACAGGATTTGCATTGATCTCTGCAAAAGTACTTGCTCGTTCTGGTCGATTAGTGTAACCTACAAGGTATTTTCAGTCATGACTCTACTTTTCCAAGTGTCGTTTAACTGTCTCTCCCAAGCTTGTGAGTCACCAAGGAGATGAGCGCGGTGTGTGTGTTTTCCCGCAGTTGTTAATGCACAGGGATGACCATGGCCTGGGAGGTGCCACCCACACTCTTCACGCTTGTCCGGGCTCTTTAGTCAGCCACAGCATGTCTGTCTGGGGGCCTTGTAGCTTACTAGCCTAGTAACTCGGCCGTTCAAAGAAAGTCACCTTGTAATGACGGGCTGCTTTATGGTGACTCTGTCAACATGGTTTCTGGCAATTGCTGTTTTATTCAAGGGCTCATGGGTAACCCATGACCAGAAATCATCCAGGACTGATGTTGTTATCTGTCGGTGATTTCTAAAGCCTACTTTACGAAACAAAACTAAATTCCTCCATGACTTCTTAAATACTATAAATGGCAAAACTGTTATCCAGTCTGAAGCCTTGGAAGGAGAGAAGGTACTGGAAATGGAGACAGAGATTCCGGGCAGCAGCCGTGGCCATCCCTGCAGACCTGTGGCCAGCCGGGGTGCCTGAGTCCCTGGGGCTTCATGCAGGGCTGAGGGGGGGGGGGGAGTGGGCGTGGCCTGGCCCACAGGCATCTTGAATACGCTGTTTGACCCTCTCCAATGTGGAGACTGTTCTCTCTGGGAATAAGGAAGCAAAGAAGGGATTAAGTAACTTTACGTTCTCTCTTTCTCTCTCTCTTAAATGTAATAATTTTCAATCAATAAACCCACCTAGTTGTTACTCAACTTTCTTCAAATTTCCTGTAAGTCGACACTGTTTCTGCTGATGGTAATAAGGGTGGCGATACTGGTGGTGATGGTGGTGGCTGCTGGGCACTGAGCTGCACTGTCCCGTGCCAAGAGCCTCATACAGCAACCTCACTCAGCTCTCCCTGTGGGGCCTTTTGGGTCTTACAACCTCCGTTGTAGGGACAAAGAAACGGAGGCTTGCAGACATTGAGGAAGTTCTGGGAGGTCACACAGTAAGAGCTGGAGTTAGGGTCCAGCGGACGCTGGCCTTACTCTAGACCCTTCTTACCTTGTCCCACCATCCTTCTGCCCTGCGGCGTCTGTCCTTCCAGACAGCATTTTCAGACAGGGTCCTCAGAGCTTCCTACTGCCCCCATACTCGCTCTGCCCATGCCTCCTCCTCGTGACAGCAGATCTGAGCCCAGCAGCATTCTGGGAGCAGAGGGCCACACTGCTCCTCTCTACCAGACACAGAAGACCTGGTTTTTAAATGTCTGTCCTGCTCTTTCTTTGTCTCAGAAATTCTGATATGGTCTCGTCACTTTCCCTGCCGCTCCCAGTTCTTCCACAGCACTGTCAGGGCTCCATTCTGGCCGTAAAGAGGCCGAGGACAGCAATCCCTCACGGGCTCCCCTACCCCTCGGCCTAACATTACCAGTTGGGCAAAACCCATGTCATGTTCTTGGCTCTGCTCTGAACACAATTAGGTTTCGGCAGATGCCCAGTAAACAAGCTCCTGCTAAAAATGCAATACCTCTCCTAGGGCCCATCTCCGTTTTTAGGGGGAGTCTGTGAACCCAAGTAAGTAATTGTCTGAGAGTGTGTGCCTGCGTGTATGTGTGCGTCCTGGGCTCGCCTGGGGGGAGCTGTCCGCCCTGGATTTCTGGCTCCTGCCCATTTTCCCAGCCAAACATGGCCATGTAGGAAAAGCATCAACAGAGTGGCGTCGTGTTTGATAATTGACTCTGTCGGCCCGAGCAAAGCCTAAGCAAAAGATGCCTGCTTTACTTTAAAAAGGATTCGTACATGGTATTTCCACCCTGACAGAACTGAGTGTTACCTTTGTTTTCTTGGTCCCCACCTGCTTCCACCGGCTTTAGCTGCCTTTCAAACAGGAAAAATGGACACAGTAAAATGTAAAGAAGATGAAGAGTAAAGTCGGGAAGCCAGAGGGGTGGTACTGCTGTGCCTGCATGTGACTGTGTCGTGTGGCGGGGGTCCGTGTGGTGGGGCGTGCGGAGTCCCTGCTTGCTTAAGGGAGGTGTACACAGTTTTTAAGAGAAATATTTTTGCCGGGGACTACATTCTAAGAGATGTGTTGGGTATGATCCTGGTGGGGACCCCAGGACTGTGCAGATGACAGCTGAGAGCAAGGCTGCAGAGCAGATGTACACGGCCTCTTAGTGGCCTGCTCCGGTCAGTGTCCACACAGAGCCAGGAGACGTCCCCCTGAGTTGTGGGCTGGATGAGCTCCATGTGCGAGGAAAACTTCGTATCTAATGGACTGATCAGAGCAAAGGGTGGATGTCTGTACCCCGCTCCCCCATCGCTGCCTCCTCTTTGCAAACCCTTCCCCCAAAAGCAGCTACCCTCCCCTGCACGTTTGAAAGCAGCGGCACTAAGGTGTGTCTGTACCACAAAGTCCCATGCGAAGAAAGGGATTCTTGGTTGTTTGGCCTGAAAACAACACATTTCTGTCTACGATTCAACATGTATTTCAGCATATTAGAGTATCCTAGCCATTTGTGAGGCTTAATTTAAATGTCAACTTGGCTGGACCATATTACCCAGATATTTGGTCAAACACCAAATCTAAATGTTTTTTCCCCCCGAGATGAAATTAACATTTCAATCAGTGGAATCTGAGTAAAGCAGATTGCCCTCCATTACGAGGGTGGGCCTCACGCAATCAGTCGAAGGGCTTAACAGAAAAGATGGGTCTCGCAGGGGGGGTTCAGCCTCCAGATGCCTCGGGCCTGAGCTGCAGCATCAGCTCTGTCTGGGGTTTCCTGTGTGTCCACTCACGGTAGGTTTGGGGCTTGCAAGGCCCCACAATTATTTGAGCCAGTTCCTTAAAAGAAAAATCTCTGTGTCTGTATATGCACATCCTGTCGGTTCTGTTTTTCTGGAGAACCCCGACAGATACACCGTTCTATTTCTTAATGACTTTTTGGTATTTTATGACGTTATATGAAAGCATTTGATGAGCTCTGCCTGTTTGCAAGTCTCCTGATAAACGAACAATAGCTGTGTTCACAGGGGTCTGAGTTGGGCTGCACAGTGCACAGCAGTTCTGTCCATCTGAGGATAAGCGTGTACAGGCCACACGTCTCAGGTGTTTCTAAAATTTGATGTGGCTTTATAATTTGTCACCTTATGCAGGTCGTTAGCTGAAAGTCCTCCCCACATGGAGACACAGCTCGGATCCTTTCCCTGTTCTGTGTGACACTAATAAACTGGACAGGAACACAACTTGTCCTCAGTTGCTCCTTCTGAATTGGTTTGCTTCTTCTTTTCAAAAGTTAGAACAGCTTGGGAATCTGGTTTTCAATTTGGAAATGGAGGAGGAAAAACGAGTTCCGTGCTGGTAAGAGTGCGGAGTGAGAGCTGATGACCTGAGCACAGAGGCGGGGACTTCACGCAGAAGAGAGGCGAACGTTGCATCTGAGCGCAGCTGGTGGGTGGGGGTCGGCCAGGCGGCGCAGGAAGGTCGGTCATGCATGCAGCTCCCGAGTCATCAGAAAGTGCAGATTGCTTAAGGCAGATGATTATGTGCATGTTTTAGAAATGTTTTCATTCAGAATGTATGAAATTGAACTGCTGAATCCTCAGCATTTTGGGGAAATGGGCTTGCAGGGCGCCTCACTGGGTCTGAGGGGCTGCCCGTCTCAGGTGTAGTCTCGTCTGACTGTCATGCTCTGAAACAGGTTCTCTCGAGTGCCCTCACGGTGGCTTTGTCCGGGCGATGTGACCAGGACGTTCTTCGCCTCCTGCTGGTGTTCCCTGAGGATGAAGCGTCTTGGTTTGCAGTGAAGGAGCTGTGTGGCCTGCCCGGGACCAAAGTGTACGCCCTCATCATGTCCATGAGCCGGAACCTGGACCTGCGGAATTTCATTTACAAAGTAAGGTGGTGGCTGCTGCACGTGGCGTGTGCGATGTCTGCAGGGGGCCGCTTCCGTGGCTGGGTAGGTGAGGGCACTGCGGCGGGCAGACAGGTGCAGACCACAGTGCCTGGGCCAATCTTGTGTCTTCTGTGCACTGACTCTTGGGTGGAGCTCGGGACCAAGGGGCGTCCAGGAGGTTTTTGGGGGGTCAGTGCAGTCAGGCCCATCGTGGCGTTTGGCACGGCACTGGTGGCAGTCAACATGCTCAACACAGAAGGACTGACGGTGAAAAACGGCACCTAAGCCCCGTGCCTGGTCCCCTCTCTTTGAGGACCACCTTCCTGGGGGGCATCGGGGGAGCTGGGTTCTGCCGGCCACTCACAGCTGTCCCCCTTGGCCTCTGCCGCCTGTTACGTCCTGGGACACACGGACTCTGTCCCGGGAGGGTGACGTGTCCACCTCTGATGGGGCCTACTCAGGAGCAGGTGTGCAGATGGAGGACACTGGGGGCAGCCCCATGTCCTGTGTGCACCAGCTCATTCATTACCTGTCCTCCCCACACTGCACACAGTGGGGTGGAGGTGGGGAGGGCTGGGGAAACCTGAGGACAGTACGGAGGTTGGCTAGGGGGTGACAGTGGTCGGTCACTACAGGCAGCCCACAGGCAGGCACGAATTAACCCTTCACAGACAGTGGTGTGCTGCATACAGGTGTCCACCTGGTGCTCTGCTCTTGTTCTGCCTCTTCCAGAAGCTTCTCCATCTTCTGGCATCCACTGTTCAGATCTTGACTGAAGTTTCCAGAAACCACCCTCAGGGACTGGTCTTGCTCTAGGTTTTTCCCCAGAGAGATGTAACAGCATCTGGGCTCATCAGAGGTTAGCAAGATGGCTTCGGTGCTCCAGATCTGGGGAAGCAGGTTTGGAGTCAGAAAGATAGATTTGCCGTCCCTGCCCAGTGTCCTCCATGGTCCCCTACGAGTCTGGTGATTAAATGTTGAGTTACACACACACACACACACACACACACACACACACGTACTGAAAACAGATATGAATGTTCAGATTGAGTACGTTTTAAACCCGTGGGCAGGAGGACAAACGTTTCCCAAGTGTCCCCAGGATCTGCAAGGCCCCTGCTCTTGCGCTGGAACCCGTGCTCCCAGCTGACACGTGTACCACTCCAGCTCCGTGTCTGCCCGCGCGGCCAGCGCTCCAGCCTCACCACACGCCCTTTAGGAAGCAGGCCCTTTGGTAGGTCGTTCTGTGTGCACAGCAGACGCTCGCTTGGAGCTGTGTTCCTGAGGGGTCCAGTAGTTACTCTGACGAGGCCGTGGTGATGAGGAAACACTGGGTTGGAGACAGGCTCCCAGACACAGTGAAAATGACATGCCCATTAGTGACACCAGCTCCTGTTTGCCAGGTACCTTCCAGAGGCCTGGCTCGCAGATAGCTGACCAGCACATGGCATGCTCAGAGATGCCAGTGTGTTTGGACTCAGCTCACTCCCAGGGCCGTGTACTTCCTGTCGCACTGGCCGTTATTTGCAAAGCCTTCTGCACAACACATGCTGTGTTGGCATGGAGTGTTCCTCTGGTCTGTCAGCGCCCTGACAATTGCAGTCATTTTCCCTGTACATCGGGGTCGCCGGTGCCACGTCTCAAGTGCAGCCGCAATTAGAAAGGCGAGTGGCAGACGTGACAAGTGTTGCCACCCCATTCCGCCTTCTCGAGTCGTCTCTATTGTCTTAAGTGATGGCCCATGTGGTCATTAGCAGAGCACGTCTGGGAAAGGTGGATCCCGGGGCTGTGAGGGTCAGCTGCAGAGCCCGTAGCTAAGTGGCAGCACAGAGCTCTAATGAGCAAAAGTAGGAGGTGGTGACAGCTGGGCCTGAGCCTGAGTCTGAGGCCCTGAAAATGCTCAGTGTGTGGGACAGCCCAGGGGGCAGGTGGCTGTGGCTCCTCCCGCTTTGTGGAAGACGCCCATTCGCCCAGCACACATTGAGGGAAATTAGTATCTGCATCGCCTTCTTGTGCCTATAGCTACGTAATTGCCCGCAACGGGCAGGCACTCTGCTTGCATGGAGCTTACATTCCAGAACAGAGAAGGCGCAGATAGTAAGTAAAACGCAGAGTGTGTCAGTGGTGACGGCGCAAGTGGACATCAGAGCGCCCTGCAGCCAGATCCCCGGCCGTGGGTCTCTCTGGGCCTTGCGTCCTCACCTGCAAAGTGAGCTCTGCCACACCCACCCGGGGAGCCAGGGGGACAGTGGGTGAGTGCCCGCTGTGGCCCAGGGAAGCCGGTATCTGAGCAGTTATTGACACGTATTGTTTTCCTTTGGCCTTTTCTTAAACTTCCTCATTGGGCACCTCAGAGATAGGAAGAAGTACCGTATTTCCCCGAAAATAAGTCCTAGCTGGACAATCAGTTCTAATGCGTCTTTTGGAGCAAAAATTAATATAAGACCCGGCATTACTTTACTATAATACGAGACCTGGTCTTATGTAATGTAATACAATGTAAGATCAGGTGTTATGTTTTGCTCCAAAAGACACATTACAGCTGATTGTCTGGCTAGGTCTTATTTTCAGGAAAACATGGTATTAGGTTGGTGCAAAAGTAATTGGAGTTTATCACTTTTGCGCCAACTTAGTATTTTGAAAATGCATTCCACTTTAAGAACAGGTTGCACCTGTTCCTGGTTTGCGTTGTAATGATGCTGGTGTACTTTAGTGTTCTCCAAACCTGAGCCCTGTGGACCCTGGTAAAGAGGACCGCCCTGTCGCCCAACAGAGATGCCCGCAAGCTCGAGAGAGAGTACAGTCAGCCCTGTGCTCTTGGCTCGAGGGATATGTATGGGAGTAGAAAATACCGCGTTGCTTATTTCGTATTGTGCTTTTTCCTTTGAGACCCTGATACCGGCTGAAGCCAGCGGCATGCTCAGCTCCCTGCTGGACGTGGTTTCCAGGCTCAGCCGCCTGCTCCCCAAAGCCAGCCGCATCCTGGAATACCTCCCCGAATTTCTTCATGGGTTGAAAATCCCGGCCTTGCTGGAGGCGTCTGGTTTTCACCAGGTGTGTATTTACAATCAGATGTGTTGGGCCTCTATTTCTTGGGCCTGCACTTGTCTTGTAACATGGCCTGAGACCACCCAATTTGGGGGCAGATGTGCCTTTTTAGGGCTCTGGAGCAGGCCTGGCATGTCCCTAAAAACTCACAAGAGGCTTTGTTGACCTGCATCCACCCGCTTGGAGGCTGTCAGGTTCATTTGTCGTGTGGACTGTGAAGCCGGCAATCACTAAATCCATTGTTAGCACAAATGAGAATCCAAGGGCCTGTTGAACTTAATTCAGAGAGTAAATTGCTTTCAAAAGCCTAAGACGTTTATTTACATATAAATAATTGGCTGACAAATTACAGATCATTTCTGCAAATACAAGCACAACCTTGAATGTGGCTGGTGGTGTGGTACTCATTTCTGCTTGCACTCTGCCTGGGATGGACCTGGTGGGAGGGGGTGGTGTGTGGGGACATGTGGACACCGGGCTGCGGGAGGGGTCGGGGGGCAGAGTCCTCAGGGCTGCCCTAGAGGTAGGGCGTCCGTGTGCCCGTCAGCCCAGCGCTAATTTGGAGATCTGCCAAGTGTCTGGGCAACCTGGCAGTGAAGACAAACATTAGAGTATTAATTAGTGTGAGTTAGTGAAATTTTATGGGTTAATAATTTATCACTGGACAAACAACAAGGATTTGCTGGTGTGTGTGTGTGTGTGTGTGTGTGTGTTTGTGACATTTTCCTCTCCTAACAGCTATGTCCCAGACTTGCAGTGACTTGCATGGTATTCCAAGGACAGAAAGGCTGAGCTCCCAGCGTGGTTCTTGCTGGGCGTCCTGTGCATTCAGGGGGAGCAGAGCCGCTCTCAGAAGCCTGGAGGGCGTCCTCCCAAGTCACTGCCTCACTGACGTGTGTTTCTCACATGTTCTCAGGCTCCACACAGTGGCCAGGCCCGAAGTGCAGCCTTTGGTTCTCTCCAGTCTGTGATGAAGATGGTTTGCCAGGAGCAGGCGTCTTTCCTTAGCAATTCTCATACATTGATTAACTTGCCCAGAGTTCACGAACTCCTGGGAGATGACAAAGAAAAATTCAACATTCCCAAAGACTCAAGTAAGGAAACAGTAAATCATGTTTGCTTAGATTGCTTTGCAGTTTCATCCTTAGCTTTGTTTTTTAGGGAGCACTCTGTCTGCAGAGAAGGTGGGTCCGTATCAGCAAAGAATTTCCTGTTCCATCTTCTAATCTTCGTTTTTTGTTTTCACTAAATGTCAGCATGCAGTTATACATACATATTCTATGTTTTTTCTGAAATCAAAATTGTGACTGTCTATATCAAGTTTATAGTTTAATGTATAAGCTGTTAAAATACCAGTAAGAGCAAGCTCTATAGTGAATGCTTTAAAATTCATCATGTGGTCATGCTCTTAATTGATATTTTATGGGATTATTCCTATTGATTTTGTGGTACTTTCTGAATAAAAATAACTTGCTTTTCTTTTCAAATGGTGAATTTGGGAAGATGAAATTAGTAGTGGAAATAATCACAGCAGAACCTTCACACCGGGGGTGTCTGGCATCGGGGTGTCAAGGCTAAGATAATATTCCCATTTTAATGTTCTCCTCAGGGGTGAAAGAACTAGCTATATGGAAGTATTTGTCACTAGGTATAATGGGGCTGCCAAAAAAGGTATACACTTGACTTGTATTCATATTTTGTTATCAGTACATAGTGAGTATTACAGTTTAACACAGTTTCTTTCCTTTCTTAAAATGTGTAGACATGTTTTTGGCCCCCTCTGTATTCGATTACCAGTCACTCTGGTGAAGCCCACCTTCATGAGCTGCCTGTTGGTTAAGTTGAGTAAACCTTCTTTTGAACCAGCTCGCACCCCAACCATTATGAAAGCCACCATAGGGAATTGAGTGTCTGAGGGAAAACAAGGCAATTTAATATACCGAAGCAGTAAGTTCGGTAGCTCTGGGTAGTGTAGCAAAGAAAGTTCAGTAGCAGTTTATAAAGCTAATTTCATAAGAAAAACCCAATTCTGGTCTCAATAATGAACTGTTGAAGATTTTCTAGATTAAAAACCAGATGTATTCCTTGTTTTCATCACTGTTTTCATAGTCAGGTGTCTTTGTCTTCATTTAGTTCTCTTATTGATAAATTAGTTTGAAAATATCATGGTCATACTTTCTTTCAAATTATTGAAGTGAGCATGGTATCTTGAAGTTTCTCCAGAGACAAGAGCCACTAAATACAGCGTCAAGAAAAATCATGCCTGAATTTACTGCCCAAATGCAGAATTGTGTCATAAAAAGTACATACCAACCACTAGTTGGAAAGTGAGGCATTGTGGGTATGTAAATGAATTTCCCTACTAACCAAGCACCCTATATTTTGAGTGACTGTTTTTTTTTTTTTTTAAATTGTGACAGCTCCATTTTGCTTGAAGCTTTATCAGGAAATTCTACAGTCTCCAAATGGCGCTTTGGTGTGGTCCTTCCTGAAACCTATACTCCACGGAAAAATACTGTACACGCCAAACACCCCAGAGATTAACAAGGTCATTCAGAAGGTAAGCTTGACTGAATGAGCATCTCACCGACCACACAAGCTCTGTATCAGGAAGGAATCCTCCACGATATTTCATAGAAGTGTGACAGAGCCTGGGTTACTCGAGGTTTTCCTATGTGGACTCCAGTTCAGTTTGGCCTGGGTTTTCCCCTGCTCCGGTTGTTAAACTCGGATGTGCAGAGTCCTTCTCTCAGAGGACGGCGGAGGCAGGAGGCGCCCCGTGGAGTAGCCTCGGCAGTGAGGATAGTTAGACAGACGGGAGGACCGTTCCAGGTGGCCAGGAAGCCTGGCGCACAGGTGCTGGTCTGCTGGGTGGGCGCGTCCGGTGACTGCAGAGCAGTCGGCCTGCCGATTCGTGGTCGGCTTAGTGACGCTTCCTGACGTTTCTGTGAGGCTGTGGGCTTTGCCCGTGGATGGTGAGCTCAGGTGAAATTGCCAAAATGGTTTCTCCAGGAGGAAGTTAGACAGCGCCCATCTGAATGCTTATGGTCCTGTCCTTCCCCTGCTGAGCTTCTGGAAACGACTCACGGCACGATCTACTATCACTCCCCTCTGCACCTCCCTTTGAAATTATCTCTGTGTTTTCCTGGGTCTTGTTTCCTGTGTGATGGTGGCTGGTGCGCCAGCAGGTCAGCACCGTGGACAGGGGATGGTCTGCTCCCATGGCAAAGGCAGGAGGGGAGGCAGCAAGTGCTGGTCAGATAAGCTTCCAACTTTCCCTTCAACACAGGTAGCTTCTGGCGGGCACGCCCTTCGTGCCCGGAGGGCGCTTTGCTCCTGGTCGTCACTGGAGTGGTCCCGCGCCAGGGCTTTCTACAGCTCATGGGGAGTCCACCATTTCCTTCTAACGTGCACGTTCCCCTGAGATTTACAGATGTAAGATCACAGGATAGCTTCCTTTTGCTTTAAAACATTTCTCTGTATACGTTACAGGGACTTTTCAGATTTGGTAGCTTTGTTTCCTAATATAATTAAGATATTTTGTTTATTATTTAGGTATTAGTGTTTTCAGTTGTTTTGAAATTTTAAATTAATATCAAATATTAATATTGAGATGCAGCCTAATATTTTAATAAATCTTAGATAATTTAAAATTAGACTTTGCTGAGATTTGTGTATTTTATCGTTGGTTTAGGGAAATCGCTCATGTACTTGTTTTTCCTTTTCTCCAAGTCATTTATTTTTAATTCATATTTATTAATTTCTTTGTTCTTCTTCCCTCAGATTTGCTGTACTATAATTTTATAGATGCATTCAGTGAAAGCCATGTTGATTGATTGCACTTTGTAATTTAATAACAAACACACTTGAGTCTGAATTTTGGTTATATACAGCATACTTATAGCTAATATCTTTATTATTATTTTCTACATAATCATTTCCTAAATAGTGTCCTGTAATTGAGTTATTTATGTTTAAATTTTTTCATTTGTTAATTTTAGAAATGTTTACACAAACTTTTCCTAAGCATTTCTAATCTTATAATACACACCTAAATAATTTATACATTTTGGGAATTTATCGGCAATTTCTTTGCACCCTAGGACATTATTAGCTTTAGTAAGTTTCTCTTTGGCACTGGAAAAGTGGGGGTTTGAATATAGGATAGATCAGGACACTTTAACCTGTTTAAGTTGCAATGACTGGCTGTGTGAAATATACATATAATGTGCACGTGCGCGTGTCCTCATTTGTACACCTAAGGGTTTTGATAGATCTTCTAACTGGTTGCACTTACAGCCCGTGCCACCTTGCATCTCTGCAGGTTTGACCCACAGCGGGGCACTTGCTGAGGTTCCCCGCGTGCCCCGCCTGGCACCCAGATACTGGAGTGCTGGCTGGTCTTCAGACAAGCCGACCCCGTTTTTCTCCAAGCTGAGACTTTACACTTGGCTGAGCCCTGTTCTGGTGCAGGGGCCTTGCAGCTGTCAGGGTGGACATCCGGAGAGGGGCGGGTGGACATCGGGTGGGACGTTGTGCAGGGAGAAGGTGTTTTACTGGGGAGCCTGACAGCCCACGGAGTGGAGCGCTCTCCGAGGAGACTGTGTGCCCCCCCACCCCAGGCTTATAGGCACTGTGGCTTCACAGGCTCTTGGGGTTGGGCTACCCCTGCCCCTTCTGCCCCCAAAGTGTGTGGAGGCGGGTCCTCACCTGTGACTGCCTGCGCAGTGCACTTGCGGCTACTTCATGCTCTCATGTCTCCTTAGTGTCTTAAGTTTCCGCAGGGGAGTGTTTTCACTGTGCTGATGAGGAGAAGGTGACTCTAGGACCCTTCAGAGTGTGCCTGCTTATCTCCCCACTGAGACTGGTTCTGCCCCCTCCTTGCTTCTTACTGGCTGGGGGATGTGACTCAAGGCTCTTGTCCCCAGCGGCAGGCTCTGGCTCGGTGACTATTGACAACAGACCCACTCAGCAAACAGGGGCAGAACCAGGGTTTCAGACCCAAAAGGGGGGCGTCTTGTTTGCGACTGGACTTTTTTTTAATTAAAGTTTATTGGGGTGACAATTGTTAGCAAAGTTACATAGATTTCAGGTGTACAATTTGTAATACATTATCTGTATATCACACTGTGTGCTCACCACCCAGAATCAGTTCTCTTTCCATCACCATATATTTGATGCCCTTTACCCTCAGGATTTTTCAAGTCCCCTCTGCCTGGTCTTGCAAAGGCTCAGCGCAATATATTAATGTCTCCTGCTATTCAATTCTTATCAAATCCTTTCCTTATTTCTAGTTGCATTTACTTTATGTCTTTTAGTGATATGCCACTGGGGGCATAAATACTCACCATTGTGAGTTGTAAACTTTTTTTGTAACAAAACAATCTTTGTTTCATTGATCCTTTTTGCCATGACTTTATTTGCTATTAACATTTATAGCTTTTTGGTTTTGCTTGATTTTTAAAACCTTTTTTGGATCCAATATAAAAGTACAGTTGGCTTTGATAGTTTTGTCTCTGCAATAGAACATCATCTTATTTAGGAAAACAGTTTTATTTCATTCCTAGCTGCATTTTTAGCACCTACTTCTCAGCCTGGCTCACAGACCCTCTATAAATATTTATTGACTAACTTTACTAAACGGATCTGAAAATATTAGCCTTTTTGAATTAGGACTTTTTTCCTATTCAAAGTTATTGTCATAACTGGCCAGTTTACTGTCATTTTTGTCATCTTTATAGTTTTGAAATTGTTCTTGTGGTCTTTTTTCTTCTTTTACCAAAGGAATTTCTTTTATAGAATCTTATTTTTCTCCCTTGTTTTCTCCCTTCTGGTTTTTAACAGCACGTTTATTCTCTCCCCAGTTATCAGCGCTGAGAGTTAATTGTTTCTTACATGAGAACTTTTCCAAGCTTATACTTTCTCTCCTCTCTCCCTGACCCTTGGTATCTTTCACTGACAGAGCCTGGGACCTTTCAGATGATCATTATATTAACAACCATCATCTATAATTGTAAACAATTAATTATAATTTTATCATAACGTTTCTATTATAATTGTTATTATAATATAGACAGGGTGGGGGACAGGGCGGGGGACAGGGCGGGGGACAGGTGGCGGCCATGCAGGTGTTTGCTCTGCTTCCTGGTCACCTCAACACTTATGTCCTTGCTGCTGCCGCGGAGCTGAAGAGGGTTCTAGCTGAAACAAAGGCACAACCAAATGCGCTTTATCTTTCAGGCTAATTACACTTTCTATTTTGTGGACAAACTAAAGACCTTATCAGAAACGTTGCTGAAGGTATCCAGTGTTGTTCAGGACACTGGGAAGGACCAGGTGCTCGGCCGACTGCAGGTGAGTGGGGCTCCGTGGTCACACGGGCAGAGGTCGCGTGGTGGTGAGTGTGTGAGGTCTGAGCGGCCCTTTGGAGGGTCTGCAGTCCCCACAGTGTGGTCTTCCCAGTGGACTAGTAATGACGCAGTATTGGACACGAGGGAAAGCTTTGTAAATGACCAAGTATTTTGCACACACAAGGTGTCAGCACTGTGGGAGTGATTAACAATTTATTAATATTTACGCATGCTTTACATCCCATTACCTGCGTGCTTTTTTAGGTGATTGATGTACTTTTAAACAGGGGGGTCTATGAAAGTGATCCATTGCCACTCCTAACGGAGAGTAGGGAGATCACATCATAACTTTGGGTGTTGGTGTAGCTCTCACTCGCCTAAAGTCCAGTGGGTGCGGAAGTACGCCTGCGCTTTCACCCTTCTTTGGCTTATTTCTCATGCACCAGATGAGCAGTTCCAGGTGGCGCAGAGAGCGGCCCCCAGAGCCAGCTCCTCTGGGTTTGATTCCAGCCCTGCCCCCACTGCGGTGTGATCCTGGACTGGTCCCTGACTTCTCTGTGTCTTGGGTCGCGTCCGTGAAGTGGGGAAAGCGTAGTTTGGAGAGATGTGTTAGATGAGTTAGGGTGTGGAAAGCACGTGGCCATGCTTCTGTGCCTGGCTCCTCCCAGAAGCGATGCCAGGATGGGACAGCACTGCAGCCCCCATCATGGGGCCCAGCTGGAGGGCTGGTGCATTGCCTCCCACTGCAGTGAAGCCTGACCCTGAGGGAAGGACACGGGGAGGGGGTTGGGTGGCAGCCTCGCCATCAAGGTGGTCGCTTGTCCACAGGGCTGTCCTGTGTCAGGGGGTCCCTGACAGGGTGGTCGCGGGCCGGGAGCCACGGCGGCAGGTGTGGGCCCAGAACAGACCGGGAGGGACTTCAGGGCACAGCAGGTAGTTGGTGTCTGTGCTGCCCGCTCTCCTGGGGGCCCCGCTGGGTGAAGGCCCGCTGCCTTTGTAATCTTCTTTAATTCGTTTGCTAATACGGGGATCAAGCGGGCTTTTCTGTAATGGGTTGTGAGTAGTGAAGGCTTTGGAAAGGACTCTGGTGCCACTGCATGTGACAACACTGAGTTACAAGCGACACACGGAGCCCTGTGAGGACGTGCGCGGTGCCTGGCTCTGTGCCCCGATCAGGCCGGGTATGGAGAAGGCTGCAGGTTGGCTGAGTCCTGCTCACCACGTGCTCATGTCAGAAATTCAAGTCGCACATCCAGTCACTCGATGAACGTGTTATCTCAGAGGACAGAGTGTCCAGCTCACGTTCAGGCAGAGTCCACCGGTCTTGGATTTGCAGGAGCTGCCACCACGTTGAGGCCGGGCTCTGCCCCTAGAGGGTCAGCCTAGTGCCCTCGGTGGTGCCACAACCCTGACTTCCTTTCCTCATCGGTTAAAGGTGACAGTAATGTCCTTGTTGCTAAGGTTGAGTGACTGGTATGTAACGAGGCACCTGCAATGGGTGGCGAACAGCAAATGTCCAGTGAAAGAAGATAAATGAAATGAAAAGAGAGGGCACACCAGGGTTTCACAGTGACATCCCGCCCCTGCACACAGAGTAAATCGCATCACCATGTCGTGAATGTGAGACATGAAAGAGCCAAAGTGGAGGAAGCACGTATTTGAGACTTCCTCCTCCGAGGCTCCCAAGTTCCAAGGCCGTGTGGTAAAGCAGAGTCAGGATGCTACCTAGATATTCTCTAGTGACCTGCCAAGGCCACTGGGAGGCCCCCCCACACGCGCCCCTTCGTCATCCTCGCGCTGGCCCCCAGGCCTCCATGGGTTTCACGCTCTGTCTCTTGTGGCTTCTTGGGTGTTGCACGTATATGGCAGCACTGCAGGTAAATGCACACCGACCGCAAAACAGCAATGCAGATTCCATCACGTGGAGGAAAGTCATCTTGGAGACCTCTCCATAGTAAGACCTCTGACAAGCAAGCAGAGGTGGAACCATCAATAAAGAAAGAAGGATGATGATGATGGCCGGCCGGGAGCTTCCAGAGGCGCTTAGAAGATTGGAGAAGGAAGAGAAGGTTTGGGGAGCACAGAAACCTTTCCTGATGTTCTTGCAGCAGCGTCTTCTTCACGGCCGGCCTGTGGGAGAGGCAGCCTGAAGGGCCCCACGTGCTTTCGGAAATTAGCCAAAAAGGCAACCTTCATTCATTCTGTTTTCAATATTAGTACACAGTGACAGTTAGAACCTAAATTGCCATCACTGTTCCTTTTAATATTCAAGATAAAGTCCTAATCACGTGGCACACTATTATTTACTTGATGTTTACAATCTCTTTTAGGTCGTTCACTTTATGTGCCTTTTTCTTGTATAACAATGAAACTTTGAGTAAATGTAACAAGTATTATTCGATAAGAAAAAAATGATGCCATTATTTTTTGTTAAACTACGTACATTATTTTCCTTTAGGAGGCGCTTAGAAACAAATTTATAAGAAACTTTGTAGAAAGCCAGTTGCACATCAGTGTGGACAAACTGACTGAAAAGCTCCAGACATACGGTAAGTGAGTGGGTGTGTAAGTGGGTGTGTAAGAGTAAGTGGGTGTGTGAGTGTGGGTGTAAGTGGGTGTGTAAGAGTAAGTGGGTGTGTGAATGGGTGTGTAAGTGGGTGTGTAAGAGTAAGTGGGTGTGTGAGTGTGGGTGTAAGTGGGTGTGTAAGAGTGAGTGGGTGTGTGAGTCTGGGTGTAAGTGGGTGTGCAAGAGTGAGTGGGTATGTAAGAGTAAGGCCTCTTTCTCAGAGGGCTGTCACCAGGCTTCCATTTCTTTCTGTCTCAGTGTTTCCCAGTTGATGGTTCTGTTCAAGCTGATAGACTTGGGGCTGGGGGCGGGCCTTATTGTAACCCATATACTTACTGGGAGCTTTTTGCGAGGAGGACGGGGCCAGAAGCTGCTGTCCGTGTACTGCTGGGGGCTAGAATGGGCAGGTCCCCACAGCCGAGGCAGTGACCACCGATGACTAACGGGTGCCCCGCACTGTAATTCTGTTTACACACTTCCATGATTTGCTGTGTGTTTTTGTGTGTTGTGGGTATGTAAAAACATGTCGGTATGTTTTCATGTATGTTCACTTCCCCTCCATTAATTCTTTTATTTCTTTATGAAGTCTTGAGCAAAAGTGTCTCCGTGGGTCTGTCAAGGAGGGAGGCTGGGGTGGGCGGGTGGAGTGTCTGCTGGTGTGGAGACCCCCATGCTACCGCGGACTTCTGTTTACTCTCCGGCTTCCCCTGCCCCCAACCCCCCCCCCCATTCCCGTGGGCTACAAGCCTCTTCTGCTTTAACAGCTTCCTTTTCACTTACGTGTAAATATCAGCTACAGACAACGTATGTAAAATACGGAAGTTGCACTCAGCAGGTTAGTAGCAAATTTTGCAAAGAACAGAATTTGATTCTGGAGTGCTTGCCTCATGGGGGTGCTGGGCTGCACGTCACATGTGTGGGGCAGTGTGCACCGTGGCAGCGGCCAGCCCTGTGCCCAGGGCAGTCGCCATGTCCCGCTCTGTCCCCTCTCCTCAGGACGGGTGCTGAGCAGCACGCTGAGCCACCTGGGCGCCGGGCGCCTCCACTTCCTGGGCCGCCTCTTGGCTAACCTGTCCTCCTGCGTGCTGCTGGACCGCTTCCAGGCCCTCGAGTCGGCCGCCATGCTGGACGCAGAAGCACGGGAGCTCATGCGGCAGAACAGCTTTCTGGCCAGTAAGTGTCCAGTGGCAGAGGGCTCTCGGGGGCACTGCACTGACGGTTGTCACCTGCCCACTTCTCCCTAAACCGGTCTTACGATGGCGCAGAAAGAAAAGTCTTTTCCGGATAAAATAAGATAGAGGAGACACAGCATGGAGGGGATGAGGGGGGGCCGTGTCCCGTGCCCACTCCTGTCGTCACCATCCTCGGTCCAGTGCTATTCACTGCGCCAGGTTTTGCTAGTTTACGATGGCGTTGCATAGTTACATCTCACAGGACCAATTATAGCTTTCCTGATTAAAGTTATCCTCTGATTTCGCCCATTGCTTCTATTTTTGTCATAGTGTCTTGATATCCTGGGAGTGGGTGGGAGAAAGGACAGCGGCTGATTCAACTCCATCTACTAACAAGATAAATATGATGTGTTGTCATACTTGTTTCGGATACATGTTGAATCGGTTTTTTTTGGCTTTGTATTAGTTTGTAGAGCTGCTGTGACACAGTGCCAGACCATGCATCTTAAACAACAGCCATTTGTCACCCAGTCTGGGGTCCAAAAGCCCGACTCAAGGTGTGGGCAGGGCTGGTTCCCCGGGGGCCTCTCTCCTTGGTTTGTAGACTCCACATCTCCCTGTCTGTCTTCTCAGCATCTTCCCTCTGTGCAGACTGTACCCAGATTCCCCTTCTTATAACGGCACCAGTCATGTGGGTTGGAGCCCCTGCTGATGACCCCTTTTCACTCAGTAACCTCTAAGGACCCTGTTACCAAAAAACCATATTCTCAAGTACTGGGTGCTTCATATAAGTTTTGGGGAACGTAATTCGACCCATAACAGGCTTTATATATAAAATTCAAAGTCCGCACGTGGTAGAATAGAGAATCCATATATGTACATTTTAAATGATAGATAATCCCGCAAATATTAATTCTTAGGAATGCACCTGTAAAAAGAAGGTGCAACCTTATGTAGTCTTTCAAGTCCGGCACAAATGCAAAACAAATAATTTCTTTGCATTAATGCCACCACTTGTGGTTTTATTAAGATGAAAAAGAGATGGGCCTGGGTGTAGGAGGCCTTGGTTCTATTTACCGCTGTCTGTGTGACACTGAGAACCAGCCCTGCCTCCCTGGACGCGGCCCCTTCGGCTCCAGAAGGCTGAGTGAGCCTCTGGTCCGCTGACTTTGCAGCCGGATGCTGTGTGGGCGGCGTGTGAACTGCGTCCGGGTTGTCATGGCCCCGCTTTCCCTCTTCTGCCGTCAGGTGTCATATTCAACAGTTCCTTAGCCGGCAAGAACTTCAGGTCAGAGCCTCTCCCGCTGCCACCTCACGTCACATACACCATCCGGACCAGCATCTTACATAGCATGCGGACGGACTTGGTGAAAAACCCCTTCTGGAAGTTCCATCCTCAGAGCCTGCCAGCCGATGGGTTCAAATATAACTACATCTTCATTCCGTTACAAGACATGATCGAAAGAGCCATCATCCTGGAGCAGACGGGGCAGGAAGCTGTGGAACCAGCCACACAGGCACAGGCGATCCCATACCCCTGTCACCGCAGTGACCTGTGAGTACCGGGCAGGTTCAGCCCTGCCCTGTGTCCCCTCATGGTGAGGGCCTTCTGTACTCATTCCAAAGAGCATCGTTCCCCTATTCGGTTTGCGAAGGTGCGTTTTCCATAGGCCTGAGCTGTCCAGATAGCAGGATAATTATTGACATCATGTGATCAAGTGGAGCTTTAAACTCGACACCAGGCAACAGTAAATACCCTTCAGATCAGGTCCGGGTGCAGCGTCCCCAGGGCTGTGCATGTCAGACCCCTGATTCCACCTGGGGCAGCAGAAAACAGTCTCCTCTTCAGCAGAAATGCTTTAAAAATAGGGGTGTGCTGCCGACGACAGGGTGGGAAGGCCTGGGCTGCTGGCTTTGCATGGGGAGGCCAGCGGAGACCATTTCTGAGTTGTGCGACATCTATAGGAGATGGGAGGTCAGTGAGGGGCTGGAGCAGCTGACGACAGGACTTGAAGGAGAGTCGCTGAGGAATTAGAGCAAGCGTTGGGGCAGAGGGCGGCCAGGCAGGGGCTCTGGAAGTGGACCGCGGGGTGTGGTCCACCGGGGACTTCGATCCTGGGCAGGGTTGGAAGGCAGAGTGTCCGAGAGCCGGGCTGCTGCAGGTTGTGGGTCAGCTCGGTGGGCGCTGTTCCCGCAGGCATCTCTGCCCAGCCCGCTCTGGGGCACAGGCGGTGGGGAGGGGAGGCCCACGAGGAAGCAGGGCCCCTGGGATCGTTAGTCATAGAGCAGACGCTGGTCGTGCATGGGACCCTGGACAGTGCTTTCTGGTCCATCATCCGCCTTGTGCTTCAGGGCTCATCGCTACACTTTTGATGGGAGAGATGGTGTTGCAGGAGGGAGCTGCCCACTGTGGTGGGATAAAAGGCTGAATCCACACTGCTGCGCTTATCTTGGGGTGCCACATGTGGCGGGGAGAGCAGAGTGTCAGAAAGACAGGACCGGGGTGCCGTTTTAACCCGGGCACTGCGTCCTCATGCACGTCGTTGGTAAGCTTCTTAATCTCTTTGGTAAGATGAAAGCTTTTCTTTCCTTTCAAAGTGATATTTTTGACATTGAACATTTCAGACAACGCTCTTCTGCTTTTTCTTGGAGGTGGTAGCACCGAGGGCAGAGGTCAGGGAAACAGCTGTTATTGCCAAGGTATCACCAAGGTGCCATGCACACACACCTCATACCAACGCAGATACCAGGACATGTGAGAACGAATGGCCTCGGAGAAGGCACATTGTTATGAGCTGTGTTTTTAGGTGAATCTTGGAAGTGTGCTGTGATCCTCAGCCATGGCACATGGGCCCGGCTGGTGAGGGTGGGAAGGCACAGCTGCCCTCCACTCCTGTTCGCAGGAGGAGCTGGGGTTCACAGGGCGTCCGCAGGAAGGTGTGTTAAAGCAGCGACCTCCTGCAGACAGCTCGGTGGCAAGTCCCAGACGGCCTGCATGGCCACTTTTCTACCCCTTCCGAATGTGTGCCGACAGGTGTTGTGAAGGGTTGGAAAGGAGACTAAAATAGACGAAGATGTGGGGTTTACTTACCCTTGTGAATTAGAAACGTTCATCTCTCGACTTGGAGTTAGCCGAATGCCCTGTGCCACTCTGGTGTCATGAAATGACAGTTGTTAGTCCAACCACTGGGACAGCATGGCCCAGTTCCTCAGAAACATTTGCTTTGCTCCTTTAAGAGGTTAAGAAGCATTTTCCTTCTTTGAATGATTTAAATCTCTGAGACCTCCCATTGTCATATATCCATCCTTCCTTTATTTCTAGTTAGGAAACGTATGTATTTCTTGAGGGCGTGGTGTACCTGCAAGTGACTGAGACAGTCTTAGCTCTTACAGGGACCCAGCACTAGGCTACTGGTGTTCATTCGAAAGCACACTTGTTCAAAAACCTTTAGCGGTTCCCTACTACTTACGGACTGAGTTACAGATTCATTCATTCATTCATCCATTCACTCATTCAAGTGTATTTATGTACGCTCTATACTCTCTAAGCTGGAGGTGACTCCGTGCAGGAACCAGGTAAAACCCGTTCTTGCAGCCTGCACGACACAGGGAGGCAGAGTCTACAGGGCATTGTGCTGGATGTTGGAGGGGTAAGTGCCATGGGCAGGATGAGCCCCAAATGCCAAGAGGACTTACTAATGTGGTTGGGTGGTCCTTGCCCGGAAGTGACATTTCATGAAATCTTGAAGAGTTACAGAAACATGGAAATGAGTTCCAGGCCAGAGAAACAGTTTCCACGGGGTGACATCACCAGGAGTGTAGCACACCCCAGGAGTGTAGGAGATGACACAGGGGGTGCCCCAGGGATTGTGTGGCCGCAGGGGATCTGAGGGACCTGAGCTGTCTGAAGGGTTCTGAGCAGGAGTGACACCATGTGACATGTGATGTCAAAGGCTTGCTCAGGTTGCTGTGTGGAGAAAGGCTGCAGGTGGTAACTGGACGCGTACGTACCACTGAGCAGGTTGAGGTGAGAACTAGGAGTGAGAAGATGGTGTCCTGACCCGGAACGGCAGCAGGAAGGTGGTGAAAGATGGTCAAATTCCAGGTGCGTTAGGAAGGGAGAGGCAACATTTGATGAGGGTGTGACGGAGAGACACCAAGGAGGGACAGGCTATTTGTCCTAGTAGCTGGAGTGTTGGAATCACCGTTAGGATAGAAAAGCTGTGGGTGGAGATCTTTCTTCTGGGGGATAAGAATGGAAGTTCAGTGCTGAACATGTCTCACTGCCTTTAACAGACTGCGATGAAGCCGAGTGGGCAGGTTTCTTTAGGACGTGGTGGGGGGGGGGATCCAGCCAACATACGACTTTGGGAGTCTCACCATTTAGATGGAATTTGGAACTCGGAGATGGGGGTGGCATTACCATGGGAGGTAGTGTGGATTGAGAAAGAAAGAGGGCCAAGAGCAGGCCTGGGGTCTCTGCCACGAGGAGTTCCAGGAGACGAGGAGACTGAGAAAGAGTGTCAGGGAGGGAGGTGGGAAACTGAGAGTGTGGCGTCTTGGTGGCCACGCAGAGCAGGTGGCTCCAGGAGAGGAGTGCTTGAGTGTGTCCTGTGTGGCTCACAGGCGAAGCACGTGTAGATGGACACTGGGTTCTTGGGGACCTCACTAAGCGCAGCCTCCACAGAGGGGGTGACAGCCAGGTCACAGGAGAGATTAGAGGAGCAGACTGGGGAGAGTTCAGACAATTTAGGAGTTTCTCTGTGAATGAGAAGAGAGAAATGGGCAGTGGCTGGTGGGGAATGTAGGCAGAAGAGGTCTCTGTTAACTTGTTTAAGTATAGGGTGCCATGGGGAAAAGTCCAGTAGGGGGAAGGAACTGGTGGTGCATGGCGGTGCCGGGGAAGCATTGTGGTCCTGTTCAACTCGATGTAAGTAAGCATTTCTCATCTTTGAACACAGATCTCCCTCCCTCTCTCTATCTGTCTCTCTCTCGCACTTACTATCTATTAGCAGCCCATGGAACTAATGTTCTGAGGGGCATACATTGAGAAATGTTACCGTAAGATCGCAGAGTTGCATGGGAGCGGGACTATAAAATTTAATGTTCCTTCAGCCCCATGATTCATTGCGGTTATCACAGGACAATTTTATGATTGGAACTGTGGTGTACTTCATGAATATAAGGAATTCCAAAGGTTAATATATTGCTTCAAAGAGTAAGGCCACTTCATGAAAAGGTTTTCAGAAAATGAAAAACAACAATGCTCTAGAATTGTTTTATACACAAAGAATGTTTTTTTTGAAAGGACACAATTAATTCCTCCACTGCTTTTAGGCGCCTTCAACTCCCAGGAGCTGGGCTGAGTCCAGGAGAAGAAGAAAGTGAATGTGTGTGTGGGGGGTTGGTACACCCGGTTGTTTGGTGTCTGGACTTTGATTTATCTTGGGAGAAGTCGAGTGAGGGGTTAACAGGGATTCCTGCTTGAAATGTCAAATTCCTGCTTTCAAAAAAATATCAGCTTGATCCACAGTACATCTGCGAGAGGTCCTCTCATTTTACACATTTTGATTGTTTCTTTTCCTTGGGGTTTACTTCCAGGAAACTTATTAAACACCCCATCTTGTATTTAGTCAGCACCTATTGTTTTCAGCAGAAATTCCCATTTCTGATCACCCTCAGAGCTTAGAGCTGTTGGAAGGACCTGGACCCTGTCCTGTCCCATCAGGAGGGACTGGAAGGTCCATAATTGGTTGGTGACACCAACTGATGTATCAAATTTTATAATCCTCCATTTTCTCATGCCCACGAAGCTCTTAGGGACTCACTTCCCTGCTGGGCAGAAGAGGGTGGTGTTTATTAAAATGTCAGGCAACGGCTTATCCGATGTCTCCACGTTCTTTTTTCATCAAAAGCAGCAAAATAGTGCTTCTCGTACAACTGTGTCACAGTTTGAAAACCATTTATCCTCTGAGAACTTTAGATAAATACAACTCAAGAAATTGAGACTCAGACAAGTCAAGTTATTCTCCCCAAGGTCTGCCACCCTCCTAATGCCCTCACTCCCTAGTGAGCTGTTAGTCACCACTTATGACTTTTAGGCACTATGTGTGGGAAATAGAGCATGTGTACACTCTTGGTCACTCAGCTGTCACCTTACCCCCTTGCATGTGGACGCCGACTTGTTTCCTTCTGTCCTAATCGGAGCTCAGGGTTCAGCAGAGGTCCTCACCCTGGGGCATGTGGGGCTGAATTGTGCAGGTGTGTTGATGGTCACAGTGGGGGTGGGGGACGTTCAGTGCCTGAGGACCAGGGGTGCTAAGTGTCTTGTAATCAGTGGGGCAGTTGTGTGCAATGAATTGTCCCAGCCAAATTCCCGAGCACCCTCATTTGGAAACACTGCATGTCTGCCTCTGATATATTATTCCAGTACCCTCCTTCGCTCATGTATTCACCCATCTATCCATCCAATAGCATTTTTTCATGCCCACCGTAACATGTGCAATTTCCTAGCTTCTGGGAGAGATGCAGAGGTAAGCAACGTGCAGTTCTTGCGGTCACGAGACTCACTGATTAGTACAGTAGATACTGTATGTTCCGAACTCTAGTTCGTGGGAAGGGAGGGACACTGAGCTGAGCTGCAGACGCTCTGGAAGACGCCAGAGGAGCTCAGCCCCGCTGCCTGCATGCACGGGCTGCCCGCAGAGACGCAGGGGGCTCAGGATGAAGGGGCGTACTGCACAGTGGTCTGAGTTACCAGCCGAAAGCCTGCGGCTGCGGCAGCCTGGGGCTGGCAGCACTAGGGCCTGCTGAGAGCATGGTCACTTTCAAACTTCTGGGATCACTTTAGAATCTCAGACTTGGAATCACGAGGCAGCAGGGGAAAAACGCTGCTTGCTGGTCACGTGACCTTGCGCCAGCGATTTGATACTGTAGGGCAGAAAACTTCTTTCTTCCCTTCTAGGGTGCTTTGTCTGTCTGAAAATTAAATTGACATAAGACAGATTAACAGGAGAAAAACAAATTTAATTACAAATGTATGGGAGCCCCATAAAATATGAGACTGAAAAAAGTGCTCCTACAGGAAGGTTTGATACCTTTTAGACAAAAAAATACTAAATTTGTGGATAATTGAGAAGACAAAGGGGTGGGACTAAGGGTAGTAAAATGGTGAAGAAGTGACGGGGTTTGTTTATACGGACTTCTCCACCCTGATTCTCTTTGTTTGGCTGCAAGGATGCATCTGCCCGCCTTCATATGGGGGGTTTAGTTCCTGCTGTCGGGGGCAAAGGGGGGTCAGAGTGTCCTTCTCGCCCCACTGTTTCTCAGGCAGCTTTAATTCGAAGTAATCAGTCTGCCACAGTGGCCCATTTGGGGCGTGTTCTCCCATCAATACTTTGAGTGCCAGGCTCCTCACCCAATGGGGGTGCTAATTACTGGCCTGCCCACCTCACCAGCTTGTGGTACTCAGTGGTGAGCATGCTTGTGAAAAGCCTACGACCCAGAAAGGGGACATGGTAAGGCCCTGTGAGCACGCCGGACCCTCGTGGGGCAGCACTTGCTGTTGTTACGTTTGTCCACGTACTGCTGTTGGGAGCTGAGGCACGACTGATGGTTTTGGTGCTGCTGCTCTGTTCAGAGAGGGGTGCATACATGTGGGCAACCTCCCTTCTCCCTGACGTCCCCAAGTGAGTCAGCAGGTTGGAACAAGAAAGCGAAGAATGGATCGCGCGGTTAGGGAAGGGCACACTTCTGTGGTCGGCTCTGCACAGGCGAGGCTGGGACTCAGGCTGAACAGGAGCCTAAATGCCCCTTCCTTTCCGCCTAATGGCCTTTCCCCCTTTCCCATCACTAATGGCCGCTGTGTTGGGGAAGGCAGTGGGTGCAGACAAGTGACTCAGCCTGCTGGCTCAGGTTCCTGAAGGAGAGAGGGCAGAGAGAGGAAGAAAGCAAGGCATCTGTGGTCCTTCTCTGTCGCAGCTGCCCCTGCAGGGCTCGGGGGTCTTCCTGGGACGGGGCCTGGCTGGTGGGGGTGGCGTGGAGGAGAAAGGCAGGCAGGAAGGGAGGTAGGGGTGGAAGGTGACCACCACCCTTTACTTGGATCAAAGTTGTCCACCTTTGAGTGACAGAAACAAAAGCTGATTTCTCTGTGTGCTGCTTTTTATGTGTGATTCTGATTCAATGTGCTCATCACCTTCTGCCTTTGAACTCAGTCATGGTGCTAATAGAGGCGATCCACAGAGAAAACACTATCAACAGGGGGCCACCAGAATGTTGATCAAGGGTTTGCCACCTTCAGAAAAAGAGATGGTGACAATTGAATGCTAGGAAGATCAGAGTATCTTTTTAAAAAGGCTTCAAGGATAAAGAGCCTTTGATTCCTAATTGGGAAGTTTATGGACAGTGCTTTTGTTTGGGCTCCAGAGCGGGGTAAGTACAGAGAAGAATCTGGAACCCGTTCCTTTGATTCCTGCTGTCCTGACAGTAAGAGGGGAGGGGCAGTCCTGATTCTGAGGTCACGTAGACGTCCCTGATCTAATATGTTTCTATTTTTATTGTTAGTTTTATAAACAAATGGTTATCAAGCGTTGAGAAAACAGTTATACTCAGTACCCTCTTCTAAGATGTCAGTTTTTTTTTGAGAGGGACTATTCCCCCATTCTTTGTCATTGTGATTGTGTATGATTTACATACTTAAAATGATCACATTTTGCCAAGAATGAAAGTTTTTGTGCTCTTTCTTCATTAGAAAGCCACCTACCCACCCGGGCTGTGCGTCAGGCCCTGTAGTTGACTGACAGAGGTAGCGGGAAATGCTGCCGTCCCTCCTTCAGGGAGCTGTAGGTCGGGGGCTCTTAGGATCGTAGGAAGGCCAGAGAACCACAAGTCACCTTCCTCTGCTGGGGATCCCGAGGGGTGAGAGTCAAGAACCCATCACCGCGGGCAGAAGGCGGTGGAGCCACACACCGCTTCACTGTAAGCACAGCCCTCTTCCCACTATCGACGTCCGAGGTCCGAGGACTTGGTGTCACACAAGGCAGTCAGTGTCTGCTTTGTCCCACCCTTTCCCACTTCCTCTCCAGGGCTCATTCCCTCTTTAACAAGCTTCCTCGTTCTGGATTTTAAAAGTGCATAATGCGCACATGCAGTTCCTTTTCTTGTGTTTTTATTTTTTCAGAGTTCCATATTTGGACTTTATTGGTTGATTCCCTCTCTCTCTTTTTGGTCTTTTCTAAACTGTTACCCTGGGACAACAGATGGCGTTTGTTGTACGTGCATGTGGGTGTGATTTATGTCACTATTTGTAGACTTCTGCCTACACTGAACATTATAAAACACAATGATTAGAACCCCCAGAAAAATCGCAAACCTGGAAATCGAAACACTGCCCTGCAGCCACTGCACAGCGTACGAGTTAACTGTGTTTGACTTCAAAATGTGGGTCCGCATGTGGACCGCTCATTATGGTCATCTGGAGGAGAAAGATGCATGAAAACAAAGAGTTAACTGCCTTCCCCCCATTCATGGTTTTAGTAACACATCTGGCTCTCCCTCTGGCAGCCCTTTGCCAAGCAGGGATGTGCGGTGGGCGCCCCGCCTGACAGGCTAGTGGCCCAGCACAGGGCAGACATCAGAGTCAGAAGACACCCACGCTGCGGTCAGGGGTTCTGGAGGAGGTGACAGCAGAGCCCGCTGCGTGCAGGGCCATCACCTTTGCTGGGCCCCCTTGTCACTTATGTACACGCTGCAATTCTGCTGTTGCTTCCCAAAGTCCCTTCCTGGGGTTCCCCACCTGTACTCCCCTGTCTACAACTCAGGGGTCTTTTTAAAAAAACTTGCACCTGATCTGTCACCTCTCTGTTTACCCTCGTTCCCTTCCAAAACGCTTTTGTGCTGTTCCCTTGTTCTTTGGAGAAATGCAGCCTTGCCCTAACATAGAAGATCCCTGCATGATCTGGCCCCAGCTGATGCCACCCCCCCCCACCCCCCCGTGAATCCCTGGCACCCTGGGCCACATGTAAACGCGCCCAGGCCCGTGCCTGCAGTCCTTGCCCCACTGCTGCTCTGCCCTAGTGTCTTCCTTCCGATTCCCGCGGGACCCATGTCTCTCTTCCTCCGCTCTCTGCTGGGCTAGTTCCTCCCCAGATACCTCGGCTCACTGCCCTGTTTGAAACACACCCCTCCTCACTATTGCCCAAATCATTCTTTTACACACTTGACGCTATGTTATATATCTTTATTGGTTTCTTTTAAGCCCCACCCCCCCGCCGGGTCCCTCATTAGAATGTAGGACCCTTTATGGTAGGACCTTTCTCTGCTTAGTTCGTTCATGTGTCACACACTTAACGAAAGGGCTGGTCTCAGTGATGAACCAGATAATGAGAGTGTGGACCCAGGGCTCAGAGGGCACGGCGTGAGAATCCGGGCTTCTAGGGCTGGGGTGGGTGTGCCCACGTGAAGGGCGGATCAAGGAGAAGTTGATAGAGAGCCAAGAGCTGTTCTGGAAGTAAAGAAGGAAAATGCTGGAGAAATTCCCATTGGATTTAAGGCGTGGCTGTCACTGGTGTCCTAGATAAGAGTCATTTCGAGTCTGCATTAGAAAAAGTCCAGATAGAGTGGATTGAGAAGTGAGTGTTGGGGAAATAGAAAGGGAGACTTTCAATTGCCAATTTTCACATATTCTGTAGGTGGTAATCTACAATTGATATCATGGTTGAAGACAGACAGTGGTCCCAACAAGTGGGGGAAATGGTAGTCATGAGTTTCCTTCCTCCCAGCTGTTCTGTGAGGAGGGTCTCAGAGAAGATGAGGGCAGTGGTACTTGAGGGACCTTGAATCAGTTATGTTTCCTTTGTGAGTCTGCACACCTGGTAAATCACGGCACCAAAGAGCTGTCCTGCCCAAGTCCCAGGCCTGTTGATGAACCCTGTTCCTGGCAGTGCTCGGTGGCTTGTAAAGACGACACTGGAAGCAGGGGGGTGTGACTGACCCACGAGCCTGATTCTGAGTGGAGCCGCTCTGATGTCCTCACGTGACTGAATTGTTTCTTCCAGGTTCTTGAACAACGTGGGTTTCTTTTTCCCCCTGATCATGATGCTGACGTGGATGGTGTCTGTGGCCAGTATGGTCCGGAAGCTGGTTTACGAGCGGGAGATGCAGATAGAAGAGGTACACTGCTTTCTGGCTCATCTGGGCGACGAGGAGGGGTGGGGATGTCGGAGATGAATCTTCACCTGGGCTCTGTGCCTGCTTCCCCTCTGCTGCGGTTCCCATGGACCACCTGGTGGGTCCCGGAAAAATCCTTATGAGTCCGAAGCCAGAATTAGCAGCAATTTCCCGTAGAGACGAAAGGGAGAGAAAGACACATGGGGTTGGAATCGGCAAACTGGTGTCGCTTACTCGGCAGTTTCTGTACCACTCAGACAGACGTGAGCGCCGGCTTCCCATCCCAGTTTGCGGTTAGAGTTCTTCATGTAGAGCCTTGCTAGTTTTGTCCTAATAGTGTTAGCAGTAGTGACTTGCAACTAGCAGAGCTGCTTTGAAAAGTGGAAGTTTCTGGAAGTGCGTGGGAAGGCCTGCCTCCCGCTCAGCCCGCAGACGAGCGAGGCCGTGGGGCGACGGGACACTGCTGACTCGCGGGATGTTCACTGACGTGAAGGGCGCCAGGCAGAGCTCCATGTGCCTCCCACGCGGGGTTGAGCAGGACTCGCACTAGCGTTTTGCAGATGCGAACCTGCTCGGCGTGGTTCCTTCCTGGGTGCCTGTGTCTTCCCGGGTCCCCTGGGCCCCCGGGTGAGGGCCTGGGTGACCTCAGTCCTGGGTGACTCTGCCCGGCACTGTTCTTATTCCACACGTCACCCGCCCCCGCGCACAGATGTCACCACGTCATAGGCGAGCAAATGGTATTTTTAGTGGATGACTTAATTGTCTTGTTACTGTGAGCTGAGTTATTTTGCAAAACGCATTCTGAAACCTACGTGACGATCCTCCCAACTGAGCAGCCTCAGGGGCAGAATGTCCCCCTTTACCGTTCTCTTTGTTTTCATTAATAAAACGAACACAAACAAAGGGAAACAAAAAATGAAACCGAAAACAACGAGACCCAAACCAAGGAGGAGGAGGGCGAGGCCTGGGACCTGCCCCGCCGCTCGGCCACGCCCCTCCCGTCGGGGGCGGGGCTTGGCACACCTGGCCCCGCCCACCTCAGCTCGCGGCTGAGCCCGTGATGGGCTGCCCTGTGGGGTCCGGGAGGCGGGGCTGATTCCACGCTGGGCCACCTGGCAGGAGCAGCCCTGGCCGCCGTCCCCGCGGGCGTCCTGTCACTGTGGCCGTTCCCTCCCCCGCGTGTGCCTTGTGGCCACAACTCCCACTTTACTCCTGGCAGTACCTGAGGATGGTGGGGGTACACCCGACCGCCCCCTTCCTGGCCTGGTTCCTGGAGAACGTCGCCGTGGTGACCATCAGCAGCGCGGCGCTGGCCGTGGTCCTGAAAGCGAGTGGCCTCTTCGCGTACAGCAATGCCCTCATCGTTTTCCTCTTCCTCCTGGATTTCGGGGTGTCTGTTGTCATGCTGAGTTTCCTCCTGAGTGCCTTTTTCAGCCACGCGAACACAGCCGCCCTCTGTACCAGCCTGGTGTATATGATCAGCTTTTTGCCCTACATCATCCTGTTGGTTCTGCACAACCAATTAAGTGTGGCCATTCAGTTATTTCTGGTAAGTGGGTTGTTCTGCAGAAATGCAAAGTGAAACAACACTGCCGTCTACCCAGCAAGACCAAACCACTGCCCTCAGGCTTCCGCGTGTCACTCTCCGATCTGCGTGGGCCTGGTGATATTTCCTTGCCTTTGTTGTGCCCACAGAGGCTAGCCTGGCAGGGGGGGCTCACTGAGGCTGCAGGCGTGCTGCTGGAGGGCACTGCTCCTGGGACGGGACCCCTCTGCCAAGACTTTGGGACATTGGTAGCGTCCTCACGGAAGCATGGGACTCTTTCACGCACGGAGAGAAAAGGATTTCCAAAGCTATTTCAGAAGTAAAAAATGATCATTTTCCTTGAAGCCTCATGAATTATATATCACATTACGTGGAAAGATCTTTCCGTTAGTACTGTCAGAGTCATTCGTCCGTTTAAAATGCACCTCCTGAAACAGTATTAGGAACTTTCAGGCCTGCAATAGAAAATACGCACGAGACAGAGACAGACGCGTGCTCGTTCTCTCCTCACTGGGGCCTGGCAGGCACAGTGCAGGGCGTGGAGTCGCAGCTCAGAGCCCATGGAAGGGATGAAGGGACCATTATGAAACAGTTCACAGAGCCGGGTCACAGCTGTAGCATTTGCGTTACGCCCACGGTTTTATTTCCCCTCGAGGACCAGGGGAATTCCTGACTGCAGTGTGTTGGGAGGTTTGGTTGGCGTCACCAGGGAGGATTTGGAAGGTACCAAGGACACTGAGTCCCAGGGCTGCTGAGGGACATTTGATGGCCTTCAAAGTCACTTAGAGCCGCAAACTGTCATGACAGCCTGGCGTGTCCTCACTGTTGGGAGGGGGCTCCTTCTCTGCTCATTTTGAGCCTTAGGGCAGAATATTTCTGTGAGAGCCGAACTGTGTTTCTCCGACACCCGTAAACCCTTCAGTCGTGCATGGTTTCTACTGGCTGTGTACACAGCACGGATCTGCATGTGCGGTGAGCACTGGTGCTGTTCCGTCGGTATTTATCCATTGATCAGTGCTCATCAGTCCTGATTAGCTTATGTCACACCTATAAACATTCACAACCCATAATGCCGTGTTAGTGCTAATTAGGCACTTCCAGAGTAACGAAAGCAACCTGGACCATTTAGGGCATCATTATGTTTGTCTTTACTCCAGCCCTTACAGTGAAGGGTTCTATGCATGCCCTTTGATTTCCGTTTTACACGTTTAAGTGCTTTCCACCACGGAAAAAAATCTAACTCTGGTACATAATATTTTTAAATAGAAGATACTTTCAGTAGGCTTTTTTCCTGACATAGGACCTCCACACTGGAAATAGAATAACACTTTCCTTCAGTACTCTCTCTTCCCGGTGTAGAATAGTGTATTGTGCTATCCGTCTGCCTGCAGTGTGCTCCAGGGTACTCACGTAGTAATAAAAAGGAGTAAATGGCTCTGTTCCATTTCCCACTGTTCTGTGTTATACATTTCTGTATACAGTGCATTGGATTTATGACACTTCAAGCATTGTAGTAAAGGGAGGTAATTCCTTTTAGCATTAAAAACTAGCTTGTTACCGCACGTTTCCGAATGGGCTGACATTTAGCTGAGTCTCTGAGATTCAGACAGTGAACTGAATGCCTGGAGTGGTGGTCTGCCATCGTGAGAGCAGGAATACGTCATGGTGGCTCTGTTTGAATTTTGTGCTGTGTGCTTTCTGGCCCCAACCCAGCACTAATGTGCCGTTTTGCTCTCTCCCTATCAATCCATGGACAGTGCCTCCTCTCCACAACCGCCTTTGGACAAGGAGTATTTTTCATTACATTCCTGGAAGGGCAAGAGGCAGGTAAGAACATGCATTTAAAAAGTGACTCCCAATGACTCCGGTTTTAGAAATTGATAGTTATCATGTTGCACGTGGTACAGCAGGAAGTCTTGATTGCAAAGCAGAACATTTGGGATGAGGTCCTGGTATTTAGTTTAGCGATGGAAACACCTCCCACGATCCAGTTGCTCTGGTCTTAGGAACAGCCATGGCGTCCGTGCTTCAGACACTGTCCAGGTCAGCCAGCCAGCTAATGCTCGGGGCTTCCTCTAACACCCCTGACTCACACCCAGTCACCTCAGTGACCTTCTGAATACTTCCAGGAGTGCGGTGTGCACACGTGTCCCATGTCTTAGACTGCTAGTGGACTGGACTCTGTCTTCCTGAATCTTCTGCCCACTTTTTCTAGTTTCTCTTTCTAATTCTTTCTTTCACATGTCAACCATTCACATATTTTCCAGCTCTCATCTTTGCCTCCAGATTTCCTGGATCCTTCCTTAAGGCCACGATCCAGAAATAGGTTTAATCAGTATAGAATAGAGTGCAGTTGTCTCCTCCATTTTCTATATGTTTTTATCCCTACTAATACAGCCTAAACTGATATTTTAAAAATTCATCGGCAGCATTTTCCACTTATATTGAGATTTGACGACTAACACCCTATGGCAGTACAGACATATTTCTTACATGTTTATGTGATTTTGTGGTGTGTTTTTGTAAACACAGGAAAATATATGCAATACATGAAACTCAACTCCAGATACTGTGATGTTAGCCCATTGATCTGGTGCTAGGCGTGGAGTTCTCAGACGTTTCAGTAAAACGTATGTGGTGACGGTGTGCTGAGACAGCTGAGTAATCCTGCCTGGTCCGTGCTGCGCGCTGTGGCTGCTCCTTAAACTAGATGGATTATGAGGATATAAAAGAAAGTGGGCGCTGTTCAGGCCTTTGAACATTTTGGACTGAATTCCAACAAGCACACGATGTTCAAACATTGAGTTTATTTGGTTTTAGGCTAGTATGTAGGAAAATTGAGAAAGAGGAATGTTTTCCCTAAATTTTATTTTAATCCAGAATAAATTGTAAATGTATAATAAGAAACTGATTTTTTCCCACTTCAGATCATATATATCCTGTTTCTGTATCTTGCAAGAGCTGAGAGAATGATATAATTTAGAGTTTGGGTTTTCACGGGGCCTTCTTTATCCTTTTCTGTAGCATGCTTATTTCCCCTAAATAATAAGGAAAACAACCCTTAACGATTTTAAATGGCAGATATTGAAGTGTTAATGATATCACTGAGCTAAACTTGAGGCTGAGTGAGCTAACGCCTTCTCGGGAGAATTATGATGGATAGTGCTAACCTTCCTTTTGTTTTAGCTGCTGTCATCTTTGGTTGAGCTTCCAGAATGAATGCCCTCATCCACCCAACTTTGCCCTGAAGGGGAACGGAGGCTCTAACTCTGACCTTTCCTTCCTTCCAGGAGTCCAGTGGGAGAATATGTACCAGTCTCCAGAGCAAGTGGGCATGGCATTTGGCTGGATTTGCTGGATGATTCTGTTTGATTCGGGACTGTATTTTTTATGTGGATGGTACCTAAGCAACTTGATTCCTGGTAAGAATTCTGTACTTTAAAAGATGACAAATGAACTTACACAATTTGTAAATTATTGTGTTGTAGTATTAAACTATTGTGCCAATATATGTGAATATTAGAATAGTTATTTTTTAAATAAGACATGAGAAGAGGGCTGTTATGATGCATTTCAGTGGGAGCTGTGAATGTTTGAGGATACATGGTGCTTCTGAGCCCTGAGTGGTGGCAAAGGACATGTGAGGGTGGCAGAAGAGTCCGGATCTGGATGGAACCCACCAGGCTCACTGAGCAGCACCCAGCGAGCGGACGTTGGTTAACTGAACAGAAAAGAGCCTGGAGCCCAGGGGCTGAGAGAGGGGACTGAGAGCAGCAGAATGTGGTTGTCCCTAGGGAACAAGGTTGGGCCAAAGGTTCAGAGAACACCCAGGGTGGCAGTGAAGGGACTGAGTTGCCAGAGCCTGGAGTGTGCCTGGTGGACACAGGTACACAAACAGGGCTGGGTTTGGTGCGGGGCTCGGGCTGCCTTTAGACCCGAGCTGCCAGTGGTATCCCGGGTATGGAATTTGTCCCACGTGTCAAGTTTCTTCCTTGGTGTGGAAGGCATTTGCTCACAGCAGACTGCACTGGAGGCAATGGGCGGCGGCACCAGCGGCGGTGGTTTACCTGCTGTGTTAGGGGAGCAGTTACCTAAATGCATCCTAACAACCTGGCATAGGTCAACAAGCAGAAACAGCACTTCAAACGTTGTGTTAGCTTATATTTTAGAAATGTCATTTTCATGGGATTATACTTTCTTGATGAAATTACTTGTGATTCTGGCTCTATACTTTCCTAAGCAACTGGGTATTTCAACTGGCATCTCATCTTTAAAGTTAGTAACAAGAAAATAAAAAAAGAGTTTCTAGTCATGTACAAATTGAAAATGGAGGAAAGAAACCAGTTCATTCTGTTTATAAAAATACTTTGCAAACTTTGGGAGCTCACTCATCATTTAAGGATGAGTGAAAATCAGAATAATGTGGGTGATTGAAAGCATGAAAATGTGGCCCCCAAGAGGGAGAGAGAGAGCATAACTTAGAAATGCAATTTATTTTGGAAAAATTTATATTGTATTGTCTTGGTACTTCAAGTAAAATTTTAGAAAAGGTGGATTCTAGGAAACGAGATTTAAAAATATACCTGGATATAAAATGGCGGAGGTCTTAGACTCTAGGAAAAGGGGAAGAAGTTGAGAAGCATAAAATCCAGCAAAAACTGGGTGCCCTCGCCCATGCAGAGGCCAGCATACCACTTGGCCAGGGATTCAGAGGGGTTTGAATTTCCCACCAACCTTCAGGACCTGAGGCTTGAGGATGCCAGGGCAACACTGTCATCTGTTACAGTCAGGCACAGGGACTTTCCATGTTCAGCCAGGCGTCCCCCACGTTCCACTGCAGGGTTCTAATTGACAAGGCGGAGTCTGGTGTGAGCAAATCCTTTAGCCCAGGTTAGAGGCAGAGAAGTCGGACCAAAGAGGGTTTTTTCTTTAGCCAGAGCGGAGCTGCTTTCAACAAGCCTTTAGGCATTTCCAGTGAGTGAGCCACCATCCTGCTCACTTCTCTGGGTATAGCAGCTTCAGGAAGGAGAACAAGGGAGGGAGCGAGAGAGAGAGAGAGAGAGAGAGAGAGAGAGAGAAAGAGGGGGGAGAGAGAGAGACAGAAAGGGACTAAGAGGGGCAGAAAGGGACACAGAGGGAGATAGGGAGAAAATGTGGATATTTATTATTTTAAATAGATTGATTTTCTCCAATTAATGTATACATTTATATAACTTTAAATTATGTAGCATTTAATGTGAAGCATTTTAAAATAATAAAACTTATAAGTTATTGAAATAAAAATACTAAGAAAAAGAATTTGTTTCTAATTGATGAAACATTTCTAAAAGATAGCTAAGAATATAAATTAATAATAATGGTCAAAAATTATTGAAAACAGTGACAGCCACAGGGGCTGATGATTGTATGAAAACTCACTGTCAGTTGATGAGGATGAAAACAGTAGACTGCTCGTGGACTAATAGAGCCTCAGGACACGCCAGTAAACAATAACTTACCCTGTGTTACAGTTTGCTTTTTTAATCAGTGAGAAAGTTAGGGAGGAAAAATGAGGCTCATTCACAAATTCATCAGAAATAATATCATTAAAAATAATGAGTAAACAGGAAAAGTATGATTTTAAAGATAGGAAAGGCCTTTCGAAACCTAACTCCAAAGAGATAAATAATGAAAATTGACAGTTTCTTTTAGAAGAATTTAAGTCAATATTTCAAAATATCCAAATGAAGAAAATATAGACAATTTACAAGCTTATAAAAACTATTTAATGAGTATATGAAAGAAAATGATAAAATTCTCAAATCGAGTCTTAAACAGACATATCTCAATATTTATGTATTTTAAAAAAAAATTTTTAACATACACAGTTTGGTTTGTATTCTGAATGGTTGGAGTTTACGAGGAATTATTAAACAAGAAAAAAAATTATTTCTTTTCTATTTCAGTTTTTCTTCTTTCAACATGCATTTCTCCTATAATTAATTAAACTACAAAGTTGACTATATGTCTTATATTTTTTGATTTTTAAAAATGCCCAATAATTTAATAAAAGGAAAAGAAAGCAAAAAAAATGTTTTGGGGAGAGGTGCATACAAACTACATATGAGGGAGAAAGATGTTTGTGAGCAAACTAGCATGATGTTGACTGAAATAATTTAATTCAGTAGTTTTGGTGATGAAAACCCTTTATTCCCATTCTTCCTTAAGAAAAGATGTGAGAGATTTGGGTTCTCTTCTCCCGGGAAGGGGTTGAAGGCACAGAAGAGTAATAAAACGTGTGTGAGCAGTGAGAGGGCAGGAGCCACATCTTTGTTATGGGGTGACGTGCCGTGTAGGACAGATGGACATTAGCTGAGGGCTGGGTTGAGATTACTGGGGTACGGGCCCTCCAGGCCCGTGTTGGGTCTGAGCTGGCCGATTTCTGAACCATCCACTCAGCTCTCCCGCCAGGCAGCGAATGCCAGAGTTGGCGTCTGCGTGCTGTGTGTTCTCTCCTCTCCTGGTGTTCGGTCTGAGACCATCCCACACCTCTCAAGCTGCCCATTTCCCGGCCCTACTCCCTGTGCCAGATGGCTGGTGTGCAGCAAGGTTTTCATTAATTTTCTGATTCTTTTTGCTTCTGGCAGCTTTGGACACCAGGGATTAACCACCTGGCCAAATGTTGCACGGAATTGTCCAAAAGCACTGTTCTGGGGAAGGGGAGAGTTGACGAATGGGTCAGGGGATGGAGAGGTGAGCATGGTCACAGGCTTTGTAGAAGATGCTCTAGAGACTGGAATCCAAGTGTCGTTGGATCAAGCTCATGTGAGAGGACAAAATAGGGAAATGGTTCTGCCAGAAGAGGCTTCTTAAAAGAACAGGGAACACTCAAAAGATTGAACTCTAAAAGAATTGAAAGCAAGGTCTCAAAGAGGTATTTGTCCACTCATGTTCACAACAGAGGTATTCACAACGGCCAAAAAGTAGAAGCAACCCAAGCATGTTTGATGAATGAATGAATAAACAAAGTATTGTATGCGTACAATGGAGCATTCCTTTAAGGGAAGGAGATGCTGACGTAGCTATGAATGGACCTTGAAGACATTATCCTAAGTGAAAAAAAAAACTAGTCACAAAAGGACAGGTACCATATGATTTCACTTACATGAGACACCTAGCATGATGGGAAATTTTATGTGTCAACTTGACTGGCTAGGGGATGACCAGCTGGTAAAAAATTATTTCTGGGTGTGTGTACGAGGGTATTTGTAGAAGAGATTAGGCTGAGTAAAGAAAATGGCCATCCCCAATGGACCTGGGCATCATCCAATCTGTTGAGGGCCCGAGTAGGAGAAAAAGGTGAAGGAGGGGCGAATTTGCTGTGTGCTTGAGCTGAGACATCGTCTTCTCCTGCGCTCAGACTCTGGAGCTCCTGGCTCTTGGGGCTTCAGAGTGGACCAGGAGCTTGCACCAGTAGCCCCTTGTTCTCAGGCTGGGGGGTTTGGACCGAAAGTGCTCCACCTTGCAGCCAGCAGATTGTGGGACTTCTCAGCCTCCATCATTGTGTGAACCAGTCCCTCATAAGAAGTCTATATGGCTATATCTGTTCGATTGGTTCTATTTCTTTGGAGAACCATGAGTAATCTACAGAGAGTAATCACATTCATATAGAAAGAAAGTAGAATGAGGGCTGTTGGGGGCTCGGGAGGGGATGATGGGGAAAGTGATCTGGAGATTGATGGCACAACGGTGTGAATGTACTTACCATCACTTTAATGTGGTTAAGATGGTGAATTTTGTATGTATATTTTGATCTTAAAAAAACGACTTTGCCATTGAGGGAAGTATCTGGTGTGCACAAGTGACACTTTCTAGATCCTATTTGAAGAACTATGAAATCTGAAGTAAAGGGAATTGCGGTGAGCTCAGGGAAGCTGAGTGGTGGTAGGAATGCCTTGCCTGGGGGTGAATGTTGGGCCATTCCTTGCCGTGTGGGGCAGTGGGACATCTGCCCAGCCAGTGGGTTTCAGAGGAGCATTTTATTGTAGTTTTCTAATAGTTAAATAAAGTCAGCTTGGGACTCAGAGGAGAAGAACAAGCCATCTTCCTTAGGGGACCAGGACACGTAAACGCCACACGTGGGCATCTTGTGGAGAGCCCCTGGCCAGGTGTGCTGTGCTGTGAACTGGCTCCTGCCAGGTTGGGAGAACCACCGTCTCGTGTCCCTTCTTCATTCTTTCCTGGTCTCCTGTTCCTTCCAGATCCTGGTTCTCTGCCTTCCCTTTGGGGGAAGGTCAGTATCCAGCCCATTGTCTCTAAGGCCCGACACCTGCAATTCCACTGTGCCTCACGGTGGCTTCTACCACTACCATCCACTCGTGACTTTGAGCTTTCTGGTGTCTCAAAACCAGCTTTCTCCCCGCCAGGGACAAAGGTCCGCTGGTTGATTTTCTGAGTCTCTGTTAGTCCACTGGATGTACCTTGTCCAGGGAAATGTCACTAGGTCACACAAAGTGTCCTATAACCTGTAGTGACAGGACTTCCAGCCGGGTCGGATGCTACACCTCACAGAGGTGGAAGGACCTGGAAGCCGCTTTGAAGTTACAAACCCTCAGCTCTGCATTGTGCTTTAGGAAGTCTTCTGGTGGGTTTTGATATTTCTCTTTGCTATTATAAACCAGTTTTAGCTACTGGCTGGTTAGGAAGGAAGACCAAGTCTGTTGCAAAATAAAAGATCAAAGTGCCAACGTCATCCCGGCTTTCAGGGCTCAGTGTCAGTGCAGGTCTCCAGGCCCCACTTGAGGGCTCCCAAGCAAACATCTGTCCTCTCGGAGACTTTGTTTTAGAGACTCGTCTTTCTGTGCTTCCAGTTAAATCGGGTTCTGCTTGATCTGTTGAATTTCATTGAGTTCTTCTTTTATTGCTGTCAGTTTTGGGGGAGCAATGCTAATTAGTTTCGTGGCCTGAGAAAGCCAGCAGGCAGGGCCCCTTCAGGGGGATGCTTGGCATGAACTGAGGGCTTTGCTTATAATAACGTGCCCCGTTGCAGTTGGTAATGGGGGTGGAAGCATGTGCTCGTGGAGCGTGCACATGACACAGTGTGAAGGGATAAGCAGGAGCAGACGTCCGGAGTGCTGGGAGCCAGCAGCCACCACGCTAAGTTGCTTCTGGCAGCTCCTGCTCAGTTAGAGGAATAGATTAATTAGGGGGATTTTAGAAGTCCAGACAGATTAGAGCGGGGATGGTTTCATTAGCAAGTCCACCATTAATATTCAGTTTGTTTCGCGTTTCTTTTTCCTAATGCCGGAAGGTGTCTCATCGCTCTCTCCTCCTTCCCACCCTTGCAGCCGTGACCCGAGTTGAGGCCTCATGGCACCTTTTCAGGACCATTCAGGGTCCTTCACCTCCTGCCCAGCCCTAGCGTCCCCTTCGCCTCTGCTAATGCGAGCTCTAGAACACCAGAAGGCCTTGGAGTCCCACTGCCCTTTCAGCAGGTCGTGCCCTCTCATGCTGTCACCGGCAGTGACAGTGCCGTCACCTGAGTGAGGTCTCTGCAGGGAACTGCTGCCTGAGGGCAGAGGGCAAAGCAGCTGCCAGCGTTTGCGGAACAGTCTTCCTGGTCTCTGCTTGCATTTTACATCCTTCCATTTCCACAATCTCATTGTCCACGTGTGTGTCCAGGTGCAGGAAGAAAAGGTGCAAGAGGTGAGGTGAGGAGAGGTGAGGTGCTTGTTTGAGTCAAGGACAACCTGTTTGAAAGGGTGACAGAAAGCATCCTCCCTGCTGCACGCCTGTGTTGGGTAAGCAGGTACTGCCAGAGGTCAGCCAGTGATCAGTCATGTGGCTTCTGCAGCTCGCCTGCCTTGGGTCCTCGGACAAGCCTGGCTGGACCCCACCCCTCCCCCTGGGACAGAAGAGGGGGTAACACCTGCTCAGTCTCCCTTCACTTCAAAGGTGACTGGCCACACGTGTTCCCTTGTGATCAGTTTTAATCATGAGGATTCAGTGTGGTTAGAGTGTGAAGGTCACATATCTGTCCCTAGCTCGATGGTCACAGGTCTCAGTCATGGGAGAATTCAGACCACTCTCCAAACTTAACTAGAGTGGATGTGTTAAAGAAAACAGACGAGTTAATGGTTAAGTCCACCCTCATTTCAACATGTGGTGAGGGCAAAGTGACTATTAAGTGGACCGGAATGAATTAGGAGAATATGATTAAAGAATGCCGATATGCTTCATATGGACATGTTAGCCTTATGAACTATTCTTCTCTATAGAGGTTTTAATTGACTAATTCCTTCCTGCTTTTAGCCCGTGTCTAGTAATCTGTGCAAACATCAAGGCACAGTGACAAAGGAAAGTGACAGCTAAACAGAAGAGCCATGGGCGGGGCGAGGCTCTCCTGGGGGTACACTCAGCGGGTCAGTTATGTTGAAGAAGTGCCGGCCTGCTTGTTGAGTGCCTGCTCAGATGGCCTGGGGGGCGCCGGCAGTGGCCCTGGTCAGGTGGAGCAGAGGGTGTCAGGCCCACGCGTGGCTCATGCTCTCTCAGAGGGTCCCTGGTTCGTGTATGGGACCCATGTGGGACATGTCACAGGGAATAACACTTTACATTCATTAGGAAAGATTCTTCTAAACAGAAAACTAATAAGCTGACTTGAACTGTACCTTATTTTTAGGAGCTTTCGGCTTCAGGAAGCCCTGGTATTTCCCCTTCACTGTCTCGTACTGGAAGGACATGTGCGGCTCGGTGGTGAAAAGGTGGTGCGCTGTGTGTGCTGGGCCCATCTTCAGGGCGGACTTGGACAGTAAAGGTGTGTAGAGGGTGGTGCACCGGACGCGTCGTCTTCCTTCTGGTCAGCTTTGTTGTGGTCGAAGTTTCTGGCCGAGCCTTTGTAACTGACTGCGCATGCACTGGTTCCTGGCCCGTTTACAAGCTGCTGTGGCTCAGAAACACGGGGACAGCAGCAACGTGCGGAGGAGTCCCCTCGGGTGTTTACGCAGCGTGGTGGTAGGGTTGCCTGTTAACCCAGGTGGTAGGGTTGCCTGTTGTTACAGCGCCCGTGTGTTACGTGCACTTGAGCACCCATGATGTCAACCACAAACCCTTCAAGACGGCACTTTGTCCTGAAAGAAAACGTTTATTGAACCACATCCGAGCAGAAAGGGACAGGTCCCAGGCACCAGTCTGAACGACCAGCCCTCGGGCAAGTGGGGAGATAGGCGTGTCGTGTCGTGGGACTGACGGACTCTCCTATGGAAACAGGTTGGGGGGAAAGGTGTAGGGTGTTTGGAAGGAATTCACACTGGCTCTAGGTAAGGCGCTGAGGTGGTGGGAGCAGGTGGAGCAGAAAGCCATGCGACAGGTGCCTTGTGTGTGAGGAAGAAGAGTCTGCTGCTTCGGGGGTGTGGGCGACAGCCTGAAAGCTCACATTCAGCAGGGGGTGCGGGCGTCGGGGCTCATTTATTCCTAGGTATTCGTGCAGATAGCACCTGGCAGTTGATGCCGAGTTCCAACACGCATTCGAGGTGTGAGCGTCTTCTGTTGGTGCCAGCCCCGGTTCTGACTGACCGTCCTACCTGACTCGCCTTCCCCTCCGGCCGCTGTGGTCCAACTCGGGACTGACGGCTCAGAGCTTTGCTCTTGTCAACTGTGATTTAGTAAAATGAAGCTTTAATTCTAACAGGAATTTGTATAAACTACAGAAACAAAGGTGGGCAGCTAGCAGGTGGTTTTAAAGTGTTCACACGTGCTAGTTGATTCACTGTTTCCATGAGAGGGCATGTCACTGCCCCTGCACACGACGAAGGGGACAGGAGAGGGGACAGGGCAGGACTAGTGGTCCCTCTGTGTTCCTGGGGCACTTCTACAAAAGGATCACTTCAGAGGGAACCTACAGGTAAACAAGCTCCCAGCAGGATGGCTTTATTGTACGTCAATACTGTGATGTAATAATTTTCTGATTATACAAGTAAAATAAGAATCTTTGAGGAAATTGGGAACACAATCAGCACCTATTACCTCTCACCTCCTCGGGAGCCTAGTTCGTGAGAACATTTCAGTGTGTAACTAACCTGCCTGCTGTTGGCCTCTGCGTGTACACAACCGTGTGTGTGTGACCTTTTTCTTATACAATGGATGACATAAGGTACAAAACTTGGCAATCAGAGCTTTCACTGAATTTTTGCCAGAACATAACTTGCCTCTTGATTTTGGTAGAGAAAGACTTTCGAATTGTTTCATGCGTCTCACAGCCGGAGCTCCTCCAAGCAGTCCGCTGGAATACGAGGTGTGAGCAGCACCTGGGGATTTGGGAGTCCTCTTGCTGAGTTTGCAACCCCCTCACAGGGTCATCGCCGCAGAACGGGAAGGGAACGCTGGAAGGAGGCCCCCTGGGCGTCACCCTGGTGTCTGTGACCAAGGAGTACCAGCCCCACAAGGCGGCCGTCCAAGACCTGACCCTCACGTTCCACAGCGACCAGATCACCGCCCTGCTGGGCACCAACGGTGCCGGGAAAACCACTGTCATGTGCGTCTCCTTTCACCTCTGTGAAACACGGGGTTTGATTATTGAAAATACCTGTTTACCTGTGAGACAGGAGGCCAGGTTTCTTTCTTTATTTTGAGTCTCAGTGCAGTTTGTGGGCACACAGGAAAGACAGGCCTCTGGCCAGAGCTGCTGTGCGCCCTGAGCCAGCAGCCACCCTGCACGTCTGGGGCAGGCAGGGGAGCAGCATGGAGTTTAGAAATCTTTAATTCTTCCTTTATTCCCTACAGATAATTCACCTGCTTTTACTGTAGTTTTTGAAAGTCCTAGGACCCTTTTCATTTTCTCCTGCTAACTTTGCTTGTATTTCTATAGAAGGATGAAATTCAGAACAATGTTTGCAATTTAAACACCCAAGTATTTTTTTTCCATGTTCTTATTTTGTGTGGTTGGCAGTTTGTTTTAAAGTTTGAGTTTTGGTTTAGAATCCATTGGCTCCAGATTTGATTAAAGAATCAAATCATGTGATCCCAGAGAAGTAATGAGCTCAGAAATTCGTGGTCCACAGAATAGCCCTGAGCTGGCTGTGGAAATGGTGGCTTTTTAAGGTTAAACCACCAAAATGATCGAATTTCTCTTTGAAAAAGTTGCTTTCTTTTGTTTTTTTCAGCAGGACTGCTTAATTAAGCAATGAAAAGGACTCTTGTCTACCTTATTAAGAAAGGTAGAAAACTAAACACACACAAATCTTCAGAAATCTCATACTGAAAACAAATGTAAGGAAAACGGTGTGGCAAGTTGTCTTCTTTCCTTGGATACTGAAGCAGGGCTGCAGATCCCGCTGCGTGTTGCTTGAGTGTTTTCACTTTCGGGACGTAAATGTCACACAAATAATGGCCAGAAAGCTAGCATTCCGTGTCGTGCTCTTTTCAGTGCACGTTTCTGCGCAGCAAGAAATGAGAGTTAAGACTGCAGTTTCCTGTTGTTTCGAGGCACTGACTGTGCCTCTTTAGTAGGTGTTGGAAGGACATCTGGGGTTGTCCTAGGGATCCTCTCTCCCGGCAGCTCTCAGACAACAGGCTCAGAGGCCAGTTAATGGACTCTCATCACCATTTAAGGCAAAGAGCCCGAGATGTGTAAGGAATGTGTACACACTATTCTGTAGTGTCCCCCAGAATGTTTGACAACAGCGCAGCCACAGCTGTCAGTCAGGTCTGTTGAGTGACTCGTGTGCACTCGTGGTGTCTGTGGAGAGCCCAGTTTGATGAGCTTGGGACGTGGGGCTGCTGCTGGGAGGGGCCGCGCAGAGACACGGGGCCTGGCCTCCCAGGTTTCCCGCACCCTCCCGACCCCCGACCCCCAGGTGACGCCCATTGGACCCACTGCTGGACTTCCAAGGATTTCTTATAAATGCCGTCGTGCACGCTTCTCCCACGCGGCGGTGCTCACAGACCCAGGCGCGGTGGGTGCTGTGACGCCTTGTCACCAGCATGTCCCTTATGCTCACGCTTAGTGGCACTGAGGTTGCTTCCAGTTTTGGGGGATTGTAAACAAAGCTGCTGTGAACATCCAGGTAGATACCTCTGTGCACACACCTTTTCATGCCTTCCGTGTAAGCGCTTAGGAGTGGATTTGCGAGGCTGTGTGGTAGGCGTATGCCTGACTTTTCAGAAAATGGGAAAATGGCATAAAGTAACTAATAAGCTTCCTGAAACGAGGCGGCAGAATGAGGCAGGCCTCGGGCCTCCACTGGCCATGTTGGACAGGAGTGGTTCTGGCCTGGGCCACTTGTGTTTCTATGCTGTTGCCAGGGACAGGTGGCCTGGGCTTTAGAAGGGAAAGACTTGGCCGCAGGGTCGGGTGTCGCGGTTTGCGTTTCTGCTTGGTTTATGTCTAATCATGGGGACTTAGGTAAATGCGCCCTTTCTTTAGCCTGCCTCCTCACCTGTAGACATGAAGTCAGATTTATAACCGCACACTCCCAGGCAGCTGTCACGGGCTGTGATCTTTCCGACTTCTAATGGGCTGTGTAGAGACCGTCTGCAGGAGGGGAGTGCTCCGGGCACGACGTCTCAGCCATGTTGCCTGGGACGGACTTGGTTGCTGAAGCAACCGCCACCTCCGTTGTCCCTGCTAATTTAGTTTCTCTGGCAGATCCATGTTGACGGGACTGTACGCTCCCACTTCTGGGACCATCATCATCAATGGCAAGAACCTGCAGACAGACCTGGCGGCGGTCAGAAGGGAGCTGGGGGTATGTCCTCAGCAGGACGTCCTGTTCGACAACCTCACCGTCCGCGAGCACCTGCTGCTCTTCGCTTCCATCAAGGCTCCGCAGTGGACCCGGGCCGAGCTGCAGCAGCACGTCTGCAAGTCAGTACCAGCGCTCTCCCTGCCCTGCCCCGTGACCATTAGTGAGGGTGGAGAAAACATCAGCGTCGCCATTTATGAGAAGAAACAATTAGCAAGTGGTTCCTAGTTGTGGAGTTCTGACACAGAATGCCATCGAAGGCTTCTCGCGGAAGACTTTGAACTTGATTTGCCCTTGAAGTGGGGAATCGATGAGCACGGGTGGGAAAGCGTGGCATGGGCTGTCGGTGGAAGTCTGTGCCTGGAACGTGGGCTCAGGTGGGTGGAGCGAGGGGCCTGGCACCGCTGTCAGGAGCCCAGCTGGTCAGCTCAGGAGTCGGACGTTGTCATGCGAGTGGGCGATCGTGGGTGGGACAGCATGGTCAGCCTGAGGTCTGGAAGGTCTGTCTATGACCGCAGGACAGATAGCAGGGTCACGGGACAGTCTGGACAGAGGCAGCTGAGGGCGGGAGGCTGTGAGAGCCCGACTTACGGTGGGGGGGACAGGAAGGCTGATGTGAAGAGTGTTCAGGGCAGCGGGGGGGCAGGCCGTGTGGTCACCTGGATACCCGAGGCAGGGTGGGGGTGCAGGCGGAGGCTCGAATGCACCAAACAGAGATAGCACAAGGAGGACCCACAGGTGAGGACGTGTGATGGGGAGAGGCGTGGGGTAGCCAGGACTGCCAGCGAGGCGAAGCGACAACCTCCTTTCTCACTGGGACTCCAGAAGCAGCTTAGACCAGAGGGAGAAGGCACACCCCAAGGTCCCTGGTCCGAAAACAAAGTGGCGTCTCTGGAGGATGAACTTGGAGGGGTGGGCGGAGGGAGGACAGTAGCAGGGGAAGGGCTGACCCAGGGCTAGTGGCACTGCCCGGGAGCAGTGGCAGCTGGGTGGAGGCCGCCTGCCGGCGCTGCGCCCCCTCCCGCTGTGTGTGGCTGGGCCGCGAGGCAGGAGTGTGTGCGGCCTCCTCATCCTCAGTTTACCTGCGAAACAGAACAGGTGCCAGGCCTGTGTCAGTGTCAGTGTGAACGAACGAACACATGAGCACATGGGATCTGGGAAGCCCTTACCCATCGCCGCTTCCGGTTCCTTTAATAGGCTCTTGTAGGCTTTGTATTTTAGAGTAAGGCTGTGACGGAGGTGGAAGTGTGCTGGGGGCGGGGTGTTTTGTCCTCTGTGCCCACGCGGAATGTCAGCACACGCTGCTCCCTTGGTGGGATTCTCCCTTGGTGTTTCCAGCCCCATCACGAGATAAGGGGACCGAGGCTTCAAGTTGTCACACATTTTACGTACCTTGGCGATATTATTGGAAACTGAGGGAAGTGGTTCAGACGGTGCTTTGCCCGGTTGTCCCACCGGCGTAGGCTCCCTTTCCCTGCTGCTTTGCGTTTCCATCACCAGCAGCCAGCTCACACCTTCGTCACAGCCTTCCATGGAGATGCCAGACTCCGGCCACCCGTCCCGCTGCCCTCGGCTGCTTCTCCCTATTCCTCTCATGCTTTCTGTCACCTCTGCAAGGCTCCTCTCTGCTGTGAGGGGGCAGGTCCTCATCTCAGCACGTCCTCAGAAGGGGCTGGTCACAACCATCGTGTGACTGATTCCCGATTTTCAGGAAAACAGTGACTGTGCTGTGGAAGCCCACCTCACCCGAGTGGGCAGTTGACCAGAGTGGCCGTGCAGCACCAAAGGGCGAGCTGTTGAGGTACAAGCGAAATTAAAAACAATCCTGGGCCCCTGTTTTAGGGAAATCCCATCTACTCTGGACCACAGCAAACTGCGCAACTGGGTATAAATTGGGTTCCTAACAATGCCGCACGGCTTCGCCTTCCATCTGGGCACAGGCAGCCCAGGTAGTCTCCAGGTCCCTCTGTGTTACCTAGCAACAAAGCCAATTTGCACACAAGCAATCAGAGTGAGATCATGTTTTAGTGCAGCAGCTCCCAATTAGAGGGAACGCAGACTGCCAGCATTCGAGGGAGAGCCGGCAGCTCCGTGTCACGCTCCGGAGCGCTTGGTCTCCGTAATGTGCAGCTTCATTCCAGTGTGAGTTCAGGGGAGAGAGGCTCCCTGGGGGTCCTCCGAGTGAGCTCCTGTCAGGAGTCAGGTCTTTACTGTGGTGCCTTTAATTGGCCTGGAGAAGATTAGAGGAGCCTCAGAGGACCTGGCTCAGGCCGTAAGTCAATGAGGTGTTGTTATGTAGTGAACATCAGCACGTAGAATTCTGGCGGACCAGGGGACTTGGGTGGAGGCCAATCTGTGATGGAGATGAGATGGTCAGGGGTGTGAGTGCAGGTAGACAAGAGGAGAGGGCAAAGGCCGGAGCCCCGGACACCCCGAGATGAAGAGGACAGAGGGCAGAGGAGGGACCGGCCACTGGAGAGAAGGAGAGGCCACTGTGGGAGGAGGAAGGCAAGTCCAGGAAGGAGGCGGACTGGTCAAGTACATCGGACGCTAAGGATCAAGTAAGATGAAGACTGAGAAGTGACCTCGAGATTTATATGTTGAGGCCACTGGTGACCTCGGTGAAGCATTTCACAGCATGTTGGGAAGGAAGGTCAGACTGGGGTCAGAGGGAGAACGGAAGGAGAGGAACTGGAAATACTTCTTCCCAGGAGTTTTGCTGCAAAGGAACAGAGATGGGACGGTGTAAAGATGGAAAAGGGAAGTCCAGAAAAGGTGTTTCCAACGAACAAGCAGTGGCGGTAACTAGAGAGGAGGGAGACTTGCCGGCGTGCTGTCCCATTCGTGGTGGGAAGGAACCTAGTCGGGAGGGATGGACCCAGGTAAGACAGTAGGAGGCAGACCATGGGAGTGAAGGAGAGGAAGGCAGTGGAGAACTGGGTTTTGTGGGGCTGAGTGATTGCTGGAGCTCAGGGTGACTGGGAGAAAGGATGCGCTCAGGAGAGGATGTGTAAAATCCACAGTGGATGGCGATTGCGATCGTGTGGGTCCTACTTCCTGTGTCTCGCCCGGCCGCCAGCGAGACTGGGGAGCAGGAAGACCCCTCGCTGGGGTACTGGCGGATGTTTGCTTTTGTGTCTCGACCAGCCGCCATCAAGGACGTAGTGGTGTGAACCCCCTACCCATGGCTCCGTGGGTGTTCCTTTTTGGCCTCGCCATGTCCTGTGTCCTTGTGCGGAGAGCGGGAGCTGAGACCCTGCATGACAATGCGTGGTTGGGGCCTCTGGTGGGGCTGTGCTTACGGGAGATGATAAGGTCCAGGCTGGGATAGTGCAGAGGTCACGGTAAACAGAATGCAGGACTCTGGTTAATGTCACTGAATGGGGCTCATCAGGTTCACCTCCTCTGTTGTGTTGGAGTCACCCAGGTGGGGAGGTGTTGGGGCCGGAGTCTCATTGGGAATAGAGGTCAGGACGCCTGCCTGCTGCAAATGAGTCATTTGTCCTCTCTGCCCAGGTGGGGTGTTGTCAGCAATGGGAACTCCTGGAAGCAGGGACGTAAATTGCTGCTCTAAATTTAGGTGGAGACTCACCCAGTGGAAAATGCACTTGGGCTAAGGTGAAGTGGGTAGACTGAAACCTGGACACAGAGACGCTGGCGTGGGCGCTTTCTGGGTCAGGATGGGAAATACGTAAATCACGAAACAGACATGAGACATTTACTTAGTGGGCAGACAAGCATGTCCTTGGGATTTCACCCTTGTCCTTGCTTAGGCTCCTGGAACTTTCTAGGACCCCACAGTTGTTGAAGCCCAGCCGTGTGGAGCCCTTGGATTCCTCCTGTCCTGTGTAGCCTCCACACGGACCGCTGCTGGCAGCCAGCCGGGAAGTTGTGAACGGGCCTGCAGCTTAGCGGGGATGGTCACTCGTTTGGGGGCGGAGGACCGGGACAGGTTTCAGGACGGCTGCTTAATGTTGGTTTTCCACACGTGAGTGGTGAGGAGAGAGAGCTGTTTGCGTGGAGTCAACGGGTGCTGTGACAGGAGAGGTTCTTTGTGAGCGGTGTGGACCCCGAGAAGGAGGCGAGACCCCACCTAGGAGGCATCTGGAATGCGGGAAAGGTCCCTGAGGGGGACCAGGAACAGGGCTTATTTTCACGGGATGGCACCTGGTGTTCTGGGAGCGTACCACGCACAGAGCCAGGCAGACACTGGCACAGCTCTGCACGGGGCCCTCATCCAGGGCCTTGACCACACGCCCGCTCCGCTGTGCGCGGGGGCCGGGTCCCTGCTCCCCCTGACACACAGGCTCATCAGCCACCCCTCCCTGCTCTGTGGTGTCTGCAGGGACTGGAGGGGCCGGGGGGGCAGGGTAGAATGGAGAGAAATACTCCTCCAGGGAGAACACCCACCCTGCCGAGCGGGCCCATGTTTGGTCAGTTGGCACAGTCCCATGTGACCCTCAGGAAGGGGACGCTGCTGTATCCGGACGCATGCACAGTGGCTTCCGGTCCTCGTGGGTGTGCCCCTGGCCTGCAGAGATCCAGGTCACTGAAGCCATTATTTGTGGGGTGGCATTGGAAGCGTGTCTCTGAGGGGTTCGGGGACATGGCAGCCTTCTCTCGTTCCAGGACTCTTCAGGACGTGGGGTTAACGTCACACCAGCAGAAACAAACCCGTGCCCTGTCTGGAGGCCTCAAGAGGAAGTTGTCCCTCGGTATTGCGTTCCTTGGCACGCCGAGGACCGTGGTCCTGGACGAACCCACCAGCGGGGTGGACCCTTGCTCCCGCCGCGACATCTGGGACATTCTCCTCCAGTACCGAGAAGGTAGGGGCGGGGCCTCGTTCTGCTGCTGTCCCCACAGGTCTGTGCAGGGAAAGGCACGCTGTCTGTCATGTGAAGAGCCGATCCCAAGAAGGACATGTCATCCTTTTCAGAAAGAGATTTTCGCAGACGCTTGTAGAAATGCATCTGTTACGGACCGTCTGTGCCCTGCGAGGGCGGCTCGCTGGGAGGAGGCTCTCCTAAGGTGCTGTCAGCAACGCTCGTTACTCATGACTTCAGTTCAGACTGGACCCTGCCATCCTGTCCACCGTTGCAAAGTCGCAGATTATCAAAAGGGGCAGAGACAGGCTTCCAGCCACCGAGGAGGCTCGGGCTGCGGGGCGTGGGGCTCTGGTTAGAGGTTCTGTTCCTTACGTGCGTTGCGGTGAATGTCCAGTCGAGGGCATCAGAGGGGAGGTGACCAATGTCCAGCCCCTGGTTCTCTGTGACTGACAGCTGGGAAGCACAGCTGTGGGGATCTCATAGGCACCCCCTGACTTGGAGAACGCCGCAGAACAGGAAGCTCGTTCGTCCTGGTGCCTCTCACCCAGTGCCCGGGCATCCGCGCCAGGTTACCACAGGTTTTCGTACAACGCTGGTTTGCTTTTCTCTTGTGCCTTTTAAGTATAAAACCTTCTTACTTGACCTGAAGCCTCTACATCTCTGAGGGACATAAGAATTTCCTACCTAAGAAATGCAAACAGAAAGAAGCCCTCCCCTTCACTACCATTCAGAGGGCTGTGCCCACAAGACTCGGGTCATCAGATTCCCTACTTAGCGTAGAAAAGATGCTTGTCTGTCACTTAAAGCTTAGGCATAAGGCTGGGATCAGAGAGGAGAATGATGGACAAGCCTGTTCCTTTCTGTCCCAGAGAGTTAGGGGGATTGTGGAAGGAGACAGGGGAGGAAGCAGGAACACCTGTGAAAGAAGGTGGTGTTCTGTTCCTGCCATTGGCCGGGGGCGGGCAGTCACCCCAGAAAATGTCAGTGGCACCATGCAGCATGCCCAAGTTCTCCAGCAGAACGCTGGGGCCCGGGGAGGCACCCCAGCCTGTGTCCCACACTTTGATGGGTCCACAGGCTTTGGTACCAGTGGAGACAGGGCCTGCCCGTGATGCCGCCACGAGGTGAGGAAGTGGGCCTTGCAGCTGGATGGAAGCCGGGGCCGAGACTCAGGCCAGCAGGCAGCTGGACCGGGCCGGGGCCTGCAGAGCGTGGTGCTTGGAGCTGAGCCTTTCAGGGGCCTCGCCCACAGTGCGAAGGTGGAAGGCGCAGGACAGGTGGTGTCGGTCGTCACCCAGCGCCCACACGGCGCTGGTGGCCTGTGCCCAAGACCCTAACCATCCTCACTGACAACATCACAGAGCCCCCCTTCTCTACATACCTAAGTCCCCTTTGGGGAGAGAAGTGGGAGAGGCAGAAAGGAGAAAGAAACCATGGACTTTCTATGCAAGAGACCCTGCACTCCTCTTATAGGGACTGATGCTATGTGAGGTCAAACTGATTAAAACTGCCACCAAGTGGGGCTGAAGAAGACATACGAGAGACAGTGCGTTGACCCCGCACTCCCCGACGTGTGAATCTCGGTGTGAGCTAAGTAGGCAGGCCCACTGCTCCTGTTTGTTCTGGAAATGCGAGATGGGGCCCAGGGGCTAGCCACCGGCCACTGGGTCATGAGCATAATGTGACTTCAGAAGGCCAGATATGAGAACTTTCGGAAACAGACAGCTTTCTCGAGGCTCTGCTGTTAGAAGTTAAGTGCCCTCGCTGTCCTCCGTCATTTTGCGATGACCTTCCTGCCTGTGAAATGCAGCATCAATAGGCTGTAAGTGGACTGGAGGCGGTGCTGGCAGGAAAAGGTTTTCAGGAGTCAAAATGGAGGGCGTTTGTGGAAACAGCCCTAAGCCTCCAGGTACCTGCGCTGCCGCCTGTGAGACAGACCTGAGGACCCCGCACAACAAGTGTTCCCTGCGGAGTGGGAGGCGTCCTCTGTGGGCACACGCTGCCCTGGGCCCAGGCTTCCTGGAATTTGCCCCTTTCCCGCTGGGGTCACGCTTGCGGAGCTCGTGGGCGGCTCTGCTACCAGTTCCTTCATGCCTGGCTGGGGGATAAGTAAGGAAGGGAAGGACAGCAGACTGTGCTAGCTAGGACAGCGGCATGCCCCCCTCCCCGCCGTCACGGGCCTGCTCTGCAGTCCTGTGTGCCTGGGGAAACGCAGACTCCGCAGGCTTCGGTGTTCCCGGCTGCTCATGGAGACGGGTGCATCTCATGGGATTTGGTGAGAAGTAAATGTGTGTGGAAGTGCGTGCTCAGTCAGCGACAGGTTCCCGTGATCTTTATTAAAATGACAAGAGAAGGTGAATGTGGGAAGAACCGCGTTTTGGCGGCTGGGGCAATGTGGGGGACCACCAGCCTGGGGGGGCGCGGTGCAGCTGCGTCTTACAAAGGAACACTGTCCTCGGAGGATTGGGAGGGCTCTTGTGTTGCCTTACATCCACCGAGAAGCCATCTTGGATCAAAGTCGTGTGAACTTCACCCATATTGTCTAGGAATGTAGATTCCAGTTGACTTGTTTTTTGCTGACTTCATTGTCTGGGGACGTGTCACCTGCAGTCGAAGCAGCACCAACCCGAGTGAGTCTAATCCAAATCAGGGACCAGCACGTTTTCTTAGCCTGGAAAGACTTTTGTGCGGGCGGGCGGTTGGCCTTGGTCTTTGGGACACCCCTGTGGTGACGGTGGTCACTGTGGAGACCCCACCTGTTTCTCCCGGGGCTGCTTTCACAGTTTCTCTTTAGATGAATTGAAAATCTTAGTCTTTTCATCTTTCTCTTCTATTAAAAGATATAAAATCAAGTGGAGTTCAAAAATATGTTCAGCCTGCTCTCTTGGAAACTCTGATTTTGAGATAAGGACCAGTGTGTTTGTTTCTAGTCAGTGAAATAGAACAGGTGGAATGGGGCTCGCTGTCACCCAGTGGGGCGTGTGGAGGCAGAAGTCACGAGACCTTCCTCTCCTTCCGCTCCGTAAGTGAGCTCCCCTGTGAAAACGCCCCTAGTGTCCCTGCTTCTGCCCGGCTACGGTCAGTCCCAGCTCTTCCCTCCCCAAGCAAAGCGAGCAAAACACGACAAGACGCCGATTCACAGAGGCCACATATGAGCTTCACACGCGTCTGCAAATAGTGGTCACATGCATGGCGTCTCTGGGAGGCCCCACTCCGGTGCTCCCTCCCCTCCCCTGGCTGCCCTTTCCCACTTCCCAGAACACTGTGGTCCGGGGCTGCTGGGACTCTCCCATGGAAGTGTCAGGTGCTCCACCCCGTCACATGTCACGAATGAGTTGTGTGGTCGCATCGTCCCTGGTTGTAAAGGACACAGCTTGGGCCATGGCCACCCCCCACCTTCACACAGCGCTTGTTCGATTTTATGCATGAGTCGCTTCATAGAAAAGAGCCTTGTCCTCAAGTGTCCGTGAGATTACTGCCTGAAGATGAGTGCGGGGACCCGCCTACTGGGAGACACAGAGATGCCCCCCAGAACTTTCTTCTGATTTCCGCTCTGCGTCCACTCAGTGACCTTACAGAATGGTGGTGGCACAGGGACTCGTGCTTTGTGCCTCAGTCCCAGCCTGTGTGCCTGTCAGGGCACCCTCTTTGGTTCACGGTGGGGGAGGGTTTGTAGAAACTGTGTTAGAGCCCTGAGGGGAAGCCGTGTAGGAAGTGTTTCAGGCCTCTAGTTTGTGGGGTGGCCCCCAAGGTGTCCATTTTTCTGATTTAAGAATTGGTGACGATCCTTTACTTGATCCTGGCTCTCCCTCTAAAGGATGGGATGGGTGAGGCCTCCGTCACCTTTGTCACTTGGGCTCTGATGCCCTGTCTGTCTTGGGACACAGGTCGGACGCTCATCTTCACCACGCACCATCTGGATGAGGCAGAGGCGCTGAGTGACCGCGTGGCCATCCTGCAGCACGGCCGCCTGCGGTGCTGGGCACCCCCATCCTGCCTGACGGAGGCCTACGGCCAGGGGCTCAGCCTGACGCTCACGAAACAGGTGAGAAATGAGCGGCTCAGGGATCTTCCTGTCGGGGCACAGGGGACATTTCATATGTGGGATTCAGATGGACCTAATGAGCATTTCTCCTGAACTAGCCAGGCCTCACACTGCCATGGGTCTCAGGGGACATGAAAGAAAAGGACGCTTGGCTTCTGCACGAGGGCCTCGGGGTCTCAGTACACGAGGAGGGGAGGGCGCAGCAAGGAAGGAAGAGAGAAATGTGAAGTGGGGGGGGTGAGACGGCATTGTGTGTGGGGGGTGGTCAGGAGTGGACGAGGGCACTGAGCGAGGGGCTTCTGGGCCAGGGGACCGACTGGCAGGAGGGCTCCTTGGGGACAGACAGGGTTTCCTGTGCTGTGAGGCAGGGGCTGCAGAGGGAGGCAGTGATATGGGGGGCCTGTGCTCAGCGACCCAGCCGCCCCACTGAGTCCTGAGGGCCATGTGACTAGGAGGGGTCGGATGAGGGTCCCTCGTGGGGTCTGCCCGGGAGTCTGGCCAGGCAGCACTGTGACCCCCTGTTCTAGAAATATTTTTGTGACAGTGACATTCCATTTAGGAGGCTAAAATTTACCATAGTGTGAAGCACAGTAGTGAGGGACCCTAGAGGTGAAATTCTTACTTCAGGGGACCCACCGGGTCACACGGGGAGTTAGGATTGCCTTGTGTCAACCAGGTATGACGTGGCAGAGGTGGCTCTGGGTTGGCAGTCGGAGGTGGGCTCAGAGTTGCCCCCCGCCCGTGGCCGCCTTAGCCTTGGTGTCCTGAGGTTCCTGTCTGCTTCCTCTTGCACTGCTGTCCTGAGGTGGTTCCTTCCCTCTCTGGGGGGAATCCATGCCTCCCGTTTAAGAAGACCCCCAATCCTGTGGTCCAGTTGCTGGCCTGTCACCTTCCTGACTCTCCCCAGCACAGAGGGCGCCCCATGACTGTGACCTGGAGGATACCCGGTCACCAAGGCGGGTGTGTGGTCAACACCACAGAAACAGCTTTCTCTTTAAAAAGCACAATATGTTCTTGAAATGCCTGTCGCTTCATGGTATTTCTTGACTTTGCTGCTTGGAATTGGAGTGTCACAGTAAGCTGCTTCCAGATGTGTGTGAGATTGGTTGACGTGTACTTGCCATGTTTGGACCCCATCCCTTACTGTTCCCTCCATTTGTTTGGACAGACTTCTGTCCTGGAGGTCGATGATGCGAAGGCCACAGCTCGTGCTACGTCCCTGATACAGAGCTATGTCCCGCGGGCGTTTCTCAAAGCCAGCAGTGAGAGTGAGCTGAGCTACCTCGTCCCCAAGGAGGCCGACCGAGCCTGCTTCAAAGGGCTCTTCCAGGCCCTGGAACAGAACCTCCATCATCTGCGCCTGACGGGCTACGGGGTTTCCGACGCCACCTTAGAAGAGGTACCCAGAGGTGCTCCAGCACGCTTTTATCCCTTAGGTCTCCACTCGCCTCAGAGACGAGCCGTGGGGGAGGCATGGGGAGGGGCGGGGAACACTGTCATTTTTATTTATTTCCAGGCTCTGATGGATGTGAGGCAGAGCGTGAGCCAATAGGGAACGTCATGCACCTGACTGTTGTTTGTTAAGGGAAATAGGCATTTTTATATTTGCGAGTGTTGGTCTTTAATCAAGAATTACTTGGAGTCCAGCTCATGGTGGCAGTTGGCTGGCTGTATCTCCTCACCAGGGCACCTTGTCTTTTCACTGTGCACCGTCTTTTCACTTTCACGGTGCCCCATTGCTGGGCAAAGAAGCCGGACACTGCTGCCTCTGGCCAGCCCCCCAAGCCCCAGTTCCACGCTCTCACTTGGGACTGAGCTGGTGGACATCAACACTCAGTGTGGCTTCTTTGTAGCGTCCGGCCAGTGGAGTTGGACTAAGCATCTCCAAGAGGAAATCACTGCAGCCCTGGTGTGGGCCTGGGGGCTGCCTCTGCATGAGCCCCACTTGGGTCTTCCCTTCGCAGTGCTGTGATCTGTAGAAAGCGCCACAGATTGAAAAAAAAATCAAGTGCTGCAAATTAAAATTTAAAAGCCTGGGAAGAGTCCTGGACCACTTTCTCTATATTACCCAGAAATAGTAATAATGCCCAATCAGGTGTGTAATTGGTAGTTGGCACGGAGAGTCTGAGACCATACGAGAAACTTGAAGTAACCACAAGAGTTAAAATGCCGCAGCTTTTGGGCTGTCAGAGCCCTGACTTTCACACACAGTGTTTGTTCAGATCAAATAATGTAATATCCTGAGTACAGATGACAATGAAACAAGAAGTCACACACAGGTGCTGATTAATAGAGCTTCTGCTGCTGTTACACCCAAAGGACACGTGCAGTGGGATGTGGTGGAAGGAAGCACTTCTGGATTTTAGTCCCTTGGTGTATTTCTTATGTTACGGTAGCTACCCCATCATAGCGTAACCTCTGAAAATCTTTCTTATGCTATAGTCCTTAAGTATTTGTGTTTCTGCTTAGTATTGTCCCTTTTTTCTCTAAAATATTCTTATGTATACTTTCCCCTTCCAAATACCCCTCTTGAGAATTTCTCAGTCTTCCTCTTCTTTGCCCTCTCTTCTTTAAAACAACGTATGTTTATTAAATCTCACAGACGTAGTATAATCCGCTCATGAGTTCTGGCAAGTGGAGCCACACCACAGGGAGACGCAGAATGGCTCCATCCTCGTGCTTCCTTAAAAGCGTGGTTCTCCGCAGCTTGCCTCCCTGCAGCTTGCTCTTTCTTCCTCAGGAGCCCCTCAGCTCAAGTCCTTGCAGCCAATCACCCCAGAAAGCCTGACAAGAAGCAACAGAACCAGCTGCTTAACTGCTTTGCAGATTTCATATGTGCCTCTCCAATTTCTTGCACTAATTTCCACCGGCCACATTTAGTACATGCTTTGCACATAATAGGTGCTAAATAACTGTCAATTGATTAGATCTCATCTCTCTCTTTTCTGTCTCTCAATCACACACAGACGCTAAAAAGGAAGTCATCTGTGTAAAGGATGACCATAGCCAAGGATCTGACATAAAATGTGTTTAATGAAATATTACATTATACTTGGATCTGTTTGAGAAAGATATCTTAAATTGGAAACAGATTAGGCTCCTTTAAAAAGCTTTCCTTTGTGTGCTATGGTCTATAAAATATCTATCTCAACCAATTTTGTCTTTTTACACTCGGCAAGTATTGACTTCTGCTTCTGCCTGTTATCGACCCTCGGTTAGCATGGCTGGGATCACACTGCGCGTGCTTTTCCCTTTGATCGTCCAGTTTGGCCCAGCAACTTGACGATGTGTCCGGAGGGCTTGCCAGCGAATACTCCTGACACTGGGGCTAGAAAGCAGATTTCATTTTTAAGTGCAGTACGTTTCTTGTAAATCGCCGTCCCTAAGTGGGCCCCCAAGCCCGTGAGGTTGGGGTGTAAGATTTTCACGGTGGTCAGCAGTTGTTATAGAGCTTACACTTGTTCTCCGTGCAAGGCCCGAGGTGTGCCTGGTGTGGACTGGGGCCCGGGAGCGCCGAGAGCTGGGCTGTGAGGTAGCGTGCGTGCGGCCATCTCCGAAGCCAAGGCAGAACCTTGGGATGTGATGCAGAGGGAGGGTGTTTAATTGATTTTAGAGCAGTTTTAGGTTCACAGCAATACTGCGCAGAAGGGCAGTCCCCATGCCCCACCTCCACACGGGCACGGCGTCCCCCGTTACCAACACAGGAGTGCATTTTTAATCATCCGGAACTTTCTGGTAACCTTCCAGACAGGTGGGACTGCCCTGTGAGATGCTTTCTGCTCAGTGGGCTTCCTTGTGCCTCTGTCAGAAGGTTCTGGATGCCAGCCCCTTGAGTGCATGGGCCCAGACGCCCCATCCTGCATGGCATTCAGGAGAAAGCATAGCCCTTGGATGAAAAAAGTCAAGTCCAGGGTGGGAATGAGAGCCTGACATTTATTTTTGTGTAGTTTACTTCTTGAGAACGATTTCTAAGAACAAGGAACTCCTGTCCAGTCTTTGTCCATCCAGCTCCAGCTGCCGCGATCGCGTCCCTGAGACCAAAGGGTCCCCACGACCACGAGCCTGAGGTCTCCTCAGTTGTCGTCAGCGTGAGTTCCTCAGTGCTCTCGACTGCCATGACCTTGGTGCTTTGAAGATGACGGTGGTCCTTTCGTGCGTGAGCCCCAGGCTGGTCTGCAGCGTGTCCTCGTCACAGAGCCTGTCCTGCGTTTTTGTCTGGGATACGGCAGGACTCGCGCTGGGTCTCTGTGCTTTGCTTGCCCGGTGCCTGAGACTTGGAACTGTGATCACCCAGGTCTGCTGGTGTGTCCACGACAAATTCATTGTCCTGTCTTAACTAGTTTTGAGGACACACTTTGAGACTGTAAACTTCCATTCCTCATGCCACTTCCCCACAAGTGTCTGCACCTCCCATTTTCCTCGCCTGAGTTGGTTTCATGACTGTGACATTGGCCAAGTGGTGATTTTTCCAAGGAGCCCTGGGGACACTGCTGCTCCCCGGTCCTGCTGTGGGTGGAGCTGGAGTTTCTGTGTTTACTGTTCCTTCTCTCTATGTGTTGAAAACCAGGCGTTCACCTTCCCTGGAACCTCCAGTGCCAAGCCAGCCACCCAGGTTCCCGTGGCTTTCCCCCTTTCCTTGTTTGTCCCTTCCTGTCTGACATGGAGAAACTCAGCTTCCACAACTTACAGCGTCACCTTCATGTCAGCCCTCCCATCTGCACCGCTCTGCTCAGAGGCCCCAGTCAGAACCTGGCCCACTGCAGGCCCAGGCCCTGGTCAGGCAGGGGCTCCCAGCTAGTGCACCTCCCACTTCCTGCCCCTGTGAGAGCCAGAGGGAGGGGGCGGGAAGGGAAAGGAGGGGGCAACGGGAGACCTCAGTTTTCTGAGAGCCTCCTTTTTCTCCTCATAATAAATCCAGGAGTTGGAGGATTCTTCATTTTGGGACTTGGAGCACTTATGACAGCCTGCTGTCATCTCAGCACTGATGGTGCCATCTATCCCCCAGACTGCAGGGCTGTGGCCCACCCTTTATGTGGCCCACTCTGTTTATAAAAAGGTACTGCAGGGTAATGTGTGACCCAGACTTAGCTTTTTATGCCTTATTTAATGGAATCTTCACGGAAACTCCGTGACGTTCATATAATTATCCTCTTGTGCACATAAGGGACTGAGAGACTAAATCTGAGAACAGCGATGAGTTCCCCACAGTCAGGAATTAGAATCTAGTTGGGGTGGACCCTCCAAGTTTTCCATGTTTCCCTCTAACTTTGTTGGCCTTGCAGGCTCTGTCTAGGGACATGCCACATGAACAGCTATCGCTGTAAAGACGCACTGTGGGCTGCTAGGTCTGTGCTGGGCCAGATGGCCCCGGAGCCCACGTCCTGACCCCTGGAACCTGTCAGTGTGCCTGCTGGGTCTTGTGATGGGAAGATTATCCTGGGTTACCTGGGTGGGCCTGGTTATCAGATGCCCACTTGTAAGCAGGACATAGGAAGGGCAGATGGGGAGAGGTGATGTCTTGATGGGAGCAGAGGCTGGACTGATGAGCTTTGAAGATGGGGAATACGGGCAGCCCCTAGAAGCTGATGAGGCGGGGGGTGTCCACCAGAGCCCGCAGAGGGGCACAGCCCCACCAGCACGGTGGCTTTAGGCCAGGAGGCCAGGTTTACACTCCGACTTCCAGTTAGAAGGTGATAAGTTGCTGTGACTTTAAGCCCCTCATGTTGTGGCAATTGGTTACAACAGCAATCTGGAACCCATATCAGTTCCTGTAAAATCATAAAATCTTGCTGTGTGCCCTGTGTGGCACGTTGGGGGACAGCTCTGCCCACAGTCCTGTGTCTGGAGAGGGCTGGCGGGTCACTTCCACATTCCTTGTCATCTGAGCTCTCCACATGGTTTTATCTTCTGCGTCTTCAGAAGTAAGAGCACTTTTGTGAAACTGAACGAATGCGGCATTGTTACATGCTGGCCACATTTGGAGTTTCTTCCTCCGCTATTGTCCTGTCTCGGTGGGATGTGTGTCATTGTCTTGCGGAGCTTGGTCGGCTTCCTGCATCGCTGTGGCATTGAAGCCAAAGGCCCGTTGCTCTGACCGCATCCAGGCTGCAGCTCGTCAAACTGACATTCTCCGTGCAGGTGGGGTTTGGGGTGTGACAGTACCTGACGACGGGTGGGCACGGCCCTGCTATCTGAGGGACTAATGGCACCGTCAGCATGCGGTGACACTGGCTGTCCTTAATGCAGCTCTCCTTAATCTAGAAAGCATAAGTCCTAAGATGGAGGATCCCCAGCTGCCAAACTTAACTGTTCCTTGAAAACCAAGAGCGGAAATGCCAGAGGCTTCGCATTTCAATCCAGATTGTTGTTAAATTATAAATTATTTCCACGTCAGCTAGTGTCCTTGAGATTTAATTTCATATTTTTTCCAGTTTTATTCATATATAAAATTGTATTAGTTTGAGGTATGCAACAGAATGAATCTATCTATATCTATCTATGTGTCTATCTATCTATATCTCAAAATTATTACTTTTATAAATTTGGTTAACATCACCTCACAGTTACAAACTTTCTCTTATGATGATAACTTATAAAATCTGCTCTCTTAGCAGCTTTGATTAACGCAACGCCATACTGCTAACTAGTCACCATGCTGCACACTGCCTCCCAGGACGTACTCATCTGATAACCGGAAGTTTGCATCCTTGACCCCCCCCCCCGGTTTCTCCCCTCCCCACCTTGGCAACCTCCAATCTTCTCTCCGTTTCTATGAGTTTTTTTTTTTTTTTTTTTTTTTTTTACATTCCACACATGAGTGAGATCATACAGTATTTGTCTTTCTCTGACTTACCTCATCTAGCGTAATGCCCTCTAGGTCCATCCATGTTGTTGTAAATAGCAGGATTTCCTTCTTTTCTATGGTTGGATATTTCTCTCTCTCTCTCTCTCTCTCTGTGTGTGTGTAATTTACCCATTTACCCATCCATGGACATAGGTTATTTCTGTATTTTGCCTATTGTGAATAATGTTGCAATGAACATGAGGTTGCAGTTATTTTTTTTTTGAGATACTGTTTTCATTTCCTTTGGATTAATACTCAGAGTTGGGATTACTGGGTCATAAGGTAGTTCTATTTTTATTTTTTTTTGAGGAAACGTCATATTGTTCCTACCAACAGCGCATGAGGGTTCTCTTTTCTCCACATCCTCGCAATACTTACTTCTTGTCTTTTCGACAACAGCCATTCTAACATGTGTGTGGTGCCGTCTCAGTGTGGTTGTGATGTGCATTTCCTGACGACCAGGGCCCTGGAGCACCTTTTCACGTGTCTGTTTGCCGTGGGTACATCCTCTTTGGAATAAGGCCTTTTCAGTTCCTCTGCCCATTTTCAGTTAGATTGTTTGTTCTTTGCTATTGAGTTTAATTTCACCGTTTCTTATTTCAATTTTTTTGTTTAATGTGATGAACTTACTTAAAAGTTAATGAATAGTTTGACCAATCCTCATGTGATTGTCCTTCGACTTGGGAAGCCTGAGCTGATTCCAACGAGCTAATTCCAGACTAGATGAAATAGAAAAGGACTTTCTAGTGCTTTTAAACAAAAGACGCCTGGTGTAGGTCCTATCTGGTCCATCTGCACTGGCCTTCAGGGACAAATACTTAACAGTTGTGCTCGAAGTCGGTATCAGATACTAAAGAATACATGAAAACTCCAGGTGGGACCAGCATTGCCCAGACTTGATAGACGCCCTGTCATCAAAGCCGTGGGGAATATTCCACACTGGATGTCGTGTTTTTACACACAAGACGCTTGGTCAGAGGAGCGTCAGGACCACAGTCTAGCTGCGTTCACTGAGCATGGGGAAAACAGCGCAGAATAGCAGGGGTGATATCCACCATCCAGAACCCAACGCTTTGAATACAGCAATCATTGTTGTGTTGTTTTTGGAAACGTGACCGTTATTGGCCGTATGTGCTCATTTGGTGACTGACAGTTTTTTGTGTTCTCACAGCCTCTGGCACGGTGTGCCTGCAGTTACGGCGAGCTGACACGAGATGGCGTTCATCTCCTAACATTCTGACTCCTCGCCTCGCCTTTCCCCTCCCAGTGTGGCTTTCCCGAATTCTGACAGTGAACCCTGATACTTAGCGTTGTGGTCTGTGAGATTAAGGAGAGCAAAACGTCCGCCCTTATTCTGTTTCCTCCTCCCATACACACGTGTGCACACATGTCCACACATCCACACACATGCACACACAGGCTTGTGATGAGAGGAAGAAGAGGGGGAAAGTTTAAAAAGAATAGATGAAGATTGCTCTCTACATAAAAGAATACTTCCTTCATTATCAAGTTATGCTTCATGGAATTCACAGTTGCATTTGAACATTAAGTGAAAACTCCATTTAGAATAAGATACGAAGGAACGCTGCTCAGTGAACACCTCTGGACCGGCACTGTCTCCATTACCTCTAGTTTCATTCTTTATCAGTGCACCAGCTGAGTGCTTGTCATGCTAGGCCTGCATGCCCTCCTGTCCAGTGGGACACAGTGCTGGTGCCACGGGGCCGATGGGACACCTGTGGTCGTCCCACCACACTTCCTTCTCCTCCCAGCCCACCGAGGACCCCATGCTGCAGCCGGCAGGCACTGTTCTCTCCACTTTGTATCTAAATGCATTCAGTGTTTGCAATAATTCCAGTCCAGTTCTGTCCTGCGGAGGGTGGAGGGCACAGAGTCCTCTCCGCAGGACCCTATCCCAGACTAATGAGCAGCCCGCCCAGACTGCACCTCTCCCCTCCCGCAGGCTTGCTCGCTGCTCCCCCTGTCTGGTGTCCCCTGCATGCCTTCCCTGGGGCCTGGAGGCTCCTCAGAATGTCGAGACACAGCAGTCCTTTGTGTTTATAACCTTCAGTAGCTTCAGTCAGCATGTGCTGCCGCTTCCAGAAGTCCAGGAGGTGGCCGACTCGGGGTGCTCAGTGGGTGGGTCAAGTGTGAGGTCCCCACGGGAAGTCATGGCACCGCCATGACAGCAGGGGAAGGCAGGAGCTGGGCCAGGGCCGGACACTGGTCTCTGGGCTGCAGGCACGGGATGGAGGGATGAGGCACCTGTGCGATTCTGCTGACGCAGCAGAGTGACCCGCATGGAGCCTGGCTTGGTGTGTGGCACAGGCCATATGTCAGGCAGTCTGGCTCACTGGGGGCCTAATCGAAGTCCTGCGCGCTTCCGAGCCTGTGCAGAGCACATCACAGCCACCACCAGCTGCTGTCGTGACCCCTGGTCTGCAGACCAGGAAGCCAGCAGGCCTGGCAGGGACCACGGCCCGGAGGGGAGTCTCTGCCCTTCCCCATGGCGATTGCTGGCTTTTTGCAGGAGTCAAATCGCCTCTCCTCTGGCCTCTGCCCAGGGTGTGTTAGGGACGCGCTCCTTTCCAAGGTCACTGCCCACCCTCCAGGTGTGGCTCAAGGGCCTGAGCACGCCGCCCATCCAGAGCCCAGCACATGTCCTCTGTCTTGGCCCCAGTGGCTTCCTCTCCTCACTGTCGCTGATTTGGGGCTGAACCCTGGGTTTCAACAAACCGAGGTTGGACTTCTGCTTCAAGCACTCACCAAGTGGCTTCAAGCCATTTTTTTTTTTTTTTTGTAACTGGGGAATATTGGGGAACAGTGTGTTTCTCCAGGGCCCGTCAGCTCCAAGTAGTCCTTCCATCTAGTGGTGGAGGGCGCAGCTCAGCTCCAAGTCCAGTCGTCATTTTCAATCTTTAGTTGCAGGGGGCACAGCCCACCATCCAATGTGGGAATCGAACCAGCAGCCTTGTTGTTGAGCGCTCGTGCTCTGACCAGCTGGGCCATCCTGTTGCCCTTCAAGCCATTATCTTAAGTGAACACTTTGGGGCTGAGGTGTGCTGCCACCCACGGAGGAGACGTGCTCAGTGGGTGCTCACACAGAACACCTTCCCCCTGAGACATAAGCTGTGAGTGGAACCGCTTCACTTCCCGGTTCTTCTCCGCACGTGTGAGTCACTGACTCCAGTGGAACTGGCTTCGCCGTGTCAGGGACATCACTTTGCCCTGCCCCCTGCTGTGGGTCTGACCAGCCTCGCCAGAATGCAAGTGCCTGGGGGTCACCGTCAGTTTCACTCCTCCTTGTAGCCTGTGAGCAGCCTTACAGCCAGCTGACTGAGAACTGGGTGGCTTTGGAGTTCTGCCATTGAGTGAATGACTCCATGAAATGTGATGCGTTTGGTGACTATTGTTGTAATGACCTAGGTGGTGATTCAGGCAGAAGAAATAGTGCAGTGTGGAAAGGAACGTAAAATAATACAAAACTCTTCTTTCATTTTCAAAAAGGTGTTTCTGATGCTTTTGCAAGATTCCCCAGAGCCATCTGACCTCGCCCCGCGGCCGGAGCTGGAGCCGCAGAGCCACCAGCCTGCAGAGAGCGATCCTGGCTGCTGTGAGTACAGAGCGTGTCTGCATTCGTGAGGACGGACATACCACTACCCGTCTCTCAGAGCCCTTGTTTTGAGGTTGAGCACAGAGAGGCTGAAGCAGGGACAGGGTGTAATTGTTCAGAGGCAGCGGGCTTCGTCTTCCTCTGCCTTGAACAAAACAAGTGTGTGTTTGTGGGCAGCTTCATGTTTTCTGCAGGACTTACTATGTTAGCACTTAGTGTATAAATGAGAGCGCTGAAGGCAGCACGTCTGTCTCACCGGCATCACTGACACTCAGCCCAGCCCACGTTCATGGCGGGCTGCACGGGCACATGCTTCGCTGGGACCAGGCTGACGTGGAGACACACACGTGAGCCTTGTCTTCACGGAGCTTCTGTCCACACCCCCCGGCACGTGGGCCTGGGTTCCGTGGGCAGACGTCCGTGTGCAGGCATCCGCGATCAAGCAGGACCCGGATTTGGTTTCTAGGCGCGTGACTACAGCCCAGTCAGTCTAGTTCCTGCGTATTTACCGGCAGTAACTCACTGCGGAGCACAGCTGGGCCCTAGAGGTGTGCAGGCACGGAACCTCCGAGCCCTTCTCCAGGGGCCTCTGCCCCGCAGGCCCCCGAATGAACAGCTGAAGTTAATGATGTTCAGATCAGATGTTCACCAAACCGCATTCCCGCCGGTGACCCACAAGTGTCCCAGTCGCTGCCCTTCCTCTCCAGCTGTTGGCATTTTCAGGTTTAAACAACACTGATTTTAGGCTTTGTAGTTGGTGTGTAGGGGTTTCTCATTGTGGTTTCAGTTTGCATTCCCTGATGATTAATTACGTTGGGCATATCTTAGTTTAATAACTTTATTGAGATACAATTCAAATACCATACAATTCACCCCGTTACAATGTGCATTTCACTGGCTTTATGGAGTCGGGTATCCATGACCACTGTGAATTTTAGAACATTTTCATTACCCCAAAGAAGCCCTGTAGCACTTAGCCATTGCCTCCCATCACCCATGTCACTCAGCACAGCTGACCTACAACCCGCTCTCTTTCCGTGGATGGGCCTGTTCTGGACTTTTCCTATAAGTGGAACCACACACTGTGTGGTCCTTTGTGACTGGCTTTGTGCACTCAGTGTGACGTGTTCCAGGGTCACCCATGTTGAGCGTGTGTCAGAACTTCATTTCTCTGGATTGCCGAATAATATCCCATTGTGTGCATGGACCACGTTTTGTTTGTCCGTTCATCACTCGATGGCCATTTGGCTTGTTTCCAATTCTTGGCTAATATGAATATAACTTGAATATTGTGTACAAGTTGTTAGTGGATGTGTTATCTCTTGGGTCTGTGTCTAGGAGCGGAATTGCTGGATCACGTTTTAACCATATGAGAATGTCTAGAGCGTTATCCAAAGTGCGCGCACCATTTTACGTTCCCACCAGCAGTGTTTGAGGGGTCTGATTTGTCCACATGTTCACCAGTGCTTGTCATTGTGGTCTAATGACAACGTAGTGGCGTGGAGCGCTGTCTAATTCTAGGTTAGGTTTGCCTTTCCCTAATGGCTGATAGTGTGAACACCTTTTCATGAGCTTACTGGCCATTTGTGTGACTTCCTTGGAGAAATGTCTATCAGATTCTTTGCCCATTTTAAAAATGGAACAAGTTATATCCTGGAGTTGTAAGAGGTTTTTTATTATGGAATTGTGATTTTTTAAATTATGAAGTGTGATGTTAACTGTGGGTTTTTACAAGATTCCTTTATGAAGTTGAGGAAGTATGGATCTAGTTCCTGTTTAATGAGTGTTTTTATCATGAAAGGGGGTTGAAGTGTGCGCGGTGACTTTTCTGCATCTATTGAGACGGTCATGTGTTTTTTTTGTCTTTTATTGATTGATGTGATGTATTTCATTCAGTGAGTTTTGGATGTTAAAACAGCATTGCACTGACCAACTGGGATAAATTCCCCTGGGTCTTGGTACGTAATCCTTTACATATTGCTGGGTTTCATTTGCAAGTGTCTTCTGAGGATTTTTGAGTCTGTATTTATAACAAGTGTTAGTCTGTACTTTTCTCATGATGTCTTTGTTTGGTGTTGCTGTCATGGTGATACTTTAGACTGAATTGGGAAGTATTCTCTTCTTTTATATTTTTTTGGAAGTGTTTGTGGAGAATTTGCTAGTGAAGCTATGTGGATCTGAATTTTCTGTGGGTAGTTATTTTGATGAATAATTCAATTTCTTTACTTATTACAGGTCTATTCGGATTGTCTGTTTCTTGAATCAGGTTTGGTGTTTCGTGTCTTTCTAGGAATGTGTTCACTGCATGTGAGTTGATTGGCATACAATTGTTGGTAGCACTGATTTACAATTTCTTTTGTTTATGTAAGTTTACATAAGTAACATTCCCATCTTAATTTCTGATGCTAATAATTTGTGTCTTCTTTTCTTTTCTTCATTAATCTAACTTAAATGCTACCAACTTTATTAATCTTTTCATGGGATCAGCTTTTAGTTTCATTGACTTTCTCTATTGTTTTTCCCTTTTCTATTCCATTCATTTCAGCTCTAATTTTTATTTCATTCTTTCTGCTTGTTTTAGATTTAGTTTGCTCTTTTTCTCCCAGTGTCTTAAGGTAGAAGTTTATATTATTGATTTGAGATCTTTCTTCTTTTGTAAGATCATCATTTACAGGTATAAATTATTCTCTAAGCACTGCCTTTGTGTGTATCCCATAAGTTTCAGTATGTTGTATCTTCACTTTTATTTACCTCAAACTATTTTCAAATTTTCCTTTTGATTTCTTCTTTAGTCCATTGGTTATTTAGTATTATGTTTTTAAATTTCCACGTATTTGTGAGTTTGCCAAATTTCTTTTTGTTAGTTTGAAATTATTCTATTGTGACTAGATTAAAACTTTGTCTGATTTTAATCCTTTTCAATGTATTAAACCTTGTTTTATGGCCTAAAATGGGGGCTATCCTGGAGAAAATTCCTTATACCCTTGAAAAGAATGTGCATTTAGTACATTCACACTCTTGTGACGAGAGGCGGGTTCTATAGATGTCTCTCATGCCTAGTTTGTCTGTAGTATTGTTCAAATCTTCTGTTTCATTGTTGACATTCTGGTAAATTATTTTATTCATTAATGGTATGTGAATATTGTTGTTTCCAACTTTCATTATTCAATTGTCCTTTCCTCCTTTTAATTCTGTTAGATTCTGTTTCATGTACTTTGGGGCTCTATTAGGTGCATAAATGATCATAATTTGGGTATTTTCCTGATGGAAGGCTTGTTTTGTACCTTTTATAGTCTTCTTTCCTTTTTGTATTCTTCCTGACCCTGTTAGTCCATGCTGACATTGTATCTGATGAAATGATTTTCACAAGAACTTTGTGCTCCTTCCTTGGTTTCTAGCATTATCCCTCCACTAGACAAAAGCCAGCTCTTTTTGAGATGATCCCATCTCTGTTAATGGCTTCTGCGGAGATGGTGGAGGAAACCACACCCTGGAGCTTCCTAGAAGCCCTCTGGTTTGATTGACTACATCTCTGAGACCCATCCTTAATATATATATTTTAAATCATTTAAATCTAGGGAGTTTATTAGTGGAAGAGAATATCAAAGAGGACATTAATTAATTAGTGAATCTGTTTATATGTGTGTGTATTTACTATGGTAAAATATTCATGGTATACATTTTAAGTGACCAGTTCTGTGGCATTTGGTACATTCACACTGCTTTGCAATCATAACTGCCATCCTCCTCCAGAACTTTTAAATCGTTCTCCACTGAAACTCTGTACATAATAAACACTAACTCCCCACTCCCTTCCTTCTACCTGCTGGCAGCCACCATTCTGCTTCATGTCTCTATGAATTTCACTACTCTATACACCTCATGTAAGAGGAATCATACAATATTTGTTGTTTATGACTGGCTTGTTTCAATCAACATAATGGCTTCAAGGTTTATCCATGTTGTAGTGTGGGTCAGAATTCCATTCTTTTTTAAGACTGGGTAATATTCCATTACATGTATACAACACATTTTGTTTATCCGTTCACTTGTTAATGGACACGGGTTGCTTCCACCTTTTGACTGTTGTGAATAATGCTGCTGTGATCGTGGATGTGCAAATATCTGAGTCCTTGCTTTCATTATATTGTGTACATATTAAAAAATGGAATTGCTGGATCATGTGGTGTGTTTAGTTTTTTGAGGAATCACCCTATCATTTTCAAAAGTGACTGCAGTGATTTTCATTTCCACCAGCAACACACAAGTGTTTCAGTTTCTCCATAGCCTTGCCAACACTTAAGGCTTTTCTGTTTCTATGATAATAGCCATTTTAATTGTATGTTAAGTGGTATCTTATTGTGGTTTTGGTTTTATTTTACTAATAAGTAGTGATGTGGAGTATCTTTATAGGCATTTAGTGTCCATTTGTATATCTTATTTTGAGAACTATCTATTCAAGTCTTTTGATCATTTTTAAAATAGACTTTATTTTTTAAAGCACTTCTAGGTTCACAGCAAAATTGAGCAGAATACACAGAGAGTTTCCATATATCCACTTACATACACGTACACAACTTCTCCCACTATCAACATCCAGAACCAGAGTGGTACACTTGTTACAATCGATGAAGCTACATGTCACATTGTTATCACCCAGAGTCCATAATTTACATTACGATTCACTCTTGGTGTTGTATATTCCATGGATTTTGAGAAATGTACAAAGACATGTATTATCCTTGTAGTGTCATAGAGAATAATTTTATGTCTCTAAAAAGCCTCTGTGCTCTGTCTATTCATCCCTCACTCCCTGCGAACCCTTGAAACCACCTTTGTCCATTTGTTTTTCTTTTGTGTTGAGTTGTAGGAGTTCTTTATATTTTCTGGATCTCAGTCTCTTACCAGGTACATGATGTGGAAATATTTTCTCACAATTCATCCATATTAGATGCACAGAATATTTTTTTATTTCAATGAACTCTTACCTATTTTTTTTGTGTGTCTGTGCTTTTGGTGTTATATGCAAGAAAAGGAGTTCACTGACCTTGTAATTGTATATCCATGTCTTCCCTCAAATTGTAGTTTTCTGCCATATTTCTTCAAATAATCACTCTCTCACCTTTTCTCTGTCTTGTCTTCTGAGACTCTCATAATATGTATATTAGTTTTCCGTGTAATGTCTCATAATTCCCTTAGACTCTGTTCACTTTTCTTCATTCTTTTTTTAATTTTGCTTCTCAGACCTGAAAATTTCAAGTCAGTATCTTTAAGATAATAATATTTAAGATAATAATTATTATTCCTATTCATATATGCTAGTGAACTTCTCTACTGAATGTTTCAATTCAGTTACTGTATTTTTCAGCTCTGGTATTTGTTTGGTTCTTTTTAAAAAATATAATTTCTATCTCTTCGTTGATTTTTTGCTTTTCTGATTTACTTTTGTTCTTTGTGTTTTCCTTTAGCTCTTTCAGCATTTAAAATAGTTGTTTTACAATTTTTGTTTAGTAGGTCTGGTGTGTATTTCTTTAAAGACTATTTCTAGAGATTACTGTAATCCTTTTAATAGGCTGTGTTTCCTTGTTTTTGTTTGTTTTGTGTGTGATTATTTGTTGAAATTTACATTTTTGAAAAACAGCCACTTCTCCCCATCTTTGCAAACTAATGTGTGGTAGACATGTCCTTGTCCCCCGAGTCTTCAGATTAGCCCCTAGTAAAGGCATAAAGTCTTCTCAATTGTCCCATTCATGTGTCCTGTTTGGGACGTGTGTGCTTGTTTTCTGATTTCTCCTGGCTTCTTAATTTTCCAAAGAATCTCACCCCAGCTTCCTGGGTTATCAGGTGTTCTATTGTAGTCCCCTATGAATAATATCTTGCCCAGGCATCCTACTGTTCCCCTGCAGTTTTCATATTCTTTCTTGTGTGGCTTCCAGCCTGAGATCCAAACTGTGTCACTGTTCCCATCTGAGCTCCAAGTTAGGTAAAACAGATGTTAGTCCCTTACACAGCCCACAACCTGGCCAGAATTTTGCAAAACTAATTTTGAGTCTGCTCTTTCTTCTTTGAGAAAGGGATCTAGGAATTGGACCATTTCCTGACCGCACTGCTCTGGGGAAGGGGTGGGGCAATTGTGATTAAAAATGCCATGAAATTTCCTACTGTTTTGAACATATGTATATTTTTTTGGACTGGGAGTTTGCTTGGTAGCAATATATCTTTGATTGTCTTCAAGCTTCTATAAAATTATTTTAGTCAGGCTGCAGTTGTTTATTTGGTGTTTCTGTGGGGAAACCAGGACCTGGAACTTCCTGTTCTGCCCTCTTGCCGACGTCATCACCTTAATCTTTTTAAAGGGCTGTTTTTGTGACTGAATACTCTGACCTTTTGATTTTTTTGAGGTTCTGGCAAAAGGTTGTACCGTTACACACTTAGCCTTTTCTTCTGCCCTGTTATCAATAGCTTTTTTGGACTTTTAGCACCTTTAAAACAATCTTGAAACATTGAGAACATAAAAAATTATCAATTCCTGTTATTAACATTTCTTTTCTCAATTTACCTGTCTCCTTTTTTATTTTACTATAAGCATCAAGAAAAAAGAAGGCAGCACCTTCAACTGTTTGTTTGAAAAATCTCCTTAGTTAAATATGCCACTTTATTACTTACAAATTCTTCTTTTCATGTAACTGGAAGAAACAATTTTACTAAGTTTTCAACCACTCCATAACAAAACTATCCCTGATCCAGTTTCTACTAACACCTTCCTCACTGCTTTCTGAGCCCCTGTGGTCAGCATCTCCACAGTTCAGCTTTCTACTAATAGTTTGTCCAAGGAAATTTAGGCTTTCTCTACCATGCTCCTCAAAATTCTTGCATCTTTTTTCCACTCTCTGACTTAAATTTTTCAGTAGTTATCCTTACATTTTTCAGTAGTTATTAATGGCAGCTTTCGATTTCTAGTTACCAGAATCTGTGTTACTTTTCTATTGCTGCTAACAGATTATCATCAGTTTAGCTGGTTAAAACATAGTCATTTATTATCTTGTAGTTTCTGTAGGAAGTTAGGGCACAGCATCACTGGGTTCTCTGCTCAGGATCCCACTGAAACAGTGGATGGTGCCATCCTCAGGGCCTTGTAATCTATAGTCCTCATTAGCGTTCTCTTCCACCCTCATTCAGGTCTTTGGCAGAATTCGGTTCCTTGTGGTTGTAGGACTGAGATCCCTGTTTTTCTTTCTTTTCTTTTCTTTCTTTTTTTTTTTTTTTTTTGCTGGCTGTCAGTTGGATTTATTCTCCATTTCTAGAAGTCACCCTCAAGTTTTAGCCACAGGGCCCACTGACAACATGGCATGTATCTCCTTCAGAGTGAGCAGAAGGGTCTCTGTTCTGATTAACTTAAAGGCAACTGCTTAGAGACCTAAATTAGGTCTGTAAGATCTCTTTGTCTTTGCCGTGTGATGTGACGTAACAGGAGGAGTGACAGCCACCATCCTCAAGGTCTCATCCATACTCACAGGGAGGGGATTGTACAAGGGTGTGAATCATTATGGGGTCATGTTAGACTTATGCTTACCAAAAATAGGATTATAACACGCTCGCTCAATTGAATTTCCATGATACTAATGAGTTTGAGCCCCCCTTCTTCATGTTTATTGGCCATTTGACTTTCCTGTTTTGTAACTTTTGTTGTTCACCTTTGAATTATATCTTTTTCAAGGTTAGTGTCTTAAATTTATTTTCACTAACATATAAGCTGCCTACATCTTATCACATTGACATATTTCTTAGGCATACAATCAGATGAATTTTCACAGTACACACCCGCGTAGCCACAACTCAGGTCGAGCTGGGACATTTCTAGCACCCAGCGGGTTCCTCATATCCTCTCCAAGTCAGAACTCCTCCCAAAAGGTAACTTGATCACTTTAGAATAGTTTTTGCCCATTGTTGAACCTTATATAAGTGGAATCACACAGTATGTAAGAGAGTCTCTGTTTTTTCTCTATATATTTTGTCTTTGAGAGCTATTCATACTATTGCTTGTATAATTTCTGTGTAGTAGTAATCTAAAATCATAATTTGTCTCTATGTTTTACTGTTTATACAAAATTTTTATTTTAACTGGACATACACATTATTTTCTTTTTCCATTATTAGCATTTTACCTAAAGGTTTAATTTCTGAGCATTCATTTCTTTTAAGATATATTAGTTAACGACTTTCTTACGTAAGAGCTAAATTTGCTTTATGACTGTTATGTTCTCATAAACATTTTGTCATGATTGAGAATTTAGGATAATTTACATTGAAAATTTATCACCTACATATATCCTCTTCATTATGGTTATCCATCTGTTTTGAAAAATGATAATTTCATGTTCTGTATTTGGGGAACATTATGAAAATCCATGTAAATATGTTAGAAATAAAACATGGACAAAAAAAGCTAATGTTGTGTGAAAACGACTGGTAGTTTAAATTTAAGAAAAAACCCCAAGGAAAGAAAAATCATAGTGTTTTCTATTACTATTGTAAAATATGATATAAAAAATGTAATTTTATTTTTTTATTCAAATTGCAAATTGTGAAACTGAAAAATACATCATTTAAAAGTCTGTTTAAGTATTTCATTACTAAAAAAGAAGTGAGACCAGGATGCGTTAAAACAAATTTACCAATTTTATTATATTCTGCAAAATCCTCTCATAAAACTTAACATGAGACCTCTGCCTAAGTGAAATTTATATTTCTTAGTAGATAAAACTTTATCAAAATGCTAGATCAGGATTTTGGAGACAGTGTGTGTTAAATGTCCAGTAAAGTGCTTTAGTCACTTTTTTCTTTTTTTTCGGTGTGATCCGCACTAGAGAAATGTAATTTCTAGGACAACCATTTACAGAAACCTTTCTCCCCCACTGATGCCCTCAAAAATGACTGTTTCGTTACTGATTCCTGCTCCCAGGCTGCACCTCCTGTGGGCACCCCATGTCTCTAACAGGCCCTTGTCTCCAGTCTTCCAAGGGGCCAGCTCTCAAATAAGTCACTTCTTATGTCACTTCTTCTCTGAGAGATTGAGGAGGGCAAAATAAAACATAAAATATATACTTTTTAGCCACAGGGACCCCAGAAGCTGCACTGAAATGAATTCTGTAGACTGATGCCCAGACGTGCACATTTGTCCTCATGCCTCTGAGAGGTGTGTGCACGTCACTTCGTCATGGAGCAAGAAACCATTTATTAGCTGCCTGGAGGGCGTCAGACACTCTGACAGGCACTTCCTGTGCATTTTTCTCACTCAGTCCTCAAGGCCAGGTTAGAAACAGGTTTTGCTGGTGCTGTTATCCGCTCTCAATGTAGAGCCTGAGTTTAGAGGACTTCCCTGATCTGCCCGTACTCTCAGGAGGGCCAGCGTGAAACGCCTGTCCAGGCACCATACCTGATAATCTAGTGTTTGTTATAATATAATCTTTGAAATTTACATAGATAACTGGATTAACTAGTTGAGTGCCTGAGAAATTTAGTGACCTCACATCAGAATGACAACCTGGAGAATTTGTGAGAACATAGATTATGGAGATCTACCCCCAGATTTTCTGATTCAGTAGTTCTAGGATCGGGCCTGAGAACTTGCATTTCTAGCAGGCTCCCAGGTGATGTGGCTGGTCTAGGCACTGTGATACCTGCGGCTCTGGAGTGAGAGCAGGAGACTTCTACTCAGAACCATCAATTCTGGGTCTCTTCTCTCTTTCTACTGCTTTCTACCAGTGCGCTGGTGTTATGGCCTGAATTGTGGCCCCCCAAATCTTATATGTTGAAGCCCTGACCCCCAGTACCTCCGTGTGTGACCGTATTTGGAGATGGGGCCATTGAAAAGGTGACGAGGGTTAAATGAGGTCATCTGAGTGCCCGCACCCAGTGTGCTTGGTGTCCTTATAAGAAGGGGAGACGGGGGCACCGAGAGACGCAGAGATGTGTGCCCAGAGGGATGATCAGTGTTGAACACATGTTTCTTGCCTGAAGAACTGAGCAGAAGGACGAGTCGGTGGACCTGTGCCCTTGCACGGGAAGGCGGTGGTGACAGTTGGCCTCACTTCTGGGGCTTCTGTGTCTGTGTGTCACTGTGCGCCTCTGGTCTTTGGAGGAGCAGGTCGCACGCCATGCCCCACAGCCTCAGAGTACAGCACACGGGGGGTATCATGGCCCTGGCTGCCATGTTCATGTAGAGTTTTAAGAAAAGAGACATTTTAAATGAAAGTTTAAAAATTATCTGGGCACTTTTTAAAAATAGCTTTATTGGGGTATAATTGATATACAAAAAAAGCCTATTTAATGCGTACAGTTTGATGAGTTTGGACATATGCATGGTCCTGTGAAAGCCTCACTACAATTGAGGTAATCAACACATTCATTAAACCCCCAAATTTTCTCATGCCCCTCCCCCTTTTTCTATGGTAAGAACATTTAATGTGAGATCTACCCATTAACAAATTTTTAAATGCGTAATACAGTATTGTGGACTCTCAGTATCATGATATATCACAGATCTCCAGAAGTTAATCATCGTCCTTAACCAAAACTTTATAGCCACTGGACAACAGCCCCTCTGCCCCCGACCCCCACAACCACTGTTCTGCTCTCTGCTCCTACCAGTCGGACTATGTCAGTTACCTCACATAGATACAGTCAAGTAGTATTTGTCCTTCTTGATGGGCTTGTTGCACTCAGCACAATGTCCTTCAGGGTCATCCATGTTACAAACGGCAGGATCTCCTTTTTTATCACTGAATAATATTCCAATGTATGTATGTACCACATTTTCCTTATCCATTCATCCGTTGATGGACGTTTGCATTGTTCCTATATCTTGGCTACTGTGAATAATGCTGCAATGAACATGGGGGGAGGGGTAGCTCTTTAAGATCCTGATTTCAATTATTTTGGATACATGTCCAGAAATGGGGCTTATGGGTCACATGGTAGCTCTATTTTTGAGTTTTTCAGGCCCTTCCATACTGTTTTTTATAGTGGCTGCACCCATTTACATTCCCACCAACAGTGCATGAGGTTCCCTTTTCTCTACATCACCAAAAGTCGGTGCTCAGCAAAGGAAACAAAATGCAAAGGGAACCTTACAGAACGGGAGAAAATGTGTGCAAATCTTCCATCAGGTAAGAGTCAATATCCAAAATACATAAGGAACTCCTACAACTCAATAGCAGAAGGCTCTGAAATAACCTGATTGAAAAATGAGCAAAGGACTTGAATAGATGTCCCCAAAGAAGATGTGCACGTGGCTGGCAGGCACATGAAAAGGTGGTTGGCGTCACTGCCCATCACGGAAATGCAAGTCAGACCCACTGGCTTCTCACCTTTTCCCCGCTGGGATAGCTGTCACCAAAGCCAACCAACCAACCAGCCAACCAACCAAACAACCAACCAAACACACACAGCCTGTGTGCTTCCTCAGAAGGCAGATTTTTAGACCCAGCTTCCACTAGTTTTGTTTCCGAAGACTTTGGTGCTTACATTTTTAAACAAGCACCCGATTCCCGCAGGGGTCTGTGGGCGCGGCTGGGAAGAGTAGCCTGTTAGAGTCTCTTGAAGCTCGAGGTTCATGTGAAAGACCACAAGTCCATCGAATGCAGAGTGAATCTGGACACAGCTGTTTTCTCTTTCCAAGGCTTTGCCATGCCTTTTGTTTGTTCTTGAAGCAATACCACATTACCTGAACTTCATCTTCTTCCACAGCGGAATCCTCTGTATTTCATTCCTAATTGCCACTCTTGTGCAGATGGAAAGTGGTTTCGGCCGTGCTAAACGGGAAGGGTCTGCAGCCTTTGATTTGCTTTGTAAGACAGTCCTGTTTGCACAGCCCACCCTGCGTGAGGAGGCCGTAATTCTCTGCCTCTTCAAAGAGCTGTCCTACGTTCTCTGTCTCCTGGGCTTCACCACGATGTTAACCCCACAGCGCTGTCTTTATTTTTATGTCCACATTTCCTGAAACTTCAACAACTGCCTTTCCTGCAAGCAAGGTGGGGAGGAAACGTGACTGCTGCCAACGATACATGCCAAAGGTTTGTTTTCCACATTAGGAAAAACCAGCAGAGCTGATGGTGGGGTGCTTTGCAGAAAACAGTCTGCCAGAATAAAAATGGAATTGAAATGGACTTGGGCAGGGTAACGCCGGTGGCAGGTGCCAGAAGGCAGCGGGGCTGTGGGCGGCTGCGAGCAGGTGGTACTGAGACTTGGCAGCCATGCAGATCAGAGCGGCCGGAGGAAGTGCCCAGCATTGGTGAGGGACGGTGCTGGCCCTCCTTCCCGAAGGGACTCTCATCTTAATGTGGAATATTCGACAAAGAATGTGCTTCATTCTTGAGAGTCGTCGTTGCCTCCAAGGCGGGGAAATGATGGCAGCACTTGGCCACTTGGCAGGAACGGCTGTGGGTGGCGTCCATCGGTGGTTTGCCTTCAGGAAGCGCAGGGCTTCTCCACCCTCACCTCCCTGCTGCGCGCGCTCAGGACAGTGGAGCAGGGTGTCCTGAGCTGCCAGCTCGGTCATCTCCCCCCGTCCCAGCCCCAGACCCATGGCCTCCTCCATCGTAGGTGGACGTGCCTCGGAATATCTGATTCATCTCCTAAAACCACAGCAGAGAAACATGGCTTTGCCTTCTCACCTGCTTTGACTTTCTGTTTTCACTCTGCTCAACAATGAGACTGAAACGGAGCCACTGGTAGTGGCCCGAGCACAGCTCTCCAGTGAGGACCCAGGCATGACAGTGAACGCTGAGAGCGGGAGGGAACTATGCGATACTTAGGAGTTCTCTGCGGGGCAAGGATGGAGCCGCGAGGGACGAAAGCCTCGAGGAAGGCTTTCGTGAACCCGCGAGGGACCCACGAGGGACGAAAGTTGGGGAAGTCAGAAATAGACACTGATACTGAATACAGCACTTGTGCGGTATCCCTCCATTTATGCGTCCATCAGGCGGTGTGAGCGGCTGGAGGGCGAGGACTGAGCTCCACTCTTGGGCAGTCATGCAGACCTCACTGCCTGTGAAGAGACCGACATGGCAGGTGGCAGGGCAGTTGGGAGGGGACCCAGGGCTACCGTCCGAAGGAAGACCTGGTGGTGGGGACTCTTTTCTTCTGGGCAGCTGTTTATAGACCTCCCCACACCCGCCTCGTACCAGATGCCACCTTGCTCCTATTTCCACGTCATCACTAACTTTTCCTAAAGAAACTGTTCTCCCCAGTCTTCAAATGAGGTCTGCTTGCCAGTGGAGCCCAAGTGCCCTCCCGCTACACACCCTACCTCTCCGATGTGATCAGAACAGGACCGAGGTGATACCATGTCTGGGCTGCCGTGGAAACCATCAGAATTCCATTTCCCCCACCACCCATCACCGCCTCGGAGGGAGCTCAGGTTTGAAACCCAAGTGGGGTGGGCAGTCTAGAGGCCCAGGGGGCCCTGTCCTTGGTGCAGTGACTTGCCCACCTAACACGTAGTTAGTGGAGAAGCCGGGGCTGTCATCCCTGTTCCCTGTGGTCACTGTCTTTTTAAGGCAGGTTGACTCAAACGACTTTCAGCAACCTTTAAAATGTACAAAAATTGTGGCTGGGTGTAAGGGACGACCTGTTCCAAAGTAAGATCTGAATTTGATGCTGTAATTTGGGCTGTTACAAGCGTGGTGCTCTTTAAAGAACCAAATTAATGACACATCACAGGTGCAGCAATTGAACTTGCATGACAGATAGACAATTACTCTTACCCAGCTATCTTTTTAAAAATAATTGTTTTATTTTTCAATTACAAGTGGCATATAATATTATATTAGTTTCCTGTGTACAACATAGTGATTAGACATTTATATAACATACAGAGTGATCACCCCGATAAATCTAGTCCTCATCTGGTACCATACATAGTTATTACAATATTATTGACTGTTTTCCTTATGCTACACCCTACATCCCATGACTGCTGTGTAACAACCAAGTTGTACTTCTTAATCCCTTCCCCTTTGTCATCCACCTCCATCCCTTCCATCTGGCAACTATCAAAATGTTCTCTGTATCTATGAGTTTGTTTCTGTTTTGTTTGTTTGTTTGTTCTTAGATTCCACATATAAGTGAAATCACACTGCATCTGTCTTTCTCTGTCTGACACTCCACTCAGCACAATACCCTCCAGGTCCATCCATGTCACCACAGATGTCAAGGACCCATTCCCTTCCATGGCCGAGCAATATTCCATTGTATGTATGTACCACCTCCTCTTTATTTATTCATCCATGGACGGACACCCAGGCTGCCCCCACATCTTGGCCATTGTAAACAATGCTGCAGTGAACATATGTATGCACACGTCCCTTTGAAGGAGTGTTTTGGGTTTCTTGGGATACTCACTTCAGATCAAAAGACACGCACAGACTGAAAGTAAAGAGATGGACAAAGGTATTTCATGAAAATGAAAAAAGAAAACAACCCAAAAAAACTGGGGTAGCAGTAGTTATACCAGATAAAATAGACTTTAAAACAAAGGCTATGCCCAGCTATCTTATTATCTTTTTCTTTCCTTAGAAAAATTATACATAGAAAAACAGTATGGTTGTTCTAAGAAATGAACAGGTAAAGCATTATAAAAGTTGGGTAATGTATAGTTATGAAATTGTTATGAGTAAAACAATTTAGGTATATATGCCTCTAGTTAGCTTTTTAAAGAATTATGCCTCATTAATATTGATTTTGCTTTTTAAGAAATGTTTAACCAACGTACAATAACCTAGCATAGCTTTAAAATTTGTTCATGTTTTATCACCATGATTACTATTTAAGAGATAACTGTATTTTGGGTTTTATGTCATTAATAAGCATACAAGTGTCGCAAAAACATTTTCCTTTCCTTTTATTTTTCTTTCTATTCTTTTTTTCTATTCCCTCTTTCTTCTTTTCCTCCCCCTCCTCCCTTTCTTAAGGGGATGGTTAGTTTTGTTGGTTTTCTTACCCAAATGATGTCAATAAAATAATTAGTTATGATTTGTATAAATGTCATAAACTATGGTTTTTACCAGGACCGAGATGGAGGGCTGCACGTTAGGTTTCGTAAATGGAGTCACTGAGGCACATACCCGTCCAGAATGGTCCGTGTGCTCACGACCAGGCAAGGCAGCGCCCCTGAGCCCTGGCCCTGGCCTTTCCTAAGGGGTCCTCGTGAGACTTTTCCATTAATGCCTTTCCTAAGGGGTCACCTCCTTGATTAATCAGAAGCATTTCCCAAGGCCACGGGGCCCTGTTCATTTCCCATGCGGCTCTGCTGGGTGTGTTTCACTGGTGAGAGCAGATGCGTGACTGACGCCTTTTCCTATCTGGTGAAGATTTTCAAATCCCAGCTCACGACTGGGGTGTAGTCGTGACACCCAAATACCCTCTCCTTAGCCAAGTCGCTGTGTTTCTGTCTCAGAATCCTTGTCTGTTCCTGGCAGGTCCCCCCACACTGGCGCCCTCCCTCCCCATCAGTGGGCACTTTTTCACTCTGGTCAGCTCCCTGCCTGGCTCCGCTCTGCAGATGGTCTGTCCCGCAGCTCCATACGCGGTGCTGTGTGGCTCAGCTTCAGGTGACACGTTCCGTTTTCTGTCTGACTCCTTTACAAGACTGACCGCCTTTGAAAACGCTATTCAAAGAGATAACCCAGGACTTAACGTAGTAAATACTATTTTTGTTCCCTTACATTTAACTTATTTCAAAGCCTCTCCTGAACTGGGTGCATCCATATAAGTGAAAGATTGAATTATATTAGCTTTAAGGTCTGTTTCAACTCTAAAATTCTGTAACCCAGTGAACACAAAACGATACTATTTCTATTTCATAAAGTTGTCCTTCATTTTCTGAATAAGTATAGTTTTCACAAAATAATTACTGATTACAAGATGCATAAATATTCATTGTTGAAGAAACCAAATATTGTGGAGAACATTAAAGTAGCCATGTTCTCACCACACAAATAAATCTTTCAGTAGGTTGAAAATGGGTATGCTACTTTACCTTTTTGAATAAAAACAGTTTGTCAAATAGAATATAAAGTGTAGAAATTATTTCATAAAAGACAACTTTTCACTGAAAGTATATGCACCAAAATATTTTCTGGTTTAATACTAGTGTATTTAGTAAATTGTATTTATTCTATATGTGTTATTTTGTAACATTCTTGTTTCATGATATGTTTTTATTTTCGTATATTTACATATTTAATGTTTTAATCCTCCCTCAGTTTTTTGGCTAATGCCGTTAATATTTGGGCCACATTTCCTCTCCCACTCATTGTATTGAGCTGCACTCCATGTTTGTATAAAGACTTTGTTTTAAAAGATGATGTAATTCTAGCTTAAATTGCTTTATTCACTGACAACATGTAGTAAACAGCACACCTGAGTATTTACCTGTGTTGTTACCCCCTCCCCGCCCCCAGGTGGAGGCCAACACAGCTCATTGCAGGGCCCTGTTATAAGTGGGTCAGTTAATCCCCACGTGTCAGACATTCAAGCTCCTTCCAACTTCTTGCTGCTGTTCTGTCTGATGTCACAAACCACCGTGTTTGATAGGCCTGATGAACGTCTGTGTATTGATTTTTAAAATACAGCTGTCCTGTCGGAATTTGCTGTATTTGTTTCCCACAGAAAGTCTGCACGATCTCTTCTGCCACCAGCCCTGTATAAGAAGGGCTGTTTCTTTAAACACTTAAGTGTCAATAATACTCGGTGTTAACGTCTTTAATCCTTACCACATTCGTGAGCTGGAAATCTTATTGTTTTAATTTACAGTAATCATCTGTTTTGTAGATTTTTAATAAGCTGCATATTTGGGCAGGCTGCTTGGCCATTTTTGGTTGGGAATATTTCTTCTTTTTTTTAAAATCGACTTGCAGGTATTGCCTTTGTCATGCTTTATTTTACCATCTTCTGGACATGGGATTCACGTGGTAATATGGAGCTTACACTCAGTGCACGCTGAGTCTTCTGTTATTCCTCACTAGGGTTAATGTTTGAAAATTGAAGCCATCAGACCAAAAAAAAAAAAATTGCACATTTTCCCTCATCAATTTGGTGGTCAGGGTAAATGCAAATGCATAATTATGGATGTAACTAGAGTCCTTGAGTGTAATTGCACTCATAAGTCAAATAAGACAATTCATAACAATTTGGTTCAGCATTTTATCTGTTAAATTATTCATGTGAATACTTTTATGAGTTTAGCCATGAATATTTGATTGGTGGTTGATTCATGACCATGAACTATCTTAGCCCTTTATTTTTCCCATTTATGTCCAATTAACATATGTGGGAAGGTGGGGAAAATTTATTTTTCTTAATATGAGCAGCGCCTTTTCCCACAGACTGACTGGGCCCGTCTGGTGGGCATTTACTATGACTGGAGGCCGACATTATACCTTCTCTGCTTGTTTAATAAGGATGGCAATGATAATCCTCATCATCCGGAAGGAAAATATTGTGAGTCTCTAGTTTACAACTGAGGGAAATGATATGCAGAGAGGGTCCGTCATTGTCCCGAAGTCACAGAGCACGCTGAGGCTTCTGGTCCAAGTCCACGTGAAAGACTCAGCTTTTCCCGCTGCACAGTGGGTGTCCCAGCGTCCTCTCTGAGCAGGGCCAGTGGGCACATAAACGGCCATCCTGACTGTGCACGCTCTCCTGTCATCAGGCACATGTACTGAGGAGAACGGAGCACAGGCCGTCTGTCACCTTTCCCTTTTGTGTCACCTGGCTATGTGGACAGAAACCTGCGTTCCACCCACAGGTGTCATAGCCACTGCCTGCTGCATACGTACTGAGAAGGTGCACAGCTCAGCAGGCAGCAGAGTGTGGGGAGCTAGATGGGAATGTCAGAAGATGCCACTTAATGGCCAGTTATCCTGGGGTGTGACTTCTGTGGACGTGACAGGAAGCATGATGGGGGCAGAAGCCGGCGAACCTACCAGCAGCCTTTCCGTTCCTCTTGAATCTTCCCAGAGGGGGACACTCTCGCCGGCCAGAGAAAGAGCTCCTGAGCCACAGGCCAGCGAGAAAGGAAGCAGTTCTCTCCATAATCACTTCGGAAAACCTGGGGCTGGGCCACCAGGAGCATTTTGGTTATTTTAGCTTGAGTTTGAGAACTCACATAATTATCCTAATTAATGGATTTGCACACATAATGCCATGAATTGGTGTCATCAGCACTACAACCTGAAAAAATACGTGGGAAGGGGCTATATTTATACGATCAAATGTAGCTCGGTCATATACCTTTCCAGCACGAAAGATCTCTATGTGCCGATTTCACGACTGCTCTATGAGCATTAACACGAGTCACCATTGGTCGCGCATTGATTCATTAACCCAGCTGAGCCTCAGAATCTCCTGGGAAGTTATTTTTTGAAAATCTCTTGAGTCCATGAAGATGATTGTGTCTGAGGTGGGACCTGGAAATCAGCATTTAAAAAGGTCAGCAGGTGACTAATATGCAGCCTGGTGGATGGATGACAGCTTCCATCACACAGCGCCCACGCTCGTTAGGATTCCTCTTGTTATGCAGTTACTTTGCCTTTTAACAGGCTCTCGTCACGAGACCCCGTGCTGAGCAGGCTTCAGTCCCCTGGGAGACCCGGGGTCCTTGGTGCTTCTGGGTGGGTGTCTGATAGCCTTCATCCCCATCTCCTGCCATATGCCAGCACATTCGTTTGCCACACACACTTCTTCCCAATATTCCTTTATTTTCACTGTCTTACATTTAGATCTTTGACCATCCGTGCTTTCTTGATTGCCTGCAACCTCTGCTGGGTTAAGGGCCCTGCCTAAGTGTCCCCACTTCTGTGACTCTTGTCTCAGGGCCCCTCCGTGGCACCAACCCCCACTCTGCCCACATCGACACCACACTTGATTATGGCGTCTTGGCGTATTTGTTTATACTTGTATTGCAGCCCTGTGTTCTGCCTTTTTGAGGACAGAGCCCACAGCGCAGGGCCTGCCACACACTGGGTCACCCAGAGCGGATCTGACAAATGGCGCACTTATTTCAGACGTGCACTTTGCTCCCAACTACGCCTCTGTTCTCAGCGCCGTTACACATACTTTGTCTTTCCGAATGGTACAGTTTCTTAAAGAATGTTTTCTTCTGGGACTTTAAACTTACTTTCCGCTCCTCTATTAATTGTATCTCAGTTTGTTATTTGTAAGCAGTACAGTCAGTTTTACACGTGACCTTTTGTAAGGTCGCTTCTCTGGTAAAACACTCTGTGTCGGGTTTTCTGGAACGTTTTACAAGGAATGGCTGGGAAAAGCCGTGGGCTGGCTGAGGGCCGCCGTGTGCGACCTCGGCCGTGGACCAGGGCTGCGCTCCTGGTGGTGTCCGCCTCCCCTCCTGCTCTGCCACCTCCTCCTCTCTCTGGATGTGCACGGTGCTCTCACCTGCGGCCTGGGCGGGCCTGGGGCAGGTTTACTGTGGAGATTGCTGTGGAGGCCCAGGTCATCACGCTGAGAGAAGGAGCCTGGCAAGACGACCAGAGATCGATGACGCAAGACTCATGCCGCACGTTCCGGTTGGACCCTTGGCTCCCCGAGCGCCGGTTTCTGACTGGCTCTTGGAACAGGGGGGCTGGCTTGCTGCGGCCTCCGTGCTAAGGGGGCTGACTTAGAGCTACCAACAGGCCGGCTCCTCTCCATCGGGATGGCATGGTGCCCCCGAGTCCTGACCTGGCTGTAAGCTGGCTTCCTCAGGAAGGATGTGGGGTAAGGACGGAGGGGAGCAGAGCTCTAGGAGGAGGCAGGGCCCAACAGGATGCTGGGATCGGGAGTTCTACACGAGGGACAGCACCTTCTGCACCCCACCCCCTCCATCAGTGCATGTGGGACATCAGAACGTCGTGCCGTTCGTTTGTGTTAGAATTTGCACTAATGTAGCCGGCTTCATTTTAGCCAATAAATACAAACACAAGGTCCCTTCTCTTTGTCCTTTTGTGTCCGCCATTCCCTTCAGAAACAAGGATCTACAGTGCAACTCTGTTCTTGTCATTCGATGTCATGAGACGTCCTGTTGTATAGAACATTCCAGAGAGTTCTTTCTTAGTGTGGACAGTCACTGCTGTGCTCAGAGCTGCCCTAGGTTCACCTGTAAGTGGAAGACGGGCACCGCAGAACCGGCAGGTGCTGGGATCCTAAGTGGCTGCAACTTCCTGTCCCCACAGATGGCGCCTCTGCCAGGACCCTACCTGCACGGAGTGGCCGGCTGCTTCTCGCCCAGATGGCTGCCCTCCTGAGCAAGCGGCTTTGCCACGCGCGCCGGGCCTGGAGAGGCACGCTGTCAGACCTGCTGCTGCCCCCCCTCTTTGTGGCCTTGGCAATGGGCTTGTTCATGGTGAGGCCTTTGGCCGTTGACTACCCTCCCCTCAAACTAACACCTGGCCATTACGAGCGGGCCGAAGCTTACTTCTTCAGGTAAGAGCCTCTTCCCTTTCCCTGCAGAGTCATGTCAGGACAGATGATAGATGCGGCAACAGTTTTGATAGTTTTAAGGATTTCAAACATACCTGGTTTTCGTTATTTTGGAGGTCCGTGGGCACGAGGGTAAGCTCTGAGAGCTCCGGGTCTTCCCAGGAACTGAGTCCAGGTGGATGTTTAGGGAAGATGAGTCCGGCCTGGCCTCTGGCCTCGGCTCCCTGGGCACCCTGCTTCTCCCCAGGGCCCCCGATTCCCCTGGCTGATGTGCAAAGGGCCTGGCCCACACCAGCCCACGGCCTTGAGCAGGAACTGGGAGGACTGGACATGTTCCAGAATTTGGAGGATTTTAGAAAAGTTTGTGAATTGTATATTTCACAAATTCTGCACAGTTGGTCTGCGACAACAGAGAAATGTCTGACTTTTCTCTTTGTGGGTCTGAGCCCATGTACACCACAGGCCAGGGTCGCTCGGGCGTTGTTGCCAGTGAATCCCAAGCAGTCTGTTTTGTTCAGGAAGTCCTGAGAGCTTCCGGGATTTCGTTTCACCCACATGGGAATGGGCCCTGAGAGAGGGACTCTGACTTCCAAGGAGCCTTCCCTCCCTGGTGGGCTGCCCTCCAGACTGGGTTTGGCTGACCGTCGCCGAGCCTGCCCTACATGGCCTGTGGTGGGATCCTAGGCTGCAGGGTGGTTCTCTCTCCAGGAGGCCCTGTCGCTTGTCTGGGCTGGGGACTGGGCTGGGGATGCCTGGTGTCCCCTGGCACGTTAACTGGGCTGTTCACAGGATGGGCAGCCAGGACTGAATTGTTTTGGTCAGAGGTCCAGCCATTAAAATTGTGAGCGTAAGTAACTAGACTTAAGTGCTTACTAATATTTGATGATGAGTAATTTGGAATTAGATTTAAACAAGTGAAGGAACAAAAGGAAAATGGGTAATAAATGGTTCACTGTGTTTCTGTTTCCCTTGGTTAATGCTTTCCTTTCTTCGCACGTCTTTATGCTCCCAGGGCCTGGGTTTAACTAAGAGGGGCCCCGACACAGCCTAGGACAAGTGCCTGGGCTATATCCCTGTCCCTGTATCCCTCCCCCAGGTGCCTTCCTGCCTGCTCTGGCCACATGCCTTATTAACCCACTCTCCTCCTCTCTTACGAAGTGTTTAAAGTGACCGTGTCAGTGTGTCAGGCTGTCTACCACTGCTTTCATTCTGGCCACATATTCACACGTCTGTCACACTCCTCCAGTCTGAACGAGCTGTAACTTTTAGCTTTTTAATTTAAAAATAACATTGTATCTTAAAGAAAAAGAATACAAAATACATGCTAGCCCAAAACAAAAACAAATAAAAAAACAATCACATGTAACCCTACCAGCGCATAAATAAAAAAACAATCACATGTAACCCTACCAGCGCGCTCCACCACACACCTATTGGTCTGCAGTCCTCCACGTGTCATGTGTAATACTTTAACCACATGCATTTTTATTTTTTGTGGCAATGAGGTCATACTGCAGAACTCTTCAGCACATGCATTTTCACTCAATAACATTTGTTCACCTATTTTTGTAAATCAGGGCAGCGCGTTTCCCGTCCTCACGGATATGTGGGAGAGAGCTGCATGGAGGTGCCATAATTTATTCAAATGGCTCTACTTTGGGACACATTTATTTCTATTTTCTGTCCTTTTTAAAAAAATATATTTTGTGTTTTTGCTTTTTCTTTAGATGTTTTTATTATTCATAGTTTCTTTGTGTGTTTATATTAATCCCTTTTCATTTTTGTGTGTTGTGAATACCTGCTACCAGTGTGTAATTATCCTTTTATTTTATTAAAAGACATTTTAAGATAGTCAAACATTGGGTGCCTACAAGATTTGGAAAGATAGATAATAATCCCTTTTTGTTTTATTGAACATTAATCAATTTTCGTTTTATCGAATAACCTTATACATATTGACTTGTTTCTACATGTCAATTCCTATTAATTAACTTTGTTTATTTTGCATTTAAGGTGTCTGTCTATTCATTGCGTGACTATATCTATTTTTATTGTGGTAAAATACATGTAACACAGAATTTACCCTTTTAACTATTTTTGTGTATGAACATTATTTTTATTAAGTACCTGCACTGCTTGAGTTCTCTCCGGCTGCCGGGACCGTGCTTGTTAGATCAGCTGGCGGTGGCTCTGAGAGTGACAGGGTGAAGGCCAGTTCTACCTCTGAAGAGCAGCAGGAGGGCTTCCAGAAGCTTCTCTGCTCGCAGGACGGAGGGAAGCTTTCTGCTTCCCATACCCTCCCTGCTCAGGAGCCGGAAGGCATCTGTCCCCTGCAGTCCGGCTTTTTCTCCACTCTTTGGGGCCAGGAGGCCGGGGGAGGCTGAGGTCAGCATTCCGGGGAGGTGACGTCTCTGAGTGCCGGGTCTTCCTGGTCTGCCCTGGTGTTCTGCGTCTGGTCTTCAGGCTGCTTCCGCATGTGGCCTGGGCAATGGGAAAGATGTCCCTAGATCAGCGCTGCCTGTAGTGACTGTCACAGAGCTGAGAGCAGCGGCTGGTCAGCACGAGAGACTGGCGGGCTCAAGAGATGCAGACAGCCTGGATTTGCAAGTGGTAGGGAGAGGGGCGAGTGGGTTACTCAGCTCCCAGCAGCCCCAAGTCTTTCTAGGTTGGTTTGATCTCCATCTGCATCAGAATCATGATGGTGGTGGTGGTGGTGGTGAACTAGTTAACAACACACAGACCCTTTAGGGTGGTTGGTTCAGCCAGGCTGCTGGGGGACTCTGGTGCACGTCAAATTTTGAGAAATGCTGCCTTGGAGGGAGGAACAGTGACCCCGTTTAGGATTCACACTTACCCGTGAATTTTCAGTACAAGGTTCTGGCAGGACAGACTTCACATGCTTCTAAACAGCACTTTAGAATAAGGCGAGCACAGCGTGACAGTGTAGGAATGAGCATTTGAGTTTATGGCAACAGGGACAATTTAAAGACAGTTTTTTAAAAAAACAGTCACCTCTAGACCTAAGGAAAAAAACCAGTAAAAAGTAAACCGTAAGTTTAAATCTTGTTCTTAGTAATTATTCCAAGGAAACTACTTTATGGATCCATATTTTTTCCAGAAAAAGTATTTTAAACTTTCGTATTTGTTCCTGGGTTAATAGATCAAAAGAGGGCAATCGAGAATTTTCACAGGTGCCACAAATAACGTTTTCTTTTTATGGACAACATTTCAGTGGAAAATATGTCTCTTTCCTTGTTTAAGTGTTTTCTCGTTTGTCAGAAACTTGAAAGCTCTTAATACAGAGGTCTCACTGCCTACTTATGGGACATAACTTTGTTGTCCATTTCAGCATGTTTCATCACTGAGTATTTCTGGCCATAGGGAATCATATTAGGCCAGTTGTAAACCATGTTGACCTTAACAATAAAACAACCTGCTATTTTTATTGACAAAATGGGTTTATTTGGGGATAGCGAAGAATTGCAATTTGGGATGAGGATGCTGTAGCACAAAGTATAGGCAAGTCAAGCGAACAAAGGAGGGGAACCATTACTTTACAGAAGAAAAGGAGGAAGTTGGCCAGAGGCCGTGCTTTGAATGCAAGTCCTTTAGTGGAAAGTGAGAGTTCGGGGCAGTGACGCCTTCTCACTGGCTGAGTTGAGGTGGTTCCCCTTGGCTGGGCTTGTTGCTGGGCAAGGAGAAAACCTTCCTTCCTCCTGCCAGGGCTGGGCAGGCAAGCAGCCTCTCTTCCTGTTGGGATGTGTGATTGACATCCAGTAGGGTGCGCGAGCGCTCCCCCTTCAGGCCTCCCGACTCCATTGCACATGAGGTTCCCTTGATTTTCACAGCCACCTGAGTCTTTTAAAATCTTTGCTGTATTTTATGCAGTGGGAAACATGGTATTTTTCTATAAATATTCTTTTTGGGTTTGGATGCTACAGTGGTATTTGCATTATAAGTTTACACACATTACTGCTCTGAAAACAAAGTTGTCCTCAGCATCTAATTAATTACAAAACAATTACAATTAATTACAAAACAAATTAGTTACAAAACTAATTTGGTGTCATGAGTTCATCTTCCTTTTCCATTACAGTTGTTCCTGTCTGAATGTTAAGAGGTCAGGGAAGGCCAAAATGGAGATGAAGGATTAGGTCTATGATTTCAGCTCATCTGTAATATCACTATTTGTTCAACAAATTATTTTGGGGAACCTCCGTGTTTCAAGTACTGTCCTAAGCCTGTGCCCTTTCGTTCCTGGGTTGTTTGTTGCAGTCATGAGACTGAGAAGAAGTCCACAGTTAAAACCCAGTGGGGACGTCGTCAGGACCACTGAGCAGAAAGAGCAGAGAAAAAGAGGCAGAGGCGTTCTCATGGCAGAAGGCACTGGCCCCTAACAGCTGGGCATGGTTTCCTCCAGGTAGCAGGAGGCAGATGCACTTGAGGGGCAGGTCCAAGGCAGGTCCGCCCAATTAGAAGGCGCTGCTGCGGGCTCTCTGGGCTGGGCCTCGTTTCCTGGGAGAGAATGTTGGGCAATGTTTGTCCCAAGATGTCAAGGCCTGAAGAGGGCAGTGGATTTAAATACTACTTCAAGGCTCTTAGGTAAGTAACAGGGAGCAGTTGATAAATTTTGAGCATAGAAAATGTCAGATTGGTATGTTAGAGACTAAGAAAAATTAGGAATCTCTTTGTAAAATTCCCATCTATGCAGCGAGCGATATTGCACAAATATGGAAGTCACTTCTCATTCTGGGCTTTTATTGTTACTTTCGGAGTGTGGGGGTTCAGTAAGCCTAACAACTCAGACTTCCTATATTTGAAAGCTGATAACAATTCAGAAAGTTACTTGGGGGAACAAAGAAATCAACCAGAAGAATCAGTGATTGAAGGTTACACTGAGGTTGTTTACATTTCCTGGGACAAACTAATGTAAGTTCTTTAAAAGGAATCATGTCTGTACATTTGTTAATGTATGTACTACTTTGCAAAAAAATTTGAGGTCACTGTTTGCACATAAGTATCAGGCTAATAATACATCATTCTTCTTTATTTTGGGGACAAGTGTTCCCAAGGATATCTACTCAAAAGCATTTTGTAACTGATATGATGTAAGTTCTAGAAAGTAATAAATCTATAAATTTGGAATTTTAATTGATCAAAATGAACTCTACTCCCAATCAGTCCAATTTAGAGAGGGTTAAAATATCATTTCTTCTACATTTTCTCAAGTCAAGACTTTTCTTACAATTGATGTATAAAATTTAGTACAGGGTTTGTTTCTATACCTCCCCAAACTAGAAGAATAGCACACCCTATTGCTGGTGGTGTCTCCAATAAGGAACTTCAGTGTGGGTGGCCTTGCTTGACCTGTCAACTGACTTCTGAGATTTGTGCCAGAAAAATAAATACTAGCATTCAATGTGTACCTAAAACACACGTGGGATTCTGCACTGAGGACCCCCTCCCGAGAAAACGTTATTCAGTATAGGTCACATATAGAAACCAAAAAATGTAAGTTGTTTTATTGCAGGGCTACGTAATAGAACAAATGTTCAAACCAAACCAGAGCCCCAACATTAAGAGAATATCTGTATAGATTTTAATATATTCACATGATGTCATATTATGGGGCTGTTAAAAATCATTTTTAAAAACCATACAAAATCGCCAAAGATGGTAATATTATAATAAGTGAAAAGATGAGAAAGAATAAAACAGTATGAAGGTAAGTATATAAAAATGCTTATTTGTGGGGGCAAAACTGTGCTTTTAAGACATTTCTTCATTCCATTGCTGGTTTGGCTTTACCATAAAATCAGTGAGTGATTAAGTTTACCTGAGCTGCTAGGAAGCGTATACCTGGATCAGCTTCCCAGGGCTCACTGCCAGGTCAGGTTTGTCCTGTGAGGGGCCTGGCGAGTACTAACGATGCCCACCTTATTTCTTTGTCTCATGACCATCAGCAGTGAGAGTGACGACATGGGTCTTGCCCACATGCTTTTGCGGAAGTTTGAAGACCAGGATTTGCTCTGTGCTGACCCAAACCCAGACTTGTAAGTATCAGATGCCGTCTGCAAAAGGGCAGCGCCAGCCAATACCCCTGGAGGCAGGGAGGACGTTGTCCACCACGATTCTCGCTTCATGTTGCAAGTTTACACGGAATGTGTAGGTTACACGGAAAGCCCCCGAGTAGGTTAGTACGTAGGTTAGTACGAACAGGCCTAATGGGAGCTGCCATCTAAAATGACCGGAAATAAGCTACGTAATCACCCTTTTTGTTCTTGGTAAACACACGGTTCATGTTATTGCAAAAAACATTAATCAGTAATTAATAGCATTCAATTTCTTTAAGAAAACCCAAAGGTAAAAAGTTAAGTAACAATTAAATATGAACTATGTATTATTTACTTTTAAGGAAAAGTTGTGCATATGAAAATATTAATTATAATTCTTTTTAAACTAAAGGGACTTAAAAAGTCAGTAACATCAGTTTGGGAGTGAATTACTTTGAATATTTTTCCCCCTAGTATTTTAAAATGATAATAGAGAGAGGAGCTTTTTTATGAAAACTTGATAAAGCCTGTCTTCATGAACACTGTTCTCTTATGTTGGTTGACTTATTTACTGAGGAACTGCTATGTACACAGTGCTGTTGTAGGGACCAGGATTGAGGTAGGGCATGGCCCTCTTTTCAGGGGTTCCGACTTCTGGGGAGAGGAAACGGGAAAGCGAGAAAAACCATTACTGATGTAGTAAAGACTAAGGTGTATGTTGTTAAGTAATAAATACCAAAATCCGGATAATAATGCAAGATTGGCACTGTGTTTCTCTAATTTGTGATGACAGATTTGCCTCATTAGTCATGTTGGCAGTTATGCCAGACTGAATAACTATTAATGGTCTCAGTAAGGAAGAATTAATAGAAAATTAATTATGTTGTTTCACTGTAGTCTTCTCCTGAAAAGCAAAGTAATTTATTTAACTAAATGAAAGCTTCTGTGGTGATGCTTTTATTTCCCTCCCCTCTACTGCAACGTGCAGGATGCAAATTGAGAAATTGAAATGTAATCCGGGGCCCAAGTGGCCCGGTTTTCAGCTCCATGCTGCAGCAAAGAAAGGGGAGTTGGCTGAAAAAAGACATGTCTTCATCTCGTTTCTCAAGAGGGAGAGAAAAGACAAAGCAGAATCAATGCTAAGGACAGCAGAACACACTGGAAATTCTGTTTAGACACCTATCTAACTTTCAGTTTTCTACAGAAGTGGCAGTGGGTCTCCAAGGCCCCTCTGCCTCTCCCAGGGCTCCCTTCCTGGGCCCTCCTGCAAACCAACCGCACAGTTTTCCCCCTCAGCCTTCCCCTGCTTTCCAGGGTCTGTGTTTTGGTTTTATGTTTTCCTTGTGAAATCCACCTAGTCTGTTCTTATTCCTTTTGTAACCATTTTTATCCTATTTCTTGGTCTAAATAATGAAAGGCTGGTGGGTGGGTGGGGTTGGGAGCTGCCTCATACAAGGGTGTTATGAATACTTCCATTAATAATAATTTATGTCCATGTTGTACAAAGAAGACTTGATTTACTAAGGTCCCAGATCAAAGCACAAGATTTTATTTAAAACAAGTAAGTTTCCTTCTGGAAGCCATACCTGCTGACCTGGTTAATAGAAATGGCATGTTTCTTTTCACTGCACTGGGTGGGCTTCTCTACCATGGCTTCTCCTGCTGGAGCCACGCAGCCCAGAGCAGGTGGCCTGGGCGTGAAGCCCCGAGGACCTGACTACTGAAGTCTGGCCTGCAGGAGCGCCTCACCTCTCAGAACTGCCGCTTACTCTCCTGAAAAGTGGGGCCCGTAAGAGGCTGGGTAAAAATATCTCACCGGTGCCTGGTTCAGTAAATGGGAATTTCCTCCTGTCTTTCCCAATTTTTGAGTAAATAGGAATAATTATCATTACTAAAGCAACTTTTGATTTATAAACATTAGTATAAAAAATCCAAGTATGAGGCCTACGAGGAGAAAAGCTATAGGAGAACTTTGGAATAAAAAACCTAGGGCTTCAGGTTGTTTTCATAACAATTTGTTGTACAGCCTTTCTTCCTATGGAAACAGAATAATTGTTTTTTCTTTACATGGTGATTAAACTGCTGTCATGCCAGGAAAAGAAATGAGCAGCTCGCTGTGTTTATTAGCTGCATGTCGGTGCTGAAGGTATTTGCATTTGAGACGAGAGGCCTAGGCTTCACCACTAGCCCCTGGGCCCCAGCGGAAGTCCCGGAGCCTGGTTCTATGATCAGGACAGAGCATCGCTGACTGGGATTGGAAATACTGTCCCTAATGAAACCTTGTCATCAGATTAACAGCTCAAGCTGTGCCAACAGCAGGGGGCTCTGCCTTCTGAGGAGGGAGACAGTGTATGGGAACCCCGTGTCTGACCAAATGGTCTGCTGGGGCATGCAACGTTGCAGTCGGAAAGACCATTCCAGTCTCTCCTTTGTTTCTTAGGAACAATTCTTCCTGCTGGAACACTGATCTCTTTTCTCACCCAAAAGTCCAGGGTTCCTGTGCCTGCCGGGTAGGTTTCTGCTGTGTTTTTTTCTCTTTTTTAAAAAAGTCTAAACCTCAAGTAACAAGAATGAGTTTACTTCATTTATAAAATCTTCATTTTTCTTAACTCGGTGAGCCTCTGTGACTGTTTGGTTTACTCAATGAGCTGCTTTTGGGCAGTTTCAGTAGATAAAGTGAACATTTGTACAAGTCGGGTGTTGTGTGGATTTCACACTGGTCCTCCTCATTAATCTTCAGCAACGAAGAAGAAGCTAGAATTGCCCTTGGGGAGAAATTTCCCAAACTTCAATGCAGGATGACCTTAGGGCTCTTGTCATGTTATTACTTGCGTTCTGAGAGCTAGATATTAAAGGCTGAGACACCACTTAGCTGTTCCACGGTTGAGGCCCACAAAAATGCACACGTGTGGGTATTCTGCTGTTCAACTCAGGGCCGTAGCTCTGTAGTCTGCTTAAGGAGAACAAACTGAAATTTATTTGGAAAACTGATTGGCATTCAACTCAAAGGAAATCTCCAGAGGTAACTAATAAAAGGCCTGGGTCTATTAGCCACAACCAACCAGCTCATGTGGCAACTCTAATTGACAGAGAAAGAGAAGCAAAAATCTCAGTTTAAATTAACTGAGGCTCTATTAAGGAACGGGCACCTCTGTACAGTGTCTTTCTATTCCGTGGCCATGGGGACGTCCCTCTTCCTTGTGCGGTGACTTTGCAAAGTTTCCTTTTGGGTGGATCTGGTCTGTTTTCTTCTCTTAGACCAAACGTCCGCATGTACGTGAGTGATGACATGGCGCCCGTGCCAGACATTTAGGCCCCACTGTCCTGTGTGATGCCTTTGGCCTCGGCTGTCAGAAAACTCAGCTGTATTTGCTGCTGCTTTGTAGTGGCCAGCTGGCCTCTGCTGGTGTTTTGTTGGACACAGTGATTTGTTTTTTCCCTTGTGTACTCTATTTAGTCATGAAACCTCGGAGTTTTCGCTCCGTGCTCTTATTCTGCAGCCCTGATTTAATCTGTTATACTAGTTCCTTTTATTACAAGCTACTAAGATCTCCTGGGATTGGATTGGGTGCCAGTGGCAGAGGAATGAGTGGCTGTGAGTCAGGACGCTTGGTGCTGATGTTCCTACATTCCCTCCAATCTACATGAACTATAAGGTTTCAGTAACCTTGAGTGTGGGTCAGGAAAAAGGTCTCACGTGGTAAAGTTCAAAGCCAAGTAAGTTTGAGAAACGCTGGATGAAGCTGAATTCAACAGGTTTCTCTGCTGCAGCTCTTCTGAGATGCTCTTCTCTGGTAACGCACTGAGAATGGGTGGAAAGGGTGCAGCATTTTCTGCACATTATTTGACTAAAGAATGCTTTTTTGTGGCACCCTTATTCTGGGGACGCACTGCTGGTCCACACACTAGGACTCAGAGAACCTGAGGACAGAGGCTGTTAGGTGGAATTCATGAGTCCTAAGGAAAGGGGGTGCTCTGCAGGCCCGGGCCGGATGGGACACATGCTGGGGTGTGAAAGGCAGGCCCACACCCACAGCCAGTCCCTGCTCTGCAGAGAGCCCACAAGCCCAGTTAAGTGTGTTCTGTCAGCAGGTGAATACTTCTCTCCCCCGAAATTCATGTTCATGCCGAAGTCCTGGTTTACAAGAACATTTACTTCCTTGAGATTTTATCCAATACGCTGTGGCCTCTCCAGAACAACAACCATGTTCCAAAGTTAGCTCTGCTCCTGAGGGCCGAGTCATTGTTTAGAGGAGACCCCTTGGAGAGCGCTCCAAGAGGAACGGGAGTGAGCTGGCTCAGAAGGACAAGGGCTTTCGGGGCTTAACTCTCCTTGGGTAGGCTGATCAAACACTTGTGAGCAGGAGTGAGTGTGATTTGCACAGAGATGGAACTGCTGCCTGGCTGCTGTACAAATGGCCACAAACTGGGTGCCTTAAAGTGACATGAATTGTCTTCTCACAGTGTGAGGTCAGAAGTTTGAAATCAGTGTCACGAGCATGGAATCCAGGTGCTCCCTCCATACGCATTTGGAGGGAATCTGTTCCTCGTCTCTTCCAGCGTCTGTTGGTGTCCTGCGTCCCTGACTTGTGGCCACGTCGCCCTAGCCTTGGCTTCCATGGTCGCCTCATGTCTTTTCCTCTGACCTCCTTGCCTCCCCTTTCTGAGGGTACATGTGACTGTGTTGGGGCTCCAGGACAATCTCCCCTCAGCATTCTTAACTTAAAAACATCTGCAAAGTCTTTCCTACGTCTGGTAGTCTTTACAGGTCCCAGAGACTGAGACCTGGCACCTGGGGGGGGGGGAGGTATTCAGCTAATTGCAGAGGGTATATTTGGGGAGAACTTAACAGATGAGGTGAGAAAGAGAGTGAGGATGCTTTCTAGTGGACTTGACATCTTGATAGGAATTTGAATTTTCCAGCATGAGAGTCATCTAAATGAAAACAGTGTTTCTAAAGATATATTGTGATGTGTTCGTAGGTGGGTTGGAAAGAGACAGGCTGGAGGCAGAGAAACTAAAAAGTTATGTGAACCGGTGAGTGAGATCACTGGTGTGGCTGAATTATAATCGATAATGATGATTATTTTTCCTTTTTTGTCTTTCCCCAAGCCTTTCTATCAAGAACCTGAAAGTAATATGTTAAATTTATATGACGCTCTTTCTTTTGTGTATGTCTTTATCTAACAGAACCTATGAGTTGGGTAAGCTGTTATTTCCATTTTGCAAATGAGAAAACAGGCTTTGGAAGCTGAGGTGACAGGTCCAGAGGTGTCATTTCCTAGAGTCGTGACTGTTCTAGCATATGATCTTTTCTAAACGTTCTGGGAAATGGAGAGAGAGCATATGGAGCCTGAATCCCGACAGGGGCAGGGTAGGGCCTTTGCTGTGTGGCCCCCCGTGGCCCCGGGTCTTGGTTGTACTGAGCGGCCTCATACCCTGTTGGGAGACTATTTAACGAATCTGAGCCAGGCCGGCACTCAAGTGTAATTTTTGCTTCAGGCACTTAGGAAAGAACACGTCTGTTTGAATTCCTGGGCTTATCGTCCTCGCACTGGTGGCCTCTGACTCCTCCAGGTCCATCACATGCAGGACCACCCCAGCGAAACTTCCCAAACGTACATACCGGAAAGGATTTGCAGTTCCCAGATAGAATTGAGTGCAAAGGTCTCGGTGGAATGCTGGTATAGTTCTCAGGTGTAGGTGACTCTTATACAAATTTGGGATATCAGAATATGTAAAAGTCCATAGATAATTTAGTAGAAATTGAAAGCTATGAGAAGTCACACGTAAAGGTAATGGCAGGAAACCTGTTTGTGAGTTATAAGTTTCTGTTTTATCTCCTTGAAAACAATGAAAGCCGTGTCCAAATGGAAGTGTCAGCGCTCCCTACCTGACCAACGGCCTGGGCCACACGCTGCTGAACCTGTCGGCCTTCCGCCTGGAGGAGTATCTGCTGCTGCCGAGTGAAAAGCCGAGGTGCGCTCAAAGCTTCGGCAATTACTTTGGAAATCCTATTGTTTCAAATCCTAATGTTCTCAGGCAGTTAGACGTCTAACCCAACCTTGTACTCACAAAAACTCCCAAGAAATGCTGGCGCCTAAATAGACCTCTTCCTGCCGACCTCACGCTTTCCCTGGGGGGTCGGACCCCAGACGACTTGGGGGCAGAGCAGTGTCCCCCTGGCCTCCCTGGGCACCGCTGCTGCTCTGCGCATCCGACGTGGCCGCCAGGCCGGCGTCTCCCCGCTTAGCCCGTTTTGGGGAAAGCTTGTGTTTCATGTGTCCTTGAGCCCGAGTGGTGCCTGGAGCTGAGGGGTGGGAACCAGTGCTTCTCTTGGCCTTAGGTCACCGTCACCCTCACCACGCCACCGAATGCATGGCTTCACTTCAGTGCGAGAGCACCCCCCGGCCTGTGCGCCGAGCCTGCCACCCTGCCCTTCACTTGTCTCCCCGGCGCCCTGACCGAGGGTTTTCCGTTACATTTCAAGGAGAACAGAGGAAAGTTATGAATATTCTATAACATTACATTTTTGTGACAATGAGGGCTTAGTGTGCAGGCACCAGGGCATCATGGCTTTTCGTGGGTCACACGTTTGGATGGTTTTGGGGAGGATTCGTATGTAATCTGTGGTGGAATTTGACCCAGTGACATTGAAAGGTTATTCTAGGGTGAATTCTTTCCCTAGTGTGCATGTCTCATTGTCCTATTGCATGATCTGTGGCCTCGTTCTGTTATCTCTGAAAAAGCACCTGGCTTCTGGTTAGGAACAGGACAAGGCCAGTGTAGCCTGGTTCTGTGGTTGCATTTCCTTTTTATCTCCGACGTCCCAGCAGAATCCTCCTACCTGACACCCCGGTGGCGGTACCTTTGCCTGCCTCTCTTCTGCTGCCACATCTTCATATCTTTGAACATGCCAGAATCTTTGCTTTTTGAAGGCAGGACTTTATATGCCCAAGACTTAGAACAATAGTATCTGGCACTGAAAGTCACTCAGTCTGTGTCTCTGGAGTTAAACTGAGCCGAGTGGAACTAAACTTGTACCTGTGCCTCAGTTTCTGCTGAGAGTAGGGGTCCTACGATGGGAATTTCTTCTTCAGTCTCCTTTTATCCAGAGGGTGGGAAACAGAGTCTATGTGTGCCTTTATTCTTAATGTCAAATATTTTAGGAAGCTTAATAGGTGCCAAGTATTACACAGCCCCTCGGACATGGAGAAAAAAGATATAATTTCCACCCAGGAAAAACTCACAGAGCTGCATGAAAGATAAACTGTCAAACAGACTGTTAAAACCAGTGTGACAACTGATAAATTGTTGGAAATGTAGGGTCTTGTGAGAACCCAAAAGAGAAGAAAATCTACCCCAACAGAAGTAAACTGGGACACCTTCCTGAATGAGGCAATATTTACACTGAAGCTTAAGAAGCACGAGTGGGGAAGACAGTACAATGCAAAGCAGGGTAGCTCAGCAAGGCATGGGGCTAAGTAGTTCAGAATAGCTGATTTGTAGGAAAAATGACCATTAACGAAAATAATGAGGGTGCTGGTGATCACAGACATGCCTGTTCCCAACAAGACGGGAAGCTCTGAGAGGCACACTTGCTGAAGTGGCAAGCCTCACGCAGACCTTCTCCATAAGCAGGGCCCTCCCTGGGTGCCGCCTTTTGAGCCACACCACTTTCTATTGCATGCTGACCCACCTATGTGGTTGTGTCACAGGTTCTCAGCGACTGTAAGGTCGTTGTAGCTAGTTCAGGCAGTGACACAACGCCCCCAGTCAGGAGTCCTGGCACTCGCTGTGTCCACACTAACACTGTGTTTATTGTTACCAGGCTTGGAGGGTGGTCTTTTGGAGTGCGAATCCCGGGTCCCGTTCAAGATGCAAATTCAAGTATATCAAAACCCAAACCTCTGGCAAAGGTAAGTTTTTTTTCTTTCCTGATTTAGACAGCATTTAGGGAAATGCAATAATCCAAATATATTTGTGGGCATGGGAGGAACCAAATCAAATGTCTCACTGTGTTTATTTCACAGTGTTTGTTACTGTGAAAGACATACATAACCATGCCCTTGAAAGACAAAGCATTTTCTTTTAAACTGTACAGTAAATAGGTTACTGTTTTTGTTAAGCTCAGAATTCACCTAAGAGAGCTAAAAAAAAAAAATGAGAAGGTAAGCTATTTCTCAGGACACCATTGTCAGGACAACTGCATACATCCTTAGTTTTCCTGGCGGCCAAGGGCGTCTTCCGCGTGTGTCCTAACATCCTCATCTTCCGGAAGTCCCGGCGCCAAGAAAGCAGCCACGTCGCAGGGCTACTCGTAGGGCCTGGTTTTCAAGCCCTGCCAGGACCACCCTGTTAATTAGGAATGGTCGGCTGGGTGTCACCGAGAATGGCTGGGCTCTTCAGTTGGGAGGAATGAGGGCAGGGCTGGAGGAACGTCGCCTTGGTCCTCTCGTAGGAACTCAGAAGTGGTGAGTCATAGCAGAAGTTTTCCTAAGGAAGGAGGTCAGTGCAACCATAAGACGGGGAAAGAGGAAAGATTCAGCTTCAGGCTCAGCAGTTGGGGAAATAGTCTGGTGTTGGGAGAGGAGACTGTGGGCGTGTTGTGTCTACTTGTAAACCTGTCATATAACTCCCGGAATGAGGACCATCTGTGTGAGCCCAGGAAGGCAGGCACCCTCCCCACTTTGTGGGGGAACTCTGATGTTCATGGGTGCCTGGGAAAGCTTACCAGGATAAGGGCTGGTGCGTGTTGGAGGTTTACTCAGTGGAATAAAGGTGCTTTACTGGTATTTCACAATGTAATCCCTGATAAAAGATCTCCACGTTCATACCTCACAGTGTAATCCCTGAAGAAAATTTTAACAGTTGTATTTCACAATGTAATTCCTGATGAAAAATTTAAGTTGTTGTGTAGACTGTTAAGAAATCCCTCTGTCAGCTGAGTGTTCAAATCTCTCTTCCTTCCAAGGCGACACGAGGGAGAAGATTCATAGCTCAATATGAACTTGTCAACATTCAGAGCTTGATAGAAATGGAACCCGAAATGCATTTGCTGGCTTTCGGACACGTGATGTGGCTGTAATTAGAATATACATAGTTTGTCGAAGGAATCTGTTCATTTCCTTTAGGAATATTTAACCCTTTGGGCTACACTAACCCCGCACCTTCTGATTCGCAGCCGATGGCCGTGCCTCTGCGTTCTGGCACCAGGGCACAGCAGCGGGCTCGCGGGGACTCTGCCTCAGGGCTGTGCGTGACACATGTTTGCCGGACACTGGCTTTTCTTCCTCCTGCTCAGATTCACCTTCTGTACGGGCGTGTTTGAGAAGGGACTCCTGAAGCTTTGATGTTGTCAATGTGAGAACGGCCAAACCTGTAGAGCATTTTGATAAGAGTTCATTTGAGTCAAACTGATGACAGTTGCTGGGGAGCAAGATCTCAGATGCTCTGGAGAGTGACAGTTTTGCAGCTTCTTTCATGCATTTAATACTAAGGAGGGAACATTTAATACTAAGGAAGATGGCATTGAGGTGGGAAAAGGCAAGGTGAGGGGGTGGGATTACACAAAAGGTAACAAGATTGTGTGTCTCTTGAGGGGGGTTATTTCAAAGGTGTGTGAGCCAAGGTGCACAGAAACAATGGGCAGGGCTGCTTGAGGCAAAGATAAACTTCCACTAAAGTTAACTGCTGGGGCGTGACGACCCCCAAGACCCGCCCAGCTAGAACTTAGGACCAGGTGGCCCCGGGAGGTCACTTTTGCTAGCACTCATTATAGTACTGTTTTGTACCCACAGTGTTGTTGGCATGTGCTTTGCCAGGCGTGGGAATGCAAACCAGTGGTATGGCCCTATGGTCACTGAGTGGCTTCTTGGGAAGGCATGTGATCCCAGCATGCAGTGGGCTGTGAGCCGTGATTCCTGTCGTGCTGCTGGTGACATGTCAGATGTCTGCCTGAACCTTCAGTCATTTCCGCCCAGCCTTTCACTTTGGCCTTTAGGGTGTATAAGAGGTTGTGCAATTTTCAGTCTTTTTGAAGAGCAAATAGAAAATTTGCACAGGAATAGGCTTAATGTGAATAAATTCGTTATCTTGTAGAATGTGTCTGACGAAACCTTTATGGGTTGTTTCAGTCACATCTTGAGTGTTTAGCTTATTTAATCAAAACACCCGCTGGAGTGTATACACTTCAGATAAAAAGGCCCAGCACATCTCACTGCTGATGTTTGGCAGACGTTCTGTTCTCAGAGAATTTTACACATTTGAATATTCATTGAGTGATTCCTTTTCCTTACAGCTACTTAGCTGCTTTTCTGAGAAACTGTGACTCATGATTTCCACATGAAAAGTCTGTTTGGAGGTGTCATAATATGCTCCTTGAAGGAGATTAACTTCCTCCTTCTGTTATTTGGTTTTATTGTGTCCTTGAGCAATGTTGACCAAAGTGTCCACTTGTATACATTTTTTTGGCACCCTCCCCCGTGTATATATGTTTCAATTTTATATATATTTAAATGCATATATTTAAATTTTCCTTAAAATATTGATATTTTGAAATACAGATACTGATGGTTCAATTAGTATTTTTTGTGCTACTTATTATCTCAACTTCAATAACATTTTCAGTCTTCTCTTTTCTCCATCACCTCTGCCCACTCAGGCAGGCGTGCTACTTTATTCTCCATGCTCAGCAAACGTTCAGTTCAATTTATTTTTGAGAAGTAATGTTTCATATTCAGTTATTAATTTGAAAGTAATTTTTAAAAATCTTTCTCCCCACTTTTAATTTACAGGTCAAATTTCATTAGCTTAGCAGCGGAGAAAGAAAAAAGTGATGGGCTTAGGTTCTTTTTTGTCTGTGAGAATATAATTACAGAGCAACATTCACATTTGTTCTGGGGAAAATTAATCTATTTTTAGCTGTAAATTATATGCTTGAGATAAACATAAAATGAGCGGCCTGGAATGTACTGCTCCCTGTCAGCCGTGTGGGAACTTCCCTCTGAGGCCTGGGTCAGAGCTGTGGAAGTTCATGGACACGCGTGTCCCTCATGTCTGAGGACAGATGACAAATCGACATAAGAGCTGATTCCTGAAAGCCATTGAGTTGTCTTTCTCTTTCAGGTGTGGTACAACCAGAAGGGTTTGCATTCCCTACCGTCCTACTTAAACCACCTAAACAACCTTATTTTGTGGAGGCTCTTACCCCCTGCCGTGGACTGGAGGCAATATGGTAATGCCAGTTTTTATGCATTATAATTCACTACTTTCAAAAGACAATGTTTTTAAAAGGGAGAGAAACAGAAAGCGCTCTGAGTAAGAACGTGAGGAGTGATGAGAAGGTTTGTACTGGACAGTCACCCCATTTCTAAATTCATACAAGGTTGGAGGCCCTATTAGTCTTTATTGGTGTCATTAAATGTTTACCTTCTCAAAATTACGACCTCATCTGTACAACGAAGGGAGTAAGTTGCCTAGAGAGTTCTCTCCGCGTGACTTTAATGTCTTACAGAAGCAAGAATAATTTCCCTTTTTAAGGACTACCGTGTGGGATGCTGTGAGATGTGCTTACAGTTACCACACATCACCCACGAGTGTCGGGAAGGTGAACAACATCGTTTGTTTCATGCTGGGCCCTGAATGCATCAATTACCTACGCTGATTGTGGGAACAACAATTTGAATGCCTCTTACATGAACATCTTATATTAGAGAGAGAACAGAGGTATACGCAATTATGAATTAAGGTCGAAGAGATGCTCAGTAAACATACCGTAATATTTTAGTGGCTAGAGCCAGGAGGCAGCCAGTGAAGGCATGAGAGTTTTCTTTCTAGTGGTTTGGATTAAACATGAATGAGAATGAATGAGGTTTGAAGGAATAAAAGTAGACAAAAATTAGAATGTCTTATCATTCGCACCGGACAGGAAAGAAAGACAAACACAGTTAGTGGGAGCTGCTGGCTGGGGAGAGCTGACGGGGGCGTGGGAGCAGAGGTGTGGGAGCAGAGGTCACAGTGTGATGGCGGCGGGTCTGTGGCACTGATGGGCTGAGACAAAGAAGAGGAGATGCGTAGTTTGGGATCAGGGAATACCAGGTGTGCTGGTCAGTAACTGAAAAGGGGAATGGAGGGTGCTGAGGTGGAGCGTTCCAGAGAACAGTAGCATGGACCCAGGGTCACTCCTGGAGGGTTTGAGGATGGAGGTCATTACTGCCCCCTGACAAGAGTAGGGACTGACGCGTGGTGTTTCAGAGCTGCTTTCTCACTCACGCCTGATTGATGGTGTTTACACTGTGGCCCCTTCTGTAGGGTCTCACAGTTTGGAAACCCACTAATTATAGAGTGAAGTGAGATCATGTAACACTTCAGGTTTATTTAGAGGGGATGAGCAGGTTTTACCAGAATGTAAAAAATGAAACTTGCCCATTAATAATTTTTTTAAAAAGTGTTTTATAAAAAAAAAATAAATACATGATTAATAAAACATTTAAAAATTGAACTTCATTTTTTAAAGTGGGCTGTGTTGTTACACCTCATTTTCTGAAGTAATAATAGAAGGCAAATCAATATATACTATTGAAAAATAATCATATTTAAATGTTATAAAAGTAGGGATTTAAAACAAAAATTAGTACGGACTTCAATGATAGAAAGTAGTCTGAGGATTTTATTAGGAACAAGAGATTGCCTACCTTCTGTAATCAATGAAGTCATTAGGATGATGGACTCATACTTGCTTCCCACGGACATGTTCTGAAACAGAGACCAGTGTCACACCTCTACGTCCTTCCATTCATACCTCTCCTGGTTTTGCTTCCACCAGTCTCCTGCGAGGTCCAGATGCTCCCTGCTGCTCCTCAGCAGTTTCCCACAGTGGCATTCAGAGACCTGTTCTGCCCGATCTTCCCCCATTGAGTTGAAGTGGCACTGAGAGTATTGACAGCCCCTGCCTGCTTCTCCTGCCCATTGCAAAGTGTGGCGGGAGGAATAGAGTAGCTGCAATTGAATTAAATTAGGTCAGACCTGGCCAGTTTTCCTCTAAGATGACAAGTGACATGTCCTTTTGGAAATGACTGATACGATGACAGCTTTTTCACACTAGAATAGACATCCACAGGCATGCACAGAGATGCAAATCCATTTCACAGATGGAGAGAGTAAAACCTAGATGTCAGCAAGATGGCAGACGAGGAAGCCCTATGGAAACATTAAATAAACAACTAGAAATGGACTAAAATGCCTTTATACGAGCTCTGGAAATCAGTCAAGCATATACGGTATCCAAGCAAATGCCCAATCAAGGAAAAGCCACATTGAAATGAGAGGGAATTCTGTGGTGTTTTTACTCCATCTCATCCGACCCCTCTCCACCGTGGTATGGTGTGGTTTGGGGAATGGGGCCTCCCACTCAGGGTTCCCTTCTGCAAACTGGAAACAGCAGAACAGACAGAATTTGCAGCGTTCCAACCTATCCGAAGTCCCAGTGTGCCCAGTCAATAGTAGCTGGACGCACGATGTGTGTCCCCACAGACGACGCGTCTTGCTTGTTGTGATGAGGCCTCCGGCACATGGACATCCCTGCTTCAGAGATGAAGGACCTTTCCGAAAGCTGACCCAGATCACTTGAAGGACCCAGGACTCAGCTGGCCACTGGCTATGGCCCAGCAAGTTGGCAGCTTGTTGGAGCCCTAATTTTAAGCACATGTAACACTCAACATAAAGTAGGTTTGTAGTGTAGCCCATTCAAATGCAGTCATTTTTAAAACGACCGAAGGCTGGCCCTGGCCTAGATCAATAGACTCAGTTTGCACAGTGCAGCCTCCCAGGTGCCATCTGTCCTCCTGCATGAGTCTGAGTGCAGTCGAGTGCTCTGCTTGGTGACTGCAAAGGTGACCAGGACACACTGGGTGACAGAGAAGGAGCTCTGCAAGTACAGCTTGCAGCTTGGAGGACAAGCATGGATGTGGGCGTCCATCCAGGAAAGACAGGGACAGGGGATGTGTTTCCTGTCACAGGCTGTATTCTCACGCTGGCAGTTTAGTCCCTTAATGTCATGTAATGTTTTTCAGGGTTCCAAGGAAAATCAGTCAGTCAAGGCCACACCCCCAATCCTGACCATGCTTTTCTTGTACATCCCAGTTAATCAACAAATCGTCCTTTCTGCCTTTGAAATCCAGAACGTGCATGTTTGTAGTACCCTCCCCAATACTCATTGGCTCAAGGTGCCCTCTAATCCTGCCCAGGGCCTGCACCAGCCTTTGGGTAGGTCCTGTGGGCCCCTTGCTCCCTACCCCACAGCTTCCTGTCTGCATGAGTGCCCACAACCACCCACAGAATAGGCCCCTCGGATCCCAGCATCTTGTATGATAAAAAAACAAACACTTGCCACCTGTGACCTATGGGACCCGCACACCTTGTCCCAGCCAGCAGCCCTTCCTGCCTCCTCTCAAACCATGTCCCCTGGGCAGTGCAGCTTCAGCCACCTGGGGCTCCTGGCTGTCTCCCAGACAGGCCACCTACACTCCCACCTGAAATCATAGTTATTTTTCCCTGGAATTTTCTCTTCCTCGTAGTTGCATGGATTCCTCACTTTATTCTAGATTCTCTCAGCAATGCCCCAACTGTTTGTCATACCCTCCCTGGAGAAATAATGAAAAACCGAGACCAAACCCAAATCTAGTCCCAGTGTGCCCATCGCAGGTCCCCTCACTTGACCCTTCAATCATACACACACGGATGAATCCTTTGCCATCTGGTTGCTCTCTTCTGAAAGCATTTCTGCTGAGATTCCACTTGTATTGATTCAGGAGTAAAGAAAGAATGGAGATGTTGACGCTTCACTGGGAGTATTTCTAAAACAGTAAAATTGTCCTTCTTGCACAGAATCAGGACTTTGAATGGCTCCCACTGGCTTCTGTGATGAAGTCCATACCTTTAGATTGGCACACACCAAACCAGCTGCCAATTTCATGCTCTGCTCCCACGCCCTCCCCTTAGTGTGGCCGTCCCTTTATACCCAATGGCCTGTCATCCTGTGGCCCTGGTACCCACATCACCTCCACTGAGGCCGCCTTCACCTTTAGCATTTCTGCTCAAATGTCTACATTCTTTTTCTAAAACCACTGTATGAGGTATAATTGACATGGAAAAAGCTGTAAATACTGTGTGCAGCTGGATGAGTTTGGAGATGAATTCACACCTGTGATCATCACCACGATTGATGCCATAAACATTTCCTTTGCCTCCAAACGTTTCTCCTGCTCCCCCATCACCTGTGTATGTATGTGTACATCCATCCATCCATCCATCCATCCATCCATCCATCCATCCATCCATTCATCCATCCACCCATCCACCCAACCACCCATCCACCCATCCACCCATCCACCCATCCACCCATCCATCCATCCACCCATCCACCCAACCACCCATCCACCCATCCACCCATCCACCCATCCATCCATCCACCCATCCAACCATCCAACCATCCAACCATCCATCCATCCAACAACCCATCCAACCACCCATCCAACCACCCATCCACCCATCCACCCATCCACCCATCCACCCATCCACCCATCCACCCATCCACCCATCCACCCATCCATCCATCCATCCATCCATCCATCCATCCATCCATCCATCCATCCATCCATCCAGCCAGCCATCCATCCATCCATCCAACTATCCAACCATCCAACCATCCAACCATCCAACCATCCAACCATCCATCCATCCAACCACCCATCCAACCATCCATCCATCCATCCATCCATCCATCCATCCATCCATCCATCCATCCATCCACCCATCCACCCATCCACCCAACCACCCATCCACCCATCCACCCAACCACCGAACCACCCATCCATCCATCCATCCATCCACCCATCCATCCATCCACCCATCCACCCATCCACCCATCCACCGAACCACCCAACCACCCATCCATCCAACCATCCAATCATCCATCCAACCATCCATCCAACCATCCAACCATCCATCCATCCATCCATCCTCTCTCTCTCTCTCTCTCTCTCTCTCTCTCTCATTTACCTATCTACCTATCATTTATTTATCTATCATCTATCAATCATCTGTGTATCTATCATCTATCAATTCTGTCTATCTCTACCTGTCTAACCTATTTATTCATTTTTGTGATAAGAAAACTTAAGATCTACCCATTTAGCAAGTATTTAAGTATACAATACAGCATTTTGACCATAAACCCCATGCTGTAAAGTAGGTCTCTATCTGGACTTACAACCTGCTCGACTAAAACTTTCTACCCTTCGACCAACATCTCCCTCTTTCCCCTCCCCCCAGCCCTTGGTCACTACTGTTCAACTCTCTGCTTCTATGAGTTAAACTATTTTAGATTCTTCATGTAAGTGGTAATGTAGTATTTTTTCTTCTGGGTCTGGCTTAATTCAAGGAAACAGTCAAGAAAATGAAAAGACCATCCTATGGAATGGGAGAAAATATTTTCAAACCATATATCTGACAAAGTTAAAATTATATATATATATATGTATGTATGTATATGTATGTGTATATATACACACACACACACACATATATATATCCTATAACTCAATAGCAAACAAATAACTTGAATTTAAAAAATAGGCAAAAGACCTGAACAGACATTTCTCTGAAAAAGACATCCAGATGGCCAACAGGTACATGAAAAGATGCTCAACATCACCAATAATCAGGGAAATGTAAATCAAAACCACAATGTAGTATCACCTCGCACCTGTTAGAATGGCTGTTATCAACAAGACAAGATAACAGGTGCTGGCGCGGATGTGGAGAAAAGGGAACCCTTGTGCACTGTTGGTGGGATTGCAGATTGGTGCAGCCACTATGAAAAGAGTATGGAGGTTCCAAAAAGAAAAAGAAAGAAAGAAAGAAAAAAGAAAAGAACTGCCACATGACTCAGCAATCCCAATCCTACTTCTGAGTATTTATTCAAAAAAGTTCAAGTCAGGATCTGGAGGAGGTCCCTGCCCTCCCAAGTTCATTGCAGAATTAATCACAATTGCCAAGACATGGAAGCCACCTAAATGTCTACCGACAGAAGAATGGACAAACAAAATGCAGTATTTACATTAAGTGGAATATTATTCAGCCATAGAAGAAAGAACGTGTGCAGTTGAAGACGATGTGGATGGACCCAGAGAACACTGTCTTCACCCACCGAAGCCCAGCTCAGACGCCACCTCTGTTAGAGCCCTTGTCACCCTTCCAAGAGGAGTTAGTGGCTTCTTTCTTCCCCCCAACACATTAGCTTCCAAAATTTACATCCACACATCAGTTTTTAAAAAGCTCTACTGTTATAACGAATATTTTCCAGACACTGTGTTAGGCCATTGAAGCAGTTGGTCCTTCTCATTACTTCTTTACAGCTCTCTTGGTAATAAGAATGTAAAGTCTTCTTGGAAGGGGTTTCTACTACTGACAGTGGTGTTTTCCGCAGCCCTTACCATAGGAGGTGTCAGCAATGTGCGTTATTTATATGAAGGAGATTTGGCACCATTATTACAGGGTGACTGTAGAGGATTTCGTTACAACGGTTATGCTCTATGAATACTTGCACGTATACGTTTTGTAGGAGGAATGCACTGAAAGCGACAACTTGAGTTGGAGCCAAGTTCAGGATCTTGCTATCGTGAGGGATATGGAACAAAAGCGCAGATGTGCACTTTTACAGATGAGAAATATACGGAGTCTGGAAACCATAGGAGACGTAGCTGTAATGAGAATGCTAAATGCGAAAGCTAATTTTATACACTTATACATTGCTGAGGGCCAGTTCGCAGAAGGAAGAGCCGGAATATAAATGATAAGAAGAACCAAACAAAGACAGCTCATTGCAGTGTGTTCAGATGCATAGCGTCCTTTCTGAAAACCTTCGAGGGGACGCTGGCGATTGCCCAGCGAGCTCCTTCACTCACTGGTGGTGCTGACAGGGTCCCGGCCTTGCGCCCACCCCAGCAGCCCCGAGGTCCTCTCCCTGCAGTGCTCACTCAGAGGCTGTTCTGAGCTCATGGAGCACAATGGAGATCAAACCCCATTGCAGTAATGCAGTTTTGCAGCGAAGGCTTCAAAGCCTGTCCGTGCAGAAACAGATGCAGTGGGATCCAGAACATGAGAATTGTAAATCTCACTCTGATGCCAGTTATGTTTGGCCTTCGATAAGCCTCCACACCTTCTCTCTGCCTCGGTTTCCTTCCCTGAGCCCCCTCCCTTCCTCTGTCCCCTAGAGTCCCATTTGACAGGATTCCTGATCTGTCAGACAGGTTGCAAGCCCCATGACTGGATTGGTGAGAGGAGCTTTGACTTTTGGAGTTTCCCTGTTTAGAGGAGCAGAAGGCTGTAGTGAGAGTGTGTGAGCAGCCTGCGTAGGCGCGAGTTCCCCTCCCTGCCGCCACTTGCTCAGGGGTCTCAGAAACATGGACCCTCAGGGAAGATGGTTACTTCCAGCTCGGTCACCTTGGTTCTTTCTCTCATTAATTACTCTTTACCTTGACAAAATAGGCACACAGTTCCCTTATTTAAGTTAACTCCAAGTCCTGCCCCCTTTTAACAAAATAGAAAAAAAATCTCAGCATCAATGTAGAAAACTGTTAGCTTGATTTTAAAATATGTTTAGCCGTGCAGAGCCGCTTCCGCAGAATAGCCTTGGTTCTGAAAGCATCTGATGTAGTGATGGCCAAATTGCAATATTAACGTAAGAGCTCTTGCAGCACCCGTAAACCGAAAGCTGCCTGGGTTTCCCTGGGGAACTAGTTAATTTGGTTAACTGTTTGTCCAATTGGTACAAATTCATAATGAATAGTTCCTCTGATATCAAAAAAGGTTAGCAACATCATTTTGCCTCTTGATTTGGACTGACGGAACTTTTTTGGTCGTGAAGAATTGGCTGACTTCCACTGTGCACTTCGATGCTTTGTTTCAGGGTCATCTTGGTACACCATGTTTTATCACCAGTGATAACATCACCCAAAACATCATCTTGCCTCTCCCAAAGGTCTTGGCAATCTTCAACTCTCCTTTGCTTTTGTTCATAAGTGAGCTCCTTCAGGACCATTTTTGCACACACCTTTGTCATGCCTAGATTTTCAGTTAAGATTTCTAAACTGTTTCTCTATAGATGTTTACTTTGTCTGCTATGCTTCTTATAGTCAGCCAATGATTTTGACACAAAATTTGACGAATTTTGCAATGTTTTCATCAATTCTGCTCATCATTTCTGGCCACCCTGACGTCTCTTCATCAGTGACGCGTTCTCTCTCCTCTGGAAAACATCTAATCCATTTATACACTGCCGTTTTCTTCATGGCATTATCCCCGTAAACTTGGACTAACATGTCCCTGATTTCACTTCCACCCTTGCAAGTTTAACAAGAAACTTAATGTTTGTTCGTTGCTCTAATTCAAGCTAAGACATTCTCACAACGGCACACAGAAACACCCAACAAAAATAATGAATGCCACTCAGCAAGGCACTGCTACATGTCCACACGAACACAGCTGTGAGACACTGATATAGCAAGGTTATGAAACCTCACTGAGCTGTTTGTACAGGGCTGCCAATGGAAGCGCCCGCCCCTCAGGCTGCCCTGTTTTGTGGTCAGTGGGCAGCTCCCTCGGATGTGCACTGTTTTGGGGGTCCATGTGCCTCACCGACTGCCTCCTTCCCCAGGAAGCTCCCTGCTCCCTTCCCCACCCGATCCTGAAATCCTCCATGGTACCACTGTCCTTTGTTGTGTGCCATGCTGTGACTGGGCTGCATCCCCCCAGGATGGAGAATGCTGCAGGGAGAGCCTGCTCATCCCCCTGGGATGGAGAACGGTGCAGGGAGGGCCTGCTCATCCCCCTGGGATGGAGAACGGTTCAGGGAGAGCCTGCTCATCCCCCCGGGATGGAGAACGGTGCAGGGAGGGCCTGCTCATCCCCCTGGGATGGAGAATGGTGCAGGGAGGGCCTGCTCATCCCCCTGGGATGGAGAACGGTGCAGGGAGGGCCTGCTCATCCCCCTGGGATGGAGAACGGTGCAGGGAGGGCCTGCTTGTCCAGACCCATCAGCTGCTACATGGTGGGCATCTGAGTGGTGCTTGTTGACTGAATTTTCAGTCCTCGGAAGGAAAAGGAGTCAAATCATTATTTGACCCTTGATGAAACTTGTGGACGTCTGGTGGCCAGATTTCCTCCCCCAAATCAGAACAGAATCAGGATATTGTGGGATTTGGTCCGACAGTGGCACGCTGTGTCATACAAAAAAGCTGGTGGTACATGCCTCGTGGGGCTCACGTCTCTGAAAGTGATTGAGGACATTCCCGCTCATGTGATGGCCTTCCTTTTTAAGTGCTGTGGTCTAAGGCCCTCTGTCTATTTCTTACTCTTTAGAGAATTTCTTCATTTCATAGTGACATGGGGATGGCTGTGAAATGAGAGTTAGTGCAATGGTGGACTTTCAAAGAAGCCCCTGGCAATCTTCCCGTCGCCTTGAGCTCTGAGCTGAGTGGGAGGCTGCATTCCAGGGCTGTTAGGATCCCCCATGGGTTCTGGGAGAGGAACTGCAGAGCGTGTGCGCCTCTTCAGAAGCTTATGTTTAAATATTTACTCTGTGTAAAATCTGTAAATTATAGGGACTGGAAAGCCAGTGCCAAATGAAAAGCTGTGGCCCCTGAATTATTTAGGAGTGAGTGCCGGGGAAGGGCAGCCTCATGATTCTCAGGCCGTGCGGGGCAGGGCCCTCGGAGGCTGGTCATCCAGGGTTAGGCTCTCTCCACGGCCGGAAGTGACTGCGTCGGCTTCTCTCCCCTGCTGCTGCTGCCGAGATGGAGGTCTTCGTTCTATGTTGGCACGTCGCTGGCACCCTGGGGCTCTCCGTATAGAGGGAAGGTCTTTGGCGCCCCGTGTGCTTACAGGTGACGTGATGTGCGGTGCAGATCTGGGACTGTCGGTGTCGGGAACAGGTCACTCGTCCGGGAAATTCACACATTTCTCTGCTCCTGTTTGGCTTCGGGAAACGGTGTCTGAGCTGGATCCCCTCCCATGGCTCCTGTCTGTGTCCCTGAGGAGTCTGCAGGCTGCCTTCCGAAGAAGCACACGCACATGGACGAGCTCCCGCAGCACAGAACTTCCGCCTCAGCTTCCGGACTGAGGAAACACCCACCTTGGGGTCTGGAACATAGGGCATGCCAACCACAGGGCAGCCTGTCGTTTCGTCGCTGAGATAAGGGACCCGATGGACTCTCGCCTCCTCGACTAAAACCCTAGAAGAACGACACACATCCAGGACGTCTGTGAAAATGAAGGGTCATAGATTCACAGCAGGGACAGAGGGTACGGAAAGCAAATATTAGCGCACTGTTTGCAGTCTTTTAGCCATGAGTCTAACGGTTTAAAGTAAGAACAACCTATTCAAAATAAAATGCAACCACGGTAGTTTAAGATGTTATTGTTAAACTCACCGCAACAGCGTACGAGCTTTCCACTGCAGAGCGGGCAGCCAGGGCCTTGAACTCCAGCCAGTCTCCTTCCTGCCGGACACATACACTCCTTGCAAACTCAGGAGCGTGTGCTGAAGGGGGAGCAGGAGATGCTGGTGGGAGAATGGGGGAGGGGGCGCCCAAGGCCGCGGTCCTGATAGCATCCTGACATGACCCCGAAGCTCTATAGGGGTTTCTGCTGTCCTGAACGACAAACGACATGACTGTGGGCCGATTTCTGTGTACTTTTGGGCACTGCCCTTCTCCCTGCTCACAGCACGTGAGGACTGAGGCCCGAGAGCCGCCCCTTCCTACCTGGGAGCTCCTCCACAGTGCAGGGGCACCTTCAGACATCAGCACCATTATCAGGCGGACACGAGACGGGCGTGGGGTGACAAGGACAAGGCAGCGCCCTGCAGTCAGCAATGGGGGTGACAGCACTGGTGTCTCGCGTGGGGCAGAGGAGAGCGTGGGCATTGCGGGCCTTGCTGTGAAGAGCGTCTGTGTCCAGACAAAGGACATGGGCTCATGTTTTCTTTCTGTGTCTTGCTGGAAATTCTCCAGGGCTGCTGGCAGGAGGGTTGGTGATACTGGGGAGAGGCAATACTGGAGACAGGTGGTGCAAGCTAGGGTGGCCCAGGCCTGCTGCTGTGCAGAGGCGACCACGACAGAATTGGCAACTTCGTACATGTGTGGGGTGAAGAAGAGGAGAGAGGGACGACTGACCCATGCATCTGCTGACTGGGAGGCCGGTGGGACGTTAACGGTCGTGGGCAGGGCGCTGGTGGGCTGAGCACAGGGCGCTGGGTCTGTGGGGTCAGAGGTGCAGGAAACATGCAGTCCATCAGGGGAGGCCTGACACCCACGGAGAGTGGAGGATGCAGGGAGAAGCGAGCTCAGGGTGGGACTCCGGCGCGGCCCCCGCCCCCTGGCCCGTGTTTCTTCCCAGTGCGGCGAGGTCCAGCAAAGGGAGGCATTCTGCTTCACCCCAGCCAGGCGACTGCAGAGTCATTGCAGCACGGGCCTCTGGAGCTAGTGCAGATTCACAGGCAATGCCCCTGCTTTGGATGCCTCCCCTGGGTCCCAGGCCATCCTCACTTCTGAGCCCCTGGCTGTCACTCTGCGTGTTCCCACCCCCCCCATCTGGTTCAGTAACTCACTGGACTGTCTTGCAGACCCCAGGAAAGCATTCTGCTTGCAATTCCAGTGAAGGCTGTAAGTCAGGAGATCAGCCAAGTTCAGAGACACATGGGGCCAGGTCTGGGAGGATGCAGGCTCCGTGCCCTCTTGTCCTGGAATTCACTGATCACTGGCTACATGGTTGGACCCGGTCTCCGGCCCTCTCTGCACCCAGGTCAGGTTGTCCCTAAGTTCTAACCCTCTCACCATGGCCTTTTTCATACTTTTTGAACGTGCCTTTGGGGACTAACTTCTCTCTCTCAAATCCGATAGGTTACGTTCACTTCCTGTGCTCCATGATAATTATTTAGTTATCTGAAGACATTTTCATGCTCCCTCCTGTCTCCGGTGTGTGTGTGTGTATTTAGGTTAACCGGTTCCAGTAGTCTTCTGTGTTCTTAAAATAATATAATTTCCAGATCTTTACTCAGCCAACTGCATTTTCTGAATGTTTTCTAATCTAGAATGCTTTCATTCCCATGTGCAACCTGGAGCAGTTCACAGCGCGGCACGCGTACCCCACCACCTCCAGCTCCCAGGGGCACACTTGCCACATCTGAGTGGGTCCCGCACTTTGAGAAGCACGGTCGCAAGCCCGTCAGGTTCTGTGCTGCCTCCTGACAGGGCCTGCTGATGCTGGGCTGCACGTCACGTGCAGGGCTTCCTGTGAGTCAGCACTTCAGCTGGGAAGAATGAGGGCTGGCAGGCACTGCAAGGAGGCGGGTGGAAGTCAATTTCAGGGAAGGAAAGGCGTAGGAGAAGCAGGTGGGCTGTGGGTCCCAACAGGTGAGGGGTCGATACCACGCAGCTCCCTTCATGACGAATGTGTAGATCAAGTGTGGGAGCAGGAACCCACGCAGCAGGCCCTCGGCACACATGGGGAGCCTGCAGGAGCCATCTGGGCGATATTAATTCATAATCAAAGAAATTGTTCTCGAAAACTCTATGAGGACTTGGCAAACCAATCGTCCCATTATTCTTTCTGCTGTGACAGAACTTGCGTCAGTGTGGCTGAGTCCACAAAGGAGAAGCAAAAGGCTGGCATAGCTGGAGAGGGAAGGGGAGCAGGTGGCAAATGGCGGGAAGTCAGGATGCCTGGTGGCAGAAACGTTGGGTTCTTGGAGTATGCTCCATACCTTTTAATTTATTTGTGTTTACTTCTACCCCCATGGTGTTTCTGTAAAGATTTAATGTGCCCTCACCAGGGAAGGCAAAATGCAGATGATAGGCTAATTCAATGAGCCAAAGTAGGAGGGAAATGTCCGCCTGTCGCAGGAGATGGAGCCAGGAAGTTGTGCTTGGTGTGACGGCCTCCACTCACAGCCCACACTCAGTGTAATGTTTGGAACAAGTGATCAGAAAAGGGAGAACTGCATAGTCTCCCAGTTGACGATAGATGAAAGACAGGGCACTGCCTGCAGTTACAGAGTCCTTCTTGATACAGAGTTGAGTGGGATTTGCTGGGCTGGGGAGAGTACCCCTGTGATGTCAGAGGCAGCCGTCAGGATGGAATCCTTTCAGTGGATAAGTTGCTGACAATTTCTCCATGTTGGCTGCTGCCATTACTCTAATGCACGAGCTCAAAAAGGAAAACAAAGCCGAACAAACAAATCAGAAAACGGAATGGGACCAATGCAATGTTTCCATCTTCTGCCCAGACGTGGCGTGATCTGGAGGTGGACCTCTGAGGATTGACCTGGATTCCGTGACAAAATCTCATCCCTATACTGTTCCTTAGCCTTTCTGAGTCAGATTTCTCACCATAAATATGCATGATGTGTTTCTTGGGCCACAAGGGTACTTCTAAGGACCAGCAGTCGAGTGTGGTCACATGTGAGCAGGGGCTGGCTGCAGACACATGCTGGGTATGTGTCAGTCCTGTGAGGCGAGGATGGCGACAGAGGTCCCAGCACAAACGGGCTGGCTCGCAGTAGGGCTGCCATTCCTGGGTGTCAGTAGGCCAGCCTGGTAACGCCAGCTGAGATTCCTGACGGGCACAGAGGTCTGCCTGGCTTGGAGGTGGGCTGCCTGCTGGCTGTGCAGGTAGAGGCTGTGGGCTCACATGTCAATTTGTCACTTGCAGGAATAACGCTGTACAGCCACCCATACGGAGGGGCCTTGTTGAACGAGGACAAGATGTGAGTAGAAGGGGTGTGGGGAGGACGAGTCTAACTCTACGCAGGGACATCTCTGGGTTGCTTTGGGGGTGGGGGTGGGTTGATCCCTTTTCTGCACTTGCCCTGAGTGACGTTGGCACATACAGTCGGCGGCACAAGACCGGGGCATTCTTTGCAAAGTGCAAGGACAATGATTATTGAAAGAGGAAGTGCACTGACCGAGCTTAAAACGGATGAGCACATTTCTATGTAGAATTGGTTTCAGAGGGATGATTTCCCCAAAGCCCATGGGACCCCCACAGCTTCCAGATACCTTTTCTGGTTAAAGTGCTAAACAGCGTTCGCACGGAGTGGCTTCTTGACGATGTCTCAGGCAGGACTTCTCCCAGCCCAGGTGGAGCGGCGGCTGATGATGGCCGGTGCTCCAGGCGCCGATCCCCATTGTCTTCTGGAAGCTGAAGCGCATTTGCCTCTCCCCTCCTTTCCCCATCTCCTTCTGTCATACAGTTGTCTAACTTTTACTAAAAGTTGGTAATAAGTACAACTATTGCTTATGGATTACCTGCGACCTGCCGACTGAGCCGTAGACTCCAGTTTGGTTGGTGACAGTCTCTCCTCAAGTGTCATGTGGCAGGAAGCACACGCTGGAGTTTGTCCCATGTTAACGCACTGCCCTTCGGGATTCTCCCATTGGTCCTGCCGCCTGTCTGCCCTAAAACAAGGTGGGGCGTGGACAGTTTGGGATGAGTCCTTGGTCACACCTGTGCCCTGGCCCGTCCTGAGGGGCCGTGATTGACTGGAGAGGTGTCCGCAGCTCTCCAGGGAAATGTGTCCCGGGAAGTGTGCGGGCTGTATTATCAGAACACCTCAGTCTGTTGCAGATCTTTTCGGTATCTGGAGGGATTACATTCAGAGGTGGGCAGCGGTGTGTGGAGCTGGAGTGGGTGCCCGCCCCCCCTCCCCGATGGCCATGCTGTCCAGCAGGGTGGTACCAAGCCAGGCAAAGGCCCCAGCCCACGGCGGTGCCCACTGTGGACGTCTTTCATTTTAATTGGAAGTCGGGTTCAAGGGTCAAGAGGAAGCTTGGAGGCAGGCAGAGTTGGAAATGCCTCTCAACTTTGCGATTCTGTTTTGTCTCCCTTGAGCAGGGACAATAATCCATCGCCTCAAAAGGTCCTTGAGGGGCGTGATGAGAGAGAGGGCCGTGCCCTCGGTCCACGTGCCGGGCCAGGGCTCAGTTCCGCACGCATGGTCGTCACGGCTCTTGCCCATCGCTGGTTCTTATACCAGAGGAGGCTATGCCCTTTGCTTCACCTCTGACGAGCGCTTCTGTTTGCCTGCAGCCTGGAGAGTATCCGTCAGTGTGGCGTTGCTCTCTGCATCGTGCTCGGTTTCTCCATCCTGTCTGCGTCCATCGCGAGCTCCGCAGTGAGGGACCGGGTAACTGGAGCCAAGAGGTTGCAGCACATAAGTGGCCTGGGCTACGGAACGTACTGGTTCACTAACTTCCTGTATGACATGGTAGGATTCGGGGAAAATATCCCGTGTGCCCCATGCCAGGATCTAAGTGTGTGTGGGGCTGTTTTTTTGGGGGGAGGGCTGTGGTGGACGTGTCAGACTATGCACAGAAGAAGGGATCATTTTAGTGGCAAATGCGTTTCCCATTAAGTCACCTTTCCATATCGCCATAAGTCATTTAGGGTGGCGTCATAAGAGGGAAGACTGACAGGGCATAAGCTGGAGGTCTGGAGGATTAGGGGCCAGCACAGAAACGCAGTCACTTGTCGGGAACATGGAAGAGAAACAATCACCTTGAAGATGCTCTCTTCAAGGGGGTGGAGGTGAGAGAGGTCATTACACGTGACCCGTCACCTGCGTGCCTGCAGCTCCCTCCAGTGTGAGCAGAGCCTAGTGCCCTGACAGTGCCGCGGCCTTGGCATGTCCTTTGTGTCCAGCTGTCCCGTGAAAGCTTCCAGATCACTGTCTCCAGCCCTTCAGAGCACAGCAGTGTGGTATTGTTTGTTCCCTAGAGTGAAGACATTTATCTGGAATAGAAAACACACCTTCAGTGGTAAACACCTCATTTCATTGTCACTTAGAGTTGTCCTGTTTGTGGGATAGTGACACCCTTGTCCTCATAAACACAGCTTGTCCTTAAGTCACAGAACATGTGACTTAAGCCCGCAGAAGGCGGGAAGGGCCCGACCTTCACCAAGCAGCACAGCGGCCACATGCCAGGGGCCCCACAGCCGCACAGGATTTCCTGTCGTGGGAATTCCTTTGAGCTGGCTGTGAGTTTAGCTGACTTTATGGACATGTAACCTGGCTGTTTATGGTCACTGTGGGCCTCACCTGCGTGGCTTTAGCCTATAGGAAATCCTCAGTGCGGTCAGTTCTCCGCCAAACCTCCACCTGAGACACTGGGTGACAGGGACGTCCCCAGGGCCTGTCCTCATGCTTCTGCCCACTAGGTCTGGGTGGGACTGAGTCTGCATTTGATCAGGCCCCGAGGAGATTTGCGAATCTCCACCAAGGTTGAGAAACGCTGGGCCTCCACCCCTCATCTTTCCTGAAGGACCCTGTTGAGTCAGGAGAGAGGAACGACTCGCCCGAGACCCCACGTCCCTCAGTGCAGGGCCAGCTCCTGGGTCCTGGTCCAGCTCTGTCCCCAGTGCACGCGCCGCTCCTGGCTGCTCCCTGTGCCACGTGCCTGTCAGTGATGTGCAGTGACCACAGCTTTCCCAGACAACAGGGAGGAGGGACGCCCCAGGGCAGGACAGGAGCTTGCAAGGAGGGCCACGCTTCCAGGGCCGCAGGGGCCCAGGAATCCCCTCTTTTTGTCATCCCTTTACCGCTCCTGCTAACTGGCCCTTCTTCCCCTGCGGGTCAGGTGGGGAGGGTCTTCTTCTGGTTGATGGTTCCCTCTCCGTCAGCCCATCACCCCCTGTCTGTCCTGTCCAGTCAGTCAGCTGGCAGGTGCATGAGGCTCTGCGTGGTCAGGGCCTGTCCTGCAGGAGATGGCTTTGGGCGGCCGTGCTGTTTGCTGGGCTGCGGGCTGTAACAGCGTCAGCTCGGGGCGTGAGCAGCAGACACTCATCTCTCATCCTGCAGCCCGACGTCCGAGATGCAGGTGTGGGCTGGCGGGTCCCGTCCGAGGCCTCTCCTGGGCGGCCGACACCATCCTTTCCCCGTGTCCTCACGTGGGCGGCCGTCTGTGTGTGTCTGTGTCCCAGTCTCCTCAAAAGGATACCAGTCACATGGGATCAGGACCCACTCGTCCTCAGTTTACCTTCATCACCCTCCTAAAGGCCCCGCTCCAAATGCAGTCACAGTGTCAGGCCCAGGGCTTCACCATGGGCATTTGGGGCATAAGTCAGCCCCAAACTATGACTCTTCAGGGCTGATTCTACTGCTGCAACATGTGTGATGTACAAAATAGGAAACCTATTTAAGCAGAAGTTGAAATGCAAACTTGAGGACAGGCAGACAGTAACACACAGGCCGTGTGATGTAACAGCCCCCCCCCCTTTTATCTCCTCAGCTCTTTTACTTGGTTTCCGTTGGCCTGTGTGTCGCCGTCATTGTGGCCTTTCAGTTAACAGCGTTTACTTTCCGCGAGAACTTAGCAGCCACGGCACTCCTGCTGGCACTTTTCGGGTATGTGATGAGAAACGCGGCCGCAGAATTATGGTTTGTTTTCCGGGAGAGGACACCCCTGGGGTGGCTCAGAGCCTGCTGTCGGCTCCATGATTTTCTCTCGTTTCAAGCTATTACGTTACTTCTCCAAGAGATGCTGCACAAACCAGCTGGGGAAGATGCTGAAAGCCTGGGGAGCACGGGTGGGGACACGCGGGACGAGGTGGCACTGGGCATTCTCTGAGAGGCCTCCAGCTGTTTGACAGACTCGTGCCCTTGAAAATGGACATGCTGTTGTTCTCTCTGACATTAATCGGGCTCAGATATGTCACCCAGCGAGCACTGAAATTGCCTTTGCAGAGTTTCTCCAGAAGCCCTATGTCAGGTGTCTGTCCCCTCTCCTACAATTTCAGTTGTTTAGAAATGATTTCTCCAACTTTCATCACTTTTGATCTCAGAGGAAAACAGTAAAGGCAGAAAGTCACCTTATAAGTTTGTCATTTATCTGCACTGACCAGCATCATGGCGAGTGGCCCCGCGTCACCCCTCCCTGTGGCTTCTTGTGTGCCATGCTAAGCGTGGGGGGAATAGTTGCTTATAGAAGGGAGAAGAATTAACATGCTAATTTATTATAATTCAAGACCATTTTTTTAAACAACACAGTCTGTTTTTATTCACACTGAAGATTATAAGTGAAATGAGTTTTACACAAATCCGTTATATCAGTGACCCAGGTATTCAAAACAATTAGGGGACAGAGTTTAACGTAAACAAGTATACGTGATTATTAGATGGATAGGTACATTGATGGATGGATGGAGAGGAAAAGAGGGAGGAAGGGAGGGAGGTAGGTAGAGCGCGAGAGAGGCACACACAAACCTTTTTAGGGAATACTGATATTGCCACTCACTAACTCTGTGGCCTTGGAAATGTCAGTTACTGTCTTCACGCCTCAGTTTCTTTTCTCCAGTTCTGTTGCTGTGAAGATTATATTAGAAAGTTCATATATACCTCATGTACAGTGACCGGCAGAAGTTCCCACTAAATTAATGTTGGCTATTATTGTTACTGTTAGAATTATCTTACTGTAGAGGATATCATGTCTGAAGCTAGGAAGCATGCCTCTAGAGAGACATGCTTAGTATCCGTACATGCATGTAAAGATCTGCATGTGTGGGTTCTAGTTCTGAGGAAATGCTTTGATTGCAGTGTATTGATCCAGCTGACTGATCCAGTTGTCATGGCTCCTTACATTGTGAGTAAAGTAGACTTCGCCACACAGCATTTTTGACCTTGAGGATTGCAGATTTCAAACCTAAAGGCAAAAGAGACAGAATCAAATGGTTGGAAGCTCTTAAGGAACAGGCTTCGGGGAGTTTCCATTGACCTTGTTTTGCTTGCACACGTACCTTTAAGAGTCTGAATTACGCTAAGAATACTCCCACATGCGTGACGACAGCATTTCCCCGACAATTTCGGGAGGTTCACAGATCTCTTGAAGGGGTGACAACCTTGAGAGGCGATCTCAGGTAACGGGCTGAGAACACCTGGGAAGGTAGACGCCATGTTGGAGGTCAGGCTGGTCCAGAGAGAAGAGCCACACGGAGGCCAGGAGCGGGCTGACGTCCGGGGGATTGTGGACTGGTCCAGGTTTGAGCAGTGGTTCTTCTTCGGAGCCAGCTAGGCTGGGACTCTGAGCCGGTGACCCCTCTGCAGGAGGGGGCGGGGCCCTGTGTGGACCCACCGGGTCCCCTGCACCCTGGCTCACCCCTCTTGTCCCCACATGGGCCTGGAAGTGCAGGGAGTATGGCAACAATCTCAGAAAGGCTGAACCCAGAAGGAGCTGAACTCCAAGAACATGGCCAGGCATTAAATGGGGCCATTTAACGGTTTGAAATCTGAACAAATTAGCGTCTCATAAGGGACAACAGAAAAAATGCCCAGGAACAATTTTCTTCATTTTCTTCTCTCTCTTTGTAGCAAGGGAAATTTAATACTTAAACTGTGGTGGTGAGAATTAGCATCAAAAAGGAAAAAAACACCTAAAAATGTCAGAAAGAAAAAAGAATCTAGCTCGTCTAAAATTGAAACCCTAAGAACATACTTGGTGGTACTTAGCACCAACGGATGTGCAGACCAGGTCGCAGGACCCTGGCTGGTGTCTTGGGAAATTCATGCATTGTGGGGGAGGGGCCTGTTTTCAAACAGAGGAAAACCCGTAAATTCCCGAATAATCTTGAACAGTATGCCAATATCTAGCAAATTCTAAAATCATTAAAAAGATATTATGTTTTTATAAGAGTGGAGATTGTTAAAAGCTACCATAGCTTTCACTATAGTCTGCTCTATAAGCCAATTGTTTTCTTAAAAAAAAAAAAAAAGACAGGGAGACTAGAGCTGCCAGTATGTTGATTTGAACCAAGTACTTGAGAGGTGCATGAACGTGTGGTAACAATAGTGATGGATACTTAGCTGTTTAAAATCACATTCAAAGGTGGGTCGTTGACGTAGCACGAGGAGCCCTGTGGGGGCACCACTGAGGACTGTGTCTTTGTCTCTTTTTTACTTAAATGACGCTTGACCTGCCCTTCAGATACTTCCATGACATAACCCAATACAGAAGCCTTCTGTGACGAGTAAGCACGTCCACCCTCTGAACAGCCTCAGTGGAGCAGAGGCCAGTGGTGAAGCCGTCAGTGGCCCTCGCATGCACACTGGGTGTCTGGCCTCCCTCGCAGGACAGGGGGCTGGGAGGGACGTGCTGATCCGAGGAGGTGATGACCTTGCTGGGCTTATGGCAGACCAGTCACATGAGATGCTCTGTGCTGTTGGTACCCAAACGCCCCTGATTACCACATTGCCAAACTGAGCAGAGAGTTGGCTGGGTACTGTGATTGAAAGGGAACCGAGAAAGACTTGGTCTTTCGCATCGGAGCTTGCGAAGACCAACATGGTTATCTTCAGCTGTGATAGGGCTGTCACATGGAGAGGAAAAGCAGCTTGTCACATGTCATTCCGTATAGCGTTTGGACCAGTAGCAATGCAGAGGTCCCCATATTAGAGACCTTCGGGGAGAGAGATCTTTGGCTCACTGTAAGGAGTTCATGGTAGGTACAGTCCCCTCCAAACATTTGGCTCAAAACCTCCTAACTTAGATTTCAGTTACAAAAGTACTTGCCACACTAGTGTTTGCTTGTAGCCACACGAGGGAGGGTGGCACTTGATTTGTGCCCAGAAGGGACAGTAAAGTTGAGAGAGAATCGAGGTGCGGTGTATGTGAGCACGTGCTGATTCGCCTCCGCTCTGTGGTGCTCTATTTCCGACAGACGTGTTGGCAGTTGAGAGCACCAGGAAGTCACGACTTGCCTCTTTGGTAGTTAATTTAAATTTGGTTGTTAATGATAGTTTCATTATTTGGCACAGCAACTATTGAAGAACCATTGCTGCACTGAGCTCACCTGCATGTTGTAGACTCACAGTGTTTAAGGTGGAACCACTAAGCCACTCTAACAAATGCTGCCAAGTCCACCGTGAGTGGGCAGAGAGCATGTGGGTACATATGGGACACTTGTGAGACAGGTTGTGATTTAAAGTAAGTAGCTTCTCTGCTACTTGGGGCCTAGACGAAGTGCCATGTCCTTCCATGGGGCATGGGCATTGGGACAGAGAGAAGCTGAGCGAGTGGGTCACCAATGAAAGCTGGCTCGAGGACACAGAGAAGGAAAGGAGAGAGATTTTTATGTGGGGACGTGGAAGGTGTTTCCTTAGATCTTGATGTCATCAGAAACTTGCAGGGTGCCTCTTACTACCCAGCTTGGGGGTGACATGGAAATGAGCCCCATTGGCAGCTTCACGTTCACCTCAGCGGTAGAACCTTCGTCCAGGTATCTAGCCTTGGTAATCCCTTTGCTCCATTTGTGAAACGGGGTCCTAGCTCCGCCTTGCAGGTGGTCAGACGGAGTGTGAGAAGGATTAGGGAACACGTGGCATCACTGGGTGGTGCCCGGCACGCACTTTGGAAAGGAAGCTTTTTGGTTTTATCTTCACGTGTTGTTTTCACACACAGCTCCGCAGCCCAATATGTCCCAATAGCACATAGTCCTCACTGCAACAAACAGCTGTAATTCCTGCTTGACTGGTACGGTCGGACGGGGCACAGCCCAGGACGCCCCTTGGAGAAGAACCGGGGGGATGTCCGCTGACCTTCTCACAACGGCCCGAGCTGCAAGTCCAGTCCCACAGGTGCCATGACCCAGGTTCTGACCCTCTGCAGAGTCCCCAGAAAACTGTTCACTAAGTGAGGAAAAGTGGGTAGGCCTACAACTCATCTGTAATTCAGTCTTCATACAGATAAAGGTTACAGGGATATAAGCGTGAGTTTTCACCTGACTTTTCAGATACGCAACTCTTCCTTGGATGTACCTGATGTCCAGAGCCTTCTCCAGTCCGGACGTTGCTTTCATCTCCTACATCTCTGTGAACTTCATCTTCGGCCTGTGCACCATGCTGATGACCACCATGCCCCGCTTACTGGCCATCGTCTCCAGAGCTCAGGTCAGTGAGCCCCGCCTGGCCTCGCGAGGCCTCCAGCAAGAGGGGCTGGACAGGTCTACTCTGTTGCTTTTCCAACTGAAATGGATTGGAAATGTGCTAGTAACATCCACCGTCTTGAACCTCCCCAAAGACAAACTGACTCCCGTTAACAAAAACCTCTGTGCCATCATGAGAGCCACACCCAGGCTGGTGGCAGCTGACAAAGAAGTGCAGTTTCTGTCACTCCACGGACGTGTTCACTGCCAGCCCATGTGCTGGTGAGTGACTCACTGATGGCCGGAAGACAGATGTGTGCGGGCGAATGTCGCAGGATCAGGTCCTGACCTTTCTCTGGGGGTCAGAAGCTACAGGCAGGATTGGCTGCAGAGCTAGCCTCACGCTCAGGCCACAGTGGGTCGGGTTACCTGGGCCATTCTGCCCTCCCCCCAGGACCCATTTACTTTGGTACTTTTGGGGCTGTCCTGGGAGTGGCCTCCGTGGTTAAGGAACGTTTGTCTGGTAAGGTCTCAGAGGACCCTGTCTCCTGCAGGCCTTTCGCACGAGCACGTCACTTTGGGGGTGTCATGTCCTCCAGGCGTCCCGGTGGACTGAAGCCCGCTCTGCGGGCATATCCCACCTGTCCTGCCGTGCTCTCCACTGGCCCCTCCCAGGAGGCCTGGCTCCGGGCCGCCGCCGCTTTAGCTCACTTCCTGCGCTCGGTCTGCCCTGTGCTCTCAGTGGGAGGACTTCAGAGCGTGCTCCCACCTCTGCCCGTCTCAGTCCTTGTCTTCGTGGCTTTCCTTTCTCAGCTCTGCCTGCGCTGTTCTCCCCGCCTCCACGCTCTGTGCATGGACCCCAGGTCCTCAGTCCTGCGTGTTGGATTGACTCGAGGGCTGACAAAGCAGCCTGGACAGGGCCCAGCGCTCCTAGTTCTGGTGGCCATGCTGCTGGTCTTATCTCCAGTGAGTCAGGGGTGGACTCACGTGCTCCCCTGGGGTGGCAGGGTCACGTGCTCGTGAGTGGACCTGTGAGACTAACACACCAGTGAGGGCTCACGTCCTGATTGTTGTGGAGCCTCAGGCGGCACAGAAGCTGTGATGTGTAGACATCATTATGCAGTCAGTGAAGGAAGCCGCTATCGCGGTGATTCTGGCGGACCGACTATTGACACGAATGTGTATTAGAGTACCGAGCCTTTGAATAGCAAACTTGACGCCAGTGGATTAGCTTTAGCTTGATGAGGAAGTGGAAATTAGCACAGGCAGTGCACCGCTCTCCTCGTCCCCCATCAGTCCTCGAATGACACGGCCGTGAGAGATGTTGGCCATGCACAAAGGTGAGGAGGAAAACTGACTCAGGTCGGTCATCCCCACGGTCAGAGAGTGAAGGCAGAGACCTGGTCCCGGGGACAATCACAGAAGGAAGAGGAAGGCAGGAGGAGGGTACAGACCCAGGGAGGTAACTGGCGGGAGGCTTGGCCTCCCTGAGAGGCTAATACAGGCCGTGGGGGGCCTTGTCCCTGCCACTTACAAGCAGTGGCTTGGGGAGAAATCAGCAGGAAGTGGGTCTAGCTCGGTTGTTCACAAATAACAGAAGGCATTTTGGTGCTTTGCTAAGGCCTTCTCTTCTGCTCTTTTTTTGATATTGTTTGCTTAAGAAACATTGTAAATGAGTGATTGACAGTGAGAAGTAGGATTAATAAGTCCCTTTACGACTGGTTGAAATCTCTAAAGAATGCTATCAATGAAGATAAGAACTAAAGGAAAATTCAATGGGGCTTCCACATTTTCCTGTCTCTGTCTATTTGCAAAAGACAGTAAACCGTAATGTAACAACACACGTTCCTAAAGTGTTTACTGAATTTTTCTCTTGCCCCAAATCATCCCACTGTTTAAGACTACGCGTGTCCTATTGGGCTCTCAGGTTGTATTCTGAGGGAAAACTGGCCCCCACCTGTGAAATACAATACCGACAACTGATGGGCCTAGTCTTTAGTATTTATGACACGACGCATTCCCTGTGTGAATTGCACGTACACGTTATAATGGTTTTGCTCCCAGAGATTACGGGTGGTCCTGGATTTCAATACTGATCCTGTTGCTTGAATTCATTATTGAACTAGAACATAAGGAGAGAAAGACAGTCAGAGTGAGTCAACTTCTCCTGCTACCCCCAGCGCTTCCTGGGTCTTTCTGGGCGAAGCCCCTTAAAGTAGCCACACTGAGTGTAACGGTCACACAGTGGGTGGCATCTCAATGCCTCTGCCACAAACGCTGCGTCCCTTGCTGGGGAGACCTCATGCTCGGGGGCCAGAATCTGGGCCAGAATCCGGGGCAAGGGGGTGGCCCGGCCTAGCTGTGGCCTGGACACATGAACCCGCCCCTGCAGACTTTGTTTCCTTACTGGTAACAGTGTTATTTCCCAGTACCTTGTCCATTTATTGGGAGAATGAAATGAAAAAAGGTTCAGTAAAACGGGAAGCACAGAGTATTTTGCAGAAAGCACCTAGTGGACGATGATTAACATTGTAATAATTTAACCTCATTATGAAATAAAACTGGTCTTCATAAAGCACTGGTGCTAAAGACAGTAAACAAGTTTAAAGGAGGTGCTGAATTTTTACGTGTATTCAATTTAGAAATTATATTGTTCAAATATACAGCTTGTCTTTTTGTGCTGTTCTGTTTTCTCTACGATTACATACTGTTTGATCTGTTTCTATCTCCTCCCTTATTCCTCATTGTTCTTGTAGCAGCACTTCATTCTGACAGGTTTAATGATGACAACTACATAGATTTAGCAGTTAGTATACACTAAGTATTAAGTAGGCATTCTACACAGCTGCTACTATTACCCACTCAATTAAAACTAGTGTCACCTGTGACGGTTACTGTTGCCCACATGTCTTAGCCTGGGCTGCTGACACACAGCACAGACCGGGCGCCCTAAACAGCAGACGTGTTTCTCACAGTTCTGGGGCTGCAAGTCCGAGATCAAGGTGCCTGTAGATTCAGGTGGAACCTCTCTGCCTGGCACATGGCTACCTTCTCAGGGTGTCCTCATGTCACAGGGAGATGGGAAGCTCTGATGTGTCTTCCCGTTCTCCTAAAGGACACTAATCCCATCATGGCCCCACCCTCATGCCTCCATCAAATCCTAGTCACCCCCCAAAACCCACATGTGAATTGTAGGGTCTCCGGTTTCCAGTCCATAGCATTCCACCCCTGACTCCCCCCAAATGCATGACCTTCTCACATGAAAAATACATTCATTCCACCTGACAGTCCCCAAAGCCTTAGCTCGTTTCAGCACCAACTCTAAAGTCCAAAACGTCATGGAAATCTCATCCAGATCAGGTGTGGGTGACTGAGGTACGGTTCACCCTGAGGCAAAATCCCTCTCCGGCTGTGAACCTGTGAAGCAGTTGAGTCATGTGTTTCCAAGTGGGAGGGTGGGGCAGGCATGGGACAGACACCCCCATTCCATAGGGAGACGTCTGAAGGAAGACGGTGAGGGGACCCCAGCTGGGTCCAGTTCTGAGAGCGTGTGGCTGCGCAGTCGGATGCTCCCCTTTGGTCTGCTGCCCTCTGGCCTGTCATCCAGCGGCTGGGCCTGTGAGGACCTGGGACGCAGGGACACAGGGACCTGGCAGTTGTGAGGGGTGTTTCATTGGACTTCTTTGCTCTTTCCTTTCCTGCCCAGAATTTACAGGACATCTACGACGTCCTCAAGTGGGTCTTCACCATTTTCCCTCAGTTCTGCCTGGGCCAAGGCCTGATAGAACTCTGCTACAATCAGATCCAGTACGACCTGACGCACGGCTTCGGCGTCGATTCCTACGTGACTCCCTTTGAGATGAGCTTCCTGGGCTGGATCTTCGTGCAGCTGGCCTTGCAAGGCTCGGTTCTTCTCCTCGTAAGGCTTCTCCTGCACTGGGACCTGGTGCGGAGCTGCAGGTAGGTTCTGGAGAGGCTCCGACTTCTGAACGAAGAGGGAGAGAAGACCTCCCCCCTGGAGGCCACAAGAAATGTGTCTGGTGGGCGCTCACAGTTCTGCTGAGTTAGGCTTTATGTTGCTTTCCTTGTTGTCTCTTCTTGATTGGTATGAGGCATGGACATGAGGGAGAATGTCAGAAGATAAGGCGCCAACCTGTGAGATAATTGTTCCAGTGACTGAAGTGGCTCAATGAATTTTTCCCTTTCAAATGACTCGATTTCCCTTTCACTTTGATGGAAGCACGGGAGGTGAATTTGGATGATAAAGTAATTTATGTTTGGGGTGCAATGGCTTAACTCCTAGAAGCAGGAGTGCCTGGAAACCCAGTGCCGACACCCACGGGTCCTCGCAGACCCTGTTGTGTTGATGCCGTCTTCTGTTTGTCAGGCGAGGACAAACATCAGCACGACGGTATGTGTGTGAATACAGATCTTGGACGTGCTCTGTACGTGTGCGTGTGTGTACGTCTTCCAGGTAGGATTCAGGTGGCCCTGCAAGGATGTCTGAAATGTCAGCCAACACAGTTAAGTAGATAAGGAAGGAATGTGCTTTCTTGTGTAGGGTCTACAACGGTCCTTCCCTGACCCGTGGGGCCTAAATCCATGACTTGTTCTTTCCAAGTGAGGGAATCTCCATGGAGAAATTTCTAATTAGGACCATTTTTAGTAGGTTTAGGAGAACCTACTAAAAATTATAAAGATAAACTATTGATATTTTTTTGTCGATCCTCTTAGAGAATTGTCCCCTTTCAGTCATTTCACGATCTGTTTCCTTGGCGTGTGGTGTTGGATCCCACAGAGCACTCCTGTTCGTGGGTGGATGCCTAATCGCTAGTTAAAAATGGGGCACAATAAGAAGGGGCATCTTATGCTGCCATGATGCTGGCGTCACTCCCTCGTAGCCCCTTTAACCTGCTCATGGGGAGAGAATGGGCCACACTCACTCTGGGAGGGCTTTCAGTATCTGACTGAGATTGGAATAGAATTCTGAGGGCCTTTTAAACATAATTGATTCTGTAATCAGCTCTCCCTGGTTGAATGTTTTAAAACTGCTGTAGAATCCCACTGGGCAGACCTCAGGCTGCTCTGTTCTCCCGCAGCATGAAAGATTTTCCTTAAGGAGAAGACTTTCTTTAACTTGTGTTACCCTTGCTTTGTAGAGTTTAAGTTAAACCGTATTCTAGAAGAACACCTCTGTACCCACGGTAAATAGTCAGTATTTGTTGTTCTTTGTCAACATGGAGATTACAGAGCTGGAAGTTAATCTAATTTAGACGCTGGTTGCCTCCCACTCTCTTACATATGACAGTTAGCGTGGTGGTGTCACCAGATTAATTTCTTTTTACAATTTACAATCCACGTCTAAGCAGGCCGCTGACCGTTGCCTGAAGGACAAAGCCCAAGGTATGTGACCAGGCCCCTCCGGTCAGACACCTTGTGCGCCGGGAAGCACTCGTGACACACCTGGTCACCAGCCTGGTCTGGCCATCTGCCAGGACTGACCCGTCCCACTCCCGGCATCTCCCCCTGTACCCTCGCTGCCTCCCAGAGCTGGCTGTGGCCCTTACAGCCTGTCTTTCTTCAGCAGGGTGTGTCGGTGTTGGTTTACAGTGTCTATATGTTCCTTGCTCTGCTCGGCTGTAAGTCCTTCATGCAGGAAATCGTGTCCACTGTCTTAGCTGCCTCATGGCAAAGTGTAGGAGGGCCCAGCAGTGCCTGCCTGTCCAGCTACACAGCGTCCACGACCAGCGCCGGCTGCTGGCATCGGTGCCAACCAGTGAGCCCACCACCTCGCTTCCGTGCCCTCTGGGCACTGCCCGTCCAGTGGTCATGCCGCTGGCCTTGCTTGTCTGTAAGAACCCAGGTCTCCACAGGGTCTAAGCCCCGGCGGCGTGCCCGTTGGCATGGGAGGCAGCGTCAGGCTGGTACGACACCAACTCAGTGCTCTGAACCCATTTAATGATTCACATGTCAGCGTGTTACCGTTTACAGGGAAATTGAAATTTACTCGGAAGTTAAAATGCACCAGATTGAAAATCATAGGAAGATTGAAAACTGAGCAGCTCAGATTTTGAGTGGATACGTCAGAGCTGGGCATGACTTTGTGTTCACCTGACAGACGCCTATTAGCCATGCTGTGCAGGGTGCTGGGCCCTGGCTTGCTGTGCAGTCCTTTTCACAGTCTGACATGCACTGCAGAATTGTGATGTCTGGGTGCTTTTATGGACAGTCTAATTTATTAAATGACCTATTGGCTAAAATTGCTTAGACAACTTGATTCCTTACAAGTAATTTTGTGATAAATTCTTTTTCCATCTAGCACGAAGTCTGGCGTGATTTTATCTTTCATACAGTTGAAAAGTGGTTCTAGTTTGGGGTCTGTGCTCTCCCTGTCTTCAGGAACATGACTGTTCCCTTCACGACCGTGGAGGGACAGTGATTCTTGCTGGTTGTCAGTGGTCAGGCCGGCAGAGCTAGGGATCGTGGCCCAGAGCTGACACTGGAGTCCCAAGGTCATCCCTTCTGTTTGGACAGGTCTCTGACCTTCCTCTCTCTCTGGATTCTTCTAGCCTGATTCCCCTGGTGTGAATAAACTCTGACTTTGTCTTCCCAGGGCTCGCTCTGCCATCCAAAGCACATTCACGTCTTGTAAGGACACAGATGTTGAGAAAGAGCAAATGAGGGTATTGAGAGGACGAACCAGTGGGGACATCCTTGTGTTATACAACCTTAGTAAAAGTTACCGGAGCTTTTTCAAGACGACCACTGCTGTGCAAGACATAAGTGTGGGCATCAAGAGAGGAGAGGTAAGAAGTGCCTAGTTCTACCCTTTTGGTTGCAAACCTGTGTGACTCTAGTTATTGATCTGCTTGTGTTATTCTCAGAAGATCTGAAGTCAGTGCCCAGAGAAGCCTTCACATTTCAGAAACGTCTGCAAAATCAGTAGGCACTCTCTTGGCTCTTTCTCTAGTGAGAACTTTGCTGATTGAGGGATGGTCTTTATTCTGTTTCATAATTTTAAAACTTCATGTCCTTGGGGAGATTTAGTGATTGTGTGGGTGACTTTTTACTGAGTGCCAACACTTTATGAGTCCAGTTAGCTCAGGAAACCACTGCTGCCTCTTCCTTAGAGTTCATGAGTCTTTAAATGGCCAGTTAAGCTCGTCTGGTGAAATGCTGTCCTGGACAGTAAAGAAGGTGACACAGCATAGCTGTAGCTCAGATGCTTTGCTCCGTGGAGGTGGCATTAATCCGAGAAGAAATGTTTAATCAGAACTGACAGAAGCCCTGGAAGTGTTCCTGATTTGTGCTTAATTGCATAAGGAAATCAGCTCCAGAAATGATTACTTTCATTAACTGTTAAAAGTAAGAGAGAACCTTGCACTCATGTTCCAAGCTCCTGAGAAATTCAAGGCAGGTTATGTCGTGAGTGGCAGCCATGAGCTGCCCCAAGGGTATAGCAGGTGCGTCCCCTGTGAGCTTTTGGTGGTGCAGAGAAGCCAGGAGACCTCTACAGTGACTGGGGGACATCGTGACACTGTCCGTGGTTGAGCAGGACAGGGTGCTAACTGGAGCTCGTCCTGTGGTTGGTTTGTGCTCAATGGCAAGACTAGCTAGGCGACCTCTGCCATCTATCCAGCTGTTCTTACCGTGGCTTCAGACATCAGCTATACGCCACGGGGTAAGAGAAGGCTGGGGAAGTTTGTGAAGAGATGCTCCAGGTCCCTGAACCAACCACGATGTCATGTACATGTGGGTTCTAATCACTGACTTGTCACGAGCATCACAACCGAAAATGGCACCTCACAGGTAGCAGAAAGCAAGTGCTGTTTCTGATGTAATTTTGATTTTATTGTTTAACTTGTTTTCTCCTCTCAGTGCTTCGGGCTTCTGGGGGTGAATGGAGCTGGGAAGAGCACCATATTCAAAATGCTGAGTGGGGACATCCCTCCGAGCTCAGGACATGCCATCATCAGGACTCCCACGGGGTAAAATCCAGATGTAATCCTGTTTGTTGCCTGTAGAGTTGGTAATGGAGCCAGAAAACCCCCGCATGCCCTTGGTCTGCGGAACAAAATCCACAGACATCATTTCCCCCAAATGTACCTTCAGTACTGCTCCTCAGAAGGAGACAAAGGGTCTGCGAATGCCAATGAAGTGAGCTCAGTACGTGTGGCCATAGCAGAGGATCAGGCCACGACAGCAGAAGCAGGCAGTCTGACTCCCTTGGAGGCCACACACGTGGCAGGTATTTGCTCGCTGCTTGTATCACTCAGGTGAGCAGGGTACAGCCAGTACCTGGTCCTTCTTGCTTCATCGTCGGATACAGCTTCCAATGTCCTGAATGTCCCGTGGCCTGAGGTGGTCAGAGGGGCTGGCTGGTTTCCATCCAGCCACCTGGGCCTCCTCTTTCGGGCAGTACTGCTGTTTTCTAGCTCGTCCTCGACGGGCCATCATGTGTGTCCCAATATGGATGTCCTATGTCCATTCTGCACCCCGCACTTCTTTCCTTTTATGGTTTGTTCGTTTATTTTGTTCTTTAGAATCCACATGTAAGTGAGATCATATGGTGTTTGTCTTTCTCTGACTTACTAATTTAGCATTCATACACATCAATATATTTTATAGTTCTTTTTCTCTTCACATATTTATAATTGTAAATGAAATATTTTTGATCATTGATCTGACAAAACTTTATTTTGTCATGGATTTAAATCTTTCTTGTTTGCTAAATTTTATATAGTATTTTAAATTTGTGATTCATAAGAAAAATGAATTTTGTTGAAATCTGTCATTTCTAATCTTTACTATTAAATTAGTTTTATTTTTGTTATATTTTGACAATTTATATTTTCTTACAAAACTCAACTGAAAAATTTTAACTACTTTGCCAGAGAGGTATAATTATCATCATAAGATTTTCATTTTCATTCTAGCCTTATACCTGTATGCTTGTGATTTTTTTCGTATAAAATTACCTTTGTACTTTTCAGACTTTGACTATTTTACTTCAAAAAGAATGAAAGGTTGAATTTCTTTAGCAACTCAACTCAGTTTCCAAATTTATTATATTTTGTTATTCTTATTAACCTTTCCAACATACTTTTCTCAATCTGTTAGGTTGATGCAAAAGTAATTGTGGTTTAAAAGATTAAAAATTACAAAACCTGCAATTACTTTTGCTCCAACCTAATAGTTTTGTTGTTTTATTTTTAACTTCTTGATTTAATGATTTTTAAAATATTTTTTCTTTAAATAAATAATTGAATCATTAAGTTTATAAATATGCTTTTTGTTACAGCTTTATCTTGATCCTAAAAATTTAATGAGTGATATTATTGCTACCATCATTCTCTAAATGACATATATAAGTTTGATTTAGTCTTTTGAAAATTTGCATTGAAGGGTATTTCTAGATATTCAAAATCTTGTGTTCCTTGGTTTGATATTTTAGAAAATTCCTTTGTAAAAGTTTCTGTTGAAGTGTAAGTTGCATGTAGAAAAGAATATCTCCATGAGTTTTCGCAAAGTGAACACATGTTTATAATCTGTACCCAACTTAAGAACTAGCACAAGACCTAGACCCCTTTCCTGGCGGTTCTCCCCTTCAAGGGTAACCCTGTCCTGATTGTGAAAACATGTAGCGTTGTGCATTGTTGTAAGGCCAACTTTCTTGTAACCAAGACTCAGGCTAGGAAATAAAACCCTGACAGCTGACCCAGGGTTACGCTTCCCAACACAGCCCTTCCCACTCAGTGGGTTCTGACCGGCTTTGTAACCCAAGGGTGTGCCAAGACACACAGTTTGATCTTGCTCGTTTGTCGTAACTTGGTACGACTTTGAAGTGGCGCGATCTATGGGTTTCTGTTCCATCTCCTTTACCGTCTCGCTCTTGATCCTGGGCCCTTGGACTTGGAGACGGAGCTGCCTGTAGACTTTGCTGATTATTAGAGATGATGAAGTTGGACGTGGCCAGAGCAGAGGCTCAGTCAGGCCACCTGCTGACTAAGCAGGGGCTGCACTGCTTGCTCTCAAGAGGCATGTCTTAACCTGGTCTCTACTCTTTTAGTGTTAGTAGTCTCGATTAATGCATTCTTTCATTCAGTGGAGATTTCAAAAGGGTGATATCTTAACTCTTATCCCTTTGTTTTCATTTCCCAGCTTGAATACTTTTATAAGGAGTTGCTTTCACTATATTTTATTTGATTATCCAGAGGTATAGTTCATATAAAAAATGACAGGTGAATGTTTGTTTTTTTCCTTTTCATTTATCCAGTTTTCAAGATAATTAATTGCTTTCCAGTCATCCTCGCCTCAGAGGTGAAAAATTAGGGTTTGTCTGTTTTGGGTTCTATCCTTCTGGCTTCCTTCTGACAGATGTACAATGTATCCGAAAGCTTGCTTGTGCCTGGTTATCCCGTTTGCTCCTTCAGCTCTCCCTTTTCCTGTCTTTCCTCCTTTCCCGCCAGTCCAGGTTTCTCATCTGTGTTCTAGGATAATGACAACTCAAGTGCTTGAATGAACACGCGATGAGGTCTCCTGTGGAAGCCACCTTGCCCGGTAGCAGGCATACGTCACTTACAGACTATTCCCTTTCCACTTAAATGAGGGATGTTAGAGACCTGAAAACTTAGCCACCTCACTGCAAACGCTACCTGTTTAATCACTTTGCCATCCGCATTGGCTCTTAACTTACAGCTTGCGGTGAACGGGCAAATAATATGATTATACTTTGGTCAGTCTGTGTCAACTGATACAAAGTCAACATTGGGAGCTAAGTATGTTCAAGAAGAGAAAATGGAGAGAATTTATCAGTCAAGGAAGTGTTTGAGGTGTTGGGAACAGAGTTGTAGTTTCTACTTAACATTCTGGAGGGGACGCATGCTGCGTGTAATTGAGGCTCTGTCAAGTACTGTTGTTGATTTTCCCTGAAGTAGAAGTGAGAAGGTGTCTTTGTTTGGGTGGTGCCTTTTTTTGGTGACTTCTTTGTTTATAAGTACATATGGACAAAATAATCAGAATTCAAAAGGAAACAAAAATATGTGGTTTATTTTCTCATCCCTGGCAGGCTGATTCTCTCCCTTATAATTTCATTCCATCATGTCTAAAATAATTGGAAAATGAAATCCAAATAGCTGCTCTTGAAAGCAAGAACGAATTTACATCTCCATAATGGTCTTCAGTCCCTTATTGGGCTATGTATCTGTATAATTAGTTTAATTATAACGAAATCACACTCGCATTAATTATAGTTTTAACCTTAAGTATTTGTAATGTTAATTGTACGTTGGAATTCAAGGAATTCAATGGGTAATTAGAACACAATGGAGTTTTTAGCCACTTAGAGGGCTGAGATATACCGTGTTTCCCCGAAAATAAGACCTGGCTAGATGATCAGTTCTAATGCGTCTTTTGGAGCATTAATATAAGACCCGGTCTTATTTTATTATAATATAAAACCCGGTCTATAATATAATATAATATATAATGTAATAGAATAGAATAGAATAGAATAGAATAGAATAGAATAGAATAGAATAGAATAGAATAGAATCCCAGTCTTATATAATAGAGTATAAGACCAGGTCTTATATTAATTTTTGCTCCAAAAGACGCATTTGCGCTGACTGTCTGGCGAGGTCTTATTTTCGGGGGAACATGGCACCTACTGCCCATGAAGCTGATCACATTGTACCAAACTGCAACACGTAGATTCAGACATTTCTTACATTAAATCCCTTTCCTGTGAGGTGTCTGTCAGCTGCCTTTCAAAAACAACATGACGTCTTGCTGTGAGACATCATGTCTCAAGAAGAGAACAGTGCTCTCGTTTAATTTTTAAACTTTATGAATTCACAGCCCCAAACTTGAGAACATATCTAAAGAATTCATTTCAAAACTGACCATTACAACTGGGGTGAAGTGTCACGTGCTCCTGATTTGATGACAGGGGTCACAGGCGGGAGACTGCAGGCCCAAGCCGTGTGGTGTCTGCTCGGCCAGCGCAGGGTCTCCGTTCTGGAGTGGACAGCCCTGCGTCAGGACGCGCACTGCCCCCGTGGTACAGTCCCACGTTCCATGCTGCCTCACTGCTCATACCCTCGCGTGTTCAGGTCTACTGTTGGGGTCCTGAAAGCGTTTGCGTTTGCAACCCCTGGACAAAATAAATGCTAATAACAATAGCCCCAGTTTTGGCAACTCTGCCAGTCGCTAAGCATTACGTTACGGGCTTAGCACTCTTGATCTCTTCTATTATTGTAACAACCTTGGGAATAGGATATTCTCCTCATTTAACTAATAAGCAATGTGAGATTCAGAGGGTTAAGTGGCATACCAGAGATAGGCTTCTAGAAAGGGGCAGAGGCTTTGGGTCTAATTTTCAGCTCCAAATCTCATGCTCTGGCTTTTCACCGAATTATTTGAAAGAAAGGAACACACACACAAAGAAACAATAATCTATAGACTTATTGCCTAAAATGTGAAAAAAGGGCCCAGCAAGACATCACGTTGTTTTTGAAAGGCAGCTGACAGATATCAGAAGGAGCATGTATTTTTGCAGGAAATGCAGGTTGTCAGGGAATTAAACAGTAAATAGTAGAAACACTCGGTTCAGACACCGGCTTTCTCTTCCCAGCTGAGACCAGCATTTTTGGCGCCTGCACCATTTCACCGTGTGCAGTCGGGACAGACCTTCTCCCTGTGTTTCTTCCCCTCTGAAATGCCCAGTGTTGTAGAATTCATGTGAGCAGTAACTGTTAAGTGCTATAACCCCATCAAATCGCTACGTGTTATGGGCATAGCACAGGGGAATTTGTACACAGATTACTCTGCTTCAGGTAAAGCACTACAATACCAGTGAAAAAACCTAGCACTCACTTATTGCTTATAAAAGGCCTTATCATCCTTTAGACTAACGTGAATCACAAATTAGAATAGTTTCAATCATAACCTCACCAACTAGGAATTACTTGAAAATTTGTTTCTCTCCCATTTTAAATTCAATGGCAATTTAACAACACTAATACAGAGTCAGGAAAGCAATGAAGGGAAATCTTCTCTAGTCTTACATGAAAGTGATTTTTATTCTTGGAGTCCCCAGTTTTGAAAAGAGAGAATCTGTCTACATATCTACCTACACATGGTAGTATGCACGCATATGCACCTGCACAGTTGCAATAACAGTACAGTTTCTCACTCGTTTCACCCGTGTTTGGGGTCACACGTCAGAAGTGGTTTTCAGGACCCCTGGCAGACACACCTGCCTTGTAACCCCCCGGGTTTCTGTGCCAGCGTGTCCTCGACACTGCTCTCCACATGCTTACATTGCTATTAGCATTTTCCTTTGCTGGAGCCAAGTACCTCCAAGCTCTAACAGTCTTATCTGTAAAAGAAAGCTGTGCCTATTTCCGGGTCCGGCGAGGACACGGCAGAGGGCGCAGACCACAGAGCGCCCCAAACTCAGCCGTCAGCGTGGACCTCAGAGCACACGCACGGCTGGTCACTGCGCGTTCGTCGTGTTTCTGGGAGACGTCAGTGTCTTCTGCATGGCGCTCCTACGGGAAGGAAGCACCGAGTGCAGGACGTGCCGAGATGCTCTTAGTTGGAGAGCAGGACGCCTGTTCTCTGCACAGGCACCTGTCCACGTTTGCCTTGTGCTGCTCACATGTCATTACCTGTCACCTTAGGTGTGGCTGGTGGCATTCAGGACATCTTTTCTGACCCAACACCGACAGGCTCAACGCACAGCTGGGACCGCGAAGGTGATTGTGTCAGGTGGAAAGTGCTTTCAGTACTTAGGGGGCCGCTGCACTCTCGTGCGTGGTGTGCTGTGATGTGTCACTTCTTGCTGGGCCTCATCCTGTGCCCACAAGTGTGTTTCTGCACCCATATACCATTGCGCTGGGATAATTACATCGTCTCCAGTCATCTGTTTGTGTCACTGCAGAGTGGTATCAGGAAGGCTCTGGGAGTCCCCTGGCAGAGGCTTGTCCCCAAGCATTTTGTGAATTAAGGGATGATGTGCACTGAAGGGAAATATGATAGGCAATTGCTTCCTTTCCCAGACATTTGAATACAAAAGTCCAGTTGAGGTTTCTATAAATTCAGAGTGTGTTTTTTCCTAAGGATATTCTAGCGTAGAACCATATCTTCTTTAATAAACAGGAGAGGCTGCTGGGGGCAGGGGATGGGAAGAGCACCAGCCTGAGACTCTTCTTTTCCTTTGTCCAAAGATTTTTGAATGTCAAATGCAATCTCTGACTCACAGCTTGCGTTGAGCTGTTGGAGAGTTCGCATGTGAGCGTGGGGTGTTGAAATCAGGGTTCGTCCATTGTCTGAGCACATCAGCCCTCCCTCACCAGTGACTCTTCCAACTGTGAAGCATTTGTAGACATAAACGGTTGTAAAAGCATCGAAAGATTTATAATGTTGAGCCTCCTCATTCAATGCTGCTTGTCTTCCTTTCGCTTTGCAGTGCCTGTGATAGTCTTGATTAAATGTGACTATATCCACGCATTTCCTGTAACTCCATGGTGCTGCAAACAGCATTTCCTTCTCTTCTATGTTTAACTAGTTAATGTTTATAAAGGAAGCTACTTAGTGCTGTGTTTTTTTTTTTTTTTAAAGTTGTGACCCTCCATTCTGCTGATTTCTTTTATTTGACCTAGTATTTTCTTAGTTAAATATCTCCAGTTTTCTTGGTAGACAACACTATTACTTCCTAATTTCTAATATTCATATAGTTTTCTTTATTATTTCAATTGGTGGAATTTAGTTGATTTTCTACAGTTTTTCTTAAACATGGAGAGCTGATATTTATTTATCTTTTACGCACAACTTTCTTTTTTTGAATTTTTTCTCTGGAATGAATGCTGATTTTTTTCTGATACTTCTAAATCATGAATATCAGTTATCTTTTTTCGTCTTTTGAACTGTCTCACTTTTTGTATGCTTTTTAGAAGAACACACACAGCAGTTTACACTGTTACGATTATATAAATACTGTTCACCAGTGAGCCCTGAAATGCCATGGCATTCCTTCCTGCACCATTTTTTTTTGTTATTGTCTTTGTTAATTTGATTTGTTTTCTATGAATTATATGTTCTTTTACAATCCATTCAAGCATATCATTTAGTTTCCACACGTTTCTGGAGCCTTTTGCTGTAACCTGTATTTGACCCTTCCGCAGATGTGCTGTTAGCTCTCTTCTGGCATCACCTTCCACCATCACTCTGGGCTTCCTTTGGTACTCTCTTCTATTAGATCCTCTGTTTCCTATTTCCATATCGTCCCTTTCTTGGTTTACAGTTTTTTATTTTGTTTCCTAGAGCATCTTCTAGAAATTTTCTTTATTTATTTTTACATGTTGTTGATAGTTTGGCTGGGTTGAGAATTCTAGGTTGGAAATCATATTTTCTCAGAATTTTGAATGCATTTCTCTACTGTCTCTCCAAAGTTCTTCTAGGATTTAGGGTTGATTTTGAGAAATTCAGTGCATTATAAGTTGATTTTTAGAATGCTCTTTTTTTTTTTCTTAGAAGATTTTAGGATCTTCTCTTTGTTTCTGTGTTTTGAAATTTCATGATGATGTGCTTTGGCATGGGCCTTCTTTCTAAAAATTTATTATTATGCTTGGAGTTGTATGGATTGTTTTAATCTGTAAGCTTATTTCCTTTGGTGCTAAGAAGTTTTCTTGATTTTATTTTCTTTCATAATTTTCTCCCTGTGTTTTTTCTATTATGTCTTTCTTGGGCTTCCATTATTCAATCATGGGGTCTCCTAGAATGTCAAATGTTTTCTTCTTTTTTCAATATCTTAATCTTTTGGTTCTACTTTCTGGGAGTTTTTCTTCAACTTTACCTTCCAACTACTTATCAAGTGTTCTATTTTAATCATAAACATGATTGTATGGTTTTTAAAAAATGTTTTGAAGAGCTCTTTTTTCTCTCTAGTTATTTGTTTTATAAAAAATGGCATCTTGTTTTTCATAAATGTAATATCTCTTATCTGTAAAAATATTGACATATTTTTCTTTAAAAATATTCTCTCGGCATTGTCTCTGATATCTTTAACTTCTTATTTTCTATTTTGTTTCTGTTTTTGCTTATGTTGCTCATGTTGCAAACTTCCTTTGAATAACTATTGCTCCTTTGATATTCTCTCATATTTTATACTTGAGCATTAAAATCCTTAATGAAACCTTATATGGCCAAGACTTATATAAACTCTATATTAGTTGGGTTTCACTGTGGTGTGTGATATTATTTTAATGTACTTTTGGGAGGCAGTAAAGATAAAATATATATTTAATCTCCATCTTTAATTGGATGTCTAGATTTATTAACTACAAATCCCCTTTGCATTGCCACTGCAATCCCATTTGATCATGTTGTATTCCTTTGAACCTTTCAGAAACTTGAATTGCCAGAATCAGTAGGGACACATTTTTTGAATTTCAGACACGTAAGTTTGAGGATCACCCGATCTGCATTTTTCGTCTTCAGTCTTGATAATGTGTTATGGGATTTTAGGTTCAGGTTGTTTTATTTTTGCATTATTTTTTCTCTCTCTTTAAAGACAGACAGGCATGTGCGTCCATGTATCATTTATTGAGATACATGTCTATTTTAATCTGTTTCAGTACTGACCACCAACTTTTCCATTCATTTTAGTAATGCCTAACTCTAATTTTGGTAAAATTCATCTCATATTTGGTTGTTTTCCTTAAATGAAGGGTGACTGGGGTGGGGAATATATGTTCTGATTCCTTGAATATCAGTGTGTTACTTTCAGTTGCCTTCACTTGTTCCAAACACCTTGAGTGTACAAATTATTCTTAGGTCATACATTTTTCTTGAAACCTTCTGGACAAGGCTCCATTGTCTTTTGGCAGTCGGTCTTACTTTGCTTTTTGTTCAGATATTTATGTTTTATTTTTTTCCCTCTGAATTTAACCAAAACAAACAAGAAAACAAAACCCATTAATTCTTTGTCAACAAAGGAAACATCAAGGCTTCATAGTATTTCTATTTATGTGTTTCTTTATTTTTGTTTGTTTTTTTAAATTAAATTCAATAAAATAATTTTGGTTTACTGGCAGTCCTTTCTTATTTCTGCCTATTATTTCTCATCCTAGGAGATTTCCTATTTCATTTTGTTTCTGTTTTATCTCAGTATTTCTCTCCATGGACACTGTGTTTCTTACTGAGGCTGCTTCATCTTGCATTTCATGGGGCATGCCAACACATTCCCTGAATTTTTCAGACACATACTCTCACTAAATTTTCTGGATATTGTTCCTTTTGCACGATTCACATTATTTTTAAGGTGTTGTTTTACTTGTCCTAGAAAAGGTGAGCTCTTTATCAAGGTGAGTTTTATTAGCAACAGTGGTGAGCTGTGTTGTCTGCCTCCATTGGCGCTGGCTGCATATTGACTGCAGGAATACAGCCCGGGGCCCAGTGGAGATGCCACGCTCTCCCTTCTGTCTTGGTGTCTAGTAGGCTTTTACCTCGTGCATGTTCTTTGTGTTGAGGTAGCCTTGTTTCTCACTTTCACTGCCTTTCCTCCAGTTCTCAGAACCAGTGCAGAACACAAAAACAGTCTGTCTCAGTAGCACCCAGATGCCAAGGTCCTGTCTCTGTTGAACTGGCTGGGGTCCGTTTTGCTTCTCAGCCAGGAGGTTGAGAACCTGTGTGAGGGGTGGATATGAGGTTTATTTACTTTTTTTAAAAAAATATATTCTCTTTTATGAATTGAATTCTTATTGTGATCCAAACAAAAGTTTTTTCATAGTTTTTAAAAACCCAACTCTTTCTAATATCTATTGAGATGCCCTCTAAGATCATTGCATTATTGTTCTGTGTGATGCCTTTTTTTTTTTTTAATTCTATGGGCATTTTAGGGAAACATTAGAGATGTAATTTTGAGCAGGAGGTTAGAGCTCTGGTTTTGGTTAATAACTCTGATGGTAAGGAATAGTATGAATTAATGTGAGCGGAGACCCTTTCTTTTTGTTTATTTTTTTCTCTCAGAGATTGAGGAGTTAAAGAGAAAGGAAATGACAAAATATTTTTGGGAGCCTAGTGTCATAATTTTTTTTTAATTTATTGGGGTGACAATTGTTAGTAAAATCACATAGATTTTGAACAAGGGCATTGAGAAAAGTAGAGTTAAATATGATTTTTGAGAATGAAAAGCTTGAGTCTGGGTTTTCTGAACACTGAAGGATTCTTCAGCAACTGGGAATGTGGAAAAGGAACCATTGTGGGAAAATGCTGTCTTTATTTTTCTTTGTTTTTGGTTTTACATCCTATTTTATTTTCCCTGAAACACACACTTCTTTTTTAAAGGGACCAGCACACTGTGATCCATTTTCTTTTTCTTTTCTCTTCCTGGACATAACTGGGAAAGGTAAATATGCATCCTGAGATTGATGGGAATGAAGATTGGATTTTGGTATAATTTGCTACCCTGAACATGGTAGATGACCATCAAAATTATTTAGCATGAAAAGTAAACATTTAGTATCATCATGTGTAATGACACGGATATATTGTGATTTCCACGGGGAATAATGATGCTTTTTATCTTGAAGCTGGTACATCAAGAAGTATATTTTAAAGCCTCTGGGCTTTGTATGGAAACTACTTTGGTGTCAAAAATCAGTTTATTTTTAAAATTATTTTTAATCAGATAAATATTTTTATGCTGTTGCTGTGGCATTTGGCATTCTCATTTTAAATACTTTTGAATGTGCGATACATGCCCATGATAAAAATATTCACAGACGAGAAGGGCAGAACGATTTTCCCCTGCGCCCACTTATCGAGCTGTGCACCCCTCAGACTGCACTGACTTAGGTTCTTCCCGGTCTGAGGCCTCTGCTTGAACAGTTGAGTTTATCCATTTATGTCAACCCCAAGAGAAGTTATTTTATCCTTAGACTTAGCTCTGTGTCTAGTGCTGATCTGAAGGAGAATTGTGTTTGGTGAGGGGTCCTGAGAAACTGGGACTGTGCTAATGGTTTTTGTACAGTTTCTAAAAGTGGGCCTGTGTGTCCTAAATGGTGACACACCAAGGGAAAGAAACCTCCAATGGAATGTCCGAGTGACAGCAAAGTAGATGGTGAGCAGAAGCGACCATGAGTCCTTTAAAACAGGTGTGTGGTATATTAAGTTAATCTCTTCCTCGAATAAATTACTAGACTAGACTTTGGGCAGCTGCTGTGCACAGAGGAGAGGAAATCTATAATTTAATGAGCCGTTTGATGCCAGGAGTTCACAGTGTTTTCATAGTGGTCACAAAGGCAAAATCTTGGCAGTATAAAAATGTGATTGGGTATAGTTTACTATTTTGAAAGGACATTACTTCATCAGATTGGTGGCTTCTCCCAGAGCAAAGGAGCAAGTCAAAATGAATAAAAATCAAAGCTTAAGGAGTGCCTCCTAAACGGTGACTGTTCTCTTATGTTGCATGTGCACTTGTGTTTAAATACCAGTCTGAGGTGCCTGAGAGAACTCCCCTTTATTAGATGATGGAATCAGTGCATGTGTGTGTGTGTGTGTGTGCATGCGTACAGGCTTAAACCTGGAGAATAGACTTATCCTAGCCTTCAAAGCAGGAAGCATAAACATCTTTTGGATCCATATTTAAGAAACAAAGCCCATGGCAGCAGCTTATTCTCTCTGGAACCACAGTGGACTATCAAGGAGGGGCGGCTCCCTGAAATCCAGTTACTGGTTTCCCCAGGGGTTCGGGGTCCCCTCCTGACATATGGCTCACGTCCAGGGACCCATGAGACAAGCTCACAGCGTCTGGTTTGCAGGAAGCAGTCGTGACAGCTGCCCTGCACTAACCTTATGGGGAATGTGGGGTGTTCGCGGGTGAACCTGCGGTGGCGTGGGGACGAGCTGCAAAGCTCCAAGCAGTTTAGGGAGGATGGGTTTAAAATGCCAACTGGAAGGCAAATCAAACCATGGCCACTGAGCAGTGCTTTCTTGGCTCTTTTGAATGACTTTGGCAGCTTACAGACTGCTGATAATACAAAGGAAATTAAATGCCTGAAGTGAAAAGTAGAACCTTGGTAAAACCTTTTCAAACATTAAAACATTGGTTTTGCAAAGACCTCTCAGAGTGCTCCAGACATTTTATTTAATTTCCAGAATTTCTTATCTGTTATATCATTAAATAGAGGGAAAAAAAGCTACTCAGTGTGCATCACGATAAAAGTCCCTTGAAGTTCATTTTGTGTCAGACCCCGACATAAAATGGAAATGTCTTGCCTTCCCGAGCAGTGCTGAAGCACGAAGCACACAGTTACGACGTCTTGATTAGGCTGAGTTTTAACTCAGTGCATGTGGAAACTGTGAAACAGTGGTGCACGTTTTCTACAACACACAAGTGTGATTGACAGTGGTTTTGACTTAGAACATACTGGTTTAATGACTCAGACGTAGGCAAGAATATTCATAACGATGGGCTCGTCTTCTTCCAGGTCAGTGAGAAGGAATTCTGGCTGAGGTATTAAACTGCTGCCTTGTTTCAGAGGTTCATCATCATCACCACACAGATTTTCCCAAGGCCATGCCCACTTAGCATTTCCATCGGGGTTATAACACCTTGCTGTTGAAAACCATACTGGTTTGATTACTATAGCTTTCTAAATATAGTCTAAAATCCGGAAGTATGATGCCTCCAGCTCTGTTCTTTTTTCTCAAGATTGCTTTGGCTATTCAGGGTATTTTGTGGTTCCATACAAATTCTAGGATTTTTCCTATTTCTGTAAAAAAATGATATTGGGATTGTATTGAATCTGTAGATTGCTTTGGGTAGTGTGGACATTTTAACCATATTAATTGTTCCAATCCATGAACATGGAATATCTTTTCATTTATTTGTGTCTTCTTCAATTTCTTTCTTTGATGTTTTATAATTTTCAGTGTACAGGTCTTTCACCTCCTTGGTTAAAGTTATTCCTAAGTATTTTATTCTTTTTGATGTAATCATAGATGGAATTGTTTTCTTAATTTCTATTTCTGATAGTTCATTGTTAGTATATAGAAATGTGACTGATTTTTTTATACTGATTTTGTGTCTTTCGACTTTACTGAATTCATTTATTAGTGTTTGTGTGTGTGTGTGTGTGTGTGTGTGTGTGTCCTATCTTTTCTTTTGTTGCTCATGGTTTTTGTGTCCTATCTAGAAGCTATTGCCTAATCCAAGGTCAGGAATATTTTTGCATGTGCTTTCTCCTGGGAGTTTTACAGTTTTGGCTCTTACATTTAGTCCTTAATCCATTTTGAGTTGATTTTTATTTTTGGAGTGAGGTGGGGGTCTAATATTTTTGGCATACAGTTATTTGTTGTGTTCCTTTTAAACCTTTTTGTTTCTGTAAGGTTGGAAGTAAGGTTCCCTCTTTTATTCTTGATATTAGTCATTTGAATCATCTTTCCTTTTTCTTGACAAGTCTTGCCAGAGGATTGTAGATTATTTTCAGTGAACCAACTTTTGGTTTTGTTGACTTCCTCTATTGTTTTTTCCTATTTTCTTTTTCATTAATTTCTGTTCTAATTTCATTTTCTTCCTTAGGATTGCTATACTGTTAGCTAATATTTTAAGGAGAATGGTAGGTTGTTGTGTTGAAATCAGTTTTCTTGTTGAATATAGATAGTACAGCTGTCTCTTTCTTTACGTTATTTTCCATTTAGGAAATAGGAACTTTCCTTTCTGAAGTGTTCTCAAGAGTCTTTGCAACCCATACAGTTTTATCTAGGTAAAAACACGTAGAAACACATCAATGAGAAGACAATCCAATGTTAAATGTGGTCACATTTGATATTTTACAATTTTCTGAGTATGTATTCATGTTAAAATTAGGAACAAGAGGTTTTTATTCTCTTTAAGTAGATGCCATTTTGTAAATCCACAGTCCACACTCATGTAGGGTAATCCAAAAATTAATGGCAGAAATCACTGAGGGCTGAGACCAGAAAATTTCCTTTGTATCTCTCTACTTTCCATATGTTCAATGACAGATTACACATAATTGTTATAACAAACATCTTATTTTTAAATCTGATACTGTGTGATAGTTCAGTCATGGATTCACTAGGTGCCCATGGAAATTGTTTAGGTGGGCACATACCTGGCAGCAGTGAGAGCCATTCATTGAGTGAGCCGTGTGCCAGCTACCAAGCTCTGTGCTTATGTTTTCCTTTAACACATAAGGCGACCATGGCCTGAGTCAAGCCTGTTTCATCAGACACTTGGGTCGTTCCACGTTCATTGAAGCCATGTATGCTGTTAGTTATTGCATAGGACAAGCTGCAGCAAACCTCTTAATTATGGGCCAGGTTGGAGAAATGGGAGATGTTGTCTGAGAAGCTGAATTTTGCAGACGGTGCTGCTGCTTCTCTTTGCAGAGAGGACGTGGCTCTGTCTTCCGCTGGCCTGGTAGGCCTCCGTGTCGGCTACTGTCCACAGCAGGACGCACTGGACCAATTCCTGACTGGGTGGGAGCACCTGCGTTATTACTGCAGCCTGCGCGGGATTCCAAAGCCACGCATCCGTCAGGTGAGGCCGCGGCTTCTCCAGAAAAAGGCCCCCACCCCCAGGAATCCCAACAGGATGTCTTAACCCACAAGAAGGAACCACACTGTCTGATAAATGCAACTGGATGAGGTTCTCACCATGATGATTATGCTGAAATGTGTTTCTGTTATATTTACATGATGTGTTTTAAACAGGTCTGTGTGAGGTAGTCATGGAGTAGGAGATGACGTGTGGCACGCATTGCCCCTTTGTTTCCTTCCCACTCGTTTCCTCCCAGTGCCTTTCACATCGCCGGCCTGATACTTTGTATTTAGGGACAGACGTCATAGACTTTGTATCCCCTGGGCGGCCAGAGGAGGGTCAGACGAGGTGAGGGCTTTGGAGGTGGGTTGGAAAGGACAACCTTCTTCCTGACAACTGCCTGCCGGGCTCCTCCTGGGGGCGCAGGAGGCTGGAAGCTGCAGACCCCCCCTCATCCCTGAGTGAGGCGGGGGTGCAGCAGTGAGAGGGCAAGACGCAGCTGCCATTCTCCTGCGCTGAGCGGTGGTCAGCCAAGCAGAGTGGACAGCTTTGACTGACAGCTCACGGGACGTTCCACATGGGCAGACACCAGAATGGCAGGTGCTTAAGGCATAGTCTTACCTTTTCTGCACCTCACCGCTGAGAGCCTGGGGTGCTCTCTACTTTGCAAGTTGGGGCAACTCTGAACAAGGGGCAGACATAAGAGGCTTAGTGATGCCTTTTCAGTGAGATTCTGCGGGGGATGGAGCGTCCCAGGTTTCAGAGGAGACAAAGCCGACCGCCGTCGCCTTCACCGCTCCACGGAAACTCATTCTCTGTGCTGTTGTGGGATGTTTCCAGCCCCCTTTCCCATTTATGCTCCGCAGCCCTGAGTGAGACGAGGGCAGACTCTCCCCACGTCCCCACAGGGGTCCTGCTCCCTCCACCACCTTCCATCTTAGTGAAAAGACAGCCGTTGGCTCCCGGGAGCCCTGCTCACTGCAGTGAAGCAGCTATTGAAATCCAGCTGATAGGGGCTCAGCCTTTAACAGGTGTTTATCTTTGTCAGCTCCCTCGGTTAGTTTCTGATTAAAGAGGTGGATGCTTGGCAGGCCCCGTGAGCTGGCCCCTTTCTCATCCTGGGACAATGCACCCTTTGAAACAGTTCTTGTTAATACAGTGAGGCTTGGCGCTTCCTGCCAGCCTGTGATGGCCGCTGATACACAGCTGTCTTACAGGCTCGCTTTTCCACATCCTTCACTGAGAAAAATAGTTTTAATGGTTGCCAATTAGGAACTGGCTTCATTTCTTTCTTGAAACTACAACTGATTTGACAGACAGGATTGCTCAGAGACCTCTAACATTTCAGCACGTGTTTCCAGAGACGTTGGCTCCCTCCTGGCAAACCCTCTCCTGTAAATCTTAGAAATAATGAAATATTTGAAATATGGAATGGAATATTTGAAATAGGCATATCATTCTAATGTGCTTAGCATTGCTGATCAGAGGATTATTACAAAATTCCACAAGACGACAGTTCCAGGCAGCGTTTCAGTTGTCATTCTGGGCCAGGCACCATTCTGAGTTTCACAGCAAACACCTGAGGGAGATCAGATGCTTATCACCTGCCTGACGAATGGGGAGCTGAGGCCCAGGTGGGACAGGGGACCTCCCAGGTCACAGGCCCGAGGTGTGCTGGGTCTTGTTTGGAAATTGCACAAAGCTCTCCAGACCCATGTTCTGAGTGGTGCTTGGTATGTTCAGGACACAGTTAGTCAGATGGCTCAGTCTTATTTTCCATGCCCCTTTGGTCACCAAAGAAGTGGGGATGGCAGGGGGTTATGGCGGGGCTCGTCTGCCGGGAGCTCCTCTGCCCCGTCCTCAGGGCTGGCGTTGGGCCCCAGCTGTGCACCTCACCTCCAGCCCTCAGGACGCGTAGACACAGCTGGGATTTCCTGGCGTGTCTGCTGCACACACTGGCTCTCTTCTCCAGGCTGCTGTCTGCTTTCATTGTGCTAGGACAGCCACCAGCGTCCTCTCTGATTCTAGCGGAGGCCCCGAGAGCTGGCCGCACTTCCTCCCACCCTGAGAGGCCCCACCTTGGACTGGGCCGTCTGCGCTCCAGGTCCCAGCTGGCCTTTGCTCATTTCTGTGTATGGTCCTGTGGCTCCTTCCCCCATCCTTGGATTACACAAGAAAACGATGCCTTTCTTCATTCAGCTTGAATTGAAGCTTGCCCAGTTGATGTAAGGATTTTAGTTTTCCCCATTGTCTACACTATGTACTTTTGTGCAATGGCCATATCTGAGCCTGAATTCATGAACCTGGTAAAAGAAATTATGTTATAACCAAATGACTTAGCACACAGGGCGACACCACGTCCTGGAGCACCGGAGACGCATGTAAGGTCGTTTCAGACTGTCCTACCAGAGTCACCACATTGTGCTACCCGTGGGGTGGTGCCTGGACATCTGCATTCGGTTTCCTGTGGTCTGGAAAGGGGGAGCCCTCAGCACCTGCCAGGAGCCTGGCTGCGTCCTGCCCCTTCTGTCTCCTGTGCAGACCGGACTTCCATCCTCAACTTTTCATCCTGTCACTTGTGTTAGAAGGAGCTAGAAGCTTTGAGAAAGGAGGAATGGGTGGCAGGAGGAAACAGTCAGAGGGAGGGTCATAAGAGGGACATTTCTGTCTTAAATTTTGGGCTCCTTTTTCCTACCTAACACCTCATTTTGAGCTTCAATCTCATGGAAAATTTTCATGTGGCCATCACACGTGCTAGTGGAAACATTTTGGCTTTAGAATCAAACAGATGTATATGTGAGTCTCTGCACGACTTATTTTGGTTCAAACAAAATTTATGAAGGTCTGTTCTGTGTAGAGATGATTAAGCCCTGGGCACAGAAAGATGAGTGGTCCCAGACTCTGGCCTTAAGTGTAAGTGTAGTACAATTTCTAGAACTTTATGAGAGGAAAATGCCTAAAAGCAGAGAGAGGTGCTGTTAAAATATCTAAAAGCAGAGAGAGGTCTCCATTTTGGGGTCTGGACAGTATTTTTCCAACCATAATTGGTTTGCCATTATTTTGACAGGAGTCCTGAGTGCAGGAAAGCCCAACAAAATACTTATTTGACCATTTTCTGTTACTTTCTGAAAACATGACTTTCAGACAGCCTTAGATAAAACCAATAGATTTGTTCCTGTGTATTCTGAGCTCTTTCCTGTAGGTAACCAGTCCAAGATTGGTGGGCTGCCCCATTGAACCTGTTGTAAAATTGGGAAAACATGGTATATGCTTCCTGGTTTCATAAGTAAAGCTATAATAACTTGGCAGGTTTATTCACAAGTTCTCTTCTTATCCTGAAGGCCTTCCGGCAGCACCTGGTACTTCAATGATCATTTTAGGTCCTTTTTCTGTTTGTCGGCTTTCATTTACATATTACCAGTCTTTGAATAAGGTGGATGGCAGTGACATAAACATTTCTGTCCAATACACACATATTCTATTCTCAGTCATTTTTTTGTAATTTTTATGGACAGATGTCGTTTTCCCAGTGTGTCGCTTTTGCTGGCCCCACCGCTACTTGCACTGCCCTTCCAGGAAGCGTAAGCCTCCCGAGAGTCTGTCGTTTCTTCCAGCAAAGCCTCCCTGGCCCCCTCCCCTCATCGCCCAGGGCCCTGTGCACCTGTGGACGGCTCTCAGCCCTCCCGAAGGCCCTTTCTGAGGAAAACAGTGGCCACAGCCTGTCATCTTTCTAATTGTCGCGATGCCAGTGCTGTGTCTCCATCTGTCACGCGGTGCTGCCATTAGTACTTTTGTTCCTTTACTTGTTTTGAAGCGAATGTTTGTTTGAACAATTTTCTAATTTATTTCAGTACATTTTTGTTCAGTGCACGTTAATTGAAACAACTGGATAGAATGGAGCCACAGGGAGAATGGTTCTTATAAAGCCGTCTGGGAGCAGGCAGTGTGGTGTCTCCAGTAAGGACACGCTGCTGACCGCAGGGTGGGTTCCCCAGCAGGGGACCCAGCTCTGGCTTCGCGGCCTGGGGGCTTTACCTGTGCGTTTCCTGGACGTTCGTGACTTGACAACAGAGCTGTCCTTCAGCTTCTTCACTCTGTTATCCTGAGGCTGCACTCCTAAGGTGACAGAGAGGTTTATGTTGCGAGTTTTCATTGGAAACTTAAATATGATCCTACTATTTTTAGAAGTTCTTTCTATTTCATCATTGTCACTGTTAACTTTAATTCATTTATCCATAATATTTATATGCACTAGTTTAATGCTGTGTTTTATTTAGTTATTTAGGACATGCAGTTATTAGCCCATTTTCTTGGAGTTTGTCCTTCTCCTAAATTTGAAGTAAGATATGACCCTGACTAGTTTGATCACAGGACAATATTTTAAAAACAATTCTCCGTTAGGATCTCTGTGGTCACAAGAGTCAGAGAAAATGGTTTCTAGCATTTTAAGTTACGCTGAGCTGGAAACAACGTTGTCGCAGGACGAGGCCCCAGACGACCAGCCCAGTGCAGAGACAGAGCAGGAGCTGACGAATGGCAGCAGGACACAAATGACAGGCGCTGAGTGTGAGGGCCGCATAGACACTCAGGCCTGTGTACAGCACAGTGGCTTCTGCTGAGGAGAGAGGAAATGAGCGGGGGTGCCCGTGGGAAACGATGAAAGGTGTTGGAGGGAAACGAAGCTGTGGACATGTGACGTGCTTGGGCGTCAGAGCTGTCCTGGGGCCGAGGTGCTATGTGCTGACGTGCTGTCACCGTCCTGTGTCCCCAGCAGCTATAAATAAGAGACAGCCAGTCTTTTCACCCCATCCCAGGTGCTATAGGAACCAAACTCTGAGTGGACGGACTCGGGAGCCTCTTGGAGGAAACGGGGTCTTTCTCTCCTGCAGAACACTGAACCCCCACACTTCTCTGCTCTCCTGAAGCGGCGCCCTCTCTCTGGTTTCATGCCCAGGCTGCACTGCAGCCGGCCTGCCCTGCTCACCTCAGTGTGGACACGCATCTGTCTGTCCCCTACCCGGGCTCCAGACGGGAGAGTCCTGGCTGTCACTCTGATGGCTCGCTGGCACAGAAAGCCCAGCTTAGAGCAGTGGGCCTTCCGTTCATGCTCAGTTACCCCATGTCCTGAAGGGATTGTGTGTGTGTGTGGGGGGGGGGCGGGCAGGGCTCCGGGGACGCCCTCGGCCAGTGGGTTCGCTCACAGACAGCTCCTCTCTTCCAGGTTGCTGGGGACCTGGTAAGGCGCCTCCACCTAGAAGCCCACGTGGACAAGCTGGTGGGCACCTACAGCGGGGGGACCAAGCGGAAGCTGTCTGCAGCCCTGGCCCTGCTGGGGGGCCCTGACCTCCTTTTGCTGGTGAGCAGCGAGGTGTGGGTGACGCCCTGCCTACAAAGAAGATGCGTTAACCCATCAGTGTCCCCCAGGGAGGAAATGCACTCTGCAGTGTTGGTTCTCGGAAACGATATTTTCTTTTGCCCTAAGGCTACATTTCCCAAACACAACCTAAAATGTCAGTGGGATTTTACAGAAAGAAAAGGTTTAGTTTTCGATAGTCAACTTTTATTTATCAAATGGAAGAGTCAATAAAAATTTAACATTACAAACAGTACTTTAAAAAATATCAGAATTCACCTGTAATCTGAAAACCAACCTACGCGTGGCCTCCACGTGTTGCTTTGAGCCTTTTTCTACCTGCAGATGGATGATTGTCACAGCTGTAGTGACACTGTCGGCGGTGAATCCTGAGGGTGGGTGTCAGGCTGCAGGATGGGTGTGCGGGGTGGGGAGGGCCCTCAGGGGGGACAGGTGTCTGTGGTCCCCGCGGGGACTGCAGTGAATCCAGTTTGGCAGCATGAAGTGTAATTGTAGGTGGTGACTGTCAAGAAATAGAGCCAATTGTCTTACATTTCAAAACTAGCTAAAAGTCATCATTCAAACAATAAGCTAAGGTCACTGTTTGCGCTCTGTAGACTGGCTTACAATCACTAGAGTGCACCCCAGGGCTTCGTGCTTGTGGAGAGGCCTGGGTGGGGGGACTGAAAAGAGTGGGAACAAGTAAGTTCTTTTGTTCTCTGCTTCGTTCACTAAGTGGGAACAGCACTGCAGTGGGGGAGCTAAAAGGGGGCCCAGGAGGCTTATGATGGAAGCTGGCCCCATCGTTTAGGGCTCATCTTCTGGAATCTGACCTGATTCTCCCTTTGACCTGCTCTAAGGGTGCTTTTTCCAAGATCCAAAATCAAGGACTTTGGTACAATTCCACATTCTGAAATCTGAGAATAAACACAACACTTGCAGAATTCTGCAGCTTGCAAACTCCGTTTTCCTTGTGAGAGGAGGCAGCTTGCGCTGAAGAGGTCACAGACATGGCTGTCAGTCACCTTCACGGCATTTCCCTGTGCCCAGCCCCACCGGCACGGCTGCCTGGAGGGGGTGGGCCTCCGCTGGAGAACGCCATCCCGTGCCTGGCAGACCCTCGCCGCCCTTCACTACCTGCCCTCGGCTACCTTGGTTGCCCAGGACTTGGACCTGGCAATCAGGGTGGTGACAACGGGGCCCAGTCTTGCACATGTGTGCGTCTGAAAATGCTCCTGAATATGGGGTCCGTCCACTGGGGTCCTGGAAGCGGTCTGTGAAACACTGCGCATTCATGTGGTCACAGTGAGCGTTAGTGACTGTGGAGATGTGTGTCCAGAGCACGTGGTCTGAGACATGCCCTGAGGGCCCTGGGAGTTCTCCCCAGAGAGAGGACGAGTGACTGTCAAAGGGGCACCTACGTGGGGTCAGGTACCTCTGACGGCGGTGTACGTCACACTCCTAGGCACGCATTTCTGACCATGCACACCTGTCACTTAACTTGCAGAAAAGACCAGGTGTCTGTTTCCCTGCTTAGTGCCAGTTTTTGTTCGCTTCCCTTCTATTTCTTTCTTTGGGGAAGTTTGTGACTCTAAGCTCTTAAGAAAAATGTGTTTAGAGCTCCCTGACTTCAAAAAGCACAGAGATGCATCATGCACTCTAAAAGCATTTCTCTCAAAAATGGTTCATACAAGAAGTGTGTTGCTGTTTATTGAAGGAGAAAGCTTCAGGTTCCAAGACATTTCACTTTATTTGATGTGACATGAAGCCTTTTCCTGCCTTTTCCTGAACTTTTGTAGAGGTTGAGGATGTGTTTTGAAGACATCAGGGTGGTGCTAAGTGACCAGGTCCCCAAGGGGAGCCCAGCTGGGCAGGAGGTGCCCTGGCCTCATTGAGCCCAGGGCGTGGCAGCGGCCAGAGCAGGGATTGCCTCTGGGCCAGGCGCGCTCATGGCAGGTGTCTGCCCGATACGCTTTCTGATGTCCATCACTGTGTTTTCTCTCCTGCAGGATGAGCCCAGCTCAGGGATGGACCCCTGCTCTAAGCGGTTCCTGTGGGAAGCTATAATGCAGGAAGTTCGGGAAGGCTGCGCCGTGGTGCTGACATCCCACAGGTGAGCCATGCCTCTCGTGGCCCTGCCCAGGGCAAGGCTGGGAGCATGGGCCGGGCACCGGGCTACCACGTGGTCCTTCATCCCTATGGCAACACGGGCATGGTGATGAAATCGTCCCTCTCCATGATGTAGTTTGGAAACTGACACGGAGAGAGATGAAGCCACGTAACAGAGCCACACGACCAGCGGGTGGCCGAGCTGGGATCTGAACCCTGTGTCTGCCATGGACACGCCTTTGCTTATTGGAGAGCTGGAGCCCTCCTCGGGTCTTCCTGCAGCCACGTTTCAGTACCTTTCTGTCTAAGGCCTCTTATCCCAGCAGGAGAGTGAGCTGACAAGGAAACTTAACAGGTTTCTGAATTTGGTCTCATATTTTCTTTCTCACAGAATTAATCTTGTAATTAGACTTCAAAATATTCTTGGCCACACAACAATACAAATCTTAGCTTTCATAAAATCTGTTCTTGGAGAGGGAGCTATGTGATTTGGCAATAAAAAATTCTGAGATACAGTGGAGGTCAGAGTTCAAAGTTTACACTTGTTTTCTCCCTGCGTGTAAGTGAAATACTCTGTCAGTTAAGTGTCACAAACTGTTATGGATTCGAGACATTACCTTACTCACAAGCCATCTAATTTGGCATGCCAGTGCATGGGTGGTGCTGGCAGAAGTCACGACACTCCTGGGTCAGAGATGGAAGACTTAGTACTCACAGCGAGAACAGTGGACAGAGTGTCGGCAAGGTGGCATTGGTGCCCCGGGTCCCAGTTTCCACAGGAGTGACAGAAGCAGGCACAGACAGTGCTGCCCACACAGGCGAGGACAGCAAACCTGGGGCCCCACGCTTTATCGCAGCTGAGTGACAAGCCGGCTCTCTTTGTGGAGAGAGGTCACCTCCTCCTTCACAGGTGCCCACGACAAACACAAGTCAGAAATGGCCGAGGTAAAGCGCAGTCAGGGCTTTCCCGTTGGGGAGTTCCTAGCTAGTCATGTCAGAGCACAAGGAATCTCCAGGGACTGTTTCCCCGGGGCAGTGAATCACTCAGCCTGTGCTCCGCGAACCCCACACTCCTCGCTACATGGTAAATACGAAGGCGGCCCATGGTTCCTGAGGGGAGATCCCTGAGGGGCTCCGGCAGACTGAGCTGATGGCTGCAAGAGGGTCAGTTCAGGTAAAAATAGTCCTGGATGCTGTAACCCATGGGCGCGGCCCTGTCTCACTTAAATCTTAGTGCCAGCTCCTCTGATATGTGCTGGTGGCTTCTCTGCAGGTCCCTGCAGAGTCGGCCTGCAGAGGGGGTCAGGGTGGGGGGTGCCGTCTACACACGTGGCGTCCTGCCAGCCTAGACTTTTCCTCACAATCTCCTCTCTGCTCGTTTCTAACTCATGCACTCATTTACTGACCAATAGCTGAAGGCTCACCATCCCTGCATTTTCACTGCCAGATTAAATACTGTCATTTAAAAAACATTAATAGTTTTGTAATATAATTTACATAGATATATATATATAATTTACCCACTTTACGTGTACAACTGCGTGGGGTTTTATTTTAGTAAAATCATCGACCTGTGCAGCTGTCAGTGTGATCCAGTCAGGACATTTGTGTCACCCCCAGAGTTTTCCTCGTGCCTCGTTCCAGTTAACCTCCATCCCCAAACCCCAAACTCCCCCTCTCTAAACTTCCTTTCCTGGATCTCACGCACATGGAGTTGCACCTGGCTTCTTTCATTTCTGAGGTGTTTGGGACTCACCGCTGTTGCAGTGAGCATGTTTTCACCGGGGACAGTATGTGCAGTGTAGCCAGAGCACGTTTTATCTGTCCACTTGCCAGCTGATGGACCTTGGGGTTGTCTCCACTGTTGGCTGTTACTGTAATGTCCTGTGAATGGCCGTATACATGTCTTCATAGGTATTTATGTTTCTTTTTTCTTGGGTAGAGTCTTAGGGATCGAATTGCTGGTTTTTGTTTACATTCGTGTTTAGGACTTTAATATACTGCAGAGATATTTTCCTAAGTGGCTTTATCGTGTTATGTTCCCAGGAATGTGACGAAGTTTGTAGTTTCTCCATACCCTTGTCAACACTGTCTTTTTGATGGTAGCCGTCCTAGTGAAGTGTGGTTTTAATTCACCTTTTCCTAATGGCTGTAGTCTGTCTTCCACCTGCATTGTCTCCGAGAAGAAGTCAGCCATTGCTAATGCCGATGGTCCTTTACACAGTGAGCTGCTTTGTTTTGCTGCTCTCAAGATTTCTCTGGCTTTCAAGGGTTTGCCTTTGATGTGTCTAGATGCAGATTCCTTTCATTGATCCTGCCTGGGGTTCATTGTGCTGCTTGAATACGTAGATTCATATTTTTCAATAAATGTGGGGATATTTTGGCCATAATTTATTCAAATACTTCACTGCATGTGAGACTCACTGTTTTTTTCCCCTCTCTTGTTTAGAAATGCTAGTCCTACCCTAAATCAACTGAATTTCTAGTTCTTTCGATCTCTCGATAATTTCAGCATATGTTTGTTGGAACTTAATGCTGCCCCACAGATCTGTGAGTTTCTGTCCATTTCTTTCCAAATCTTGTTTTTCCCTGTTCTCAGATTTGATCATCTCTATTGATCTGTCTTCAAGCTCACTGGTTCTTCTGCCATTTCAACTCTGTTGGCTCAGAGTGGAATTTTCATTTCATTTGTACTATTGAACTAAAAGGTTTCCATTTGTTTCTTTTCTAAGAAATAATTTTCATCTCCTTCAGAATCTCCATTTACGGATCATTATTTTCTTTAATTCTTTAAACATGATTTCTCTTGTTCTTTGAATATATTTATAGTATCTTCATTGAAGATATTTCCCCCCTAACTCTGAACATCTAGAGACACTTAGAAACTGTTTATATTGACTGCTTTCCCCCCGAATGTGCACCGCACTTTCTTGTTGTTTTTTTTCCATGTCTTAAAACTTTTTGTTGAAACCTAGACATTTTAGATAATAAATGGTAGCATCTCCGGGTTCTGATTTTTCCCTTTCTCCACAGGTGGTTATTATTGCCAGTCTGTTTATTTGTTTATTCATTTGTGTCTGTTTGCTAGAGTTTCTTTGTCTGGGGTAAATCTATGAACACTCTCTCCCTCTGAGTGCTGATGCTCTGCTCAGTTTGTTTTCCAAATTGTGTTTTTGTTGTTTAAAGTCTGGGTTCTCAGGAGTCACCCCTGCTTTTGCACAGGCTGGTCACCTGCCCATGCCTGCACAGAGGTGGCGCTTGACCACCTCAAGCCAAGGAGGACTCTGTGTGGACAGGGGTGACATCCCAAGTTCAGGCCACTTTTGAGTTGGCCCAGCTTTGCTTTCTTCTGGGTCTGCGTGTGGCTAGCCTCACTCTGACACAGAGTGTGCAGCTGGCTTGGGCCTCTCTGGCCTCCACTGCCTGAATTGTGGCCAGAGCCACACAGTATTGGTCCAGTAGAGTCCAGCGCAGGCCGGGTGCTGCAGCTGTAGGCCCTTTCTTGGCTCTAAGAGAGTCCCCAATGCCTATAGTGTAGGCGTTGCCCGGTGGTCCAAATTGCGTGCCTCCCCTTTAGTGGGGGCAGAGTAGCTGCCAACCCTCATGGCCTGGCCTGGCCTGCTGGCAGCTGCATGCTGGTCAAGCTTCAGTCACACACCTCTGACCCTAAGGTCAGCAGCTTGTCAACTGTCAGCATTTCTCAGGCTGTCATAGGCCTCGGGGCCACACCCCCCCAAAAAAAATAAATAGCTGTTTTTGTTTTCTTTGTCCAGTTTTATAGTTGTCTGAGGAAGGGATCTGCCAGTTTCTTCCCTTGTCCGTAGCCAGAGTGCGGCCCTTGATTTTCTATTACTTTGTTTTTATTTTGTTTCTTTTCAGAAAACAAAATTTTACATCAAAATAAATTAAATTTGACGAATCCTTTATTTTACCATAATGCACAGACGTTCTTGCTAACAATGATCCTATTACGGTGCCGTTTCTGGACACTCGACTCTCCTGTGTGCTAGCATTTAAGTCCTCATGTTCAGATGTAGTTTGTAAGATTGGATAAACCGGTCTCACATTAAAAACTCCTTGTAATTCTCACGTTATCTATAATCATTGCAGACAGTTCTCAGGAAGCGCACATATAACTGCAATTTCTCTTTTATGTCCTCCTGTTCATTTGGTTTCACATTAATGATGTGTCTTCATTTCCATAAATCTGTCCATATTCAGACAGTACAAAGATCTGAATGGCTTACTATTCATGAAGAGAAGGACAGTCTGATTGATTCCCTGATTCTAAAACGGCAGCTATATTCTCATTTTATAATAAATGTATAATACATCTGTACGAGTTTTTTTTTTTTTTTTTTTTAAGCACTGGTCCTGCAAAAGGTGTGTTTTTCTCTGCTTTTCTGCGTACAAGTAGGAAGGGAAGAGAATTTGGCAGCTAAAAAAATAAATTGGGCTGAGAGATGGTCTGTAAAAAACCTAAATAAAACAGCTGCCTTCAGCCGAGAAGTCTCCAAATTTCACAGCTCCCTCTTACCTTTGAGTTCACCTCTCCTCCCTCTCCTTAGTGGTAGGAAAGTGAGGGTAAGAATCCTGTATCCCTCTTTACTTATTAAGAGGAATTAAAAGTAGGCCAGCCAGGAATGACCAGGTCTGCTGCTTCCTCGCCCATCCAACACTGATCCATGGACTCCAACATTGATCCTTAAGTCTCTGTGTTACCTGACCGTACTCCATTCCCATCTGCGTGACACCCGAGGAAATGTGGGTCACTGTCTGAGTGAACGGTCAGAGGTTACTTCCATTGTGGCAAAGCTCCTGGCTTTCTGTATTCTTGATGCTAAAGATCATCAGAAGCTCTCAGTCTGCCCTTTAGACTCGGAATTTGTGGCGTCCCTCGTGTTGGGAACATGTGTGTTTGATAATAATACAATTAGGGTTCCCAGTCATTACTTGGAGGCCTTAATCAATATCCATTGTTATTTGGATCTGCACTCGCCTGAACTGTTTATGGATGTAATACAGAAGCGAATTCATATTCTACCACTTTAATTAGAAGACCTACTATGTGCTCACAAAAATGATGTAAGATTGTTTTAAATTGAAATTAATTAAAGAAACAATTAGGAAGATAATGTTTGCACAGAAAAATATATAAAGCATAGTTGTAGTGTTTGTAGTGTGTATTTCGTAGACTTCATGTTGAGCCACTATAACAAAGACCCCAAATTACAGTAGATCAGAGCAGACATATTTTTCTCTCCCATGATAACAATTCACATTGGTGGGCTGTGCTGGACCCCAAGGTCATCCAAGGACACAGGCTCTTTACACCCTGACGCCATCCCAGCTCATGGAATGGGGAGAGAACCAAATCCAGGGCTAGGGGCTTGCCTCGTCAACATGACCCAGAGATTCTACTTTCTGTTGACCTTATTTCTTGCACGTTCATGTCTGGCTGCAAGGAGGGCTGACAAACGTAATCTTGACCTGGACATACGTAGACCCTATGAGCAGACTGCTTTATGGCTGTTCCCCATAATAAAAATTATGTCTTTCCTCTAGAGAATGTGGGTGATTTAACATAGTAAAAGAAGGAAAGAAATTCCACCGTTAATTTCACTTTTCAGATACTGATAGTCATACATTTTTTTTTTGTTTTCTCTTCCCAGTTTATTTTTTGCATACATGTGCCATTATCCTGACATGCAGTGTCCTTACACTTATTATACCATTGCTGTGTCATTACCTTTTTCTCATACTATTAACTGACTTTGGGCACACCTCATTTTAATGGCTGACTGAACATGGATGTACTGTTATTTATATGAGCACATATTATCCACGGTGGAACATTTACCTGTTTCTAGATTTTTACTGTTATAAATAAGTTGTTATATGAATCCATATTTTCTGTGTCTCCTTAGGTGTGTTTCTAGAAAAGGAATTATTGCTAAATTGATTTTCAGAAAGTTATGCTAATTTTTACTCCCACCAGCAGTGTGTGAGAGGCCTATTTAGAATTATTGAAAAAAATGCCTCTAACTGTTTATTTTTTGATCTCAGAATTCATTGTTTTTACTCACTGAAGATGGAAAAAAATGCTTTCCTCTGCACCATTTAAAAGCAGACATGACAAATACCTTTCTGGCTAGAAAGTATTTTTAGGATCACTTGACTTAATGGTTAAGTTTATAATTTGTTGGTATGTTTATTACCCACAGACAGTTCCTTGAATTAACGTCTAGATGTTATTTGCCCTTTTTCCTCTATTGGATTATTATTGTTTTATTTTTACACTGCTATATATGAGTTCTTTGTAATAACTGTATCAACCCTTACCCATTGTGCCCGTTGCACTTTTTCAATGTTAGTTTGCTGTGGTTTTACACACTTATTAGAAGTTTGTAGTTGAGCATTGTCACATACACCAAACATTCCCTGTATAGTTTCTTCCACTGCTGTTATGCTCAAGAGTTTCCACATACTCAGATCACTTATGTTTTTAGGACATTAGTGTCTTCTGCGCTGTCTTGTTTTGTTCCAGTGACCTGCCTTGTAATTCCTTAGCATGTTGACTCATTTTAATCATTTGAGCCATATAAGTAATATTAATATTTTCTGGAGTAAATCTTCTCTCATTACTCTTCTTGTTCAGCATTTTTCTGCCTCTCACTAAATAATTTTAAACGTATACTTTAAAGTGATAAAATGTTGATTGGCATTATACTATATCCTTATAATTTATATTGTATTTTTATTAAATTATTATAATGCAATTAAACAATTATAAATCTTTATTACATATTTTATAAAGAAATAATATTGTTATACTAAAAACTAAATTATAATTCAAATTCCAATGCTATTTATTGTATTTTATATTATACTGTATTAAAATATAACTTGTTTTTATATTTTGTATATATTGTAAATATATAATTCATTTACCTGTCACATTTTATCTTTATGCTTCTATATTATATTTTATACTTGATCTTACGTATACTGTTATTTTATTTAACAATAATTTTTATATTATAATAATTTTTATATTACAATAATTTGCCATTTAAAAAATATCCATTCTTTTCCTTTTTTTGATACATCTTTTTGTTGATTCGAGATTTCATTTAAGCCCATTAGCAAATCTTGTTTCTTTTCATAAAACTTTCACATTTTTTGTAAAGGTCATTCTTACGTATTTTGCATTTTTGCACTACTGTTCCTCAGAGGTTCTTTCCTATATAGTTTGTAACTGCTGCTCACGTGTATGCTTGTTACTTGTGCAATCGGCGACCTAAATAGAATGTTGCCATTTAAAAGTGCTTTTTGGGTTTCATGCGGTTCCTCCATAGACAGTTAGCTCCTTTGCAGTGGTGGGATTTTACTCTTCCGTTCATTTTGGTGTTTGCTTCAGGCCTTGCAAACCTCGGCCACTGCCTGTTCACGTGTCTCTGTCTTTCTCTCCCAGCATGGAGGAGTGTGAGGCTCTTTGCACGAGACTGGCCATAATGGTCCACGGAAGCTTCCGCTGCCTTGGTTCCCCCCAACACATTAAAAACAGGTATGTTGCATTTCACTTTGCATTTAAGTGTCTCCTGAAAATCAGTCGTGTGAGGCTGTGTCACCGTGGAGGATCTTTCGAGACAGATGGCTGAGTTACTGCACGGCGTAGGAAAGGAAATGGCAGCTGGAAGGTCAGGGGCAGGAGGAATACCAGAGCCAGTGAGCCCGGCCTGCAGCTCCCACACAGCCTGGCATCTCCCCCCACCTTTACTGCCTTCTCCCAGGAGGACAGGTGCTCCTGTTGTGGGGACACTGGGAGGGCTGCGGAGTCAGGATGGAGCCGGGACCGAATGTGTCCTGTTGATACAAAATGCCTTCTGAAATGGTTGTACTGGTGTGTCCCTCGTCCAGAGCGAGATTGGGTACTGTGGCCCCCGCATCCAATCTGTACCTTTAAGGGGTCTCCCCTGATTGGAGAAGATAAAGGAGTTTGTGGCTGCTTTTCATTTTGACGAATGAAAAATGAGACTTTACCTGTGGTCATCACTGCTTAGATTTCTTCCTGCTTCATTGTCTCTTCATGTCTTTTTTCCATTTACTTTTTGGAATCATAATGATTTTATTGTCAATTTCTATGACCATTTTTATATCCCAGTACAACTGTTTAAAAATTCAGTGTTACCTAAAATATCTTCAAAGTTTCTAAGTGAATTTGAGCTCTAATTTCCTTTTAGTTTGCGGTTTAATCTGTTTTTTTTATATAGATTAATTTAAGTTGATACATCTCTTTTTGTTTTCCTTTGTTCAATAATTTTAAAGTTAGAATTCACAAGCAAAGATTTGTTGAATAGTCCTGGGTATTAGGTTGAAATATTTTTATTTTATGGAGAAAATGACTGTTGAGTGCTGGGTGGAGACGCCATGTTGGGGAGTGAACATGAGTTCTTCAGGGGCTCAGAGCCAGTGCGCTGGGACCGTGTGTCTTACCGTCACTTGTCAGGTGAACGCACTGAATATGGTTCTCAGTACGCACTCCGCTCACACTTAATGAGGGTCATCAAAAAGAGAAGAAGGTTTCACACCCCTTGCCCTTAGGAATGCTTACATAAAGCTTTACAGCTCGTGCCCAGTCATTGGGTGATTGATGTCTGAGTTTAGCTACTTGGCTTTTCGTGAGGCTGCAGACGTGTCTGGCAGAGCTGGCAGGAGAGACGGGGCACCCAGGAGACTCACCCTCTGGCTGGCGCGGTCTGTGTGCCCAGTGGTGCTGATCGTTGTGCCGTGGTGAGGACAGATGCTGGTAAATAAATGTGATGTACAGAATTGCATCAGGAAAAAAAAATGTCTTGTGGGTTATTTACTCACTGAAACACTGAACTGAATACATTTTTAAATAATTTGTAAAGTTGGTATTTTCCTATAACACATAAACTGATTAGACGTTTCCAAAACATTGCAATAAAGAATAAAGGATTCTTCATGAAACACAATCCAGGGTGTCCAAACCCAGAGTCACACATGTCGGTGTGATACAGTGGTGTTGACACGGAGAGGGAAATGGCAGAGGGCTCCCTCCTCGCCCTCTCCAGGCCCTTCTTGCCGTGAACACTCCTGACTGTCTGTCCTGGGCATGAAAGCATCAGGAGACCGTCGTCAAGCCTTCTCATCTCCGACTCAGCCAGGGATCCTGGTACCAGAGCAGAAGCTCATTTCTCCAGGTGTCTGGTGGCGTCTCCACAGGAATTGACCTTGAGTGCTAATGCCAGCCAGGGGTTCGCGTTGTGCCCATTTCGTGGAGGATGTCCACCCCGGGCTCCTGCAGGCCTGTCTGGCTGCCCGTCTGTGTCAGTCTCCCCAGCTGTAGGACAGGTCTTTGTGAGGGTGAAAAGAGCATGAAACACTTAGAAGTGGCCACGCTTGGCCACCGTTGGGTGTTTGCTGCTACTGTTCTTGCCTGCAATGAATGGAAGAGACTTGTCACCGTGGGTCAGCTTGGTGCTGAGCAGGAGTTTCTGTGACAATGAAAGCCAGAAGTAAGCCTGCCAGAGTTAGTGTTTTAATCAGTGAGTCTGAACGATACTACCTTGCTGAGAGGTCAGCCAAGGTAGCAGCCTAGGAGTGTGGATTGCATTTGTGGAAAGGAGCACACACATGTCCAGTGCCTGCCTCCCTTCGGACTTGGGTGCAGATGCAATGGTTAGAGAGGAAGCAGCCGTCTTGGACCATCAGGCAAACGCAGCAATGGAGGCTTGTGAGCAGGACGATGAGAGAACGAGCTGAAGGAACTGATGCTTTGTCCGTGCTGGGCTGCCTGACTTCAGACTTCAGACTTGCTAATATCCCAGCGACTGGCTTCTCTGTCACTCACATGAATTGAAACAGACTTATACCTAACGTTTGGGACCTTGCTGGGTGACGACACATTCAAGGTATCCATGAACAAATGAATGAATGAATGAACGAGTGAACAGATGTAGAGTTCTAGCCATACCCAGGCCTTTGCTCAATAATTGTTCCTTCCTGGTCTCGACGACTGGATGTAAAAGGAGGGATCAGACGAGTCTGGCAGCATTCAGGCTCTGTCTGACTTAATGAACAGCTAATGACAATGGCTGACCCCTTTGAGAGAGACTTTTATCCAGATCCCATTTATCTCTAGACAGGGTGGAACCTGCTTTCCTTCGAGTCTGCACCCTTCACTCTTAGCTTGCTGCTTCTAGAAACAGGCCGTCTGCACTCAACAGCTCCGTTCAGAGGAGCAGTCAGGGAAACGGTTCAGGCCTGACTCTGCCACAGCCTTGGCAGTGTCCCTGTCACCTTCTCCGCTGGACAGAGACTGCACACGGTGCACGCCGGCCTGTAGGAGTGAGAGTGCAAAGCGGGCAGCAGACGTGTCATCGGAAAACTCACTGTACTTGGTGGGATTATGAGTTCTGCTTGTAAACACGGCCCAGGCACAGGAATTCTGCCAGGTCAGAACTGTATTTCAGGTTGAAAATTATTCAAAGGTTGGGATTTGGGACAAGATTTATGTCCTCTGGGCTCCAATAGCCTCTAGTGTGTGTGTGGGCGCGCGCGCACTCAGAGAAAATGCATGAACCCTCAACATGCTTCATAGTTTAGAAGCATTTTACAAATTTGATTGTGAGTTCCATTTTATCAGAAGCTTGAGATAACGCTGTGCATACGTTAGATTTTGTTACAAAAGCAGCAAAACTAAGTTCATGAAACCCAGTGGCTTATCCACTTACACATGGTCACAAATCTGCGGGTGGCCTGGCCCAGGGGGCTCAGCTGGGTGGCTCTGCCCTCGTCTCCCACTGCTGTCTGACAGTGTCTGAGGCCGAGGCGTAAGAATGGCCAAACTGCACAAGCGTGATTCAGGCCTCAGGTCTCATCACACCTGCCAGTGTCCCTTCAGCCAAACCAAGTTGCATGGCTAAAGAAAAAGGGTTGGACGTAGTCCCCCCCACCCCTTACTGAAAAAACATGGCAGGGTCACATGGCGGGGGCCTGGGCGTAGAAGACACAAAGTATTGGGTCCATATTTATAATCTAGCACAATCCACAAACATTTTGTAACTAGTAGTTTTAAACTGTGGCCATCCTCTTTCTTTGCTTTTTAACAGCTTTTTCGAGATATACATCACATCCTAAAAGTCACCTATTTCGAATGTCTAATTCAATGCTTTTTGATATATTCACGGTTCTGTTCAAACATCCCACAGTTAATATTAAGATGTGGTCGTCACCTCCAAAAGAAACCCTATTCCTTCAGCTATCGCCCTTCTACTCAGCCCAGCCTGAAGCCCCCACTAATCTATGTTTTGTCTCTATAAATTCATCTGTTATCAACATACAAATAGAATTGTATAACACATGTCTTTTGTGGCTGTCAGCTTTCCCTTAGCGTCTTTTAAGGTTTACCTATGTTGTCAGCATGTCACTTCTTTTTATGGCCAAGTAACATACAACACTTTGTTTCTTCATTGTTAAGGGGTGTTTGGGTTATTTCCACCTTTGCTATTATGCATGATATTGCTAGAAACCATCATGTGTGAGTTTTTATGTGGACATATCGTTTTTTCTTCAGGTTTTTTCCTTGGAGCAAAATTGCTGGGTCATGTAGTAACTCTGTGCTTAACGTTTAAGGGGCCGTCAGACTGTCTTCCAAATTGGCCTCACCACTTAACAGTCCTGTTGGCAGTGCACGAGGCTCCCATCTGCCATTACATTTTAGTGTCTGAATGTAATTTTATCCATCCCAGTGAGTGTAAAGTAAGTCTCCCTGTGATTCCGATTTGTATTGCTCTGAAGACTAATGATGCTGCAGTATTTCCATGTGCTTACTGACCATTTCTGCATCTCCACAGGAGAAATGTCTATCCATAGCCTCTGCCCATTTTTAAAACTGGGTTGTGTGTCTTTTTATTATTGAGTTGAAAGAGTTGTCCATTCTAGATACAAGTCCTTTATCAGATACACGATTTGCGAATATTGTCTCCCGATACGCGGTTTGCCTTTTCACCTTCCTGGTAGCATTCTAAGAAGCACAGTGTTTTTAATTTTCAGAAAGCCCAATTGTTCTATTTTTTCTTTTGTTTCTCATGCTTTTCTTGTCATATCTAAGCGTCTCGTGTGCAATGAGAGACAATGAAGATTTACCACAATCTATAATTCTAAGAGTTTTATATTTTTAACCTTTCCATTGAAGTATTTGGTCCATTTTGAGCAAACTTGTGTTAACTGTGTTAGAGGTAGACATTCATCTTCATTCTTTCGCAGGTGCTATCCAGTTCTTCTAGCACCGTTTGATGAAAAGACTATTTTTCCCACTGAAAGACCCTGGAAACCTTGTCAGAAATCAGTTGACCACAGAACCACCTTGAATTACCTCAACTCTGGTCCATCGAAGTGTTTTCTCAACACGGGAGGGAGTCTGCGCCTTAGGGCAATTCCTTTCTGCTAAGAAAGTCCCTTATGTTCTGTATTATTCCATTATTGTTTTAAAGGCTGTATTTCATGGGGTCTGACTAGAGTCCACTGAGATTTTTTGGAAACTCTCTGAAACTGAATACAAAAGAGCTTTAATTACATCTTCCAAAAGGACCACCATCCCACCTCCCCCCACCAAAAACTTCAACCCACAGCAAACAGGATAAAGTGTATTTGGTCACGTGCCCATAGCAGACCTGCTCCCTCGCCACTGCAATGCCGTCCGTATGAAACTGTTGTCTTTGCACAGATGGCAGCTGAGCAGGTGTGCTGGCTTTGAAGGTGCACCATCTTAGTGACCTCCTCAGGCCTCAGCCAGTAAGTCCTCTGGGCTTAACCTGTAATGGGACCGGGACCAGATCGGTGGGGGAAGGCAATCTCAAGGGTGATCCAAGTCTCATTACCTGGGGTTCTTCTTTACCAGACAGAATCCCTTAAGGAGAACTCACTCAAAGGTGGCACCTTTTCCCAGCAATACTTCGTAAGTGACGGTTCTTATAAGACTCTGGGCTGCCATTTGTTTGTTCTTTCCTTCAACTAATATTCTCTGGTTCTAGGTACTTGCCTCAGTGAACATAACAGACACACGTGGCTATCATGATGTGTGTATGTGTTTGTTTTTGTTCAACAGATCTTTATTGAGATGTCATCACATGCCCAAACAATGCTAGAGGTACCTGGGATATGGTAGGGGAAGCCCCATAAATTCTTGGGGGTTCCTATTCGTGATAACTCGTGTGTGGTCTCTCGGACACCCTTGGACTTACTACTCACGCTGTACGGCTTCCCCTGCAGTCACCAGACTTGCTGGGTTGAGGTGCACTTGGGAGATTGTTTTACATGGTAAACAAAGAAATGCCGGGCTGGATCACTCGTGCATTTCCCTCATCCTTCCCCAGTTTCACCCCTGCAGACCTTGAAGCAGGATTCTTCGCACAGGGAAACTGCAGGCTTCGGACTTCTCTACCGCAGTGCTCCGCTCTTCCAGTTTGCATTGTCACCACTCCTCTTTTATTGCATAGGTGTTGATTCCAGGATTTGATGACTTTTTTAAAACGGATAAATCATTTCCTCTGTCAATATAAATTGAATTATAGGAAATGACCTGAGTTATAGTTAATTTCTGAGTATTATATTTTTGAGAATCCCAAATCTCCCAACAATTTGGAATCATTACTTTTTTATACTGGCTGCCTGTGAAAATGGACTTCGAGTTTACCCATCTCGGGTACATAGAAGAGTAACCGTGTTTTTATCCTGTTCATCCCCCAGGTTTGGTGATGGTTACACCGTCAAAGTGTGGCTCTGCAAGGAAGGCAGCCAGCACAGCGCTATTTCCGAGTGCCTGAAGCTTCAGTTCCCAGGAGTCCAGTTTAAGGTAGAGCCCATATTCTACGTTACTTCTTTGTTTTCAGCTCACAGATCTCATAAATGTACTTGTTTTCTCGAGTTTCCTTCTGTGCTGTTATAATGCTGCCTATTGGCCTCATTGCAAAGTCCAGTCCACACCTCCCCTCCAGATCCAGCACAGGCAGGGGACACTGAGTGACCGCTGTGACAGGTGCCCACCTGCCTGTCCTCCCGGTCACTGGAGGACCCTGGAGTTACACGTCCCTCCTTGTCTTGGGGCTTAGCTCCTCTGCATGACTCATTTTGTTCCGGGCAGAGAATTGCAGAAGTTCATTTCTTCCTTTTCTGTGGTGGGGTGATAGGCTGGATGGTTTTGACGTTATTGCATAAGAAGTGCCCTGTGATTTTAATTCTCTACAAACTTGGCGTGAAGTGTGGTCCCTGAACTGGCAGCATCTCCGTCAGCTGGGAACTAGTTGCACCTGCAGAAACTTAGGCCCCACCTACTGAACCCAGATCCCCGTCTTGCAAGGTCATCAGGAGATTCCTGCTCATAGTAACATTTGAGAAGCACCATCTACAGTTCTCTTGATTTCTAGTGTGAGCCAGTGTGCTTCTTGTGTGTCATAACTGCTAACAGGTGGCAGCCGGTACCTGTCTGTTAGTACCTGTCTGTTTCAGCAACCAGCAGTGAGTCAAATCCTGTGGGCAGAAGCCAGCTGTGCAGGCACAGGCCTTCCTGCTCAAGGGCCACTGTAGACAGCCCCATCAAACAGTTGCTGTATCCCCACTTCACATCAGAACAGTGAAATGTCTCACCGACTTATTCAGCTAATGGTGAGGACATCTGGTGCTAAGACCAGGTCCCAGTATGAAGCTGAGGGCATGTTTGTGCACCCCCGTTACACCACACTCACTTCCTACATCTCAACCCCTTCTAGGCGTCTCCTTTCCAGTGCTTGTGGCGATCTGGGGGGGTGTAAGAGGCAGAATAGCAGCTCCTCCCTGGGGTACCACCTAGCAAAGGTGATGGACAGTAAGAAGTCGTCGCTAACCCTTCACTGGAGACTCACAAAATTGACCCACATACCGAGCTGGGATTTGAGTAAAGATAATCTGTTTGCAATTAAATATAGTGTGGTCAGTGTTGTTTAATGATTGCTAAGCATATGATGCATTGTTCTGTGTCTTGTTCTGGATTCCAGGGCCAGCGCCTTAATTTATTGGAATATCACGTGCCCCAAAGATGGGAGTGCTTAGCTAGCCTGTTCCGAGTTCTCGAGGACAATAAGACTTTGCTGAATATCAAACATTACTCCATTAACCAGACCACTTTGGAGCAGGTATAGTACTTTGAAGGGGTTACCAGGTTGCATTTTGCTATGTTCTGGAGGCCTAATCCAGCCAAATTACAAATTAGCCAGATTATTTCCGGAGGTCACCATTTCTTTGATTCATCTATGTTAGATTTTACTAAATGCTGATAAGGATGTGAATGTTAGGTTTGGTTATTGTCTGCTTTCCACTATTCGACAGGGCCCCCGTGTGATAATTATATTGGGCATTCAGTAGATAACTCATGCCTCGGTACCTTGCCTCTCCCCTTGACCCACCCCCAAGTGACGGAGGGGACGCCACTGTAACCGAGTGACAGCCAAGTTGGGGAAAAAAGGTACTTGGTTTTCTAAGAGGACCAGAATGTAAAATTAAACCTCAGCTTCCCTCTAAAGGCACGTGTAGGCCTTGAGAATTTCCGGTGATTTATTTGTCGTCTGAACTGTTCATCATTCCTGGAGTTTGGTTTCAGTGGACTTGCCTGCCTATGGAGATTTAGGAGGGGTGGTATGAATGACTGCTTGGCCGTGCTCTGAGAGCGTGTTCCTTCTTGTAACACCTGAGAGCAAAAGGCCAAGTATCCTTATAGGGTAACAGCCACTTTCGTTTTCAGGTATTTATTCAGTTTGCTACTGAGCGGATGCCACCGCCTCCCCCTGCCCCCTCCGGTGGTAAGCAGCCACACCACGTGCCTGTCTAAGTCCCAGGAAGATGTTTTAAGAGGAACCAAACCTTGGCTTTTGCTGCAGTTCGTCCTCATGGATCAGAGAAGTGAGAGTGCCAAGGAGAAGCCTGACGCCCCACCCCAGCCTGCTCTCCTTCATTTTCTCCCTGCAAACTCGTTGTGAATTAATCATCAACAAACTAAAAGGCCCTTCTTTCCTCAGACTTTTGGGGGGTTTCTCCAACACCCTCTTTTAAGGCAAGGTGGGCACAAGTGTGAGTGAATCCAGAGTCCAAACTGAGACAGTTTGGATCTAGAAAGGCCGTCAGGGATGGTCCATTTCAAACATTTCATTTAGTTTTAAGGAACCTGAGACCCCCAAAGTTAAAACTTTACTGACTTGTTTGTATAGAAAATAGTACGTAGGATTCTTTTCTACTTTTTCAGCTTTTTAGTAGATATGCTTACAAGTGCCTAAATAAAAATTGAACGATTTAAATGCAAACTTTTCCTTATACTGGATGACATTTTATGGTATGACATGGAAAAAAAAAAAGGCCACCTTTTTTCATCTAAAAGATGCTTTTCTAAAAAATAGGAATTAAACAGCTTTTTAGTTAATGCTTTAGCAAAATTAAATAAATTGAACTGGCTACTCTGTATCATTTATAAATGTTTTATCAGACTTTCACAGATTGTGATTTTAGGGCAGTATAGAAAGAAAAATTATGTGGACACATTTTCTTTTTATTAATTTGATTATAATTACCATTTTCAAATTATTTAAAGCCAGTGGTTTTCAGAGTGTGGTGGTCCCATATTCGCTACATCAGCAAGTGCTGGGAGCTTGTTAGAATGCACATTCTCAGGCCCCACCCAGGCCGAGTGGACGTGAAACTCTGGGGCGGGAGTCCCGCAATCTGGCTCTTAAACAAGCCTCCCTGGGATTCTGACACACATTTCAGTTTGAAAACCAGTGATCTAAGGACATACCTAGTTACCTTCTCATTATACAAGCAAAATGAGCACAGTATATAGTATATAAGTATGAATTTTAACATTTAAAATTTTTTCTAAGAATTATGTCATTCTCAGAATTATTGCCCTCAAAGTATTTTCAGATATAAAATGCTGAGATGTGGTTCTGAAAGGCTATGGAAACCTGACGTTTTACATCTTGTGGTTAGTAAAATCCATAAACCAATGTTTCTACTACTGAAAATAGTTTCCAGTCAGATATTTCTGAGTTGAGATATTTCTCAACCTCCCTTGAATAACATTTTCTAAAATCTCAATGGAGGAGCGCATTACTTTTCATTTTAAAATTTAACTTTATTTAATTAACTTTTTGAGTAATAGTAGCTTGTGATCAAAGGAAAACTCTCTCGTGACATTTCCTTGCTAAAGCAAGATTTCTTTGCTATCTATCTTTCCTAAGTAATCATTCTGTACCAGAGAAACTTTCGTATTGTAAGGATTAAGCTGATTGTAGATAGTGGTCATTGAATGACTAGATCCCTGTGAACTGCACTTTTTTAAAGGAGTTAGTTTAGAGTTTTACGATTTTTTCCCTCCATTTCTAATACTGTCCCATTGTCAGAATGGAAGATACAATCTTTTGTCATTGTTGTTGAATCAGTAAATAAAATTTGTCAGACACGAATGTGTTTATACTGCAGTGAACAAATGAGACATGCTTTCGTTTCACCTGACTCTCGGAATGTAATTGTGTTTTTTGCCCACGTTTCCATGCATCTTTAGGGAGCCAATTTAATTTAGGTAAAGAGGAAATGCAACTTCCCTAGATCTCTTAAAGCTTGCAAAGGTTAACATTTAATTGAGTTTTACTCTGCTGTGCTCTGCTCCCAGGGATTTTTTCCCAGTTTTTCGAGCTACTGTATTCTTGAAGTCTACTTTTGAACAATAAACAGGAAGAAAAAAGAAACCCAACATGCTAAAATGCCATATCCCAGAAGACTGGACACAAAAGGTCAAATCCTATGTTAATGTTGAAAATGTCATTGCATGTATACATCACGCAGGTATGTTATGCCTTTGGAGTTAAACATTTATCTTAAGACCTTTGGGCTCAAGGTCACACAACTGAGACTTTTTAAACAAACTATCTCCTTTTGAAAGCATACTGAGTGGGGCACTTTGTAAAGCAGAGGTAGCAGGGATTATTTCAGTTCCAGTATCCTAGCTTTTATTGTATAGTTTATCTTTACCCAGATAGTTAAACAGATGGTGCATTAAAACCATCATTCCAACCCAAGATTATAAAAAGCAAGCAAGTGTATTTTTATAATAGTAAAGAATAGGGGGCTTATGGCCACTCTGGGTTTAGTGGACACTGAATTGAAAAGTCGGTCCCCATGACCTCTCTAAAACATCTTACAAAATATGCAGACTGCACACACCCTACCCTGACTCCTCATGTTTGAGTAGGACAGAAATACCTCGTCACGCATTTTCCTTCCCAAGTGGCAATCTAGACGTTTAAAAGTTTCTGACTGGTCTGACTGTGTATCCACCTTCAGCGTTTCTCTGGTCTGCATTGTTCCAGTGCAGCGACAGGTCTGGTTTCGGGCACGCTTCTGGTGTGTTACACGTCACTGTCACTCACTGAGTGAGTCTAAGCCCTTTGGGTCACAGCGGCGTGCACACACAGACACACACCCTTACTCCTTCCCTGTACTGACCCCCTTCGATTACATTAGTAGGTGGTGGTCCTACCTACAAACAGGGTGGTGGCCTGATAGGTGAAAAGGCCACAAGCTCGGTCCGTGGGTTGCACATTGGCAGGTGGAGAAGATGAGACCTCAGGCCGCACACGCTTCCTGCTCTGGGTGCACAGGGTCAGGCTTCTAACCAGGGAAAGGGGAATGACTTCATGGGACAGTTACTCCTGCGTGGGCTGTTGCCACGGAGAAAGGGAGCGGACATTTGAGCGAGAGAGCATACCAGAGCACATCAGCAGCACCCAGTGAGCACTGGGTGTCTGCCCATCCCTCTGGGGGCTGCTGATGGAAGGCCATAGACGGCAAGAACCCAGGCACCTTTTGAAGTTCCCTGATGTTCCAAAGTGGCTGCTGGAGCCCTAGCTATGACAGTAGTCAAAGCAGCAAAGAGCAGCCGTCAGATGAAGGACGAACGGGCACGCCGTGTAAAGGTCTCCTGGCGTCTGGCCTCTGTACGAAGGCTGTATGACACACAGGAAGCACTCACAGAGCCAATCACAGCCGCCAGAGCTCTGGGCAGCGCAGTTTTAGCCGTGGCCCGAAGGGCTCTGACTCTACACAAGAATGAAGCGGATCCCAGACAGACAGACAGCAAGCTCCACTCGAGGCACGCGTTTGTGGCCGTTTTGCATGGGGACTTTTGAGTATGTCGAGTGAGCGAGGTGATGTTAAGTTACGTGACTAACTCAGGCAACCCAGGTTCCAAGATTATTGCTGTTTTCAGGATCAGAGTAGCATGTTAGGATCTGTACATCAGATTCCCTTTGTGTTTATAAACACTGTCCGACAGAATGCAGTAGATCCAAGAAGAAAGAATTGGATGGATATGTCCCATTTGGGCGAAACAAATAGCACTGTCATTTTGCACAGTGAGAATTCCTATTGAGAGCTCTAATGGATACATTTTTCCTACTGGAAAGGGTTTCAAATTGCTGAAAGACGTCAGAAGCATTTTCCTTAATTATTTGCTTGTCATGGCAGAGGAGACATTTCACTACTTTATCAGAGAATCCATTACACTTTACATTAAAGTGTTTTAAAGAAAAATGGGGTCCCCTGAGTTAAATGCGCATCTTAATCCTAGCAAAATTCACTGGAGAAAAAAAAAACAAAAAACAAAAACAAATGAAAAAAAAGACATCTAGAAATTTTCATGAGCATATCTTTTTTTCAAATAGATGGTAACATTACGAATACCATTTGGCCATGGCATTTATGCCCCTGGGTATGGCTTTGCATTGCTGACTTACCTGTTACCCAGTTGTGATTGTATATTTGGTTTCTGGTTCGTTCATGAAGTTCTGGTACATGGCTTCAGATAAACCCTTTGTGGGGTGTCACTCTGGTTGACGAGACACTGGTTTCCATGCATTCACACTTACCCTCTGCCAAACATAATCACAGGAAAACTTCTTTTGTATTTGCATGAATTGATCTGAGTCGTAGTTATAAGCTCAGTCAGGGAGCGGCTCCAGGGAACTTTGCTAGTTGGGCGTCCGTGGAACTGGCTCCACTTCCAGCTAGCGTGTGATCTCCAAGCCATTTTGTTTCCTCGCGCTTCCATTTTCCTCACTTTTAAGATCATGACAACATCTTTACGAAGCCTAATGAGATCACATCTCCACAGAGAGTGCATAAATATGCAACATTCACAAAGACTACAGAGCATATCTACAGAGAGAAATAAAAAGACAATACAAGACAAAATACAAGACAATAATCTGAAATACTTCATGCAAAGTATTTGAAAACAGATGAAATGGATGACATTTTTAGTAAACTTAATGATCAAGATTGCCTCAAGCAAACAATAGCCGCACTGGAAAACGGATCGGAAGCTGAGGACGATCCCTGGTGTGCCTGGCTATAACCTCACCCCAAGACAGCAGACCCAGATGGCTTTACAAATGAGTCATAGCAACGGAGGTTAACTCCATATTATACCAACTATTTCAGGAAATAAAGGAAGAATTGCTATTCATAATACGATGCTAGCATAACCTTGGCACCAAAAGTTGTCCAAGAGTAGAAGACGACATACAGCAACTTCATGTATGAACCCGGATACAGAAATATTGGTAGATGGAATTCAGACGTGTGTATACTATGTATTACAATCAAATATGATTTTACCCAGAGAATGCAATGGTGGTTCAAACTGAAAAACTAATTAACCCTTTGCATTCAAAGCTAAGAATATAAATGGTCTCAAATGCAGAAAAAAATATAAAGTATATGATCAAACATATTAGAAAATTAAGATTACAAATGAATTTCCACAATCTGATCAAATATATCTAATCACGTGCAATTTTAAAAGCTGAATGGAGCTCCTCTGTATAAATATGCTGTTCCTTTCTCTAGGAGTCATTTTGTTCTCTCTTTATACCCTTTACCTCCCTTAGAACTGGGCCCTTCTGTCAGCACCTAAGTTGTTCTGTCCCTGTCTGTAAACTATCCTGCACCAGCCGGGCCAGGCCACACCTCCTCTCAGGAGCCTGTTCTGCCTGGGGCCTTCCGCCCCCTCCCCCACACTCCACCCCCTGCTCCTTTCTGCCTGTGTCTGCCTCTTGCCACAAGGACAGCTCTGGCTGAGTCCAGCAAGTGTCTCCACCTTCCCAAGGCCGATGGACATTCTGAGGTCCACCTGCCCTGACCTCTCTGTTGAGCTGACTTTTATCCCCTGGATTCCATGATTCTGCACTTCCCAGTTTTCTTTCCCTCATCTCAGTTTCTTTTTTCAGGCAAACGTTCCTTTGCTCTGCCAGGATCCCCTGGAGCATTGCTGCCTGGCTCCTGGCCCTTCCTTTTCCTCTGTACATTCTCTCCAGCCATGCTTCCTCCTCAGTGCTACCAAAGAGCTCCAGGTCAGCATCCCCACAGCTGCCCTCTCTGCTGAGCTCCAGACTGGTTTCAGTGCCGACCTGGCATGTCCTTCTGTCCCGTGGGCTCATCAGACTGACCAGGGGCACCGATGGGCTCATGGTTCCTCCAGGCAGCCACGTTCACCAAGCCGCTAAACGTCCTCATCCACCTGGCTGTCCCACGAGCTGGGCTCTAGGTACCCTCGACGCCTGCTGCCCCTCGCAGCCCACAGCCATTGCTTCGTGACATCCTGCTGCTTTCCTTCCTTAGCATGTCTTGCCAGTTCTTCCCCAACCTTCTAGCAAAGCCTCCGTACTCCCTGTCAGACCACAGTTATGTTACAGCACCCGGATCTTACCAGGGTCCCCCTTTCTGCTCTTGCCTCCCTACCATCTGCTTTCTACATTTGTGGTGCTGTTTTTCTCTTTTTTTCAAATGTGAAGCCAAGAGTGCCACTCCTTTAATGAAAGCTCAATGCTCTCAGGATAAACAAAACCATTCGTGGTGATAACCTGGCCCCTCGCACACACGTCTCCCCCAGCCACTGGAATGCATTAGCCTTCTTTCTGGTCTTGAAATGAATCCTGGAGCTGCTGTGCAGGGAGGACTGACCCCATGGAGCAGGATTTGCTTGACCGGGGCTCTGGCGCCTGCCCAGTCGGCCCTGTGGGGGTGTTGTTTGTGGAGGTGGTTGGGTGGTGCTCTGGAGTGGTCTGACGCTGGCCGCCAGGTGTGTTGGTTCTAGGGCCTCATGGAAGGGTCTCTGGTGCTGGAGGCTAAGGTCAGCTGCTGCCTGTGCCCTGCCCAGAGCCACTCGGTATGAGGATTAGGTTGGTGCAAAAGTAACTGTGGTTTTTGCAATTATTTTTAACCTTTTAAACTGCAGTTACTTTTGTACCAACCTAATACAAACTTATCTGCTGACGGTTTGCACTTGTGCTGGGCTTGGAGGCCCCTGGGAGAGGCCAAGCTGTGAACTCCGTCCAGCTGCTGCCAATGCCGGCCTTGGGGCTGCTTAGCATGAGGTGTGGGGCACTCTGAGGCCACGTGCTACTTGTTTGGGGTTTGTGAACCTTTGAGAGATTTTAGGAAAGTCTGTAGCATGAGCCAACGCAGGCCATTTGTGTGGAAAAGCCACTGGAAATGGCTTGGGTGTGCCTGAAAGTTGAGTGGGGCCGGGCCTCAGGGAATCAGGGCGGAGCAGAGAAAGGCAGGTGGCCGGTGTGATGGAGGCTCAGGGATGACGTCTGCCTGCGTGCTGCGTCTGCACGCAGGGAGGGGCAGGGCTCAAGAGAGAAACAGTGGCTTCGGCCAGCTCCTCTGTCCCGGAGAAAGCTGCCCCTCTAGCCCTCACCCTGAGGCCAGACAACTCCGTTCCTGCCCACAGGCCTCTCTAGCCGCTGCCCCAGCGCTGGAGCCCAGAGCGAGTGAGTCGTCAGCAGGCAAGTCCATGCGCCGGCCATTTAGGAGGAGCACCTGGGGCTCCAGCTGCCCTCCTCTCAGCCACAACCTCTGTGGCTTTTCACAGCCAGAAATTATGGGGACTTCTCTCCCCAGCACTGGAACCCTGGGCCGGGGAGCCGGACGTGGGGCCGGGACCCCTTGGTCTTCAGGGGGGACCTCCATAGCTGAGATATCCCCCCGATTTTTAATGGTCACACGTGGGTGTGGGTCCAGCCTGTTCCGTGTCTCTGCCCCTCCGGCCAGGCTTCTTCTGCCTGTCTGTAGTTGTTGGGCTTTGGTTCGCTGGACTTCAGATGGTTCTCAGTGATGGCTGTTCTGTACTTTAGTTGTAATTTTGATGTGGTCATGAGAGGAGGTTTACTTACTCCGCCATCCTGACCGGAAGTGTGTTTACTGTTAAAGAAGTATTTTTTACATGTCACTTTGTATGTAGTGAATTCTTCAAAAGTAATTGCAGAATCAGAGGCATCGTTATATTCCTGTAGCCTGCCATTAGACCCAGGATGAGAATTTTTATAAATGTGTGAATGAACAACTAGAAAGTGGTGGAGAGCGGATGTGGGAACTGTGTTAACCTTAAAAAGTGCATAATCGCCGTGAATGAGGTCTACATGAAGCTGAGCAATAATAAGTGAATGCCTCAAAGGAAGCGACTCCGAAATTCCCTGTTAGGGTATGTGGGCTCTCACTGCATTCCCCACGTCGCACGGCCAGGCAGTGCTCAAAACCCGGCGCCCACTCAGCAGGGTCCCTGTCCTCTGGGAACTCTGGTCTCCTAGGCTCGGCGAGGCCACCGGGAGCAGTCTTGTCTTCTCTGGAAACCCTCCCTCCCTCACTTGCTGCTTTTAGGGAAGCACACACACACTGGCAGAGGCATGGAGAATATATCCATTTTCCTTCAGTTCATTTAAAGTGAAAAATGTGGACCCCCCCTCACCTCCACCCCCATAACTGGAAAGCCTGCAGGAGAATAAAATGCCCATTTGCCAGGTCCCAGGCCAGGACCATTACTGGGGCCACCAGGACACGTCCACCACACACCAACTTAGAGGGATTTCCCTCAAGCAGTTTGGTACCAAGAACTTAAGAGGAACTTGGCACCTTGAGGGAAGGGGCATTGCCCCTGAGATTTAAGCAGAAAACACCATTGCAACTGAGGATAAAACGTGTCCTGTGCATGTGGTAAAGAGACAGTACTGGCATTTTAAGGGCAGTTATCATATGACACCACACCCGAGATAGGGACGGAGGTGGGACCGAGGAGAGATGAGTTTCAGAAGAGATGTTTTTCCTTCCACGGCTTAGAACGTGGCTGTGGAAGTTGCTGTCTTTTAGGCAAGCTCAGGGGACAACAGTGAGACAAAGGTGTCCTGGAGCCAGAGGGGACACAGCCCTGGGCACAGACAGCAACCCCATCCGGGGTACCGTGCCCCTGGAATTGCCTGCCTGGCCCCTGGGGCGGGTCCAGGCTGCAAGGGGCGAAGTTCTGGATTGTTAAGCAAACCCAGCACAGCAGGTTGCTAAGGGGGGCTGGGGTTATGACAATGGAAGGAGAGAGAGGCAGGCGCCAGCGACCTAAGGGTCTTCCTAACGCAATCTTGGCTTCTGGGTCTGTCTTCTTAAACCTCAACTTTGATTTTTTTCTCCACCCAGCTGTTGCCCTCCAGATTCTTACTGTTCTTTTAAAAATTTTCTAATGTACCCTTCAGTTCCCCTCAGCGTTTAACATAGAAAACACAAGGAGACGTGTTTCCTCCAGGTCTTGTCCTTCCTGTTAATGCCGACACACGATGACCTGCGATAATGTGATGATTTTCAGTGTGGTTGGTGAAGTCCTGCTTTTTCCCCAGGAGCCAAGTGCCTCTGGTTGGTTTTCCCCGCCCTTGTCGTTGGAAAGGCCACTCATGAGAGGGAAATGCCCGTCCTGGTAGTAGCCGTAGAAATGAATGTGCAGAAAAACACCTCCAGAATGGCTGTTCAGAAGTGGAAGGGGCAGTGGAGCAACAGGGCTTGAAGTTGGACAGGGCGTATGTCTTAGTCTTGGGGGTGCCGTAACAAAGTGCTGCAGACTGTAGCTTCTAACACCAGAGAAGTGTCCCCTCGCGCTTCCAGAGGCCAGGACTCCAGAGGCCAGGACTCCAAAGGCCAGGTGTTGGCAGAGCCACGCCCCCGACACGGGCAGGCCGTTCCTCCTGTGAGTTCTTTGCCCTGTGGGTTTGCAGCCACCTGTGTAAGTCGAGGCCAGGCGTTTCTGTGGAGTCATCACCATTTTTTTTCAGGACATGTTGCAGAGTCGAAGTCATTGGTGATTCACCATAAGAAGGGATAAAATAATATTAGTGTTTCATTATTGTTTTATCTACAGCAGTACGTTCTCAAAGCTGTATTCTGAACCTTAATAACTCAGGACAGCAAATTAATGCAGAGAATAGAGCAAGAAGAATCAAAGAGAGTAAAATGAGTTTCTAATCAGATGCAAATAACAGCAGAGGACAATCTTTAATTCTTCTTCGCCAAGTTCGGTTAGAAGACAAACGGAACATCAACAACCCTGAAAGAGTAAAGAGCATGTTCAAAGCACGTTTTCTACTCGAAAACAGGAGGTTATTTACAGTGCTCGTGTGCTCACGGTTCCCCACAAGGACCTGTCCCTGTACATGTCACGTGTGGGGGAGGTGGCTTTCCCGTGCGACAGCACACCTGGTGCAGGCCCTCTTGGGAAAGGCTTGTCGCTCTGAGAACCTGGACCATGGTGCCCACTGACCCTAATGTCCAGCTTGTCTGTCCTCGGGGGGAGGCAGGCGCCTTTCCCGATGCCTCCTGGGAACTCGGCGCCCCCAGGAGGAAAGCTTTACTGGGCCTGGGGCTGCATGCGGGGAGCTGGTTAGGGCAGGGAGGGGTATCAGAAGCGAGGGGTGCTCAACCACAATGCGCCTTCAATTCGAAGGGGACCAAAGAGAGCAGCTGTTGTGATGGAGACGAAGGCGCTCAGAGGAGAGGCGGCCTGTGCAGTGTGGGGCCCTCTGGGTGTCACATCCCCGACTTGATGCGGTGGGGCAGTCTCCCGCACAGCCAGGCTGCAGTCCCACCACCACCAGCGGGGGTGCTTGGAATTCGGTATTTGGGGGTAGCAAAAGGGTTCGTTGGGAAGGACTGCATGGCTGGCAGGGGGACACGCTCTCCCACTGAGGCTTTGTGACTAACGCCGCTCAGGGAGGGTCGGGGACGTGGGCAGCAGGTGTTATATTCATTCTAGTTCTGTGAATGGGGGGTGATCCTGGCGTGGTCACGTAGAGCAGCATCTCCCACAGGTGAGCTCAGATGACCTGACTGACCCTCTGGGGACAGCCGTACCTCGTGGGTGGGACTGTGGCTCCCTCAGCCTTTCCCAGCGTGAGGGGACAGGGACTTGGAACAGGAAGGAAGGAGACAGCCATTACCTCTGCGGGTATTGCAGGTTTGGCCCAAACTCCTAAGAGCCTTAGCTCCCCAGCAATTAAAACAAAGTGCCGTTAGATTTGTTCTGGATGGTTACTGTCAGCATGTACTGCGCCCCGCTGGAGTAGGAACTACACACTCTTCCGTAAATGGGAGCTATCATCCTCCTGCCACTTCTATTTTATGTTCCATGTCATCTGACCCACAACTTGTGTCATTCATTCATCTGCAAACTTACTGTCAACCAAGTGCTGGGCACTGGGGTGAGGAGAACTTGCCATCTCGGGGGCAGGTGAGCCTTGGGCTAAAGAGTGACCGTGGCTGCAGCTGCGATAGGACATTAGTAGAGAGAGGCAGCAGTGAAGGAGCAGATAGCTTCTTGTTCCAAGGAAATCCTGGAGCGCTCCACACAGGTAGAGACTTTCTCCTCCTCCTCTTGGGGAGGTCAGAGCTTGCCAGATGGACCAAAGTGGCACATCCAGGGAGCAGGCAGAGTGTGGCACCTGCCAGGCAAATTCTGAGAACACGAGAATCGCAGAGTGGGTGATGCTGGGTGCGGGTGGAGACGGGCATGGTGAGGACCGAGCTGGATGGGTCGGTCAGGGAGACCACAACGGCCTCTGGTGCCGGACTCCAACGGTGAATCAGATGGCACCCCTTTCCAGGAGGTTTCCTTCAATGGTCCCCGAGCAAGTGCATTTTGTACGATCTCTCTGGGACATTCTGGGGCCTCTCCTTGTGTAGGAATCACCACGGCACGGGGGACCCTAAGGAGGGTTTAAATGCCGCATAAAAGTGATGCTTTAGAAAGACAGCTCTGGTGCTCACTGGGTTCGTTTGGGAAAAGGGATGAGCACGGAGCCCAACATCAGCTAGCTGGCTGAACTTTAGGCCGTAGCCCGCAGCAGGCAGGTGGGCGTATCTAGACAGCAGCACGGAAAGAGGTCCAGCAGCGCGTTACAGATCTCATTGGTCCTCCACAGAGGGCTGGACAGGGAGGAAGGATGTGGAAACGAGATGCCCGTAATACGCAGACCACTGCGGCTGACAGTGGCCAAGGAGGAAGTATGACACGTCCTTGTCCAATGCACCGGACTTGTGACGTCCGCTCGTGGTCCCTGGACGGCCTGCCCACTGCTGGCACTCTCCAGCTGCTCCTGACAGGTGGCCATGGCGCCTTCATCATGGACCTGCTCTTTCCTTGGGCACAACATCAGCTGGATGACGAATGACAGGCTCACAGCGACGCACTCTGCTCCCTGCCTCTGACCACCACCAACACACAGGCGTTTCTAGGCCTCGGTTCTACAAAGCTCTGCACAACCAGGTGCCCCTGCCACTGTGTGTGTAGCCCCTTTGCAGTGGTGGGTCTCCAGGTCGATGTGTAATGTACCCCTGACCATGCCAGAGGCTGAGAAACTCCTGGTGACCAGGGCTTGGCTCCAGTAAAGGCCAGGGCAGCTCCAGGCCATGGCGCTGTAATGGTAATAGTCGCCTGCCTCCATCCCCTGGTGCCAGAACAAAAGACCACAGTCTGTGTGGCTTATAAACAGACGTGTTTCTCACACATGTCTGGAGGCTGGAAGTCTAAGGTCAGGGTGTCGGGAGGCTCAGGTGAGGGCCTTTTTCTGGGTCGAAGTCTTCTCATTGTATTCTTACCTGGTGGAAGGGGGAAGGGGCTCTCTTAGACCTTTCCTTTCCTTTCCTTTCCTTTCCTTTCCTTTCGTTTCCTTTCGTTTCCTTTCGTTTCCTTTCCTTTCCTTTCCTTTCCTTTCCTTTCCTTTCCTTTCCTTTCCTTTCCTTTCCTTTCCTTTCCTTTCCTTTCCTTTCCTTTCCTTTCCTTTCCTTTCCTTTCCTTTCCTTTCCTTTCCTTTCCTTTCCTTTCCTTTCCTTTCCTTTCCTTTCCTTTCCTTTCCTTTCCTTTCCTTTCCTTTCCTTTCCTTTCCTTTCCTTTCCTTTCCTTTCCTTTCCTTTCCTTTCCTTTCCTTTCCTTTCCTTTCCTTTCCTTTCCTTTCCTTTCCTTTCCTTTCCTTTCCTTTCCTTTCCTTTCCTTTCCTTTCCTTTCCTTTCCTTTCCTTTCCTTTCCTTTCCTTTCCTTTCCTTTCCTTTCCTTTCTTTCCTTTCCTTTCCTTTCCTTTCCTTTCCTTTCCTTTCCTTTCCTTTCCTTTCCTTGGGAATTAATGTCATCCCGGAGGGCTCCACCTTCATGACCTAATCACCTTCCAGAGGTCCCACCTCCTAACACCATCACACTGGGCACTGGGATTTTAACTAGGGAATTTGGGGGCAGTGGACACAGACCTTCAGATCATAGCCTGGATCAATGAAAAGGGAACTGGGGATGTGTGTGTCCACCCCCCACAGAAATGCCCCAGGATGCCTCACGGCCGTCCGTGTGAACCCAGGAAGTGTCCACGTGGGACTCGTGGGTTCTGCAGTCCTGCCTGACCTGGCCATTCCGTCTGGCAGGTCCTGCAGCACTTGGCCCGCAGTGCAGTGAAGCAAGGAATTGGACAAGAGGTGATGACAAGGTGACCATTCCAGACCTGTCCTCATCCTCGTCACTTTCAGTGCTTGCTCCCAGATGCCTGGTTTCTAGACCACTGACCCCTTTCCCACGACTTGTTGGTTCATCCCGCCATTACCCCCTTAGGTTTCGCCATGCTCAGCTCCTCATGTGATTGTTTGCTCCGTGCTGTCACCTCTGCTGCCATGCCTGGTTGACCACCAGGTCCCAGGAGTAGGGGTGGGGGAGAGCTTTTCTTAGCAGGAAAAATGGACATGGTGTCCTCTGAGATTCAGGAAGTAGGAGAAACAGTTTGCAGGTGGGGGTCAGGGAGATACGTGTGGAGGAAAACCCACCTGCCCGGGTCCTGGACGACGTCTTGGAATAGGAACATGTGAAATGGGCTCCGGCAACAGCCATGGAAAGGGCCAGACGTAGGTCACCGAGGGGCAGTATGAGAAAGGGTGTGAAGTTCAGCTTAGGAACAAACACACTCGTGTGCTGCCGAATCATCAAATTGTACTTTTATGAAAAGTGTGCATATAATTTGTCTCTCCCCTTCGCTTGGCAATGCTTCTCTCTTCTAAACCGCGTCGTCAGTTACCAGTTTCAGAGCTCGGTGTTCTGTGGAGGGACATGTGCGTTTCACCATCCCACCCAGGGACTCTTCCTTAACAAACTCATCTGGGTGGCTTTCCAGCAAATTTATCTGGACAGCAGCATATTATTTTCCATTGCCCTGGATCACTTTGAAATTTCCCCAGGTGGCTTCTTCAAAGTTCAGTACTTCCCTTCTCTTGCTATTTGTCCATGTCTCTGGAAGCACCGGAGAATTGATGATTCTGTGATCCCTGGACCGTAGACGCCCACCCCTTCCATGTTTGTTTTCATTAGTCCTGTTTCTTAGGAAGAAAGCCAGGAAATACATGGAGACATCAGAGTATGGAGTGGCGCTGCTGCTCGGCCCTCAGAGGTATCCTGCTGTTTATATGTTCTGGAATGTTCTTGGTGATTCTCTGGGAACTCACTGTCCATTGCCCCGTTAGCATGTCACACCACTCAAAAATCGATCACAAAGAGACAACTCCTCTGCAAGAGTTTTTCATCTGTCTTTTTCGTGAGTCTTGAACTTTCTACAAGTTGCCACAGAGAAGGCTTTAAATGATCTTTATTTAAACTACAAGTAGGCATCAGCTACCGTTCCATTTTGTCAAAAACTTGCAACGGTTGCAGACAGGATTGGCTCTGCTGTAAAAAGAGAGTGAAAATGACAGATCAGAAAATGCAAGACTGCAGAATTCAGTGCATGTACAGTGTGAAATTAAAAGGTACTGAACCATAAAGTTGCTTAGAAGACCTTCTCTTTTGAATAAATTTGGTCCTGCAACTAATTTCCCATTGCGTCATTCCTTGAGAAATATTTAACAAATATTAACTGTCCACAGTGTGCTTAGCACCCAAGACACAACTATGCATAAAGCAGAGTCTCTGGCTTTGAGGGTCTTGCAGATTGTTGTGCAATAGCTGGGTTTAAGCCAGTGGTTTTGATAATGTGCTGAATAAGGACATGTCTGGATGTTTCCCCCTGCCGAGAGCTTGCCACACCTACTCGCCGAGGGTTGGTGTGCTGATTGCAGAAGCATCGATTACCAAGATGGCTAATAATACGCAAGCGCGATCAGTACAAGGATGGTGTGAGGTGTGTGGCCGAGAAAGCTGCAGCCAGAGGAGCTGGCACTGAAGTGGTGTGATGGAGCCTGGGTGACAGTGCCCAGTAGGGGCTCAGGTGCTCACAGCATCGTGTGTGCGCACGCTGGGCGCGGTCACAAGGGCGATTGCAAAGCCAAGTGCGTTAACATGTGAAGGTTGTGAGGGAAGAGCAAGAGGCTGGTCCAACTGTCCAGGGACGCACCACAGAATGAGTTGAATTCTGACTGGTCATCCGTCAGTGTTGCTTTATCTTAGTTCAGCCGGAGCTATCATTAAAAACGTATTAGAGATTTGTCTCCTAAGATCGTATATACATGTTTCCTTCTCCCTGAAAAATAATTAATGTCACCGGTGTCAGCATATGGCACCTGTGTGGCTGTATCACCTGCTGTGATCAGCTCCAAGCTAGACCGTGCTGTCATTCGCATCTGGGCCTGGGGGGTGTGTCCTAGCTGCGTGACCTCAAAGGGTCTATTAAACTCACGCTCCTCTCCGGAAGGTATGAGGGGCTCTAGCCATTTGCATTTCTCCCTCAGGCATCTCTAATGTCTGCACACCATTGTTTCCCACATCATTTTCCGTTCTTTCTAGTTAAGACTGGAGGGCCAGTCTGGTTCCTGGTTACTCCATCTTGTCAGAAGGTAAAGTCTCTCTGTAAATAGTACTTTCACTGAGCACAATAAATAGTAGACAATAAGAACACCAGGGCTTTCAAAGCATAAGGGGTGTGATAAATGAAAAACCATGAGGAGGGATGGATCTCACTTTGTGGTCGCAATGGACTATTTTAGAAAGAGTAAGCAAGACCATCTGAGGAGGGAGTATGAGACTATTTGAACTGCATCTAAAATAAGTAGCAAAATTTATGTCAAAATGTCTAGCACAGGGTTTGACCCAAATTAAGGACTAATATTGGGGGGAGGTGGACAGTGGTGATATTCTGCATTTCTGTTCATTTCCTTCCATTAAATTTCTTTTGTTTTTCTGAAACAATAATGGTTTTGGAACTACTAATCATACAGTCACAGAGGCTTCAATGCAAGTTATTTTGGACACTGAGCTGTCTCTTTGTCTTTGTCGAGGGGAAATATGCTTATGACTGGAATTCTGTTATGAAGTACAATGTGGGTATAACTAGCTCTAATACCTTTTTATTAACCTGAAATCGATGTCAAAACAAAGGTTATTTGCAGCATTTAGGTATTTCCAAAACATGTTTCCAAGGTCTAAAGAGTTAAGCTCCATTTTGCATGAATGTCCTCAGAGGAGCATTCCTGAAGTACACTCCCCACACATCGGTCTCTTCACCCTGCTTTTCAATAATGAAGCGATGCAAATTGTTTTCCATGCATATGCATTAGAACATTCAATTAGTTTTCAATTATATACCCGACTGCTTTTAAGAAACTCCCAATTTGTACTGTGCTAACACCAGCTCCTTCTTCTTTTTCTTTTTTGAACCTTAACCAATTTTAAGAAATCGGTTAGCAGTATTGCAGCATCTCATGAACCGAGGAGGAAATAGTTCACAAGGCTTTGAAATAAAAGAAGCCCAGCAGAGCTCAAACAGTGTAGCTTGGGTTTCCTAGCTCGTTTACTAGATTAAATTAAATTCATGGCATTAATTGCCAGGGAGTAGAAGGGACAACTCAAGGTGTTCACAATCTGGTGAATGAGTGAGAGAGCCCATCAGAGAGGTAAGTGGAAGTTGCTAGAAGAGCACAGAGAAAGAGTATCCTAATCTGAATGGAGACCAGGAGACACATCCAGAGATTTGTTCATCTGTCCGTCCGTCCATCCATCCATCCATCCATCACTTACTCATTCATGCATTGATTCTTTCTTTAATAATGAAACACTTGTACTGTAATGACATGCAGCAGGTGAAGAGCGTAGGGCTGCAGTGAGGGGCATCTGAAGGTAAATCAGCACAAAACCAACCTGCAAGCGTTTGCCTGGGGAAGCTGTACCTGGTCCTAATTAACCACTCGTGGACAGAGCTCTCGCTGTTACTCTGTGGCACCATAACAGGCACCTGTGCATGCCTTAATCAGTTGAGTCTTTCCCAGAACATCGCCCAGGAGGTGTTATGTCCATTTTATAGAAATAGAAATGTTGTTGCATAATAGAAAAAAAATGTTCACTAACTTGGAGCTGCGCCTCAAACCAAGATCTACTTGATTTAAAAATGGTTTCCCACTATGAGGCATAATTCTCTTTTCCTCAAGATTTCTCTCCTAAATTAATATCATAACTCTGTATGAAAAAGAGAGCAAAGGATAAAAATAAGAAGGAGTAAAATTCACCATCTCTGCTCTCCCAATCCTCTGTTTTCATAAAGCCACCACGCAGGGCTCCGGTCAGATGTGCCCCTGCAGACCGTCCACCACCCGACCTCCCACCCAATCAGCAGCGTGGATCTCTGCTCACCTGGTCCCTGTTCACCTGGTCACATGGGCTGCCTTGCCTGTCCCAGGCACATGTCTGCTTAGCACGTTTGTGCTGGTTGCTTTTCCTGCCTGAGACACCTATTCCTTAGGCCCCACAAGGCCACCTCCTGCCCCCGTCTTTGTTGAAATGCCGGCTCCTTAATAAACTTTCCTATGACCACACTATTCAAAACGATAGCCACGTCACTTAAGCTTTCTTCCAAGCTTAATTTTTCCATTTCCTGTCTCAGATTTTAATATGTTATCTATGTGTTTTCCTTATTTTGTTTGTGTGTCTCACCTAACTAGAAGACAAGGACGAGGGCAGGTATTTTGCTTATTAATATAATCCCAGCTCTTGAGAAAACAGTGCACGGCGGTTGGTGTGTGTGTGTGTGCTTCCGAGGGTTGTGTAACAAACTACCACACACTGGAGGCTTGAAACAACAGCCAGTTATTCTCTTACCAAAGTCCCAGAGGAAGGTGTCGGCAATGCCATGCTCTGTCGGAAGGCTGTGGGGTAGGGTTCTTTCTTGTCCCTTTCCTGCTTCCGGGGGCTCCTGGCGGTCCTGGTGTCCTTCACTTGTTCCGCGTCGCAGGGCATCTTCCATGTGTCTGTGTCCCCCTCTCTTCCTAGAGGGATCTCACCCCTCGTCTGAGTGAGATCCACACCAACCCTGTATGCCCTCATCCTGACTCATTACATATGCACAGAACTTACTACCAAGTAAAGTGCATTTTGAGGTTCCAGGTGGACATTTTTTGGGGGGTCACTTGTTCAAATCACTGCAGTGTAATGAACAAGTGTAATAAATGTGTTGGGTGAGAGACTGAAGGTATGCTCAGTGGTCTGCAGATCCTACACTCTTCATCCCAGGAGAATGGCCCATGGAGCTGTGGTCAATTCATTCAGGAAATGGGCCCGATATGGTCAGATGTCACTGTGTCTACGCCTGAGAATCTGGGCTTCGCTACTGAGCTTGCTTCAGCCGACGGGCGTTTGCAAACTTGACACCGAGTCTTAGATGAGCCTGTGCAACAGGCTGGTGCCAGGCTCACGGGCCTCCATGTGGGCGTCTTCTGGAGGCAGAGGGACCAAGTGGGCCAGCTGATTACTCTGCTTTGTTAAGAAGATAATGCACACACCTATGTCTAGGTCTAGGTCTACGTCTAGGTCTGTGTCTATGTCTACGTCTATGTCTCTCCCTCTCTCTTGCTCACTCGCTCGCTCTCTCATTGATTTAGAAATTAACCTTTTAGTTTTTCTGAAGTCCTCCAAGTTGAGACATCTAATTAAAGGTATAACCCATCTGAATTTTAATTATCTTGATTCTTACATGCATTGCACACAATTTGTATGATGGGAAATTTTCATAGTATTACCGTTTTGAGATTTATTCACTTTGAACAATTTTGAAATGCATTCACTTTCTAGTCAAAGGGATCGTTACACAGCAGAGGAACCACTTCCACTGCTGTCATCAGATACAATGCAGTTCTGTATGTTGTGCATTCACTCAGTTACGGAAGGAAGGGTGCTGTGATTCCTCTTCTAATAATCTGAAAATATAGTTACTTTTGATAAAAATCACATTATACGGTGAATAGAAAATATAATTCAAATTTCTTCACATACAGCTTTCAATAGAGCCTTTATGTAGTACAAGTTCTCTAAAAAAACAATACAATCTGATAAAAATTGTGTCTGCAAAAGTCTAATATTATTAATCAAGTTAGTAAAATGCATCAAGCCAACAAAGAATTTGCAGTTAGTATATGTTTTGGTGAGATCGTTTTGAGGGGTTTAGTCCTTTCTCTGGGGTTTTGTAGGGACAAAGCCAGAATGTTCCACTGAAACTTGAACACTGCTTAGCTCTCCATCTTTCCTTCCTTTAGCTCTATCCAATTGCTAATGTAAAAGAATGTCCTAGAAAATGCATATTTACTCCCAGGAAGTTTTTCTCAGGGAGAGAAGTTGGCTCATGGAATCAAGAAGGACTTGAGACTTCCTGAAAAGATTGCAATTCAAAAAAGTCATGTCCCCATGTCTAGGGGGCCCCAGCAGCAGGCGCACAGTCCCTGGGGGGCTTCTGTGTGGGAGGCGCGTTGCCCAGCGTCAGTGGACCTGCACTGTCCATCGGGCTGCCTTTCACTAAAGGCCTGGAACTTCTGCTCTGACCCAGGAGGAAATGTTTGCAGCAGACTTCTAATGTAATGCACTTACCTCATTGCAACTAACAGGTTGTCAGTGTTTACAAATGCAGGAATTTGTCTAAGAAAGGCGTTTATGCCCAGTTTTGCCATAAAAATGATTTCTGCATAATAGGATCCACTGAAAGTAATTTTTCGTTCTGTCAATCTGGTTGACCCTTTTATGTGAAGGTGGCAGAAGGGCATGTTGCGTTTGTTTGTTTTTTTCTGGTGTGTTGCAATCAGCTTCGTTCTGCCTGAGTGTGTGCCATTGTAACTGTTCGTGGCTGCCTCCACTGGTACCTTTGTCAGGCTGGGATGTGGTGCTTTCTGATTTAAAGCATCCCATCTGTTCATAAAGATAAATTATATTTTTTTCCTGAAGTTTGGCTGGGGAAGGGGTTGAGTGCAAACCTCCACAAATGCTTACGTTGTACCCTCTTCCTGAGTTCTAAACTGACTGTCACTGGTGTGGGGGCCTCCGCACACCTGCCTTCTTCTCCCAGGACCATCGTGGTCCAGAGACAGGCTGGACTCTGGTTACCAGATGAGCAGTTTGCGGGTCTAAGGTGACACAGCGCCTCACGTGTGGGGGAGATCCCAGCATGGCTGGCATGCGAGCAAGGTGAGCACCCTAAGTCTGCAGGGAACTCGGCCCTCACTCTGGTGTAGAATGTTCTTATGAACACTTGTGTAGAACTCAGGGAGCACAGGGGTGTCTGTGAGAGAAGGAGATGGCGACATTAGCGATGGCCCCGCGGTGGCTGTGAGCGGCACAGACGCTCAGAGCCCAGGAGCAACGGTCATGCAGACGTAATGGAGAGAAAGCCTTTACCTCACTAAACGGCCCTTTGCCTTTTCCCAGCAGTTGTCATAATAATTCACCGTAGAGGGGTCGTTTCTCTTTCCACCAGATCCTTTTATTGCTTGTAATTTAAAGTACAGTAATTGAGATGTTGAGTGGGGAATTGGTGACAGAAAGTTGAGAGCTTGGGGAGAGGGAGCTCTGACCCCAGGTGCTAAGAACGCGTGATCATAGCCTGAGAAGCTGCTGTGCGCTATTATTAATGGAGGGGGAAGAGAGACTTTTTCATAGACTGGAATAGCAGCCTTGGACACTGAAGGGGCAGGACTGGGTAAACTACAGCCATGACCTGGGACTGGATTTGTTGAGAAACTTGTGTAGCATTTTGGTGACAAAACCTAGACACTTGGCCTGTGTTGGCCGTGGTACTTTGCGAATGCTGTGTGAGGAGACCGCCCCTCCCCTCTCTGGCTGCTAAGCAGCCCAGGCCTGTACCCCTGTCCCGAATTTAGCAAATACATGGGTCTTAGGTATACACTTTGTGACTAATCTTCCCCTCAAAGAAAGCTTAATTTCCCACTATTGTTCATGTCTAAATTGTTTTTGGCAGTGTGTGTATATCCTGTCTAAAATCCTTGATGGATTTATGCAAGAAAATTTATTCGTGGACTTATTTAGGATATAAACCAATCTGTCGATTGCATTTTACTGAAATAACAGGCTGATAAAGCAAAGTATGAACGTGAACCATATCGTAAAGCACTGTGTTATTTTCAACTCTTTTTATTTACAACAAGGATATCAGGAGCACAGATTTTTATCTTTTAAGATTCATCTTTATTTAGTAAGCCCTTTGTTGTATTAATATGTAAATAAAAGAGGTCGCATTCAGCTGAGGAAATATCTGGTTCCAGGTAATCGGCTATTGTGCGTGTGCGTGTGCGTGTGTGCGTGCATGGTCATAAGTGTTTCCTATAAACTCTCACAGAGAGCTTGAGTAAATATTTTGTTAGGTTGGTGCAAAGGTAATTGCGGTCTAAAAAGTTAAAAATAATCGCAAAAAACACAATTACTTTTGCACCAACCTAATACTTCAGAATTATTGATTTTGAACTTGTGAAACTAGAGCACCAGGTGTGATCACAGAGGAGGTTCTCAGGTCCCGAGACCCATTTCAGGCCAGGGTGAGAAGACGGCCACACAGCCACTTGGGAGACAGGTGAGTGGGGGCTGGGTGCTACCAGCAGCCGTCGGCTCATGTTTCTTTGACAGCACGTCATGGCAGCCATCTTTTGTGGTCATGTTACTGACTTCCTATTTCATTTGGAAAAAGAAGAGTCAGGAGGACACTGAATTCTTCCTGAGAAGGGTATTTTATAGCAAATCTCCCCAGGTTCTCTTCTGTTGAATATAATCTTCACCTGTAGCCTTATCACCTGTAGGAAGGGCTTTATGCAGCAGTAACTTTGGGAGCAGTGCCCAGCTGTCCTCTCCTTTGTGCTGTTGGACTTGCTCTAAAACATCCCTGCGGTGAGCCCCTCCCAGGGTATTTGTGCCCCTTCACTGTCAGTTTCATAGTCAGTGTCCTTCCCTGGCACTCGGCCTCTGTCTCCCTCCTCCCACCCCCAGCTCCACCTTCCGTCACGGGGATTTGACAGCGGACGCCCTGTCTGCTGCCATCCTTCAGGGCTGATGTGTTGGCAGGTGCAGGCTCCAGCCTCGCTGTCTCTCCACACTTTCCTTGTTTCCCCTTTCAGACCAGGTGAGACTCGGTCTCCCATCCTGAGGTCAGGACCCCACCTTCCTTGTCCAGTTCTTCATGCTGTTCTGATAACTTCGTTTTCTCATGTTCATAGTGAAGACTCTAAAATCAACAGATGAGGGAGAGATGGAAGGTCCTGGAGAGACATTTGATTTTACACATGAAACACAGTAAGGATGAGGCGGATCAGGAAGGGGCATCAAGCTCCAAACCTCGATTCTTCTCTCCCCTACTAGACCGCAGGGGACGCAAATGGACATTAGACTTTCCCAGAGTTCAGGCTTCATGTTGTTTTTCTTTCATCCCTGGGCCACATCACTCATTTGTAGCTTCAGATGTCACTGGCATGTCAGGGCCACTTGGAGCTGCACCTCTTGTCTCAACCTCTCCACTGGCGTTTTGTCCTAACTCTAGTTGATTGCCCTCAAATGAACTCAAAGCGTTTAAATTCGTTATAGTTTTCACCAAATTTTGTTTCCCCTCTAACTTTTCCTTTTGGATGGGAAATTTCAGTCTACTTTCTAGAGTGTGAGTTACGATAAAGAGAATAAGTCAGAGGAGACTAGGAGAGCTGGAGGAGGGCCACAGACTCAGGGGATGGGCTCTTACGGGGTTAAAGAAGGGGAACATGTGTATTTATACCTTAAATAAGCATGGCCATGGCATAAGCACCAGAACGTAGGCCACTCGGGTTCTGGCTCAAGACTCTCCTGTCTCAGGCACACTCTTGTGTGGATTCTCAGGGTGTGAGGGTCTATTAGTTGTAAAGACAGACCTAAGCCAGAAATTGTGGGTATAGACAGCATGTTGAGCCCCCATGAAGATGGGACAGATGACTAGAGAGACCCAGCAAAGGGGTCTCTGTGCAGGGGCCACTGCACAGAGGACAAGGGCAGAAATCAGGAAGGGGCATTTGTACAGCACTGTGACAGTCTCGGTTAGATGGCCTCATTCAATCCCCAAAGCCCCTAAGAGGGGACTGTCATTGTGCCTGATTACACAGGAAGAAAATGGAAGTTTGTAGTGGTGAAGTGACGTGCCCAAAGTCACGTGCCTAGAAAATAGTAGGGTAAAAGGACCTCCATCTTTATGCGCTATCACATACCAAACTGAAGTGAGGTTACAGGGTAAGTCTTCCATATGGGGGTGTGAGGCCCTCAAACCAGGAGATCTTTGTACCAAGGATACAATCACACATCTTCGAGTTCAAAAACATGGTGAGCTTGGTTAAGACCAACTGACTTTCAGCCTGTGGGCTGCAATCCTGATGACAGCCGGTAGGCGGCAGGCTTATATTTCTTGCAGGGGAACTCATAAACTAAAGCAAGCTTTAGCCAGCTGGTTTACCAGGTGGAGTCCTGACCAACCTGATCCTCTGGCAGAAGCAGAGCCATGTGTCCGGTGATGCGGTTTCTTCAGCCTGATCCTAGACGTGGCCTGGCTGATGACCTCGAGTTCTACCCAGCATTTTCTGCTATCACACCAAGCATTCACCCAGGGCTCTCACTCCTCTAGGATTGTCCTTGAGTCATAAAATTCAGCATTTGGCAGACAAATTCATTAGTGGCTTTCCCAAGTCCAGAAGAATTTCTACATGAATCCCATGGCTTCTGTCCCACAGGTGGCGAGTGCTGCCATTGCTCAGGGGGTGATTGCAAAGTTAGGGGCGAGAAGCCGTCCAGGCAGGGCGATACCCACACCACAGTGTGCTGTGTTTGTGTATGTTGCTCATCTCGCCTGTTTTACAAGCAGTTGTGAGTGAGGAAAGAAGCCAACCCACTCTTATCAGGCAAGCTGGGACATCCTTCCAGGAGACTGTGCGGTTCTGGGACTCTATGAAAACCCCAGTATTTCATTACTCTTCCTGCTAATGTTGATTCCTCTGTCACTTGCCTCAGAAGATTGGTTAGTGAATGTCTGCAGCTCCTTGAGAGAAATGGAAGGTTGATGGCTGCGGGAGCAGGGTTAGAGTGTTCTCAGGGAGAATGGGGTTGCTTCCTTCCAGAAACGCCTTAGGGAGGAGCCATCCTACAAAACTCCCACAAGGTTGCCTACTCTGACCTGTGATGCATTGATCCCAGATCTGGGAGAGATACGGGTGGTGTGGGAACTGTTGGATTCTAAATATGTCGTAGGTTCTAGAAGCATCAGAAGGTTTTGCAGAGATAACTTGAATTTCTCCTCTACACATTTGAAGTAATTACTGATCAGTTAGTGTTATACTGATTTGAACTTAGTTTTCTAAATAAATGTTGATCTAATGAAAATGTACTGTTCAATGAATGTGTTAAATCTATAGGGGGTATACAACTGCTAACTAGGCTAGCAGCTATAGGAGATGCCTTATTTGTCTTGTTTTTGGAACCAGGCCACTGAATGCAGACTCTATCTAAGTACCCATCATTATATGAATAAGTTTATTAAACATGGACATTAAAGAAGGAAAATCAAAATTTAGAATGCCCGAATGCACGCTCTGAAATGAAGGTGGTATTTTTCAGTGGCATGGATTCAATACTTACTTATAATAGACCTGGTGTCACACACCGAGCTTTGATGTCAACTTTGCTTCTGCTGTACCCATTTTTGGTGTGTCTGTCTAACCAGTGACACTAGGGGAATAGACACGAATGTGGCTTTTCCTAATCCAGTGCTTCTCAATTTGGGGACGTTCGCCTCCCTCCACTGAGGGGCCATTTGGCAGTGTCTGCTGATGGTTTTAGTTGTCGCCAGTGTGGAGGGAGGATGCTAGTGGCATCTGAGTAGAGAACAGGATGCTAAACATCCCATAATGCACAGGGCAGCCCCCAGGACAAAGGGCTGTCCAGTCCCTAATGTGAGTGCTGCCAGTGTGACCCTGGCCTAACTCGGGTCTCCAATACTTACCCAATAAAAATACAAGATGCCCAGTTATGAATTTCAGATAAACAACAGAATCTATTTAGTGTATTATGTCCAATCACATCAGACAATTATGTGCTTGCTATATCCCCAGTATTGCATGAGGACATGGTTATATTAAAAATTATTCAGTGTTTATTTCAAATTCAAATTTAACTGGACATCTCTCATGTTGTCTGGCAACCCCGGCTCCATCTCTTGTACAGGTTTGTGCCCTATACTATGAAATCTAAGATTTTCTCTAAGAGGGTGGAACTTTCTTTCATTTGGGGCAATTATTCTAAAGAAGACGTTGTGTAATAAGAACAAGCTTTGGAATACAGCCTGTCAATTCACATTCATTTCTGACCAGAAATGATATTGGAGAGGTTATTTAAGTTCTTCAAGCCTCAGTTACCTCACATGTGTTATGGGAAGAGTTATGACTATCAGGATTTTTGCAAGAAGTAAAGACAATATACGAAAAATGCCAGTATTCATTAAGGGTATTATATTTTATTATTAAATTTTCTTTTCTCAGTGATATCTTGAAGTTCCCTTTAAGCTCAGGCTTTGCCAAGGTAATTCTTCCCTCTGAGATATTCAACAGGATTATAGCAGCTTGCTGTACTGGATAACCCAAGACTGAGCTGAATCTTTTCTTTTTAATGTTTGTTGAAGTAAAATATACATACGATCAAGTTAGCAAATCTTTGTATGGGTATTGACTTAAATGACTAACTTACCCTGCATTTGAGTAAGCCACAGGCAAGATAAAGGCAGTTTCCTCTGTCTAGTAAACCACAATAAAGAAAAGTTTTAAAAATAAAATATTTATTACCTTTCGATTAATTAGTTTACTATCAATTTACTATTATTTAATTTACTTATTAGGATATTTAATATAAAGTGAAATGCACACATCTATAGTGCTTACTATGAACTTGGCATTGTTCTAGGCAATTTGCATAGACTCACTAACTTAATAATTACAACGACCTTTTCAGGTCATTGCTCTTACCTCCATTTCACAGATGGGAAAACAGGTACCACAAACTTGAGTAACATCCCAGGCAGTTTCACACATCTTATGATTAAAAATAGTGTTGTTTTTAAAAAACAGTTTTTAAAAACAGCAACAAATATTCTTCTATTGTATGTCCAACCGAGAGCAATTGCTTTTAAATCAATTAGGAGACTCTAGTCTGGAGGTTGAACCATACGGTGGTCTAGAGGGGAGTGCCCCTGCAAAGCACTGGGCCCAGCCCCTGAGGGCAGCACTCTGCAGGGCATGCACACAGAAGGGGACTGAGCTCAGCACCACTTACTTGTGACAGAACGAAGGGCTTTTCTGAGATGATGTGTCATGGGAATGGACAGTTACTTCTGGATCTCTTTCTCCAGTATTGCCAACAAAATGGAAAGTCTTTCCTCAATTCTGCTTTGAAAGAAATATTGCTAACCTAAATCACAATTCATGACAGAGGACAGAAATTACACTTTTCACGTTTTTTTTTTTTAATTTGCATTTAATGGCAGTGTGGCAAAGCGCCTGGGACCTTGTGCAAGACTGCCTTCTCAAACTGGCGCCTCAGATCAGACATGCATGTGTGCTCAGCACACACATGCATGCTCACACACATGCATGCACATATGTACACACATGCACCCACACATGCACACGTACACACACGCACACACAACCACATGCATGCACACACATGCACCCACATGTATGTATATGTACACACATGCACACACAAACCACAAGCATACACACGCACCCACTCACATGCACATGTGCACACATGCACACATGCAACCACATGCACGCACGCACATGTACCCACACATGCACACACAACCACATGCATGCACATGTACACACGTGCACCCAAACACATGCACATGTACACATGCACACATACAACCACATGCATGCACACAATGCACCCACACGCATGCACACGTACACACACATGCACACACATACAATCATATGCATGCACACACGTCTGTTTTGAAAGCCAGCTGTATTTGTGGTCATCTTGGTGGTGCCTTCTAGACACAACTGCAGAAGATCTCTTTTATGAGTGAGAACTAGAAAAGATCTGGCAGTGGGAAGACAAAATCTAAGAGGCAACACGCTACAAAAAGCAGCGACTGGGCCCTCAACAACCATGTGTCATGAGAGTGGTGGTGTTGGACCATGAGGAGACTCGGGACCATCTGCTGCTCAGCCTGTGGGGCCCTTCCAGCCTCTTTAGCAGCAGCCTTCGGTCGGCATACCTACTACACTCGCATTTACAAAGTGGGTCTGCCAATGAGGAAACAGACCCGGGGAGTCAGACAACTTCGCTCACACATCACAGCTGGGAGACGGCAGAGCCCTGACCCTGGGATGCCGACTTTGGACTGTATCAACCTTCCCTGCAATGCACCCTGCACGTTTTTCTACAGTGTGGACATTCATTTTTGGGGGGAGCCTTGCCCATGGGCTGCCTGAAACTCCTGGGTTATCTCGCAGACCCAGGAGAGCAGAGAGCCTGCAGACTGGCCAAGCAGCAGGAGAGGCTGCTGGGCACCCCGAGATTCCAGCAGCACTCGGCTGGCTCCCTTCAGGTGTGGCTGAAGCCATGTGCCCGGGGCTCTGCCGGCACTGAGCCCTGCTGGCTTCCCTCCCTCTTCAGTCCTTTCTGGCCGGTCTCACTTCTTTTCCTGGGAGCATTTTCCCAGGAAAGCACTTGCTTCAGAATCTGTCCTGCTGTTTGCTTGTGGGGAGCTAGCTAAGTAGGTGCCCAGCAGGGTTGATTTGCTAATATTGCATTTTGATTTCAGCCTGAGTATTCACTTCCTGCTACTGCTATACCAGCCCCACACTCGTCGTGGATTACAGCTGCACACAGGGACCCTCTGCAGGGTCCACGCAAGGGTTCTGGGCCAGGCCCCAGGCCTCCTCTTCCACATGCGTGGCACCCTGGTGGTATCCTCCGCCCGCTTCCTTCCTCGCATCTCTTCTGCCTCCTCCTGTCCCTTATGAGGACCTGCTAATGACACTGGGCCTCCTGGATGACCCAGGATGATCTCCTCAGATCAAAATCCCTAATCTAACCTCAGCCCCAAGTCCCTTTTGTCGCAGAAGGTCACATGCTCACAGGTCCTGCCATTGGGGTCCCGGGGCTTTGGAGGGGGTGCTGTCTGTCGAGGGACGCCCCAGCACTGCGCTCATGGGATTGGCCTGGGGCCTGTCTGCGTGAGTGCTTTGTCCATATGGTGTGCGGATGACAGTTTTCACTGGGACATCGCTTTCTTTTTCTTTGGTCTAAAACTTTACATAACACTTAAAATTATGCCTGTAAAATGCGGAAGCGTTCTCTATAAAAATGGCCTGACAACTTTTGAAAGCTGCTTTTTAAATTTAAAAAGCCTATATTTTTCTAGCAATTTCCAATGCTTTTTTTCTTTTAGAGTTTTTCTTTCGCCTTGATTCAGTTCTGGAAATATGTTTTACCAGATTGTGTATGTAATGATTCTCAAATTCACAGCCAAACATTTATGGATTTCTCAAAATTTCGCCAGTGGATTCATTTGCTGATTTGTCTCAGTTGCATATGATTATTAAGAGTATTCACAACTAAATACATGAATGTGCGAAGTACTAGTTCGTTCCTAATGTGGTGGTTTGCATATCACTGGGCTAGTCGTTTCAGTTCTAAAGTTAACAATAGTGTTTGATAATGTCATTATTCATTCTTCCAGATGACTTTAAAATCAACTTGCTATGTCACTTAAGTTTTTCCTTTGGATTTTTTACCAGAATTTTATTAAAATATACAAATTAGCTTGGAAGCATTGCTATTGTTCTCTCATTCAGAAAAATGCTATTTCTCTCCAGTTATTAAAATCATATTTTAAATATTTTAAAGAGATTTTTATTAAAATACAGTTAACATACAATATTATATTAGTTTCAGGGGTACACCATAGTTATTCAACATTTGTGTACCTACAGAAGTCATCACCATGATAAGTCCACAACCATCTGACACCGTCCACGCTATCACAATAGTATTTACTGTACTCCCTATACAGTATGTTATATCCCCATGACTTGTTTGTTTATACTTGGAAATTACACTTATTGCCCTTCACCTGCCCCCCCCTTATAAATTTTTCAATTACAGTTGACATTCAATATTATTTTATATTAATTTCACGTGTACAGCATAGTGGTTAGACATTTATATAATGTATGCAGTGATCCCCCTGACTAGTCTAGTACCCACCTGGAACTATACATAGTTATTACCATATTATTGACTATATTCCCTATGCTTTACTTTACAGCCCCACAACTACTTTGTAACTACCAATTGGTACTTAATCCCTTCACCTTTTTCACCCATCTCCAACCCCCCTCCCATCTGGCAACCATCAAAATGTTCTCTGTATCTATGAGTTCATTTCTGCTTTGTTTGTTCATTTTGTTCTTTAGATTCCACATATAAGTGAAATCACACTGCATCTGTCTTTCTCTGTCTGACATACTCCACTCAGCACAGGACACTCCAGGTCCATCCATGCTGCCACAGATGGCAAGGACCCATTCCCTTCCATGGCCGAGCAATATTCCACTGTATATATGTACCACCTCCTCTTTATCCATTCATCCATATGTGGACCCCCAGGCTGCCTCCACATCTTGGCCATTATAGATAATGCTGCAATGAACATACGAATGCACATGTCCCCTTGAAGTAGCATTTGGGTTTCTTCAGAGAAATACCCAGAAGTGGGATTACTGGGTCCTTTTTTGTCTCTTGTTATAGCCTTTGTTTTAAAGCCTATTTTGTCTAGCATAAATATTGGTACCCCAAGCTTTTTTCCTTTTTTCATTTTCATGAAATATCTTTTCCTATCCCTTTACTATCCATCTGTATGTCTTTCAGTCTGAAGTGAGTCTCTTGTAGGCAGCATATGTAAGAGTTTTGTTTTCTTGTCCATTCAGCCCTCCAATGTCTTTTTTTTTCCTCCAATGTCTTTTGATTAGAGCATTTAATCCATTTACATTGAAAATAATTGTTGATAGCTATATAGGTATTTACATTTTATTATTCTATTTTTGATTTTTTTCTCCTCTCATCTTAAAGAAGTCCCACTAACATTCCTTGTAATACTGGTTTGGTGGTGATGAACTCCTTTAGCTTTTTCTTATCTGGGAAGCTCTTTATCTGTCCTTTGATTCTAAATGATGGCCTTGCTGGGTAGAGCAGTCTTGGTTGTATGTATTTGCTTTTCATCACTGAATATTTTATGACAATATCTTCTGGCCTGCAAAGTTTCCATTGAGAAATCAGCTGACAGTCATATGGGGGCTCCCTTGTAAGTAACTAGTTGTCTTCCTCTTGCTGTTTTTAGGATTCTCTCTTTGCCTTTAACCTTTGCCATTGAAATTACAATGTGTCTTGGGGGCCTGTTTGGATTGGTCTGGTTGGAACTCTGCACTTCCTAGACTTGTATGTCTGTTTCTTTTGCCAGGTTAGGAACGTTTTCAGTCGTTACTTCTTTATATATGTTCTCAATCCCATGCTTTCTCTCTACTCCTTCTGGTACCCTATGATGCAAATGTTGGTACGCTTGATGTTGTCCCAGAGGTCTCTTAAACTGTCCTCATTTTTTGGGATTTTTTTTCTTTTTGCTGTTTCAATTGGGTGTTTTCTCCTACCTTGTCTTCCAGAGTACTGATTCTGTCTTCTGCTTCATCTAGTCTGCTGGTGATTCCTTCTAGTGTATTCTTCATTTCTGTTATTGTATTCTTCATGTCTGACTGATTCTTTTTTATGGTTTCTATGTCCTTTTTTATGGTTGCTATCTCTTTGTTGAAGTTCTCACTAAGTTCCTTGAACATCCTTATAACCATTGTTTTGAACTCTGTATATGGTGGGTAGCTTGTCTCCATTTTATTTCATTCTTTTTTTTTTTTTTGGAGTCTTCTGTTCTTGGGATGTATTTCTTTGTTTTCTCATTTTGGTTGACTTCCTGTGTTTGTTTCTATGTATTAGGTAGATCTGCTATGTCTCACAGTCTCAGCCAGGTGGCCTTATGTAGTAGGTGGCTTGTGGAGCCCTGGTCACCTGCTCCGGGTGCTCCAGGGGTGTCTCTTGTGTGGGTTGTGTGTGCCCTCCTGTTATAGTTGAGCCTTAATTGCTATTTGCATGTCAGTGCAGTGGGGGGATTGGTTTTGCCATGTTGACATTTACAGGCTGCTGTGGCAGGGGAGACTTACCCCTCTGAATGGGACTTGCCCCAGCAGGCTCTGGTGCCTATTGAGACCACCCTTTGTGTGTTCCACTTATGGTGCTAATTGGATAGTGCTCTGCAGTGATCTGAAGCCAACCTCCAAGTATGTTGGTTCTGAGGCCTCTTGAGAGGGGCTCTGTTGCAGGCCCAGGTCATCCATTGCCTGTGACCAGCCAGGGCCTTTCTGGTAAGAGCTACAAAGTGATCTATGGTTGTTAACTGCCTGTGCTAAACCTGGAGGCACATGGGAGAGGCCATGCTGTGAACCAAGGTTGGCTGCCACCAGTACTGGGCCTGGGGTAGCTCTGCAAAATGCTAGGACACCCTGAGGCGTGCTTCTACCTGGAAGCTCCCTTAAGATTCAGCCACTGATAAAGCCTCGTGTGGTATGCATGTTGGGTGAGACAGGGTCTCAGGGAGTCACTAGAATTGGAAGAGTTGTCACCAGGTTAATGTAGCATCCAGTTTGGTGCCAGTGTTGGGCCTGGAGCTACTCAGCAAAAGTCTCAGAGAAAACCAAGACCAACCTGGGGCCCGTGGACTCTGATAGTTTACCAAGCATGAGTGCAATGCAGGTGGAGCTGGCTGCTGGCTGAGAAAGTGCCTCAGGCGATAGGGCAGTTTGGTGGGGTGGGATCCCAATGAGTCAGCAGGGCAGCACTGCAGAGCTCACAGACCAATCAAATTTAGATTTGGCAGTAAATGTAGGGGGTGGACTCAACACAGGAAAGATGGCACCTACCTGCCGGCTGCATGGGAGCAGGACATCCTCACAGGGCAACTGGCGACTGTCCTCCATTTATTGTGTTGAAGCCCCACTCCTCAGTCTGCCCCCCGTATGTCTTTAAGGCACTCCCAAGTCACTGTCCCTCTGCTGGAGCCTGAGGTGAGTGCCTGCAAGTGAGAAAATCTGTGCTCAGGCTGTTTAAGAGGATGGCTGGGTTTTCTGCAGCCTCTGTCCCACCTGGATGGTTGGAATCGCCACGATTTTTCATAGCCAGATGTGGTGGGGGTTTCTCTTCCCGGCATCAGTACTCTGGGCTGGGAAGTCTGGTATGGGCCTACGGTCCCTTGCTCCTCTGGGGGAACCACCATGGCCCAGATATCCCACCTGACTCTCATTCATCACACACAGGTGTGGTGTTAGCCAGTTCCATGTCTCCACCCATCCTACCAGTCTTGTTGTGGTTTCTTCTTTGTATCTTTAGTTATAAAACTTCTGTTTAGCCAGACTTCAGCTAGTTCTTCAAGTTGATTGTTGTATAATTTAGTTGTAATTTTAATGCGTTCATGGAAGGCAGCAGGCAGTGTTTATCTACTCCGCCATGTTGGATCTCCTCCCTACCATAATCTCCGTCTGTAAATTTTTATGTTTTTTGGCTATTCATGCACATTTCTCATAGTTTATTCTGAGGTAATTTGAATTTTAGTTGCAATTGTGATGAGGTCGCCTATATTCTAGGTGGTTATATTGAATTCATCATGATGTTATCAATTTTTATATATTTATTATATATGTACTATTCTATTGGACTTTGTAAAATCAAATTCAGTGTTAATAGAGCCTTGATTGCCTCCCAGTTTTTTTTTTTTTTTAAAGATTGGTGTGTATGTGTTGAGATGGGATCAAGTCTGAAATAAAAAAAATAACACTGACATATTTCAAAGGGAATAGAATTATCCAGGAACACCTGAAGGGAATTCCTTCCCTGAAAAGGCAAAAATATGGAAACATGGTTAATTTTGGACTTTTCACTAAATGTAATTGATTTTGTTCCTGATCGGTCTGGGTGGCAGAGCTCAGTGGAGCATGGCCATGGATGAACGGAAATGTTTTGTAGTGGACTGAGCCACATCCTCCATTTATAGAAAGTTTATCATTTTAAAATTGTTATTAGCACAATTTTAGTTTTTTTCCTAATTTATTTATACTAATTCTTTACTATCTTAGTTTTAATGTTTTATTTATCACTTTTTAACCTAAACTTCAGAAATCCCTAGGTACAAATGATTGTCTGTTATAAAAAATATAATATCCTAGTTTATATTTTCACCGCTTAAGTAAATTACGTAAGGATAAATGTCAACTTTGAATCCCACATCTCCATATTTGCAGAGTACACAGCCTCAGACGCGATTGGAAAGTGAAGCATCCTCCCATTTCTAAACACCGCTGTTACAGCATTGCTGTGTATGTTATACGTATACAGTATGTTTATGTATGCTATGTATATGTTTCTAGGCGTCACTTATCTATTTAATATACAATCTGTACGTTATTTGATATTTATATATTATTACTAAGCAGAGTTTTTAGCTTTTCTTAGAAAGAAACAGGCAGCTCCGGCACATCCACAGAGGCCTCATGAGATGGGCATGGCTTCTGGCATCCACCACAGACCTCACTTCCAGAACTGTGTAGCCATTTGAGGCATTTATATACTTTCCAGTCACTAATTCAACTATCTGCCTGATTTCTGAGCCCTGGTTTGTATCTGATTTCATTCATTCCTGTAGGTTGATAGCTTTTCATTGGAGGTAATACAAATTGAAGAGTCCTTCCTGTCACTGACTACAGCTGCCAAAGAGAGTTTCTCTTTAAAGTAGAACAAACACTTCTTTGTCATTATCTGGTTATCATTCATTCCAGTTTACAAAGACCTGAGTAAAACTGCAATTACAGGAGTCATGGGTCTCCTTCAGTGTAGGCAGATTATGCTAATGTCTTCTTTTTATTATTAAAATTTATTGAGGTAACAATGATCAACAAAACTGCATAGATTTCAAGTTTACAATTCTGTATTACATCATCTATATATTTCATTACGTTTTCGCCACCCAGAGTCAGTTCTCCTTCTATCACCGTATATTTGATCCCGCTTACCTCATCTACTATCCCCTCTCCCTCTCCTTACCCTCTGGTAACCACTAAACTATTGTCTGTGTCTGAGTTTTTGTTTCTTTGTTTGTCTTGTTCCTTTGTTGTTTTCAGTTTTATATCCCACATATCAGTGAAGTCATATGGTTCTTGACTTTTTCTGTCTGACTTATTTCGCTTAGCATAATTATCTCAAGATCCATCCATGTTGTCACAAATGGCACTATTTCATCTTTTCTTATGACAGAAAATATATAATATTCCATTATATATATATATATATATATATATATATATATATATATATATATATATATATGCCACATCTTCTTTAACCAATCATCTATTGAAAAACACGTTGGTTGTCTTCTTTATATAAATGTTATTCATATAAATGGGGAGAAGGTAATTAGAGACCTCCCTTGTTGAAGAATGAGCATGATACTCTCTGTGTTGAATTTGATTCAGAAAGGTTCCAGTTGTTAATATTTGTATAGCAGTGTGCAATTCATACAGTATGTGCAATTGTATCTCTTATTTTTAAAATAACTTGTTTTGCTCTCAATCTCATATGGCACTAGCAAGGTGAGTCATAAGGTGAGTGTGTAGGTGTGTGTTTGGGGTGTCCAGGGCCCATCTTGCAGTGTGGTTGTCTGCCTTGGAGTCCCGGTTCTCTCCTGGACACAATGATTTCATCTTCTATCCCCACCAGAAAGTGCTGCTATGTGCCACAAATGGGGGTATGGGAACGGACTTCCTCACTGCCCCACATTGATTGTCCCGCCGCTCTGTGAAGCTTAGGGAGAATTGGGGAAACCAGATCAGACACAGAGACGAGGGGCACACATCCTCAGAGTAGGTGAGAGGCTCAGTGTGTCCAGGTTATCGTAAATGAGTTGTAAGTAAGGGAAGGAGCTCGCTGTGGAAGACATTGTTTCTGAAACAGCCTTCAAGTACAGAAGAGAACTAATAGGTGACATGTATTAGCTCCAATGTGTTCACAATCTTACACGTTATCTTGATGAATCATTTATGAAGCTTTATGTATGTCATCATCAGAAAGCCCCACAAGGTAAGAGTCAATATCAGGACTTCCGAGGTGAAGAACCTGAGCCCCGTGTGGCCATGGCACCCAGTTACCCCTGAGGGGGTGGCCACGTGAGGACTGGACCCCAGGACGCCTGGGGTGGAGTGGCACATGCTCCTCCTTTCCCACTGGGGCTGTTAGAGATGCCTGGTGGGCAGCTCGTGGCTGGCACCAGCTTTTCTATTTCCCAAGTGTCTTCTTTATTATTTCAGTGCATTCTGCTCTCCCTTCATGAGACTTCTCTGATTAAGGACAGCTAAATCACAAGATGAAAATCTGTCAAGCAGTTTCAGATTGATTTTCTTGCTACTAGAGCAGAAATACATCTTCTGTTTCCGGTATAGATTCTGCAGTGGCACTGTGCAGGTAATAAATTCTTGGCACCTTCAGACCCTCGCTGGTGACTTTGGGTGATGCACATACTCTGGGTATGTTGTACATGATCTTCCAAAAATGCAAATTAAAAGACTGTTTGCTCTCTCCTTCAACTCTGGTGTTTCCTCACCCAATGTCATTACAATTCTCTGGCGGAAAAACGACAGGAATAGCAAGGAAAGAAAATGTAGGCTTTGGAAACTTCTGTAACCTTTACTTAAGGTGCATCTGTATGCAGAAGGTGAGAAGACATGCACAATTTGGAGCCATATCTTCTAAAGTTAGCAGGATAATGGGACTGACAGGTTGGAGAGGTCCTATTGCCCACAGCATTTGGGAGAAAGACAAAGGCGCGTTTGGCTAAATATGAGGCAAAATTTATAAAAAAGTGTTCAGTAGAACATCAGAGCCCATGGTAGAAAATGATCTTTTCTTCTCATGTTTCTCCGGCAGTCCTTAATTTTAGGAACTTTCTCAGATGTTTGTGTCCTCTTGGTAAGTCCTGGCGGGGTTTGGCCGATGCTTCTGCCCTCCTAGGAAAGAGCCAGGAGGGAGGGTGTGTGGTTTCCTGCAGCTCCTCACATCTCCCTGCACAGTGGAGAAACAGTGACTCAGTCCTTCGAAGGAGGCTGGGGGAAATGTCACTTCACATGGGTACCTCATCTTCTGTTTACTTCCTCTCTCCAATCTGCCTGCAAGGCATGGTCACATCTAATCTTTTTAAAACCCTGTGTAACCAGACATTTATCTGCCCTCCATTTACCAATGGGCAGAAATCATGGCTGAAAGAAATGCATTAAGGTGCCTGAGGTCACATGTGGAGAGGGCATGTGACTGGGCAGGGACAGAGGTCTGAGATTCTGATGCTAGACCAGCCCTTTAGAACAGAGCCCTGTGCGATCTGTGGTAACAAAATGTGACCAGCTGGAGTGCGACAACGTGAAGGCCGCTGCAGCTTCTCTTATCAAACACTGTGATGTGTCTGATTTTGAAAGACCATCACGAACTTAATCACTTGAAATTTCGTATTAAAGAGGAGTCTTATAAAGATGTATTGCATTAGAATGAACTACATTTTAAAATGCCCTGTTTAATCTCCCCGGCTTTCTAGCCATTGTTCACCATTTATTCATGATATGTGGGCCAAGGACTAAAGGTGAGTAAATTATATTTTCATACGGAAGCAGGATAGTGCCCTTAACAACTGAAACGTGACCCGGTGGATGCAGGCGGCAATGCATTGCGAGAACAAGGGTACCTGTTAGTATTTTGTTCCTCCTGGATTTCTGTGTCAGACTTGTTCTGCATCAGAATTATTTTAGAGCATGAATCACTAAGTACATTTCTTATCATACATTCTTTTTGCTTGCATGCATAGAATTTGGGTGTATGCATACAGAGGCACGTGCGTGCGCACACACACACACACACACACACACACCCACACACGCTTTAAGGATCTACATTGCAATGAGCCTCAGACACAACGAGGAAATTACCTAGTGACAGAAGCCCTTGCCTGCCCTCCCTGTTCACATCCCCCTGTACCCCCCGCCCCCCCCACATTTTATCTTAGCCATCCCCCTGCTGTTCTTTGTTCTCTTTCCCTCGCCAGCAGTGTATGCAACTCTAAGCAATATATTGTCTGGTGTTAGCAGAGTTGGTTAGGCTCTATTCAAAGAAATCATGCTGTGTGCAGTATTCTGAAAGTTGGTTTTTTTTACTCACTCAGTTCTGGAGATTTTTTCCCACATGTGTCATATACACAATTTCTTTCAGAAGTGAACAATTTAAAAATTGATTAGCAGTGGAATCACCCACTTCCAACTCAATGGACAATCCGTGCTGCTGGGAAAATTACCAAAGAGGATAAAAGCTCCAATTATACCAGGTTGAATAACAGCCTTTGATGGAGGGCTGAGGGCAGGGTACGTACAGCTTTGATTTCTAGAACCTTCAGTCTTCTGAGTTAAACTCTTGTCTAACAGCGTTACCTTATAGGCCCCATGTCACCCGTCTGTGCTGTACCGACCGTCACCCCACTCCAGCCGCCCATCTGAGTGGGCGTTAGACACTCACGCTAACTTCCTGATGTGTGACGTGTACCCTCATTCTATATACAGCAGAATAACTATCCCAGTTATAAGGGGAGGAAGCTCAGGTTTGGAAAGTCAGTGATCACCAGCCCTAGGCTGCCAGGGGGACCCCAGGCCAAATCCCGGCTCTTCTACCCAGAGCTTGTCTGTGGCACTGCACACATCACGGTTTGGACAGAGGTACTGGACGTGGTCTCGGAAAGCACTGCCATGCTGCAAGGAAGAATTGGAACATTTTATTGTGCTCTAAAAAAAAGATTTCTCACCTAGAAAAAGCATGATGTAAAACAAAACCAAGTGGGGAAAAAAAAAGAGTTTGGGTTAGGGTCAATTACTGGACTTTTTTTTTAAACCTTAGATTCTAATTCTATTTCCTTATTATAAATGGTGACAATATAATTGCTCCATCAATTTCATACAGGAATGCTGTGACATATAATTGAGGAAAGGTATGTAGAACTGTTCTGTTGTAGAAGACAGGTCACATGTTTATCTCATTATTATTATAATTTAAGGTGTTATGAGGCACTTTCAATTCCTGTTTTCACAGGAATTTCTGAGAAGCTGAGGCTCACAAATATTATGTAGAAATGACAAAGATAGCAATATTTGTGTATCTTAATTGCCCATGGTGGAAATTTAGTGCTGCTTTGGAATTAATGAAATACCAGATTGCCCAATTAAGGTGTTAAATCCATCTAATGAGCGCTGTCGGTACATCAATTGTTCCCCAGTGAACACAGGCGATTTCACTGGAATAGTTACATTTATTAAACAGAAAATTTATAGCGACCTCTGAGATGTTTTTGTTCAAATTGGTAGGAGAGAGTTCACCTAATTGCAGCTATTATCCCTTCTTCATCGTGAAATTGCAGAATGTCACGTGGCCGCAGCCACCTAAGCGGCAATGCTTGGGGCACTAACTGAATTTCAGCAGGACTCCTTTTCTCTTTTGTTTTGTTTTTCTTTTTTTCTCTTTTAAAGAGAAAAAAAGCACTAACTTTTTGACTTGGTGACTAATGCCCTTCAGCAATTGGCAGGTTTTCTCTAGGGACAAACCGAAAGTTCTGTCCTTTGTGGTTATAGCTGCCTTTTGAGCAAACGCTCCTGGCTGGACATAGATGTGGCTTGGGGACCAAGTGGCTCCCAGGTCAGGCTGGCTCTTGTGAGTTATGTCAGCACTGGAGTTAACAATGCACCAAAAAAGAGAGGTCCAAATACTGGAGAGGCACAAATTGGCATAAGATTGGCAAACGTGAAATAGTTTTGCTAATGTAAGTCCTATAGTTGTTCTGGCAGAATAGTAGGAACAACAGAAGAAATGGAAATCCTTTATCTTAAAGATATGCATTGAAACTTTTCACTTGAAACCTGGATAGAGATGTTCTCAGAAATAAAATGATAGTAGGCAGACATTGCGTTGCAGTCAATCCCATGTGGATAGAAATCCTGGAGGCCCGTTTAGTACCTGTGGGAGCTCGACCTGTGCTTCTCATCTGGGAAATGACAGTCCTGTCCTCTGACCCACAGTGGGGGGCAGGAAGGGGTGCAGGAGCGAGAAGGGCCTGTGCCATGCATGATGCAGACCACGCTGCTGTCACTGACGTTAGCACAAACGTGGGTGGTTCGTAACGAGTCTGCACCTCCAACCAGGCCTTCGCCCCGGAAGTAAAACTAAAATCCTGACTATTGATTTTAGGTTAAATTGAAACTATTTTCTATTTTTTGGAAGAGAATAAATCTACCAGAACCCAGGGCTCATCTAACAGAAATCTTTGTAGATCTTTGAGCCAATCCATGCTTGGAACCAGGGAAGGTGGGAGATTGAATTTTGTATTCAGCTTTTTTCAGCAGCTCTGTTTCCACCCTCACCTTCACTCTTGTTCCTTCAGTGCCCTTATTATTGTCTAAAGAAATTCAACTGATGTGAAAGATCTTACTGGCCTCTTTCAATGATTCGTGAATTGGTTGGGCAGCATCCCGTTTAGCAGAGAGGAAGGAGCGCTGAGAATGAATGACTTCTACAGGCAGATGGGGGCTGGACAGGAAGTTATACTGGACAACAAGTGAGTGGATGGTGGCAAGGTAACTTTCCTTTTAGGGGTTGGTGGAGATCCATCAGGCAGATGACCTCAGCGGTGCTGAGCAGCTGATTCCTGACTGACTGGTTTAAGATTCCATTTCTGGGGGACCTAAACTGGAATTGAATGTCAGTTAATTTAAGTCCGAGTTTTGTGATGGAGGGCTTAGCATAATACCTGTCTCTCCCAAAAGTGGACCATGCCAACCACAGTTTTTCCCATGCCTTCAGATGGGTCTTGTTTTTAACAACATCTACCCTTATTCTTCAAAAAAAAAAATAAAAAATACAAGATTTCTCATATGTTTTATTAATTGTCTCAACAAATATTTATTAGTCACTGGAGCTGGGCACTGGCTGTAACTGGAGGCCTTGGGAGAATCCTGGTGGGCAGGCTGCACCTTTGGGAGACAGGCAGTCTGGGAAGACAGGCAGATATTCTTAAATTAAGAACTGCAAACTGAGAAAGTCCAATGAAGCTAGGTTCTTGAAATGTGTTATAGAGGCTTTCAATATGAGAAGCCTGTTTTCAACTGGCGTGTTTAGAGGACTGAAACAAAGGAAGTGAATTTGAGTAGAATGCTGAAGGATAACAGAGTGAATTACACTAATGAGTGTCTAATGCATTCATGGACTCTTTACCAATAAAATTTTAAATTATGTATTGAGCACCTACTATGTGCCAGACCCTGACGACAGCACAGAACGATCCATGTTCTGACATTTAGCTTCAAACTCATGGCCACCCATTGGTTATCAAATGCAGGTCTGTAAGAAATCTCGTTTGTGAGCCAGAAGATACACACCCTGTCCCATCGACTAGAATCTAAATAGCTGAAATATTATTTTTGGAGCCTGCCTGCAGGGTGCCATTGTGATCCTGGCAGAAGTGCTTTTCCTGCACAGCATGTACATTCAATGCTTTCATCATATGTAATTTTATATATTAATTTTTAGCAACATCTAGAATATGAGTCCTGGAGAATTCCTACTCAAGTGGTGTTAAAGTGACTTAATAACTGGGAAAGTGTTACGTTACCCGAGAGGGATTGAGCAGGGGGGCTTCTGGTGCAGGTTAGTTGAGTGGCTCAGTGACACCGCCATCTTTCCATCTGCTTGTTTCCACTCGGCACGTGGGCTTTGTCAGTGGATGTCTCATGGATGTGTGTGGCTTCCGCACGTGTGCCCATCACATGGAGACGGGACCCTGCTGAAAGCAAGGAGGGGAGGCTGCCCACAGCTTCTCATGCCCCTGGGCAAAGCGTACCACATGCCTTTTCCTAACTTAGTCACCAGCAGTGGGCATGGAATTACCAAGACAGATTGATTGACGGACTTCCAGGAACTGGAGTTGTTCCCTGTGCAGTTGACTTGCTAGAGAAGATAAATGGCTCAGAGAGACTTCTGTTAGCAAAGAGGAATGGTAGAATACTGACAAGCACACTTTACGTTTCTCTAATGTGTCACCTGTGTTTTATGGTTCTCTCTTTGACGCGGGGTTCTCAGCTATTCATTCGATTTTGCTGTATGCAAATGCCTTTGTTTCTATTTTCCTAAACAAAGTGCAGGCATAATCAGGCAAATAACAGACATTAAATACATCCAGACATGTGTGTGACAAGTCCTGTGCTTGAGAATGGAGGTACCGGCATTAAAAATAAAGGCAGGAAGCGTATGAGGTTGGAGCTCAAGGAGGTAAAATCAAAGACTTTGCTAGTTAACCTGATGCCGAGCCTCAGAGAAGGGAGGCGGCCGTTAGAACGTGGCACCACTTTTCATCATTGTAGGGAACACTGAGGTGAAGAAACGTTCATGAGTTCAGATTCACACTCACCACGTTGGAGGTATTGTGATGAAGACATCCAAGAGGCGGTTGTTTGCATGTATGAAAGTACTTTGAAGTTCAGAAAAATGTTTTCATAACCATTATCACATTTGCTCTTTCCAATCCTGCTGAGAGACACATTTTATTTGTGAAGAAACCGATGCCGCAGAGTGTCTGGGCTTTTCCCAGCACACCCAGCTCACAAGGGACCCAGCTCTTAGAAGTGTAGTCATTCACTCAGAGTCCCAAGCCTTGAGCTAAACTTTAGAATTCTGCTTCTACAAAGACTTCAAGAGGGTAGGGAGACACTTTGGAGGGGAGTAAGCGGTACTGGGGCAGAGTCTACTGTTTCTTAGTAGGTTATACAATGAAAAATGCCACAGCACGTTGGTCATGTAAATGATCTGACTTGCATTCACCTGCCCATGTCTTCAGTCATTCATTCGTGTGCTCATTCAATACGCGTTGAATAAGCACAACTATTTTAGGCACATATCTGCTGCTGTGACACAAAGACGCCGTTCGAAATGGGAAACACACAGGTGAGTAGGTCGCTCCCGGAGTTTGCCACACGTGCTGGGTACGACAGTATGGAACTGTTTTCTCTTATGTTGGGGCACGAATAGGAAAGGATGTGGAGGGAGACGGTACTCCACGCTTGTTCTGTCATCATGTACCAGCCAGTGATTTATATGCGAATCACATAAGCCTTACAACATCTGTGTAAGTAGATGTTATTCCACTGCTTGATTGACTAGATAATTGGGACTCAGGGAGGTTATTTTTCCTAAGTTCACATTCATTAAAAGTAAATCTGTTAATATGCACATATTGTATTGTATTATATTATATTTTATGATGGTATATTATATTGTATTACATTATATTAACCAATTTTCTTTTCTGCAATAAGTGTGTTGGCATTTCCTAAAGAGAATATTTTTAGAAAATAAAACACAGATTGTAAGCGAGGGTGGGGCATGCTGCTGAGGGGAGAAAATATTCTGAGGAGGAGAGAAGCTTTCAGGTGGAGATTTAGGCACAGAAGTGCCTCCTGTCTTTCTTGTGTCTGCCCAGGATATCCTGGTGAGGGAAGAAAGTGGAATGATGGGGAACAAGTGGGAAAAATGTCAGGAGTGAGGATTACATTGCAGTGGAAGGAGCGGAATACAGGTGCCTGAATGCGCTTACTTCCAAGGACACGGCCACTGGGACCTTTAGCACGTGGTCTCCCACCTGATTTGCTTGCTCCTGAGCCAGAAATGTTGAGCAATTTGACAAAATAAGAGCCTCGAGTCTCTGGTATCAGATTGAATTTTCTCAAAGTTTACATTAGAAATACTGCTAGGTGGTTATGGCAAATGTTACAGGGAGCTCATCAAGTTCCACTGAAGTTCCTGGAAATTGGTAACTTACCCCCAGAACAATAATTTAGAAGGAGGGAATGGAGAGGGCCACAGGGCCCCTTCTGCTGCGTGCCTGTCACCTGCAGCGGACGCCCAGCCTCTCCATGTCCAACCTTGCAGGGAAGGCTGAGACCTTAGGACCGAGCCCTCTTCAGTTTTATTCTCTCAAAACAGTGCAGCAATTTCAATTCTGTTGCTCATCAGTCAGGTGCCATCACTGGGCGTGGGTGAAGGCAGGTATGCGTTCCCCAGGGCAGAAGAATCCCTTTCTACATGATCACAAGCTCTGTGGCTATCTCTTACCTGCTTCTTCTGTCTCAGTAACTTGGACTTGGTCTTTCTTGCTGTGGCTTTAGGTACATTGGGCCCACCTGGGTAGGTAAGTGGACACAAACACCCTGCACTACTCCAACACTTTTGTTCATATGAACCATCATTAATTTACTTTCGTAACACAGGGAGCTTGGCAGAAACAGCCGGGCATCGTCCTGAAGTGAAGACGCCGACCTCCCTTTCAAAGGCAACTCTTGTCCTCCTCCTTTCTCTTCTTAGATCCGTCTCCTCAGACTGTAACACACCCATCACATTTCCGTCTAAGAAGCGCTGGATGTCCTACAGCTTCCTCGCTGCTTTCTTATGTCTCCACTCACCAAAGTCACTTAAAGGCACTCTGTTGTTCTGGTGTCATATCCTGACCGGACAGCCACCCCTCCTCTCCTTGCCGTCAGCTTCCCATCAGCTCCTTGTGAACCAGGCACTGGTATCACATTTCGTGGGTGCTTCTCCCTTCCCTCTCTCTACCCCACTGGGCAGGAGGAAGTTTCTCCTGAAACGTCATGTTGAGTGGTGGCCAAAGTGTTATCTCTCATGTCTGGGTTGGGAGCTTTGGCTTCACTGCTTTCTGGCTGTGTGATATTGGGCAGCTCACTTAGTCTTTATAAGCCTCAGTTTCCCTCATCTGTACAATGGGATCACTGATGCCTAGTTCAGAATGTTTCTGTGAGGTTCTCCTGGAGGTCTCCTTAGGACTCTGCATATCCCCACTGCAGAGGTCGCGTTACACCCCCCCCCCCACATACACACTTCCCCCACTGACCGGGGCAGCAGCTCCCAGTCCTCGCCTGCCCGCGGTGCCCGGGAACCAGCCACCAGGCTCCTCCTTTGCCCTCCCCTCCTCAGACATCTCTTTTACAGCCTTACTTCGTTCTGCACTGTCATTTTCTGGCTCAGAATCTCATCGTTTCTTGCCTTAGCTCTAGTAATAATGTCTAAATTGTTCTTCCATTATCAGCCTCTGACTCTCTTTCACATTTTCATTTGAATTATCTGTCAGATTGTGGCTTCCATCATATCGCTCCTCGACGTAATAACTAGGGAAACTGCCCCGCGGTGACCAGTAAATGCCAGGCTCCAGGACCCCATTACTGGAGCAGCGGTTCCCAGACTGCAATTTCAGACTCTTTCCCTCATGCCATCCCTGGGCTTTGACCGCAAGAGGCTGCAACACCTGCCCTCCCCTCTCCTGTCCTAGCGCACCTTCCCAGCTCAGTTTCCTCTCTCTGAAATGCCCCTCTGCCCTGCCTGTCCCTGCCTTGGAAATATGCCATGTCCTGAACAAGCTGGCCTCTCTCCCACAAATGTGTCCAGAAAGGAGCTGGTGTGGCCTCCTCTCTGCTCGCTGGGCGGCTGCTCATACGAAGGCTTCATCCAGCAGTCAGCGTGCAGACGCTTGCCCTCTATTCCTCAAAGTCAGAGGCCACAGCTTCTTAGAGTTTTCTCCTTCCTCAGTACTGTCGACATGTTAGGCTTTCCATTGACATTTATTTTATTGAATTATTGACTTTGAAAATCAGGAAACAAAAGCCAGCACATTGTACTGTGTTATAAGTGTGGAATTTGTTAGTTTATTTAATAAATGGTGATTGAAAATGGTTCATGTGACAAGTACTCAAAGGTCAAAGAAAGCTGGGTTTGCTCCCTGTGCTGGAAAGTATCTCAATCTTTTTTTTTTCCATTCACTATTTTTTTGATTAAATTTATTGGGGTGATGTTGGTTAGTAAAATTACATAGATTTCAAGGGTACAATTCTATGGTACGTCATCTGTACATTGCACTGTGAGCTCAGTACCTGGAGTCAGTCTTTAGAGGAGTGGTTCTCAAACATTGGCATCTGGAAGGCTTGTTAAAAACCACAGAATTTCAGGTTTTGCACACCTGGGATGAGGCTCAGGAAAGTGCGTTTGCACGAGTTCCTGGGGTGCCCATGCTGCTGGGCCAGGGAGCATACTTTGAGAACCACAGTAACTGGCCCAAAGCTGACCACCCTCCTCAGGTCACATGGCGTCACTGTGGTGACTGAGTCTCCTGTCCCCGCAATCTCAAAGGTAATCACTGGACTGAATAGCGATTTACTCACCTCTGGCATTCTGTGTGAACCTACGAGTAACACATTTTAAGTGAAGAAATAAAATCCAGGGATGTTTAAATGAATAAGTGCTATCTAGGATTTCTGTTGAACCAGTGACATTTCTGTCAATGATGACATAGGAAGGGGGTGAAGAGCTGTTTTCATCATTAGCTTGTAGGTTGATTCCCAAAGATGACTTTGGGGAAATCTGGATTGTGTTCCAAGGGCAAAGAACAATAATTTTAGCCTTAATTTTGACTATAATCTTTTGCAGCTAGACATGCTGACTTAGTGAAGAGGGTTTTTTTTCCTAAAGGATTCTAATACAAGTGGAATTTGTCTGTTTTTGCATTTGTCTAGGCAAGGACCCATACAAGTAACTCACGGGCTGTGACGTCTGGACCATAATTTGAGCAGCTAGGGAATAAGTAGGAATTAACTTCAGAAGCACTTGAGATGGAACAGATTTGAACCCCAGGGAACAGACGGAGTTTATGTTAGTTTGTCAGATGACAGTTCAGAGGTGTTGTAATTTGCCTGTTAAGAGGCTAAGACTACGTTCTTGACCCTGGGGGATGCGGTCTGGGGAACCCAGATCTTATTGGCCCTGCCAGGTGGCCAAGTCCTTTGCCTGGGGAGCTGAGCAGAGGAGAAAGGGGCAGGTGTCCTGTGGCCGCACTTCATCCTGCTCGCATGCTAGCATGGCATTATGTCATCTTTGTCGGGGAGCCTGACCAAGAACGAAAGGAAAGCAAACTATACTTCTAACAGGCCAAATCAATTTAGTTTCCCAAGACAGCAGACCATGGCAGGGTCTTCCATCTTTAGAGCATCTTTAGTGACATGAAAAGAGGCAATTAAATCTACATATTGGAGCCCAACCTCATACTGTGAAGAGCTAAGCTGGGTAGAGAAGCCTGTTCATGTGTTCTCTCTCTCTCCCTTCCTTCCTTCCTTCCTTCCTTCCTTCCTTCCTTCCTTCCTTCCTTCCTTCCTTCCTTCCTTCCTTTAAATAAAGAACTGCAGAAAAACAAGATGACCACATTGGCAGATAAGTTATAGAACTAACTTCTATGTGTCAATATCCTGTAGCCACAGGCCACCAGGAACTCCTGTATTTGAATGATTTGTGTTTATTGCTTAAAGCAAGGAGGGAGAACCCACATGGGGAACTCTGGGGCATCTGAAAAGGGTGTCAGGAAGAACCTATAGGATTCATGCTCAGCTTAGGTAATTTTAGGTGGGGTCAAAGGAAGTGGAACTCTGCTCTAGAAAGGATACTGCTATGTAGTAGTGAAATTCTATGGTTAATATCTGAAAGAATGTTATCTATAATTTAGAAGGAATGAGATGAGACTAAAGCGTCAATAGGTAAAGAAGCAGCAGTCCCATCACTCAAAGTAAGGACAAGGGCTGTTGGGACAATGTTTATGATTTTGTCTGTGTTCTAACAATATTGTGAACATATTTTTTTTTATTCTGTCACATTTGCAGAGTGCCCTTGTCTGATGTTGATATTAGATGAAATGGTTTATGCTCCAAACACTGTGGCCTAGGTGGCCAAACAGAGCAGTTCCTGCCAACACCAGGCCTTGGGACTCACATGACACACATGTTAGTGCCACTCATGGGATCCTCTGGATGCCACTTACTTTCTTTTCTGGGGTTCCCTACTTTTGTCTTTCCATGACTCATTCTGAATATTTCCTTTTGATCTCACATGTAGTTTGCTGATTTTTCCCTTTGTGTGCGTTTAATCTGTTGTGAAACCCATACAACTAGTCTTTAATTTTTGTTATTAGTTACACAAGCTTTGTTGTTTTTTTTTTTATCATTTCCAGTTCTCTGCCAAAATACTCAGTCTTTTCTTTGATCCCATTAAAAGTTGTAAGAATGGTTATTTTAAGGTCTCCACTTAATAGCTCTTGCTTAGGAATTCCTATATGTGCCTTTCTATACTTTGTTTCCTTTGAAATTCATTCAAGTTATCTGGTTGTCTTTAACTGTGTTCCATAAATTGTATATTGGAAAAATTGTAAAAAAAAATAATTTCAAGCCTAGGATGACGCTGTCTGTTTTCGAGGAGCGTTTGCTTTCCGATGGCCAGGTCCTGCCATCTACCACCACTGCCGTCCACTTAGAGGAAGAGAGATGACTCGCTAAGTTGAACATCTCTGTGGGGACCTGTCACTTCTGGTTCTAACCCAGGGAGTAGGAGGTTCTTGAGATTTCCACTGGGTACCCTGAAGACTCAAGATTTCCCACCCTGGATGCTCATAGTGGTGAAATCCCTCTGCAGACACTTTTCCTACCCAGTGGGACAGGGACAGCCAGCCCCATGTGTGGGGCTGGAAATCCTGGGCTGCTTGCTGTACATCCAGCATGGATTATGTCACGTACAAGTACCCAGTGCCTTCAGCAAAATAGTTGGGACGTATTTTTGCCAGTAGTTTTGAAAGTCCTCATCAGAACAGCTCATTCAAATCACCTGGGCAACTGTTACCTGAAGCGTTTACAAGTTTAAATTACATGTTTACTCATCCACCGGACACATGGAGTTCCTGCTTCATGTAGACACCGTGCCCTGTTCACTTTACTTTCAGGTCCAGCCCAATTCCTGGAACTTTGTGGGCACTCCACAGATGTGTGCAGGAAAAAAACAATGGAAATAAACAGAAAAAAGGAAACAAAACTCATTCTTTTCGAGGAGGCTCATAGGAAGTTGTATCCATAATAATTCAAAGTGAATATAATTCTTTTTCCTGGGGGAATCCCAGTCTAACTGTATCCTGAAGAAGATTCTCCCTTGCCTCATAAATGGAGATTTATCACTATCTAAGTGTCTGTCTTCATAAACTGTGCTGGTCGGTGAAGGGCCTAAGGTTTGGGATTTATTTAGATCTGTAATTAGTCATACAGAAAAAGAAGATGTATAAAACCTGAAAACACCTTTCACTTTCACACAATTCTGAGCTTGGGAGATGTTAACAATATTTTACAAGTCTTAGAATAGAGAGAAGCATGTCAAAATCATTGACAAAATGGTCTTGCTTTGTGGTACAAGTGTAAAAATCAAACGTCGGTGAAAGGAAAAAGTATTTGACTTCCTTTTCCTTTAAAGTATCATCATTTTCCTGCTATTTGCTTAGCAGCTGTTAAACATTTTTCTTGTAATGAGTCCTTTTTGATTTACCTCTCCTATTTGGTGGTGTCATTTTCCCCTTCAAAACTCAGGGGTGTTCACAGTACCCCGCAGCGAAGGGAAGGCCATTCGAGAAGCAGCAGCCGTGCATAGTCTGCAGTTTGAGTTTCTGAAATAAGGTTAGAGCTCATGTTTTAATCAACATGGAGGGGACAGGTAACATGGTTATGTTTGCAGCATTCCTGCCTTAATCAGCACGTTAAAATGGTTTTGCTCTTTTAAAACCATAATTCAGACAGCACCCTAAGGTCTGTAAAGAGTCCACAACATGAAGTTCATAAACTTTTCATTTTCTGGAATCCAGAGGCGCCTCCAGCACATTTTGACTGATAGGTTTCTACCTCTTGGGTACCCATTTGGGACCTAACTCACTGCTGACCATCAGAGTCCCTGCCATAACTCTGCCAGGTCCCCATGAAAAACTGCTGCCTCATAAGTTACCGGCAGAGGAAGAACTTCATTGTTTCCTCCCACTGTTATCACCGGGTGAGAACGCAGACCCAGGCCAGATGATGCCCTACAAAGGTGGGCACACGTGCATTCTTTCATTCATTTACAAGTGTGCACTGAACCTCTTTTCTGCGCTTGTGGGGAAAATGAACACGTCTCCGAGGTGCTGACAGTTGAGCTCAGATATAAAGGGTAAGTTAGAAGTGGCCATGGAAGACCCAGGAGATGGACACAGGCTGGGTGTCAGCAGTGAGGCCGCCATTAGAACAGGGAGCAAGACTGTGTGGCTTGAGCACCATGAGGAAGGGACGGGACAGGGGCCAAGACGGTGGCCGTGTAGACCTGGGACAAAAGTGCAGGTTGTATTCTAAGAGCAATGGGATCTGAGGAAGTTCCAAAATCTGGGATCCTGCTTACGTGTTCCAAAGGTCCTCTTGCCGTGAGGAGAAAGTGTTGCAGAATATGAGTGGGGGACAGCAGTGGCCTCGGTGTGCGGTCCTGGTGGCCTGGGCTAGAATGGTGTGATGGTGAATTTTATACAGCAGCTTGGCTGGGCTAGGAAGCAGGTTTGGGGACACAGCTGGGGGTGACGGATGCAGCTCTGGGGCGGGATCCTCACCGCTGCTGAGCTTATGATTTTGCTGCTTCTAGGGAGCTCCACTGTGGACGAGCTAAGTCTCAGTTACAGGAACCACTCTGCAGGAGGCCAACAATATTATTGTTACAGAACAGAAAGAGTTCGTCTGCCTGGCTCTGTCAGAGCCAAACACTAATACCGGGAATTGCAGGGGAGAAAGACTGGCTATTTTATTATGAATGGCACCACGCAGCAGAACTAAAGCTCAAAAGCCCCAGCTCCCCCCGATCCAGGGTTTATGGTGGGTTTTCAGGGTTTAGGGGGAACAGACATGGGGAAACGTTGGCGGGCTCGTTTTAACTGGAGGACCTTGGAGCTTGGCCATGTATGGTAAGCAGATTCAGCACCAGATCTTCCTGGACAGCAGCCCCTTCCTTCTGAAAGGGTTCAGGTGTTGGGAGTTCAGGCTATGCCCCCGTCCTTTGGTTCCCTGCTTGTAAAGAGTCCTTTTCTTGTAATGAGTCCTTTTTGATTTACCTCTCCTATTTGGTGGTGGCATTTTCCCCTTCAAAACTCAGGGGTGTTCACAGTACCCTGCAGCAAAGGAAAGTCCACTCGAGAAGCAGGAGCCGTGCAAAGCCTGCAGTTTGAGTTTCTGAAATACTGTGTGGGGGGGAGAGGGAGTGGGTGTGGGAGAGGGAGAGGAGGGTGGGGAGAGGGAGAGACTTTGGTTCCTGGTGCAGCTGGAAGCCAAAGGTCTCCCCTCTGAGCAGGCTTCCGCTGCATGTCTGCGGCTTTGGTCTGTTGTCTCTGAAAAGCAGCTCAGTATCTCATTGAAAAGGATGGGACCATTTTGAGCTGGTTCTGCAGTTACAATATTGCTTTCTTTGAAAGAGGATTCTGCTCACTAGGAGAGGAAAAGGTTACTTGAGCTCTCAGAATAATAGTCGATTTGTAATTCTGCTAGGGCTCGCTGGGCGGGAAGCCTGTGTCCTGTGATCACACAGGTCAGGAGCGAGCGCCCTGGGTTCCAGGCTGCCGTCTCCAGAGCTCACACTGCAGAGGAGCTGGGATCTGGGCCGGCTCCAGTTTCTGTAATGGAGTACAGAAAACTTGAGAAGGCTACTGTTTATATTTTTAAGGAAAAAAAATATCCAGGTATCACTGTTCCTTGACTTTGACTTGAGGCAATTTGAAAAAATATATAGGCAATAAAGGAATGAAGGCAAAAGTGGCAGAAAGCCAAATGAAAATAAAGTAAAAATGCCAACTAGAGGCAGGGTCAGGGCGACAGGTGAAAGGCAGAGCATGTGTCTTGCCACGTTCCTAGAGGCCGCCAAGAATCCAAACTCCCCTCGGTGGGGAGGCTGGGTGCTTACTGGAACCTCTCCTCTTCCTCAGAGACCTGACTAGTCTAGAAGCATTGCTTTCCAGAAATGGAGACATGCAGACTTTAGTCCTCGTGGCCTCATAAAGGGGATATGGCGTGACAACGATATGTTTGGCTTTTTGTTCTTTAAATATCAAACAAGAGGCTGTGTTCAAGTGCATGGATCTCATAGTGCACAGAAACACTGTCACTTAACCTGGAGCCTTCATGCAGGTCGCCCCTTCACAGGCACGCTGTTTCCACACTGTATGGAAAACAGAAGTGGACCAGAGACAATCTTCTTGTTTAAGTGCATTAAAATGCGTAGATGGTGGTTAGAAATGCAAATCATGTACACAGACTCATGGATTAGCCTGGCTTTATTCCAACTGGGAGCAATGGAGTCCCTTTCACATACATAAAATATTATGATTCCAAAACAAAGACCTTCCAAAAACATTTGCGGCCATACGTGGAGGTGGTGAGACAGCAGCGTGGCTCCGTGGAGGACACTTAAAACCGAGCAGCACGGAGGCCTTTTCCTCCAGCAGCTGCCTCAGTGCAAGCAGGGCTGCAGGGCGCTTCCTTCCTCTTCTTCTGACGCCTGGGGCTGTCATTCTTCTGCTGCATGTGGGTGGGAAGCAAGCCTGACCCGGCTGCAATTTATAACCCCACTTTTTCCACAGCCTTGTCTGGCACTTCCGGTTGAATTTGACTAGTCTTCCCAGTGCCCTCTTTCATAAAACAGCTGAAGACAAAAGCAATTTATTGTTAACTAGTTAAATCTCCAGAAATATATATACATATATATGCTCTGTAGATATGACGTGTGTATAAATTGCGAGAATCAACTATCACCAGAAAATGTTACATTGCTTATGCTATAATCTTTCAGATACCTTTTCTTTATTCACTTAAATAATAATTTGTAAAAAAAGGAAAATACCCTATAGTTCCTGTCTTTCCGAGACAGAGCCAAATGTAATCATTTTACATGCTGCAGTTTTCATATTACTTGAATCTGTGTTTCATTTTTGTTGCATAGTACCCTATAAATATGTTTCCATGTGTTTTTCTTAAACTCATTGTAACGGATCCACATACTTTAATATGCTTAAATATTCCCCACGTGTTGGGAGTGTCCCGTTCCCACTTTCATGTTGGCCCTGTGGGTCAGGGCAGCTTCTCTCACGTCCTTGCTATTCTGGGATCCTAACTGAACTTCAGGGCCTGATGGGGACCCTCTTGTCTCATGGAAGAGGAAATGGAAGCGTGGCAGAGCCACTCAGGATCTGCCAGAGGATCTGCTCAGAAGCCGCTCACTTACCGACCCACGCTATTTCACTAGGCAGAGTGATTCCGGTGGCAGAGCCTGAAGTCACCAGGGCAGAGAAGAAAGGGCATCCCCCGAGAAGGAGGAAGTCATTTGAAGGATAATACAATCTAGTGACCACTCAGCATGCTCCCCCACTGAGCTGAGACAAAACCCCTGCATTTTAAGGGAGCACTCAATGTCCAACCACAGTTCTTGGTATAGTTTTTTACAATCTGTCTTCTTTCCTTCCCCACTTCTCAGTTTCCTTAGTTAAAAGGTTTGGATAAACTATGTCATTTAATCTTTAATATTAAATATCTCTGGTCAGTTTGCCAGACATTAACATTTGAACTATTTACTCTAGCTCTCCCCACAACTCAGGAAAAAGGAAGGAAGGAAGGAAGGAAGGAAGGAAGGAAGGAAGGAAGGAAGGAAGGAAGGAAGGAAGGAAGGAAGATAAAAAGGAAAAGAGAGAGAGAGAGAGGGAGAGAAGGAGGGAAGGAGGGAGGGAGGGAGGGAGGGAGAAAGAAAAGGAAAGGAAAGGAAGAACAGCTATTGTGAGAACCATATTAGAGATCTATTAATAATTACATCTAAAGTAGATACAAACCCAAGTAAAACCGTGTGGAAAGCATGGAGGAGACAGCGTGTAATTGAATCCAGAAAGTAGAATTTCTGTGGTTCTTTTAGGTATTTGTGCCTCATTTCCCTTCAGGAGCCATCTCTTGCTTTCCCACTGACCAAAAAAGGGCAGCATTCATTATTTGATCACTTACCTCTGAGTTTCAGTCAATCTTTTAAAATATGAATCATTTCTAAATTCATCTTTAGTCTCTGGGACAAATGATGCACAAGAAATTACATAAACTTGACAGTGAGCTGATATTTTCGGGGCTGCATTGGCACTGTTCAGCATTTCACTGTATTTGATGAGGAGTCAGGGCTGAATTTCTCAGTAACTACATGTGCTGGAAGCCACCCTTACTTAGTACAGCGTTTCCTCCTCTCTTTCCAGCAAACACAAGTCCTATCTGGAGACTGTGTTCTACATCACAGGCTAGCTTGCAACTCTCAATGTTTTTCACCATCTTTCAAAGTCAAATTGTATTTCTCATCCATTTAGCATTTGTAAAGTCACTTGCCAAAAAAAAGCTTTAAAAATTATAATGAAGTTTCTTTTTTAATTTATTTTATCAATATTAAAATCAATTAATTCCAGCTTTTATGAAAACAATCACTTCATAATCCTCTTATCTCTGCCTTGTTTTCATGTTTCCATCTGTGTCTTTTTCTACATGAATATCTGTTTTATATATTTGTAACTATGGCATGAGTACCATTTTGTATTCTTGTTTGGTTCCTTTATATTAATATAATTATTTTCTCATGTTAATACATGAGAGATGCATAATCTTTAATACGTAATCTTTAAAATAATTAACAGCTGCAGCATATTTTATCAGGCCAGTAATCCATTATTCACTTTGAATAATTAAATAGTATCCTAGTTTTGGAGATTTGCCTTATTTCTAATTTTCCATTAATATTTCAAAGATAAATGAAATGATTATTTTTATTTTTATGTTTTTTTTATTTTTCAGAATAAATTCCCAGGAGTGAAATTACTGGGTTTCCACACTTTTTCAGCTCTTAAAATCTATTCCAAATTCCTTTTCTAAGATAGATATTTCAATTTATAGACCCAAGCTACATATTAGAACATGTGGTATTAAGCCCTTGTCAATTGTAATTACTAAAAATTGTGTTACCCAATTTTAATACTGCTGGGTCTAAACATGTTTCCTATTTTTGAAAGTATTAATTATTGTTATTAGTAGTAGTAGCTGCAGTGTAAACACAGAGGAGGCATGTCTCCTTAGCATGACACTCAGTTAAATAGAAGCTGCTCTAGCTGCCTCTTTCCTCTGTTCCAGATTCTTCTTGTAATCATATAGACCATTTTATGTAATCAAATGTTTATCAAGTTATTGATCTGTCAGTGAAAAGACAGAAACCCTTCCAGTTATTTGATCAGATAGAACTTAATATAAAGACGATAATGACTGAATGGGTAAGAGTAAGTTCTCAGTTATCAGGGCCTCAGCATCTATGGGAAGGTATGTGTTAGGTCAGCTGCAGGCATGGTCAAAGAGGCCGGGAGCCAAGTCATATCCCTCTGCCAAGTCAGACCTCTCCTCGCATGACAGAGACTGGGGCGCCAGGCGTTTCCCAGAAAAGGCAGCAGACCGCTGGTGCGATAAGCAACTCCAGACACGATCTGTGCTGGGGAGACCTGCTCATCTGCCACCTCACTCAGCCAACCCCCACCCCCAAAATCACATATATACCTCCCTCCCTCTACCCTTGGTGTGACTTTGCCGCCCCCGTATGCAGACTGGTGAACATCGCCTGCCCGGGAGCGCAGAATAACGTACTCACTTTTCTCAACCCGCCTGACTAGCCTCATTATCTCACCGCAAGCCTTGCAGTATGACGTGTGTGTGTGTGTGTGTGTGTGTGTGTGTGTGTGTGTGTGTCTACCTGGGCAGGGGACAACTGACTAGGTCCTCTGCAGAGCGAGGGCTGGTCAGCTGGTGTTTCTGTCTCTGAGGCCAGAGAGGGTCCGCTGAGCCTTTGACCCTGACCTTCCAAAAGTCCTGCAGCCCCTGGAGAGGAGATGCACTGCCTCGGGACACAGGGGCATGAAGCAGAAAGGAGCCCGCTCTTCTCCAGCCTGGGAATCCCCTCCGGGCCTTTCCTGGCAGAGCCTGGCAGAGCGCGAGCTAGGAAAGCAGGATGGGGACCTGTGGCATCCCAGACCCAACGTCAATGACCAGGGTAAAGAAGGGTGGGTTTGGGGCCAAGAGGCACAGTTTAATATCTTAGTAACACGCATTGGAAGAGGTTGGACTCCTAAGAAACGCATGCCAAGTGTGCAAGGAGAGAGAGGGAGGAGAGAGAGACGGAGAGACTAAGTCTTTATAGCTTTCTCTGTACCACAAAGGATTGGGTGTTACTTCCTAATGTTCGTGGAAAATTGCTGTGTGTGTGGCTCTGCTTGAGGTTTTAGGGTTTATCTTATCTTGGATCAGTTCTACGCCCTGGATTGAATTTCAGAAGAGGCATGTCTGAGGCACTTCTACAGGACACTTACTACCTTGCTTCCCCGAAAAGACGACCTGGCCGGACAATCAGCTCTAAAGCATCTTTTGGAGCAAAAATTCATATAAGACGCAGTATATATTATATTATATTGTATTATATTGTATTATATTATATTATATTATATTATATTATATTATATTATATTATATTATATTATATATTATATTATATTATATTATGTTATTATATAAGACCCAGTCTTATAGTAAAATAAGATCGGGTCTTATATTAATTTTTGCTCCAAAAGATGCATTAGAGCTGATTATCCGGCTAAGTCTTATTTTCGGGAAAACACGGTAGCTGAGCACATTTTCATTTTCTACCAGGTGGCCTCCTGTTCTCCCATTCTTTTGCCTTTCTTTGTGAACAGACTGAAGACTTTAGACAAGGGAATGAGACCTTATTCAACTGAGTAACAGACAGTGGGGTCCCTTATCACCAGACATGTTTTCTGGCGTTTCAGGTGAGAATTTAGGCTTCCCAGTTACAGGGGCCAGTGGTAAACGCTATCACAATGTCAGAATTCTCGGAATTGGTGAATTCCCCTCTTTTTGCCCCGAGGCATAAACATTAATTGAATGCATGAATGGATGAATAAGGGGGACACCTTTTATGATTTGAGCACCAACTACCAGTTGTTTTGCCCTTTCGTCCTTTGTGTTTATACACACTTTCTGGGACCATGTGATGCGATGTATTTCACCATCTGTTGTGGACATTCTACCAGGGACTGTCCCACAGTAATTTTCATGGAACTTTTCCAGAACAAGCTGAATCCTCTGAAGGTATCCAGAGGACCAGCCTCTTCGTGTTTTCATGCTCACTCACGTATGGTGGCTGAGGTCCCCACCCCAGAGACTGGCCCACTGCCTCCCTTTGCATTCTGCCTGGCGGTACTCTCTGCACCGCATCCATTTTCAGTGTGTGAGGCCGAACACAGTTTGTTCATGTCCTGCCCTCTGGTCATTGTGAAGATGGGTTTGTCTTCACTGACGGTGCCACCCACCTTTTCTCACCACTTCCGAGTCCAGCCCATTTCAGCTGTCCTCTCTGTCCCTGTGGTTTCCATAGGAACACCTGATAATGAGGGTTTTCAGACCCAGGGTGGTTTGGGGTAGTGTGTGACCTAGAGTGAAATGCTGAAGTCATTTAGAGGTAAAAGTTACTGCATTTGTGAATGCCAAGAATTTTTGAAGACTGAAATTTGTTGAAATGGTCATGTGGACATGGAAATTGGCTAATATGATAGAGGGGCACAAAAGTGAGATCTCAAGGCCCCTGACTCCTATAAAAAGAAGCAAAAAATTCTAATATTTTGTATATACTTTTAGCAAAATATGGAGCATAGAACATGATAGCTTGTTTTGTGTTTTTCTTTTCCCTGTCTGAAAATCTGTGCAAAATATCTTTCATCTTATTGAAGACCCAAAGTGTTATCAATAGTCTATAAAACCTACAGAATCCTCCACAGCCCACTGCTAACAGTTGCCCTGCCCCTTTGCTGACAGGCCAGCTATGTCCCTGCTGGCCTCAGGGCCTTTGCACTGGCTCTCCCCTCTCCCTTCAATGCTCTCTTTCAGGGTATCTCTGTAAAAGATACTCTAATTTTTTTTTTTTAATTCTTCAGGTCTTTGTTCATATACAACTTTTTCTGTAAGGCCTTTCCTGATTATTTAAAATTGCAACCCTCTGCCCCTTTTCTGTTCTCTTTCCAGGCTTTATTATTTCTCCACAGCATTTATCACCTTCTATTATACTACATAATTTACATATTTATTTTGTTTATTGTTTACCTCTCTCTACTAAAATGCAATTTTCAGAAGGTGGGGCTTTTGCTTATTGGGTTTTTTGCTGTATCCTCAAAGCCAAGAACAGTGCCTGACACACACAAAATATTCATTATTTGTTGAATAAATGAGTGAAATGATGTAGAGGAGAACTTTTGTATATTCATCTTTTTGTCTGGTATACACCTAATAAATTTTTAATTTATTATAAGCTTCAACTCTCAAACTTATGTTTTTGGCTACCAGAATGCTCTTTGCCCTTTTAAATTTGTAAATTAACCAGATTCTTCCATAGTCGATTAAATAATTCTAGTGATTTTAATAATTGCCCTATGTTGCCCTGCAATGGATACATTTTCTATGGTTGGTTGGTATTGAAGGTTTTTGAAATGCTCTGAAGACCTTGCCACAGAGATAATTTCCAAAACCAAATGAACACCAAGAAAAAAAAAAAAACATGTAGCATGTATTAAAAGATCATCAGATTTGTGGAAGTGAATTCTTAAAACAGGAAAAAAAATGCAAAATAACAGTCACCAATAAACTCACCTCCTTCAGTAACAGTTACCATTTTAGTGAGCGCAAACACACACACCACACACACGTGTGTACACACACGCACACACAGCCCTATATGATTACAAACGCTCTGTTTAGTTCACATTACTCCTGAATCTTCTGTCCCCCTTCCTTAGAACTTTCCTGACACCCTAAACCTAGTCTGGAGAGGGAGGCTTGTGGGGAGGGGGCACGGGGGCAGTGGCTCCTTTGTTGGCCTCAGACATTCATAGTTTTTGTTTTGGGTTTGTTTTTGGTTTTTTTTTTTTGGAAATTTATCTTATTAAGGAGTTATATGTGTCCGTTCTGGAGAATTTTAAACACATAAAAGCATAAGTAAGGAAGGAAAAGGAATAGTAATTCTGCAATTCAGAAATGACATATCTTGTAAAAATGTTTTGGTGTTTATTTCTAGAAATCCATTACTGTATTTGTATTCATATGTGTATCTTTTCGCAGAGTTGGGGCCATATGGTACCTTCTGATTGTAACCCATCTTCTTTCATGCAGTAACTGAACAGTTGCATATCCAGTTAATCTGCTACTTGTTGCGTCACTTATCACTTCTCCTGACAGAGTTGTGAAGAAGTCTGCTGTACCTAAAGTTACAGAACAATCAATCTGGACACGAGGGGAAATCTGAAACACATCATATCCTTGCCTTAGTGGTAAAGACTGTTCTCTCTCCCATTTCGCCTCCAGCTATGGTTTATGTTCTTGAAGAATTTTCATCCAGGAAAGAAAAAGAGATATTTCACCTTTGCCTCAAACCTGATAATGTGTGATGTTTTTGACAGCGTCTCACTGCTTTCTCTGGCCACCAGATGACAGACAGGTAGTGTAGTTGCTTGGCCCATGTCTACTGCCATGCTAGCCCATGGGCACCCTGTACACAGCTGGCCTGGTGAAGGCTGCCCCAATAAACTACGTCCCAAGTGACTCTCCTCACCCCTAACTACAAATTTAGCTTGTGTTACAATTCCTTTGCAATTACAGATTAAAGCCGTAAGACAACATTTGGTAGGAATTAGTGACTGTTTCATTGCAGACGTTGGCAAGGACGTGAGGCGAGAGGCACCCAGAGGCGGTGCTCCTGCGAGACGTCTGTTCCCGCCTGGCGCTGCCTCCTGAAGGCAAACAGCCAAGGACGCATCGTCCCCAGGAACGGCTCATCAGCCTTCTGGAAGCTGAATGTTGACACAGGACAAATGGACAAAAGGGTTAATAGCAACAACATTGGTTACAACAAAATAAATGAACAAACGAGTAAGATGAAGCCTGCCAAATACACACTGACAAGAGTATGGCCGAGCAAATCACGGAGCTCTCATTCGATGGGATGTCAGACAGCCAAGGAGGTGAATTCTGCCCAAAGCAGGAACGAGGCCGCCTCTCACAAACGGCTGAGTGACCGCAGCTGGGCACAGACTCATGTGTACTGAGGCCTGGAAGGTTTAACGCATCGCCCACATGGGAGGAATAAATAGGACGTGGGCCTGCGACTTCTGCTATGAGAAGGCAGTGCCCGACCACCCACTGGATTCAATAAGCAAGGGAGGACAGAGGGAACAAGAAATTACCTTTGAGGAGGCGAAGGAGGCAATGGGCAGCAGGGAGCAGAGAAAGGTGTGCTCTGTGTTTCCGGGGCTTGGCTGTGAAGGGGCGGAGAGAGACGGGGCAGGAACCCGTGGGCATGTACCTCTGGAGAACGTTTGTCTGTGGAAGAAACACACAGGTTCACACATTCGAGTGTAAGGGCCCGTGGGAGGAAGCGTTCTGAAAGCTCCGACTGGCAAGGTGTTCCCTGAGTGTCCTACCTGCGAGCGCAGGTGATGGCCACACACCTGTGCCTCTTGGCGGCAGGATGGGATGGGGGCATGGGTGCAGCCTGAGAAAACGGTGTAGGAGGAGTGGCAGACTGATGGACGTATTTTGTTAATTTAAATTTATAAAATGATGCAACCAAATGGTATAAATTGTCCAATAGTAGTACAAAAATTCTGGTAAATATTAACTGGAATTCATGTTCCCCATTACCCCATTCTGATATCCACCTCCCCAGTTCACTTTGGTAGCTGTTGCACTGATGTTTATTTGCATAATTGCCAAATATCCTGGCCAGTAGTTTTTTTTTTAATTATTAAATTTATTGGGGTTTGTGATGCCAATTTTAATTCTTATCTACATGCTGCTGATATGGAAGGCAGTGCTGTGGTCCTTGAAAACCAACCTCACAGTTCCCTCCCCTTACAGTTCCATCAGGATTTTAAAAATACCGTTTACAGTTTAATTTATGATCATTAAATTATTGCCGATGATCTATAAAGTTATCCATAATTGAGTTTCCTTGCTTGTATTTTCTCATCTGTGACATAGGAATAATAAAACGGGGACCTGTACACATGTGTACAAAGGGTCGCGAAGGGTGTGTGGCCCGTGGTCAATGCATGTTGACTATGTAACTAGCAAAATGGCAGAGGAGGGTGTAGAAGCTTCCGGACTCAGCTTGAATTCCAAACTCCCTGGCCTCTCACCCACACTGTGCACAGAGCCCACGCACTTGCTTTTTTTTTTTTTTTTAATGAGTGTGCCTCTGAAAACAACAACACTGCTCGTGATGTTAGCAACCACGTCGCCTCGCATACAAAGGCCAAGAGGGGGCCCACTGTGGCGCGATGAGCAGCCCCGTACTGTCCTCAGATTAATTTCATCCCCTTGACCTCTTCTCCCAGCCTCAGCTGAGCAGTTCTCCTGATTTGCCCAGTACATTCTGCAGCGACGTTGTGCTTCGTGAAGAATGGATTGTTTTGTGGGCGTGAATCTGGAGGGTGTTGTGATTATCTATGACTTTATTTATCAGATGCGGAGTATGACTCATTAGTCCGGCACTGGTTTATTTGAGGGGAGCAGAGGGATCGGAACTTTGCTGGTAGTCATGCTGTCAGACAGTGTCACTGCAGGAGCCTTGAGCCCATTTACGGCTGGAATGGAACCCGTGGCTCTCAACAAAACCAGCCCAGAGTCTTAAATACTCAGCACGCATTTTGGGATTTAAGTCCTTCTCTCATTAATAACTACAAAGCCTAAACAGGCTAAAGCTGCAGATACCCACGAATACCAATGGCTCAGAGGCACTGAGAGGAATAATTTACAACCCTTTGTAATTTTTGTTTCCCACTGAACAGACCGCCATTACTGCTGTGACAAACTCTGTTGCAGCCATGAGCGTTTGTGGTCCCCAAATAGTACAGACAGTGTCACCTTCTCAGAGGACGTACCCTGTCTTTCAGACTGAGCGGGGACTCCCCATCGCTGTTTAAGCCATAGTGACGCTTTTATTTCCTCTCCAAAGCCCATCTGTCTAAAATATTATTTTGTTTGTCCCCTTGTTGTCATCTCCTGCCCCCCACTAGAATTTAATCTCCGTAGTGTCAAGAATTCTGCCCTGTTTTCTTCCCTACTTTATTTCCGCTGCCTAAAAAAGTTTCCAGCAGAGAGTGGGTGCTCAGTAAGTATCTGCTGAGTTAGAGATGTGCAGTGAGAACACAGAGCTTCTTTGGCTTGTGGACGCAGGGGGAGCTGTGTGAATTGCATGCCTCGCTCAAAAGACTCCATTCCTTGGGCAAGCCATGTGCCAAAATGTGGAGCTGAGGTCTTGTCACAGGAGCGGAAAGGAGCAAGCTCGCAGAGTTCTTAGCTCTCAGTTTTGAAGTTTGTCTTTGTTACAACTTGGTCATTGTCCCTCCTGCTGAGTTTGGGGAATTTTACGGTGTAAATCATTACTAATTAGGCAGCAAACATTCTAGACATATGTAGTTCCTTAGCATTTAAAACATAATGGTGCCCATTGCCAAATGCCCTCTTCCATCATTCCACACCTACGTGTCAGCATTTAAGTTACAGAAACATGTGCCCCTGAAGGGGTTATTCTCTTCTGAGGACAGAAAGAGCATGCAGACATGGAGAAAGGAATTCCCAAAGCCGAGCATTGAAATAGGAAAACATAGAGAACAGACCTTGCCTTGATTCTGACTGAGGAATGACCACCCCCAATGGGTTAATTCTTCTGTAAGCCAGTGGACTCTTGTGTCCCAGAGGCATATGCAAATGCTTGGAAGCATAGTGTGGGAGTACGTGACATTGGGCACTGGTGTGGTTTTAAAATCATGGAGGATCGCAGAAGGGTCACAGCCCTTGGCATGGCTGCCATAGAACCAGGATGGAGCACCCGGGCCCCCTTGGTCTTCAGCCAAAGTGTCCTAAATTCCAAAGGAACCACCATCCCAGGGAAAGTGGTGGAGGAAATCAGGAACTGGGAGATGTCACGTGTTTGACATCATGGAGGCAGAGGTGCCAGTTCCAACCCTACCACACTTATCTAGGCAACACTGGGCAACAGGTACAAATTCTGTGAGCCCTGGGACCTTAAACCAAAAACCCAGGGAATGGTAAGCTCCTTAGAAGTTTCCTGAGAGGATCTGGCCCCTAGCAGAGTCTGAACTAGGGAGGGTCAGGGAGCAAGTTGGCTTTGCCTCCACACTCACCTGAGAATTGTCTGCCCCATTCCAGAACCTTGTGCTAACACAGTTCCATGGCACAAAGACGTGAAAAATTGAAGATGTTTAAAATTAATAGTGCTTTCTCCTCCATCGTCTCATTTAATAAATTGCACATTCAATCCCACTTAACATGATGGATAATGTTCTGTTCTTTTCCTGTCAGATTCCAAAAAAAGCAGATAGAGACATGCTTTAATCCTGTTCTCCTGGTGATAAGAGACATAAAGATGTAACATTTACCCTGGGGAGAAGAAATGTCAAATATTTAGATGTAGTCATTGTGATTTTTTTTCACTTCCTATACAATTTACATTGTTTTTGTCAGTTGCATTTTGTTGCAAAATGTTGATCTTCATAAGATACTTTAATGGAATTTTAACTTTCCACAACTTAATTTACTATCATATTTAATCAACAACAACATTATATTGATATATAATATGAAGAGCTCTTTTTTTTCAGAAAAGAACTGTGAGCATAGCAAATACTCAAATACAATAGATTCCTTTCCAATAAAATGTCCAAGTTTTTCTGTTCATTGATTGTTTTCAATGTTATGTTAATTTCAGGTGTACAGCATGGTGGTTAGATATTTGCATAATTTAACAAATGATTCTCAGACCAGTCTAGTACCCACCTGGCACTATCCATAGTTGTTTCAATATTATTGACTATATTTTCTATGCTGTACTTTACATCCCTGTGACTATTTTGTAACTACCAATTTGTACTTCTTAATCCTTTCACTTTTTTCACCCCGCCCCCAACCCCCTTCCTTCTGACAACCAAGATGTTCTCCGTATCTATGAGTTTGTTTCTGTTTTGTTTGCTAATTTTATTCTTTAGATTCCACATATAAGTGAAATCACACTGCATCTGTCTTTATCTGTCTGTCACTCCCCTCAGCACAGAAACTTCTAGGTCCATCCATGTTGCCACAGATGGCAATGGCCCATTCCCTTCCATGACCAAGCAATATTCCATTGTATATATGTACCACCTCCTCTTTTTCCATTCTACCATCGACAGACACCCAGGCTGCCTCCACATCTTGGCCATTGTAAACAATGCTGCAGTGAACATATGCACACCTCCCCTAGAGTAGCATTTTGGGTTTCTTCAGATAAATACCCAGAAGTAGGATTACTGGGTCCTTCTTTGTCTCTTGTTATAGTTTTTCTTTTAAAGTCTATTTTTTCTGGTATAAGTATTGCTACCCCAGATTTTTTGTTTGTTTGTTTCCATTTTCATGAAATATCTTTTTCCATCCCTTTATAGACAGAGGTGTCTGTATGTCTTTCAATCTGAAGTATCTTGTAGGCAGTACATGTAAGTATCTTGTAGGCAGTACATGTAAGGATTTTGTTTTCTTATCCATTCAGTCCTCCTGTGTCTTTTTATTGAAGCATTTAATCCTTTACATTCAAAGTAATTGTTGATAGATATGTAGCTATTGCCATTTTATTATTCATAATTTTGATCTTTTTTTTTTTTTTTTTTTCATCTTAAAGAAGTCCCCCTAACATTCTTTGTAATACTGGTTTGGTGGTGATGAACTCCTTTAGCTTTTTCTTGTGTGGGAAGCTCTTTATGTGTCCTTTGATTCTAAATGATAGCTTTGCTGGGTAGAGTAATCTTGGTTGTAGGTCCTTGATTTTCATCACTGAATATTTTTTGCCAATTCCTTCTGGCCTGCAGGGTTTTTGTTGAGAAATCAGCTGACAATCTTATAGTAGGTCCTTTATAAGTTACTAGTTGCTTTTGTCTTGCTCCTTTTAGGATTCTATCTTTGTCTTTAATCTTTGCCATTCTAATTATAATGTGTCTTGGTGTGGGCCTCCTTGGGTTCAACTTGTTTGGAGCTATCTGCACTTCCTGGACTTGTATGTATTTTTCCTTGGCCAGGTTAGGAAAGTTTTCAGTCATTATTTCTTCACATAGGTTCTCGATCCCTTGCTTTGTCTCTTCACCTTCTGCTACCCGTATGAATCGAATGTTGTTACACTTTACGTTGTCCCAGAGGTCTCTTAAACTATCCTCATTTTTGTTTTTTTATTCTTTTTATCTTTTTGTTGTTCTGATTGTGTGTTTCCTGCTACTCTGTCTTCCAAATCACTGATTTGACCCTCTGTTTCATCTCATCTGCTGGTAATTCTTCTAGTGCTTTCTTCATTTCTGTTATGTATTCTTTACTTCTGACTGGTTCTTTTTAATGGTTTCTGTGTTCTTTTTCCATGCTTACTATCTCTTTGTTGAAGCTCTAAGTTCCTTGAACATCCTTATAACCATTGTTTTGCTTTCTGTCTCTGGTAGGTTGCTTGTCTCCATTTTGTTCAGTTCTTTTCCTGGAGTTTTCTCCTGTTATTTCATTTGGGACACATTTCTTTGTTTCCTCTTTTTGGCTGCTTCTCTGTATTTGTTTCTGTGTATTAGACAGAGCTGCTATGTCTCCCAGTCTTGGCTGGGTGGGCTTATGGAGTAGGTGCCCGGTGGGCCCTCGCACAGTCTCCCTGGTCACCTGCTCTGGGGCTCCAGGAGTGTCCCTTGTGTGGGTTGTGTGTGCCCTCCTGTTACAGTTGAGCCTTGGTTGCTATTGGCATATCAATGGGTGGGATTGACCCTCAGGCTGCCTCGCTATGGGGTTTGGCCACATCTACACCTTATAGCCTTCTTTGAGGGGGGCTTACCTCACTGAGTGGTATTCACCGCAGTGGACTCTGGTGCCTGTTGAGACCACCCTTTGTGTGTGTCACTTGTGTGGCTAATTAGGCGGTTCTCTGCTGTGGTCTGAAGTCAACCTCCACGTATGTTGGTTCTGGAGTCTCTTGGGAGGGCCTCCAGGGCTGGGCCAGGTTACCTACTGCCTGTGACTGGCCAGGGACTACTTGGTAGGAGCTACAAAATAATCCTTAGTTGTTTGTTGCCTGTGCTAACTCTGGAGGCACATGGGAGAGGCCATGCTTCATACTGAGGATGTTTGCCACCAGTACTGGACGTAAGGTAGCTCTGAAAAAAGCCAGGACACCCCAAGGCCTGCTGCCACATGCCAGCTCCCTTAAGGTTCAATCACTGATAAAATCTTGTTTGGTACACAACTTGAGTGAGGCAGTTAATAGAGAGTTAATAGAGTGGGAAGTGTTGTGGTCACCAGCTTAATGTAAATTCTTGTTTGGTGCCATTGCTGAACCTGGAGCTACTCAGCAAAAGTGTCAGCATACTGAGAATAATCACTTCCTGCCTGGATCCCCGGGGAATCGATAGCTTTCCAAGGAGTGCAATGCAGGTGGGGTTGGCTGCTCATGGAGAAAGTGCCTCAGGTGTTATGGGAGTTGGGTGGGGCGGATTCCCAGAGAGTCAGCAGGATGGAGTGAGCAGAGCTCATAGACTATTCAGATTCAGATTTGGCCTGTGGGGGGTGGACTCAACTCAGGAAAGATGGTGCCTGCCTGCCAGCTGCACTTGAGGAGGGCCCCACACAATGCTGACTGTTCTCCAGTTGTCACTCCAAGGTCACGCACCTCAGTCAGCCCTCTGTATACCTCTAAAGAACCCCTGAGTCACCATCCCTAAGCCAGAGCCCAGAGTGAGTGCCTGCAAGTGAGTGAGTCTGTGCATGGGTGTTTAAGAGGATGCGTGGGTTTTTAACAGGCTTCTATCTGGACAGTCAGAATCCCCACTGTTCTCACAGCCAGATGTTGTGGGGGCTGGTACCAGTGCTCTGGGCTGGGGAAGCCGGTGTGGAGGTGGGGTCTCATCTCATGCTCCTTCAGGGGGAACCCCCACAGCTGAGATAGCCCTCCTGATTCTCATTCACCACAGGGAGATTTGGGGTTAGTCAGTTATGTGTCTCTGCCCCTCCTACCAGTCTCGCCATGGCTTCCTATTTATATCCTTAATCATAAAACTTTTGTTCGGCGGGATTTCAGATGGTTCTCCAGGTTGACTGTTCCATAATTATAATTTTAAGGTGTTCATGGAAGGATGCAGGCACAGTGTTTGTCTTCTGCTCCACTATCTCGCATCTCCTCTGAACTGCTCTTTGAATATACGTGAATTCGAGGTGTTCTAGAAGAGCTGATATCTCATACCACATTTCTGAATTAGAGATTAAGGTATAATTGCGGGGAGTTCTGCTAATTTCAATTTTGGATAAGAATATTCAGATAAATACTAATACTGAGGTCAAATGAAAAGTTAGACCACATAATGCCTAATAAATAGATAAATAAAGGTATTCAGGAGCTTTCAAGCCTTTGAGAATCAGTGAACCAGGATCTGACAGAAGATGGCCGCCAAGAAGTAAATGTGCCATTTAAGTAAAACAACATATACCTGCTGTCGCTATTTTAATATCACACAAAATAAACGTTAAGTAAAAAAAAAAAACTTAGATACAAAGAGGGATATTTTATAGTATTTTATATTACACATATTGTATAGATTCTATAATAGATATTGTACTATGTTTTATATATTGCATAATGGGTATATACTTATAATTTACAGTAAAATATCAAGATGATATATTTTTATATTTTATTCACTTAATAAATTATAAAATACATGAAGACCAAATGACAAATAAAAATCATAACTTATAATGACAGATTTGTAATACATATTTTTAAGCAACTAATAGATCAAGAACTTAGGAACTTTTAAAACATTGTCAACAAATTTTATATCATTTACATGTGTAGAATACTGTGCTAAATAACTTCAGGATATTTATTCTTTTCAAAATACACAGGATATCTTATTTTAACAGTGGTATTAAGCTAGAAATCCATGAGTCAAATAAAATTGGAAAATTCCCACATTATAAGAAATTAGGAAATTCACTTGTAATAATCCATGTCAAAGAAGAAATCAGTAGAAATACGAACATATTTGAGTAGTAATGAAAATGTGAAGGATTAAGCATGTGTACAGCTAAGCCATGATTAGAGGGACAATTATAACCATAAACACATGTATTAGAAAATACCAAGGCTGAAGTTCTATTTTCTGAGGATTTATCTAAAGAAACCAGTAAAAGGACAGTTAATGAACACAAAAGAGGAAGAAGAAAGTAAATAATACAATAGAAAGGAAATAATGAAAGAAAAAAAATATCAACACAAGAGAGTCTGAGAAAAGAGAGAGAAAAGATAATATCTTGAATGATGAAAGGGACATAAGTAGGATATGAGTGTGACAGATTACAGACACACTTAGGTAGGAAATTGTTAGGATTTGGTGAGGAACTCAAAGTAGAAAGTGAGAGAAAGAATTTAAGAATGACTGTGGTACTCTCAGGTTTCTCTACAGAGTGACTTTTGGTAATGCCGAAAGCTAAGAAGAAGGTAGGCAGAAAGGAGATTTGGGGAGGGAGGTACTAGATCTGATTTTGAATAACTACAATTTGAGATTCTAGCAGAAAAAATAATTTGACATGTCTAACAATTGTAAAGCTGACCATTCTTAGCTGACAAATCATTGATTATCTTTTTTGAATACATTCCAGAAATTACCTGGTTTTAAAAATTAATAAGAAAACCATTGGCTTTCATCAAATTTTCCATCACTCGTAACTATACTGATATCTATACAACTTATCCTTCTATTTTATCTGACAAGTATTTTGTCATCTTTTTGTCCTTTGCAGTTATGATAATTATGATTGTAGAGTAAGAAATATGAGACCCAGAAGGATATGTGATGTGTTAAATACACATTGTGAGTTCAGTAGAACTAGGATTGCAACAATCTCACCTACTTTCCTATTTACAGCTCTTTCTTCCACATCAGTATTTCCCTTGATGAGTTTCCTTCCATTTTTGTGGAACCATTTTTCCATTTAGAAAATTCATTTTATCTTTATTCTTATTTTAGAGCCTAATTACCCCATCTACTCTAGCATCATCTGAATATATGATGAATTTATTCAGATTTTTAAGAAAGACTATGAAAAAATTAATTGATGACCCACTTGTAATTTCTAAAATTTTTGAATGTTTGAGCTCAAAACAATCATAGAGACTTTCATTTTACAGATGAAGAAACAGTCACAGAGCACAATTCAAATTTGAAATCCACATTCCTGCTACACTGTGGAACCTATTAAATTATGCTCTCGGGTTATGGAGAAGAATACTATTAGATATCTCTTACCTATAGCTCTCAAATAAGAGTCACCTGACACATAGGAGTCACAGGGCCTAGTACTGTGCCAACATAGTCCACAGCTTGTCCTTAATATGCTGCCACTGAACCATAGTCACATGGTCACTAAAAGCAAGCTCGTTGGTTGCAGGGGCACATAGTCTCTTGAATATGTCATTCATCACACGGTAGGTCTTTTGGTACAGAAGACACACACAGGCTCTAACACATATTACCATCCTTAGTCTCACCTCCAAATAGCCCTCAAAGAGACATGCATTTAAAATAAAGTAAATGAAAGAGTTAGAAAACGCAAAGAATTGAGAGATACAAAATTGAAAGTGAAATTCTAGCCCCCACCTCACAGCCCAACCTGTGTCCAAAGGCAAACGCTGCCTATAGAGTTTTCTTATTTGTTTCGTAAGCACAGATCCATATTCATGTATTTAGACATTTGTTTAACATGTATGCATGTTGATAATATATACAAACATTCAATATATTAAAATATTGAGTATATAAATATTCAGTGTATATTTAAGATAACGTATGTAAATATACATAGGAGTACACATTTGTTGTTCATTTATGTACCCAAATATCATATTGTACACATTGCTTTCCTCATATAATGCCAGATACTGAAAGACATGAAGCTAACGTGTGTTACCTTTGTCTTTGCGCAAAGCATAGTTGTCACTCTGGAACAAAGTTTGTTTCAGATGACTATTACATGTTGATCTGTGGGCTACTCTGGGCTCAGACGTGGGTTTTGAGGTCATCGCTGTTATTTCCAGGATCTTCTTTTCTTTAAAGATGGGTAGAATTTTAAATTCACTGATTTCTAATATCCATAAGTTTTCAGGAAAAATGGCAAGTTGTTTTTTCTAGAATGCCTTGTCCCTTCTTACGTTTTAAACCTGCAGGTTGAAGTGATTTGAACACATTATCCAAGAAACAATGCAATTCCATAATTTGAAACAGAAATATGGCTGTAAACACCACCTAAAAGTTACTGTTTTTATCTATTAACAGCATTTCTCTTCTTTGATCATTTATGATTCTTACAATTCTGAATCTGCATCTGCACCTCATTGCTCCATGAAATTTCATTTACTGACACATGGACTGCACTGTTAACCATAAAAAGGCTGCATTAAGTAAAAGGATTCTAAACCTTAACTTCCAGTTTTAATATTGTTACAGGTCTATCACAGGTTTGAGTATCTATGTTGAGTAGCCATGTGCGTTTTTGGTTACCTCACTGATTAAGACGCATCCTTAGACGTGGGGTCACAGAGTCAGGAATAGGACCCCAACCTTAGGAAGCATCACAGGCTTTGATGGAGGGCGAGAGACATGCTGGTTTTCTTGTTGCCCAAGTTCCTGTCCATGAATAATGCATACACCCCCTGGTTGCCAAGTAGAAAAAGAGTAATGCCCCTGGGAAATGAAATGCAGGCTGGAGAGGCTTCTGAGATGTGTTAGTAGGGGAAGAGGAATAACTTCAAATAGGAAACTATGAAAATAAATAACAGAGAAAGCCTCAGCGGTCTCATGTGGAATTCTATGAAAGGAGGCAGGCAGGAGAAGCTGGGCGTGCACCCCTGCTCTGAACGAAACCACGAAAGTGGTTTATGGTGAAAAGTGGAGGGGGCTTGAGGCACTTAGCAATCTCAGGACTTGAGGGGGAGACGGGAGCCCTTGGTCTGGAGACCACTTGAGGAGAAGAGGCAATTTTCTCCATGATGAGTTCTCCGCACATCTGATGCATAACGAGGAGAAGCCGTAGGTGACAGACACACCGAAATGACAGAGTGAGCCCTGCGAGTCCAGCAGGGCAGCGGTGCTGGGACCTGCTCGGCGCCCACGTAGGAAACGCTGGTGGGAAGCAAGACCAAGCTGTGGACTCGCTGCCTGGTCCTGAGATTCCACACATCAGAGCGTGGCTGTGTGTCATGGGGCTTCGCGGGGTGCATACATGGATGCAATGTGCCAAGGAGTCTGAACAGTTTTCTGCACGCGTGAGAAGACTCCACCTCGACGGTGTGAAGCCTGCAGAGGAGGAGGAAGAGAGAAAAAAGTGGAGAGTCAGTGATGGAGGCTGAAATCAAGGCGGCATAGCATGGGGCTTGCTTCTAGAATGTTCTGCTCACTGTGTTCCTGTCAGAACCATACCGTGCACAGCGTTGCCCAGGCAGGGTTGCTCCCAGCCCCTCCGACGATGGGCGCCCCAACCCCTTGGGTGAACATAGCCGCCTCGTGATGTGACCCCTAACGAACTCTGTGTCACTCTGTTTACCCTGAAAGGGCTGCCTTTCTTCCTGAGGATTTCTCAGAAAGACGCTTCCAACAAGAGGAGTACCTGACAGGGTGGGGCCTGGCCCCCCCCCCCCCCCCCCCCCCCCCCCCCCCCCCCCCCCCGCTTTTGTGCTTTTGTGCAGGCAAGACCCTCCCTACTGTCTTCCCCGGTTCATGGGCCACTTCAAAAACGAGAAGGTGACATGCCGAAAGCACTAATGTTTCTGGAATCGAAACAGGTGTGCCAAACCAGTGAGAAAAAGGTAGTGCTCTCCTGTTTTGAAACAATGCTAAGAGTTTTTACAATGATAATATAGTGAGAAATTAAAGCAAGGGAATATAATAGACGTAAAAAAAACTTTAACAAAATAGTGAGAAGTAGAAACCACACCAAAATGCTTTCATAGCACTGTTGTTTCATTTAAAATAAAATTCCCCACTGCATGGCATTTTAATCATAATTACACTGGGGAAGTGAAATGAAGCCATCACACTATAGTCAGTTGATTTATATAACCAGGGGACCATGCCAGTTTCTAAGCAATTTTGTTTCATTTTCATATCTTGCTGTGTCATGTCTTAAATCAGAGATGCAATTGAAAATGAAATTATCTGTAACCACGTCACCTTAATAGTTTTATTTAACATGCAAGTCTTCTTCTCTGGTACTTTATTAATTCTAAGAACACAATACGCTAATTTTAACTAAGGGTTATGCATACAAGTATATTTTAAGATGAGCTGAGGATTCAGTCAGCAAGTGAAGGGTTTGTGAGTGTGCCCATGTAATGAGTGGGCACAACTGCCCAGGAGACAAAGTATTCCGAAAACAAAGACCTCTTAGTTCATTGCAGCCCCTGAAAACAGAAAATTGACTGCAGGGGCCTGGGCAGGTACACTTGACCATGGCTCTGGAACAGGCCTGAAGGGTTCCCCCCTGAGTGTTCAAAAGCCAGCAGCTGGTTCTGGGCAGTGAAGAAGTTCACCCCAGAGGCTAATGGCATTAACCCATTACCTTCAGCATGTTGCTTACTTCGAACAGCAGAGAGCATGGAGTGACCTCATTTATCAGATACAGTCCTTACTCAGCTGGGAGCTGGAGAGCAGCTCTCTCCAGGGGTGGCTGTGGGGAGAGGCCCATCCTGTCGGGGTCTCTGCTCAAAGCTGTTTTGTTCTCTGCAGTTTCTTAGCTCAGTGGCCCACATCGTTCTTCTGTCCATGAGGTGAGCGTGTGTGTGTGTGTGTGTACCTGTCTGTCTCTGTGTGGATGTGTGTGTGCTCATGTGTGCACACATGTGAGCGCCCCCAGATAAGACAGCCCCTGTCAGCCCCTTGCTTGCAGCCTTGTGAGATGTGTGAGCCCAAAGCACGAGCTAATACACTCCTGGGGTCCTGACCACAGAAACTGTGAGGTAATCAGTGATGGTTGTAAAGTTCTAGGTAATTTGTGCTGTAGCAATAGGTAATCACTGCAGTAAATTAACCTTCATTCTTCGTGATAACTAAACTTATAAATTCAATGATTTAGAGAATATACCTTGTTAGGTCAGCGGCGGGCATGGTCAGAGCAGCCCGGAGCCAAGTCATTCCCCTCTGCCGTCAGACCTGTCCTCGCATGACAGAGACTGGGGCCCCTGGTGTTTCCCAGAAAAGGCAGCAGACCTTTGGAGCCATAAGCAACTCCGGACACATCCGGTCGTGCGCGATCTGTGCTGGGGGGCCCTGCTCATCTGCCACCTCACTCAGCCAACCCCCTCCCCCCAAAATCGCATATATGTCTCCCTCCCTCTACTCTGGGCGCGACTTTGCCTTCCCCCATCTGCGGACCGGTGAACCTCGCCCGGGAACAGAATAAAGCACTCACTTTTCTCAACCCGCCTGACTCTCTAAGTCTCATTATCTCGCCGCAAGCCTTACATACCTATTTATTCAAGCAACAAAAAGTGGCTTACGTATACAGGTGCTGTGTGACGGGAGAGGAATGCTTCCTGCCCTCCGAGATCTCACATTGTAACAGGAGAGACAAAGCAAACCAGTCATGATGCTGAGTACGGTGTGTCTTTATGAGCCACTGGCAAGGACTGAGCTTGTTTAACAGCCGAGAAGACGTACTTGAAAAGGTGATATGTTAGCTGGCATCTGAAGACTGAGTTGGAATTACTAGGAAATGGCACTGAGCATCTGGTGACAAAGGGCAAGGAAGGGAGACAAGGGCACAGCTGGGGACCCTGAGGCGTCCGGTGTGTGGGGCCCAGTGTGGTGCAGGAGACCGTGAGGAGAAACAAGGCTGGCAGGCTGATGGAGGCAGGCTGTGAAGGTTTCTGCCGGAAACCATAAAAAGCTGGGGCATTGTCTTCCAATTAATGAGAACTGAATGAAAGATTTCAAACAGGATGATGGTGTAGTTGGGTCTGGTTTTAGAAAAGTAATCTGGATTTACTGTGTAGAATTTCTGGAAACAGGACAATTGTGGAGATGTGGGAACAAGTAATGGCTTGATGGTAGAACAGCCAGCATGTTGGCATTCTGCACTGTGGACGTTTGTAATGAGAATCGAATCGAGAAATTTAGGAGGAAAAAAATTGACAGGTTGGTGGCGAGTTGGGGTGGTGGTAGGGAAGAGGAGAGAATCGGATGGGTGCCAGTTCCTGTTTGAGACTCTTGGTTGGAGCAGGAAGCCCATCAGTCTCCTTCCCGTGTTTCTCACTCATGCGCCTCCTTTACTTTCACATGAGCACTTCACTTCTCACTGGAGTCACCGTGCCTGGTGTTTCCCCCGTTCCAGCAATGTCTATGGCCCCAGCTGGGTGTCCTACCATCTAATTCAAGTCTAACACTACCTACATGGACCGTGTCACATCCCACAGGGTACAGGCTCCATCCCATAAGACTGGCCTTCCCCACTTCAGATCCAATCACAACCAGTAGGTCCCCATGTTAACCTACAACTTTCACCCAATTTGGCTGCAAATCAGAGGGTCCCACAACCCCCTTCATGAATTTGATTAACTCTGTCAGGCAGCTCACAGAACTCAGGGAAGACGTGCTTATTTTGCCAGCTTATGAAAGGGTATAAGAAAGGACACAGGTGAACAGCCAGAGGGAAGAGATGAGGTCCAAGAGGGCCCTGCGGCAGGAGCTTCTGTCCCCGGAGTTGGGGTGTGTCGTCCTCCTGGGGTGGATGTGGAGCCAGCACGGAAGCTCTCTGTAGCCCATAGTATGGGATTTTATGGAGGCTTCCTCACGTGGGCACGTCCATTATCAACTCCATTTCCATCCCTTTCCCCTCTCTGGAGAAAGACGGGGAGGCTGAAAAGTCCAAGCTTCTAATCAAGGCTTGGTTTTCCTGGTGGCCGGTCTCCATTCAGGAGCCACCCAAAGTCACTTTATTAGATCAAAAGACGCTCCTAGTGCTCTTATCACTTAGGAAATTACAAGGGTTCAGGAGTCCTGTGCCAGGAATGGGGGGCAGACACCAATCTACATTTTCTGTTATCTCACGGCAGTGATGGAGAAGGCTTTCGGAGGAAAATGAAGTCTGAGTTCAACTTTAGACACTAAAGTTTGAGGTGCCCCTAAAACACCCAATTGGCGCTTCTCAGGAGAAAGTTGAATATATGCCACAAAGCTGGGAAGAGAGCTAAATATTTGGGAATTATCACAAAAATAGTAACTCAATACACAGGAGTAAATGAAAATAACAAAGGATAGTGCATATAGTAAAAAGAAATGCAGCTCTGGGGACACTGATTTTTATGTATTAGTAGAAAACAAATCTGCAAAGGATACTGAAAAATATTGAACAAATGTTATAAGAAAAGCTAGAAGTACGTTTTGTCTTGAAGGTCAAGTATAATGAGAACTTAGAGAAGGAATAATTTTTTAAAAATTGTGGCCAGGATGGGATTAAAACATCTATTGATTTTAGTAACTATTATTCCTTTGAATGAATAAAGGTAATCAAATAAGAATTGTGGACTTGGAATTGGGTTAAATTGATATGCAATTAATTATTAATTGTATTGTTATTAAAATTATTTCAAGTAGGAGGGAAACATATATCAGTGGTAACATCCTTCCAGCCATACAGCCTGCCTTCCAAAAGAATGTCAGGTCATTCCATGGTGTGATCTCCTATTTCTGTGTGTCTTTAAAAAATTTCTGTGCTGTAGTAGGTTAGGGCATGTCCGTCTGAAGGTCAAGAATGAATTGTTTGGTATAATACAGGGCCCGGGCAGGTGCAGGTGGGTGGACGTGTGTGCTCCTTGAGGAAGGAGGCAGCAGCGGGGTTCTCGCCATTTCCTGGGAGAACTCCTGTAAGGATTTCCTGGGACAGTCCCTCCTTGCTTGAGTTCACTTCACACTCAGCCAGCTGGGTCTCTTCCCGTTTTTGAACAAGGATTCTCTGTCCAATGCGTAGAATTTCCTAATATGGGGCTGGGTTTTAGGTTTCAAAGCTTTGGAGAAAAAGGGGCCCTATCCTGTCCTGAGATGCTATGAAACCTCCTGGGTCAGCAGGATTTTCAGCTACAAAGCATGAGATGTGCTTAGAATCCATTAAGGACTTTAAAAGGATTAATGAGAATAACGGTAAGAATTCAGAAGAAAAATGCAGCAAGACAGGTATTCTTATGTTCAAAGGTAACCTAATTTTTCTTAAAATAGTTTTGGGTTCAAGTGCTCTATTCTTCCCATGATTCTGCACTGTCTGAATTGCCCTCAATATATATTCTTGTCTCTGATGTTGATAATTCATGTTTTAGCCCAATGCGAAATATTGGGGTAAATGAGCATATTTTTATCAAGTCATTTCCTCTCCTGTGGACTACTACATTCCTCTTGCTTTTCACACTATTTAAATTGAAAAATTATTATGTAAATCCAGATGTGCTTGAACGCATGTGATGGTTTCTCCTTTCAGGTCTCTTCTTCAATCAATTAAAATCTCTTTCTGCCTTTCACACAGCACCACCCTACCCCAATCAGGCACACACACTGGCTTTCACCCCAGTGAGACGTGAGGGATTACAGTCAGTTCATATGTGTCAGCTTGATTGCAGCCATCTATGCTCTGCATAAATGTCGTTGCAGCCCAAGCATGGAGGAAAGACTGAATGTGGAATAAGGACAGAGGGCCGACGGTGTTGTAGGAGAGAGACAGTAAGGGGTTAAATCAGGGCAGTGACTCTGTCTGTGAGAGCGGGGAGTGAAGCTCCCTCTGTGAGTGACACAAGGTCCTAGGAGTGCAAGTTTCATGGGGCGCACAGCGGGGTGGACGTGAAAGGCACCACCAGTGAGCTTCTGGTTGGCACACTCCCAGAGCCACTGGTGTCATAGGCTGTTTGCCATGGAAGCAGCTCTCCAGGACAACACTGGCTTTTTGGAATTCATGATCTCGGTGCGTAATTCAGGACTTGCCACAGAGCAGGGAGCTTCTGTGATACCAATCGTCTAATAAGTAGCGCGGTTCCCCATGAGTTCTAGAATCCTCTATACTAGAATCCTCTATACTGAGTTCAAATGTGAGTCCTTGTAGTCTGTATTAACCGGTCTGTGGCAACGTTGTTGTCACAGGGTCTGCCACAGCCATCCTCATACCCTTCTCCCGTGGCCATATTCCTCCGTAGACATTCACAAAGCCAGACCTCAGTTTCCCCCAAACTCTGTTCATCACAGTAAAGCTGCGGCCACCAGTTTCTCTCCCTTTTACCTCAAATCTTTGTCTTCTGGTTCTTTGCTGGGCCTTTCTATTTTTTATTTGTGTCAAGAACATTTGTCATTGTTTGTTTAAAGTTCACATACACTGGTTGTCTTTTTTTCATCCAGTTTAAGGTCTTCTAGGTTCTTATGATGACAAGTGATTTTTGATTGGAGTGGTAACTAGGCATTTTCGTGTTATGTGAGGAGAATTCTGGATGACACTTAGACTTTCTGATTTAATTGGATTTCTCTGACAGTCTCCAGTAGGGGAAGGAGAGGGTGATGTGGCTCGATTACCGGGAGTGGAGCTGGAAATGCTGGTCCCTTCCCCAGGGGCACCTCTCATTGCTGCTGGGTGGGGCGGGAGTTTGCATGTGCCGTGTGCTCCCCGCTGACACCAGGGGCCTGGGTGGCACGTGACTGTCAGTGGGGTGCAATCCCCTACTCCGGGCGTGGCCCTCTCTCCCAACAGCCCACTTGGGTGTTGGGCACACTTCACAGATTGTCAAGAGTGGAAGTCAAGGCTGCCCACTGAGCCTTGGTGACACGGCGGGGTGGGGTTGCTGGGGTACCTGGGGGGTGTGGTTGAAATGGTTATTCTGTAAAAGGTTGCTTGCTGTCTCCCTCGGCTGCCCTCTCTCTGGTCTTTAGCTGGAGCGAGATGGCTTCTGTTGGGGCTTACTTTGTCTGCACCCTTGGGCATTTCGGAATAGCCAGCTCCTTCAGCGACACATCGGTGTGTACGAGGCTGGCTCCTGCTGACTGTATTCCTCACGGGAATTCTGTGCCTGTCCTCACCACGGCCCAGCCAAGGTCCTGGCTGCGATGAGCCCTGGGTTCCCAGCACCTTCTCATGACCTCGCCCATTGATACCCCAAGTAAAGGCTCTACTCTGTGTTAGAGGAAGTAGAAATTAGACTATGACTTGTAAAGAAAACATGTGTGAAAGCTTAGAATAGAGCGTACTGAAAATGTAGGGTGGGGATGGGGATAAAAATGCATGTAAAATGTAATTTTACTCAAAACCTATCTCATTACTCAGAAGTGGGTCATCTCTATTTAATCACAGAGACGTAACATTGACTATTAACCTAATCCATAGCTATATTGGGAAGATGGAAGGAGGTGAAGCATGTGTATGGCTGTGTGTGTGCCTGTATGTGGTATTTAACAACCAACTCCTCATTTTCAATAGTCAGTGCTGAAAAGTGAAAAACAGGAGATCATGGCACTGCCTGTTGTTTAGAACTGTGGGCGTACGTACATTGTAGTCATAAGAAGAGGCTACACATTAACGTGCTTGCCCCTCGCAGTGGGAATTAGCAATGGGGAAAAGCTGTAATGAGGAAAGGCTTTTTGTATGTTGTTGTTGTTATTTTCTTGTTTTATTTTAAAAACCCACATATGTGTTCTTTGATAAAAATAAAATGTAAGGTAAAAATAAATGCAATTACGGGGAGCTTAGGATAAGTGAAAACTTCTCAAAACACTTGTGATTCTTACGTGGTCCTACTGCACCAGCTTTCCAGAGGTGGGCAAGGCCCTGGGAAGCTCAGGAGCCCGCTGAGGTCTTGGAGAAGACCTTAGAGCCAGGCCTTACAGCCATGTCTGCCTGACTTCCAGGGCCGGTCTGTGCAATCTCCTCTTGGAAGGTGGGTGGAGAGAGCCGTAGTGGGGACTTGGGTTAACTAATGTCCAGATATCACCTCCAGGGCTGCAGAGACCCAGGTTCCGACTGGCTGTAGGGAGGTAATCCAGTCCCACCCCATAGCAAGGGACGCGCTGGAGGCGGTGGTGGGGGCCTCCATGAGCGGCAAGAGATGACCTGAGTAGGAGTAAAAGCTCTCAGCTGTGAAGAAAAGCGAGCCAATTAGGATGCCGTTCAGGCCTCTGTCAGGTCCGCTTGCAACAAAACATGACTGTTTTCTAGACACGAGTTTAGTCTGCACTAATTAGCAAACTCACGTATAAACAAGCCAAGGAAAACGAGGTCCTTTGGGTCCTTTGTCAGGTTAGTCAATCCTGGTCCCGTGGCGTTAGCTCTAAGAAGAGGCATTTTCTGTGAGTCCCGCGCCCGTCCCTCCATCCCTCCAAGCCAGTCAGCAAGGTGTACAGCTCCCACGGGGAATGCCTACTGAGCAATGACGGGGTCTTTCCTTGTTTGTCCCCATCTGCGGCGTCGGGGCTTCACCTGTACTGCTTGCTAGAGCGTGTTATTTGAGAGACCGTAATAATGCCGCCGGCCCTTCCATGGCTATTGAGGAATTGCCTGCTTATTGCACACTTACCTCAAGTGCTTCTCTTTAGCACATGGGACTTTCAAGAAAACAATGGCGAGACGAGCTGTTGGCGAATGCGTGTTGTGGCACCTGGATGCCGGGTGAAGCCTGTGTGATTAGCAGCCGACTTTTGTTTTGTTTTTTTTTCATTTTCCAAACGCTTATCAAACTACTTTTGTGTTCTGGGCTCTGAGCTGGGTGCTGGGGCTGCCAAGATGTACACTAGACAGTCGCCCTGACTTCAGGTGGGTGGCGTTGGTTCTGATGTGCAGGGAGGAAGCAGGAAAGGGCAGGGGTGGGGCTGAGGGGGGCAGGGAGCGCAGGGCAGTCGGCAGTGCTGACCCTTCTTTTTATGCAGGCGAATTACTCTGCCCACCTTTTGTTTTGAGGACCAATAATGAATAACTTGTTTGTTTTAGTCAAGGAGGCTCACAGAAATTACTAGTGTTGAGAGACTTTTATATGCAGGTGACGTATTCCAACTGCAACATTTAAGAATAGACATTTTGACCTAAGGTCGAAACCCAGGACTCATGCCTCTGAATCTGGTGATCTTTCTGAAACTTTGATTTGGGGAATGAGATGTGTTGGGTTGCACCCCACTTTGCAGTCTCTGTTATGCCGGAAGCCTGGTCTAGTCCTTATGAGGCAGTCGTGTAGAGGACAGCTGGCCGTGGGCGGCACGCTGGAGGGCATGGAGTGTGGGGGCAGGGCGAGGCTCAAACAAGCCTCTCGTGAAAGACTGTCTGGCACTTTGCTCAAAAGCGGTTTAGTCATAAGAGGAACACACTAAATTAGACATAATTGCATCTGTTCAGCACAGAAATTTCATGTCCTGTTTCCCAGCTCACCTTTTAATTTGCACCCAAAGCACGGGGGAGTAGGTTTGCAAATGCAGTATAAACATAAATGTTGCACGTAATTGCACAATATCAGCATATTATGAAATTGATATACTTTACTGCTTCATTAGGATGATAATATTTTAATTGAAAATGAGAAAGTAGTGAATAGTCTTGGAGGCCGGAATGAGAGGCAGATAATAAAATGGGTGAGGTGACTGTATCTGGTTAGTCTCCTGACGCAGTGGGAGGCTAGGCCGGGGTGTCTGAGGGTCTGAGAGGACCGTGACATCGGCCCGCGGGAGTTTCCTGCTAGCGTGAGATCCTCCCGGGCCCTCTCAGGGTGTCCTCCACAAAGGCTGTTTCTTACCAGTGACCTGTTTGGAACACAGTGCTCACATCCTTCGTATACGGAGAAACAAAGGGACTGAAACTCATTTCTCTGACTTCATGAAACAAGCTGCAAGTGAGGTGAGCCAGCTTCGGAAAAGGAAGTTGTGTGGGAGGCACTTCCCACGTGCGAGGTGCAGTGCTGAGTGTAAGAGTCCTGTGAGGTGACGCTGTTTCCTGCCTCCCCACGACTGGTACACGGGTGTCAGTATTCTGACTTACAGGGAGACTAAGCCACATTCCAGGGCACACAGATACAAAGACTGGCTCTCCGCACCCAAGAATGACAGTGATGCAGGGCCAGACGCTGTTCCCCGAACTTCGGGCCATTTGTACTGGGGAAGCATAAAGAAAACCAGTGAAGTATCTGGGAGCAGTCATTTTCCCATAAGAATACGTGTGCTTTAGCTTTCAACACCCATTCATCTTAGAAATGAATGGTTCTAGTTGTCCTCATACGAGAGCTAATGACGTGTGGGCAGAACAGTCAGAAAGTACCTTAGTAATGACATCATGATGTCCTTCAGCAGATGACTCTTTGATATGGAAGCCAGCAGTGCCCTTGGAGGAAGAGTAACAGGGCAGGGCCACAGCCCTGTGGGGCAGCGGGTGCAGAAAGGGGATTGGACCAACGTGGAAATGCGTAGGAGGCCTCTGACAGAGGGTGACAGGAAAAGGAAAGGGAGGCGTCAGGTGAGTTTTGAGAGGCTTATCCAGATTGTAGGGTCAGGACAAGAAATGAGAGAGTTTGCTGACCTAAGAGCATGCTAGGGGAGGGAGAGGCTGGACAGAGCAACGATGCTGGGTGAGGGGCAGAGGGAACCCTGGGCACTGCTGGTGGGATGTAAACTGGTGCAGCCACTACGGAAAACAGTGTGGAGGCTCCTCAAGAAATTAAAACTAGAGCCACCTTCTGACCCAGCAATCCCACTCCTGGGTATTTATCGAAGGAAATGAGATCAGGACATTGAAGAGATTCTGCACCCCCGTGTTCACTGCAGCATAAAACACGAGCATGTTTAAATGAGGACGTGGGAGGAGACACTTGAGAAATTACATCAGATAAGGAATCAGGCTCTAAATTAGGTTTAAGGCTTTGTCACGCATATGGGGGGCAGACTTTCAGAGCCACTCTCTGAATGAACAGTTAGAGTAAAGAGCAGGAATGGTGAGAGCAGAGAAGCAGGCCCTGTGCTGGGGCTCATTTTTTAGGAGATCAAGTTCAGTGGAGACCAGGCTGCAGTCTTCAGGGGATACAGAGGAGTAACCCCGAGAGCTGCAGGGTAGAGACGTGGGAGTAAGTGTGCTTTTAATCCCAAATCCACCAAAATACAGGTTGACATTCATTTGAGAGGATGAAAAGAGGCAACAGCTTCATTGTGTGATCACAGCATCTTAATTGTCAAAAACTACAGTGAATGGAGTGAAGAATCAATGCTAAATTCTACTGCTTTGTCACCATTTCATCATTCACATAAGATTTTCGATCGCCTAAAATAGGCCTGTGTATCAGGTCATACGTTCAGTTCTAGAAAGACAGAAAACTGGAGTCACTGTGAATGGCTGCAGTTCTGTGTGTGCTTCTGTGGAAGCGGGAGAAGAGGTTAGACTCACAGGTGCCACACAGAAGTGTGTGCCATAAAGGAAACTTGTGGGCGAGAGGGCAGCAGGCCTGGTTGCAGCAGCTGGATGAAGAGCAGAAACAGTCAGGATGTCAGGAGCTTCACCTGTCTCCAAATGAGCCTGTCCTCCTTTTGGGTAATTTGACACAGTCACTAACTGGGCTAATAAAATTACTGATTTTCCCACAGATTATTCAGTGCCAAGAAAGAAAATCATATGTTCAAATGAAATCCAGTAATTTAAGGACAGTAATTTGCTAGCTTCTAAAGGCAGAATTGTAAAAATACTTCTTAAATCTGTGTTCCAATTTGTGACGAGTCAAAGGACACCGTCCCAAAAGCACAGCGAGGACCCTTCCTGGAGCAGCAGCAGGCACTGCCCCCTACCCCCTTGGGCGAACTCCGACGTTATTGGGAGAATAAGAGCTTCCACGTGGAGACCCTTGGGCCACATCGTAGACTTCCTGAGTGAGAGGTCTGAGGATAAAGCCCAGGGTGTGCCCTGACGATAAAGGCCTTCGGAGGAGATGCTGATTGTCAGCCCAAGGGAGAAACCTGTGTTCTAGGGCCCGAGAGCCTGGGTCTCCAAGCAAGTGCATGGCTCGTAACAGATTCCGGCAGACTTTTATCTGTCTCAGCCCCGGTCCCTCCTGCAGACTCATCTGCTACAAAGCTGTCAGAGTCATCTTTCTAACTGGGTCCTCGATAATGCTGCCTCCGGGCTCAGTCACTGTTTCCTCTGACCTACAGGGTCCTAAGACACGCGATCTGCTTTCATCCCGACCTTGAGTGCAGTGTGTTCCTGTCAGACCCCACAGACAGCCGTGAGCCCACGCTTGGCTCAGGTAAGCATGCGCTTCGTACCCCTGATACCACGACACTTGGTGACTCGCCTGCATCGTGGCTCCTACGTGGAACGATAACTCTTAGCCGTGTACATTGCTGTAGGAAGAAATGAACAACTTTTCTTAGTGGCCTTTTAAACAGAACATAAGTTACCGTGATAAGCATTTGAGAGTACTTTTTTGGGGAAAGTGTTTGACGTGCAGTGATTGGACGTTTGAAAGCATTAAGAGAGAAAGTGATGGCTTTGGCTGCCCTGGGAAGCTTCACAGGCCTTGCCCAATCCCTCTCCCTCTCTGAAATCAGTGGTCTCTATGGCCTTGCCCTTCTTCAGTCCTCTGCCTTCCTGGTTGCCTTTTATCCTGAGCAGTTTGCATAGTGTTACCCAGACCTCTAAGTAAGATTGAGAGGGAAAAACATCCATCTTCCGTTTTGAGCTCAGCTCTGTAATTGCAGGATCTGCCTGGAGGCAGTAGACTCGCCCAGAGCCCTTCTTTGCTGGAGGCTGAGATGGGATTTCTTGGTTTCTCGGGGGGCATCCTCTCCTTTGCAGAGTGAGGAGGCAGAGATGAAAGATGGCTTTGAGCTTCAGCTACACATTAGAACAGAAGGGTGGTGGCTGCCAGCCTCAGAATTAGAGCTGAGCCAGCGTGGCTCCGCAGTGATTGGAAGTAGGTCAGGAGATGGCGGCCCTGGGCTTCCCAGTGTGCGGCGGGGTACTAGGTCCTCTCAATATTCTAACAGTTTCTCGTCCTGTTCTCAAAACTTTTTCTTCTTCTCTTTCTGTACATCTTTAGTCTGTATATACGCTATCTGTACATATATAGAAACAGAATAGTTAAGAGATCTTTAATATAGAAAATTGACGAGGGAACTTGACTTACAAGATAATGAAATACATTTAAATCATAACAGTAGTTATAAACCTGAGGTCGTTTTTGCAAAAAGAGATAAACAGATCAGTGGCTTGGAATAGGAAGCCCTGAAACAGAAGCTAGCAGACATAAAAGTTAGTAACTGACAGATGTGCATTCTGAATCAATGCTGAGACTGTGGAGTATTTAATGAATTGTGTTGGGGAAATGATACAGCAGGAAAATTTAGCTATTTTGCCATCGCAATAAATGTTACTGAAATACAAGTCAAATGGGATTTAAGACTCTGGTAACATCACCACGATGGTGCAGTAGGGGCCACTGGCCTCGTCCTCCCACAAAGACCAACAATTACACAGCTACCCAAGAGCAAAAACAGTTCTGGGGTTCTTTTCAAAACCGTCAGCAACACAGTGAAACAAAAAACTTGGCAATCGTCACACAAAAAGGGAAGGAAGTGGGGTTCATGGTGCCTGTATAGTCCCAGCCCCGGCTGCCCTGCTCAGCACCAACTGGGAGCTTGTCCCTCGCCAGGAGCGGCCAGCTTCCCTGCCTCTGGGGCACCGCATGGAGGTTTCACTGCATGCAGCCCAGCATTGCTGAGGCATATGTGATGGCTCGATGGCTCGGAACAAGGGAGAGACACAGGGGACCAGCTTCTGAGAGGGAGACCAGTCAGCAGCCCAGAGCAGGCCACCGAGCACTCGCCAGTGTACTGTGGGAAGGCCAACTCGGGAAGAAGGAGGGTAGGAAAACCATAACAAAAGCCCCCAGGAATCTTGCATGGATTCCATAAACAAGTGTTGAATAAGACTCTTAGATGACAGGCTTACCCAAGCTTTTTGCAACCAAGTAGCAATAAAACCCGGCAGCTTTTCCTAACCTAAGATATAAACTCAAAGCGGTTTCACCTATTATAATCATTGCGGTATTAACTAAATTTACCATGAATAGTTTATACCTTTTCTGTGAGTAATTAATGCCCTTTACTAAATTTCTTCATGTTATTTATTTAGTTTTTGTTTTTTTCAGTTTCCTCTTTTTTTATTTTCCAATGACAATTGACATTCAGTATTATTTTATATTAATTTCAGATGTATTTTAAACTACTATAGTAAATACTTTTTATACTTTAGTGGAGCTTCTTCAAAATGAGCAGAAATTTTGCCCTGGATTTCCTCCCAATGTAACGTTATCGTGTGGCTCTCTGCTGAAGGGCTTGAGCCTGCCAGGTGAGTCACAGGTCTTTGCTTTGGAGGTACTTTGCATAGGTGCCCCAGGTACAACGACACCCCCTGTGGGTCTCCTCCTCCGGTGCTGGCTCACGTTTTTCTTTTATTATTCTACCCCTCTCCCCTAGTAAGTAGAATATCAGCTTCCTGAAGGCAGTTGCCAGCTGTTTGTGGGTGTGTCTGGAAAGCTCTAAATGGCTGTGATGTAAAGGCTTGGCCCCAGGCTCCTCAGGAAGAGCTCCTAGGTGGTCTGTCAGGGGCCTGGGGCAGGGGCCCGGCCGGCTGTCTGGATCTCCGCTGGGAGTCTTGTTCTCTCTGAGCCCTCCTGGCGACTGTGGTCTTTCTTAGGGGTTAACAGCTCCATGTCCCAGCGCCAGCTGCATTTTGGAGCCGTTCAACTGCGCCGAGGGCCAGCGTGCAAACCCCAATGCCAGTGTTTGGTTTGTTTTTTTCCGAATGCAGCAGAATTCCTGAGCTCCCTTTGAGTATGTCTTTGGGCGAGAGTCTAACACACCCGGTTCAAGCACAGCCCGGGGAGGCTGGGTTAGGGGAGGCCAGGCAGGGCCTCGCATTGCCAGGGCCAGAGGGTTCTCAGACCACAGGCCTGTCCCTGCCGGGCCCACTGGCCACATGTCTCCATCCATGATAATTTTACCTAGAAGGGCCTCTGTCTTCTCCTGAGCCGGGCATTTCTAGAAGGTGTTCTAGTCATGTTTGTACTCAAATGGCGGGTTATTTCCACAGTCATTGGGTTTCTGGCCCCAGGGGATGTGACAGAGCGACTCCTTCAGGACCCCAGAGAGGCAGCTCGCAGCCTGTTCTGCCCGACGTGACATGGGAACCTCCTGGGCGCACTGAGGTCTCTCTCCACATGGCAGCTCTCTGGCTGAGGTCCGAGTCGGCCTAAACAGCAAAGGCCCGGGTCACAGTCCCCAAAATAGAAGGAAGTACCAGGCGAGAGCAACACTTCAGTGCAGCACCCTATCCCTGTCCCTGGTTCTCAGGAGGAGACACAGAGTTCATACAAACATATGCAAATGGGCCTACTGGGGGGGTGCACACGGAGACCATCACGGGGTCCTGGGGGCCATCTCTTCCCTGCTGTCCCCGGGTGTGCAGCCGCCACCAGCTGTATCTCCATCCGTGCTTTAGCTCCTGACACTCGCGAGCCCATTTTCAGTAACCGTCCTTCCTGCTGATGTAGGCAGCAGCCCGGAAATGACATTTGTAAAGCACGCATGCTGCCATGATTTTAGGACAGTGATAAGTACTGCTTCTCGAAAAATATATTTATCTTAAATGTGAGCGTGCTAATTGCAGAACTTAAAACTGCAACATGAGAACTGTTTCCCAAATCCCTTGTAGCCATAAAATCACTGGTAAATTTTATTGTCTTTTCACATTTCTCTCTAAGTGTAGTTGTAATTCATAGTTGTTATCATGCTTTAATTAAGTTGTATCGTGCTTTTCCTCTTACCTGAAAGCAGGATTCCATTTGATAAACATCAGTTTAATTGGTTGCTTCTGACTGCTTTGAACAATCCTACTGCAGTGGAATCCGTCAGCCCCTCATTTGGGGGGTGTTTTGTCTGTGGTTTGAATCGGAAATGTTGATATCGTTATTGCCATCGTCTGGCTGTTAATGTCCCCCCAAACACGTGTTGAAATCATCAGGCCTAGGGAGGTGTTAGGAGGTGGGGCCTGGGTTAGGAGAGGGGTGTTAGGAGAGGGGCTTGGGTCCCGAGGGTGCAGCCCTCATGAATTGAATTAGTGACCTTATAAAAGAAGCTCAATCCCTGTAAGTACAACAGTCCCCTGGTGTTTTGCACAGTGAGGTGAGCAGTTCAGGTGCAGATGACTTGGGTGGGACAATTGTTGCCAAATACAAAGTATTTCTTGCCTGCTCAGAAAGGCCTATGCGCTGCTGAGGCGGTGCCCAACCACGGTGACAGCTTCATGTGTACTGGGGTCTTCTTTTATTCCAGGCACGACAAGCGTCCTGAGGGAAAGCATGTGTGGGATCTATTAATTAACAAATCTATCTATGGGTAGGTAGAAATCCATTTATGCTATATGTGTAGATATATGGATTTTCACCTTTGTCTTTAGTGCAAGCCTAGGGCATGTTGGGTACTCATGGTGATTAGCAAACTGGTTAGTTAATGGATGAGAGGTCCATGCATAAACCTGGAGATTGGGCCCTAGGCAATCTCCCCGCACTTTGTCATGTGTCATCGCGCAGCTGGCTGTGGCCCACGCAGCTGCGAGGTGGCCTGCTAGAGTACAGGGGCCGGGCAGCCTCCACCATCTGTATCATCTGCTCCAGGCTCTGCTCTGTCTTTGCCTCCTGTTTTCTCTTCAGTATGGATAAGACAAAATCTGTAACCTTTCTAACAAGATAAGGAGGATGTTCTTTTATATTCAGAGGCGGATTAGATTGAAGTCAGGAAGAGAGACAAGGGACAGTCACATAACTCACAGGCACGGTAGTTGCTAGGAAAACACAATCTCTTTTTTCCCTTTAGAAACCAGCTGCTGTCTTTCACAAAGCGCTTGTGTAAGGAAAACCAGCTGATTAAAACACACATGGTGGAGCTTGCCCGACTGTCACCAGTAATCAGAAGGTTTTATCTGCAGTCCATACCACAGTCTCATTGTTACAAGACATGCGGTTCTTCTAAGTTTTGCAGATATTAAGAATCATGTGCACTTGACTTCTCCCACACCAGCTGGTGCCCTTCTGCCACTCCCCTGCCCACGCCATCGACCTCACTGTGACAAAGGGCTCGACTGACCACTGACTGACGGATGGAAGTCCAGACACCTTGTTCCACAACCAGATAAAATGCACGTAGTCTCTTTCTTTGGTACCCTGTGTTCGCTGCTAAGTCTCTTGAGGTGACATTGCCTTCTCCCTCTGAGCACCACCGGTGCCTACTTTCAATCTGCGTTTATTTTCCTCCCATGCTCTTACCTCAGAGACTTTCAGAAAGCGAGAAAACTATTAGAGATTTTGGAATGAATATACGTGCCTCCAGTCTGTTGAAATCTTGTTTGCTGATATAAAGTCAACTAAGTAGAGAGAGGGAAGAGTGTTGGAAGTGTTCGTGAAGGGTGACTTTACAGTGACAATATGAATTCTAGTCCATGGCTGGATTCCTCCAACAGTGACGCGGTTCTTTACAGTAACAACAGCTGCATGGAAGTTGATGATCATAAAACAACCGTGATCAATTTTTGTCTGAACACAATGTAACTGAAATGTCTTCACAGATTAAAAAGAGGAAAAAATACTTTCAAAAAATCCAGTGTATGTGTTGGACATATACCTTCATTGTAGGGACCCTCATGTCAGCTCTCACTGAACTCTGCTCTTATCTCACACCCGAGGATTGCAAGGCTCTAAAGAAGCTCGGTGCTTAGAAGGTCTGCCCTCCCCACTTAGCCCCAGGCTGTCACACGCTGGCAGAACGTCTGCCCAGGCTGCACAAGGTATTAGATTTTCTGGCCTGGTATTATCTGGCTTGGTCTTGTGGAATTGCTGTTTTCTCACATGAAGGAAAGATGAGGCGATGGCCTCAGAGGGCTTGTGTGCTCTGTCTGTCTTCTTATTGATGTGAAGGATCACAGCCTCGTCTGGGAATTCTGAACGAGTAAGTGAACAGAATATCAGAATGTACGATTTGTGTCTTTGCCAAGAAACAGAGAGCTATCAGGAGTCTGAGAGACTAATTTAAAAATACAAAACAAAAGCTGGTTCCTTTTCTCCAAAGAGGAAAAAACAACCTTCAACCCAGGGCTTTTTAAATCTTCTTTTAGTTAGATAAAGTGGAACGCTGAAGACTATCATTGGGAGAAGGGAAGAACAGAGCGGACACAGAGGCATGTTAGTGCAGGCAGACCTGGGAGACACTGCGGTTCGGTTCCAGACCACTGCAATATAGTGGAAATTACAGTACATCGAGACAGGTAGTTTGGTTTCCTAGTACACATAAAAATTATGTTAGGCTATTCTGTAGTCTATTAAGTGTGCAATAGCATTATGTCTGAAATAAACAATGGACACACCTTAATTAAAACCCTTTATTGCTGACACATGCTAACCGTCCTCTGAGCCTTCAGCCAGCCGGTAACCTTTTGCAGGAGAAGGGTCTCACCTCCATGTTGATGGCGGCTGACTGATGAGGTGGTGCTTGCTGAAGGCTGGGGAGGCTGAGGCAGTTTCTTAAAATAAGATCCCAATGAGGTTCGCCATATTGGTGGACCCTTACTTCCGTGAACAATTCCTCTGGAGCATGCCATGCTGTTTAATAGAATTTTGCCCAAAATAGACCTTCTTTCAAAAGTGGAGTCAGTCCTCTCAAACCCTGCTCTGCTTTATCAACTAAGTTTATGTAATATTCAGTTAATAAATCGGTTGTCATCAGTTTAACAATCGTCACAGCACCTTCACCAGGAGTAGATTCCATTTCAAGAAACCACTTTAGCTGCTCATCCATAAGGAGCCACTCGTCATCTGTTATAATTTTATCGTGAGATTACAACAACTCATTTGCACCTTCAGGCTTTACTTCTAATCCCAGTTCTAGTGCTATTCCCACCAGTCCTGCTGTTACGCTCTCCACTGAGCCTGGAACCCTCAAAATCATCTGTGAGGGTTGGAATCAGCTTTTTCCAAACTCCTATTAATGTTGATATTTTGATCTCTTCCCATGAATTACAAATGTTCTGAATGGCATCTAGAAAGGTGAGTCCTTTCCAGAAGGTTTTCAATTCACTTTTCCCAGATTCATCAGAGGAATCAACGTCTATGGCAGCTAAAGCCTAATGAGGTGTGTTTCCTAAATAATAAGACTTGAAAGTCGAAATTACTTCTTGACCCCTGGGCTGCAAATGAGTGTTGGGTTATCAGGCATGAAAACAACATTCATCTCGTTGCCCATCTCTGTCAGACTTCTTGGGTCACCAGGTGCTTTGTCAGTGAGCAGTCGTATTTTGAAAGGAATCTTTTTTTCTGAGCAGAGTAGGTCTCAACAGTGGGCTTAAAATACATTCAGTAAACCATGTTATAAACAGATGTGTTTGTTATGTTGTTTCATTTACAGAGCATGGGCAGAGTAGATTTAACACAGTTCATAAGGGCCCTGGGATTTTCAGAATGGTGAATGAACACTGCCTGTCTTCAGTGTGAAATCACCAGCTGCATGAGTCCCTAACCAGAGAGTCGGCCTGTCCTTTGAAGCTTTGAAGCCAGACATTGACTTCTCCTCTCTAGCTGTGAAAGTCCTAGATGGCATCTTCTTTAAATAAACGGCTGTTTTGTGCACATTGGAAATCATGAAGTATCTTAGCCGCATCTTCTGGATAACTTGTTCAGCTTCTCCGTCAGCACTTGCTGCTTCACTTTGTACTTTTAGGTATGGGGGCAGCATCTTTCCCTGAACCTTGTGAACCAACCTCTCTGCCAGCTGCAAATATTTCTTTTGCAGCTTCCTCACCTCTCAGCCTTCATAGAATTGAAGAAAGTTAGGGCCTTGCTCTGGATTAGGCTTTGGCTTAGGGAACATTGTGGCTGCTCTGATCTATTCAGACCACTGAAACCTTCTCCATATCAGCAGTAAGGCTGTTTTACTTTATAATCATATGTGCATTTATGGGAATAGCACTTTGAATTTCCTTCAAGAACTTTCCCGTTGCACTCACAACTTGGCTAACCGTTTGGTGCATGAGACCCAGCTTTCAGCCTCTCTTGGCTTTCTACTTGCCTACCTTACTAAGCTTAGTCATTTCTAGCTTTTGTTTTAAAGTGAGGGACCTGCAACTCTTCCTTCCACTTAAACACTTAAAGGCCATTGTAGGGTTAGTAATTGGCCTGATTTCAATATTATTGTGTCTCAGGGAACAGGGGGGATGAGGGAGGGAGATGGGGGAATGGCTGGTCAGTGGAGCAGTCAGAACACACACAACATTTATCCATTAAGTTTTCTGTTTTATATGGGTGCAGTTCCTGGTGCCCCAAAACAATTACGATAGTAACATCAAAGATGAGTGATCACAGATCCCTGTAACAAATATAGTAATAATGAAAAAGTTTGAAATATTGTGAGAATTCCCAAATTGTGACACAGAAACAAAGTGAGAAAATACTGTTGGAAAAATGGTGCTGATAGACTTGCTTGAAGCAGGGTTGTCACCAACCTTCAGTTTATAAAAACCACAACTTCTGCGAAGCACAATGAAGTGAAGCGCAGTATAACGAGGTGTGCCTATATTCAGTGGATTATGCTAGGTATGTCTTATTTTCAGGAAGTATGCATATCTCAAGAGCGCTGCTATCTTTTTGCTTTTCAGTAGCAGTAAAGTGAGAAGCATAAAATTCCCAAGTCATACCAACCACCTTTAATTTATCATTTGGAAAATGAACTTGGCAAAATGAAAAAAAGAATCACATATGGTATTTAACCAATATTTTGTCTCAACATTCAATGATGATGGAAGCTATAAACACATTTGTATTTGAAGAATATTTTGCTATAATTTCTAGCCAACCAGAAAAAGCAAGAATTGATGCAGTTTGGCAAACATATTGAACATCCATTTGCAAGTGTATTATATATACACTGTTCTTCACCCCAAAGTGAGAGAACGCAAACACCCCTGGGGGCTCAGCCATTGCCGGGACTGTAATGAAGGGGTCCCCACCTGGCCCTGAGATGTTTGCATTCAATTCTAGAAACAGTGCACTGTCCTTGCAATCAATGTCGAGAACACTGGCAAGTAGGAAGGTGTACCCAGTGGAAACCTCAGTCCCCTTTTATGTTTGATTATATGATTTCTCTATTTATAGTTCCTCTTCTAAATTAAATAAAGCTGAGACATAGTCCAGTCTACAATATGATATTCTAACTTTTCATTTGCTGTCATTTCATGAATAATTTCCCAAATTTTTCGAAAACATAATTTTCAGTGTTTACCTAATAGCCCATCCAGTTTACATATTCTCGTTAGCTTTTCCATGCTTGTCAGATACTGTGCATGCACACGCATACATACCCACATATACATGTAGATTCAAATATGTTTTCTGATTTTAAAAGTGGAGTGTTTATTCCATGATATTTTGAAAGTACAGGGATATACAGTGGAGAGAAGTGTTGTTCAGAATCTCATCACCTATGGGAAATGCTATGAATATTTTTAAGATTTATTTGTCCTTATTTTTCTAATTCCTATAATCCTAGCTAACCTAATAATACATATTTCCCCGTGCCATTAAAGTATATTTAAATGCCATTTTGCTGAATATATATTATCCAATGATAAGGATTAATCATAACGTACGTAAGAATTTTTGTAGCATTAGGCATTTAGGTTTTCTGATTTTCATGATTATAGAGGATTTTCTTGTGAGGCATGCTGGCTTTCTAAGGATTATTAAGGTGAAATTAATAGTTTGAAAGGTCTGATCGTTTGGAGGAGCCCAGCAGTTATTCACCAAAGCTTCCAAGAGTTCGTACATGTTTCCTCTGCAAACAGCAGTGATTACAGTACAGACTGCACTCAGCTCTGCGTTCCAGACGGAAACGGACAAGCAGGGACTGCAGAAACGAGCGCCCTGCCGATCCTTCTCAGTCCTCAGCAAACACCTTAGAGAACTTGGAATATTTCCAAGCAAGTTCTTCATGAAAATGGGAAGAATGGCGTAATTTCTTAAGAAAATAAATGCGCTTCAGCAAAACTGTTTTCCTAATTGGAAACCAACCCTGAGACGTCCAAAGCTGTTCAGAGTCATTGGAGAGAAGCCCAGGGCAAGCGGGGGAGGCTCCCCAAGCCGGTGGGGGCGTTTTCCCAGGGGAGTGTCACTTGGCAGGTGCTGGCCACAGGGTCCAGGGAGGAGTGACATTCAAAATACAGGGCGTCAGGAACAGCATGGTCACTGGTTGGCTAATGGATGGTGAGGGAGTGTTGGGAGCGGGGGTGTCCGGGGGTTTCACCAGCATGTGCTAGGGTTCGGCTCAGTGGCCATTCCTACCAGCACAGAAACGTATCTCACTGTGTGACAGCCAGTTTGGCTGCACTGCTGGCCATTGGCTGAATGTCAGCCCAGGGGCCAGGGCCGGCACTCAGAAAGGGCCCCCAGGATGCGAGCAGATGGCCAGAAACCCAGCAGTTCTGTGGAGTGAGGGGCGGGACCACATCTTAGTAGGAGAATCATTCCCTGGGAGGAAATGGGGGAAGAGATGCCCCACCCAGATTAGGTCAGTGCGATGGGCAGAAGAGACTGGGCACAGGAGACGTGCCCAGCGCGCAGCCCCAGGCTGAGACCCGCAAGCGTTGGTGGCTGGTGCATGGCTCCTTTGCAGCGTCTCTTTAATTGGGGGTCTCAGCTTTAGAGGAGACAGAAGGCAGCCCCGGCTAAACCTTGGAGGAGGCAGGTGCCCACAGAACAGTTATCCTCCAAGCTTTTTATCCTCATTTCCGGCCAGGTTGTCAGGATGACGGGAGGCAGGACGTCATTCCGGTACACAGAGGAGTGAGCTGCCAATGTGTCCTCTATCCTCACAACTAAAGCAGCACCTCCTGCTTGCACACTGCCCAGACTCTAGAACAGGGGTGTCCAAACTGTTTTCAACGTTTTTTACCAAGGGCCATATACAGTAAAATACACAAACAGCCGGGCCACTCACTCCAGGTGAAGTACGTATTGCCTCACCTGGTTTATTTAAGTAAACTAAATATATTTTTGGAATTTGCTGCGGGCCAATTAACAATGGATTGCAGACTGCAGTTGGCCCCCGGGCCGCCGTTTTGACACCCTTGGTCTAGAACTATGCTGTCCAGCAGAGTAGCCGCCAGTCGCAGTTGGCTCTTTAAATTTAAATGTGGTTATAATAAAGTACAATTAACAATTCAGTTGCTGTCACACCAGCCGCACCCCAAGTGCTCAGCAGCCCACGTGGACAGTGTCCACTAAGCTGGATGGTGCTGGCAGCACCTCCATCTTCGTGGGAGGACCCCTGGGCAGCTCTTCCCAGGACATGTCCTAACGACAGCGCAGTGGCTCTCTCCGGTGCACACCTTCCATAAAGGCTTCTTCCTTGCAGTTTCTCCTGTGAAGAGGAGATCTTCAAAGCAGAGCATATAGAAATGTACAAAAAGGTATAAAATAATTTGGAGTAAAAACAAGAAATGTCTCTGAAGACCGGAAAAAAGAGACTCTTTACATCTTTAAGAAGAATGTTTCTAAATGGGAATTTACAGTCCGAGGGCTTCTGGAAATTTAGGAAAAAGGAACCACAAAGTGTTCTAAGGATTTGGGAAGGGGCCACCAGAGGAGGACAGAGCGTTCATGTGGGAGGAGCCTCCCCCCACGACCCCGTCACACTTGGGAATGTCAGGTGTTGTGATTCTCCCGAGACAAAGAAAACATTTCCTCCTGTGATGAAGGATTTGTAGGTCAGACCTTACAGCTCTTCTCCCGTTTTCTTTTTTAACACATGCCGATTTTTTCTTCTGGGTCCCAGCACGACCACCCAAAGCTGAGTTGACTGTAAGACCAGTCATGGCGATCCCTCCCCACTTCTCTCTGTCTCCCGTGTCCTGTGATTGTTCTGATCACTGCTATTGTTATGATACAGGTTTCATTATTATTTAGGTCTGAGGATCCAAATGATCAGGAGATAGTTGCATTAAGAAGATTGCTTTGCATACTCACAGTTCCCAGGACGAGGGGCACCCACGCCACACAGGGCCATATGGGGAAGCAGCAGTCAGGAGGCAGGGGAAGGGGACAGACCTGGATGAAAGCCTTTACTGTGATTTCTGGGGAAAGAGCAGGCAAGTCGGGACCAGCAGAGTTAGTCCTGGGTAGTTTGGGCTTGCGGGGCTCGCGGGCTCAGGGGCTGTCCCTAGTTGTCTGGTCCCTGGACCTTGGTGATTATGGCAGAGGAATGGAGTAAGAGAGCCCCACCATGGAGCTGGGAGACGTGGGCTCTGGAGTGGTTGGTTTGCATTGGAAAGGGACTAGGAATTGGCCTGTCCCCAGAGGGGCAGTCTGTCCAGGCTCAGCAAGACCCCAGATGTCCAATCACCAAAAGAAAACAAGCCCTGGTTAATGCAGTTATGTAAGGGGAAGACAGGTGTGGGGGTTGTGGAGGTTATTTTTCAGGGAACATGTGTGCTTGCAAAAGGTTCAGGAATTAGAGCAGAGCTGTCCGTTGCTCCTCCCCGTTTGTGGTGTCTGGATGAGCACTGCTGTCCTGTGATCATGAGGTCTCAGTGTCAAGAGGAACAGTGAATGCCAAAGACGGGAGTCAAAAGATGGCAGGTCTGAGTGCTTGATGTCATCTTTGAGCAGCTGCAGCAAGGCCCGGGAGCGGCTACTTCTTTGTTCCTTTTAATGGTAGGAAAACAACCTGTTTCTTGAAGTCACTGCTGAGCAGTAGTTTTGCATGAAAGGTATTCTTGGCATTGCAGTGATACCGACACTTCAGAGATGCCATCCCTGAGTACCACATCCCCCATGGGCCCCCCTGCCCAGCGCTCTTGCCTCCTCCTCCTTTTGTCCCAGTACTTCCACAGCACGCGTCTCGTACTCAGTTTTCTTTCTCAACCACTGGAGTGTAAGTTCTGGGAAGGTGTATCTGCAGTTGCTAGAAAGTGCCCGAAACCCAGCCGGCAAAAAGTATTTGCTGCATCAATGAATGAAGGTGCTTTTTAAGTTACATTAGCGTTTGTAACAAAATAAGAGTTCCACTGACATCCCAGTGTAAATATCTTTAATGGCCGAGAAAATTGTGAAATTGAATTATAGAAGTTCAGAGCTGAAGCAGAAATTAGAACATTAGAAATTTCCTCAGGGAAACCAGAGGTCAAGGAGAGTTGTACTTTGGCCGTGGTCAGTCTCACAAAATATGACCCGACAGTCACTTCTCCCAAATCCAAGTGTGGTCTTGCAGTTACATTAATCATTTGTCATCCTTATTGCTGATAGTGTATACATTTTTGAATTTACATACTTCTAGGTTGTATCGTTTGAAAATATCAACTTTCAGCTATTTGTAGCTTAACAGTGTCAATGCCGTTGGGCTCATCCTTATGTGCTATGGTTTTATAATTGTTTATTTTTGATCAATATCTTTAAAAACTCTCTTAAAAACACCAAGAAGCCTTCAACTCCGGGAAGTGTTTGTTGTATTTAACTTATTTCAAAGCCATAGTCTGTCTATTTTTTTAATAAACAACATTATTTTTAAAACATATAAACTAAATTTTTAACAATTAAAAATGATTGACAAATAAATTACTCCATTTGATCTATAAATTGGATTTAGACTTTATTTTTTTCTACTGATTGAAAGTCTGAAATTCAGTTTCAAAATAACCCAGGCCTGAGAACTCTTCTATTTGTAAAACAGTTTTCAGTATTTATTATAAATACACATCACGGTTTAAGTATAATTTTCAGTTTCAAGAACATTTGCTTGGTCAAGCCAGTGAGCTGTGGTAATTTAATTAAGCAAGGAGGCTAACTAAGCCCTGGGGGGGGGGGTTGATCTGATGTGGGTGCATATTGTATGTTGTCCAAGGAAACCATTGATTGACACTCCGCATTCACTTTATTTACTCAGCGCGCGTACTTAAGCTGGTTGCTAAACTGCACAGTGCTCTGTGTAAGAAAATCATCTCTTAAGGACTCACCTTAGACTTCTTGGCTAAATTACCAAACAGAAGCAGCACGAGTAATTTGGCCTCAGGAGAGCCGGGGGATGAATGGGCAGAGCAGTCAATCAGGAATAACGAGCCATAAAAGAAACAGTTGAGAAGCTGACTATTTGATTCAAATGTGCTTACGGTGCCTGTCACATATACAGACACTTCCCACAGCTCTTTCACTTTTTCAGAGGACATGTATGAAGGCTCACTAAGTGACAGTTATTGTGGTAGCCACCAAGACACCTTTCTTCAGCTACTTGAAAGTGACAGATTTTGGAGCACGTTATGTACAGGATGATCCCTTTTCTTTAAAACAGAACACAGCAAAGCGAATTATAAATGCCCAGGAAATACCTGGGAAGTTATGTAAACAGTGGTTCCCGCCGCAGTGGGAGGGGTGCCGATTGGGGGTCCCTTTTTATTTTGGACATTTCAGTCCATGTAATTGTTAATATCTGAATTGCTTTCATAATCTGGTAACATTTGTCACACTAATGAATAGTTTAAAGAAAAAGTTAGCATTTTTTTTAGCCTAACATGCTTCTTTACCTCAGGCCTCCATAATGAATTCTAGAATTTGCTATTTTTGGCATAATTGTCAAGGCAGACATGCACTTCACTGCAGGAGATGACTAAGGCCACAGCAGTGCCACACCTTGCCCTAAGGGCAGAGCCCAGGGGGGACAAAGCTTGGGGCACAAGACTCCCCTGGCCACAGCCAGCATGCCTGGGTGGTACACAGCACTCAGGAACAGGCACAGCTTGGGCACATTTGCAGACATTCTATCCCAGGCGTTATTCTGAGAGCCTTATTTGTAACAAGTATCCTGTTATACTCAGGCAGGCAACTCGCTTTTACAGATGAGGAAACAGTCTAGGAACGTACCCCAGCTTTCCAGCTTAGCAAAGTGGGCAGAATTGGCATTCCAGCTCCCTGGAAAGCTGGCTCTGAAACTTTGCATTTAAACTTTGTATCTGTCTTCACCTTCTCCCTGCCCGTATGAATGTACATCAAACATCAAAAGTAAAGATAAAAATGAAGCCACTGGCTTCATGTTTGCATGGCATGCAATGTAAAGCTTCTCTGAGCCTTAAACATGGAGACCCATGATATGCAGTGCAAAAATGCTTGTTGTGGCTGTCACCTGCCTGGAAAATACTGAATTTCCCTAATTCTAAGGTAGTTCCTTTGTTTCTTTCACATTTTAATTTCTGTGGATGTCAGAGTAGAGTTGACATTTTTGAAAAATTTTTTTCTTAGTAGTACATAAAATAATGATGATTCTTACAACAGATGACAGGGCAGGATTTTCTAAGTGAACTATATAAAAAGCAAAGGAAAACTAGAGCAAAAACAAGCAAAAAAAAAAAAAGAAAAAAAAGAAAAAGCGTGACGTTGGAATAAAATGTGTTTGACTGTATTGCCTGGGCCTACAGCATTTCCCCAGCTGGAATCGAACTGCAAAGCTGAGTATTGTCTGACACCCACAGCACAAGTGGCCCAGGGAAAGGAAAGAGAGGGAGGTCCCTTCTCTAGGACGAGAACACCAGCTGGGAAGCAGAATCAGGTCCTTGCAGATGTAGGAGGGGCCACATACTCAGTCCAATAAGTCAGAGAAAGACGAGTACGGCCCCGTATCACATATACAGAATCTAAAAAACGTCAGACTCGCAAAGACAGAGTAGAAAAGTGGTCACTAGGGTATGGACGGGGTGTGAATTGGGAGAGATTGGTAAAAGGGTCCATAGTTTCAGTTATAAAATGAATATGGTCTGAAGATCTAATATATAAGATGGTGACTTTAGTAGATAACTGAATGTGTGACTAAAATTTACTAGGAGAGTGGAACTTAAATGGTCTCTGTCTCTGTCTCTCTCTCCCTCAGACACACACACACACACACACACACACACACACACAGATAAATAACGTGAGATGATGGATGTGTTAACCGGAAGGAATCCTCTTACAATTTTGCCTCAATTATGCCTCAATAAAGCTGGAAAAAAACTTAAAAAATAGTCAGCCTACTCAAACGCTTCCCATCACGTTTAGCGTAAGACCCAGCCACTTGCCATGACTTACATAGCTCTGCCTATTGTCCCCTAAGCACTGCCCAACGTCAGCCGTAGTGGACATGCGCTGGCACTGGCACGCCAGGCATGGCCTGTTTTCCCACGGGATTTTGTGTTTCCGACGTAGGAGCTACATACTGGGAGGTGTTCCCAGCCTGGGATCCTCCTTCCAGTAACATTCACACTGCAGGTCGCTTCTTACCATGGAGACCTGACACAACTTTCTGACCAGACAGTTTCAACATGCTGTCCATTTCGCTTCCACTTCACTGTCTCACTTCTCAGCATATACCACCGTCTTCCAGGTTTTGAATGAATGGATGAATGAATGAATGAATGCATTGCTTGATGCACTAATTCATTTGTTCCTCTCAGGACAAGGTACCTTCCCTTTGAGTTTGACTCAGGACAAGGTACCTTCCCTCAGAGGATGTCTTTCTGCTCAACATGACTTCTCCAGGGCTAAATACTAACTACAGAGGAGTATCTGAGGCAAGGATCCACTGCAAAAATACTTGTTGAAGTAAGAAATGGGCGATACTTATTTAAATAGCACTCATCAGAGTAATTTGATACAAATGCACAATGTACGTGGTAAATCTACCTTAGTAATTCTTCACCCAGTAGTATGTTAAAATTAAAGTAATTTTTGTAATGAACTTGATCCCAAACACATGCCCATGTGAGGGACGTAATTCTGCAACAGCACAGCTCCGTGTGGTGGCTTAAACACTTTCAGGTTGTTTAGTTGTCGTAAGCTTCAAAGTGGAAACAAAATTAAACAGCTGGCATGGGAGCACACACCTCTTGGGAAGGTGTGTGGGGTCTCGGGCTTTCTGGGCCAAGTCTGGACACGGGTGCTTGTCCTGGAATGCCTGGCTCTGGGAGAGGCCGGCACCCAACAGCAGGTGCTTTTCTCTGTCGGCAGATGCCTAGGGTCATCGGACTGCAGCCCCTCTTCTGCCTGATAGAGGAGTTTAGGGCAGTTCATAAGCTGGCCAATCGCCAGACTCACGGTGTATGGTTCCTGACTCAATCATAAGTGTCTATACAATAAAAACACACGAACGGGTCAGTTTGTTCTCCTCTGCTTTTATTTCTATTGTGTTTTACTGGGATGATCCACCGTTAGATATCCTTGCTATTGCATGAGCCAGAGAAAGCTGTATTTCCATAGTAAAGAGATATGGACGGGGTCATAGGCTCAGCATTGATAAAATAGCCTTCATTGGATTGAAATACAGCGGCTGATTGCCCCGCCCCCCCCGCCAGGGCACCTGCACTTGATAACGGGTTCAGGCAGTGCTGTTACTTGCTGCACAGTAGGTCCACGTGGGAGGTGTGAGCGACAGCTGGTGTTCAGTTTTGCCCTTCCACTGTTGTTCCGAAGTTGTTGTTTTCCTAAAAGGAAAGGAAGTGACACAGAACCTGAAAAGTGAAGGCCCAAGATATCCTCTGTGAATAATTCATTTTTATTCTGTCCCTCCATTTTCTTATACTGACTCTTAGGAATTCACAGCTAAGTTTTTCATGTGTGAAAGGATGACAGAACTCAATCATCAGTCTTCTGTTGTGCTTTATTTTTTTCCCTAAGACTAGTTATTACCTTATCTCAGAAGAGACAAACTCACGAAAATGACATTTTTTTAAACAAAAATTCTGTTTGCTTGAATTTGCACTTGTTAAATATTAACTGAGATCCTGTACACAGAAATAACTAAAAAGAGAAACCTTTCTTAGAACTGACTGCTGCCAGGCCTATAACGAAAGCAACCCTGCTGGTTGTAGCTCCAATAATAAAGCCTCATTTATATGGGGCCTTTCAAAGTTACAGGGTCACAGAGTGCCTTGAAATAAATCCCAAAGGGAACAGCAAATCTGGAATCACATCCAAATTCTTTATGTCTGTGACTAAACAGAGTTAATAAATTGTGGGTATAAATGAGTAACTGCTCGGCGACCCTGTGCTGAGTGTGTTCAACAGATAAAAATGGCCAGGTGTGGAGGGGCGGAGAATGGAGTTATGAGCAGCAGGGGCTTAGCACCGAGGCCTCGGGCACCTGATTTATGTCGCAGGACGCGTGGCTGTGGGCTGTGGAAAGGGAGCCTGGGAGACGAATGGTACTGAAGACGGTTACCTACTGAAGACTGGGAGGAAGGAGGAAGCTGAGCTGATTGTCCTGAGCTTGTCAATAGGATTTGGCCAAATCCTTGTTGAAATAGAAAGCACAAGAGCCTTGACTGTTTGTTTCCTGGGATTATCTCCTATGCAGAGCCTGAAGGAGCCTAACCATTCCTGCTTCACATAAAGATGATTAACTCTTATTCTCTGCTTTCTTTCTTCCTCTCTCCAATACGGAGAAATAACAAAGGATCTAAATGGAAGGTTTAGCACATTGTGTGTCCAAGACTCAGACTCTGAGTGGTCAGTCCTTGACAGTGTCCCTGTGTGAGGGGACATTGCTATTTGAGGCCACCATGTAGGAGGGTAGGGCCACCCGGTGTCAGGACCTGGTTCTCTTTACAGGAGGCATTTTCCCTCTTCTGAGCCCCCGAAGCACCTACCTCTTCCACTCTCAGCACTTCCATCTTGTTTACATCTTCCACTAGTGTCGTTTTAGCTTCAGGCTCCCTCCCCTGCTCCACGCTGAGCACCTTGAGGGAGATTTGTACATTACTAATCTTTTTCGGAGTCTACCATTAGTTATGTGTTCCTGAGAGTGTCAGTAGCTCTCTTTTCCTGTAATTTTTCTCCCCGTGGTAAGAAATTTCAAAATATGCTCTGTTAAGTTTCCTCATCATTAATTTTTTATTAGTCAGAAAAGACTTTCTTATGTCTAACTGAATGCATTTCCTCATAGTAAAATCTATATTTATTCTGGTTGGGTTAATTCCCTGAGGTAATGCCGAACTCTTCTCTGACTTCCGCTAAATTATAAATCACATATACCAGTTTCATGGATTGGCACTTACAAAGCTGCTGGTATTGTGTGCTCCCCATACAGTCTATTTCAGATTAAGTTTAACATTTTAAGGTGAGTTGGAATTCTGTTACTGGAGCAGATCTCTGGTTGCTTCATTAAATAATTAGTGTTCCTCACTCGGGTCCAATGTCCTGCTTTACCCTATCAATGTCCTGACCCTAAGTCAACATTTCCATTTAATGCTGAAAATTTTGCCCATATTTTGCCAAGTTGTATCCTTTCATCTTGATAATTTTGAACATTTCCAGTGACTGCGGGTCAAAATCACTTTTTTCTACCTTTGGACATCTTTTTGATATACGAGTACAGTTCTTTTTGAACTAAAACCAATATGCCCTTAACTTCCCTTTACAGGTCTTTGTCACAGACATTGTGGAGAAGAAAACTAATATTATCTGTATGACAGCCTTAAAATTCCTTGTAAATGTTTCCATGCCCCCCACTGAATTTTCTTCATGTAGTGGAGTTTGGAGACCAATCACCAGTGTCTCCTAAGGAGGTTGCTTGTGTGAACTGACAGGACCCTCGGATTCGGCCATGTAAACCCCAGTGTAGGGCAGGGTTCCCACCTTTTCTGAGCACATTTTCTGGGCAGCAAGGGTCACAGTAAGGATTTTTAAATCATATCACTCTGTTGAATAATATCAAGCTTACGACTAAAATTCTTCTTTTTCAAACATGCAGAATGATTCATTCCCTGAAATACTGCCATATGGGGTCCCTGGGCATCTGACGGGGCACTTGGTCAGCACAGACCTGGGTCTCACAGATCTGACAGTCTAGGGTGTCAGCACGACAGTGAATGGTATGTAGCTTTATGAGGAATGGTCTGGTAGAAGCAGCATGGGGAGCTCAGGGACCGCAGAGAAGGGACACTCTCATCCCAGAATGTGAGGCCAGCTATGCTGACCTGGTGGGGTGAGGTGGCCTGGCGGCTGACACCGGTCACAGGGTTCGTTTCGTGGAAATGGCGGTCTCCTGCAGGGGCCAGTAGTTGTTAGGACAGAGATAAGTCAGATCATAAAATACACATTTAGAAAGTAGAGTTAGCAGGAGTTACTGATTGGTTAGATGTAGAGTAATGAGGGAGAGGGGAAATCCAAGATGACGTTTTATTTCTGGTTTTGGCACCTGACTAGATGGCGAGGCCATTCACGGAGACAGGGAAAGAAAGATAGGAAATAGAGAGGCAGCGCTGTGAATAGAGACGCCTTCAGCTTTGGATAGGTGATCTCAGGTGTATTTCCTTATTTGGGTTCTGGCTACCAGGTGAAGTATGCTTTTCAGCAAAACGAAAGGAAAGCAACTTATCCAGGGCACAGAGGATCTGAGCTTGTATGTAAGACCCAGTCCTCCTTTCATATGTCTATTGCAGCCTGAAAACTAAACATAAAAAAATACAGGAAGGTGATTTTTAAAACAAATATTTTAATAGTTTCAGGTGTACAAAACAATGTACTAGTTAGACATTTACACCCCTTGCAGCCTTTATATCCCTCCCGCCCCCAATCTACTACCCCTCTGGCACTGTATTCAGCTGTTACAGTTCCAGTGACTATCTTCCCTATGCTGTATTTTATCTCCCGTGACTACACATATGTATATATTTAATCATAGTTGACATTCAGTATTATTCAGCATCAGGTGGACAGCACAGTGGTCAGACATCTACACAGTCTATGAAGTGACCCCCCGATAAGTCCAGTGCCCATGGGACACTCTACGTGATCTTTACAACATTGTTGATTATATTCCCCATTCTGTATTTCATATCCCCGTGACTATATCGTGACTACCAATTTGTACTTTCTAATCCCTTCACCTAGTAAGGTGATGTCCCCCCCAGTCCTTTAACCCTCAGGGTTTGCACATCCTGCCCTCGTGAAATTAACATCATGTCAAAATGTGACAGCAAGTTCACCCAGCTCCCGTTCATGCTGCTTTGAGAAAATACCATCGAAATGTATGTGGCTTCTAGGTCCCAATAAATTTCTGCTAAGTGTGGATTATTAGGGAAGTATTGCAAGGTTTATTCAGGCTGACATAGTTCACCTTTGTTTTATGCCCATCTCCTTCAGTTTGACCCAAAGAAAGTATGGCTCCTGACGCCACAGGCCGCGTCTTAACAAGGTCAGTATCCAAGGACAGTGAGCACAGCGAGAATGGCTGGCTGAGCTTCTCATGATCCACATCAGCTTTCAGGACATCTAATGTGCTGCTCACTCTGCTAAACATTTAACATGTATGTTTTTTGTTTGTTTGCTTGTTTGTTTTTGTAATTTTTACCAGTAGTGTACCACTCTAACCCCCATTTAGAGCTGGTGGTCTAGACTGTTGTGTGCATAGAAATCACACTGGGAAATATAAAAATGCAGTTTCCTGAATTTAATCCGAATCTTTAGTGGTTGAATAGATCAGGGGTGGGCCCCGTGAATTGATAACAAAAAAAATAACAAAAAACAAACAAGACATCGAGGTGATCTGACGTGGGTGGGCACAGATGAAATGTTGGACCCGCCCCCCGTGTTTTGTGTCTTTTATGGGGACGTGACGGGAGACGCCAGGGCATGAGTCAGGAATCTAGACTCATGGTCTAGATTGGTGGCAGCTGCCACAGGTGACATTACGAACACCCAGAAGTTAGAGGCTGGTATTCACAGCTACATTTCAGAGATGACAGGTCACATCGGACAGCCGCAAAGCGATGGAGCCCAGAACTGAATCTAGCCTGATTTCCTCCCGGGGAGGAAGGAGTTAACGCTGCTGCCCTGTCATGCATTTCTTTCCTGAAAAGAAAAGAAGACTGGTGACCTAATCTGATTCTGTGAAAATGACTTGGTAATCTGACCAAGTTATTCTTATTTCCTTTTGGAAATAAGAAATAATTTTTGGTCAAAGGCTAATCTTTATCTATGGACTGTGAATAGCTTAGTGTCTCTGGTTTAGGGTTGTTTATGGAAAACAAACCAACAACCTATGGACTTTTGAGGGCTGGCTCTCCAGAGAATGTCATATAAGATACATAACTCTCTGGTCTACAAAATGGAGACGTTTCATAATATAAATACTTGCAATGTATGAGAGGACTCACAAATCTCTGTTAGAGAACTCAGGTCGGCCTGGGTCAGACAACCTGTGCCCAGTGTGAGAAGGAAGGGTCTGTGGAGCCTGACAGGACATCCCAGAGCACTCTCTGCTTTGCCCGAACTTGACATTTTTCATTAAGCTTGATCGGGGTGAGGTCTCTGACTCTTCCTTATAATTTAGCAATCCAAGCCCTGTGTTAGGTCACATAGGCTTCACAGTGTGGCTGTAGGTGGCCTGGCTAGTTCGACCCCTCATCACAGTGCCATGTGCCAGATTGATTTACTAGCAGTTAAATTATATCTTCAGTTGTGGCTACTTCACTGCAGTTTCAAAAGCTTCTTGAATTAGTCAAGGAAATAGTTGACATGCTTGTAAAAATCTAGGGTCTATTTCTCAAGCAAAATTGTCCATTGCAAGAAAGGGAACCAAAATTATGGTTTGACAATTCTGAATGTCCAATGAAAATTCAAAATTTAAAAATTCTGAATATTTTTACTTCTAAAATCTTACATCTGTTGCAAGAAAAGAGAAAGAATGGCAGGTATCTTCCAGCATAGTCTTGGACACAAAAATAAGTGCTCCAAAGATTTGTCAGATAAATAGTAATAGCTTTATAATTACCTGCCTCATGAATCTTATGCAAAACCATACCCCACATGTCTGGTACCAGTTGATATATATATCTACATGCATATATATACATTTTATCCTTTTTATTCAGAAACTAAACATACATGCCTATAGTGCTATGGAAATTCTAAGAACAATACTTTACTGAATCATCAGGAAAGGTAGAAAGTAACATCAATATTTCTTTTCATTGTAGCAGTTGTTATTTTTCTTAATAAACTTAGAGAATTATTTTTGTAAATCCTGGATTATCAAAATGCAGGAAGATAAGAGGTTGCTGGTCCTGTTGGGAGATGATTAAAAGCAAATCTCCTGCCAATCCAAGATACCACTTCATAAATACAGGAAAGAACAGTTTTATTATTGAGTAAGCATTAAAGCAGACTGGTGAGCAGCAAAGCAATTCCATATGGAGATCACAAAACAGAAAGAAATCCAGGTGGACAAAGCCCAGTGCGTGCGTTTTCTCAGGCCAATACCTGGTCCTCAGGTGAGAGATAATGACAGCTCCACTTCTCACTCATAGTTCATCGTAAAGTCATCTGGCAATTAAGGTGACCATCTGTGTTGGCTAATTGCTTTTATCCAGATGAGAAATAGAACTTCTCCTATTTCTATGACGAGCAGGTACTTTTACAACCTGGAGTCGGGCACCTAAGGTAAACGCCCATCCTCCCACAGAAAGGGAGAGAGGGCAGTAAATTCCGTGATGTTGCATTTCTAAGTGATGCCTCCCAGACTCTAAAGAAAAACATTTCTTGACTGTAAAACTTGAGAAAAGCTTATTTAAGCTTTTAAAAAGGTTCACAGAGATCTCAAAGGGACAGAGGATTTGCAATTACATTTTCTAAAGAAAATACTGTAAGAAGCAAATAAGACAGTCTCCCTCCCCTTTTCACCAGGGATATTTTAAAAATTTCTTTTAAGATTTGTATTTGCCCTTACAATAACACAAACCTTCTGACAAAGATAAGATTTTTACTAGAATTTAGAATAAAGGATATTTCCTACAAATGACATTATTATTGATTTAATAGTTCCTCACAGTTCATTTATTTATTCTATCCAGTTTTCAATTTCACAAGGGCTTAATAATAAAACCCAAGGGAACTGTTTGTTTCAACTAAAAGTCCGTAGAATATTTTGTTATGAAACACACACACGCGCGCGCGCACACACACACACACACACTCTTCTTAAGATAACTTTAGACTCTTAGCTCTTCTTTCCTCCTGAGATATTTCAGTGGTTTTAGGTGTCAGTGCTACAGACCTGTGGCCCTTTCATGTTTTATTTTTGGTATGAAATAACCCATTTTTTAAATGATGCATCTCTAGAAAAAGCCTTCTGTGGAAGAGATCAGACAAGTGACACAGCTCGGGATCTCTCAAAATGAGCCGAAGGACCATCCCAATGCCACACTCTCCCTGGTGTTGTAGCCATTCCCTGCTAGTGTTGGGGGGACAGATCTATCCCCTGTCCCTTCCCGCATTAAAACCAGCACATCTCTCATGCACCACAAAAATGTGTCAACCACTGGCTTTGCAGAAGGCTCTAGAAAGGGCGCAGGGCTTTTCGAGTCTAGTTGTGAGGACCCAGCCCTGCAAGGGCTGTTCTGACCCCAAGACAGATTTCCAATCGTAGGTAGGAGTCGCCAGGGAGTAAAGGCAAACCAGAGGCATAAAGGCTTGAAAAAGGAGATTTAGAAATGTCATTTTTTGGTGGTGATGTGTTAAGTTAGAAGTGACCAAAAAAAACCAAAAACGGTGAGAATGTCAGTTGGGGGTGTCTCCTGAAGCACTCACGCAGCGCACAGGGCACAGGGCAGTTCTTCCTGAAGAGACTGACAAAGAAGAACTTTGAGCAGGGGTGGGAACCCGTATATTGCTGTAGACTTCTCGTGACAGCTTGGAATACGAACAGGAGGTGGCAAGAAGGCCCAGAGAAAGTTCTGGAAATACGGAGGGGCAGGGGGTGTCAGAGGGCAGGAACTGAGCTGCTGGCTGAGGGATGGAGAGAGAAATTGGATTGACTTCTTTGAAGGTGAGAAACTGAAGGCCATACTTTGGGGATTTGGCCTACAGCTGGGAATTTGGTCATAAGCAAACAAAAACACAGCCGATTTTTGTTAAAACTTGCACCATTGAACAATGGAATTCCTTTGGGGCTCCCTGTAAGTAAAAAAAAAGAAAAAAATTGAAAAACGTTTAATTTATAACTGGCCTTCTGATTGGGGAGCTCAGGCTGGGGGAGTGAATCAGCTGCCATGAGTCTCTGCGATGAGTGCCTGCTTTGGCACTAGAGGCTGATGAGAACAGTGGCGGCTGGTTCTGCTCCACCGTGTGGCACCACCTTGCTGTGGGATTTTAGACAAGTCTCAGCTGTGTCTCATTTCAAATCACCCAAAGGTCGGCATGGAGACATGAGCAGTAAAGATGGAGTCCTTGTGTTGTAGAATTTAGAATAAAGGATATTTCCTACAAATGAGGTTATTATTGATTTAATAGTTCCTCCTTACTTGACTACCTAATTGGGAGCCCATGGCCCGGTTTTCAATTCAAAATTCTCCTGTTTTTGGTTCTCACGAGAAAAACTTCCTATCTTAAAAAAGCTCTGTTCGTGTCTACTTCCTGTGAATGAATTAACCAGAGACGTATGTAGAAGAATACCATCCCCCCTTTTTAAAATTAAGATAATCTTTTTCTTGTTAAAAAAGAGTCATAGGTTATTCTTGTTTCAGAAGTGGAAATGTTATTCTGAAACTAGTCTAGAGAATCAAAAAAAAAGGACACAGCCTAACTGGTAAGATGCTGCTTTGCACGACACGGGTGGAGCCATTTTCCTTCCTCTCTGCTTTGGATGGCCCCACTGGCATGCTCTAAGCTATTTTCCAACACTCATTAGGAGATACTTACTTTTGTCCCCGTTCAACATTCGGGGAGAGACTGTACATTCATAAGAATAAAGTGGGGTTTGGTGGCTGTTTCAGTGTCCTGGAGCTCAGAGGCGATGATACCCTGAGAGAAAGTGTTTCCCACGGGTCGGGAGGCACAGGAGAGGCAGTGGCCAGGAGCCCTGCTGGGTGCCCGCAGTGGTGCTGGAGCCCGCTTCACAGTCCTGTGCTAATAAGAGCAGTTCTGTCAGAATTTCCTCCCAGCTTTAGGAGATAGAATCTCATAAAGTGGAGTAATTTGCCACAGATCATGTCCCTGTAAAAACGAATAATTTGGAGAGCTTGGATTGGAACACGAGTTTGCTTCGGAAGCCTTTCCCCTACATGTCACTTGTTTCCAAAATTCAACAGCCCCTCGTCCTTTTCCAGAAAGCAACAGCACAAAACAAGAAACAGCCATCCCTGACTCACACCCATGGCTGGAAACCCCACCAGGAAGGAGGCGCTTTGTCAAGGGTCCGATACTTCACTCGTGGTCTGATGCCTTATGTGGGCATGCCAGCAAAGCCAGTCTGCAAGATCCTGGGGGTTTAATAGCAGACCCCACACCTGTCTGCAGGGGGCATGGCACTGTGCAGTAAGCTGGAGGACAGACTCCAGCAAGAAATTCAGGGGCTGCACTTGGTCTAATGAAGGATGACTCTCTTCCCGGTTACATCCCCTTCCTTCTAAGAAGTGTCCTCACCTGCTTCCAGGAGAGGCTCTGTCTGCCTTTCCCTCTACCTCCCAGCTGTTTCCCTGTGGCCCGGTTATGACATGTAGCAAAGCCACCCTTGAATTACACCTATTATAAGCCTGTGATGTCTGCTAAGAATTTGAATTCTGAAGGACAAAACATTGCTTTTTTCTCCTTATCTGCCACAGTCCCTTATATAGGACTCAATGAATAGTTGCTCAGTTTGGGAATTGGGGTAAAAATATGGACAGATAGAGTGGAAAGGCAGAAGAAGCCTAGTTAAGCAGAGAGAACGGTCGTGGCCGAGAGTCCAGAATTGCAGTAACTCAGCAGAGCCAGGTGGCATCCGGGAAGGCGTGTGTTAAACTCTCGGCTCAGTAATGCCATCCTTCTTCCGCTGTGTCCTTACCTTTCCAGGCAGAATTTTCATAAAAACAGCTTGGAAGCTCAGATGCTTTCCGGCTGTCATCCTGTCACTCTGATAATTACCGTGCTAATTACCAACACCTTGCAGATTAGTGGCCGTTAGCAGTGGGCTGCAGGAGTGAGAAGGCCCAGAGTCTGCATTTGCAAGAGCCCCTAGAGGACTCCAGGGAGGCAGCTGGTACAGGAGGAGTAAAGATAATATGCCAGCTCATCGCTCAGGGAGATCCATGTGAGTTAGGCCGGGGTGCTGAGACGGACCCCACAGAACACTGAGGACATGCTCTTGTCAGAAATTGAGAAAATTAGGTGAGAAAGATAGGTTCCAGCTCCCAGTTGGTTTGGGGTTCCCATGAATAAATAATGTGATTGTGATTTTGTTGCCTGAGGACTTTTCAGACCCCTCAATATGCCAATAAAAGATGTGAGTCTTTAAACAAAATGGGAAAGGATTAAGAAGTACAACTTGGTTGTTACACAGCAGTCATGGGGATGTAGGGTGTAGCATAAGGAATATAGTCAATAATATTGTAATAACTATGTGTGGTGTCAGAGGGGTACTAGATTAGATTTGTTGGGGTGATAGATGAGAAGGGCTTGGGGGGCAGGATGAAAAAAGGTGAAGGGATTAAGAAGTAGAAATTGGTAGTTACAAAATAGTCATGGGGATGTAAAGTACAGCATAGGGCATATTATCAATAACATGGTAATGATTATGTATCCTACCAGGAGGGTATTAGACTAGTCAGGGGGATCACTTTAAAAATTATATAAGTGTCTAACCAGCATGGTGTACACCTGAAACTTATATAATATTGAATGTCAACTATAATTGAAAAATAAAAGAGCTATAAGAATGAGGATAAACATACAAACAAAAACATAAGTTCAGATATCTAGCAGTGCCCAGAAGTTTGTACCACAGAATTCTTGTCTCCACCTACTCCCCAATCCCTAAATCACCATTTCACAGGATGAGTGTTCTGCAGAGCACTCTGGAAAATTCTGACTCAGAAGCAGAATTTAAGGAAGACAAGGTAAATTGTCTTTCTTCGAGGATCCATGTGGCGCCACCTATGGAGTGAGATGCCTTTATATACATGTCTTCATCTCCGCAGCCCAGATCAGTGATGTAGAGAATACTGTTTTCTTTGTACAGATGTGAGAATAAAAGCTTAAAGAGCTTAAGTGTGTACTCAAGTCCTGTGGAGCTGGGATCTGAATCCAAGTCTGGCTGATTGCATTCGTAGTGTGACAGTGGCCATGCGTCCCCTGACATGGGAGAGAAGGTCTCTCATCAGCTGAGGGACAATGCAGGGGCTCCAGCATGACTGGATCTGTTAGCTGAGTGGGGAGGAGTGCAGGAAATGGCAGTGAGTTTTGCAGGCACTGGAATCATATTAAAATGACACATCAGATTAAGGTGAAGATTGGGCGAAGATCTAGGAAACTGGAATACTGTTCTAGGTAACTGTGCCTTCCTGTTGGGTGCCTGAAGGAAATATCTCCCCAGAAGGCAATATACAAATGATGGGGGAGCCCCGTGTAAAACCCTAGTGAGCAAGGCAGAACCTCCTGGAAGCTTCAGTTGCATATGTAGAATGGAAGAAAAACCACTTCCGCTCAAGGCCGAGGTTTGAGAGGCTTAGTTGTTCACCCAAAACTTTCTGGGGAAAGGATCAGTCTCTTGACGCCACTTACCCTTTCAGACTGAGGGAGAAGAAGGGTTCTCTATCCCTCTTCTCCTAGGCCACTCCCATTGGGCTGAAAAGGCAACCTCTGTGGACTGGCATTCCACTGCATGAGGCCTGTAGACCTGGGTTGAAACCCTGGGTCCTGGGACCTGGCTGATTAAAATGCTTGTGCTCTTCACTGCATGGCCATCTGCTAATTCCTTTAGTATGCAATGAAGTTGAAGGCCAAGGTGGTGGTGCTGGTGGTGGTTCCCTCAGTGCACTTTCCAGGAGAAAGGGTTGGGTGAGATCTAAAGGATTGCACACACTTAGTTTAAAAGCAACAAGGTCAAGAACACAGAAGAGTGGCCTCGTTTTTCTAAAGACAAAGTAAAGATGTGTGACATTAACTTTTCCACTGATTACAACCAGAAGTACTAGACTGAAACCTTGAACAATAGTCTGAAGACAGTATGTTTCCTGTGGTTGCGTGCATGTGTGGAGGGCTGTATGATGTGTGTGTTGCTATGTGTATATATATTCTGTGTATTTATGTGTGTGCATGTATACTATGTTTTTTATGTGTGTATGTGAATATGCATGTGTGTGTAGTATGTGCTGTGTGTATGTATGTGTATGGACTGTTGTGTATATGTGTGGCATGTTGTGTGTACAGAGTGTGTTTATGTATATGGTGTGTGTGTGTGTGTGTGTGTGTGTTTGTTTCTCCTCCCAAATTTCTTGGACTAGACTCAGGACAGCGTAAACTCCTGACTGTTCAGTAGGCAGGGACAGAAGAGCTCCAAGCTAAACTCTCTGTTTTGAGGACTAGGTCCGCTAAGGGATGGAGAGAAAACAAGGGAAATCTTCTGTTTTCCCTGTTTGTTTATTGTGTTTTGTTTTAATTTTCTCCCAGCCCAATCACTTAGGGAGTCTGAATCCCAAAAGGACTCTTTTGTGAAGGCAGCTGCCACTCAGACACCTAAATTCTGAAAGCAATCCTTCTTTCTGACCAGAATGTCTGAACAGTGAGGGAGGTTCCCTGCTACATCTTACTTCTGTCTCTCCTCCTGCTGCTTTGTGCAGAGGCAGACCCAGTACAGGAAGTGTGTGATAGCATGGGTGTCTGCGGGCAGACAAATCCAGTTCTATAATGAGTAGACCAGAGTTAGAAGCCAGAGGGTGTTGGAGACTAGAGGAACTCAGAGATGGGGGGGCTCAAGAAAGAGAGCCTACAAAGCTGTGCATGAAATCCTGGGCCCAAGCTAGAACTAAAAACACACAGAGCTAACTGGAAACAGCATAGCAAATTAAACTGAGAAATGAGCTGTGACATAGACCAACAACTAGGCAGCTGGCTGGGCCCCAGAGGGAGCACATGCAGAGTGGATTTGAATATCACTGGACAGGCTCTAAAAACTGAACTTGAGTTGTAACTGCAGAAGGTGAGTCAGACTTGCAGCTTGATACTAACTGGGATCAAAGATGCAATAAAATTAAAAGGGTAGGAAAGAAAACTCCACTATGCAAACACTAATCAAGAGAAAGCTGTGATAGGTTTCTAATCAAGAGAAAGCTGTGGTATATTAACATCAGACAAAATAGAGTTCAGAAGAATAAAACCATCTGTGATAACAAGGGACTTTAAACATGATAAAAGAGTCAGTTCATGACAATTCTGTATGGGTATGCAACTCGTAACAGAGCTTCATAACATGTAAAAAAAACCCTTTCATAATTGAAAGGAGAAATGAATAATAATTCTTTAATTGATAAAATAAGTACACAGAAAATCAACAAGAACATAGAAGACCTAAACAACAACATCAACCGAATAAACCAAATTGATAGTAGACCACCTTGCCCAACAGCAGCAGAAGACAGACAGTTTCCAGATCCCACGAAACACTCATTGGGCCAGGAGTTAACTACGTGGTGCTGTGCACTTGTGTCATGTTACGTGTTCTTAGCATAAAATAAAGGAACAACAGATAATCCAAAAATAACAAAGGGACACAGGAAACTTTGAGTGGTGTTGGGTGTCCAATGTCTGTCTTGTGATAATGGTATCACAGGTGTTTGCACATGCTCATCAAATTATACACACTATATGTGTGCCGTTCTTTATCAATTATACCTCAATAAAGCTGTTAAAATATAGAATTGAAAACCCTAAAAATAGAAATTTAGTTAATGCAAATTCAACATACAAAATATTTTGGATGCCATAAAAATGAATTTAACAGAACTCTTTCTGTCATGTGGAAGATTTATAGTGTTTTTATTTTAGCTTCCTCCCTTACACACCAATTCTATAAGCTAAAAACATTAAGGGGATGGGTTTTTGCCTTCTGACTTATTAGAAGAAATAAAGAGGTCTAAGTATTTTGGAATATATAAAATTGGAGATGCTGAGAAACATGAAAACCAATAATAAGCAATTGATGAATATACACTTGAGGCAGCAGGACCAAAAGAACAAAGTTGGAGACTTACAACAGGCCTGTAAAGACTGTCGAATTACGTTCATACAATGCTTTATATTTTCACACATAGGCAGCCACACACACGACATTTAACACTCACCATAGCTCTGTGATGTTCACCTCACGTCGTCCCTGTGAGGAACATGATATTTTTTCAGATCCTCTTTTCATTATATCTCAGGGCTTCTCCTAAATTATGTATGACTATTAATTTATTTTAAATCAGACTTGTGAAGGAGAGTAAGCTAGCACATGGTGTTACCTACTGATCTAACAGAAATTAAACTGCATGCTTTGTTGAACAAAAGCTAATTAATTGCATTTATAGTCTATTTGCTAGTTACTACCCTCACAATTCTTCTCATTATATGGTATCCCTGTATAATTATATTTTAAAATGATTTACTCATTTGATCTACCCAAACAGCAATAGGTAATTTTAAAATTGATTAAATATAAACTAGGAGTGAGCTTATGAACTACACTTTGAAGAATAAATCATCATTTTAATGATAGTGTCTAGTTTAATTAATTAAATTGAACCAAAACTGTAGGCAGCGACCTTTCTGTCACCCAAATGTAGTTGCTGGGGTCTTCAGGGCAAACCATTTGCAGTCACTGACATTGCAAAAGTCAACCAAATCAGTGTCACACACATTGGAGTAATTTTTATTATCTTTGTAATGATTGCAAAATCAAATGTCACTGTAGCAGGGATGTTTCAAGCAGTGATATTCATTTAAGTACCATGAGGCATGAATAAATCCAGCAGTCAGAGAATATCCACTGAAAAAATACCAGATCTTTTACAAAAGATGGTGACATGAAACTGTGACCGCTGTTGGAATAAAATGAGATAAATAATAATAGTTTACTTTTGAATAATCACCCACAGTTTACATTACCTCACATCTGTCCTGGTTAGCTGCTTGACCTTGGCCAAGTCACTGAATTTCTCCAGGCCTCAGTTTCAGTACTTATGATGTAGATAGAATGTCTATATGGAATGATATCTAAGTGGTAGGACGATTGTGGAAAATAGTAACATGTATTCAGCACAGTGCCTGACCAAAAAGTAAGTATTCAATAACTGCTAGTACATTGTTGTTATTAGTATTCTTATTAGCCCTGCCTAGATTATTCCTTTATTATTCCTTTATTATTATTATATCTTGGGAAAGGAATCATAAAGTAGGCAATTGCAAATCATCAGAACAAAAATAGTCCAAATTAGGTTGACGGTTGAGTTCTAATTGGTCAGGAGCCAACAAAGAGATACAGAAACATCTGGAAATAAATCCACAGAAATAAGTTTCCATTTGGAAAAGTGATGTTTTAAGGGTCTGTTATTCAGGGTCTGGTCAGGAGCCAGAAAGCACACTGGTAATTTAATTAGGGGAGTTTTTATGTATAGAATTACTAACTGGTAACATTTCTCTTTGGTAGTTGGTACAACCCAGTGGCATAGAGCTGCAGCACGAGTGCCAGGACCCCTGAAGGAGGCTTCTAGCCTGCCAGGGAGAGAAGGGGTGACAGAAAGCTCTGAAAGAGAGTTGAAAGGGAGACCCAGCTGAAGGCACCCACGTTGGGGTGGGGTGGGCGCCTTCCCTTCCCAAGGCTGAGTTTTACACCTTATTGGCAGGCGTGGCTTTGGCCCTGACGTGGTGGAGAAGCGGCTGGTGGCCATAGCTGCACATGTCCACAGGCGGTGGGGCAAGGATGAAGAGCAGGACAGATAAGCTTACTGGGGAGCACAGAAGCTCCTGTGGGGGTGTCTGCAAGCCCTCCTGGAGAACATGGAAGCATAGACTGGCCAGACAGGCTGGGAGCCTCTTGCTGCAGTGACAGAATGTGTACTGAAGGGAGGCACTACTGGGTATCCCCTACACACGTCTTTGTGTGGGTGCTGTGCTAGCCACCAATGGGAAATCACGATAGGGTCCAGCTCCCACAGAAAGCAGGTCAATTAAGGGTAGAGTTGGCGTTCAGACAATAAACTGATAAGTGCCCAGTAGCAATATCTGGCACTATTAAAACTCACGGTGTACCAGGTACATGACGTATTTAATCTTTCTAACAGCCCTGAGATTTAAGAAACTGCAACACTTCCTAACCTAAGACGTGACAAACAAATGCAGGTTGATTATTGGCTTTCACAGGGGCAGAGAACATACACCCTAAGAAACTGGTGCGTTCCCATAGCCGGTGCTCTGAAAGTATACTTGTAGGGTTTTGAAGGTGAGAGAGTGAAGACAGCCTTGCTAGTTATGATCAGAATTTCCCAATCAGGCCAATTTCTATAGCAGTTCGCGGACCTATGTTTTAGAATACTAGGAAAGCCATGTTAGATCTCTGATTAGATTTGGTCTTTTCTAAAACCCAGGGCTGGAAACAAAGTTTTGTTTCAAGAATTTCAGCTTTCCCCATGGTCACGGTAGACCTGGTACAGGTGATTTGTTTGGAAACTCACAGCACAGATTTGCAAGTTGTGATTTCCCTTTCATGTCTCCTTTTGGCCAACGCCCCCACAGCCAGGGTGTTAGAAAGGTGTGGAAAGGCGCCAATATTTAGTCTTAGCATGTGGGAGCTGGACGGCCTTTGGAGGTGGCTTAGCTTAACCCTGAGAGATGGTGATCCTAGTCCCTTGTATGGGACCCTCCAGTCTGCTGTTAACAACAGCAACAACAAAATAATAAAATAAAACCTTTGCTGTCAAATTAATAGAAAAAATAAAATAAAATAAGAAAACCCTGAAAAGTAAATAAATAAATAAGATGTTTTTCAATTAAATTAACTGAAAAAATTACATAAAAACAAAATAAGGGGAACATTCTCTGTCTTGAGAACCAACGAAGCTTGATAATTTACATTTAGAGGTTGGTTGTACATGTACAAAAATTTCCCATTCCCTTTGCCAGAACATTCTTTTTATTTTCCTTTCTTTTTACAGTGCACTAAAAATCATCCTTGGGGTAGCTTTTCCTTCCCCTGACAACAGAATTTTACATTTAAATGTCTTGATTTAAGGTGACAGGATTTGATTTAATTCTACTATTTTATCTTCCAACCTGGATATTTAGTCTAACCGCCTACTGGAACGTTCTATTTCATACCAATAAAACGTCATTCCCTTTGTTCTTACATTGAGAATGAGCTCAGATTAATTCTGCAGGTCCCCTCAGATTTATAGCTGGAAGGGAAAGTGAGGATTGGAATGAATTTATTTAAATTTCCACTGATTGAAACTGAGTATCCTGCAAGTCTTTACTAAAAACAGCTTTTCTGACAGGGAAATATGTACAGTACATATTAGAGTTTTTATGAAACTTTAATTCCCTTTTAGTGCTTTTTCTGTCAGGGAAATGTATTGAAGTCCAGAAAATTTATCTGCTTTTGAACGTTTAATGACTAAAAGGAGTAATGGCAGATCCAATTCATGCAGTACGTATTTTGCACCAAATTAGCTCTGTTGCTTAAGACCACGTGTCAGGAGATGATCCAGAGTTACACAGATGTAGGAAACTGTCCAGGGGTCCACCGTGGGTCGGATACCCCCCGCTCTGCATGTACAGAAGTGGCAGCGGTATAGTTCATCAACACGTCCCGTGTCAAAGTAAGTGCAAGAGGCGGAAAGGGAGAATCCAAATGACAGCGGTGACTGTCCCAGTGTGAGGGTGGCTGGCAGGATGTGGGTGGGTCCCTTGTGTGTGGGTGGATGCTCCCTGCCAGGTGAGTCAGGAGCGAGGTGCTTGCTCTGTGTGTAGAACTTCATAAGATGGTGCAGAAGATACCGTCTGTGACTGACAGTGGACCCGCCGTGCGTGGAAGCAAAGACCTGCAGTCATTTCCTTTCACTGAAACGAGAGCAGTGGTGGGGGCAGCGTGTCATTCACAGCGCGTCTAAGCCAGTGTGTGGAGGTGGGCAAGTGGGAGAATTGTGCCCTCGGTGCTGGAGGCCGAGTGGCAGTTGCTATGTGGGGAGTGGACCTGGCCCTACTGTCAGCAAAGGCGTTCACTTTAGCTGGACACACCATGTGACATCAGCGGACCACACAGCACAGGGCCCAAGTAGCAAAAGATGAGGTTGGCAAGGGAGGCGGAAGTCGGACATTGAGCGGCTAGAGGCAGTGGTGGGGGCATGGAGCCTCAACACTTCTAAGCTGACCATCGTCATCCGTGGTCACGTTATGGAGAAAGGCTTTGAGAGCTAAAAATAGGAAGGAAACAGGAAGGTAATCCATAGTCTAGGCAGGGTGGCATGGTGACCTAAATCAGGGCAGCTGTGGTTAGAAAGCAGAGCAGACGGATTTCAGAAAGGCTCTCTGATTTGTTCTGCAAAACGAGAAGAAGCAGAAGACATTGAGAAAGTGCCCAGGGCTTTGCTTTGTGTAATTAAGAGGCGAACTCTTAATTACAGAAGAGAAAGATCAGCAGACTTACCAGGCTCTCGACTGCCAAGTGTTCAGACTTGCCTGGTACACTGGGTGACTCCCGTGGAAGTGACCCCGGAACCGCAGGAAATAGCAGCACGGCCACATGAGACAAACCCATGTGTGTGCCTTGGATCTATCTTTATTTCTTTTAGTCACTAAGTTTTTAAGAGCGAATGATAATTTCCCCCCATATCAGTACATGTCTCTGATCAATAAACTAAATGCTAAGATGTGTTAGAAATCTACTAGGATGACTAGTATAATAAATAATCTTTATAAAGCCATCACAATTAACAAATGACTTCCTCATTCATTAGCCATTTCACCCTCAAAATAGTGCTCTGGATTAAGTACCCAGGTGCCCCCACTTTACAGTGCAGGATGCCTGGGGCCCCAGCTCCCCAGGACCCCACTCTTGTGCTTTCATCATCATCTCCAGTGTTGGCAATTGCTGAAGCAGCACTCGGTGGCACGCAAACAAAAGTTTGGTGCTTTCTGTTTCCTCACAAAAAGGCAGGGTTGTCAATGTTGGGGTGATTTGTTTGGCTTTCTGGGTTCTGCATTATTCGTTGTTAATGGCCCTTGTGGGGACAGAGTCCCAAGAGCAGTTTCCAGGCTCTCAGCCTCACGTGGAAAGGTGCTGGCTCCGTTACTAGATGGCCATCAGCTGTGATCAGATGGCCATCCGCTGTGGCTGGGTGGCCGTCAGCTGTAACCAGTGAGCCATTAGCCATGAATATAACTGCCGTGGCTGCACTGGCACGGGGGTGGTTCGGAGAGAAGCGAACGGCAGATTGCGGATCGTGTGGCTCCTGCTTCCTGTGTCTCCAGACCAGCCGCCAGGAAGAATATAGTGGTATGACTCCCCTATCCATGGCTCCGTGGGTGTTCCTTTTTGGCCTCAACATGTCCTGCGTTCTTATGTGGGGAGCAGGACCAGAGACCCCGCATGACAGCCCTCAATTCCAAGGGCTGAGTGATACACATTTGCCCTCGATTAACAGTGGTGCCCCAACAATTATAGTGTCAGGTTCTGTGTGTCTGAGAACCGGGTGTCCTGGGTCCCCCAGTAAAGCGGGGCACAGGCACAACTCTTTCATTGAGTGCATTTTAAGGGCTACTTAACATTAAGCTACAGCTCTGAAGATTATGAATAATAAACAGGTTACTTGTTTTGAAGCAAGTCTGTAATTCCATAACACAGGCTGAGTTAATGCACTAAAAACCTATTAAGCAGAAATCCTTGTTGTACCAAAATGCTGTTATTTCAAGAAGCAATTTGTGTAATAATGACTTTGAGGTGCCTGCTGCCCCCTGCCCTGCCCCCTTTGTAAAGACCTCCTTTCAGTTGGGCGGAGAGAAAAGCTCTCATTTATGTTCTCCATGCATTGGTGAGTAGTGGATGGAGAGGAGAGCAGAAGGAGGGGAACCTGAGGAAACTGAGCAAGATGCAGTAACCCTCAATGACCTCCTAGCGGCCAGGCTCTTTGATCCTGGGAAACGCACTTCTGAGCTTCCACTTTCTTAGAATCCCTTACCAAGGCCTTGGCTGGTTTTTCTTGCTTGTTTTATTCATCCATTGAGGCTCTAAGGAGCCTTCAAGAGTCCACTTCAGTGTATTAAACAGCTTAATTGGACGCATAGACAAAGCAAAGGGTAATGGGCTAGCCCCAACTGAAGAGTGAGTCTCAGGGGAGACTTGGCCCAGAAGGAGGTCCAAAGTCCAAATCCGAGGGCAGAGGGGGGAGTGGGTGTACGCGGGGCAGAGAATGCCCGCGTGTGGAGTCACAGGCTTTTGCAAAATGTAGAACTGGGAAGCAGCCTGTTCAGCCAGTAAGGCTGGCTGCCTGAAAAGGAACAATGGCCGCCATCTACAGGGCTCTTTTATCCATTGCCCAGTGTACCCCCACCCCCGCCTTTGCCCATGTCCCGCGTTTTCTACCTGGATGCTGGCTCTTTGGGGGCAGCATCACCTGTGCCATTGCACTTTCTTCTTCTTGCACTTGATTTTGCCCTATGATGACCCTGGCAGGAGAGTCCTGTGAAAGGAGAGAAATTTCGGTGCCTGTTCCCCACTCTCTCTTCCCTCAATGCATTTTGGCAGTGGCTCTGTCCCTTCACCTGTGTCCCTCCCTCCTGCCAGATGACTCCATCTTTCCACCTGTGTCCCTCTTTCCATCCAGGTGCTCTGTCTGGCTCCTTTCAGATCTATAGTTCTTCCCAGCTCTGGAATGCTACTTGCTCATCTTGCCCCTTAGGTCGGGGAGTATAAACGACCCCAGTCCTTGGGGTCTTCTATTCATTCTCAATTCTCTTAACCTCACCCCCATCACTGTAAGTCATCATTCCGTTAGACTTCTCTCAGTCAATCCTCTGAATCCTCTGAATATGCCATCTGTCTCCTTCTAGGATGCTGAGTAATACAACTGGTTTCTAAGCTTAACACTATTAACAGATTTTCTGCATGTAAAACGAATTTTGTGCTTGAAGAATTCACTGAAATCTTCAAATGGCCCTAGCATTTCTGATGAATTATGTCGGTTTTCAAAGTGGCTTTGCTGAGGATGTGACAGAGCAAACCAATGTCCTGTCCATCTGTAGGGCCAACAAACTTTAGAAGCGGTTAGTCCTTCCAAAGGTACAGTACATGTGGAAGCCTCATGTGCGTAGTAGTAGTTGTCACTGGGCTTATACGTATGCCGTGGTGGAACAAATGCCATGTCTATTTTAGGGAAACAAAATCCACTTTCGTAAAAGCCATTTGTCAAAGTGTTAGAAGAATGATGTCATAATTAAAGTGACACATATTCTCCTGTCTTGTTTCTATTGTTTTAAATCCCTCATTATCTCTTGTGCACATTATTGTCCTAGTTGACTATCAAGTTCCAGGTCTGCAAGGCGTTTCCTTCTGCTCGGCTGGAACTAACGCTTCAGTAGCTGCCCCTGACTGCAGGGAGGGAGGAGTGGAAGGTCTTTGGTCTGACTGACATGGAGGCGCTGAGATGCGCCCTCTGCCTGCCTCCCCCAAACCATGTGCTCCCACACTATGACTTGTTTCCTCCCCTGGACCTACCGTGTTCACTCTTCCTCATGTCTGAAGCAGTCTCGTCCTTCGTCAGTCAGAGTCACTTTGACTCACTCCTCAAGTCACAGCAGTAGTTCTCTGAGATTCCCTAACATTTACCTCCGTGCGTCTGCTCTGTGCTTCGGTAATTATTTACTCATACTGTATGTGATCACTCCCCCAATGGTGTAAGGTCTTTGAGAAGGGAAACCAAGCACTTTCAACCTTCAGTTTCAGATGTCAAACACAATGTCTGGCACAGAAGATGTGCCATTTGGTCTGTTGACTGCAGGATTGTAAGAGGCTCACATGGGCCCATGAGTCGGCTTGTTGTGCATAGAAAACCCCATAATGTGCTGAGTCCTTCATGTACCATAACCCAAGTCAGCAACCAGGGTCTCGATGCCTGTAAAATCTACTGAAGCACAGAAAATGCTTCTAGAACCTTATTATTTGATGACAGTTGACGGTTAACTGAACTTCAAAAAAGGCCAGTTGTGGGTAATATGAATGAATACAGTCAAAGATAGATTAATTTAATATTTCTTTATGTGAAGAACCTCTTATGTTTTCTTCATGCCAGGATAATTTTCTCATATATTTAATAATAAAGTAAAGCAATAGGGAAATCCATTTAGATTGGTTTTCTCCTGATTTTAAACAAAAATGTAACATAAGCCCTTTCAATTTATTATAGTGTGATATAATCCAATAGTTCTGGTGAGTTTCAATTATATAATGACTTAATTGAAAATAAATTAAACAAGTATATGTCCAGTTCTGTCGCACTAAATGAGATTTTAAATTACTCTAGGAATAGATATTTCAATTCTGATAGGAAGACTTTAATATTTGATGTTCAGAGCAATCAATAAGTTTCACAAACACTTGGGAGCCATTTCTATAGATTTTGCACAAAATGAAACCAAAGTGCACTTCATGCCCTGGTGGTCAAGGGATGGGAAGAAGCTGAACAGCCAGTGCGAGCTTTGCTGGCATTTCCTGAAATGCCTTCCGTGTTGGTAGCCAGTGGGTTATCTTCCCGTTTTCCTTCTAGTAACCAGGAGTGGGCTCATGAGTCAAGCATATGCGCTGATCATTTTACCGGTGCGTCAGTGTTTATGGAGAAAGGCTGCTCTGTAATCACACTTCCATAACCTCCATGTATCTGCCTAGATATGGATCACTGGACAATATATTTTAAGGAATTTGTATTTTATAGCTTATTCCACAAAGGATTGGAGGAATGTTATAAAGTGAAATACACATAAATTAGGACAATTAAAATTTAAAGGCAAATAAAAAACCAATTAGGAAAAAGATGAAGGCGGACACAGTAGCTTCTCCAAATGACTGATTACATCCTCCAGGCACCACCTCTTGGTTCGGCCCGTGGGTTAGCAGCACAAGAGGAGAGGGAAGTGCCTGGTACTTTACAGGATGCCAACTTGTTCTTATGGAACGTTTCTCGGCTCAGCTAAGGAGTCCATGGTTCTGAACAAAGGGGAGATTCTGGAGAGTGATCTCCATGGCAAGAGGCCATGCCCATCACATACAAATTCAGGTTTGAAGGAGGAAGAGGGGCGTATCTCTATAAAAGCTAAAGGTGATCACATTCAAGTACAACATAGTGACGATATTTGAGGAGAGTTTCGTCATTTGATTCTAAGTATGCTTCCTTCTAATGATGTGAAGTTAGGCACGTGTAACTCATACTCTAGGCCCTATCAGCTGTTCAAAGTGAAAGATGGGTGCATGTAATCCGGGTGACACCGCCTCCCGGTGGGTTCTGCTGGTGACCATCTCCAACCTCAGCAGTCTGTCAGCTGCCCAGCAGGAGCTGCCATCAGTGTCACCTGCTTAAGGGAATTGGTCTACCCACCCTGGGCTGGGCAGAGGCATCTAATGCCTCAGATGGCCCCTTTCACCTCGGTGCCCTTCTTCCCAGCTGAAGGAGCACCAAGAGCCCCTGAAACATTTGTGTACATGAACTGTACACTGGCTTGCGGTGATCACCGTATTTGTGAGCTCTGGTGAATTAATTGATCTTTGAGTGTGCACACTTGCAAAGGGACGAGAACACCTGCTGAATGGTTTGTCCTGAAAAATAGATGGTTTTTGAGTAACAGAGCACCAGTGAAGGTGTATGAGGTCAGTGTTTGTTGGTTCCCGCCTTTCTTCAGCGTGGGGTTTCGGTTCCACATAACGGGGTTCCTTTGTCTAAGAGCTGTCTTATCTCCGTCTCTACTTTCGGTCCTTAAGACCCCTCTGTCAGCAATTTCCAAGTCTTACCACTTTTGGGTGTCTGCTGCTTTCATCATTGTTTTCAAACTTCAGTGTTCATTTGTATTCCCTTCTGTCTGATCAATTTTATACAGGCAGTTTTGAATCATCAGTGTTCTATTAAGCTAGGTGATATCTTATTTTTACCAGCTTCCTTCCTCCTGGGTAAGTGGCCTGAGAAAGATCAGCCTTTGCCTCTCAGCATTACTTCTGATCTGATAAGTGTCCCCGTTTTTAAGTCAAATGAGCTCAGGATAGGAGCTTGTTCTTGCTCTCCTTTAGGTACCTGCATTGACTCTAAATTAATCTTGGCTTCTTCGAATATGAGGGGTACACGTACACCTATAGTAAAATGATCGTGGCCAATAGTACACGGCAACTTCTCTGTGTTCCCAACATGCCATCCACCATCACACACCATGTTCATCTGCTAATCATATTCCTTGTTTCTGGGTTGAGTGTTACCCAGAAATGAAGTGTGACATGTCCTGTAAGAGGTCTCATCAAACAGAGGCTTCCAGACACGTACATGATGGACTACGGTCAGTGACTGTTAACGTGTGATTATTTCCTAAATTATAGTTACTATCTGTTCCTTTAGTCACTAAACAGGCAGCCAGCACACAGGGGGTTCTTTGAAGAGTTCTTAGCTCGTCCTGCACTTTCTCCAAAACAAAGATCACATCACAGCTGAATGGGACTAAGTTGAAGAGAAGTTTTTCTCAAAATAATTATGCATCTTCAATTCTGTTAGTTTGTTTTCAGTTTGTTATACTGAATCAGTGATGTACAAGTTCATTTTAGTCCAAGAAGGCTTTACCTGATGACAGGTTATATCTTAACCCTCATTAAGGCTTTTTGGAGGGAAGACTCACCAGAATGGAGCTGCTTTAACACACTCAGGCAGTTAAAGGAGTTCACCATAAATGCACCATAACTGGTGTGTCCCCATCGGTCCTGGGGCACAAGGTATTTATACTGCCGGTGTCTCTCTCTACATGGACAAAGGGATGAACTGATCAGCAGGATTTCTAAGTAGGTTCCTAGTGTAGGGTGGTCTAGTCAGGGCCTCGGTGTGAAGAGTATTGCTTTTGTTCTTATTTTCTCAGGATAAGATCATGATTTAAAGTTGTGTAAACACCGGTATTGAGTTACTTAATTGTAAGTTATTATGAACAGAGTAAGAATTTTGATCAGAATATATGTATTAAAATACCATTTATATCCATTTTAATTCAGCCTTTACAGTTGTGATCCAAGCTTTGAAATATAGTTCATGGTACAAGATTTATATTGAAGCTTTAAATGATACTTCCTGCTTCTACGGTGAGAGAAGACCAATAATTATTTGCTTGGCAAGATGGAAGAGAACTTAGCAATGATTAGTATTAAGATATTAATATGTAAAACTTTTTAAAATTCTAAATAATAGATTTATAGGCTCAGTCAATCTTTTATTCAGACATTTATTCATTCTAGTAATAGCTATCCAAGGCGCAGTGCATGCCAGGGTCTGGGCAAGATTTAATACCGCATATCGAAGGGACACAGTCCTCGCCTACAAAAAGCACTCAGACTATTGCAAGAGAAAAGTGACATATATTCTGAAAGTGTTTTGCACAGTTATAAGGTGCTGGGGAGACAGTGGAAGATTCTAGAACTTAGATGAGGGAGTCAGGGGAAGCTTCCCGGAAGAGGAGATAACTGAGCTGAAAGTCGTTTAAAAAGAATGTTAATCATGTGAAGAAGTGAATTAGGGCACTGGGAATGCCATTTTTGGAAGATGGAAAATGAAAGTACGTGAATCAGCTGTAAAGGTTGGAAGATGACCCAGGAGAGTTAGACAGGTTTCAGCATCATCCAGGCTAGCCTCACTTCTGCTCATGTTGTCAGAAGCCACCACTTTCTATGACAAACCACTGTTATCCTTCCTTTCCCAAGCCCCTTACCTTCAGTCACCAAGCCCCATCTCTGCCTTATCAGGGTGACTCCAAAGGCGCTGTGACGGTGAATTGTTGGGACACAGAGTAGATGAATGTTTAATTTTATAAGGAAATACCAAACATTCAGCAATGGTTGCAGCATTTCACATTGTCTCTAGCAATGTGTGAGAGACCCAGGTACCACACGTCCTGTCAGTATCTCTGTTGTCATTCTTTCCCGGTTTATCTGTTCTGGTGGCCATGAGATAGCATCCCTCTGTGGCTTTAATTTACATTTCCCTAGTGACAATGCAGTCACCTTTCCACGTGTTTGCTGCCATTTCATATATCTGCTTTTTTGTTCTTTTTTTAAAAAAATATTTGTATTAAAAATATAGCTAACATACAATATTATATTAGTTTCAGGGATACACCATTGTTATTCAATATTTATATACCTAAAGAAGGGATAATCATGATAAGTCCAGCAACCATCTGACACTGTACCATGCTATCACAATATTATTAACTATATTCCTTATGCTGTACATTACATCCCCATGACTTATTTGTTTTATACCTGGACATTTGGATCCCTGTTCCCCTTCACCTTTCATCCCCCCCCTTTTAAGCATTCAATTACAGCTGACATCCAGTATTATTTTATATTAATTTCAGGTGTCCAGCATAGTGGTTAGACATTTATATAATTTAAGAAGTGATCCCCTGACTAGTTTAGTACCCACCTGGCACGCTGTGTAGTTATTACCATATTATACACTATATTCCCTGTGTTTTCCTTTACATCCCCATGACTATTTTGTAACTACCAGTTTGTAATTCTTAATCCCTTCAACTTTTTCACCCTGCCCCCCAATTCCCTCCCATCTATCACCCCAACAAATCTAGTACCCATCTGACACCATACATAGTTATTATAATATTATTGACTATATTCCTTATGCTCTAACCTACCTCCCCATGACTGCTGTTTAACAACCAATTTGTACTTCTTAATCCCTTCCCCTCTTTCACTCACCCTCAAAACCCCTCCCATCTGGCAACCATCAAAATATTCTCTGCATGTATGAGTTTGTTTCTGTTTTGTTTATTTGTTCCTTAGATTCCACATATAAGTGAAATCACATGGCATCTGTCTTTCTCTGTCTGACATACTCCACTCAACACAATACCCTCCAGGTCCATCCATGTCACCACAGATAGCAAGGACCCATTCCCTTCCATGCCGAGCAATATTCCATTGTATATATGTACCACCTCCTCTTTATCCATTCTTCCATCGACAGACACCCTGGCTGCCTCCACATCTTGGCCATTGTAAACAATGCTGCAAAGAACATATGGATAAATCTGTCCCCTCAAAGTAGTGTTTTGGGTTTCTTTGGATAAATACCTTCAAGGGGATTATTGGGTCCTTTGTCACTTGTTACAGCCTTTGTTTTTAAAGTCTGTTTTGTATGGTATAAGTATTGCTACCCTAGATTTTTTGTTTTTTCTTTTTCATTTCCATTTTCGTGAAATATCTTTTTCCATCCATTTACTTTCTGTCTGTTTGTGTCTTTCAATCTGAAGAGTCTCTTGTAGGCAGCATATGTAAGGGTTTTGTTTTCTTATCCATTCAGCCCTCCTATGTCTTTTGAGTGGAGCATTTAATTCATTTACATTGCAAGTGATTGTTGACAGATATGTAGCTGTTGCCATTTTGTTATTTATAATTTTGATCTTTTTTTTTTTTCCCTGTCTTAAGAAGTCCCTCTAACATTCCTTGTAATAATGGTTTGATGGTGACTAACTCTTTTAGCTTTCTCTTGTCGGGGAAGTTCTTTATCGGTTGTTGGATTTTAAATGTTAGCCTTGCTGGGTAGAGTACCCTCAGTTGTAGGTCCTTGCTTTTCATCACTTTGAATATTTCCTGCCAATTCCTTCTGGCCTGCAAAGTTTCTGTTGAGAAATATGCTGACAATCTTATGGGAGCTCCCTTATAAGTTACTAGTTACCTTTCTCTTGCTGTTTTTAGGATTCTCTCTTTGTCTTTAACTTTTGCCATTTTAATTATAAAGTGTCTAGGTGTGGGCCTATTTGGGTTCATCTTGTTTGGGACTATCTGCATTTCCTGGACTTGTATGTCTATTTTCTTTTCCAGGTTAGGAAAGTTTTCTGTCATTATTTCTTCAGATAGGTTCTCAATCTCTTGCTTTCACTCTTCTCCTTCTGGTACCCCTATGATGTGAATGTTGTTATGTTTCATGTTGTCCTAGAGGTCCCTTAAACTCTACTCATCTTTTTGGGTTCTTTTTATTTTTGCTGTTCTTATTGGGTGTTTTCTGCTACCTTGTCTTCCAAATCGCTGGTTTGATCCTCTGCTTCATCTGTCTGCTGGTGATTCCTTCTAGTGCATTCTTCATTTTAGTTATTCTAGTCTTCACTTCTGACTGGTCCTTTTTTATGGTTTCTTTGTCCTTTTCAATGCTTTCTATCTCTTTGTTGAAGTTCTAAATTCATTGAGCATCTTATAATCACTTTTTTGAACTCTGTATCTAGTACATTTTGTTTACATCTGCTTCCATTTTGTTTAGATCTTTTTCTAGAGTTTCTCCTGTTCATTCATGTGAGACACATTTGTTTCCTCATTTTGGCTGCCTCTCTGTGTTTGTTTCTATGTATTAAGTAGATCTGCTATGTCTCCCGATCATAGCCAGGTGGTCTTATGTAGTAGGTGACCTGTGGGGTTCTACTGGTCACAGTCTTTCTGGTCATCTGCTCTGTGGGCTCCAGGACTGTCCCTTGTGTGGGTTGTGAGAGCCCTCCTGTTATAGTTGAGCCTTGGTTTTTATTGTCACATCAGTGGGTGGGATTGACCCTCAGGCTGACTGACTGGGTGGTTTGGTCACGTCCACAGCTTACAGGCTGCTATACAGGGGACATTACCCCACTGAGTGGGATTTGCCCTAGCAAACTCTGGTGCCTGTTGAGACCACCCTTTGTGTGTGCCATTTGTGGGGCTAATTGGGTGGTGCTCTGCTGTGGCCTGAAGACAACTTCCAAGTATATTCGTTCTGGGGCCTCTTCAGAGGGGCTCCAGTGTAAGCTGAGGTCACTCATTGCCTGTGACTGGCCAGGGACTATTTTGTAGAAGCTACAAAGCAATCCATGGTTGTTTGCTGCCTGTGCTAAACCCAGAGTTGTGTGGGAGAGGACACGCTGCAAATTGAGGATAGTTGCCACCAGTACTAGGCCTGGGGTAGCCCCACAAAAAGCCAGGACACCCCAAGGCCTGCTGCAACCTGCCAGCTTCCTTATGGTTCAGCCACTGATAAAGTCTCGTGCAGTATGCAAGTTGGGTGAGGCAGGGTCTCAGAGAGTGGGAAGAGTTGTGGTCACCAGGTTATGTAGATTCTGGTTTGGTGCCAGTGCTAAGCCTGGAGATACTCAGCAAAAGTCTCAGAGCACACTGAGGTCAGTTGCTGCCCACCTCGGGCCAACAGACTCCAAGAGTTTTCCAAGAAAGTGTGTTATATGAATGGGGATGGCTCCATTCTAGGAGAAAGTGTCCCAGGTATTATAGGAGTTAGGTGGGGTGGGGTCTCAATGAGTCAGCAGGGCAGACCCTGGAGCTCACCAGATCAATCAGATTCAACACAGGAAAGATGGCACCTGTCTGCTGACTGCATGGAATCAGGACCCCACACAGGGCAAATGGCAACTCTCCTCCAGCCCTTGCCCTGAGGCCATACACCTCAGTCTGTCCCCATATGTCCTTGATGCTCCATGAGTCACTGTCCCTCTGCCAGAGTTCAGGGTGAGTGCCTGCAAGTGAGTGAGTCTGTGCGTGGGCCCTTTAAGAGGATATCCTGGTTTCCCACAGCCTTACTTCCCACCAAGATGGTTGGAATCCCCACTGTTTTTCACAGCCAGATATTGTGGGGGCTCCTTTTCCCCGGAACAAGTATTCTGGGTGGGAAACCTGGGCTGGGGCAGGACTACCTGCTACTTGGAGCTTTGGAGTACACTGGGTAAAGCTTCAGGCAGGTGAGGTCCAGGCAGTTCTAAGTCAGCCAGGGTTGGCATACTTGGACTTCATCAATTAACTCCTTTAAAAGAAATATAGATATGTGTGTTTTAATGGGAATGCATAAATTATTAAATTTGAATATTTTTTTAAAAGCAAGCTCCTCTGGGGGAAATCTCTGTGGTCAAGATATCCCTCTTGAATCTCAACTGTCACACAACTGTCACACAGAGGTTTGGGGCCTGCTTGTTTCTCGTCTCCGCCCCTCCTACAAGTCTGGATGCTGTCTCTTCTTTATATCCTTAGTTATAAAACCTCTGTTCAGCCAGACTTCAGATGGTTCTCCAGGTTGATCTGTAATTTTGTTGTAATTTTAATGTGTTCACAGGAAGGAAGAAGACACAGTGTTTATCTACTCCCCCATCTTTGATCTCCCTCTTCCCATATATGTTCTTATGTTAAGTGTCCAAGTCTCCACCCATTTTTATTGGATTATTTTGATTAATGACTTGAGGAGTCATTTATATAATCTACACAGAAGTCCCATGGACCCTGGTGCTTGCACTGGTGCGGTGCCCACAGAGCCCCTCGCACCCTGATGCTCACAGCCCGTCCAGCCCATGAAGACCTGGCCAGTTAGCACTGGGTGTGAACCTGCGTTCTTTGTGTTGAGTTCCTCAGGTATTATTTTTTGTTTGCCACTGGATTTTATTAGTTTCTTTTTGTTTGGCTTCTTTAGTGGAATCAGGCCCTTTCTTTTCATTCTTTTTTTTGCAGACTTTTATGTTATGTTTACATGTTGTGCTGTTTGAAAGTGTTGTTTGTCACTGGAGCGTGACAGGGTGGACCACGCTGGGCCAACAAGCCTGTCACGCGGTGGCCTCATGGGCTGGTGAGTTTGCAGTTTTCATGAGACCACCATCTACTTGCACAAACTTCACTGTGAGTCATCAGTAAAACTGGATGAGCTGCTCCTTCCAGTTTGGTGTTGTGTCCTGAGAGCTTGGCTCCATTTCAGAAAAAGTGTTTTCTTCAGCTTTCCACCTGCTAGAGGACACAGATTGTCAGGTCTGCGTTTGGAGGTGGCCAGTCATCACAAGCATTACATTCTTGTTGATAGTCACCATCTCTCATGGGGCCATTGCCACCTAAACCCTCTCTACCAGGAACCACTTCTGCTTCTGTATGTACCCTCTGTGCCTGACTTGCTCATCCTGTGCCTGACTTGCTCAGAGGCATAGTTTCACCATCAATGCTCTGGGCCTTCAGAGCCCATTCTCGGCAGCATTTGATTTGAGCAATACTGTTCATTTGAGAAACTTAGAAAAGAAAGTGAATATGATTTCACAAGCCCAATTAGCAGCCTTTCTTGATTCTTATGCAGCAGCTTCCAAGGGAAATTTTGAATTAAAAATTGTTTCACTGAAACATTCTGTGGCCAAAATTAATGAGCAATTTGACAACCTTAAGCGAGAACAAATTAGACTCATTGCTCTAGCAAATCCTCCAGTTGCCTCCCTGTACCCCACTGTCTCTCTTTCCTCTTATGCTGATCTCTCCCCTTCCACAGGCTGCCCTCTTCCTCTTTCAGTAGAGGAGACTCTACTGCTCCTACAAGTCTTCAAAACCCCCACAGAACTTTGCTCTTCTATGACCAGCTCTCATGAAGCAGTTTAGAAACTTTAATATTTTACCTTGTTGGGATATCTAACTTTGGCTGAAAAATGTTGACTTCTTTCAAAAGATATTATAAGTTTAACAATAATACCCAACACTGTTTAGAGTTGAGGACATTAGTACATCTCTGGCTAAACTGTGAAATCATTAGTCAGAATGTAGTACGGACTGCTTATCTCTGCTATCATGTTATCATTTTCAAGAAGTTATTAGAAAACGATAAAAAAGAAATAAAACATGTTTTGGACCTGAATAAGTTAATTGAATTTGTATTTATATTAGTACTAAAAGTATACAAAACAATCCAAAATGAGAAAAGTGGAATGATTTACTTATTATGTTACATTTGGCATTTAGCATACTGCATGACACAGAGTAAATGCTAAGTATAAAAAAAGAAACTTAATTGAATGGAATATAATTAACTTATTAAAAGAAGTGAGTAGAAAATAATTTTCTGCATGGAATATATTTAGAAAAGCATACTCATTTATTAATTTGAATGCAAATATATGCATAAGTTATAATTACAACTGAAAATATATACATGTAGATGAAAGTTTTTGATTTTTTAGGATGAAACAATTATAGAAAAACTTTTTAAAATTTTGTTTTCTATATCAAAATACTATATTATGAAAACTCTAATAATTAAGAAATATTAAGAGAACATTGGCTTTACAGAAGTCAGAAGTATAAAAAACCTCTGATTTGTGATTTTAATTGTTTATAAACAAGACTTTATAGCAATTTATGTCTTTCTGAATCCAAAGGCATTTTGTATGGCTTTTCATTGGGTCTATAAACTAAAGTAGCGAATACATTTGACAAGCGTCGATTCACGTCCATCTCGGCACATTCTTCAAGGTGGTAGATCTTGTGGAAAGCTCTCTGGAATAAGATTCTTGCTGACAGTGATGGATTTCATGCCATCTTTTTCATCAAAGCCAAAGCTCAATGATGTTGGTTTTGCCGAATTAACTTCAGTTTGTTATTGGTGAGGAGCTTATTATGAAATGAGTGTTTCCAGAGCATTAACTGTTCCCTGTGAAATTCTGCATTCTGAATTGTCTCCAGGTCTTCTTTTTATGCACGTCTTACCTCTTCTTAGTTGTTGAAATTAATGACTAATGTATTCAAGCTTGAATGCATTCCTGCAGCCCATAATAGTGTTAATTAGCACCTAAATCTGACAGGGTATAATAAAAATTATGTATATTGTTTTCCATAAAAAGTGACATGCATGGAATTAGAAGTGTAAGACATTTATTCACTCCATAAAATATACACTAACATCTTGGTAAGAAAGTGTTACCATATTTAGGTGAACAAAGATTAGAAGTCATTGGAAGCAGCTTAATGCCTTATCTCAGGTTATTTCTGACAGTTCATTAGTTTATAATTTTTAGTGGCATTGGAAAGATCCCTTATCCTAGCTGTAAAACTCTAGTGACTTATAGTAACTTAAAGGAAACAAAGTCTTGTCTGCTTGGCAGAATCTTTGGCCATTTTCATTAATCTTATGATGGACTGCTCAATCCAAAAATGCTACAATATCTCTAGCACAACTCAAAAAGTAACTTGCTAAATCACCTACTCATTAAGTAAAATAGAAAAATATTTTCCTGTCATTGTTATCCCTTATTTCATCCCAGATTGGAGAAGTACTTGTAAGTTTGCCATCACAGTTTGCTTCCATTATTTGAAGATGTCTCCCTCGGGTTGTGTCCTTATAACTTTTCTGCTTATGTTTTTGGGGACTAAAACTGAGACCTTCAGCTCCACTCCCAAATACATAGATTCTTCTTCTTAACCTGTATCCATGGGTTAGAAAAGCATGTAAATTCACCATCACAAACACATACATTAAAAAGATGGCATACAAATTTCTGAGTTCCTAAGTTCAAGGAGATTCCAAACCATTGTTTTGATCCATGACCCCTGTTAATAAATATATATTTAGTTCAGTGTGTTCTTGATTCTAAGCATTCTAATTATGCACATTTTCATTTGTTATGTTTGAATAATTTTACCTTTTTCAAATTGCATTCAATTAGCTTATTTTCCGTTATTCCTGAGTGATGCTTGTGGCAGTGACACTCTCTTGTCCTTTATCACATTTTATGTCTCATGGGACTCACTTAGTTTGTTAGGATCCAGCTCCACCTTTCCGATCACAAAGATACTTGGGAAAACATGAAAATTAGGGCATATTTTGTTTTATCCCATTTTGCTAGAGGACTAGATATAACACACAAAGCAGTTTGGAAAGATAGCTCGTGGGGGAAGAGGGATGCGTGTTTGTTTGTTTGTTTGTTTCCTATCAGGGTTGGGGTAGAGACCAGAAGACTGAGAGAGTGTCTCTTTCTCTAGCTCCCAACCCCCTGCTGAAGGACAAGTTTGAGGAGTGTTTTTGAAATAGGGAATGGACTTCTGAATTTCATCTGAAGCTGGAAGTTTGTAAAAGTCACTTGAGGGCAGGAACCAAGGCACTGCCTTGGATGTTTGTGCCTGGCCAGGATGTTTGTGGAAGCTTCTGCTCATCTCAGTGTGCAAGAGGGGGCTGGGGTGAAGCCCAACAGCAGCTGACACCACCCTTGGACAGTAGAGACCATGGACATCAGACTCAGCTGAGGACTGGGGTTTTGCCTCATATGTCACTGGTCTGCAGCTGGCACTGCAGCCTCCTCCCCTGGTAATGACAGCAGCCATCGCTGGCAGCAAGGGACTAGAAGGAGATGCACCTGGTCATGCTGCTCTGGGGCCCGGTTCATGAGTAATCACCATCCTCCCTACAGGACCCAGAAGCCCTATAATAGATATGGCATCAGGAGGAGGCGAAAGAGGAAACGCTTGAGAAGGGGAAGAAATCAGCGAGAAGTAGGTTTTGAATTGGACGGTGATTGAGATAATGATACTTGAATTTGAATGAAGAATTATAGCATCAGAGAAAGTGTACTGGATTAGTCTAAATTAAGTTTTCAGCTCCTAGTAAACTAGGTGCTCTAGAGCCAGCTTGGTCTTAGTTGGACAAAATATTATTTCTTTTAAGTTCCTGGATTTGCAGAGCATTGCACCAGTGACTCTCCCTCCCCTGTGGATAGTTGCACATTCCCACATGGTTGGGGGACTTGGCAGGTCAATTGCCATCACTCTCAATCTGAAATGAATTGGAGCCTCGGGTGGACTCAGGTTTGGTACTTAAGCCTCATCTCCTCATTCCAGGCTGGGTCCACCCCTTTCCTTCACTTGGCCTCCCAATATACACCAGGTGCATGGTGATAATTGTTACAGGGAGTATGCCCACCACATTTCTCTAGTATTGATAAATCACCTGTTATACTTAATTGCTATTCTGTTGTAAGGAGACATGAGTACCTTGAGTAGTAAAAGTATAATAATGATTTGGGGCGTGATGGGTAGAGTCCCAGGACTGACTGGACAGGCAGTAAACCCTTCAGAATAGAAGCAGGGCACAGTGGGGCAGCTCCACCATCACATGTGAGAGGAAGCAAGAGGGAGTGATGGGCAAGACGAGGGCATCAAGTCCACGCTACAGAATTTCGGCAGTGTGTGCCTTGTCCCTGGCATGGGAAGAAAGAGTTGTAGGAAAGCATCAATCACTAAGATTTACCTTTGCTATAATGTTGGATTCAGGTATTTAGTGATGTTATTTAAGCTGATAGTTATTTAAACTAATGAAGGTCGGCAGTATTTCCTCCCAGAAACATTTAGGTTCTGGTTCATTAAAATTCTAGAAAATAATGAGTGATGATTTTAAAATCGTTTTTTGCTTCAAATTGGTGAGATAGAAACATTAAAAAAAATCTTCTAAAACATATTCCTTCAAAAATTCCATTTGTTTTAGTATATGCTTTCTTCAGTGTATATGGCCAGGAAAAAGGAATTAAAACTCACTGAAGAGCAAGCTGTCAGCCCTGTCACTGTCCCACTATAACTCACACTCACATATTTACTGCGCACTCACTATATACAAGTCACCATGGTCAGAAGTTTGCATATTTGAACACAAATTAAATAATGGGGTTTGCTCTGAAACGTCTGTTAACAGTGAAGTGATAATTCAGCAAGTAGTCAAATCAGAAAACAAAGGTTGAAGAAAAGACGATGGAAAGCTTTAATTCTAGATGGTAAAAAGCAGGACTGTTTTACTGAAATAGTCAGTCTTGAATTTAGTCAGTCTTGGTATGCGCACCAGTCATCCTTTCATTTGCCTCTCAGCTCTAAACCCACCCTTCTTTGCCCTGCATGGGGACACTTGCATGTGGACCCTGTAGAGATCTGTCAGCTGGCTCAGTGTTAAGCTTTGTCAGTAGAGGGCACTAAAGGGCCATCGCACAGGAATAACATCCTTTTCCTGGTTCCGGTGGCTTCTTTTGACTTGTTCATGATGTCGACTTGGACAGTCCTAGTCAACTATCCCCATGGTGATATTGGACATGTTTCTCTATCTTTTGAATTTTCCATACCCTGTAAATTAGCTCTAACGGCTTTATAGGATGGACCTTGAGCAACTTTTTAGCAAGGACCCTGTATTGGCAGTGTTATCCATGTCAGGTACCTATCTACTTATTTTTCAATTACAGTTGACACTCAATGTTATTTTCTGTTAGTTTCAGGTGTACAGCATAGTGGTTAGACATTTCTATAATTTACGCAGTGATCCCCCTGATTAGTGTAGTCCCCACCTGGCACCATACATAGTTGTTGCAACATTATTGACTCCATTCTTTATGCTGTACATTATGTCTCATCTCTAATGATTTCTCTTTCATAAATGTTTTCTACCGGTGTTCAATGGATATGTTCTTTCTTGGTATGTAATATTTTCAGCACTTAATTCTGTCTGGTGTAGAATGAAACTTCAATAAACATTTAAATGTTAATTACCTTTACTAGCTTATAAGCAACTCTCATATATGACATCTCCTCAAGCATTGCTCTAATATATTGTCTAACCAAATTAATTCATAAATATATACACACCCCAAATTAGTTTTTACAGATTCAGCGGACACATGACAGATTAATTCATTTGATTGATCAATCATTTGATTGATATCCATATTTTCCTTCTTTCTTATATTCCCGAACTCTTCCAGGGACAAGAGAAATACAATTTAAAATTTCTGGCCCTCGGACAGACCACAACCAAGCAGGATAAGGAGGCATGTAAATAAACAAATGTTAATAGAATAAAATATTGTCAATGGATTTGTGTCTTTGTGTCAAAAGGAGGCTCCATAGAAAGAAAGATAGAAACAGAATTCCAGGAAAACTAATGAATATTTACAAAGGCCTGACACAAAAAGACTAGAATAGAAAGGGAAAGGTGTATTATTTTGCCAGTGAAAGGGCATGGAGGAGAGATGGTAGGAGATGGAACTTGAAAAATGGTTTAGACCAGACTTTGAGAAACCTTTATGTTTGAATTATCAAGGACTGGAAGTCATTGCAAGTCCAGAAGCAAACATGAGTGACATGATTTGGTCTGGTTTACAAGGATCTCCAGGAGGCAGTAGATTTGACTGGAGGACAGGTTTAGAAAACAATAGAAATGGCCCAAGTGACAGTCATCCACAGGGTTTTCCCATGGCACTTACATAACAGAAACAGCCACGAGCAAAAGTCTTGTTAAAAATGATTTCTAGACCTAAGGTTGAACCCCTGAATTTCTTTGAGAAAATCTATTGAAAAGTCTATTGTTTTCTGAATTTATGGACATTTATCTGTCTTCTTGGTATCTTGTTTCCAATTTGACCTGTGTACTATAGAAAGTGCTTGGATACTTCATAAGTTTAGGAAATTAACCTGTCACTGTCAGATAGAAACGCACCAATTGAAAGATTATTTTTTTAAAGTAAGTATAAATGCATAAGTTAACGGGGAAATGTTTATTGGCAAAAATACCTCATGGTAAGAGAAGAAATAATCTGGTAAGATGTGTGTGATGTTGCATGAGGCTCCAGAGTGCACATGAGATAAGAAACAATGGTCACTGAAGCGTCTTGGGAAGAAACCTTCCAGGAAGTCCATCCCTTTAACTGGCCGACCACCATTGTCACTTAGGGGGAGACCTGGGCTGGCAGTGAAGTGCTCTGCAAAACAGAGGCTTTCAAAGACCCACAGTGCAATCTTAGAAAAAGGAGAGAAGGATGCTGGGAAGCTGTTTAGGAAAAATTAGGAAAAAAAGGAAACAAACTGTCTACTATGGATGTTAATACTGAGCTGTAGATGATGTCTCTTTCTTTGACTCCTGAAATAATCAAGAGATCATCATGTTCCCTTTTGTTTTTTATAATAATGGACTCTTCAAGAGGACTATGAATAAGTGATGAGTTGAATTCTGTGTTCATACCGGTGAGAAAACTGTTAACACAGATGACGGTAGATGTCAGCACGGCAAATAAAATCATTTAAAATTAGATGTGGTGCTGCCTCGGTAATAACATGTCATGTGTGCAATGACTAAGTTTGTTTCTAAAAGATTTAAATATATCCATATTATTTACCTCATATATTTCTAAAGAAGAGTGTATTGAAAGCTCAAAATTAAATATTGTCTGTGGTTGGAAATCTATATTTTATAAACTTATAATAAACTCCATGTAACAAAATAATAAAGGGAGAACTCGTACAACTGGAGTTTGGAAAATAAGAGTTATCTTGGAATAGCTCTTGTGGACCAAAGGGAAATGGCAGGTTGAAAGGCCAACTATCAAGGTGGGATCCCTAACCCGGAAGCAGATCCCAGCCCGCGCAGCGTCACATCCGGTGCGTCGGCTCCACCCCGAGCGTGGGGTGGCGGTGTGGCCCGGTCCGCTTTCGCTGTTACACCCTCGCTTGACGTCTCCCTACGACCGTCCCTGTGGAGAGTCAGTGAGTACCCGCGTCTCCCTGAGTGTTAGTTTCTTCATTTTTGAAGAAAAGGCTGATGAGAGTTTGTGGGCCTGCTGGGACCACCGAGGTTAAGGGCGACGGGACGAGCCAGCCACGGCAGATGCCCAGAACCGCGCCTGTCCCTCGTCTTGGACGAGCCACCGGCAAATCGGGTCAGTTCAGGCGCCCAGCGTGTCACAGCCGCAGAGACGAGCAGTGGCGCCGGATGTGACAGTCAACAACAGTTGGAACATGTTTACGTGTTTACAAGTACAGTTAGGGGTCAAGTCCCTGACTCTCCATTAGCTCCTTTACTTCTCACCGCCCGGCAGGGTGACAATCCACATCTTTCTCTGCGAGAAAACCAAGGTTTAGTTGACTTGCTAAACAGTGACCACGAGGAGGGCTGGTGCCATTAAGATGCAGACTCCACCGCGGGCCTTCCAGTCCGGAAGAACGTGCCAGGTGTTAGCTTCCCCAGCAGACGGATTGCTCACTGGTGCTTGACTTCGCCTTATCCAAAGCCCTGGGACGGGAGTGCTTCACTGACGGAAATAGCTTCCGTTGTACTCTTCGATCCAGTCTTTGTGCAGCCATCAACAATGTGGAAGTGTTTCAGGTAACACATGCCTTCCTTCACCCGATGCGAAGGAATTGGGGAGTAAGTGGCCAGCAGACCGTAGTTCTCAGGCTTCAGGCTGGGCCCGCTCCCACCCTCTGGATGAAGCCCCCTGCGTGGGGAGTTGTGGCTCCACTGACAGGGCATGCCATGCCGGCGTGGTTTATACTTAGACTTCTATTTGTGCTGCCAGAGATGGGACCCTCTCCAGCAGTAAATTACGGGCAAAACTTCGTGGTTAACTAGATAGGTAGTCCTAATCATTAAAGCGTTTTATTGCTTTGTAAATAAACTTTATTGACCTGTTTAGAGCTCTGTTCCTGACACACTTCAGGATTGTTTTTCTTTTATGTTTCTTTTTCTTCCCTGGTGTGTTCATTAAGGTACCTCTTAGGGCTTTTCTCCAGCCCCCTGGGCCCATCGGTATGCACTTGTGGAGATAAGTGTCCGTTTCATTTTCCCTGTGCTGTGTGTCCTGCTATGACCCTGGCTGTACTGAGACAGTGCTCCTTGATGCCAGGAGCGAGGCTGCCCAGCTCGCACGTATGCCGTCCTCATTGACTCCCACTGAGGTAGGGGGATCACCCTGGGATGGAAAGTACAGCAGACCGGAGGGAGGACAGGACCCAGGCTAGTTCGGGTAAACTGAGTTCACACCTTGCCAGGTAAACAGCGCCTACCTTACTTTCGGTATTCCCAGTCTGTCTGGTCTTTGGCCAGTCATTCAACCTTCTGTTCCTCAGTTTCCCTGACATTCAAATTAGGTAATGTTTCCATGAGGATTGCGTGGAGTTTATGTGTAAAGCATGCTAGGGACTCAATGTAGAATCACTTTAACATTATTATTGCAAGCAACACTCAACAGTCACAAAACTTGGTCTGGCACTTTTTAGCTGTGAAATATTCCGCAAGTTGGCAGCAGGGCCCCGAACTACCTGTCCACAGGTATCCTTCTCCAGCCTTTTTAAGCACACGTTCCAGTGCGGCCCTGCCCTTTGCTTCTCCTTTTCCTTTGCGTTTGCAGCCTGTCTTTGTCTTTACTCGGCTCCCATCCCACTGTCACCCACACAGACACTTGGGGCACAGGGCCACCACTCAGGCCCGATTGCCCTGAAATTCATACATGTCCCCTCAGGACTGCCAACATACAGTGCCCACATGTTGTTTCTGTACTTATACCTGGTCCTCCATTTTAACTATCTCCATGTTTCTTTTTCACTGATTAGTCTGCAGTAACCCCAAGGGTGAGTGTTGACTTGGTTTGTCTCAGTCTGGGTCACAGCAGATTCTCACCAAATGCTGGACTTTGCACCATCTCGTGACCACATGCAGGCAAAGGAGAAGCCAGAATGCATATTCACTTACATCAGAAAACACTTGACAAGGCCCGGGATTTTAAATAATGGCTACAGCCATCTGGTGGCCGCAGAGGGACCTGGGGGAGACACAGCATGCTGTGACACTGGCAGTGTTTGTGGCTTCTATAAAGCGATGAAAGGAGCAGGGGCAGTGCCGCAGGGAGCAGTCACCCTCCGGCTGAATGCTCAGCAGTGCAGGGGGCTCTCCCAGGCTGGGTGCCTTGCAGGCATCCCGCGGGCATCCCGGCGGGAGGGCAAAGGCCCTGCTCACCCCTCACAGGGGCCCAGGTGAGAAGGAGGGCGGGCCTGGGGCAAGGGCTGCAGGGGCCACTCTTGCCTGACCAGTGGCTCTGACAGCTCTGTTCATAAGGCGACATTGTGCAACTCATTTGCTGCCCTTTGCTACATGAACCACCTGCAGTTTATTTAAAGAAACACATTTACTGAGCAGCTAATACATGCCATGCAGTGGTGTACTGCATTACTGTGGTTTGTCTGACTCGGGGGCCCACATACATGTTGCAATCGACAAAAATAAATACTGTGATGTTATGCGTGTGTTTGTGTATATGTCTCCACATTTTACAGATGGGACATTAAGGCACTGATTGATTCAGTCAGCTCACAGAAAGGTTAAGTCATGTACTTAGAGTCTCACAGGAAATTAGAGAAATCAAAATTTGAACACAGGTGTTTGTGTTTCTGTTTCCACCTAGTTTCTGAAGCCATTGTCCTCTTTAATCTAGTCGCCTCCCTTGACATTGCCTGCCCAGTTATCTTCGGGGCATATTAAATTCCAACTACTCAGTGACCTGAGAACTCTGATGGCTTCATAAGCTCCAAAGGAAAGAACAAACCACTGGCTTTGGCAAACCAGACTTTCACAGTCAGGGCTCAGTTGACCTGACAGCCCTGGCCTCTTGACACCAAACCCACTGCTTCCCCACTGTCCCGTGCTCTGTTGTGTGAACAATATTTCTATCTCAGTGCTTCGCAAGTGGCTCAAATGCTCTTCCACTCTAGAACACGGGACAATTTTACTCCAGCCAGCTGAGAAAACATTTGCGCTCTTATGCTCATTAACCCGCACCCTTTGGGCACGTCTCATTGTATTTTAATTGGTGGTTAATTGTTGTGTATATGTTCTTCTGGCTAGAACGAGGAGAGTTTGGTGACAAAAAAAGCGTTGTCTTCTCTGTTAAACGTTATGGTTCCTGGCACATAGTAGATTCCAACTCATTCGTTGAATCAATTAATCACTGTTTAATTTTTCAGTATTCTGGTGCAACATAAATCATGATTAATGAAATGTACCATCTTAACTCATTTTAAAATGATGACTATACATAGGTTTTCTTCTGCCTTTAACATATGCACAGAGCAACTCTTAGGAAGAGAGGCCTGAGGTGTGTTGAAGTTCAGACTCTTGAGTGAGCTCCATTAGCTTACACATGCCCAGGACTGAAAACTTTGGAGCACACAGAGGATGAAACGAGACAAAGACAGCCCATGGGAGCAAGGCGGGCCTCTCCATCTACCCTTGGGAACTCATTGGAAAGAGCTTTAATTCTTCCATTATCTGTTATTTACACACACCTCCCGTGGAAGACTGCTGCCTGAAGAAGAATCACAGAATGGCTCTCAACATATGAAAATACAAAGGAAAAAGGAAAAAAGTAATTTGTTCCTTGGGACTTTGAAGAAGCATTTTTATTCTGATTGGTATTTCAGATGTACGTAAGAGCAGAAGATGGTTCAAGGGTGTCAGGGAAGGAAGACAATAGAATCTAGTTGGTAAAAAAAATGCCCAAAGCAGTTTATCTTGTCTGATGGTCTTTTTTCTTTCAACATTTTTCTTAACCTTGGCTGAAGCTCAGAGGCACATTTATCCTTATTTCACCACTTCAATTTAATTTGATTTACTTTTCAGTGTTTCTTTAGGTTTCTTTCTGCATACTTCCCATTCATGACTCAACTTTCTTTTCTTGTCAATACAGAATATTATATGTTAAATACATCTGAAACGCCACTGATAATTCTGAAATTTTTATTTTGCAATTCCTGCACCCATATCATCTAGAAGCTACGTAATGTATGATGATGTTGCTTTTTATTCATAGAATCATATAATTTTAGAGCCAGAGGCACTCAACTCAGAGAAAATCTAGGTCAGACACCTAATTTCACAGGTGAGGAAGCTAACAACTTGGTTGGTGCATGAATTTCTCAAGGTCACAAAACTAATTAAGGAAACCTGGAGGACTAAACCATGATTCTCCTAGTTCCTAAATCTACTAACATTGTGTGGTGTTTTCATGCCAGTTCACAGGGTCATTTGATGGAACCATCTCATGTCCCACATCTGGATGTTTCACCCCTGGAACAGGCCTAATGAGACGTTAGGGTACAAGACATTGAATGAGCATCAGAACCTAGATTTTGCACCTCTATGTTCACTGCAGCCTGATTTACAGCAATCAAGATATGGAAGCAACCTGGGGCCCATCGAGATATGATTGGGTAAAGAAGATGTATATATACAATGGAATATTACTTGGCCATAAAAAAAGAACGAAATCTTACCATTTGCAACGACATGGATGGATCTAGAGGGCCCTATACTAAGTGAAATAAGTCAGACAGAGAAAGGTAAACACCATATGATCTCACTTATATGTGGAATATAAGGAACAAAATAAATGAAAAAAACGAAACAGATTCATAGATACAGAGAACAAACTGATGGTTGCCAGATGAAAGGGGGGTGGGTGGCTGGGTGAAAAAGATGAAGGGATTAAGACATACAAATTGGCAGTTACAAAATAGTCATGGGGATGTAAAGTAAAGCATAGGGCATATAGCCAATAATATGGTAATAACTATGTATGGTGCCAGGGTGGGTACTAATATGGGTTATATAAATGTCTAACCACTATGCTGTATACCTGGAACTAATATAAAATAATATTGCATGTCAGCTGTAATTTTTAAAAAGCCATGAAAAACTATATACTGGACATTATTGTGCGACAGTAATCAGGTTTCCTGTGGACATCAGCCTCATTCCCTCACTCTTCCACTGGCGGGAATATCCCAGCATGTAACTGTAGCCACCCTTCTGTGTCCCGGGTGACAGACTAGAACGCTTCTAGTCTGTCTGGGCTGAAAGTTCAGAGAACATGAAACACAAATTGTAAAGCAGGGCCCTGGCAGTGATGGTGAAAGGGGCCTGTCTTCCTTCCATCCCTTGTGGATTCTAGATCTCGAGACATCGTGCCACATGGCAGCTGTGTTTCAGGGCTGGGAGGGTTTCCTTTACCACTGCTCTGTGAGCACATCCCAGCCCACACGTGGCTGTACTGTACAACAATCCCTTTCCGTGCTAACTGCGACATGTCATGCCAGCCCGTCTGGGGGCCTGATCCGACCTCCTTCCACCTGCATCAGCTGGTGTTAAGGACCCTCCTTCTTACAAAGAGGTGTTGGCTAAATGGGAATGGCAGATATGAATAGTTGGTTGAACTGGAACCAGAGTCTGGGTGCCCTGTTCTTAGGTTTTCTGTGGTGAGAGCCCCATTTCAGACAGACTTTTGTCATTTAATTTGGATGCTGGTGCTTAAACGTGGATGTCTAGAATTCAGATTGTTCATGTTTAGGCATATTTAAATATATGATCGAGTGACTATGACAACGCCTAGCTCACACTGGGCAGTTCTAGCAACAGGAACACTCCGAGTCCCTCGGTCACGTGCTCAGCCTACCAGGACCCAGCAGCAGAGCAGGAGTTGTTGGTAATACAGGTGGTGATGTACTGTGGCTGCCGAAGCCACTCTCCCAGAAAGCAGGGATGTGTAGCAATACTTTCTCTGTTGCATAAGGGGTAACTTGCTTTTTTCTTTCCTTTTTTTACATAGATGGGTATCCTGGCATGTCACAGACCACTGCAGCCCCGAGCTTCACCAGTACAGCAGGTCAGTGGATCCTTTTGATATTTTTTCCCTCTCTGTGGGATGCATGTGTCCCAAAAGGATATTGATGGTACTTACTGCTTCTTACCATGTCCAGTTAGAATGATGGCATTGGTGTAGTGCAGTGACATGAGGCTTTCCAGGCCATCAGGTGAACGTGGTTGTGACAGAGTGCAGGACTTAATACTGCCCCGGGACAGAGAGCATATGTACCTACTGTGTTTCCCTGAAAATAAGACCTAGCCGGACCATCAGCTCTAATATGTCTTTTGGAGCAAAAATTAATATATGATCTCGTATTGTATTGTATTATATTATATTACATTATATTATATTGTATTATACTCGATAAGACCGGGCCTTATATTTAATTTTTCTCCAAAAGATGCATTAGAGCTGATGGTCTGGCTAGGTCTTATTTTCCAGGGAACACGGCACTGGGATACCCACATAAAGTCAAACTGCCTTCCACCAGCCCTACTGCTGTGAACTACACGTTATCCACTGGATGTCAGACACCACATCGATCTGCTTCAGTAAAGCACCAAGTCCACACAGCAGCTGCAATTAGAAACACCAGTACCCCCTGGTTCCATTGACAGGACCCCCCTACGTTTTTCACCGTTCCTCAGGTTTAGCCGGAGTTGGGACGGTGAGTTGGGTGGGATCTCGTGCCAGTCACCATTCTTGCATCCTCTGAGTCAGGACCTGGCAGACTTGTGCTATAGAGAAGCGGATAACAAATATTTTAGGCTTTGCAGCCAAAAGGTCTCTGCCACAACAACTCAACTAAAGGCACAAGACGGTCCATAAACGGATGAGTGTGGCTGTAGTTCAAGCAAACTTTATTTCCAGAAACAGGCAGTGCCCCAAATTTGGCCACAGGGACGTAGCTTGACAAACCCCGCAATCAGTCTTGAGATGCAATAATTGCTAGTGATTTCCTGTTTTTTGTTGGATGAGCATGAATATTTCAGGCACTTCCACTTAGTCCTCTGTACTGGGTTGAACAGTGTTCCCCTGAGATTCATGTTCACTAGGATCCCCAGAATATGACTTTATTTGGAAATATAGCCTTTGCAGATGTATGAATAATTAGTAAAGTCGGGATACAGTCATGTGGATTAAGGTGAGCCTCAATCCAAAGCCAGTGTCCTTACAAGAAGAGAAAATAGAGACAGACAGAAGTGCACGGAAAGAATTCCATGTCATGATGGCAGCAGATGTTAGAGTCATGAATCTGTAAGCCCAGGAAAGCCAAGGATGGCCAGCAGCCACCAGAAGCTGGGAGAAAGGCACGGGACTTTCTCCCTCAAAGCCTCCAGAAGGAACCACTTTTGCTGATGCCTAGATTTTGAACTTCTAGCCTCCAGAACTATGGGAGAATAAGTTTGTGTTGTTATAAGCCTCCCGTGTTGTGATAGTTGGTTATGGCGGCTCCAGCAAAATTATACACTGCTGTACCCTGACAGCTCTTACTCAAGGGATCAGAGACATAGCTGGAGGTGTATTAAGTGTACTGTTGAGTGTATTATACCCTCAGGGACAAAATACTTACCAGTATGGAGGCTATAATTACTACAAATTGGTATCGAGCTCTGTTTATCACCTGACGTCGTGACATCCTGTCCTAGCCATAGGATTATGATGGTCTCCCTGTGGTAATGTTAGCTCAGACTCATAAAGCCTTAAAAACATCTGATTAGTCTGCATTGTCTAGGCGTTCTTAGCCTGGAAAAGGCCCATGGCCCTTTTTAGAAGGACTGGGAGACTATTTACTTCAAATACTTGCAGTGACTTTGTAAGATCTGTTGTCAAAGAAACTTGAGTGTCCTTTTATGTGATGTCCTCTAGCACTGACTTAGATTTGTAAATTGACAGAGAGATCATGATTTTCTATTGAAAAATGTATCATAGGCTTTTTGCTCACAGAACTTTGACTTTTGAATGCACACTGAGCATGACCTTAGTCATTTCTCATCTGTATTGCCCCTCATGCCCCATGATTCATTAGCCATTGCCACAGGTCAAGTACCATGGAGGCTGCATATTACAGTAATCAGATTGGCCGAGGCTCTCAATATTGGCCATTATTCCTGAGTAGTATTCCTTAGAATGAATCCACCAGAGCTTCAAAAAACAAATGTTCCCAATAAAGATTTTGTAGGGTATGCGATCCGATGGACACTTGTCCCATTTGGGAGACCACCTCAGGGAAGATGTAGATGCCTGATCACTGCACTGTACACCTGAAGCTGAACAATAAAGAATGCCAATTATAATTTTACATATATAAGTTTACATATATATGTATATACTTACAAGAAGCGGAGTACAGCATTAGGAATAGAGACAGTGGAAATGTAATGGCTCGGTGCGATGTCAGAGGGATAGCGGATGGGGGAGGGGGGTTCACACAGTGTGAGGGATATAAATGATAAACGTCTAAGTAGTACTTTGTCTTGTGCACCTGAAACTAATAAAAAAAAAAAGAAAAAAATGTTCCCAGGTGATAGATATTTGGGTTGTTTCCAGTGTTTGGTTATTAAAAATTAGGCTGCTGTGAACTTTCTAGGTAACATGATCCTCGTTTGTGTGTGCAGTCCTGGCCCATTCACCAGGTAATCCCAAAGCCCCAATTTCTGTGCGGGGCCAACAGCAGGCGGGCCCTCTGCTGCAGGTCCAGGCTGCTGTGCCCAGTGCTCTGGCCCTCAGGCCACGTGATCCAGCAGCTCCTATGGTGCCTGGAGTGACAGAGGCAGAGGATGTTTTGTGGAGCCTTGGGGATGTTTCTGGATGTGACTCACAGCACAGGTGTTTAGGAGTTTTTGCCAATTATTATGCGCTTGTGTGTTTTCTTATCATTGACTTTTGAGAGTTTTATGCATCTAGGAGAGAAGTCCTTTATCAGAAATATGACTTGTAAATATTTTTTGCCAGTCTGTGACTTGTCTTTTAATTCCTTTAACGGTGTTTTTCACAAAAATTATGCTTCCAATTTTGATGAAGTCCAATTTATTGATTTTTAATGGATTATGAATTGATGCTATATCTACAAATCATTTTCTAACCTGAAGCTGTAAAGATTTTCTTCTAGAAATTTTACAGTTTTACAGTTTATACTTTGGTCTATGATTGCTTTTACTTTAACTTTTATATGTAATGCAAGGCATTGATTGAAGTAGCTTTTTTTGACACATGGATATCCATTTCTTTTTTATTTGTTGACAAGACTATTTTTTTCATCACTGAATTGCCTTTCCACATAAGTCAAAATTAGCTATCTATCTATCTATCTATCTATCTATCTATCTATCTATCTATATATATATATGGGTCTCTTTATTGACTGTCTTGTTCCATTTCATCTGCTTATTTGTGTTTAGATTAATACAACACTCTCATGATAACTGTAGCTTTATAAATAGTCTTAAATCAAGTAGAATTGCTACTTCAACTTTGTTCTTTTTGGCATTATTTGGGTTATTCCAGGTCATTTTATTACTATATAAATTTAAGCTACTTGTCAACATGTGTAATGTCTTTTGAGCTTTTCATTGGAATTGTGTTGAATCTGTAGATCAATTTGGGGAAAAACATCTTAGCGGTATTGTCTTCTGATCCTTGAGCATAACATCTCTCTCTTTTCACTGACATTTGGTAATTCCTCTCAGATGTGCTTTGTATTTTTAACTCTGCCACTCTTTTACATTTTGTGTCAGATATATCCCTAAGTATTCATTTTTTGATGCTATTATAAATTATATTATTGTAATTTCTATATTTATTGTTGCTGATATGAAGAAATGCAAGTTGTTTTTGTATGTTAGTATTTTCTCCTGAAACTAAAGTCACTTCCTAGTTCTAGTCCCTTTTTTTAGTGATTACAATGGGTTTTCTACATAGACAACATGGAATCTGGGAATAAAAAGTTTTACCTCTTACTTTTCATTCTCAATTCCCTTTTTGTTCCTTTCCTTGACTTATTGCAGTGGCTAAAACCTCCAGTGTCATGGTAAATACACAGTGAGACTGGACTGCCTGACATTACTTTTAATCTTTGGTTGAACATCTTTGGTCTTTTACTATTAAATGTGATGTTATTTGTTGGTGTTATTTATCAAGTTCAGAAATCTCATTAAATGATTTTCCTGTGTTTATTGAGAGAGACAATCATATTGTTTTTATCATACTTCATCTTTTATAATTTGTTAACCTGAGGAACTAGAATTGAACTTAGATTTTCTTATGTCTATCCCTTTTAGTCACAGGGATACTGATGTACTAAAATAAGTGAGGAGCTAGTCCAAAGTATTTCATCCTTTTCAAGCTTTCAATAAGAGTTTATGATTAGCAGTATTTCATCCTAAAATGAGTCCTTCTACCAATAAGAACCCAAGGAGTTGAGACAATTTCAGAACAGAACTTGCGACCAAGGGGGCATAATTAGGCAGATGGACTTGACACAGATTCCTAATTTTTTGTGGCCCAGGAGCAGTGGATGTGTTCTATCTCAATATGACAATACAGTAGATGATCAGAACATTGGTCTGAATGAGGCCTTTGTGGGTAAGAATACTGCACGCAATGCAATGGTTTGTGTGAAATGGACGAGAAGAAAAGAAGTGGAATTTTACAAATCAGTGGTGCTGATGGAGAGAAATGGTCCAGAAGAATCTCTCCCCTTGGTGGCACCACGAGAGCTGCCTTGAATTCAGATCCCACTGGGTGGCCATTTGTTGGAAGGACACTCAGTTTTTAATCACTCAGGGGCAGGGACGTTTGACATTGAAATTAAGTTGATGTCAAGAGAAATAGAGAAAGCTAAACTTCTCCAAGGAAGTTTCTGGACAGAGATTCCTGTTACTACATATTATGTTTCTTTAGTTTGGTACAAAAGGAGAAGCCGTTTAAGTCTCATCTGGGCTAAAGAAGAATTCATCGGGCAAGGGTCAAGTGATGACCAACTGGCAATTAGTGAAATGTTTATGTGGGCCTCAGCTGTAAAAAAAGATTGGTAATAAATTCACCATGAGGAAGATTGAGATTGAAGCACAATCACTGACCTGAGAGTTTTGACTCTGACACGAGTGACCTTTTTTGGCCTCATATTGCTATTTTTTACTGCAGATTTTTCACATGTAAAATTAATTAAAAAATAAAAACCCCAATAATTACTAAAACCCCATAAATATACTGGAGTGTAGACAAGTGATTTTAGAAGCATGGGTCCCTGGACCACCAGCTGGAACCCTGTTAAGATGCAAATTCAGAACTACGGAACCTGAAGTTCTGAATGGACCCGACACTGGGTCTATTCATAAGCCTCAGGATGATTTAGCTATCCATTGCAGTTCACAATGTTGGTCCAGATGACAGGAAGCTAAATGGAAGGAGTTACTGTGCATGGAATGGTGGGATAGTAGCTATTACACTTTTCAGCCAAAGAAGATCGAATAGGATTGACTATGATAAAATGAAGTGTGGACATTGCTACTTGAAAGTGTTCAATAAGTAAAATATTACTAGAAAAATAATATAACTGTTAAAAATTCCTTTGCTCCCAAAAAATCAGCCTATGCTCATGAATCCACTGAACTAAATAGATTTTTTTTTGCAGTAGCTTTTACTTTGGTTCCAGCTCTATTTGTTTTCTGTTCTTCAGTAAACTGATGATAATGAAATCATGTGATTGATGGTGAAAATTTCAACCAAGAATCCACCTTATTATTTTTCTCCTTTGAATTATGTGCATTTCAAATGCTCTGAAACTTTGGAGCAACCTAGGCTCTTAATAATAATATCTCATCATTGACATAATGTGTGATGGGCCCCAGTGTTGATGAAAAATGCTATCTTAGAAAGTCCTTTCGAAAATGGATACTGGAAATGTAAGAGATTATGCTCTGAGGACAGAGTGTGCGTGCCAGCATCTTCCTTACGCCTGTGTGCACAGGAAGACTGAGTGTTTGTTAGTGGAGTGGCTGAAGGGGTTATTATGTCTGCTCCCAGAAATGCTGTTTTCAAACTAATTACAGCTTCAACTGTAGAGACACACAGCAGCAAAACAAGAAAGATATAAAGCTGAATTTGTTATTTTAAAAAATGTTTTCAGATTTTACAGTTTTATTTAAAAGTTATAAATCCTTTGTGTTTGAAATAATCAGTCTTTCATGACAAGGAATTAGACCCATCAACATTCCTCCGTTTTCTCTACAATTTAAACCAATTATACCCTTCCCTGTTTTTTCCCCTAATTTCCTTTCCATCTCGCCTTCTGAATTGGTGCTTAAGGGATGGGATGACCCGGTGAAAGTCATAAACACAATCTAAGGAATTCCAGTGAGAAAGTGGAGTCACCAAGAGTTTAGTCCTGTTTCAATGATCCACTAACCCACAGATCTGGAAACCAAAATCTATGCTCCAAACCCCTTATCATCCTCCCTTCCAGGAAAATGAGAACACTACATTAGCCATTTGAATCTATGCGGAGAAATACGAAAAGTCCATACTGGGTGAATTACTGTGAACTTTAAGACAACCAGAAACAAATGAAAATTCTAAAAGCTTGACAGAAGAGATTACAAAAATTAATAGGTGTTATAGTGATGAGAAACTTGCAAAGGCAGCACCAGATGGCAAAAGATGATGCAGTCATGGTTTCAAAATATTGAAGGAAAAAACAAAATAAAACATGAGGCTATAATTTAATATTTAGAAAATATATCTTTTAAACAAGATGTCATAAGAGATATTTGTATTCAATTAACAAGAAAAACAATTCCGCAAGATGCTTCAAATATGAATTATGAAAACTCAAAATTTATAGTTGTCTAAAAAGATTAAACTCAGAATCCAAAGAAAAAAATGCAAAGTATAACTAGAAATCTTGTCCTCAAATACCCCAAACCAGCCCGTTTGCTTATGTCATTATGATGCTGGATTGGGGAGGATGGCAGGCCAGAGACATTTGGGCTTGCTGACAAGTATTTGCCGTGGCAGGGAAAGATATGAACATTATTGAGGTTAAGAAAAGAATAAAGTAAGTAGATGTAAACATGAGTCTTGTGCAGCCATCAAAAACACAAAACATAGACTAGACACATTTGTTAACCAACAGGAGAAAACTGCTAAGTAGTCACAGGCTAGCCTGGAAATGAACTGAGTTCTCCGTGGGATAGTGTACTCTGTTAGGTCTGACACAGAGTAATAAAGGCCGGTTGATAGAAGCTTAAAGAAGGAAGTGTGTTTCTCTTATGTAACAGTGCAATGGCAGGCAGCTTGGTAGAGTGGCCCCACTGTAGATGACTAAGGTCCCAGACTCGGTTGGCCTTGTTGCTCTGCCAGGCACTGTTTCCATTATCAGGGTCGGATCACGCTTCACCCAAAATAAATGCTTCACCCAAATGATGGCAGGCCAGAGACGTTTGGGCTTGCTGAAGTGTTTGCCGTGGCAGGGGAAGATATGCGCATTATGCTTCAGCCTCAGCATGGCATTCTGCCACAGAGGAGGCAAAAGAAACAAAAGGAAGGAAAAGATACTTGTCAGCACTCTCGAAAGGAATATTTCGAGAAACTCCCACATACCTCTTTCTCTTCATTTCCTTGGACAGACTAAATCCAAGTTTTGAGGGGAGTGTATCGTGGTGGTCTCATAACAATAAAAATGAGAACTTCTGTTATCAAGGAAGAAAGGAGAAATAGATATTGGAGGATAAGTTGTGAATTCTGCTACAAATCCTTCAAAATGGGATTATCACCCTCTTTTATGGGAAAAGGACCCGAAACTGAGAAAGAAATGCTGTGTCCCACTGTCACACAGCTTACAGGTGTCAGTCCTAAAATCAGACCACTATATGTCTTGCCCCAGTGTTCATGGTGTTTCCCAGAAGCCACACAAAATCACAGAATCCTGCCTGTAGGAATCAGCTATGTAGTACTGAGAGCACACGCTGGTGTCAGATTATCCTGATGGAATCCCAAACCACTTGGAAAAGATGTGTGACCAAGGCTGGTACCTCACCCTTGTTAGGCCTCGGTCTCCTCACCCATCAAATAAGACTGCTAGAAGTTTCATCTCACTTGAGAATTGAATGAGTTGGCATACAGAAAGGCCTTAGGCACAGAAAACACAATCTGTGAATATTGAGTGTAATTATTGTGTGCGTTTTTTTTTTTTTCCTTTATGGATGAGACAGTGTAAGTCCCCAAGAGGAAGGGACTTGCCTATCATTACTTAATAAGTTAAATTAGTAACTGCACTTGACTGTGTTTGTAGTAGAGACAATGAGAGACAAGTCTCTAAACCTAGTTGGAAAGACTTAGAAGCATTCTCGAGGTACTTAGAGAGTAGTTTGGACAAGAGACCTGAAGACTGGTGGGTGAGGGCCACATGCACAGACAGCTTCTAGGTCTGCTGCTTGGTTAAACACAGGAAACAATCGGGAATAGAGGATGGCCTGCAGATGTATGAGACATCGAGTGAGCTCAGTTTGGCATTTGTTGGGTCTGAGATGCCAGTCAAGCATCTCAGGAAGTTGCCCAAGGATGGCTTACATGTGGGTCTGAGTGTGTGGTCTGTACACATGCTCTAGGACAGGGACACAGCAGGACACAGAGGGTAGCTGCGGCTGTGCCCATGGATGAGAGGGAATGTAGAGAGAAAAGGAGCCACACAGGAGCGTGGGATAAGGACCCCACTGAGAAGTGACAGCAAGGAGGGGCTCCTGTTGGAATCCCACCTGCACCACCAAGCTATGTCACCTGAATGCTGCTTACCTCAGGTGTCATCAGGTCCCCAGTTGTGACAAGCAGAATGCCATCGCCTCAAGGACTTATCTGAGGATTAAACTAGATCATAGGAAAAGCACTGAGTACAAGGCCGGGACCTTGTGGGTATGCCATTCATGGCAGCAACCACCATGGGATAAAAACTGGGAGAGGCCAGCGACCTGATCCAAGGGGGAGGACATCTTAAGGAGTGGAGACCAAGAGTCTCCATGCTGCCTCTGAGTCATGCTGCCTCCATGCTGCCTCTGGGAAACACTAGACGTCTCATTTTGGTTGGTTAAATGAGTCCATTAAATGTGTTTGTGAAGAAACTTTTTGGTGATTTGGTGGCATTATGGGCTGGATGGGTGATGGCACAGCAGACAGAATGTGCAGACAGAACCTTTCATCATCTTGACTCTAAAGAAAACAGAACAGAGGTCAGTTGGTAAACAATATTGGGATTGCCTGTGTGTTTGTTTTGTTTATCGTTTGTATGTTTTGACTGTATGCATTTCCTGAGAGAAGACAGTCAAGAGAAGGAGAATGATGAGAGGGTTGCTGATGAGCGCCGAGAGGGGGCTGGTGCTGCTGGTCGAGAGGCTGATGCAGATGCGGCTCTTTACATTTATCGCATGTGCACACGTGCTGGAGACAGGGAAGAAATGCAAACACAGGTCTCTCTAAGAGCAACAGCAGACAGGAGACACTTTCAGAGAATAGGGTAAGCGACAACTACTGGAGAAGTGTAACTGAATCTGGAATGTAGGAAGATTAAACTGTCTTTTAAAAATCATGGAACAATTGGAAAGTACTTCCTAGGATACTTGTTAAAGTGATTAGTGATTAATACATACATCTCAAATTGCCGCTGGTTTAGACAGAATGAAACCTGAATAATTCTTACTCTTACATATTCATTCCAGAATCAGGGTTCAGAAAAGAGTAATAACCATGTGGTTAAATTGTCACATAACCAGCCTATCTGCTGAAAATATATATTACTGCTTCATATGCACCGATGAGTTGAGTCCAAAGGTCCTTTTATTTTAATATATATATTTTTTTGCTTAATTTTATTTCTTTGAATACAAATTATATATGTTTAAGGTGTAGAACATGATTTGATATACAGGTACTAGTGAAATTTTACTGCAGTAAAACTAGTGAACACATCGTCTCCTCGTATAGTTAGAATTTGGGGGGTTGAAATCTACTCTCTGAAAATTTCCGATATTATTAACTACAGTCATCTTGCTGTACATTAGATCTCTAGAATTATTCATCCTATGTAACTGCACCTTTGTAGCCTTTGACCAATACTTTCTCATGTCTTTTACCTCTCTACCCTCGGTAACCACTATTTCTCTCTTCTATGTATTCAACTAGTTTAGGTTCCATGTGTGAGTGAGATCATGCAGGTTTTTGTTTTTTTCTTTCTTTCTTTCTGTCTCTGGCTTATTTTATTTAGCACAATGTCTTCCAGGTTCATTCATGTTGTTGCAAATGGCAAGGTCTCCTTCTTTCTTCAGGCTGAATAATATTCCATTTTATATACACTGCAGATTCTTTATCTGCTGACAGATACTTAGGTCAATTGAAGGTCTTGGCTATTACGACTGATGCTGTAATAAATATGGGGGAGCAGATACCTCTTCGAGGTACTGATTTCATTGCCTTTGAGTACATTTGCCCATTTGAGTACGTTTGAGGACTTGCAAAATCATATGACAGTACTATTTTTAGTTTGAGGAATTTCCATACTGTTTTCATAATGGCTAAACAGTGAATAAGTAAATGAATGGATGAATAAATGTAACTTGTAACTGTAAATGTAAATTGGGAAATTAGAAATAGCTCAGTCTTGCTAGGGTAAAAAATGCAAGGTTTAGAGCTGCAGCAATTGAAGCATGTTTCCCTGGGCACATATGCTGGCTGTTCTAGGAACGGATTCTGACTCAGGAAAAGGGATTTTCAGGATTTTCTGGAAGTGCTTAACGCTTTAGTAACTGATGGTGGTTTAGAGCAGTTATGGTTACGTATGTGTCTACATCGATGTCAGCCCAGGTCTGTGCTGAAATGGACAGTCGTTGCCTACGATTCCGATGAAAAGGTGGGTCTGGGGCCTTCAGCACCGGTGTGATGGGAAATAAGAAGGGGAGCACCGAGGAACAGCATGAGGGGAGGGAGACCTGTGGACACACCAAGTACATCTTGCGGCCAGGCTGATCTCCCATCTCAAGACCTTTAATTTAGTCGCAGAAAAAAAGTGCCTTTTGTCATGTCAGACACCATATTCGCAGGTATCAGTGGTTAGGACATGGTGACCTCTGGGGCAGGCATTGTTCTGTCTCCTACAGTTCTTTACTTATGTTACCCCATAATCTATGCAGCAGTTATTCAGGATGACTATAATTAGGGATCTGAAAAGTTGAATCACATCTTCTCTGTGCAAAATTTATGATTTGCAGCGAAGGGAGAGATAGGATATGATTCCTCATCTGTCTCCCATCCCGAGCCTTTCCATGAACCTCTCGTCCATCTGGTCATAGTCCCCAGGGGTATATAACACTGGTGTATAATACATCTAAAAACTAAAAGGAAAAGAACAAGTACGTGTAATAAGGCACCATCTCAGCATGAAGAACAGTCTCAACTGGCCAAACGACACACAAACACACACACACACACACACACACACACACACACACAGCCTAACAAATTAGTCAATACAAAGAAAAAGATATGTTTTTCTGAAAACCGAACCAAGCCAAACTAAATGAAAAACAAACCTAGAAAGCGTCAGCTGATTTTCAGAGAAAGAAATAAAATCAGTGAGTAATTTCTTAGTTGAAATTGGCTCCCACACATTTGAATGTAGATGACACGAGTCTTAAACCTTGGAGTTTCTTGCTGCCATCTTTCATAGTATTTAATAGTATCTATATGGATTTACTTTATTTCACAAGAGGGTTTCTGTAGCTTTGTACTTATTGAAATTCCTGAGCACAAACAGTGCATGTGGTAAAACTGATTTTCCTCCGTCAGATTGGACTGAATCTCATTTCAGAGGCACTGTTGTGGCGGGAGTAGCCTCCGTAGTCACGGGCAACCTGTGGCTCCGTGGAGGTGTCCAGCCCCAGTTGGCTGCAAATGAGGGCAGAAAATATTCTCACACTGTGTTTCTTCCTTGGAGAATCTGCCAGGAGGTTTGCATTTGGATCACACTCAGTCAAAAGCAAATGCTGCCCAGCAAAATCGATTCCAGACCAGTGTGGACGAAGCAAGAAGCTTGTAGAATGGACACGTATGCTTTCAAATACTTTGTGAATTAAAAAAAATAATAATCATGTTGTTTTATCTACTTAATTGCCTTTTCTTTAAACCTTTACGTTACCTCATAATCCGTGCAGCAGTTATTCAGGATGACTATAATTAGTGATCTGAAAAGTTGAATCGCATCTTGGCCACTTTCTCTTATCTCCAAAGTGAATTGGCTGCCTACCCTGTTCTGTGGCTCCTCTGCCTAATATTCATGTCTCAGCTAAGCAAGAAAGTGATGAGACACCAGTGTATTGTACATGGTGAACAAAAGAGAATTCTCAACTGGCATTATTCTGTGTTCTATATTCCCGACAGAAAAGACCCAAAATATACCCTGCTGGAAACAGCCCTTCTATCGCGTAATTTGGAGCAGGGTCTCTGAAAATCTCCGTGTTTCTTCTATTGTTTCCCCTTTTCCCTGCCAACTAATGGCGTTGACAGTGTTCTTTGGAGGGTCTCATTTGCGTCATTAATAATGGAGGCCATTGTACAGGCAGTGATTCTGACAAGTGGTGCTGAAGAAGGACTTTCAGCCTTTGTTCAGAAGCCTTGTGGAAGGAGCAGCTATGGTCTTTACTCCTGATTTCGGAGGAGTCAATCACAGGAGGGGCCAGTAGAACATTCTCAGGAGGAGACAGAAGTGTGCGGGGATTGAAATAGGAGCAAACATGCAATAATTAACGGACAAAAGTATGACATGTGTTGTTGGAACACAATGAACCAAAGAAAGGTGTCCGGCAAGGAGGTCACAGAGCTACCTACTGGGCACCAGGTCAGGTAGCCTTGGAGTCCATCATAAAGAATTCAGAATTCATTACATGTATGATGGAGCCATTGAAACTTTTCACATAGGTTACTGAAAGTGTTTGTTTACAGAAATAGATTTGATTATTTGAGAAATAAACTGGAAATAAGTGGACAGTGTAGAAGCACACAGATCGATTTGAAGGCTATAGAGGTAATGCAGACAAGAGCTGGTCCGCTGGGGGTGAGGGTGATAGCAACGGATTTAAAGAAGACCTTGAACTTAGGGTTCCTTAGATGTGGGGTGGCCCAGCCGGTAGGGTGGTGACCCCTTTGATGCTGAGAGGCCCTAAACATGGGGCGTTCTCTGCTCTTCCTGGAGCGGCTTTCCCACTTCCACTACCTGGCATCTTCTCGTTCTTTGCAAACATCTCTCCTCAGAGGGAGGTTCCTGACCTCCCGGGAAGAAGCCCAAGTTCCCCTTCACGCTCCCGCGTCACTCTGCGTGTCTTCATGGCTTTGAGTGTTCGCTGTTTGCACACATATTTACATGTACCCCAAGAACAAACACTGTGCCTTTTTCACTACTTAGAAACTCCCATTAGCCCGTGTTTGGCTCTCTGTTGTCAACTCTGTTTTCATAGTATGGTATGTTGAGCTGTTTATGGGCACAGAGACCATTAACAGCAATTCATGTTATAATGTAAGATGTCCATCGTTGCCCCCAAGCAATTATGTAATATACTTGTATATTCATTGCACAACCATTATTTGCCAGACAGTGTACCACACCTTATTTGTAACTAATTTTCTGGCAGCTTCTGCAAAGAATATTGACTGAAACCCTAAGTATAACATAGCTAAATTCCCCATATATAACATGGAGTTCCTACTATCTCATTAGAGGATTGTGATAAATATTAAAGAAGTTAATGTAAATAAAACACCCATTGGATTCTAAAGTTGCATAAATAGCAAGGATTATTGTACAGAAAAATGAAAGTCTCGTGGCCCATCAGTCCTTCTCTTCATTCTTTTATTTATTCATTCACTCATTTAACACATTCTCTTGAGTACTTACAATGGGCCAAGATCTATACTACATCAGGCACTTGTCCTTACTTTGCTTTGACACTTGCTTCTCTAGTGCCAAAGAGAAAGCTACCCAACCTGTCCACACCTTTCTCCTCTATCTCTAACTTAGGGATTTACTAATATCCACCTAGCTGCGTTGCTGGGAGAATTAAAGGAGTTAATAATGCCAAGACTTCAAACAGTGCCTGGTCCAAGTTTACACACGTGAGTTGGTGATAATCACTCGTGTTGTTATCAGTAGGGAATATGCTCTGAGGATAAACACTGTACTTGAAGGACTCAAGAAAGGAGAGAACACATTTGTGTCAGAGATTCTCCTTGACTTTGGAAAGAGTTTATTCTGAGTACATAATGAATCACATAATTGGCTTTAGGGTGACTTCAAAGCAAAATCTAAAGCTTTTAAACTTAAAACTTGAATTTACTTTGAAAGTAAATCGTATCCATTTGTTGTTTGTTTGTTTGTTTGTTTATTTCCCTTTAGAAATGTGGTTTCTTTTGCATGAGAGAACTCCCTATAGTTCAAAAGGGCACTGGGTCAGACTCTATTTGGAGACTGAATCTTAAAAAATGTGTCTTCTCATGTTAAAAATTCAAGTTATTCAGTCTTTGTTACGTTTTTCATAAGGGGAAGTGAATCTTCCCTGAAATTTTCTGTAATTGCTAAACCTGATTCATTGGAATATTGCTTGTAATTAGGAGACGTTTATGAAGACAAGTGTGTTCCCTTTGGGGCTTACACATTGGTGCTTCCAGATGTGTTAGTTTCACTGTTTATTGAATGAGTAAAATAACAGCTTATTAAAAAAAAAGTGAACCTTAAAAACATGCAATATTTCACAGGCTGAAAAATAACTGCAATGCTTCTCCTGTGCAGATGGGCAATTGATCTTAAAAATTGCCTGAATTTTAACAGAGTGGAAATTATAGATATTTTCAGGTCCTTTTCAATAAGTATCTTAAAATGAGTATAGAGCATTCACATTTCTTTGTTATTAGCCGATCAGTTTGTATCATGGAATCATGCTCTTTCACTGATAAATTCAAGATAATTAATCTATTGTTTTCATTAGAAAAGGAAATAAAATAACAGATAAAATTCCTTGTGCCTTGTTAATTAGAAACAGACAGATAATGAGTGTCTCCTGCATTACACTTTTCAGCAACATAAAAGTGATGGATGAAGGAAATGTGCTACCAAAGGAAAGGCTGAGTCTGGTTGCCCCTCTCAATGAAGGGAGTCTGACAGTAGATACCGTGGGGAGCCGGTACCAGGCTGCATTCCACATGCCATGGTCACACTTAAGTCCCCTTTTATTTTGGTGGATACTCTAACCAAAAGCATTGTGGGTCATGAGTTTTGCACTAAGATAGTTCCAGATTAAAATTCCAGCTTTCTTCTAAACTAACATTTTATGCCTACTTTGTTGAGTGTTTTTATAATTAAAGAATGTTAGATTTTGCCAAATGATTATCTAAGTCTATAGAAATAATCCCATGACTTTTCTTCTTCATCCTATTAAGATAGTCTATTATATTGATTGAGTTTTATATGTGAAATAAGCATTGCATCCCTAGTATACACATTACTTAGTTATCATGAATAGATCATTTTATACGAGGTGTGATAAAAAAATACAGTGACTGTTTAGATAAAATTTATTATAGTAAAAGACACATTGCCATTAATCCCTCTTAAAATATTCCCACTTGCTTCTAACACACCCATCGCATCATTCTTGCCACATGCTGAATCCGTTCTGGGTGTCCTCTTTCGTGAGTATGTTTAGTTGTGCTGTCACGGCTGCCCCAATATCCTAAATCGATTCAAAACATTTACCTTTCATGGTCATTTTTTACTTTGGGGAAGAGCCAGAAGTTGCACGGTGCCAGATCTGGTGAATGAGGTGGATGAGGACACACTTATATTTTTATTGGACAGAATTTGCCATATACCATAAGCAATATGTGACACGGAGCGTTGTCATAAAGAGACATGATTTACAGCACACTTTAAAACACACCTTCTCTCAACCGTAGGTCACACCCGGCTGAGTGCACTGAACAAATTGAAACTTGTCACCCACTATTACTAAGGTTTAATGCACGGCTTCCCGTGTTGAAGATCCCTGCCTTTCCGTTGGATGGCACTCAGCAGCAGCATTCACTATATTGTTTGATCACGCCTCATATGTTGGCAGATTCAGTTTGCTGGTATTTTGTTGAGGGTTTTTGCGTCTGATTCATACGAGGAATTGATGCAGTGTTTTTTTTTCTTGTTATTTCTGTCTTAGTTTTCGTCTCAAGGTAATACTGGCCTCTTAGAATAAATTAGGATGTAGTCCTTCATATTCAATTTTTTTTGGAAGAATTTGTAAAAGATTGGTTTCAGTTCTTCTTGAAAAAGTTTGGAAAACTTTCTAGTAAAGCCATGTAGGCCTAGACTTTCATTTGTGTTTTTATTAGTAATTGAATCTCGTAGGCTTGGTTAGATTTTCTGTTTCTTTCAGATTCAGTTTGAGTAGTTTTTGGCTTTGTAGGAATTTATTCATTTAATCCAGGTTATTGTCTCAGTCTGTTTGGGCTGCTGTAACAGAATGCCATAAACTCGGTGGCTCATAAACAACAGAAATCTCATTCTCTTCCCTCTGGAGGCCGGAAGTGCAGTATTATGGCACTGGCAGCCCCAGGGTGTAAGAAAGACCTCTTCCTGGTACATGGAGAGCTGTCTTTTTCTCTGTGTTTCCACATAGTGGAAGGAGGGGAGAGCACTTTTGGGGGTTTCTTTTCTAAGGGCACTAATCTCATCGTGGGGGTTCCACCCTCATGACCCCATCACAGCCCAAAGTCCCCACCTCCTGACACCATCACAGGGTTTTAGGAATCAACCTGTGAAGTTTGGAGGGACATGTGGAACAGCTTTCTGTTTTGTTGGCGTGTGATTGTGGCATTTTCTCATAATCCTCTTTATTTCTCTAAGGCTGGTTGTGATGTTTTACCTCACATTCCTTCCTTTCATAATTTGAATCTTCTCTCTCTCTCTCTCTCTCTCATTCATCTAGCTAAAGTTTTATCTGTTTCAAAAGAACTAAATTAGGTTGGGCTGATTTTATTCTTCTCTCAATTTCATCTACTGCCATTTGCTCAAATGCAAAGAACCTAAAAGCTACCATAGAAACTTTTGGAAACCTTAGTTGGCCATTCTGAAAATTGCATCGGCCACTCTGTAGTCTCTGCTCTGTGAGTGAATTTCAGGGGACCCACGGGATGTCTGACAGCTGAAAAATCTGCAGTATTCTGGTAAGTAAATCTTGTATACAAATCTTGTATTTGTGCTTATCCTTGCCTAAGAAGTTTCGGCCTTGCCTTGGGATATGGTGGGTCCGTGTCCATCTGTGCTGTGTTGACGACCCCGCGGATCTTTCTCCTGCTGGTCAGTACCGAACAGGAGAGATGAATATGAAGGTAACGTTGCTCACAGCAGCACCAGTTACATCACTGAGCTGTAATGTGTATCAAACTTGGGGCGAGGCTTCTTTATAAATTATCTTCAGTGCTCACTGTGTAATGGTAACTGTTACTTTCTCCAATAATTATCTGACCTCCATTTCTCCTTATCCACAAAATACCTCAGTTTCATTACAAGTTCACATGCTATTGTGTAGGTATTGACTATTTTCAAGTGGGTAGGAATTATTAATTTAATTTAATTTAATTATTTATTTTTGGTTGTAGATTGGCTTTGCTCCCACACAGAAAATGATCACTTCTTGAATACACATTCATTTCCCAATTGCTTGAAAGATATGACAAATTGAAATCTTTCGGAGGTGTGTTAATACATGTTGCTGTCTAGTTATATTGCTTTTTAATGTGGGACTCTATAAAAGATTACTTAGATTTTGCTCTGGCTTCATAGAGGTATAAGCTGCATGCAATAACCTCTGTCACACAAAGGAAAAAAAAAACTAATTAAGTAATAAATCCATACAAATTGTTATAGGAGAGTAATGACTTCCTTGAATGTTTTATAATAGTGATATTGTGTTAAAAAATCATTAGCTGGTATTGCAGGGCATGACTGGATCTGAAGCCAGAAAAACAAAACAAAACAAAACAAAAACAAAAACAAAAAAGACCCACAGCAAAACAGATCCTCTGCTCATTGGGATTTGTGTCGTGTCTGCTCAGTTTGGTTTAGAATAACTAAGCAGAGACTGCAAGACTCAGATAAATGATTTCAGACGCTTTTATGCCTCTTTTTAATATAATTTAGAATATAAGTCCCATTCGATTAGTGGTAAGTGTATTTATATAGGAAATAACATTTCAATTGTGGAAAATAAATTTCACATTGAGATAAAATGATCAGAAACTTAAAGAGAATACATTTCTTCAACAAACATTATTAAATGGCCGTCATGGAAGTGTTTTATTTGTGTTGGTAGATGTGTGTTTTAATATTTTCAAACATTTTCAAAGAATGTAACATTCATCTCTAACTCAGGACTGAAGTGTAGATTACATGAGTTAACAACCTGAAAGTTTGTTAACATGGTGAGGACTCAAAGGGAAATGGGCCACAACCACAAAAGCCTGTTACCTCGATCACTGTGTTTTGCATTATTATGTTTGAACACTAAATTTTCAACTGACTTAATACACCATAGGTTTTGTTTTGGCAGGTAAAAGGAAATTTGCACCATGGAGAAATGTGTACTCTTTCTATTTATTGTTTCTCCAGGCAATAGTATTAGAAGGAGAAGATGCTGGGTTTTATGTGCAGAACTGTTCTTAAGCCCCGGTTATGTCTGATTATTTAAACTTGAGCTAATTAGCTAATGTTCCTGGGTCTGTTTCCTTTTCATTAAATGAAACAAAGACAAAATACAACATGCCACAGATTTACAGGATTACATGTAAGAAGATGACTAAAAACCCTCGTGACATCATATATTTATTAATGAATTTCCTCAGTTTCCTTCTAATGAGAATGAAAGAAGGATTAGTGAACTCTTCCTGGGTTTGTTCACACTCTTGGGCGAATCACTGCCTCCTATTGGCAGACACTGGATGAGTAATTACCAAGGGAAATCCTCTATGAAATTCAACTGAAGACTAAAGTCAGAAAGACCTTTTAGACCAAAATTTAGAGGGATTAAGTGTAAAGAAGAATTAAGTGTTTTATTGCTCAAATTTAAACCAGCTCTGCCATTGGCTAGTTAATCCGTTCATTTTTATTGAGAAAATGTGATTTAGGTTTTTCTAACTTTTGAAAAATCTGAGACAATTGTATCACTTAATCATCTGAATTTAAACAACTCCTTCATGGAACCAATGTCACCCAAGTTACAAGATGGATATTGAACAAGGGACAGCGTTTCTGACGCACAGCACCAGATCTACCTCGTCTTCAACAGGAAAAGGGCTCAGTGCAATGCTTGCTTCTGTGACTGAAGATTGAGGACATATTTGCTCTGTACTTTTAAACAGGCTAAACTTTTCAAAGTTCTGCCACATCTGTACTTCTGAATTATGAAAATACATTTTTGCATACAATGAATTTCCTCTTTAATGAGATGGTGTCCTCCACTGCATTAATGCAATTAAGAACTGATTTCTTCCTTCAGCAGGAGAATTCATTTTAACCATATTGTTTTCATGAGCAAGACCATTTTATTCCCATGCCAAATCTTAGTTAATGAAATCTTTCACATTGTACAGGAAGAATTTATCTAACTTTCTATAACAGCTGATTCTCATGAAAAATAGAAGTCATAAAATCATGCAGGAGTGTCATTCCATGACTTAAATCTAATGGAAGACATAGTTTCAAAACACATAACGGTGGCATTGGGGGGAAGTCAAGTATAAGTCACCCATTATTTCCTTTTGTCGGAGCTTCTCATTCATTTAAAACAGGCTTGAAGCCTATCTTGAAATTGCTATTCTCTGTGTTTCAGGATCTTTATGTACAAGGGAGATAAACATGGAGTTCAGCAGGGTCACTCCCAGTTAAACCAAGTAATACGCAACCAGTAATGCTCGGCGCTTGATTGCTTTATAACATTATGTCCTTCTATTTCCATACAGTACAGAATTTTGATCATAGGTTTTAATAATGGCAATGCTTGAAGCAATAATTTTAGGTAAGTTCTTTGCCTTACAAATATGCTATTGTAGAAATGGTGCTCCCAGATCTCAATTCACTATATTAGGTGATTTGGACACGAACACAGAATTGCAGACAAACATTTTTCCTATATTTTTATTCAACCTTCAGATAAAACATGAGTAAGTGTAGACATAGAAATATTACAAGACATTCCAAAGGCCACCGTGAGTGAGTGACAAAAGCACATAGTTGAGCATGTAGAGCCCCCAGGAATGTGGAAGAATACAAAACTGGACATCGAGTTGGGACCTCAAGGGACTGTCTCATCAGTGAAAGGGGGTCTAACAACCATTTCTACCAGTCTAGATAGGTGGCTCAGAGAAGACTGAACAGGAAAGGAAAAAATCCTCATGGGAAAGTAAACCCTCCCAATTACACCAAATACATTGTGAAAGACTAAATTTACACTACTTGCTTGATGCCAGAGTGACCTAGAAAAGTATACACTACATGGGATTGTATATTGGTAATGAGAAAGAGACAGAAACAGAACTCTCGGAGGAGGAAACTCGAACACTCTGGCCCAGAAGTCAGTCTCTCTCTCTCTCTCTCTCTCTCTCTCTCTCTCTCTCTCTCTCTCTCTCTTCTCTCTCTTTCTCACACACACACCCATACACACACACACCACACATACACACACACACCCTCTCCACTGAAAGTGAGTTAACAAACAACAACAAAAATAAAATAAAGGGAAACATGAAAAAGTCAGAACAAGAAAGAAATGCCAGAAAAGCAATATATACTACCTAGAATTAAAGCTCTAATAACTGGATTAAACAACAGGTTAAATTTTGTTCCAGACAGAATTTATAAACTGGCAGGTAGATATGAGAAACATATGTATATATGAGAAAGGCAGACATAATGAAAGATAGGATGAGAATGTCTGACATACAGCTGATTAGGTGCTGGAGAGACCCCAACCCATAGAACCAGAGGTCTCACCAGACATGGGACAGATGTGAAGGTCAAAGCCGGGCAGCAGGCCTGGCTCACGATGAATCCCTTGTTCCCGGCTCCTGAGACTGTAGAATCCTAGTGACACTGTGAGAAATTAGGCGGAGCCCAACGTCACAGGGATGTGAACACAGAAAGATCCTGTGGGACCACAAAACTCAGGACTACTGCGACACGATTTGACTATTTTGCTCAATGCTATAATTAATTATAACCTCCCATCCAAAACATTCCAACTAATTCCTTTCATACTTTGTATTAACTTTTTAATCGAATCTTTAGAAAATGATTTTTTTGTTAATAACTACTGTCTGATTTGTTTGATGAGGTGTGATCCTAATATATTTCGCTATAGTTAGTTCCAAAACACCTATTCTCATTTTCAATAAAATATAGTAAACACTGTCCCCATAGTTGTAGAGAACATGACAATTCTGAGAACACAGATTTGGTTATCATCTGCAACCTCTGCTATACAGAAACACCATTTTGAACTGCCTTAAGTAAAAGAGTGTACATTTTTTTAATTATGAAGGAAACCTTTCTGGCTCCCACGGGGCAGGATTAAGCAGAGACTCAGTGATGAATTGGACCCGTGAAAAAATTTTCAAATTACCATAGTGCTATATACCTAAATTCCTAGAGGATGCAGTACTGATTCTGATTTACTCTTTTGATGGATGTACAGTTACCTAGGATTCTCCTGTGCTCTTCCGTGTACAGAATAAATGTTCTAGCAGTCGCTAAGAATATCAGTATGTTCTACATTCGAGAACTGGAGACATAACTGCAGGGTACGTCAGCCGACTTACTGGACCCGTCTGAGACGGATGCAGGCCCAGACTCCCCAAACCATCCATCAGCTGCCTCTGTTCACTCTCCACCGAACAAGTGCATCACTATGCAGTTCTGCAACATCTCATGTAAATTTCGGCTCCAATACTGTGATGAACAGTCTTTAAGAATTCAGGAATATTTCCCTGTACCCAATGCACAGTTGACAAAAGGTAATAAGGCTCCGTCGAGAAAGATTAGAGGAAGGATTACTGCATCATTTTGTGGTGCTGGTTCTCGAGTCTCACTAGCAAGGATATGAACTCCCCTTTAATCATTTAACAATATTTTCTGTTAATGTTGCAGCCTGGTTTCTATCTGGAAATTGCTTGAGGGCCCGAAATTTCCTATTGCCCAGCTAATGTCCTGTCACCTCTCAAATGTGTAGGATTATACAGACTGAGCGCGAAGCCAGTCAGCTTCCATATACCTTGCTCCCCAAAATATTTTGATTTTATTATCACTTTTTTAAAAAGAACTAATATATTTCATGTCCTGTCTAAAAATACTTTCCAGCCCCAATGTTTTAATTGGTTTTAATCTCACATCAAATCAAAAGAGCAAGAATCACTAAGATGCCCAATGATCCCAATTTTATGTTGATAGGACGTCTGCCGTCATTCCGGATGTGCAGGGTCTTGTCATATAGTCAGAAATGCCTCAGTATGTGGGATAAAGCATCATACTTCAGCTTTTACTGACATAATACTGAACATTCTAAATTATACTATTATAAAAGAAACAGAAGGCAGCCATTTTAAATTTGGATAATTTCTACTTTTATTAAATGTAAAATTAAATAGGTGATTTGATGCTGCTATAACCTAACTGGATGAGTTATTTTTTTCTGCTAGAAGTTTTCAGGTTTTTAAAAGATTTTTGTTAAAAATATAGCTAACATACAATATTATATTAGTTTCAGGGGTACACCATAGTTATTCAGCATTTATGCACCTAAAGGGGTGATCACCATGATAAGTCCAGCAACCATCTGACACCATACTATGCTGTCATAATATTATTGACTATGTTCCCCATGCTGTACATTACATCCCTGTGACTTATTTGTTTTATACATGGAGATTTGAACTTCTTATTTCCCCTACCTTTTAAAATTTTCACTTATAGTTGACATTCAATATTATTTTATATTAATTTCAGGTGTCCAGCATAGTGGTTAGACATTTATATAATTTAAGAAGTGATCCCCTGACTAGTCTAGTACCCGCCTGGCACTCTGTGTAGTTATTACCATATTATACACTATATTCCCTGTGTTTTACTTTACATCCCCATAACTATTTTGTAACTACCAATTTGTTCTTCTTAATCCCTTCACCTTTTTCACCCTGCCTCCCAACTCCCTCCCATCTATCACCCTAACAAATCAAGTACCCCTCTGACACGACGCATAGTTATTACAATATTATTGACTGTATTCCTTATACTACACCCTACATCCCATGACTGCTGTGTAACAACTAATTTGTACTTCTTAATCCCTTCCCCTCTTTCACTCACTCCCCAACACCCCTCGCACCTAGCAACCATCAAAATCTTTTCTGTACCTATGAATCTGTTTCTGTTTTGCTTGTTCATTTTGTTCTTTAGATTCCACATATAAATGAAATCACACTGCATCTGTCTTTCTCTGTCTGACATATTCCACTCAGCACAGTACCCTCCAGGTCCATCCATGCTGCCATAGGTGGCAAGGACCCATTCCCTTCCATGCCGAGCAATATTCCATTTTATGTATGTACCACCTTCTCTTTATTCAGTCTTCCATGGATGGACACCCAGGCTGCCTCCACATCTTGGCCATTGTAAACAATATATGTATGCACACGTCCCCTCGAGTAGCATTTTGGATTTCTTAGGATAAATACCCACAAGTGGGATTACTGGGTCCTTCTTTGTCTCTTATTATAGCATTTCTTTCAAAGACTATTTAAAGTCTCAGGGAGTCACTAGAGTGGAAAGGGTTCTGGTCACCAGGTTAATGTAGACTCTGGTTTGGTGCCAGTGCTGAGCCTGGAGAGACTCAGCAAAGGTCTCAGAGCACACTGAATCCAGTTACTACCTGCCTGGGGTGCATGGACTTAGATTTGAGTTTTCAAAAAAAGATTGCAATGCAGGAGGGGCTGGCTGCTCTTGGAGAAAATGCCTCTGGTGTTGGGGGAATTGGGTGGGGTGGGGTCCCAGCTGAGTCAACAGGGCAGAGCAGTGGAGCTCACAGACCAATCACATTCAGATTTGGCCTATGGGGGCGGGATCAGTAAATTAAAGATGGTGGCCACCTGCCAGCTGCACTGGAGGAGGAGCCTACTCACAGGGAAAATGGTGACTGCCTTCTAGCCCTCAACCTGGAGCCCCACTCCTCAGTCTGCCCTCCCGTATGCCTCTGACAATCCCCCTTTTCCCCGCTGAGTCACCATGTCTCCCTGGAGCGTAAGGTGTCTGTGAGTGAGTCTGTGCGCGGGCTGTTTAAGAGGATGCCTGGGTTTCCTGCAGCCTTCCATCCCACCTGTATGGTTGGAATCCGCACTGTTTTCACAGCCAGATGTTGTGGGGGCTCCTCTTCCTGGCACCCGTGCTCTGGGCGGGGAAGGGCGGTGTGGGGTTGGGGTCCCTCACTCCTCCGGAGGGAATATCTGTGGTAGAGGTATCCCACCTGATTCTCATTCACCACGTGCAGGTGTGTGGGGCACATTTCGCGTCTTCACCCCTCCTACCAGTCTCGACGTGGCTGCTTCTTTGTATCAGTTATAAAACTTCTGTTCTGCCAGACTTCAGATGGTTCTTCAGGTTGGTTGCTTTATAATTTAGTTGTAATTTTAACGTGTTCATGAAAGGAAGCAGATGCAGTGTTTATGTACTCTGTCATCTTGGTTCTCTCCCCTAGAAGTTTTCAAGTTTAACTCCATGCGTTTGGCCTGGGTTTCTGTTCCTCTCTGACTTGTGCTCATGTAGAGTCTCCGTGATGTAGACAATGATGTCATTGACCTTCTAAGATTCTGGGCAAAACACACACTTTCTTGTGCTGTTGCATATTGCTGCAAGTATTTTTCCCATTTCCCTGTGTGTGATAGGGATTTTCTCTTGTACTTTCTTTAAATCCAGTATCTTAGTGTCCGCAATATGTTAAGAGCCACATTATGTTTTGGGGTGTTTTTGTAATTCATGCACATACCAATGTCACGTGGGGTGGCATGCGGGGTCTCAGCTCCCGCTCCCCACATAAGAACACAGGACATGGTGAGGCCAAAAAGGAACACCCACGGAGCCATAGGTAGGGGAGTCATACCACTATGGTCTCACTGGAGGCTGGGTTCACACGACGTGTGACCTGCTGTCCGCTTTGCTGCCAACTGACCGACTCTCCTTCACTCTCCTCCACTCTCCTCACAGTCTCCACTGTGGGGCCCCTCTTCTAACAGGCCGACCCAAGCTTCCAGCACCTCCATCCGGGACACCTGGTCCGGCACCTGGGCCATTTCATTAAGCGCATTTTCCTTGTTGAGACTTAAGGCCCTGAGGAACATCCAGCCCACGCGGCTGGCTGTAGTCTTCTCCTCCTCCGGCAACTGCTCAGTCAGAGCTTGCAGGGCCGTCTCCACACTGGCCGGAGAGCCATCCGTGTCCTCCCACCCCTCCTCGGGGGTCCAACTCCTGAGAACAGTGGCCACCGGGCACTTCACACTGTGTGGGGGCCACCTGTCCTTCTGCCCGGAGTCAGACTTCATTCCTACCTGGTCAGAATCTTGCTCACTGTGCCAGGTGTCTGAGTGGGTGGAGGCCTCCGTGTAAGATGTCCACAACCCTCGGAGCCTTAGGCCGCAGCAGATCACCAAAATGAAGGCAACGCCGTCCATGGTCAAGAGGGAGGTGTGCCAGCTTGAGTCTCCCAGGCAGACCGCGCCTCCCGTTCCCGGTGTCACTCCTCACGGGCCTCCCGAAGCTGATCTTTTGTACGCAGAAACTGCTCCACCATGCTTCGGTGAGTTTTGGCCAGCACCATACCCTGCTCGCTGTGCCGTTTGTCACACGGGAGACCCTGCTTGCTGCACCATGTGTCGTGCGGGGCGGCTTGCAGGGTCACAGCTCCCGCTCCCCACATAAGAACACAGGATGTGGTGAGGCCAAAAAGGAACACCCACAGAGCCATAGATAGGGGTCATACCAGTATATTCTCGCTGGCGGCATCTGCCTTTCTGCAATCTGCTCTTGCTAGCTCAGCCACCATCTTCTTGCTAGCTCCCATTTTGCTGCTAGCGTAGCCACAGCAGTTATATTTGTGGCCAATGGCTCACTGGTTACAGCTGACGGCCAACTAGCCACAGCTGATGGCCATCCAATCACAGTTGATGGCCATTTACTACCTGAGTCAGCACCTTTCTATGTGAGGCTGAGAGCCTGGAAACTACTTTCTGGGGCTTTGTCCCCACACTCCACCCCTACAGGGTCTCGCCTCACAATCTACGTGACAAGTGTCTTCCGCGAGGAGCCCTATGCGAGGACCCTGGATATGAATGCAATATCCTGGACACAGCCAGGCTCTCTGGGCAGCCAGAGTTTCTCAGGGCACCACGAGTGCTTCTGGGCACAGCCAGACTTCCTGGGCTTTTTAGGGTACCACCAGTTTCCCTGTGCACAGCCAGAGCCTCTCAGGGCACTGCCACTCTCTCTGGGCACAGCCAGGCTTCCTGGACTCAGCCAGGGCTCTCAGGGCACCGCCACTCTCTCTGGGCACAACCCGACTTCCTGGACACAGCCAGGGTTCTCAGGGCACTGCCACTCTCTCTGGGCCTCTCAGGGTACCGTGCTGGAACAACAGCAGCTCACATTCAAGGTGCTTACATATTCTCGATGGCGGCCGCTTAAGACACAAAAGCAAACATCCGCCAGTCCCACTACATGGTGGTATGTTCCCAAACAGTCAAGTGGTCCATTAAATTAGGGATGGAAGGCAATTCCCCATAGTCCATAGTCATTCGCCAGGGCTGTCCTGGGGGTGAGGGATGACCTTGACCTCACCCTCATCTCCCACGGAGGACTCAGCAAGCGTTTCCTCCTGGGACTACAAGTCACGCATCCGGGCTGCCTCAGCAAGCACTTCCCAGCCCACAGGGCGGCAACAACCTTCGCTTTCTCCGGCCTCTGCTGGTTGGGGAACCGTCCACGTCTTCCCACTCCTCCACGGGGGTCCAGCTTTCCGGCAGCTGCTCCTCCTGGTCTTCCTGAGACTGAGTGTTCACATGCACAAACTGCTCCACTGCCCTTTGGAAAGCTTTGGCCAGCACCGTATCCTGCTCGCTGCACCATTTGTCATGCGGGGTGGCATGTGGGGTCTCAGCTCCCGCTCCCCACATAAGAACGCAGGACATGGTGAGGCCAAAAAGGAACACCCACGGAGCCATAGGGAGGGAAGTCAAACCACTATGGTCTCACTGGAGTCTGGGTTCACATGACGTGTGACCTGCTGTCCGCTTTGCAGGAGAGGGAAGTCATAGTAGTATATTCTCTCTGGTGGCTGGGTTGGAGACACAGGAAGCAGGAGCCACACTGTCCACAACCCTCACTGCTCCGCTTGCAGGCTCAGCCACCATCTTCTTGCTAGCCCCCACTTCTCTGCCAGCGTAGCCATGGCAGTTATATTAGTGGCCAATGTCTCACTGGTTACAGCTGACGGCCATCCAATCACAGTTGATGGCCATTTACTACCCGAGCCAGCACCTTTCCACTTGAGGCCGAGAGCCTGGAAACTGCTTTCTGGGGCTTTGTCCCCACACCAATTTAAAAACTACAATGTTAGAGTGTAGGTGGATATTTCAACGTTTCCAAATATTGGGAAGTTAGAATGATGTCAAACAAAAATTTCGCCCCTCTGTGCCTCCCACTCATTCCTCGGGAAGCAGTTGCTCCTCCTGCCACACTCTCAGGTGGGTTGTACATCACAAATGAGACCTGCATATGTGTAGACAGACATTAATTTTCAATAAATTCAAGCTAAAAGCAATATTCAACTAAAAAGAATATGCTTTGTTTACTTACGTGGTTTTTAATTTAATTTTAAACAAACAATGTAGATTCGTGTTTTCTCTTAAAGATGGGGGAAATGCCTTTTTTCTTTCTGTAAGGAAATTTTCCGATAGGTTACCTAGAAACATTTTCCTACAGTTATTAGTATAGACTTTCTTCACAGTGCTATACTTTCTACGATCAGAAAAGTGGTTCCACATTTATAGAAAATCTGCTGTGTGATGGTTAGCATACATGCTATTTCATTCAATCCATGCAGTACACCATTTTACAAAGCAGTAGATTGTTAGGTTAAGAGACTGATATTGAGAGATTTTAAGGAACTCATCGCAAGCTGTACAATAATTGTTAGTGCAATATTTAGCTACCTAAGAAACTTAAAATACTCAAAGTCACAATAAAAAAGTAATTTATTGGAAAATAATGATGCAGGGAACAAAGTGTTGCAGACTTGCAATAACGAAGTTGATTTTTCATAAGATTTCAAAAATTAATTGTTAATTTAAAAATTAGTTTTAATATAATGTTATTTTTCATTTCCAGCTAGAGCTATGAATTTGTTATTGAGTATTTCTATCTTTAGCCTTTTGGTTTCCTCCAGTATTTTATTTCTGGTCTTGTAATTTGTATACAGATTATTTATAACAAATAGCCAGTTTAAACAAACAACAAAAAATGAACAGAGATTTTAAAAAGCAGTACAAATGGAAAAGTTCACCACTGAGCAGAGCTGAGTGTTTTTACTTATTCTATAAAAGCTTTTTCCTTCTTGAAAGCGGGCCTTTCTCGAGGTCACCGTAGAACTGGTAATGGCTGCACGTGGCAAATTGTGGTTCTAATCCAACACCTTTCAAAAGACTCCTGCTTTAGGAAGAATGCCTGCCTTTGGAAGTGCGGGCTGCAGTATTACTCTGAGTGTTTTTCTTCAATTTAATATTAAACAGTTTCATGAAATTGTTTTTTTTTCTATATAAAGATGCATATATGTGAAAAGAGCATTTCCTCCAATTTCTACTTTCTTCTTGAAATGTCCTCATATTTTCCCCAAAGAGGCATAGGCAGACCTGTATATCAGGATTGTGTTGGAAAGAATCTCAATAAATGCAGAGGAAAACTGCCTGGGGAATGCCCCTGCAATTAATACTATCACAGGGCTATAGATTTCCTTACTTCTTCAAAGCCTTCTATTTGTGAAATTAAACACTTAACACAATTGTTTTTGAGAAGCATATTACTGTTATTGGTATGTTCTGAATCAATGGGAAAAGTGCAGTAGCCATTAATATGCAGCTAACCCAAATCAACAGTGTGTCAGATAACACAGATTAAAGTGAATTAGAGCTCGAATTTTACTTTACAGTAATATAAACAAGTTTGGAGAGGCTTAAGTCAATAATAAAAAATGGTATATACAGTGAAAATAAAATGCACTGTATTAATACAAATTCCAACAGATAGTATGCAAATGATTGTTGTTGACCAATTTGTAACACGCGTACAATTGTAATTTTCTCTTTTTAACAATAACAATGATAATTTAAGGTAATAGTTCATCATAGGATTATGACTGTCTACATTGTATAAGATGATGGACTTGTCTAGGGAGTCTGCAGGTAGCTACTGGAATTATGCAGGTTAGTATCAGGGACAAATCCATGCGTTACTGATAGGAAGTAGGAGCCCTATTTTAGCTACTTGTTTCAATGCAATTAGTGATTCAACATTTCTTCATTTATATCCTGTGATGAATCTTTATGGATTTCTACTAAGAAATATTTCATTTCCTGTTTACATGCAAAAAGCCTGAGTCCAATTAGTTTTTAACTCACCTTTCCGATGTTTCAGTGCTTCTGATTCAAATTAATGAATGTAACCCTGGTCTTCTGAAGACATCTATGATCTGCACATTTAAGATAAAATGTTAATTACTAAAGTGTTAATTGCTAAAAGTGTACAACCATTATCTTCAAACACCCAAGTAAATTATGTTTCCTACCAGAGTGCTAGACAGAAGAATCGCCTAACAATTACAGTGTGACAAATAACGTTAACGAACAAGATCCAGCACTGCCCAATGTACAGAAGGAGATAAAATAAGTCCTCCAAGTGCTGCCACCAAAGTAATATAATTGTTAAGATGGTCTCACCTTGGAAAACTTTTTGAGGAAATGCTGGTAAACAGAATGGTAGACAATAGACAATGCATAATTATTTGTTTTGCCCCGATTGCCTGTGAGTCACTGAGAGGGATACTTTATATTTGCAGTAAACTTATTATTTCTTGTAATAATCTTTGTTATTCTTCTCAGAGGTGAGAGAATCAAGGTTATAAGCAATGGATTCATTTGCAGCCTGTCACACACAGTGAGTGAGAACATTAGTTTCCTCATTCAGACGCCAGTCAGTTCTTTGAAATGTCTGCAACCTTTTGCCATTTAAAGACAAGTCCATTTTGCATTTAAGTATAAATCTATAGATGGTTAACTGACAGCAATTCAAGTGCAACTTATGCGAGTGGAATGTTGTCTAGATATGTAAGGGCGATTGGAGTTTGGGCGATGAACCACAAAACTCGGAAGGGAAACATGTTACACCAGAGGCTATTGAGTGTGTCTGCGTAGGTGTTTTCAACGCCAAGCTCTTTGGATTCAGTTGTTGTGGTAGAATTTGTTCTGACAGTGTGTTGTGTGGGTCATAGCTTTCAGGCCTACGTTTTGTTTAATGTTTTCACCTCTACTCCTTGTTCTCTTCCATGTAGCATCATTTGAAGGGCTGTGGTATTACTAACTAATTGCAATAATACGTACTGTCTGTTCTCTCTGCCTTTTCGTTGTCTTTCTCTCTTCTCCGTCATTCGTCTTTCTCTCTTCTCCGTCATGCTCAATTTGAGCAGATTTGCCACATTTATCTCAACTGCGCCTGATTGTGTTTTGCATCATCCTTTGTTGTGTTGTAACTGATTTGTTTGCACGTTAAATTAATATATATGTCTTATGGATGCTGCTTTTTTTCTTTCAGCATTGGCTGGACCCTTCCTGTAACATGTCTGCTATATTTAACAAATGTGTGTCAGGCTCCATACCTTTGCTTTTTATTCTGCACATTATCTCTTTTCACAGGCCCCAGTGATTGGGTCCCTGCCACTGGGAAGTACTGTTCCCAGCTGGCCCTCATTCAAGGTGTTTATTTCATTTTTGTTTTTAATGTCAGTGGTTACCTTTGGGAACTCACTGCCAGAGGTACGAATGTTCATACGCATACAGTTTTCTCCAAGTTTGTGGTTCTCAAACTTTTATTAGTGAGCTATGCAGAAAGCACCTCAAATCTTAAGGTGTGAAGGATGCTGTGGGTTTCCAGGCTGAGGGCAGATGAGCAGTTTTAAAATTGATGAGCCTTGGAAGGTTTGATGTTACTTGGTCTGGAATTGTCTATCTAATGGTGTGTTTGTTATGTTGCTGTTTTCATGTTTGTTAATTTGTGGGCTTCTTTGGAATTTCTTTGTGCCCGATCATGTCATCTGTGAATACTGTTTTATTTCCTCACGTCTCATCTTTGTGCCTCTCCTCCTTTCCCCTCCCTCACTGCCTCAAGGAAGGGCTCTGTTTCAGTTGACCTGGGCAGATGGAGTTCTGGGCAGCGCATGAGGGCTGGCACGGGGGGCGCTGCCCTTTCTGAGCGCCAGTCGAACTTTGCTGTCAGGAAATGCTGCTTTGCTTGAATGTTTCGGGCTGCCGTTTTCCATCTCTTTCCCCATTTCTTCTGACCTTAGCCGGCGGGGCTTCACAACAGGCTTGCCCCCCCCCCCCCCGAGCTCCCACAACAGCCAGTCCACGTTCCAGTGTTGCTCACTCAGTCTTCAGCGTGGTCCAAACCAGAAAAAAGCAATCCTAGCTGCAAACCAGGGCCTCTGACAGTCTTGGGGGGGGGGGAGGCGCGGTGGATGGTGGACGGGGAGAGGTAGGGAGGGGAGGGGCTGGGCGCGCCAGAAGACATGCTCTTTCCTTCAGGTCACACAATTTTGCAGTGCAGTGTAGATGCCTGCATGCCCACTGCCTTGGCTTCTCCCCCTGGTATATAAAGAGGGGAAGAGCCTTCCCCTCAGAGCAATTACCTAGAACCCTGCTCAACTCTCTCGGGACCCCTGGCGAAATAATCGCCCTGTCTTTAATTTAGTTCCTGAGATTAAGGCTTGTGATTCTTTTTTTCGCAAAATCCTTGCCCTTTGTGTGGCTTGTCCCTGAAAAGAAAAGGCACAACTAGTAGGTGAGCGGCATCCGCGTTTTGTCGACAGGTCTTGTGGGGTTTTACCAAATTGCCTTTGAACAAATTCTAGCTTAATTTACTTCCACTTTTTAAAGACTGCTCTCTAATCCAAATTTAATTGGGACCTGTGGCATTTCTAGATATTTACAATTGTGTGCACTGGACTAATAGTTCTGGAAGATTTCAAAGGCATTAATCAACAGTGGCTCTGGGGCCAAATAGAATTGTAAGGTTGTGGGAGAAAGTCACAACATCTATTACTACAATAAAGACGCGGTATGTCATAGAAAACATATTTAATTTGTTTAAACCAACAGTGTCTAAATTTATTTTTGCCATAGACTAGTATTCCGTAAACTATTAGGAAAAGGTAGTATTCCATAAACTTCTCAGGAAGCAAATTTCTAGACCACTTCTTGAGCTCACTGTTGATCTTATGACAGGTTCCCAAACAGGTTGAAACTTTCCTGCATCTACTTCCCTATCAACTCTTCCTTCATATTTCTTACAAATCCATCCAATTTCACAGTGAACCAGCACATATGTGTTTCTGTTCCATAATCGTGTCACCTCGGTCGCACGTTTAGCACTTCCTCATTAGCGTCTAACTTGCACTCCATTCTACCATTGACTTTGTCAAAGCGCCCCTCCCGCCGCCTCCTTCCTACTATGTGCAGCAGTCCCCCTGTTTCTGAAGACATAGTTCTTGTTTTGTTTTGCTGTGTTCATCCTGATAAGAACCCCCCATTTTGCTAACTTCTGAGCTTCTTGATTTCGTGGCTAAGTAACCTTAGAATCACAGGTGTCCTTACAAAGTTCAGAGAACAAAGGAATGACCCCACGACATGCTCTTTCCTTCCGGTCGCACACTTTGCAGGGCAGTGTACGTGCCTCCTTTTTACACACCAATAAAAAGAGGGTCATCATTTCAACTTGGTCCCCATGCTTTTTTGAATATTCTAAATTATAATTGGTATTCCTTTTCAACCTTAAAATACTAATAAAGTACTTCTGGAATATTTTTGATATTAGCAGAAAAGTAAATACATTTGTAATAATTCCAAATACTTATTTCCATCTGGCCACTTGGTTTCAAAAGGGTCTCTTAATAACTATATATCACATTTATTACACACCCTACCTGGAAGCTCGGCAAAAGGTAAGCAAACAAAAAACAAGGCTACAGAACTTCCCAATGACTTCAAAAAAGGAAAGGAAGTAAACGACGACTGGTAATTTATCATCTTGTTTATAGGGTAGCAGGCTGTTTTAAGGAGACTATTTCTCTCCATTTATGATTCTATGAATTATGGTTGAAGGCAGTTTTTGTTCTTGAAGTTGCTGCAGCTGTGTGGGATGCTGCTGAGAGGAATTTGATGTTGCATTGACGTTATTTTATGAAAGCCCTGTCAGGTTTTATTCGTGCAAATGATAGCTGAGAGACCCAAGCGAATGTCACTTATTACAGAGAACATCAAAGGAAATACGCAGATGGGAGTGAATTAGACTAAGCTTGGGCCAAAAACTAAAATAAGGGGGAAAAAAAGTTATGCTAATTTCTGTTCTATGAAAATACTGTTTAATGAGTAGTTCATTCTCTATTCACCCGTATCAAACATGGCTAAAGACTAGTTAGTTACAGCTAATAACGTTTTCAAACTAGACTTCAGAAACATCTGTAGAATAATTTGTAGTGTATCTGATTTTTTAAAATTTCTTATTTTAAAAAGCAAGTTGTTTTTCCTTTTATTTTGAACTTATATAACTTCCATAGGATTTACACATGTGCTCTAGAAGGGGCAAATGCAAACATTTTAGAAATATGATAATTAGCACTCTGGTCACTGTTGGATGTTCCAGAAGTACACATAATCACGTCATTCCCAGTGAAAATGTCTAAAGTGTCCCATTGCTAATGCTGCAAAGTACCCGCTCTTTCCAGAGGATTCAAGACAATCTCATGTCTGGCCTCAACCCTGATCACTTGTTATTTTTTCTACAAAATCACACTTGCCCATCACCTGTTCTTCCCAAGACACCCCAACTTCTAGTCCCTTCTGAATAATCTTCTATTTGTGATAAAACGTGCATTTTCAGCCTCTGTTTTTGTGCAATTGTGGCTGAGAGCAGTGTTCCTTCTGTTTCTTACTCATTTCACCTGCCCTTCAGGTAGGCTCTTGAAAACTTCCACAACTCTCCCCATTCCTCATATTTGTCCCCAAATCATTGTTTTCTTCATGATCATGTTAATTATCATGTTCATCAAGAAAAACATTAACAATGGGGGGCTTATTTTCATTGTTCTTATATTTCTACCCCAAATGACAGAAAAGTCAAGGTGAAAATCCAGTTTTTGTGGGGACTAGAGTGTATGATGTAAATGACTTCCTTAAGAGCACAAAATTACACATACAAAAATCTTAGGTAAAAAAATAAATATGGATTTAGATGAGAAAAGATATCCCAATGAATTATAAATTTTAAGAAACTGACAAATAGTGCAAATATCACAAATTACAGACCAATTATGTAGTATGTTTGTTAATATACTACTTGAAACATTTTATATTTTTCTTCATGTTAGTTGCATACTTTATTCCTTCATATGCAATTATTTGGAATGTAGTGTTTCTTTTTCAGATAGAATAAAAGATAATTCAGTCCTGGTCTAGTATGGTTGATCCACAATCTTAGTGGTGGCCTGGGACCTTTTCCTTCAGCCACACAATTCCTTGGTATAGTCGTGTACATTTTTAGGGCTGTGCTGACGAGAAAAAGCCTCCCTCAGGTTTCCTCTGTGCGCGATCTCTCAGACTTGCGGATGTCCTGGAACCCAGGCGTGTACTTCGCAGCCCTCGTCTCCCCACCTTTGCCACACACTTGCTTCCTCCAAGGACCAGCTCTGGGCCCCGCGTAAGGCAGGGCGGCAGCGAGCTGGGGCCGGTGCTTCCATTGTCCTGATGTGGTTTTGCTGCCTCAGCCTAAGTCACTTTATTAAACACTACATGCCGTCACTATATTCACTAACGTGTGATCAAGGCTATTCAAGGACACGAGGGGACCTTCACGGGAACATGGGCAAGTTCGTGCAGTTAAGGGGCTGTGTTTAGTCAATGAAACAAGGAAGGCATAAATTAGGACATTGTGAAGCTAACTGTAGTTTTCTGGCAAGGTGTGACAGGCTGAGAGCCACCGGGGTACAGTGGATGGAGGCCATGTCCTTGAAGAAATCCAAGCGGCCCCATGGAAGACCTGGTTCGTGAGTCATGCCTCAGCACTTTGGAACTGAGAGAAGACGCCAGTGAAGGGGCCAGGCAAGGGGCAATGGCACTGGGGCACAGGAAGCCCTTTCATGCAGCTCTGCAGGTGCTCGGGTCCCATGGGAGGCAGGGTGAACGGGGCCGAGGAGCCACTGACTTCAGGAGAAATGCCAGAAAACAGCCTGGATGAGGCGGCACTTCCAAGATAAACCTGAATCCTGTGGAGAATGGCATCCCTTTTCCTCTGTTTATTCTCGGCTAAAAGTCAGCTGCTCCGCGCTGTGCTGTTCAGCTCCTCTGCTCTTCAGTGCTGGGCTCTTCTGTTTCCTGTAGGAATTTATTATTGTTACTATTATTTCTAACCCCACCCCAAAATGTATGTTCTTCTGAGTTTAGGCCAGTCTCCTCTGGTTTTGTTTTCTCTTTAGTTATTACTTAGGAGGGATCTGAGGGGCTCAAAATCTGCTGTAAAGAAGCGAGTAGATGGTCCATTCAGCATTGGTGGGGTAGCTGCCTTGGCGGGGAAGGAGGGGAATCCAAGGTGGGGGAACTCAGGTGGGGGACCCCAGAACCATCCTCCGAACAGCTGAATGGCTGTCTGTTCTGTGGGGCTTGCCACCCGTTCTTGGAGCCCATGCCTGTTTCATCCTAGCTCTTAAACATTTTGAATATCATCCTGTAGTTTATCTAATACTAATTTCTGTTCTCAAATCTGAACATGGAGTGTTAGATGTTGTGCCTGTTTTAATTTCTCCTGCTTTGTAGGCTTTTATTGTGTGTGATTCTGTCTGCCTGAGGAAAACTCTCTTAATTCTACTATGTGGTTAAGTTAGCATGAGGACTAGGACTTATTGTGTGAATTAGTGTTCAAGCAGTTTCATCTCATCAAAACAGTGGGCTACACACACACACTCACACTCCAAATTGCACCATCTATGTCTGTCAGCCTTCCGGCTTGGCCATGTCATCATATTTGTCCCAGGAAGCCAGCAGCCCGCGCTCCTCATCCTGATCTGGAAGCACAGCCACCCACTCCATTCCTGGGCCTGCAGCATCTGCACCTGCGCCCCAGTGGCCTCCGCGGAGCCAGAGGGAGCAGTGCCTCAGGCTTCCGTCCTCACAGCAGGGCCCTGCTTTGGGGCTGCGAGCATCACTGGGTCTTGGTTGTGCATACCCTCCATGCAGCTCTTTGTCAGTTGTGCCACTAAACATTCGCCCTGCTTTTTATTTTAGTGCATATTCTGGGGCAGCATGATGGAGAGGCATGGGGAAGAATTCTGTTCACGGCTCCACGGTCTGAGCCCCAGCTCCTCGGTGGATGCACACATCAGGTGGTTGCGCTTGTTGAAATAGGACCTGAGCCCTACGTCCTCACTTAATGTGTTGGAAGTATTTCCTTACTCCATGTTTCCTTATGTGACGCAGTGAGGAAAATAGACAGTTAGGGACAAGTCTGTGGTGGAATTGTGTGACACCGCCCCGCTCCCGGGTGTTGCCAGGGAGGCAGTCCTCTGACCTAGAAGCAGGAGCAAATGTTGCTTCTTACTTCTAAACTTGGTGATGACGTCACATTTCTCTAAACCTATGTCCCGTCCATCCTAGGATTTGTTCAGCTATGTGAGTATTTCTTTTCAAAGTAAATGACGTATTTTTAAAAACCAAACACACAGCCTATTTCTTTACTCATGCCCTTTTATAACTAAACTGTCTTTAGCATTGTGAGAACAGAGTAATGGAGTGAAAGAGGGTCCAACCCGTGGGAAGTAGGGAGACTGACAGTTGGAGGCCATGATTTCAGAATATTTGTGGAAAAATTGAAGAGAATGATAAGTCTTTTCAAATATGACACTCATCAGATAGCACTTAGGTAACTTTTTGAAATACCAACAAAAGAAAATATCTCTTTGTAGAGTTTCCTGATTGCTGTAATTTATAGAGGCTTATTTTTTCTTTATTATTTTGTAACTCTGGACACTATTAACTTAGCATTCTTAAAATAACACACTCAAAAGTGACAGATATGAACTGTGAGAACAAAGTAAAACTTTCTATTTGAAGAATGATTCTTAAAAATACTTTCAATGCAGCCGACATTTCTCACCCATTTATCATAGACTTTCCAAGCCACCATGATGGTGGGGGTCAAGCTGTCTGTGAGGAAGTGTCTGGATGAGCTCAGACCCACCCTGGCCAGGACATTATGCAACCTGTTCTATGTGGGCCAAAGATACAGATGTAAGCAGCAAAGGGGGCGAATTCCTTCCTTCTTCCCTCCCTTCTCCCTCTCGCCTTTCCTTTCCTTTCCTTTCCTTTCTTTTCCTTTCCTTTCCTTTCCTTTCCTTTCCTTTCCTTTCCTTTCCTTTCCTTTCCTTTCCTTTCCTTTCCTTTCCTTTCCTTCCCTTCCCTTCCCTTCCCTTCCCTTCCCTTCCCTTCCCTTCCCTTCCCTTCCCTTCTCCCTTTTCTTTCCTTCCCTTTCCTTCCCTTTCCCCTTTCCTTTCCTTTCCTTTCGCTTCCTTTCCTTTCGTTTCCTTTCGTTTCCTTTCGTTTCCTTTCGTTTCCTTTCGTTTCCTTTCCTTTCCTTTCCTTTCCTTTCCTTTCCTTTCCTTCCCTTCCCTTCCCTTCCCTTCCCTTCCCTTCCCTTCCCTTCCCTTCCCTTCCCTTCCCTTCCCTTCCCTTCCCTTCCCTTCCCTTCCCTTCCCTTTCCTTTCCTTTCCTTGCTTTTCTTTTCCTTTCTTTGCTTTTCCTTTCCTTTCTTTTCCCTCTTTCCTTTCCTCTCGTTTTCTTCTTTATCTCTTCCTCCCCCTTTCTTTCTCTTCTTCTCTTTTTCTGTTGGATTCTTCAGTTAAATCATATCTTAAGATCCTAGAAAAATCGAATGATTTATGTGATGACGTGGACTTCATTAAAGCCATAAGGGAGGGGAAGATCATACAGGAGCTTCTTCCCTGGTAAATGATGTAAAAGAAAGAAGCCCAGAAACGTTTATTACCTAGTCTCAGGAAAGCAGCCCTGTGGAGCAAGTTGAGTAGGTCTGACATGGAGGGTCTGAAGTCCAGGTAAAGAACCTGAGTACAGTTTTGCTGTTTGCCTGCTGAAGCTTTCATCCCACGTTTCCACTTTGTCCTCCCACTGGCCTCCTTGGCAAAGTGACGGGAGAGCCAGAGGCTCACTCTTTTGGTTGCTTAATGCTCAGTGAGCAGGGGCCTCACCCAGTCCCATGCCCTGCTGCCATGAAGTCACAAAGCCGATGTCCTCCCCTTCCCCTCTTAAATCACTTTGGACCTGCCAGACTGCCAGCTGTTCTCTCCAGAGAGCCTCAATGTGTGAGCAATGAGCATTTTCAGTCCTCTGGGCTTATTCAGCTTTTACTGGTTTGACCTGCAGTCATGAGTGTGTGTGTGTGTGTGTGTGTGTGTGTGTGTGTGTGTGTGTGTAGTTCTGTGGATGTTGATCGCATGTGTAGATTCGTGTAACCAGTGGACGTGCAGAACTGTGCTATCTCAATGCCTTCTTGGCTAAGGCTACCCATTTAGATCCATTTATACTCCACTTGAAGCTGCCATCCCTGAGTCCTGACAGCCACTCCCTATCTCTGTAATCTTGTTATTCCAGAATCTATGTAAATGGGATCATGCAGTAGGTAGCCTTTTGAGACTGACACTTTTCTCTCAGAATAATTGTTTTGAGACCCATCCAAGTTGCTGCCTGGGTCACTGGCTTGTTCCTTTTTATCTCTGAGTAGATTTCACAGCACGGGGGTACCACAGTTTATCTACTCACCCATCGAAGGGCCTTTGGGTTGCTTCTGGTATTTTGCCTATTCTGATTAAAGCTGCTATGAACATGATTCCACATTTACAGAGTGACTTGAGTTTTTCAGGTAAGTCAGGTGTTGTGCCCCATTTGTGGATTAATATTCAACTCCACTCAAAAGCAGTTTTTCAAAGCTCCCTCTCATGACACCACATTATATGGCCTGAGTTTTACCTATCATAACTTTATGTCTCTATCAGTACATCTTTTTCTTATGGCTGAATGATTTTCCTTTATTTGCACATACCACATTTGTTTATTCATTCATCAGATTGTGAGTATTTGGGTTGTTTCTCCTTTTTGACAATGGTGAACAATACTTCTGTGAACATTCATGTATAAGTTTTTTGTGTAAACATATGTTTATAATTCAGTGTGTATATGTAGCAAGAAGTGAGGTTCCCAGATCGTATTTCTAGGTCACTCTATTCTGATGTCTTTGAGGTCTTCCTAAAGGTCCCCAATGAGGCTACGTTGTTTACATTCCCATCAGCAATGACAGAGGCTCCAAAGGTTTCACGTCCTCACCCATACTCGTGCCTTTCTGTTGTTTCCTTCTGGTCTTCCTGGTGTGTGCCCAGCGCTATTTCACTGTCCTTTAGATTTGCTTTTCTCTAATGGCTACGGGTGCTGGGCACCCTTTCATGTGCTTATTGGCCATTTGTGTATCTTCTTTGGAGAAATGTCTGTTTGAATTATTTGACCTATTTTTTTTTATTTATATATATTGCTTTACTTGTAAGAGTTCTTTATATATTCTGGTTACTAGACATATATCCAATACATGACTTGCAAATATTTTTTCTGATTCTATAGGTTGACTTTTCAATTTCTTTATAGTGTCCTTTAATACACAAACATTTTTTTTAGTAGTTTCAGGTGTACAAGACAAGGTAATACTTAGATGCCCACCATCTACACAAACATTTTAATGTTGATGGGGTGCTAGTCCTTATTTGTTTTCCTTTAGTTGTTTGTGCTTTCAGTGTCATATAAAAATCTGTTGCCAATTCGAAATAATAAAATTTATACCTGTTTTTTGTTTTTTTTTCCTAAGCATTTTATAGTTTTAACTCTTCCATTTTAGGCCTTTATCCATTTTGAGTTAATTTTTATATGGTATGAGGTAGGGGTCCAAATTAATTCTTTTGGATGTGGATATCCAGTTTTATAACATCAGTTCAATTTTGTGACTCTAGTTAATGTCGTACTAAGCAGAAATTAGCTTAAGTAGGGTTCCAAGAAATTCCCATTTAAGTAAGGATACACACTTCTGCATGCATGCATATGTGCACACACACATAGAACCAGTTTCTCTGATAGATTTTTATCTTTTTAGTTATAAGCAATACTAAGTTACATACTAGATTTATTTCCATGTATATGAAAGTATATATAAGTATTGAATTTCTAGGAGATATGTTATAGAGAAAAATTGTTGTGTACTGCATTTTATACAGTCGAAGAAGATTTGTGATGGACCATTCATGTCTTATCAGATGGTGTTAAAGGAAGGTGTTCATAGGTTACACAGGTTTTCTTGGATACAATTGGCCTTTGGTTGACTGCAATAGTAGTTTTTTAAGATTAAATAAAACTTTTAAAGATAAATTAAAATTTTAGATTATCTTTACTTGAGATATGTCTAATGTGAAAAGATGTGCATTATAAAATTGGTGAAATAAATTTAGCATTACCAAAATACATTTACATTACCACCTTCTGTGCGTGACCAGGTTTGTTCTTCCTAAGGTCACCAAAACTAACTATTATATAGTTTTGTTAGTTTCCCTTTTGGTTGGTCAAATCTTATAACTCATTTCTATCCATATTTCTAGTGATTTATACCATTATTATTTCATTTTATGGAATTATCCAGTTTAAGCAGAAAAATTAAAAAAAAGTAAGAAATGTAACAAGATGGAAGAAATATTAAAATCAGCAGTTGGAAAAACAACAGTGTATCTAATAATCTCCAGGAAATAATTAAAAGAAAATCAGAAATAAGTCAATATTTTGGTACATTTTAATAAAATATTGTACTTATATTAAAGAACTAGCTCAAAAGTATAATAAGAAAAAGGTTCTATCTCATAGAAATAAGAATATAAGGTAATTACAAATATACTTTAAAATGTACAGTACTTGCAATACGTAATCAGATACATGAGAGATGTCATCTTTTTGTACCTGAGCATTCAAAAATCTATGAATTTCATGCACAATGCTGTAATTGTTTTGTTGAATCCATTCAATATTTATTGAAGATATCACTAAAATTTCTATAAACGTTAAATTATTTAATGATCACCACACCCGTAAGGTACTATTCTTATTCTTCTTATTGTCATTCCTCATTAAAGGCAGCAAATGACAGAGGAGCAATCCATTCTGATTCTGAATTCAAAACATGTGACTAATGTTCCTAAAATACTTTTAATAAAAACCAACAATGATTCTATAGTTTAATTGGATGAATAAATGTGAGAGATATGTTGGAAGCCTCTAAAGTAAACTTTTCCAAAGAAGAATTTGTTTTAACTTGTATTAGACATGATTAAAGTACAATCATCAAAACATTTTGTTTTGATTCCAGGATAATTAGACAAATGGATCAAGTCATATACCGAGGGACCCAAAATATGTAGACACATTTTAGGAAAGGAAAAATACTGCATTAAAATTACACTGCTGGAACCACTTTGAGCACCTCTTGTAATTGCAGAAGTCAAAGGTGACTTGTATTCATCCTTTGTTATCGGTATATATTGACTATTACAATTTTAATATAGTTTTTTCCTTTCTTAAAATGTGTATACCTTTTTATGGCACCCTCTGTATTTACTTCAGTGGAAGACATAAAGTTTGTATGTGAAAACCTCCCATAGCGTACTTATTACGTTCCAAATTAGATGGAGAACAATGAATGATTCTAAAATACTGTAAGGACAGTTGGAAAATGGAAGGCAGACTCTGATCACTCATCATGCAGTTCATCACAAGTAACTCAGGGTGAGTCCACAGACTGACCACTGTAAATATAATTGAAAACACGTGACAGCTGGACACAAGGAGGCTTGTTGAAGCATGCATCGAAAGCTGAACTTCACACAGGCAAAGTGGACAGATGGGACTAAATAAGTATTTTAATTTCTCTACAGAAAATGGTAGCAACTAAACTACCTTTAAAATGGTTAAACTATGGCAAACAGAAACAAAAAGCAAATATATGACAGACAGAAAGCCACAATCCTCATTATTTTGAGTTCTCATGAATCTGCAAAGCAATAGATCCATAGAAAGACATCAGCAAAGGACATTTGCAATCAATTCACAAGAGAAAATTACATTTGAAACATAAGTATTATATATCACTATTCACAAACCAGTATTATAGAATTTATGTAAATATGTAGGTAGTGTTCAGTTACAACATTTGATATTGTATTAATACTATCAACATAATCATATTAATATATTATAAATTAAAAGTACAATTTGATACCCTAGATAACCTAATAGATTGGCTGAGATAAATTGAATATTTATATACGGGGATACCAAAAAAATGTAAACACATGACTTGTATTCATCTTTTGTTATAGGTACATATTGGATATGACAATTTTAATACAGTTTTTTTCTTTCTTAAAATGCGTATACATTTTTTTGGCACCCTCAGTGTAATTCTTTTTAGGAATATAGAATTTACATACATATCAGCAATTCTAAGGAATTGTTATAAGGAATTTCAAGCATTGGACCCCAAAATAGATTTTCCAGCAATTTACTCTAATGAAACAGTCGAATATATTTTTAGATCACTTATCACATTGTTTTATAATCCTGAAAATTTAAAATATATATATTTTTTTCTGTAAGAAGAGTTTTTATTATAAGAGTTTTTATCTTTCTGTACAGAAGAGTTTTTATTATAAAAGTTTTAACTATTTTTATTTAAACTCTACACCTATAAATGTGTATCTGTGTATCTCAAAACAAAAGAATGTTCCATAGGTGGAAAAAAACAAAGTATGTCCTGGGTGTGTACGATAGTCTCAGAGATCCCATCTGGTTAAACAGTTAAAATATCTCTCTCTCTCTCTCTCTCTCTCACACACACACACACACACACACACACACACACACACACATTTATGCATTCATGAAGAGATTTCTGCGTCGTATATATAACATGTTTCTGGGTTATTAGAATAGGTTCTATTTTCTTATTATATTTGCTTTTGTGCATAAGATAATGTTTCTATGATGATTATATTTTCAGATAAAGACTAAAAATATAAATAAATGATTAATTTAAAATAATCATTGATACCAGAAACCATGTTAATTAGGCTGAAAGTCTCTTTTAGACATTTTGTGCAGTTTTTCAAAGCACTTGGAAGCGACACAGAATAGGAATCTTATTGGGGTTCCATATTTGTGGAGAAAAGGACCCAGCACCAAGTGTCGTCCCTGTTGCTGTCCCTTTCTGAGAAGTGTGTCAGCAGGTAGTGTCTTGAGGAGACTCCTGGAAGCAGTCTCCCTCCCCCCCACCAGCCTAAGGGCCACTTGTCTCAAGTTCTCCAGTTTACAGTCAGCTCTCTTGAGGATGGGGGTGGGGAGGCGTCTCTGATGTCACCACCAACACAATTAATTTCTCTGCTGGGAGCACAGCTGCTAAGTGCTGAGTGTTCCCAGAGCAGAAAATCCATGTGCTCTGGGGGGGGCTGGCTGCCACCGTGGCCAGGTCCACTCTAGGAAATGACTATTCAGACTCCTTCAGCTTGTCAGAAAGACATTTTGTCTTCGGAAAGCAGCTGGTCTCGTACCTGTAAGTCTGTAGCGAATAAACAGGCAAGATACAGGTCTGATACAAGAATAAAGTAAAACTTTTAGCTCTGAGTGGAATGCTCGTTCCTGTCCAGTGTCTGGCAGGGGACAGCTTCACTGCCTGGGTGTGACACCGTCTTTGTCTCCATCGGGCTCGTCGGAACTCACAGTCGCTAGAAAGGCTTAGCTGAGAGGCTTTGGTCATTACAGTGATATTACCTCTTTAACTGATTGACTCTGAGACAGGTTTATGCAATAAATTGTTGCTCATTCGCTGTTAGCTCCTGGCATGATGCAAAGATAAAAATTAAAAATAACCTTCTTAGCTCTCAGCAAGCTGTTTAGCATGGATGCTGAAATGTTCTGAGTAGCTTGACAAGAAAAGGTAAAGACAAGTAGTTAGGAAATATGAACATGAACCGTCACCAATACATACTGATACCTGCGTGGTTTAAATAGAGGGTCTCCACAGAATTGCTTTAATCCTAAGAATGGCTTCAGCTCAGAGATTGTTGAAAGATAGGAACACATGCTGTCACCTACTGAAGAAAAATTAAGTCATACCTTCCATTTAATATAACACTAATACCATCCAAATGCCAAACCCTTAAGAGAAAGTAACTGAATATGGTCAAAATGCCAGAAGGCTTAATTTCATATCTGAAATATTATAATCAGATGAAATAGGTGGTGAGGTTGTTTTATTAAATTCCTAGGCAAACATAAAATAAAAGTATCTTGGTTTTCTCATCAGGGAGTTGTACATACTTATTTAAACTCGGCAGACATTTTGATTTCCTCTAAAACAGGCTTGTGCTTGTCGGAGGTGAACCCCAGGCCCTGGGTGTATGGTTAGCGAGGTGATCGGTAGCTGGTGAAGGTGGAGCTGCGTGCTGTCTGGACGGCTTTGACTCCATCACGGAAGCCAGCCAACTGCCACAGTCTCTTCCACAGTAAGACCAAAACTTCTCCTAACATTCACTCAAAATTCATAGAATGCAGCCAAATCCATGCTGAGGAAGGTTTTATACCAGTAAATGCATACGCTGGAAAAGCAGAAAAGTCTTGAGTCAATAACATAGGCTCCCACTTAAGAAACTAGAAAAAGAAGAGTGAAATAAACCCAAAGTGAGCAGAAGGAAGGAAATACTGAAGAAAAGAGCAGAAAACAATGAAATTGAAAACAGAAAAACAAGAAAAAAGAAAATCAATGAAACAACAGGTTGGTTCTTAATGAAATTATCAAATCTCTAGTAAGACTAGCACTAAAATTGACACAAATTACTAATATCAGGAATGAAACAAGGGATATCACTTCAGATATCAAAATGATAATAACAAAATACTACAAATGACTCTACACACATAAATTTTACAGCCATTGGACCAATTCTTAAAGCAAAAACTGCCCAAACTCACTAAATATGAAATATAATTTGCATAGCCTTATAATAATAAACTGAATCCACAATTTTAAAAATCACAAAAAAAACTATATTCAGGCCCACTGAAATTCATTGGATAATTTACCAAACATTCAAAGAAGAGTTAACTCCAATTTTGTACAATATCTTTAAGAAAATACAAGCAGAGGCTGATTTTAAAAAACCAGTATGACTCTGAGATCAAAACCTGATATGAAAAAGACAGCACATACACAAAAATCTACAGACCGATATCTCTCATGAACTGAAATGCAAAATTATTGTACACAATTTTAGCAAAATAAACCCACCAATGTATAAAAAGAATAGTGCCACATGTCAAAGTGGGATTTATTCCAGGTATACAGGGTTGTTTCAATACTCCAAAATCAATCAAGTAATGCACCATGTCAACATGTAAAGAAGGAAAATCATATTATTATATAAACTGAAGCAGAGAAAGCATGTGACAAAATTCATCCATTGGTATTAAAAAAGTTCCATAAACTATATTAGAAGATAAACTGAGGCACATTAAAATGTTCAAGAGTTTATTTGAACAAAAATTGACTTGAATTGGGCAGTGCTAACCTGAAAGTCATTAGCAATGCTCCCCCCACAGTATCTTGGGGAAGAGGTTTTTATAGAGCAGATGTGGAAGCAAAACAGGAAATGAGTTGATTGGCAGTAGCTTAAGTGCTTGCTTTATTTGGGAAAACCTAGTTGGCTGTTTGTGATTGGTTGTTCTTTGGTTTCAATTTCTGAACCTTGAGGCATTGGTAGGAATTGACACAGGCTTAGGTTTTGGTTTGCTCATCAAGGCTTTAGAGGCACCTAAATCTAATGGCTCCTGGTTTATGTACTTTAACAATTTGGAATAAAGGAAAACTTATTCAACCTCCTAAAAGATATCTATAAAAAACTTGCAGTTAACATCATACTTAATGTTGAAACACTTCTCTTCAATGATCAGAAAGACGGCAGTTGTATTTGCTCTCTCTGCCCACGTTCAGTACAATACTGACAATGCTAGCCACTGAAATACGCCAAGAAAAATTAAAGCCATAGTCTGGAAAAGAAGGCAGATGATGGCCTGGCTTGTCTACATGAAATATCCCAAGTAATTAAGAAAACAAAACTCCTAGAATTAGTGAGTTCAGTAACGTCATGAGATGAATGAACAGCACACAAAAGTTAATTGCTTTTCTATGTACTAACAACAAACAATTGCAAACAGAAATTAAAAACAAACAAAAAACAATACCATTTACAGTTGCTGCAATAAAAGTAAAATACTCAGGTATGAATTTAAGACAACATGTCCAGGATCTCGCTAATAAAATTTGCAAAATGAAAAAGAAATGGAAGGCCCAAGTTAAAGGAGAGACACACTGTGTCTGAATGGCAAGACACATAAAGATGCCGATTCACCCTAAATTGATCGATAGGTTTAATGCAATTCCCTTGAAAATTTCAGCAAGGTTTTTCTTTTTTGTTTTTGTTTTTTAGACAAAGACAGCGCATTCCAAAATTTAAATGTAATGGGAAGTCCTTGGAATAGCCAAAACAATTAGGAAAAAGACAACAAAGTGGGAGGGATCGTTCTTCCCAATGTTAAGACTCAATGTAGTACAGCGGGGCTCTGGCAGAGGGATGGGGATGGGGCATTGGTGACAACAAATAGGGGACGTGAGGAAGATTTGTGATTAAGCTTTTCTATATTTTGGTTACAGTAATTTGTATATGTGTATATCCACATATAAAATGATAAAAGGTGTGGGGATTTCTATAAAATAATTCAGCAATATAGAATGGATGAATGAAGCAATGAACATATGTGGCAAAATACTGCTATTTGTTGAATCTGGGTGAAAGACATTGGCTTGTATTATTCCTTTTATTTTTGTGTATGTTTGCAAATTCTCTCTGTCTCTCTGTCTCTCTCTCTCTCTCTCTCTCTCTCTCTCTCTCTCTCTCTCACACACACACACACACACACACAGTTCTTAACCATTTCAAAGTAAGTTGAAAATATGTTGCCACTTCATCCCTTAATGCTTACACTTATTTCCTAAATAAAATAACACTCTGATACATAAATACAGTACAAAAATGAAAATTAAGAAATTAATATTACTATCTAATCCACAGAACTCATGTAAATTTCACCAACTGTCTTAGTTTTCTTATCGATTCACAATCCGCTCTTGTATTTTATTTAGTTGTTAAGTCTTTAGTCTCCTTCCATTAGAAACAATTATCTTTATTGATTGATTTATTTTGTTTCTCATTACTTTCATACTTTGATCACTACAGGCTCTTTTCCTTGACAATGTTCCTCAGTTTGGGTCTGTTTGATGTTTCCTCCTGGTTTATGCATTTTGGGCAGAAGTACATTGCATCAAGAAAACATGACGCTGAGTTGTTCTGCTAGTGGTGGTGTTCTGCTAGTGGTTTCACTTTGTTATGATGTCTGGGTTTTTCTGTGCTGGAAATTTTATTAATAATTACATTCTACTCATTAATTAATAATTCAAATTAAGTAGAAGATATCTGACACTGTGTAAGTATCCTATTCTACATCAAACTTTCATCCATTAATTTTAGCACTTGCTGCCAATTCTTTCCCTGAGTCCATTATCGCTGTGACGGTAGCCAAATGGTGGCTTTCTATTTCTGTCATCCCATTTATGTGTATTAGTTTGTACTCTGCTGTAAGGTAGGGCTCACCTCTGTCCCCTGTGTATTGATTTATGTCACTGTGAACTCATAGACTCGTATTTAACTCCACGTGTCATGATTCATTACTTACTTGGGAGCTCAGTATTTCCCAGACTTGGCCAGTGGGAAATCCCTCATGTTAGCTCCAGGTCCTTTTGACAAGTCCCGTCATCCTTTGAGCACTTCCTTACATCCTGGCACAACCAACTGTCCAGACGCGTCCTGTGCTTTCTCTGTCCAGCCCTGGTGTCAAGCGTCGCTGACTCTGTGCTTCTGAGGTGTCATCACTGCCAGTTCCTTCCAGCAGCCAGAGCTGAAAAGCGAGTTCATGCACATACATCTGTATCTGTTTCTGTATGTGTTCTTGTATAAATATTAACAACCACAGGTTGACCTTAACCATATCCATTTCCATATTTTGTACCTTTGGTTTGGTAGGTAGCCTGGTTCCTGTTATGGTTGGTACAGTTACTTATACACTTCCTCTCTCAGTGCCTAATCTCTGGGCCACCAGAATCATTTGCACGGTTCCATGTATGCTCCTGTCACCCTGCCCCCCATCGGTGTAGGTCTGATACTCTGTTCTGGACACGCCTCCTGCAGCCACACTAGGCTGGTTGGCCAAAGCTGAGACCCAACCAAGGGGAAGGTGTTTGAAAATTTTATAATAAAAAATGTACTTATAATTCAAAAGCACATAGCAGTTTGCAGAGCACATTGAGCCTGCTCAGCAAATTTTATCAAAAGTGTTTTTGTATTTTCCCATACAAATACTTGATATGTTGTCCCCAAACAATCTACTGAATAAACTAATTGCACGTTCATCTTCTGTATCCCTACTTCCCCCATAGTTTTTCTTTTTTAAATTATAATGGCTTTATTTTCTGTAATTTTTTGTTGTTGTTATAATTGCTTTTTTTTCTTTATCAATTTGCTAAGTAGAGTTTTAGAAAACCTATTAGCTGTTAGCTGGACTTAATTTTATTTCAGCGTATATTTTCTCAAGTGCATATTCAGACTGTATTTTGCTCACTGTCACTTGGGACCAAAGCCCATGGCTTCCAAGTCTCCGCTTTGCGTGATCAGGGCTTCCGTGAAGCTGCCTGGGCCTGCTCTTCTCCTTTGCTTCCTTATGCCTAAGTTGACACGTCCAGCTCACCGTGACACAATGCTTGTTTCATTAAAAAGCATCAGAGTAAAAACAAAACCACACTTTCGTTTCATCTCCAAGGTTTGCTCTTTGTGTTTCTGCTTCAATATAGTAATTATATTTACAATGGTTATGCTAACTCACATCTCTGTACTTAATTATGTCCTTGTTACTCTCAGACTTATTAATTTTCTGATTTTGATTCATTTGTCAATTGCATGACCAGCTGCAGGAAAAATCATTTCTTCTCCAGCCTTTATATTATTCATAATAAAGCTCTCCTTTGAAGAGTCTTTGAGTGATGTCTTCAAAACTATGGAATGAACAAAAATTAGTTTTCTAAAACCAGCAACTAGGGATTAATGAGTTTTGTTGTATTTTATGTAGATTATTGCCCCATAGCTATGGGGTTATTAAAGCAATTCTGCAAGGTTAAAGGTAGCTGATGCTCTAACTGCTTAGCATTTTCCTTCTTAGAATTCTCCCTGCAAATGTAGTGGAAGAAAATTGGCTTTGAAGATAAAAGCTAATGGTGGTGTTTAGCTATTAAGGATGATTTAGTGTTTGGTGACTTAATATTCCTCCCACAGCCCATCACCAAGTAATGGCATAGATCTCGTGATTAAAATGTTTACAAATAGGTATTTTTGAAGGTTGTTTTCATGAATATCTGAAATAGGAAAAGTCAATAAATCTTTGCACAGCTCTAAGAATGTTATTTAACTAATTGGATAAATCGCCAAGTTTTACAAAGCAATTTTAAGCCGTTAGATGTTCAATGCATCAGGGCTGATCTCTATTTAAATTTTCCATTACAAGATAAATGTTTATAAACAAATACCAAGACCTGAATTAATGCTGATAATACATCCGGCAGAACAAGAAGAGGTACTTAAGAAAAGAAACTACATTTCATTTGAAACTTGTCCTGAAGTTGCAGCTTTGGGTCATGTATCATGATACGTCTAAACAATAGTTTATGCGTTGTGCTGGTTATTTATTTGCCTTTCTTTCTCTGCCTACATGTTTTAAGGTACTTGAATACTTTTCAAAACAATAATGGTAGATAGGCTTTAGAAGGAATGCCGGTAATATTAAAGCACATTGTAGAGGAGCTATTTGAAACTCTGTGATTACTCTGGCCAGTATATCCACTAGTAAATCTGACTGTCTGCCCTTACACTTGGTCATTATGGGATGGGGATAAACTGTGTGCTTCTGAAGTCGCCGAGTGGGCTGTCATGGTATCTGAGAGCTGGCCCTGGAGCTGGACTACATAGGCTAGCGTCCCAAAGCTATTGCTTCCTGGCTGTGGGAGCTTTCGCCTATTCCTGTAACTCAGCTTTTTGCTAAGTAGTAGAATTGGGGAAAAGAAGGACACCCACTCCATAAATTAACCCCTAGAAAGCATTTAGAGCACTGTGAGCAATCAGAATTACCCTTGGTTTTGAAGGAGACAGTATTTGAATCAACATTACTAAGAAATATTAGTCAATATTAGAGAAAGTTTTCTGGGCCCCCCACTTAGTGAGAGAGCTTTGTACAAATCCGTTGTAGCTGATGGTCATTCCCCCTTTACCCCAGTGTTAAGGACTGTGTTAGCTCTCTGTAGCCCTGAATTGTTACCTAGGGATAATGTAAGCTCCTTTACATTAGAATGTTTTCCACATCATTTTTTCTTAGCTTTCATTAGTGGCTTCTATAATTTTGACTTTATACTGGACATGGAATGATGACACAAAAGTTGACATTTATGCTGAGATATTCCATATTTCCTCATGGATGTTTATCATCGAATGCTCTAGGCCAAGGGACTATTAACTTGTTTGTTTGCCGATTTGTTCATTAATGTAGTCAATAAACATGTGTTCATCAGCTTCCATGTACTACACACTTTCAGGTACTGGGGTTGGAACGGTTAATAGCACCGAGGACGACTGCACTCAGGAAGCTGCATGTGGTGACGTGGACAGGTAAGGAGACCTTCATCAAGTCACTTCTCATGTCTCTTAAGGGTCGCGGAGGTCTGGATAATGGAGCATAGGGGTCGCAGGGTAAAAGCTGATGGTTTTGACTTATGTAAATCCTAGTCAAGGTGTTCTGCTTCGGGTTTTGCTTAAGGCGTGAATGACAGAAAATGTTCAGGCTACACCAGTTTCTCTCTTTGTGTTAACAAGAACGCCGGGGGTGGGAGGCAGGCTGTCTATGAAAATGGACAGGTAATGACAAGGTAACGAGATGACATAGAAACCATTGAATTAGACCTTGTGAATACCTGTAGTACAGCACTTATAACTGTATTGCACTTCACCCCTTCACCACCAGCGTGAAAACACCTAGAGGATATTACTGATGCTTGAACTCACAGCTCCATCCATCAGAGTCACTGGCACATAACGGGCAGCGGATGGATACCTGAATCACAAGTCAGCATTAAAAACGTGTCCCACACTAGTGCAAATGAAGTGTCCACTGAGTGGAAGAATTTTATCTGAGCACTTAACACTGGGTATAGTCAGGCAGGTACCTCATGACCTCGTCACAGAGCCTGACAGGCCACGTACATGATGGTTGTCTACCAGCCAGCTCAGGTGTGCAGCGGGCTACACCATCCGGTGTGTATAAGCACACACTCTGTGATGCACACTCTTTGTAAGCATGCCTCGTTGTGATGTTTGCACAATGCTGAAGTCACTAAGAAGGCATTTCTCAGAGCATAGCCCCTTCCTGAAGCCACACATGGCTGTACTACAATCATACTAAATGAAAACTTTAGAGAATGAGTGTTACGTGTTAGCGATAAGGTTTGCAGCAAGGCTTTCACCAACTATATCAAGTACGTTTTCTTTTACCCTTGTGTTCAAGGGTCAGGGGGGGAGGTGGAGGGGGAAGGGGACCCCTACAACTCATCGGTAGTTCATCTTTGCAGTGTTCCTCCTCCCCTCATAATAGTTTTTCATTCTTAACCAGCTTCACTCTGAGTTCTGTCATTAGTCATTTCCTCACCTGTATCTTCTGCCATTTCGCTCCTTCTTCAGCACGCTCACTGGTATAAAATCTTGCTTATTATGTCTTATTATCAGTCAGCTCAGTTCTAGAGCGATTGCCCTCTTACTTTCGCCTGGGATCTCATTTTGGCCTGTGCATGTTGACGAGTCTGAACTTCAGCTCTGTGGGGTAAGAAAGTTAACTGTGCACACTTGAGGCTTTGAGCGGAAGCGAGTTCAAGTCTGCTGCAAGTCCCACCACGGCCACTGTCAGAGGTGAGACCAAGAGCATGAGATGCAAGCAGCAGAGTTGTCCGGCCCAGGCTGCCGCAGGAATAGTTGATATCCCCACGTGTGTAATATAAGTTCGCTTTTCCGATTAGACTACAGTTACTGGCCAGCTGCAGTCTCTCAGAAGGACTTAGTATCAAGGGTTAAAACACGCAAACAACAGTCTCCTTTGCCACAGCTGACGGTATTCATGACTTACCTCCTCTCCCATTTCTTCTAGATCCTTCATCTGTAATCACCATCTCAGCTGGTCTAGGTTGCTCTTCTGACAGGGTCACTCAGACCTCCTCTGAGGAGCTGGGCCTTGGCGTCTTGTCCTCGGCGGGCACTGGTTGCTGCAATTGTTTATTCCCATTATCACTAGTGGGTACCATTATTTAACAAGCCCCTGAGAATAATCCTGGTCAGTGTCTCCTGCCAGTGTAGTCTCTTCTATCTGTGTCTACTAAGCCATCACCTTGAAGAACACACATGAGGAGATGGCAGTCACAGCTGATGGTCTGTGGGGACATCACTGACTCCTGGTGGAAATATTCTCCCGGTAGGAAGGAAAAGGATCCTTATCCAGAGGTTCTAAGGATGTAATCACTGATTACACAACTGGGACACATACTTATGAGGAGAGGGCTAATTCTGCCGTCATCCCTACATTTCTAGACCCAAGTATTCTAGCTACAGAGGAGAGAAACGTGACGATGTGACATCAGGACATGCTCCACATTGTGGGAGGCAGGGCCCAAAATCCGCATGGCGTTACCCCCACATGGCACATTAGCTGAGTCGACTAGTTCATGCTGTTGTTCTGAAGCAGGGTGCTTTCAGGTGAAACAGCATGTGGTACAGAGAGGCTCCGTTAGCAGACACCTTGTTAGCCAGTAGCTGCCCTTAGGTGTATGTATAGCTCTGGGTGAGGGGGCCCTGTGAGCACCCCCAGACTCGATGATCCACCAGAAGGACTCACAGAGTCATCAAAAGCTGTTACACTCACAGCTACAGTTCACCACACTGGAGGGTTATGGGTTAAAACCAGCAAAGGAAAGTCCAGGGGAACCAGGCCTGAGCCCCCAGGAGTTCCCTCAGTGAGCTGGATACGCTGTGATTACGTGTCTCAGCAAGGGGGGCTCCGCGGAGCTGTGGCATTCAGGGTTTGCACTGGGCGTCAGTCACCCCAAATGCTGCTGGAAGCAGCAGCTCCATAGCCGATGTCAGCTACTCAGATCTCAGCCTCGCGTGTCAAAACACAGGCACTCATCATAAACCCCACTGTCAGGCGAACTTATCTGGTCACACGGCTGTTTCTGGGCCTCAGACGGGTGAGCCCTGAGGCAGGCTTTTCTTTCGAGTGTGCAGGGTTGGAGCAGTGCAGGCCTGCTGGGCTAACTCTTGAGCAGTTCTTAGACGTAAACGGGTTTCTTAGTCTAGAGTCACACCATGGCATCGATGACATTATTAAGTGTGCGACCGTGACATCGGTAAAATGGGCATTTTGTGAGCTGTCTGCGGGTGATGCTGGCAGAGGAGCCAGTGGTGCCAGGACAGGCCACACGGGCACACTTGGAGCAGTGGAGCCGAGTAAGTGGCACCCTGCCAGGACTGTCCACGCTGCCGTGGCTGAGAGCAGAGCCTTGCCCGTGGCGGGCGACCTGGCACCACCAGCTCTGGCTGCACTAGAGACATGGTAGGGGACAGACCAGGCCGAGCACTGCAAGTCCTTTACTGGCTTCATCCTCCCCCAGGCCGGGGAAGCTTGCCTTGGGCTCAGCCGCTGTCCTCACAGAGCCTCCTGGCTCCATTTTGGGGGTGCTGGAGGGTCAGTGTCCTCTTCAGCATATTGAGAAGGGGCAGAGCTGAACTTGCCAGCAGTTAGCAAAGGGCCACATCAGTGCTATATCGTTCTGTGCGGGGTTTGTTTTCAAAGACAGACACATTTCGTCGACAGGAATGGAATCTCCCTCTTCTAAAATCCTGGAGCCTGGAGAAGATAAAAAGGGAATCAGGGCAGGGTGGGGCCGCAGGAGGCTGTTGTAATGGAACGCCCCAGAGTGATGAGGGTGCCATGCATGGGGAAGGCAGGGAAGTGACAAGTCACAGCTGGCAGCTTGGCCGACTGGCCTTCAGAGGAAACCACACAAGCCGACGTCTTCTCCCGCACAAGACAGGTCTGATTGCAGAGACCTACAAAGCTGCATTGTGTACATCTCCATCGAGTGGCCTCAGGAAAGTCTGTGTATCGTGGCCATGAAATGCTCAGACTGCCCTGACTCTGGCCTGAGAAAGAGTTCCTGAATAGCAAGTGTTAGGTCAGCACCGCATTTTATCTGTACCTTGTACAGGGAGCCAGAGTTCTCCAGTTTCCTTCATCAGGTTGCTATTCAGAAGTTATTTTCACTCCAGATCTCTCTATCTCTCTGTCTGTCTCTGTCTGTCTCTGTCTCTGTCTCTCTCTCTCTCTCTCTCTCTCTCTCACACACACACACACACACACAGCATCCTGGTAAGAAGATATTTAAATTTTTTACATGGTAGTTAGAGTACTGAAGTAACTCTAGGTATTTGCTATAGTCCAATGAGTACTTTCTACCGTGTGCTAAATTGCTAGTTCATTTTTGTAATTTATAATATAGTAAACAAATAAATCTCCCTGTCTCACGTACGAATTACTCTTTCTTCGCTTTGGAGCGATGAGCCCAACCCACCCGTTTTCTGTGCTCTGCTGCACCCTCATCTCGCTTGTGCATGACTAGAGCGGCGGCTCCTTTTCCCACCCTGTCTGCTTCTCCCGGCTCCTTCTCCCAGTGCGTCAGTTAGTACTGAGCTCTGGCCTCCACAGGGTCATGTTTCAGGCCTTCTTACCTTCCCGGGCTGTGGACAGAGCCTGCAGTTTCCAGTCCCATGCAGAGCAGCCCTCCAGCCCATTGTAAGCCAGGGCTAGCCCACCTTATTCAAAACATTCTCTGACCCACCGGCCATAGCATCCTCAGCCCACTTCCAGGGCATGGGTGCCTTTGTACCGCTGAGAGCATCTCCTTCTCTTCATGGCGAACTCCGGGCTCTAGTGGGTAAAACAGACCCCAGACATCGATTGGGTCAACATCCCCTTCCCTACTTCTGTAGACAAGTTTATGAGCCTCTCCTGCTGAACGCCTCTGCTCATTTTGGATCCAGCACAGCAGGTGGTGACATTGCAATTGTCCCTTTGGTCCCCACAAGTGTATGGACTCCTGAGGAGAAGGACCGTGCCCTACTGTCTCAGTGAGCACCTTCTCGGGTTACTGAACCTTCACAAGCTACTCCGAGACTGAAAATCTACACCATCCGCTTGGGTTTACGTGATGAGTGAGTGGATGGTAGAGAAAAGGTTTGTAACTCTTGCGCCTGCCCTGAGCAGTTCTGTGGAATTTTCAGAAAGGAAGGTCAAGGTTATGCCCCAATAACTTTGCACGTGGGCAATGCATATTCTCAGAACAATTCGGAACCTGGCATCTCACTGCCTCACCACAGTTTCCTGTGGGGATGATCACACGTTTCGAGAGGAAGAGACTGAGATGTGAAGAGGCGAATGATAAACAGTGTGACCTTTGAGACACGGTTATAAGTTAGTTTTGCTCATGTCAGCATCTGGACCCTTCACGGAGTCAAAACAAGTCGGTGAAAATCATGTAAGCTAGTATTTCATACTGTGTCGGCAATTTTCTAGAGTATTGTATTATGTTATTAACTCATTGTACTCATCTTCGCGACTCTATAAACATATGGTTATTAGATTTAGAATAACATTAGCATACATCAACCTCAAGTAACATGAAAATTAATATGAGAAACTCAGAACCAGCCAGGAAATACTGCTTGCCTGGGCTCATTGAAGCTTTGCCTGTTAGTGTAAAGCAACCAGCAGTGACCAGGGTGTTACCAATAGTAGGACAGCCACACTGGTTAGGGGGCAATGCTTCTGCGATGAGAAGCAGCAAGTGCTACTTTGATGGGCATTAAAATGTCCTTGGCTTCTCCCAAGCTTTTAAGTGGAATTTGTGATATTTTGGGACAGTCATTATTATTATTTTCTTTTACTGTTCTGACCCTCTTGTAGGTCCTTGCAAAGAGTGATTGTGCAAAGGTAAGAATTTAGAAAGGATCTTTTATCTTCTAGCCCATAGCTCAAAATAATTCTGGTACCCACTGACCTTGTCCAGCCTTTTGCAGTTTTCAGAAATAGGATTTTATTATATTGCTCTGCACTGGAAACCTGGCCCTCTTTTTTCCACTGTGAAAACAATTTAGACAAATCCTAAGTAGATAAACCATGAAACTGGAGGCAGACTGACTTATTGTTCCAGTGAAGGAACTGGATTACTTTTGAGAAAATAAATAGTATGCCCATCTTGATATCATTTTTATTCAACAAGAGGGAATATAAGCAGAGACATCTCAAAGTAAGTAAGGAGGTCTTGAAATTATTGAAAAGTCATGCTTGGCTGGGTTAGTCTCCCAGGTACTCACAGCAAGAGGTTAGATGCCCAAAAGCAGCATGAAGAGTACGGAAAACGAACAACTTTCAGGAAAGTGGTATTTAAGTTCAGAAAAGCTTGATATTTTTAAAGCACAGGCACCCATATTTAATAGTATCAAAATTAGGTATTTTTAAATTTGAAGAAGTTTTACCAACTTTTAAGAAGAAGTAATTGTTTTAGACATATATCATTGAATCATTAAAAACCTTGTGGCCAGTGAAAAAGGCGCACATTTCCTGTAGATGCCAAACTTTGCAATGTAAGCATGGAGTCCTGATGTTCTCTTAAAATGTCAAATAACCAAAGAAGGTACAATAATGCCATGTACCAAAATTGCTCTAACGTACGTACATACATACATACATACATACATACTTACATACATATATACATGCATACATATATGTAGTCCTTGAAATTCTTTTACAACATTTTCCCCCCTAAGATTGCTAAAAATGACTTTTTGCTTTTTGTTAGTTAAAACCTGTTCTAAACTGTAATATTACAAATGTTAATAATACTGGTGTCAGATGGAAGCTGCTTCCAGAAGAGGGAGTACCCCATGCTGGGGCCGGTGACGTCACTCACGTTCATTGGTCGGGCTGCACTGGAGCCTTGGGGGAATCAGGGATTGAGTTAATCAAATATTTCCATTGCAAAAACATTGTAAGTGATAGCATTCAGTTTTCATACATTCTAACAAAGCTTTGTTTTTATAAATGGCATAAAGGTCGTGTGAGATTTTTAGCTTTTGTCTCTGAGCTTCCCATTTTCATTTTGAAGTATTCCTTTCATTCATCCGTACTATCTGTTGTTTTTGCTGTAAGGCACTTAAATCATTTGTGGAAGGAAACAATATATATATAACCGTGTGTCTGTCTATATGCTATAATTTAAACGGAAAGCTTTACAGCACAGGAAACTAATGCTGTTGCTATCTCATTTTATTTCCCTTTTGACGGTAGTTGTTACATAAGTGATTCTGGGATGGGTTCTGTGCATTGGTCCTGTGTTGTGTACTTTTTCACAGCAGACTGGTACCTATTAGCTCAAAAGCCCACTGGCACCAAACTCATCTCTTACACATGCAATTATGTGAAATGTAGTCCAGATAAACAGATTTTCAGCCATTTTAGGGCCCACTGACTTTGCAGACCTCATGGGACTGCATCCATCATCTACCGGCCACAGGGGAGATACACCCGCAGGCTATGAAGAGCCCAAGCCCCAGCTGCCCTCCAACGCTCTCTGACACAGAGACTCGTGCCTGGCCACTGAGGGCACATCACCCAGACTGTGAGACCCCTCTTCAATCCTCCTCGCCTCTGGACCCGCCTTGCCCTCCTCCCCTTCTGGGGGTGTCCCCACCCCCCAGGTCTCATGCTGGAGGGACTTCCTCTGCATTTAAAGCACCTGTCACAGCACCCCAAAATAAGCCATGTGTGTGCTACTGCCACTCGGGGGTCATATCTTTTGCCTTGAACAGCCTGGCATCCCTGGAAGTCACTCTAGCTATGAAACAAATCTGAGAGACGAGGCCACATATACCCATTTTGCATCGTGTGCATAATAAATGCCATGCTGCACATTCCTCCTTCACTTTGTCATTTTATCTGATGAAATTCTTACCCCCCAGGTAAAGGTGTTATTGTCCCCTTAGCGCATGAGAACTGAGGGCCTCGACACGTCCCCATCAAGGAAGACATGTCCCTTCACTGGGGACGAGGCACACACCCAACCGTCAAACCTCACATATTTTCTGGTTCTAATCCCCAGCCCTCCACCTGGTGCTCTCTGCTCTCTGTTGAGTCCGAAAGACCCCATTGTGGGTTCTGCCACGCTGCATCCTGACACGCATGAGGCCTTCCTCTCATTACTGGGAAAGCAGGTTCATAGAAACCCGTTCTAAACTTACAGGGCCATGTGGGGTGGTGTATGATGTAGGAGTTCACCGATAGAAAAGCACTATTTCTTCCTCTCATTCTGAAATGAAACTGGGCAATGGGTCATACACTGTGGATGCCAAGATACTGAGACGAAAGAATTCGAGTGGTCACGTGACACAGGAGTATACAAGTTACTTGTGCCAAAGTGATACTTTGTGCATGACGGGCAAGAATTCATTATTCTGCATCCACTGCTAAAGTTGTGATTGGCTAGGTCTTTGAAGAGATGGGTGAACTGGGAAGGGAAGAGCCGGACAGATTACCCCCTCAGCAGTCTACAATAAGTTAGTTTTCCAAAACCAGTTTGAAGTGTGAATTAAGGGGTGTGTGTGTGTGTGTGTGTGTGTTCAATAGAAAAAAAATCTATAATATGCAAGAACCCAAATTATCTTATTGTTTAGACCGTATTTTTATTTTAGTGGTACCACATACCTAGCAACACAGGCTAAAAAAGATAAACTTTTCAAAAATAATAAATAAGGAAAAATTAATAAAAATATCACTTGTAACACTAACATGTTTTAAGCACAGATATTGTCAATTAATTTTTTACCCTATTGAGTGAGAGGAGGGAGATAAAAACTAAATTTTCATTCATTGCTTCTGCAGTTACAAGTTCTTACTCTGTCCAGTGCCTGATTCGGTAATTTATGAAACAGGGAAAGCGGAAGTCAGAGTTTATTTAAACAGGAAATTGTAGAAGACTGTCTTTGAGATATTGAAGAAATCAAAAGAAATATTTAACATCCTTCTCATCAGGGAAGTAACAGAGGTACATTACATCAAAACACACGTGTGTATGTGTGTGTGCATGTGCATGCGCGCCTATGTTTTAAGACAGGTCTCCACAGTGGTGTTAAATTATGAATTTGGCTCCTGAAGGAGATTTTTCAGAACACCAAGACTCTTGCAGAACGAGTTATCACTGTTGAGCCCAGTGGCCCATCTTCGTCTGGACTTCAAGGTCAAACACAAAGCACTCTCTTCTAAAGCTACTGGCCTAAAGAGCCACCTTGTGTATCGTACGACAGCACATCCGATGTAGACTGTGAATTTAGAGCCCATCGCTTGGGTTTTGATTTAGAACCCTACTAGAAGTTTGTCTCTATAAAATTTCTGATAAAACAGTTTTATAGACATAATAAATGTCAGGGACATGTGACCCCTTGGAATCCCCACTCCCTGGAGAAATAACTCCACATGGGGATATTTTCAGAGAGGGTGGAATTGTCACAGGTGACACTGTTGCCTGCCCCTATGTTTTGGCACCTGCCAACAGACCTTGGTTGCCATGGCATCACGCAATGCTGGCGTTTCCTCCTTCCTCCACTTACCTCTTTCAATCTCCCTTATGAACCACTTTTCTGCAGGATGCCTCTAAACTATTTGTGCTTGCCTTCGTTTCAGAGTCACTTTTCCACCCAATTTATATATTCTCCTGGATAACTCATACACTCCTAAGTCCACAGCAACCATCTAAATTGCCTCCGATCCACTGTTGTCTCCTTACCTATGTAACCATCCATCTGCCATGTTGGGTGCATTCTGATGTCACTGTGAGTGCCCCCCCAAAGGGGACAGGAGACTCACAGAGAAGGATTTTAATCCCTGTGCAGATTACCATGATGATCCCTCTCTGCTTTCTCCTAGACTTTGCTCGCCACATGGGAGAGCTTGATTCTGGAGGAGGGAGCTACGATACCCATGTCATTGTCAAGTATTGAGAGAAAATTATTCATATTCAGGAAAACTCACCTGTGATGCAAGTAGCTACCCTGTTTCCCTGAAAATAAGGCCTAGCCGGACAATCAGCTTTAATGCGTCTTTTGGAGCAAAAATTAATAGAAGGCCTGGTCTTATTTTACTATAAGACTGGGTCTTATCTAACATAATATAATATAAGACCGGGTCTTCTATTAATTTTTGTTCCAAAAGACACATTAGAATTGATTGTCTGGCTAGGTCTTATTTTTGGGGGAACACAGTAGTAGGTCCTTCTAGGACTTAGCCAAGACCAATTTTCTCTATTAAAATCTTCCCTTACATTCCTGCCCACCATTTACTGAACACCTACTATGTTCTTCGTGCTGTATCTAGCAATTTACAAATGTGACTTCTTTTTATTTGCTCAGTGACTCCTAGGTGAATCACCTGAGGTTGTACTGTGGAGAGACTTTGGCGAAAGGATTCTTCCCAGGTGTGGGCTTCTGTTGGTCTTGCTTCCAGGAGTCACCTGAGACCCAGGAACACAGGTGGTGACTCAGAGCCCTTGCTGGGCTGAGGGCTTCCTCTCCTCAGCCACGTGTCCAGGTCAGCATGATACCCACTTTCCTGGGCCAGTAGGTAGCACTGGGGAGGTAGCTGAGGCCAGTAGGTAGCACTGGGTGAGGTAGCTCACCCCCAGGCTCCACTAATACACTGTGCTAAATCTGAAGTGGAAACATCTTTAGCAGGAAATGTAGGAATGGTGAGTTCCAGAACTAGCCTTAGCAGTCTACTTTCAGAGTTATGCCTGCTTCGTTCTGCAGAAGGCGTTTCATTGATCATGTGCCCCGAGGCTGGTTAGGCTCAGTCCCTGGGGTTCTCCGAACATGCAACCCACCGTACTCATGTGCAAGTGAGTCCCAGAGACAACCAAAACAGGCCGCCATTGCAGCTGAGGTTAATGGTAGTCCAATAACGGTATGAGCTCAGTCAGTCCACCTTTATGGACTGTTGGAGGTAACTCTACACCTCTGTGGAGGGTGGAGAGGCTGCAGAGAAGAGCTGCGCACAGATGGGGAGGCCTCGTTTTCTGGAAGGCTCCCTTCAAACGTGGCTTAGCCCTCAGTCTGAGGGCAGCCATGCCAGAGGGAAAAATAATAGATGAGTAGGTCCAGGACACGTTCTAGTGTCTCCTCTGTTCTGTAACACCACATTCTTTATCGAACGTCCTCAAGTCCCCTTATCACATGTGCATTTACCCAAATGTTCTGAAGTGGCATCACTGTGAGTTTTGACTTATCCAAAGTCATACAATTTCCTGCCCGGGTCCTAGCTGAGATCTCGGGTTCCTCACAGCCATGTCTGCCTGTCCCAGCCAGTGCTGCTGGCTTTTCCTTCTGTCCGTGCTTCAGTCCCCACAGAGGGGAGACTCCTAACTGCCTCCCTAACTACCAGGCAGGGTTAACCTGCGTTCAGCTCATGAAAAGTTTTAAACCCTCACTCACTCTGTGCCTTTGAACACGCACTTTCTTTTCCCGGGACTAACCCCCACACCCCAGTTTGCAACCTAACGTTTACCTTCCCCTCAAAATGCATCTCAGGCACCACCTCCTCCAGACAGAAGTCTCTGGAATCCCCACGTTAAGTAGTTCTCAACTTAGTTTTCTTAATGTGTGCCTCTAGATTCTGAATGTGCCTCACCATTTCCATAAATGCCTGGGTTTTCTTTTCCAGTTTAGTTTCTTGAGGGCATGGGTATGTTCCCTTGTAATTTTTATTCCCTATATGTATTTCAGGGCCACTCAGTAAGCTTTTTTGTTTGTTAATGATTTTATTTATTGTCACTAAAACCTGTTTGTAGATATTATCTTAGACACAGAAAAATATTTAAGAAAACATAAGAGCAATAATCGGTAATGTTTTCTGCTTAGATCCTTAAATCCCTGACAAGTTTTCCTAACAATCACTGAGAAAGAAACTCATATGAGCCCCTTTTAGGGATGGGGAAACTGGGATATTTACATAACTTGCTTGACGCTTCATGTCAAGTGGGAAGATGGACTGGGATTGCAGTGGAAACACCCACTAAAGTAATAACCGGTTGAAATGTGCAGAGCTCATTGAGAATATAAATTTTGATATCTTTCCCTGTAAATATACAATTAATTATTGAGACATTACAAGTGCGGATGAATCAGTTGATCATTTTCTTCTCACATAAGTATTTGCAGTGAGCAAAAATATACCACATGCAGTGTATATTCAGATGCCAAGTTATAGCTGCACTTTCCCCAGATGAATCAATTTCACATTTTTTTCCTGAATTAGCTGTGAATTCTTTTGTCAGTAATTAAATTGCATTTATTCAATTTAAGAGAGAAAAGCCATCTGTCAGGTGTGTGAACCTAATTAGCCATGGTGTTTGAATGGGGCAGTATATAATGCTCGTGATTTTATTATCAAGAGTTACAATTCACACATACAGAATTTTATCATTACACTTCATGTGAATCTCAGCAGCTCATCAGAAGTCTATTTCTGGGGAAATCTTCATACTTTGGTTTGAAGAAGCACATTTTATGGGTGATTGTGTCTGAATGGAGACATCTGTAGTGAGACGAGTGTTTATAGAATGCCGTGTATGGTAGATAATGGCCACTTCATGCCAGCCCGTTACATCTGACACACATCTGGGACAATGCCGCGTAACCAGCTCTCCTGTCACAGGTGCTGGGCTGCAGCCGACAGGGCTCTGGATGAGCAGGACACTGCCACCCCACGCAGTCCAGGGAGGTGCCATAGGCAGACAGAAGGAACCCAGTGTGTCAAGCCCTGTTCTACTAAATTCCCAGGTAATCCTGCTCCGAAGTGGGTGTTTCCGTTTCACAGGAGACACTGCAGTTGGTGAAGGCAGAGTTAACAAATAACACGGGAGATACGATTGGTCAGCAAAGTTGACTTCCACGAAGCAATCCGAGCTTTGAAATACAGTGGTACTTCGGTTTTCGAACGTCTCCGTTGATGAACATTTCGGTTTATGAACCCTGTAAATTTTATGGATCTATGGTATCATGAGATGGTAAAATTCATGCTAAATTTGCAGTTTTAGGAGTTGATTTTAAAGGTCTGGAATGGATTAATCCATTTTGTATTACTTTCTATGGGGAAACCGTGCCTCGGTTTTCGAACGTTTCAGAAATCGAACTGTCTTCCGGAACGGATTAGGTTCGAAAACCAAGGTCCCACTATAATGTTAAGTTCTCTGACGTGGCACCAAAATAGAAGATTTTATTTTAGTAAATTGTGAAGGTTCACAACAGACCCTTGAGCAGAAGCATGAAGAGAAGGTATTCTCCAGCAGGAATTTTTTCTTTTTTTTATTACTTGGAAAAAGAATACACGTAGTTCCAGGTTTTTCATAGATTTTCTTTTTTTAATAGAAAAAAGAGAAGTATCTAGACAGCTGGCATCTAGATGATTAGATCTGTAATTTACAGGCTGAAATTTTATAATTTCACACAACTGGACAAAGACACGACGGAGACAGAACTCTAAAACCAAACCCATTGCCTGGTTTGACGTAGCAGAACACGGGTCAGGAGCGGTGGGAGGAGCAGTGGGTGACAAAGTGACAGTATGTCAGGAGGACACGGAGCTCGGCCACCGTTGTTCCCAGTCGCCTGAGTACGGCTTTGCCGTCAGGATAGGCCTTTCCGTGGCCTGTAGCCCTGCCTCCCTCCCCGAAGGTTTTGCTGCGTCTCAGGAATCCTGAATTCCTTAAAGCTGAGCAGTAGCTTGTTACTATTTGGTGGACAATCCACTGTTCACCCATTCATCACAATTATTAAGATACGTAGAAGAGCGTATCTGAATACCTTGAACAACTCACACGAGAGCTGCAAGCATCCCCCAGTGTTTCAATGTCACAATAGCCTAGGCATCATTTCTCATGAGGAAGCAAGTTTTCCCCACTTCAGGAGTTTCTACCATTCTTTGCAGTGAGTGAGATTTAACCTGAAGCCTCAGCAAAATTAGAAATTACATGGTGTATTGATTCATGAACAGACACAACTCAGAATATGAAATCTGCAAATGGCAAGGGTCTACTCTATTACAAATGCCAAAACCTGAACATAATTCTAAGTAATCATTGTCCTTGGATTTTCAAGTCAACACAGTGACTTCTCCATTGGGGAGAGGAAGCAGTTGACTTTTAAAAGCTGGTGCTTTGGGGAACTTATTCAATAGTGTTTGGGGATTTTGTTGGGTGTCCGATGGACATGTGTCCTGTTTGGGAGACCACCTCAGGGATGCTGTGGATGCCTGGTCATGGCATTGTACACCAGAGGCTGGACATTAATGAATGCCAACTATAATTTTATGTGTATAATGTGATGGCTCGGTGTGAGGTCGGGGTGGTGGTGGATGGGGGGAGGGGGGTTCACGGTGTGAGGGATGTAAAAATAAAATAAAATAAAATAAAACTAAAAAAAAAAAAAGCTGGTGCACGTGTGGTGTGATGGCCTCTGGCTACATCACAAAGGTGCTGTGACATGGACTCACTTTGTGGCATCACAGCTTTCCTTTACAAGACAAGACACTTATTATTGAGAATGTAGCCATTCTAAAATTGTGATCAAAGGTATCTCTGGATAGATACCTAAAAGTGGAATTGCTGGGTCATAAAGTAGTTCCATTTCCAGTTTTGTGAGCTACCTCCATGCTGATTGAATGGTGGCTGCGCCAATCTGCAATCCCACCTGCAGGGATCCCTTTTCTCCACATCCTTGCCAGCACTTGTTGTTTTGTTGATTTATTGATCATGGTCGTTCTGACAGGGGTGAGGTTGTACCTCATTGTGGTTTTTATTTGCATTTATCTGATGATTAGTGAGGTTGAGCATTTTTTCATATGTCTGTCAAGCAAGCACAATGTGCAAGCATGCGAGAAGTTGCAGAGACTGGCATGTAGGGATAGAGTCAGGGAGTGGAGTGGGGTGGTCTTAGGTCCTTGCAGAAGAGGGGCTGAAGTGACCATTCCTTAGGTTCTACTGGTAAATGGCTACTGTAGAGTGAGACAGCACAAGCATATACAGTGGTACCTCGGTTTTCGAACGTAATCTGTTTCGGAAGACCATTCGAGTTCTGAAACGTTCAAAAACAGCCGACAGCTAAGCCTCAGGATCTTGCACTCATCAGAAGCCATGTGACATGTTTGACTTCCGAGGTGTGTTCGAAAACTGAAGCATTTACTTCTGGGTTTATTGCGTTCGTAAACCGAAATCTTCGTCAACAGAGACGTTTGAAAGCTGACGTACTACTATTGTACATGGAAACCATTCTTCACTCCCCAAAGGAAATCTGTTATTCCAGGTTCTTCTTTTTCATTGAAGAAATCATTCACATAACATAAGTGGCCCAGGGCAAACAAAATGTTGTGTTCAAGCTCTCCATTTCTGCCTTCATCACCTTACTCCTAACTTGCAAACTATGTTCTCAGGGAGCATTAAAGGACTTCGGCTGGCCCACTCGCAAGTCATTCCCTTTGTGATCCTATAATTAACACAATACAGAGACCAAGGTGTCCTGTTGCATAACCCTCAGCCACACCGTCTGTGACGTGACTCTTCTCCTAAGAAGACTAAAGCAGACACTATATAACGTTTATATTTCTATGAGATTTACATCATGTGTGTAAATATACAAGTTTGAGTTTATATAATGATATATAGCATCTATATAAATAGTACAGATATTAACTGTGCTCCATAATTCTTCAGCATTATTATCCCCATTTAACAAGTGAGAAAAGTAAAGCTTAGATTTGTCGAATAATTGCTCTGGGTTCATTGCTATCATATGGCACTAGTTGAGAATGAAATGGCTGTCCATCTGATATCAGAGTCAATACTTAATTACTGTGTTCCTCTCTCCTGTGAAATCAGAGTGAATTGGGACTGGTCTGTTAGTCAGATATGAGGCAGAAATTGGAGCCTGACAGCAGGGTACCCCAGGAATTTGTGTTCAGCCACATGTCACACAGTGGGTACAAGGAGATGGGATCCCCAGGGAGGGTGTGGGAGCTGCCCTGTCTTAAGGATGTCCTTCCCTATAGGAGTGGATACCTCTGGCAGCAGCCCCATAGACAGAATTTCAGGGTTCCAGAAGGATTCAGTTCCAAGAGTGACAGCACTCAGGAAGCTGAAAGATATGTCTTCCTATCAGGTTTGATTATTCTTCTAGGGCAACCACATTTCACCAATAAGGGTGTTTATTATAAGCAGTGTTGCTCAGTAACTTACCTTCTTGATCTGTTTCCAGAGAAACATAGTTAAGAAGTTAACTGTTGGTGAGATTTCATTCTTCTGTATGGCCGATTAATACTCCATTGTGTAAATGTACCACGGTTTCTTAATCCAGTCGTCCACCGATGGGCATTTCAGTTGTTTCCATGTCTTGGCTATTGTGAATAGCGCTGCAATAAACATAGGGATGCATATGTATTTTTTTCGAATTAGCGTCTCAGATTTTTCTGGATAGATACCTAAAAGTGGAATTGCTGGGTCATAACATAGTTCCATTTCCAGTTTTTTGAGATACCTCCACACTGTTTTCCATAGTGGCTGCACCAATCCGCAATCCCACCAGCAGTGCACGAGGGTTCCCTTTTCTCCACATCCTTGCCAGCACTTGTTGTTTGCTGATTTATTGATGACGGTCGCTCTGTCTGGGATGAGATCATACCTCATTGTGGTTTTTATCTGCGTCTCTCTGATGATGAGTGAAGTTGTGCACTTTTTCATGTCTGCTGGCCATCTCTACATCCTCTTTAGAGAAATGTCTCTTCATGTCCTCTGCTCACTTTTTTAATTGGGTTGTTTGTTTTATTTGATGTTGAGTTGTATGAGTTTTTTTTTACTTATAAATTTTAGATATTAACCCTTTGTCAGATGTATCATTGGCCAATATCTTCTCCCATTCAGTAGGATGCCTTTTTGTTTTATTCATGGCTTCCTTTGCTGTGAAAAAACTTTTTAGTTTGATGTAATCCTATATATTTATTTTTTCTTTTGCTTCCCTTGCCCAAGGGGATATATTAGTAAAAATAGTACTAAGTGTAATATCTGCAAATTTACTTCCTATATTTTCTTCTAGGAGTTTTATGGTTTCGGGTCTTACATTTAAATCTCTAATCCATTTTGAATTTATTCTTGTATATGGTGTAAGGAGGTGGTCCAGCTTCATTTTTTTGTGTCTGTCCATTTATGTGTCTGTCCATTTATCCATTATATTTGTTTTATTTTATTATGCATACATACTTCCTTCCCCAAACATTCACCCTGTCTGGTATTCACTTTGTGTGCATTAGAAGGCCAGATTCTTATGCAGAAGGAGAAAGGAGACTTGCTGACCTCACAGAAGTATTCAAATGTAAATGCTGTTTAAAAAATAAAAAGAAAATAGTAATTGTTTGCTAGTATTTCAGATGACTATTCTACATTTTAATCTAAAGGTGGGTAATTGAAAGGTGAAATGGTCTTTGTGCAGGAACCCGAGTAGCACCAGAAATAATGAGGCTAGTGAATGAGTGCAGGGCAGCTGATGACAGCACGGGGACAGCACAAGTTTGTCATTCTTAAGGAAATACCTGTTCAGTGCAGGGACCATCGATGGAAGTTCAAACCATCAAGTAAAAGAGGAGGGGGCACTGGATAGCTACACGGTGTTTGAGGGGTCACGGAGGGTGTGTGACTTCTGGGAGAACCTAGATTTGGACCCGGGCAGTCGGAGACCCGTCACCTGCTCCCTGTCCTCAGAATGTATGTTCCGCTCGCCATTCCTACACCAGGATCTGTTTCAAGGACATGGCCTTGAGAGAGTAAGATACTACTAAGACCATCTGGGGGTTTAGTGGCGCTAAGGCCTCTGTGTAACCTTTAAGATTCTGGTGGGCGGGTGCTGAGATCTATTTGTCCTGCAGTCACCCTAGGTAAGCCTTGTATATAAGTTCCCTTGCTCGTTATACGTGCCCCCCACCCATGTGGAGCCACACTCTGTACTCTGCCACACTGTAGTATATCTGGAATTTTCCAAGTCCTCAAGCTCTGGTTGCTTTTTGCTTCCTAGATCTTTCTCAGTGTATCTCCTTTCTTTCTCAGTTTACTAGAAGCAGCCAGGAGAAGCCAGGCTGTGCCTTCCGCACTTTGTTTCACAATGTCCTGAGCCACCTACCCAAGCCTGTGGCCTCTAGATTCCACCTTCAGACAGAAGAACACAGGTAGCGGTGCCCTCTGCACTTTGTAGCAAAGACTCCTTCCTTCTCGTCCCAGGAGCACATCCACATTTTTGTCTGAGGCCTCTTCAGAGGCCTTGGTGCCACATTTCTGCTGGCAGGCTCTTAAAGGAAAGCTGGACTTTTCCTGGCACATGCCGCAAATTCTTCCCGCTTCCTTCCTTCTAGCCATCACCCCAGGGCAAAGCCACAGCTGCAGGTTTAGGTGTTTGCTTCCTGATACTGAAATGTGCATGAGTTCTCCAGGGTAGCTCTTACAAAGTATGGCAGACAAGGTGGCTTAGACGAGACAAACTTACTGTCTCACAGGCTTGGAGGTTAGATGTCCAAGGTCGCAATATTGGCAAGGCCGTGCTCCATCCGGAACCCTGTGAGGAACCCTCCCTGTCTCTTCCTGTTTCTGGGGCTTTGCTGCCCTCCATCTGGGTGTCCAACCCCCTGCACGTGCCGTTCTCTCTCTGCCTCTCCTCATCGTCTGCTCCTCTGTGTGTCTGTGCACGGATCTCCCCAGAGACCTGAGTTCCAAATAAGGTCATTCTATGGTGCTGGGAATGGGACTTTGACACATGTTTTTAGGGGGGGGACCAAATTCAGTTCAAGACACCACTCCATCCCATGTATTCTGGGACATTCCTTTTTCTGTAGAGAACCATTTCTAGAAGAGTTTCATTTAGCCTCCACTGTTTCTTTATGAAAATGTAACAGCTGTTTACACTTTTATTTTCCCTGTTTTTGAATGGAAGAGAGGTGCATTATAAACATGATCTCCAAATCGCTCCGCCCACTTGGTCAGGCCGCAGGTCTAAGAGCCGCTTGCCCAGTTTACCAACACAGGATTCTCACGGATATTTGCGTTCTGCCCATATTTTCCTTGGGAAAGGCCATCTCAGTTAAGTTGAGGGCCAGCTGAATTCTGTCAGTCTCAACACCGGGGCAGAGCACGCCTGTGAAAACCTGGGCCTCAGATCGTTGGGCTGGCAGCCCCTTCTTACCTCCTTGGGAACACTGGGCTCTGCTGGTATTTTAACCCAGTTTCGGTCAATGTGGGCCAATTACATTTGCCCCAAGAGTTATTTATCTCATGTGCATAATTGTTTATATAGACGTATACCAGAGAGTCTGTGCTTTTTGTTTATCTCTTGACAATTATTTCCTCAACTATTTTGTACATTTATAATTTCTATCTTTTTTGAATTAGTCTTAGTAGTTGTTTTGCTATTACACAGAATTTTCAGAGACGGCTTTTTATTACTTTTAAAGCTTTCCCCCACATTTTACAACTTATCTCCATTTTCATCAGAATTAATTCATTGCTTCTGCTTTCTCTTATTTTGTTTCATTTGTCTTTTTTTATGTTTTTCAAGATTTTTTAGTTTGTTTAAACTTTTATTTATTTTAAGAGTGTTTCTCCAGGCCCCGTCAGCGCCAAGTCAAGTGGTTGTTTCAATCTAGCTGTGGAGGCGCAGCTCACAGCGCAGTGGCCCATGTGGGGACCGAACCGGCAACCTTGGTGTTAAGAGCACACGCTCTAACCACGGCGCTAACTGGCTGCCTCCGAGATTTTTTAGTTTTACTGTGGGCTAATGTTTTTATTTTTAAAAATCCTTATTAATCTAGTGTTTTAATTCTGTGAAATTTCCTCTGATCGCTGCTTTAGCTGTATACCAAAATTTTTTGTATGTCTAGATTTTATTTCCTAGAAATTCTGAAATTACATTTTGTATTTCATCTTATATACAAGATGGTGTGTTTAATATTGTCATTTCAAAGTGGAAGGATCTTTTTTTCTAAATAGTATTTATAGTATTAGTTGTTGACTTTTCTAGTTGCTACTAATTGGATGAAAGGAGATCCTTTTGCACTGGGCGCTCTGCAAAATGCGTGCCGTCTGGAAAAATGACACATTCTTTCTCCCTTTCCTTCTCCAGTGTGGACTTTGCCTGAATTACATAGGATGGGCCTGACATAGATTCGATGAGGACATTTTTAAGTTCCATCAAGTATGCAGTTATCTGAGCTGTCAATCTCGTCTCCTCTGCCCCAGAACAGAACACCTTCGCTCTGTCATTACTTCCTTTTCTCCCTCTTGGATGTTCCCGAGGTTTGCTATGAACTGTCCCATGAGGACTTGGGCGTGCACTGTCTTTATGCAAATATGTCAGTGCAGGTTTCCTAAGTGAGGAAAGGGGACAGTGTTGCTAGCACCGGGAACCTGGGATTCTCTGTAATCAAGACTAAACTATGCAAGCTAACGATGAGATATTGTGTTCCTATCAGATTGTTAAAGAAATAGTACCAGGTGTTATGCTGAAGAATTCAGCTTTACACATTCTGAATCCCAACAGCTGAAACAAGTTATCTGATGAAAGATGGAGAGAGAAGTAAGCCTCAGCCAGACTCAGAGTGCAGGAAATTGTGGCTGTGCCACGATTATCATCGTTATAAAACCCACACGAGAAAATCAGAACAGATTGATATAATCCTCCCTTCCAATGGGTAGCATCTCTAGAGTTGTTGTTCTTACGTGTGTACGCACCTGTGATCTCATGTCAGGACTCTGACACAGACAGTCTCCTTGTCTGCATTTAACTGTCACTGCAAGTGACGCTGGCAGGCAGTTTCCTGCATGCACTCTGGGAACTCTCTTCTCCAATATTTCACACACGTGCTGAAGGGAACGATTTGGGGCGCATGCTGTCTGCTCTTCCAAACTACGATGGCAACTTTGGGCTTTGCGATTTCAACAAAGGACAGATGTTTTATAGAAGGAGAGCTGAGAATCTGGGATGTATGTGCCCAAGGTCTCTCTGGTATAAGGCGGTGGAGTCTAGAGGCAGAACCCTCATCTGACCTAATTTATTTACGGAGCATTCATTTTTTTACTCCACTGGGACTTGTTGAATTTTTTTTATTCTCCAGCTCTATAGCTGCGAAGATACAGATGTTTTCTGCTGCTGAAAATTTTGCAGCATACTCATGGAGACGTGCTAGCTTTTACTCTCTTACTCTCTTACTCTCTTACTCTTCTTAACCTCCAGCCAAACAAAATCTTGTTCTCCTTCTACAACCTGCATTTCTGAGCCCCTGCACTGGGCCTTGTGTTCCGACACCCTCCCCACACCCCACTGCTCTCCAAATCCAAGCTGGACCTCTGATTCTCCTTACCTCCTGTTACAGGAAGCTTCCTGTGATGACATCTCCTCCAGCATGGAGAGAGTCACTTCCTCTGTGACATCCCAAAACATGATTTCTGTGTCTCCTATCACTCGTCACCTTCCACTTGCTGTTGCAAGTGTGCATTTGTGGCCTCACCACATAGACAAAACTCCTGTGAACTTTCCCGTGTCTGTTCATTGCTCCCCAACTGAGCTCAGCAAATCCCCTTCTTGTGCACTTGCTGTCCAGTGCCTGTAATCCATTAATATGTCACGTGCCCGTATTTCTTTCTCTGTTAAAATGAGGGTTTCTCAGAGGCTTTCCCTAAAATAGCTGTTGCCATCATGCTGTGTCCCATGTGCTGCTGGTTTTCTCTAAAATCCTGCAAGTTACATAATTACATTTTGTGCCATAGACTTTACTCTCCCTAAGAGTAGGGCCTGGTTTATTTCATCAGTCTACGTCCCATGACATTAACCATATTTGACATTTAGAAAGTACTTGAAAATATTTATGAATAAATTAATTGATTACTATTGATATATGTAAAAATTGTATCAGGGTGATATTTGAAAAAATCTGAGTATGTGCAGTAAGTTGGAGGTGTCGAATAAATTCAGTGACCAATTAAGGTTCCTCATACTGGTGGAGCGTTTCCCATCTTGCTCTCCATTACTGGGAATGGGATGAATCCCTGCAGGTGTCCCCCTGGCAGAGCTTCAGTGACCAATGAATAGGTTTCTCTATATCCCTGAATAATGGCTTAAGCTCTACTATTCAGAGCTGGAGGCTCTACGTGTAGCAGAGAGAAGTGAAGCTTGTAATAACCCCAAAACTATCACTGAGGGCAATTTATGTAACAAAACCTGTAATGGTTTTTAAAGTAAGTAAGCTACCCCCCCCCAAAAAAAAAAAATAAACACTCCTGGGCAACACTGTCACTTCATCCTCAGAAGTAATAGAAGTGAATATTTCTCAGCAAATCCTCCTGAGGCTTGTGGACAGTGACCTGGTGCTTCACGAGCCAGTCACGTCAGCACCTGGCCATGTTCACCCTCTCGTGTGACAGCTAAACCCCATGACACCGACTGACTCGACCTGCCTCACAGAGCTTGGAAATGGCTGTAGAAATGGTCAGAGAAATTTCCAAGGACCCTTTAGCTGGCTTTTAAGGAATCGCATCCACTTGCGAGTGTTCACTGGAGTCCTGTGAGGATGTTGTGCAACGGGCTGTGGAGAAGACCTGTGATTAGCGCTGTGCCTGCTGTGGTCTCTGGGGTCCTCTTCAGGCTAGGAAGTGTCCCCAGTGACGTCACTGTGGAGTCCCCAGCCGGCATGACAGCAGCTAACTGGGACCATGCTCATCGGCCCCACGGGATTGGTCCTCTCCTGCTTGTGGGCTTAGAGCTTTGGTCCCTCACGGTGGTCATAACAGAAACCTACGCTGGGGGATGGATGCGCCGGGAGAGCTCGTTTTTCTCGGCAGCAGAGAGCATCCGCCCAAGTGTCTGTGTTAGTTTGGCTTTCCATGAAAACAGACCCTAGGAGAAGGAATCCGAGTTCAGTCACTTGTTTAGGAAGTAACCCTGGTTATGGTGAGGAGAGACTGGAAAAGAAGAAAAGCCACGTGGTGGTGGCTGTCCATGCATGGGGCTGTGGGGACACACACAGCAGCCCTCGGTCAGCAGGCCCTGGGCCGGAATACTGGGGGGCTGGTCTGCTCAGGGCTGCTCCCCAGGCCCGAGGACAGGAGTAAGTCCCCCACGTGACAAAGTGCACAGAATTCCCAAGGATCGAGCATATAATGAATGTTTTTTTCTGGCCACTGAAGAAAGGATGAGTCACACGTCTCTGCCCACGTCACACCGAGGATGAGTAGGGAAATCCCGGGCGTCCTCTGCTTTTCTCTCCTTCCTATATTTTTAACCCCAAAGTGCCTTCACCAGTATGTTTGTGGCCCCGAACCACAGTTGCACTGCAGACATGGCCCACGGGTCAGAACAAACTCACGGGCATAATGGATCCACCTGGAAATCCAACGAGGCCAACCAAAAGACGCAGTCTCAGCCCGGCCAGGGCTCTTGGAGTTCCTAATATTTGCTTTGTCCTCCAAATAGGAGCATTGGGGTCGGTGATGCAGGAAAAAGTCCACGCAGCGTCACACAGGGAAGAGGCTGGGCCTTCAGCTCGTTTTCTCCCCTTTGCTTGTTTCTCTAGTTTGTTCGGCTATTTAACTGCTGTGTTGCTGTTTTACTCTTAATTACGGAGATGAAGCAGACTGTGTCACACCTGATACGGAAAGTTAATTTAGTTAAAAACCACAGAATGCAAATATCCTAAATTATTATTTCCTTCTGGGGAAAAATCTGTCCTTTAATTTTTGCCTTCAAAAATGCTTTTACGCTGGGTAGTAATTCATTTTATTTTGCCTTTTATATAATTCCAGGAATTGTATCTTTCATCTAGTATTTGAAATGATAACTGATAAGAGAAATAAATCAAGAGAATAGACCCAGCTATTGTTCCAACTCCTTAAATTATGGTTTATCTAGTCTGATAAGAAGGTTAATTTACCTTGGAAAGAGCAAATGTGTTTACTGAAAAGTGGGTTTCCTGTTGCCAGGTAAGATAAATGTCAGACTAAGGGCCAGAGGTATAGCTTCCTTATATTTTAATATCTAAATAGGGAGCTTTGAAGCAGTATAAAATGTCATTCCTCTAGAAAGAGGGGAAAGGATTATCATTTAATCATCAAATATTTGCTGGAACCTAGCATATGTCAGAAAATGATGTTGGAGTTGGGGCTACAGCTGCGAACAAAATAGCACTTCCTGCAGGGTTCACATTTGACCCAAATAACCATGAGCTGAGTGGCTGTCACAGCCTGAGCACCAGTAATTGCGCACTTCCCACCAAGGAGGAGAAATGACATCTTCTGCGTGGAGTTTCAACACCACCGAAGAATGTGACTATGGGATGAGGAGCATCTGGTGAATCGGTGCTTTCCTTCCATTCTTTGTCACTCTCATCATAACCTCTGTGGTAGGACTGCTACTTCCCTACAACCTCGGTCATTATAGTCCAGAATAATTAAACGTTTCCATCATGTCACAGCTGTGGCAGAGCAGGGTTTTCATTTGGGTGTTGGGCTGATTCTGGAAAGTCTGTCATGGAAACAGTACTGTTTCGGATATGTGGCTGGAGGACCTGCTGTTCATTTGTACCAGTAATTCTAGAAGTTTCCAGGGCTTCTGGGAAGCGTTCATAGCTTGGCTATTGTAGAGCCGCTGCAAAGTCATCTAATGCAGTTCACAGTCTAGAACGGATCACCGTCTAAGTTGGAGCTGGAGGAAGTCTGGCCCTAGAGAGTATTTTGACAGAAATCTTGCTTCTGGTTTATATTTGTTAAGTTTCCCTATGGGTCTTTTATTTAAGAGTACAGATGTTTGTTGTTTTTCATGACTTACTGAATAAATGGCGCACAAGAGGAGGTTTGATTTCTTAATTAAGGCAAATCTCATTAAAGTTTGTGCATTTAAACATTTTCTTATGTTAAAAAGGCTTTCAATTCAATTCCTCTTTTTTTGGTATCATTTAAGTATTTGAGATTAGTTTAAACTTTGGATTGACTAAGGCAGTAAGAATTCACACATTTTGGTACTGAGAAATGAATTCCAGACACAGATTTTCTTTTTTTAAATTTCATGTTTCTTCTAAAAAGATTCTGAGATTAAGAGAATAGAGACAAGATTTTTGTCTTAATTCTTTATTGTCTACTTGTGAAATCTCACCTAAGACATTTGTCATCCTGAGAAAATTAACTTTCAACACATCATATAACTAATGGTAGCTACTGATTACTGTAATGCAGTTTTAATAAAAAACACCATAGTAAAATCAGCATTTTCACATTATAACGATTTAATAATTACCACTCAAACAACATATTTTACATTAATACAGCAATATGTAATTGAATCAATAGTAATAGCAATGCTTATTATAATCATAACACAGAGAAAAAGTAGGTGGAAGAGAAAGGAAGGGAAAGGAAGAGAAAGGAATGTCCGTTTTTTCTGTGTATTGGAGTAGGTAATTCATGGAAAATAGTCACATAATTCTGCTGAATGAAGAATTGCTGCATGAGCCTCTCATGCGCGGATGACAGTTTTGTGTGGAGCTTCCTTGAAACAAACCGCCTGGCATTTGATAGCACAGCCCAGAATTAAGTGATAGTTACAACTGTGACGTGTTTGTTTCCCACTGATGTTCAGACGTGGGTGCTAAAGAAACCCAGCACGAGAAGCAAACTGTTCACCACCTATGCCGTGCCAGCCCCATAATGTGTGGCCTTCCTCGATTTTTCAAAGTATTGCCACGTAAACTGTTCTGGGACCTTCTGTGAAAAGCACAGCTGATGCTGTCTCTGTTCTACCCTGTGACTTTATCAGTTTCGTAAATGGAAACCATGTACGTCCAGTACATGTGTGTAGGTGTGCACACACGTGCACACAGACATCTCCGTATGAATACACGTTACGAGTACAGCACGATTTATCAACCTGAGGCCGTGCTCAGGAGAATATTGAATGACACCCTTACATGTGCAAATGGGATTGGGAACAGGACTTCTACCACCTTCCTAGTCATCACACATACTGCAGTGTTCCTGTCTGTCTATTTGCACCTGTGACACAGAGCTTAGTCTTCCTGAGTTTTGTGAAATTATTTTATTAATTGGAAAATATGTACATATATTTGGCTCTGTCCTGCTTATGGAGCTGATGCCGAATGCTAGCCCTTTTGCTCCTATTAATAATAGCAGACCTATCTTGATTTTTAATTTGGAAAGGGAAGGGCGCCAAACCATGCCAGGCTCGGCAAGGACCAGGGGTTGTGGAGAATTTTTGATCATGAGAATCAACTGATCTTCTCCAGACACGGGAAGATGTGTCATCTCCACATGCGAACCGTCCCAGGCGGTGGCAGTCGCTTTGCGCAGGAAGGACTTCTCCATTTGATCATGTTTTCACAATTGAGGACAGTCACGGCTGAGTGCACAGCACGTGGCCATGAGCCGGATAAAGGTACATCATGAAGTGTCCTAGTTAGAACACAGGGCTACCTGCATCATTTATATATTTATGTATTTCCTGAGAAAGTTAGTTGTGCGCGCGCGGTACTTCTAACGCCTTGTACTGACTGAGGCCGAGCGTTCTGTCTCTAGAAGAAGTTTTAGCAGAGCCAGGAGAAAGGACTGCCTGGCTTACAGATGTGAGGTCTACACTGGTACCTGTGAGAGGGGACACTTCTTCACCCCGATACACAGACCGCTGAGCGTGGGACTTACGTGGGCATTGGTATTGCTGCCTTGATAAGCTTGTGAAATCAGGTTAATTTTATGTGGAGTCAATAAGAAAAAGTTCATTTGACTTCTCCTGCAATTGAGTATTTTGAGATTAATCTAGAAGTAGCATCTTCTAGTTTTCGGCCTTGTGTTCCAACATTTGTTTACATTTCCGCTATATTAGAATGACCTAGAGGTCAACTTGGTAACTTTTGCTTCCCTTTTGGTCGGGCTTGTTCTGCAGGGAGACTTGCAATTGGCATGGCTATGTTAGAAATTCTGGCCACCAGACCTAAAGAAAAAGTCCTCTTTAGTGGGCTCCCCTGCCCATCCCCCAAACGGGGGCGGGGGGCCTCCACAGACTTGGCAACAGGACTTAGAGGAGATGCTACATGGCTGGGTGACCGTCCTGATCGTCACCTTGGCTCAGAGTTGTGTCCTCGCCATAAGTGGGACCAGAGACCTTTCCTTACCTTTATTTTTACTTATCTGTTTTAGTGCTTTGTTTAATTTTATTAAAAACCCAGAAAGTCAAAGGCAGCCCTCTTCCAGGGGTAGACAGGAAAACCTTGGAAGCTCTGGCAGGTAAGGTCCTCTCAGGTGTGAGGCCAGGTGTGGAGGGGCCATGGGTGGAGGGGCCAGGTGAGGTCCAGAGCGCTGGGCATAAAGTGCATGTGTGCCGGCGCATGGCCTTGGGGCACGGCAGGCCGCTGTCCTTGCTGCTCAGTTGTTAGCAGCTCTCTAGAATAAAATGCAGAAAAAACATAAAAATATAAACAAGGCAAAACTTTAGAGTTTTCCTATGCCTTGTATTGTGCCCAGTTTTAGGAAATCAGACTTTGGAAGACAAGAACAAGGAGAGAAAATGGGAGGAAATTGATGACAGGAAAGCTGAGGGACAGATGGGGCTGTGTGGGAAAGGAAGCACAGCTGTCCTGGCTCCACAGGGGCAGGAAAGGACTTCCTTGGGGCCTCTTCAGGGGCCATGATCCCCTTGGGTGCGGCAGGGCGAGGGGCAGTCCAGCTGGGCCCCACAGAAGTGGAGGACAAATGGGTATCCCTGCCATGCTTTCCCCCCGTACCTCTGGACTCAGCTGATTATGTCCTAGGGAGCAGCCGTCAGGGTGCAGAGGGGCCCCTACAGTGACTGGCCAGGAATAAGGGCCAAGGGCACGCGGGGGACAGCGTGCAGGGAGATCACAGGACTTGGCAGGTCTGGGGGCTTCACCTTGAAAGGTGGGTGCAGGCAGGACTACTGAACCAGCCCCGCCACGTGTGCGTGAGGCTTGGAGAGGCAGCTGGAGACCCCAGGCTTCCACCTACACTGGAGGGGCCTTGGGGCGCCCTGGGGAAAGTGAGGCTGGTGTTTCCTCTGTTGTGCCCATTGTCACAAAAAGGTGCAGGCTGCTGTTTTCTCCCCTTTGCTTGGTGAATCCTGTGGTGAAATCTGACTCTCATCTCTTTTAAGATCTCTCTTTTCCCTGGCCCATGTTTGCTTCTTTTTTTTTTTTCCCTGCCCTTTTTTCTGGATTCTACTGGAAAACTGTCTTAAAACGAACTCTGAGCGAAAGCAAATACTAAGCCATTCTCTGAGTGTATTATAGATCCAATTGCAATTTCAACTAAGGCAGATGGAGTTAAGGAAAAAGGTAATTAACATAATCGTGTTGTTGTAAGAAAGAGAAATTTGTTGAACAGTGGGAAATTGATTTTGACTGACTTCATCTCTTCTGGAGTTCCTGATTTTTGTTTTCCACAGAGAATTCTGGGTAGTGACTCGCTTCTTTGTTCTACTCCATTCCTTCTTTGGGTGCATTCCATCTATTGACTGCTCAACGCAGGCACCCCCTTGGGGCATATCAGGAAGTGGGCAGGTGGGGTGGAGTAAGGGGCAGGGGGTTCAGTACGGGGTGGGCGTCAGTACTGAGGAAGGGCAGGGGTGTGGAATACTCTTGCCCCATGAGCACGCTCGTCCTCAGGGCCTTCAGTCCCACAGAGAGTGTACCCTCGGGGCATATCAGTGCTGCCCCTCGCCTTCAGCCTCTCATCAGTGGATGAAGCAGGATTTCCACAGAGTTCCAGTTCTTCTCTAGCTCCTAACTGGACACAAGACTGTATTGACAGCTTTGTCCCGTGTGCGCCCCTATCAAACTTGGGGAAGCAACCACGGTGGGGCTTGTGCTTTATAACCCAAGGGGCCCTGTCCCACCAATAAGACCTGGTGTCCCAACGGTGTCCCAGTGGAGGCCAGTGCTTCTGCCACAGCACCCACATCCACTGGATTTGAACATGAAATTGTGACTCATTTCCTCCCTGCAACCTTTAATATTTACGATTGAATCTAGATCTCAGCTCGTAGGTACCTTAATCGTCACCGTTGTCTCAGTAATTTAATTAATAAATAACTGCTGACTCCTTTTTCTGGGTTTGGCATTATGCTAGGTGATGGGGATAAAATGGTAGAGTAAAGAATTAATCTTTTACCTGGAACCTTGATCCTGACCCCAAAGCCCCAATCAGGTGAATGATATCCTGGTTCCAGAAGACAGAGCTCATGACATCATCACATAATATATAAGGAGGCACCTCGTTATTTATTCCATTAATCAGTACTTAAATAATTGAATGGTCTGGATTTTAGCAGTGATGTGCTGCCTAATTACCCACTGCTCTGTTTTATTTTGCCAATCTGATCTATTTCGAGGAACATTTGATAACTGACTTTAGTAGAATGCTCTAGGCTTAGTGTGCCGAACAGCTTTGGTTTGTCAGTTCAGATCTGCTCTGCAGTTTCCACCTCACTTGCTGCCCTGAGGGGCCGACCTAAAGTATATCAGCATGTTGGTCTCAGCCAGTGAAAGTCCTGACAAGTGATCAGAGGGAAAGAGAAGAGTCAATCCTGGTTATTATTTTTCCAGTTCCCTCCCTGTGGATTGGCCTTAGGTTCTTGTAATTGTTCCTTTCTTTTCTCCTTTGGGTGGTTATATGAGTGAAATTCAATGAACCTTGACTGTTAACATATACAAAGATAGAAAACAATGCTATGTTGAAACTGTAAAGGCTTTGCAAGATAAAATAGAAAAATATCTTCATGAACTTTGGGAAGGCAAGTATTTCTTAAGTAGGGTACAAAAATATAACTCATAAAGAAAGAGATTGAAGAATATGAATACATTTATTTTGTAATCCTCTTCAAGAACAGGCAGAAATAAGAGAGAAAAATAAAGCCATAGTCTGATAACTATGCAAAGCAGAGGACTGACATCCAGAATTTGTAAATAATGAATAATTACAACAAAAACACACAGTGCAATGAATAGGCACTGTGAGAGGTGACGCTTCTTACAGCAAAATACCCACATAGCCCATTAAAATAACTGAAAACATTTGCTTCACTTCTTCAGTCATAAAGGAAATTAAAATTAAGTTCACAGCATGATAACACTGCACTCATCAGGTGGCTAAGAAAAAAGCAACCTGACATACTGAGTGTTTGATAAAGAGGCAGGTCAATGAGAATACTGTTGGTAGGCTTTGGATAACGATAGGCCATTATTTCTTAGCACTGAACATACACATATTCTATGACCCAGTAATTCCAATCCTAAGAAATACATGCACGTGTGCACCAAGGTAAATAAACACGGGTGTTCACAGGCCTAACCCCCCCAAACGTGGAAACACGCCAAATGCATACAGGAGTAGACTAGACATACAGATTGTGGTGCATTCTTTAACAGGATCTTACATGGCAATGGAAACCAAGGAACTGGGGAATCACACAGCTCTATGCTCACAGACAAGGTTGAGTTAAGGAAGCTAGACACAGATCAGTGAATGCCAACCTAGTCTAAATAGATGCGCTTCATAGCACGCCAAGCTGGTAGATGCGAGGTAGCGATTTTACAAGAGCGCCAGTCTTTAAAAAATAAAGGCTTCAGAATAAGCACAGTGCTGGAGGAGTTTTGGGGAGCTGACATGGATTCTAAGCAAAGGGTGCCAAGCGAATGCGACCAGAATGACCCAGGGTTCCCGAATGGGGTTCCCACACCAGCGTTGGCACACCTCCTGGCTCACTCAGGCCTCATTACCTTCAGACAGCTCTGAACGCAGAGCCTCTGAATGGGGTGGGACCACTGACTGACTTTCTCAAGCCCCATCAGGATGTCCAGCTTTGCCTATGAGAGCCGTGACCTAAAATTATCTAGTCTTCGCCTCATTCTCTCTGGGGACTAGGAGGTCACACTTCCTAAGGAAATTTCTCTCTTCTAAAACACTCTCAGTCTGTTTTTCACTTCCTCGTATGGATTGAGCTTTCAGTTGTCTCCCTGAACTGTCCCCTGTGCCGTAGCACAGGGCTCCCCTAACCTCTCGGTCTCACCTTGACAGTCCTGTGGTGTTGGTTGTCTACCCATGGTGGGTGAATCCAGGTAGGTCGTTCTTTATTGTGTGAAGGTTACGTGGGTGACTTTTGCACGTCTGTGCTCAGCTCCTCCAAGGACGAAGGGTGCACAGAGTTGTGAGCCTTGTGTTGACATTTCTCCTCTATCAGCAATCCCACTGAGCATCGCACTGGATAGACAGCACATTTTCTGTAATAAGGTGCTCAGGGTTTACTGATGCAGACGTACATAGCCATGGCTTCCTGAGAATTAACTAGAATTATGCTGGAGAACGAGGCTTCTCACAGCAGAGAAAATATAATCAGATTCAATGAGGTTTTTTTCCTCGAGTAATTCTGATGAGGTTATTTTGAAATGAAGGTCTATTTACATGTAACAAATAATTTTGGAATATGGTTTCATACTGTTCATTTCAGAGCACTTCTCATAGTGGAATTATGTTCATGAGTACTTCCTATTTCCAGTGAGTTGTTAAAGAAAAAATTCAGTAAGCATATTTCAAGTAATATATTCTCTCCTTTGCTCCCGCCAACCGTCCTATAAATAGAAAACTAGGGATATTTCTGCCAATTTCCTGTACCCGTGCTTTCCTCTAGCGAAATTCTCTAGCAAGAGTAGATTAAACTATTTTTCTTCAGTGTTGGCATTTGACGTCGAGTCAGCATAATTATTCTGAATTTCCCCCAAATGACCTTCCCTTTAGAAAACACAGTCGGAGCACGGCATCTGTTTCGGCCCGAGTGGACACCATCCCCAGACACGCGGATCTGCTCCCAGGCCCGCGGTGGGGAGGGGCTGGGACGTGGGCGGTGCGGCCAGAAAGTCCGGAGCCAGCGCTGCAGCCGCACGTGCGCCGCGTCCTCCCTTGTCTGCAGGGCTGGTGCAGCAGAGCTGGGGGGCGGTTGTGAGAGAGGGCCTGACAAAACGGGGGGACGGGGGAGGCCACCTCCGCTGGGCTTCCTGGAGGGTTCCGGGCCTGCTCACTGCTCTGGGTCTGCAAGACCAGACCCGGCTCGTGGGCTTCCACGGTCTGTCATGCGAGGCCCCACCCAGTATTTGGATAAGAAGAAGACCCTTTCAGTGACACTTTCCGCAAGACTAGATCGATAGCAAAGAGGCACTAACCTGATTTCATATTGTTATTAATATGTTTATATTCTACCTCCTTAGTCATTCTTCTGTAATACCTCTTGGAGGGAGATTGAAAAAGACAAAGAACAGGAAATAACCCCACTGTGCATTGGATATCATCTTCCTCAAAATCTAATTGAGTCCTGTTTTCTCCATCTTAAAACATCAGCAAAATAAGACCCAAAGAGAAAAGTTATTTAATGATTGTGTAATTTAGATATTGTCTGCTGTAAATACTCAGGACCCTTCCTACATCGTGGCTTTAGAAGGGCCAGCAGATGGCTTGTTGAGCATTATCTGGGGAAAGAAGGAGGGGATGTGATGAAGAGCTGGAGAATAGCTAGGGCTGGCTTTAGAAAAGAGTTTCGTAAAATAATTTTTGTTTCAAAATAATAGTAAACCCTAACAGAGAGATAATCTTTTCAGAAGAGGATCCATACTACTTTTCAGATAATGGGAAAGGCCAAAAAAAAAAAAAAGTGTGTTTGGCAACAAAGATAAAAAATACTTTGGAATAATTGTTGTGCCATAGAAATTGACAATCACTAAAAAACAAACTAAAGCAAATAGAAGATACAGCAAAATGAAGAACTCGGATACATGGAAGCCCAAATAGTAAAATACGTGAGAGATGTCCACATTTTAAGTTGTGATAAAGCATGTGAATGTGTTAATGTACTGACTAAACTATAGGAACATTTATTATGTAGGGAAATGTTCCTGTATTTGTCAGTGTAGGGAAAAACCCAACACCAACAAATTCTTCGTATTAACAGAGTAATTAGGAGACGGAACTTGAATTGTGATTGTGATAGTATATAGTAGACAAAGGTCATTTACTTAGATGTGACCTCTCCCCTTTCCGATGACACTGTGAAGTTGTATAGGAAAGAGATGGGAGGTGGCCTGTCTGCGCAGGAGGAGTGGGGCGGGCTGGGCATTTGGGGTGGGGGCAGCTGACGGGATGGCCTTGTCTTCAGAAAGACAGTCGTCTCCTGTGATGGACTTCGAGGGCGTCTTGGCCCCCTCCCTTCCTCTCAGAGACAACTCTCCGTGAGTCTGGGGATGAAATAAAACTCTCAGCAGTCACAGTGCTGAGAATGGAGCTGTGTTCGCTGGTTACACGTGCCTCGGCGCAGGTCACCTTGAGCCTCCCCAGCTCCGGCTGTGTCCTGTGTGGTCCCTTAGCCCGTGGCATCCACACTGCTCTGTGCACTGGAGGCTGACCTGTGGGCGATCAGCCGAGCTTCCTTACCCCTGGGCTCCAGCTGAACACCAGGAGACTAAAACGGGAGGAGGGAGGCCGTGGGGGCCGACTCCCCTGCAGCCCCCTTCATGCCCCTGGGAGGCAGCTGTTGCTTATGCTAAAGTTCTTGCTTTGTTCTGGTGACCACCTCCTCCCTTGGTCCCTTCAGCCCTGTCTTCTGCAGCTTGTCTCTGGGTACATGGCCATCTCCTCTTGGTTTCCCATGAACCCATTCTTCCTTAGTAAACCATCCCTTCATTTGAGCCCTTTCCTTTCTAGTTACATCTATTAGCATGCTTTATCTTTCCTGCCAGGACCCTACTGTAGTAAGGAGTTTGCTTGAATAATAATGAGTAAAAATAACAATAGCTAATATTTATTGAGCATGTCACACATGCCAGACGCTTCTCTAATCATGTATGTGTCAGTCAGTGAATCATATCAGAAACCCTATGTGGCATGCATATGAGTCAGGGTAGGCGGGAGTGTGTTGCATGAAAAAAGTAATAAGACAAACTTCAGACTTGTTCACGTAAAGATTTATTTCTTAGTAACATCATAATTTGCTTTGAAAAACAGTTCTTTGGAACACAAAAATGCACGTCACTTGTACAGACACATGGACACGCATGCACACACATACACATACACTTAACACCGTGGTCGTGATCTGTACTCTGAGTCACATCCAGAGTGTATTACTCAGTTCAGGCAGCCGTGAGAAAGTGGGACACCCTGGAAGGTTTCCAAACAACAGACACTTCGTTCTCACCCTCTGGAGGCTGGAAGGCCGAGATCCAGACGCCCGCAGGTCAGTGTCGGGCCGCACCTGCTTCCTGGCTGACCGGTGGCCGTCTCCTCACCTCCTCCTGGTGTCACAGTGAGGACCCCAGTCCCGTTCCAAGGGCCCTGCTATCTCCTAATGCTGTCACATTGGGAGTTAGGGTTTCAACATAGGAACTTGGGGGTCACAAGCGTTCAGTCCATGCACTGAGTTGAAGTTAAAGATGTAAAAGGAAAACGCGGCCAATTTAAATAAGTTACAGATTTCTTAGGTCATAAGGGTTTCATTTTACATGCGCTGAGATAGACTCACACTTGTGATTTGTGTGGAGCCTGTGTAGGAACTTGTCCCGTAAAATCTCTGAGATAATCACTGCTGACCTTAAGGCAGGTCTTCAAAATAAAAAGGTAGCTCTACCCCCAGGTAGCACAGACATTAATGAAATTCTTTCCCCAGCACAGTAGGCTGATTTAAGGTAGGAGACGATATATTGCTGAAGGCAAATACCAAACGTCTGTCTTGTGGGCAGGTCACGGGTCATAAGGCCCAGGGGTGGGACAGGGAATGGACTTGGGCGTGGGCACTCTTAATAGGAAGTCTTTAAAAGGAACCGTGGCTGAGTAGAGGAGTAGACTGGGACACAGCCACGGGACAGGGATTCAAAACTTCCACATGAAAACCAAAAAGCTCATCTGAAACTTCTAGATCCCATGACTATGATTAGATTTGAAACACAGAAATGAAATAACAGACGTTCTGGGGAAAAGCTGTCTGATCTCTCATATTTCTGGAAGCCATTCAAATAACAAATAATTTTGCACTTGTGCTATGAAATGTACACTAATTTACCAATTTTAGACTTCGTGAGAGGAGATTTTAGAAGACAATCCATTAGGTAGAATTCTGATGTATGATGTCAACTTCCACTGGGAAACTACAGGAATAACCTGTCAACTCTTATCTGAAAAATAGTAACTGCCCTTTTCTTTGTCAGGGTGGAGTCAGCAGTAGTTAAATGATTTCTGTGATTAGAAATGATTTACTATATGCTTTTGTTTTCAGGGTTAAATGAGGGGCTAAGAACAGTGACCTACATAGAGACATTAGTAAGGGTTAATTAGTGCTGTACACTGTCCCCACGACCAGAACGCCATCACCACCACCAGCATGCTGGTGTCAGTTTTTGAGGTAACACGAGGTACAGCACCCTGCGCTATCCCTTTCCGGAACTGGTGCTGAGGTGGTTTCTGCAAATCGTCTTCTCTACTGGTCACACAAAAACGTGAGCTCCCTTGGTGGAGTTCAGAGGTGTGTGCTGTCAGTGTCCGGTGGAGCCTCCTCAGAATTTCACTTCCAGGTCATTGGGAAGTCCTACTGCTCCAAGACAGGCGACTTGGCCCTTGGCGGCGCATCCGCTGGTCTCACCTCCACACTGTTTTGCCGCTAATTGGGTTCATTTTCCGGATGCAGATTGAATATAATCTGCGGCTCAGCTCTCACCCTTAAAAGAGTCACCGCCCACATAGCCACCACTCTGTCCCTCCCCTAACCCGGTGCCTGGCTCTGTGTGCATAAAAGGCTCCTGGGGATGGATTTGCTTCCTCCACTGTCCTTACCTGTATTTTAAAAAGAGGATGGTGTGTGTTTGCCTCTCTGCTCCCAACACGTGATTCAGAGTGGAGCTCGCTCAGTATTTATTGTGGAAACATATTAAATGCGTAGCTGTTAACACAAAGGGAAACTCTCCTACGTCCTCTTTGAACACGGTATTTATGCCCTCGGATTTAAATACACTTGTATTTATTTTTTACCCCAAAAGACTTTATAACCTTAAGAATATGAAGCAGATCTTGTTCCCAGCTGCCAAGCCTGAATTGCTTGTCATCGTGTCCTATTGGTTACACTTCTGAAAGAGCTCACTTTACACTCTCCTCCCCCTTTTCACTGCACTGACTTGGCGAAAGACCTTTTAAGCAGTTTTCTTACTTTCCCCAAAGCCTCCCAATTAGTCTTCTGTAAAGCTGGAATTGTTCTTTTCAATTCTGCTTCCAGAGTCACTTTTCAAAGCAATGAAGTAATTCTGTCACTCCCAGGATCAACGTCTCTCAGTGGAACCTCATTGACTAGGGGAACGTCCAAAGTCCTTAGAGCTTGAAAACCTTTCTAACTGCTCCTGGGCAGCACTGGGCAAGGTGTCACTTATATTTTCTCGTTAGTTATCATGCGCCATACGAGGCAGCTGTCCTTCTTACCCTGCACTAAATGTCTCATTCAAGAAGTCCAGCTGTCCTTCCTTTGTAGAGTAACCCTTCGACGGCTATGGAATCTGAAAACATTTCCTTAATAAATAACTAATTCTACCTAGTAATCTCTCTCAACTCTTTCGATCTAAAGATTCAAGTCTTTTCAATGTTGTCCTCCTATTGTATCTTTCAGCATTGTTTCTTCTCTCTGCCATTTAGTTCAAGAACACTCCCTCCCATATCATATATATATTCTCCATGTTTGTTTTATATCATGCTTTGTATACTTTAATATACTGGCTAGAATTTTTTCAGTGTCCAGTCTGGTACCACTGCCACCCTTATGTCAATTCATTTTCTGACCATATTTTTTTCCTAAGAAAATTTTTTAAGTTGTTTCTTACCTTTGAACATTCCCTTCAGATGCCACTGCTCTGTTTTTTTAGACAAGTGCAACATTGTCTTTAATTTTTCTGTGATACAAATTTGTAGTGAATGTTCACGTCTTTTACTTCAGCGGCTCCATTTCTAGGAGGGACATTAGTACTCCTTTTTGCTTTTGGTATTTGCGGGGGGAAGCAGTGCTAGCCCATACGCATGTGGAGGGACTTCTGTAGAGCAGGGCACCTCAGTCTCCACACTACCCACGCCTCTCAGATTGCGAGGTGATTGGCGGGGGCGGGGGTGTCCTGTGCATTGTAGGGTGTTTAGCAGCAAGCCTGGCCTCCACCCACCAGAGGCCAGCAGTGATCCCACAGTTGTCACAACCAAAAATGTCCAGATGTTGCTGCCTGTCCTGGGGTGGGGGTGGGGAGGGTATAGCAAAATCACCCCCTTGAGAACCAGTGCTCTAGAGTGACCCCCCCCAACCCCGCCTTTAACCCAGTCCTTATTAACTTACATTTGCTGAAAGTCAAAGAAGAACCTGGGTTGAGCGCTGCAACACCTGCCTTTTGTGGACTTCCGGAAGACAGAGATGGTCTTTCTCAGCCCTGCAGTGACAAGGCAGACCAGGCGCCCAGCCACAAAATGGGGCTCCTTGGGCCATTTTCAGCCAAACGCTTCACTAAAGCTTTCGTTGGTGAGAAAGATGACATTTCGTCCGCCATTGAGCTGACACACCACCAATTATGAGGTTGACCAGCTATCTCCTTCCTTTGAACTGTTGCAGCTTTGCCTTTTACTGGTCTTCATTTTTCCATCCTTCATGAGGTTCTTTTATTTCTGTCCCATATCGTAGTTGAGACTGTATTAGAGATGATGGGGTTCTCAAATCATGAAGTTTGGTCCCTTTTGGAGGCAGCATGTTGAAGTTTAGACTGACTGTGGTTGCTCAGTGCTTCTGGAGTTAGGAGTGAGTGGTCATGGGGCACAGCCATGTGGTTGGCAGAACCAAACGTTCTACCAGCTTTGTTCTCTTCTCGAAGCCCGTGTAAGTTCAACATGCTTTCAGTGAAAATAATTCATGTAGGATCCATTCTACTAACATGCAGTCTTATCTAAAGATCCAGTTGCCTAAGACTAATCTTCCTTCAATCGAACAATTCAAAACATTGGGGGACCCTTTTTGAAAAATGCTTGTTTTATATTTTCTGGATTTGATTTTAATGATTTATCTACTTTTAAACTTTTTAAGGAATTTTTTAGTCACTTGATTTACATATCCTTCCCCTCCCCCCCGTAATGTCATGCTCTTGCTTTATATTTATTTGGTATAAATTGGAAAGAGTTACAGAAGGAAAAACAACAAAAAGAAAAGGCAAAGACTATAAATCCAGTTTAAATTATAAGGAGTATTATCTTCCATTAAAAAATATTTTAGGAGTGCAAAATACAAAAAATACTATTTTATAACCAACAAGAGAACAGTGAAATAATTTCTTGCCATTCAAATCATGGGTTATTAATAAGTCATCTTTTAATAGGTATAATAGCATGAACATTGTATTTAGCCCATCTATATGCCATGCTTCATTGTATAGTGATGCCTGAAGCAGAGAACATTATCCTAATTTGCCCTCGGAGAGCACAAGCGTGTTCTGGCAGTCATCTGTACATGGCAGGAGAGTCCAAATAATGCAGGACAGTGAAACAGAGCTTTGAAAAATATAGGAAAAGACGTATTAAAATGGAATCAAAAGAGCCAATATGGTTTAATAGAAGTTTCAAAAAAAACAATTCAAGCAATTGTGAAGCAAAGTAAGAAGAGGGATTTTGTTGCAAAAAGGAGAAAGATTTCAGGACTTAAAGTGAAGCTACAGTAACTTAGACCATGTGGAATGTGTATAGTGATGGGCCAGGTAGACAATGGGACGGAATTCTGGGGCCCAAAACACACACACACACACACACACACAGTCGCAGACACACACACAGTCGCAGACACACACACAGTCACGCACAGTCACATACTTACACACACACATACAGTCACAGACATACACACACTCACAGTTATACACACAGTCACAGACATATGCACACACTCACATACACGAACACACACAGTTACACAGTCACACATACACACACTCACATACTTACACACATACATACACACAGTTACATAAACACGGTCATACATACACACATACATACACACAGTTACATAAACACACAGTCATACATACACACAGGCACATGCATACACACACTCACACACACACATGCTTGCTTGTGCAATAATGCTCACATGCAAATGACAGGGGTGGCTTTCATTTCACCTCATAGCCCATTTTGCTGAATTCTTCTCTTCTTGCTTTCTAAATATTAGACTCTTCAGTCTTCCAGTACTGGACATCGTTTGTTCCCTACTTAAAATTACTCCTTGGACAATTCCCTCCCTCGAAATCCCATTTTTGTGGGAAGGCTTTTCTACTCAGAACGCAAATCCTGCTTTCTCCTAGACCTCAGATTTCCTACCCAGCCTCCTCCCCTGGTCTTCTTCTGTATATCTAATCAGGACATACATCCAAATAAACTCCTGCTCTGCACTCCCATTTCCCTTCCCAATCGATGGCCACATTTTCCATCCATAGGCACAAGCCCAAATCCCTGGGAATTTGTCTTCAGTTTTCATATGATGGAATAATGCGCAGTAGCTAAACTAGATGAATTAGATCCATATACATTAACATGTGCAGCACTTAAATACATAATTTGGGTTTTTAAGACACAGAATTTGCATAATATGCTACCATGTATATAATTTCAAGAACACATTTTTAATAATATGTAATGTTTTAAGAATATAAATATGGAGTGAAAAAAATAACGACAACGCAGTTTTTACTTGGTGATTTTCTCAATGGAGAGAGAAAATTGAGGTTGGGTTTGAATGAAACATCAAATGTATCTATGGTTTTACTTCTTAAGGATAATCTAAATCAAATATGGCAAAATGTGATATGTATGCAGCTGGCAGGCTGGTAATGTTACTTTCTGCTCTTATTTAGCTTTCAGTACTACAATGCATGATGTAAATAATAAGGAGCAAAGAAAGGGCATTGTTAGAGGTATCCCATTATCTGGGTCCTATGAGATCTTCCAAGGAATGAACTTTGCACAACTAAAAGGTTTGCTGAGGGCAGACAAATAATCCTAGAATGGGATTGTTTGTTTATTTGATGGTCTGCAGGGTTACACATATTTCAATGGACACCACTCAGGGAGAAACTGTTCTGAATGCACAATAAAAACGAGAAATATGAGGCAGGAAAACAGTGCACTCGCTACGGCCACGTCTGCCACACACCAGTGATGCATCAGGGGAGATGGGGCAGTGGGCCCCCGGCTGTACAGGAGACTGTCAGCTCTCAGGTCCCCTTCCGGTATGTCCTTATTCTGCAGTGGGCCCTTGGGCATGTCACGGTGCTGCTGTCACCCGCAGGGCTCACAATTAGTGGGTGCTTCCCCATGTTACATGAGCATGACAGGTGGAATACAGCAGGTGGTTCAAACCTGCTGGAATTTTTTAAATCTTGGTAATTTTTGTTTTTAAATGCAGTCCCATGTACACGATTTCATTCCTTAAATGATATCAGGATACTTTTCACTTTGAACAATCTGATATTGTGGCAGGTAGTAACTAATAGAAGGCTTCGTCTTTCTATTAACTGTAACTTCTTATGGGAAATACGTGATAGTAGGCCATCTGTCAGCATGGTGGTCATGAAATCCGCATGCGTGGTAGCACGTGACACTTCTAGCAGAAATATGTCTGACTCAAGTAGCATTCATGCAACAGTGTCATTCAGTTGGCTTTCTCACGTTGGGCACCGCAATTCTGGTGAGTATATATTTAAGCAGGTGTTATCACAACTCCCAGAAGCATTAGGAGGATGATAAAAGAAGTTTTGTGATATGAACACACCCGTGTAACTGTACAAAATACACCGATTACTATAGATCTGATTAAGAAATCACATATATATGGTAATTGCAAAGGCTGTTTGTCAAGGATCCACAATAAACTTCTTGATTAGTATATTCATCAAGGCAATTAACATTAGCTGATGTTAAAAATAAAAAGCCTCAGCAGCTTATTGCAGCAAAGTTTACACCCCATTCACCTCACATGGATGTGGATTGGCAGCTCGGTGGTGACTATGAGATCCGGTTCCTTGAGCTCTGTGCTGCCGCCATCTTGAAAATGAGGATGGAAGGGAGGCCAGGGACTGCCCCGCCCCCAGGATGGGTAGAAGCTGCATTTTACCTAGAGCTGCATTTGGGCACCAGTCACCTCTGGCTTCCAGCTGGATTCGGCCAATGGGAGGCACTGACAAGGTATCAGAGGACAGGAGGAGAGAGACTGGGTTACTTGTTTGCTTATTCCCACCCAGCCACCTCCCAGCAGGGGCTGGTTTGTCAGTGCCAGGTATGCTTTTGTGGCTCCTTTCCGTCCTCAGGGCTGGGGTGATAATGGCTCCCTGCTCGTCTGTCCCCTGGGTGCTCCCCCATCACCTGTTGGTGTCATAGCCTTGCCCACCTCTCTGTACGTGGCTCCTTCTGAGATTCTCTTCACCTGAACCTTTGAGATTCATGTGCGTCCTGCTGGATACAGTGGGCCACCTCACTTTCACTCCCACGCCGTCATCTGGAGCATATTCCATTGGCCCAGCCTAAGAAAGAGGCCAGAACGATAACTCCCCCCAAAAACCCCGGGAAGAGGAAACTGGGTTCGTGAGCATCCAGCCTCTCTCTTCCACAACCTGCTTTTTAAAAGCAGTGTCCTGGGGACACTGGCATCAGTACACTAACATAATTTAACTCTTTAATAAAGGTGTCACTGACCAGACACGCTTGAGAAATGCTAAGCTAAAGAAGCCTGATGTGTTCTAATGTTTCACTCAAAGACTAGCGGAAATGTGCTCATATGCAAGAGTCAGTCTCTGGGATTGAAATGTTGTCCATGGAATTTTTATCTGGAAACTCGTATGCTTCCTAAAGCAGCTGATATGACGGAAGCTCAGTACTGCTTCTGGGTCTGCCAGTAACTTTGGGGGATACTTTCTGTTTTCTTCAAATCAAATTTCTTTTTCCAGTATCTACTTAATTTCCCTTGAGTGGCCCATACTGTTCTCATCCTGCGTCATTCTGACCCCTACAGTGCTTCCTTCTTCAGCCATTACAGAATGTTCTTAATGCTTGTGCTTGCAACTTGTTATATTTACACTCGGCACAACCTATCAATTCTAAGACATGCTCTGGATTCCTCCAGCGAAGCCTGCCTCTCTGCTTCCATTATTAACTGATCATTTCGAGGACTCCGAGCCTACTAAGAAAAATAGGATGAATAAAATTATTGTAAAATAGGTCTTTACCACTTAGCTAACATCATCTGGGAAGAGCATCTTCCTTAAATTCTTTCCAAATAGTTCAGAAAGTCAAGAATAAGAACCATAAAAAAGCATCAAAATAGCATCTACCTTTTTACCTTTTGATTAGATACTTTTGTATCATTTTACATGCACTATCTGTTTTAACACCCCAAACAAGTTCTTAGGGGAAGTTCTAGTATTGCTTCCATTTTATATAGTCATTTATCAAGGCTTATTGATATTGAGCAAATTGTTCTAATAACATGGCTAATAAATGATAGAATGAAAATCTAACAAAGGTGAATGATTGCCTCCATGACACTGCTGTGGAGAGGATGGGCTGATGCCGTGAGGAGGACATAAGGTCATTTAAAAAACAAACTCACAGGAGACAATGTTGTTAGCTCAGGATTGAAAGCACAGTGTGAAAAAGATAATCAAGTGGGAGAAAATGCACTAATGCAGCAGACAAAGCAAAACTTTCCAGTAACTTTACATAATATTCTCAGAGAAACAGCAGCAGAAACAAGCAGTTATATAAAAGAACCAATTAGAGATAGAGTTGGATAAATATAAATATTGAAAAAAGTGCTCAAAGTACTGGTTGAATAGCAAAATGATTTAGCTGAAATACAATTAGTAAGCTAGCAGACAAGGTCAAGGGCTCTACCAGGAGTCATCTGTAATGGATAAAGGACCAAGAGAAAAGCTAAGAGCTAGAGAAGGCCAAAAGAGACGCATCTGGTGCTTTCCAAAGTAATTGCAGAATGTATCAAATATGGAGGAACTCAAACTGAATGGGCACATAAAGTTCAAACAGAAGAGATATAGAAATATAACTAGATACAATTAAATTTTAAAATATAAAAATATAAAATTTCAGAGTATAAGGATATCACCAAAATTGAAAAGAAACAGAAAACACTACTCAGAGCTTAGAGTAGACCCTGAGACAGGGATGTCACTACATGTCACATGTATGATAGGGACGCCAGGGAGTGGGGAAGAGAGATGAACTCTTGTGTATGTGTGTTTGGTTGTTTTGTTGTTGTTCTTTCTTAGTTTAATTTTCAAGTTAAATGAAGCATGCTCAATGCTACCAAGCCTTGGGGTCCCACGAAGAGTCTGTAGGGACCTCTCAGAGAGGGATTCCAAGTATGTGTGGAGGGCTTCTGAGGTGGACGCTTCAGCCAGACCTTCTGCCCAGGCCTGTTTTCATCTGAGGTTTCCTTATAAGATTTACTTTCAGAAATAGATTGAAATTTATTTTCAAAATAAGGGGTGAAACCCCCACATTGCCGTTTTAGTCATCTAAATAAATATAGCCTAAGTAAATATAACCTCAATATTTTTACCCTCTGACTTAGGCTGAACTCAGATGAAGTAAAAACTCAAAGCATTTTCATTGAAACACGACTGAGTGGGGAATTTAAAAAATATGTCTATTTTTAATGCACCATTGAATTTCTGCTTCTTTCTTTTTTTTAATTTATTAAATGTATAGGGGTGACCATTGTTAGTGAAATTATTTAGGTTTTAAGTGTACAGTTCTATAATGCATCATCTGTGTGTCACATTGTCACCACCCAGAGTCACTTCTCCTTCCATCACCATATATTTGATCCCCTTGACCCCTCAGCCTCTGGTAACCACTGAACTGTTGTCTATGTCTGAGTTTTTGTTTCTTTGTTTGTTTGTTTTATTCCTTTGTTGCTTTCAGTTTTATATCTCACATATGAGTGAAGCCATATACGTGTAAGCACACGGTGGAAAGTTTGCAAACTTAATTGTCTGACCTCGCAATTGTCAACTTTTTCTGTCTGACTTATTTCGCTTAGCATAATACTCTCAAGGTCCATCCATGTTGTCACAAATGGCACTATTTCATCTTTTCTTATGGCAGGATAGTATTCCATTGTGTATATATACCACAACTTCTTTATCCAACCACCTATCGAAGAACACTTTGTTTCCATGTCTTGGCCACCGTGATAAAGCTGCAATACACATAGGGGTACATACATCTATATGGATAAATGTTTTCAGATTTTTGGGGTAGATACCCAGGAAAGACATTGCTGAGTTGTATGGTGATTCTAGTCTTCATTTTTTAAAATTAGTTTCAGGTGTACAAAACAATGTACAAAACAATGTAACAGACATTTATCATTTATACCCCTCACACAGTGTTAACCCCCTCTCCCAATCTACTACCCCTCTGACATCGCATACAGACGTTACATTTCCATTGTGTATTACTAACGCTGTACTCCACTTCTTGTGACTATATATAATACATATATAATACATACATATATATATATATGTATATATATAATTTTAGTTGACATTCATTATTATTCAGCTTTAGCTTCAGGTGTACAGTGCAGTGACCAGGCATCTACACCGTCCCTGAAGGGGTCTCCCTAATAAGACAAGTGTCCATCAGATACCCTACACAATCTTTACAACGTTATTGATTATATTCCCCAAACTGACTTTCATAATCCTGTGGCAATCTTGTGGTTACCTATTGTGCTTTCTAATCCCCTCACCTTCTCCCTCATCCCTATGTCCCTCCCATCTGGCAACCCTCAGTTTTCCCTCTATATCTCTGAGACTGTTTCTGATTAGTTCGTTCATTTATTCTTTTCTTTAAATATCACATATAAGTGAGATAATATGGTATTTGTCTTTTTCCATCTGACTTATTTCACTTAGCATAATGTTCTCTAGGTCGATCCGTATCGTTGCAAATGTTAAGATTTCATTCTTCTATATGGCTGTGTAATACTCCATTGTATAAATGTACCACAGTTTCTTAATCAGTCGTCTACCGATGGGCATTTTGGTAGTTTCCATGTCCTGGATATTGTTTATAGCACTGCAATAAACATAGGAGTGCATAAATTTTTTTGAATTACAGTTTTGGATTTCTCTGGATAGATACCATAGAGTGGAATTGCTGGATCATAAGGTAGTTCCATTTTCAGTTTGTTGGGATACCTCCATACTGATTTCCATAGTGGCTGCACCAATCTGCAATCCCACCAGCAGTGCACAAGGGTTCCTTTTTCTCCACATCCTCGACAGCACTTGTTGTTTGTTGATTTATTGATGATGGTCATTTTGACTGGAGTGAGGTGGTATATCATTCTGGTCTTAGTTGCATTTCTCTAATGATTAGTGAAGTAGAGCCTTTTTTCATGTCTGTTTACCATCTATATATCCTCTTTAGAAAAATGTCTCTTTGTGTCCTCTGCCCATTTTTCAATTGGGTTGTTTGTTTTGGGGGAGTTGAGTTGAATGAGTTTTTTTTATGAATTTTGGATATTAACCCTTTATCAGATATACCATTGACAAATATCTTCTCCCATTCAGTATGATACCTTTTTGTTTTATTGATGGTTTCCTTTGCTGAGAAAAAAATTTAGTTTGATATAATCTCATGTTTATTTTTTGTCTTACTTCCCTTGCCCTAGGGGTTATATCAGTAAAAATATTACTCTGGGTAATGTCTGTAAACTTTCTATATTTTCTTCTAGGAGTTTCATGATTTCACATTTTACATTTAAGTCTTTGATCCGTTTGAATTTATTCTTTTATATGGCGTAAGAAGGTAGTCTAGCTTCATTTTTTTGCATGTGTCTGTCCAGGTTTCCCAGCACCATTTATTGAATAGACTGTCTTTACCCCATCGTACATTCTTGCTTCCATTGTGGTAGGTTAAATGGCCATATAGGCATGGATTTATTTTTCTATTCTGTTCCATTGATCTATGTGTCTGTTTTTATGCCTGTATGATGCTGTTTTACTTACTTTAAATTTGATGTCAGGTATATGATACCTCCCACTTTGTTCTTATTTGTCAAGATTGCTGAGGCTATCTGGGATCTTTTATGGTTCCATATAAATTTTAGGATTATATGTTCTATTTCTGTGAAAAATGTCCTTGGTAGTTTGGTAGGAATTGCGTTGAATCTGTATATTGCCTTAGGCAGTATGGACATTTTAACTATATTAATTCTTCCTATTCATGGAATGGTGTGTGTTTCCATCTATTTGTATATTCTTTAATTTCTCTCTTCAGTGTCTTATAATTTTCTGAGTACAGGTCTTTTACTTTGGTTAAATTTATTCCGAGGTATTTTATAGTATTCGAAGCAATTGTAAACAGGACTCTTTTCTTAATTTCTCCTTCTCATATTTTATTATTGATATATACAAATGCAACTGATTTCTCAATATTAACTTTGTATCCTGCTACTTTACTAAATTTGTTTATCAGTTCTAACAGTTTCTTGGTGGACTCTTTGGACTTCTCTCTCTATATAGTATCATGTCATCTGCATATAACTACAATTTTACCAATGGGGATGCCTTTTATTTCTTTTTATTGTCTGATTGCTGTGGCTAAAACTTCCAGAACTATGTTGAATAGAAGTGGAGAAAGTGGGCAACCTTGCCTTGTCCCTTATCTTAAGGGGAATGGTTTTAGCTTTTCCCTGTTGAGTGTGATGTTAGCTGTGGGTTTATCATATATGGCCTTTATTATGTTGAGATATGGTCCCTCTATTCCCACTTTCTTAAGAGCTTTTATCATAAATGGCTGCTGGATTTTGTCAAATGCTTTTTCTGCATCTATTGATATGATCACATGATTTTTATTTTTCATTTTGTTACTGTGGTGTATAACATTAATTGATTTGCGGATGTTGAACCACCCTTGCATACCAGGGATGAATCCCACTTGATCATGGTGTTTGATCTTTTTAATGTATTGCTGAATTCTGTTTGCTAATATTTTGTTGAGGATTATATGTTCATTAGGAATATCAGCCTGTGGTATTCTTTTTTTTTTTGTATTATTTTTGTCTGATTGTGGGATCAGGGTCATAGTGGTCTCGTAAAAAGTATTTGGAGCCGTCCCTCCTTTTAGATATTTTAGAATAGTTTGAGGAGAATAGGTGATAATTCCTTTTTGAATGTTTTGTAAAATTAACCTGTAAAGCCATCTGGTCCAGGGCTTTTGTTTGTTGGAAGCTTGTTGATTACTGATTCAATTTCCCTGGTAGTAATCAGTCTATTCAGGTTTTCCGTTTCTTCTTTAGTTAGTCTTGGAAGGTTGTATGCTTCTAGAAAATCGTCCATTTCTTCCAGATTGTCTAATTTGTTGGCATATAGTTGCTCATAGTAATTTCTTAAATTTTTTTTGGTATTTCTGTGGTGTCTGTTGGCACTTCTCCTCTTTCATTTCTGATTTTACTAATTTGGGTCCTCTCTCTTTGTTTTGATGAGTTTGGCTAAAATTGTTGATTTTGTTTATCTTCTCGAAAAATCAGCTCTTGGATTCATTGATCTTTCATATTTTTTTTTGGGGGGGGGGTCTCTGTTTCACTTATTTCCGCTCTGATCTTTATTATCTCCCTCCTTGTACTCTCTTTGGGCTTATTTTGTTGTTCTTTTTCCAGATTCCTTAAGTGTAAGGATAAACTGTTGATTTGTGATTTTTCTTGTTTCTTTAGGTAGGCCTGCATTGGTATGACTTTCCCTTTTAGGACTGTTTTCACTGCATCCCATAGATTTTGCATCATTGTGTATTATTCTCATTTGTCTCAGGATTTATTTTTATTTTTTTCCCCTTGATCTCATTGTTGACCCATTCATTATTTAGTAACATGTTATTCAGCCTCCATGTATTTGTGTGTCTTCCAGTTTTTTTCCTGTAGTTCATTTCTAATTTCATAGCACTGTGGTCAGAGAAGACACTTGGTATGATTTCAGTTTTCTTAAATTTATTGAGACTTGTTTTGTGGCCTAACTTGTGGTCTATCTTGGAAAATGTTCCATTGCACTTAAGAAGACTGTGTATTCTTCAGCTTTGGGGTGAAGTGCTCTGAAAATGTGAATTAAATCCAAGTAGTTTAATGTGTCATTTAAGGTCACTGTTTCTATATTGATTTTCTGTCTGGAAGACCTGTCCCTTGGTGTCAGAGGTATGTTGAAGTCCCCTACTATGATAGTGTTTCTGTTGATCTCTGTCTTTATGGCAGTCAATATCTGTTTTATATATTTAAGTACTCCTATGTTGAGTGCATAGATGTTTACTAGGGTTATGTTCTTTTACCGGATCGGTCCCTTTATTATTATGTAGTGCCCATCTTTGTCTTTTAATATATTCTTCATTTTAAAGTCTATTTTGTCAGATATAAGTATTGCTACTCCAGATTTTTTCTCATTTGCATTTGCATGAAATGTCTCACTCCAACCCTTCACTTTCAGCCTGTGTGTGTCTTTTGACCTGAGGTGAGTCTCTTGTATACAGCATAAGCAAGGGTCTTGCTTTCTTATCCACTCAGCCACCCTATGTCTCTAGATTGGAGCATTTAATCCATTTACATTTAAAGTGATTATTGATAGGTACATAGTTATTGCCATTTTGTTATTTGTATTTCTGGTCTTCATTAGTTAGGTTGTTTTCATCTTTCTTCTGCTTACAGAAGCCCTTTGAATATTTTCTGCACTGCAGGATTGGTGGTAATGAATTCCTTTAGCTTATTCTTTTCTGGGAAGCTCTTTATCCTCCTTCGGTTTTAAATGATAGCCTTGCTGGATAAAGCAATCTAGGTTGTAGACCTTTGTTTTTCACCACTTTGAATACCTCCTGCCACTCCCTTCTGGCCTGCAAAGTTTCTGTAGAAAAGTCATTTGATAGTCTTATAGGAGTTCCCTTGTATGTAACTGGCTGTCTTTCTCTTGCTGCTTTTAGGATTCTCTCTTTGTCTTTAAGCTTTGCCATTTTAACTATAAGGTATCTTGGTGTGGACCTGTTTGGGTTCATCCTGGTTGGAACTCTCTGAACTTCCAGGGCTTGTATGTCCGTTTCATGAACTACGTTAGGGAAGTTTTCGATCATTATTACTTCAAATATGTTCTCGATCCCTTCCTCCCTCTCTTCACCTTCTGGAATTCCTATGATGTGCATGTTGTTTCATTTGATGTTATCCCAGAGGTCTCTTACACCATTTTCATTGCTTTTTATTCTTTTTGTTGTTCCATTTGGGTGATCTCTGCTAACTTGTCTTCTAAATTGTTGATTCGATTCTCTGCCTCATTTAACCTGCTGATAATTCCTTCAAGTGTGTTCTTTATTTCAGTTATTGTATTCTTTAGTTCTAACTGGTTGTTCTTTATGATTTCTCTATCTTTCCTCAGGTCATGACTAAGCTCCTTAAACATTCTTATAATCAGTGTTCTGAACTCTGTCTCTGATAGGTTGGTTACCTGTATTTCATTTCTTTCCAATTCTGGAGGTTTCTTCTGTTCTTTTACATGGAACATGTTTCTTTGGTTCCCCATTCTGGCTGACTCTCTGTGTTTGCTTTGATGTATTAGGTAAATCCCCTTGGCGTATTGGTCTTTGCTGGCTGAGCTTATGTAGTGTGTGTCCTTTATATTTGACTTGCACCACTTCCCTATTCTCCTGTGTGTGTGCTCCAAAGGTGACCCTTGTGTTGTGTGTATTCTCCTGTTAAAGTTGAGCTTTAATTGCTTTAGGCTTGTCAGTAGGTGGGATTGACTCTTAGGCTGTCTAGTTGTGAGCATTGGCTATGCCCACAGTGGATGAGCTGTTGTGTGCAGATTGACCACTTAGATGTGGCTTGGCCCCTATGAGCTCTTGTGACTATAGAGAATTCCTTCTCGGTGTGTCACTTGTAGGTCAAACCTGGTAATACTCTTCTTTAGTTTGGAGTTGGTCTGTGGGTGTGTTGTAGGGCCCTGTGGTAGGGCAATTTCAGAACAAAACTAATCAACAAGCACAAAAATAACAACAACAAAGAAAAAACCAAATATACTCACATGTAAAAACAACTGATAACCTACACCCAACACAGGCATAAATATCAAAAATACAAAAAAAAAATCAATACAGAAAAATGGAAAGAGGGAGGAAAAGTAGGGCAGGGAAGAGAAAAAAGAAAAGAAGAGAGAGAGAAAGGGGAATATATACATATATAAAATATATGCTAAAAATTATAGTAATGCAAATAAAACAAACAAAAAAAGGGAGCTCCAGTCTTTGCTTAAGCCCACCAAAGAATCTCCAGTTGTCCTCTGTTGTACAAAGAGTCCTTTACATCTTGTGGAGGCAGAGCCAGCCACCTGGCTCCCAGAATAACCCTGGCACTGCAGTTCGAGATGAGTGGGTCTGTAGGGTGTGGTTGGTAGTGTTTACAAAGTCAGTGTAGTTTCTGCTCTCGCCTGCACATAAGCATGCTGAGAGCACCACACCCAGATCTGTGCCCCGGTCTCCTGAGTCTTAGGGCACTTCTTCCCTCGGGGGTGGGGGGTGGGGTGGAGAGCTCGAGGTTTCTGAGCTGCTGAAAGCCTAGAGCTGCCTCTGCCCGCTGCTGTTAAGCCCTGCGTGTGTCTCTGCAGCTGTATTTGTCCTGCCACAGCCGCAGCCCAGAAAAGAAGAGGGCTGGGAAGAGAGGTGTCTGCCGTCTCCCAGCCCAGCAGTGTCACACAGTTCCCAACCTCTTCCCTAGGTCACAGTTGCAAAGTGGCTTTTTCCAGATCTTGGGCACTACAGCTCCTCTGTCATCTGACATACTGTTCATTTCAGGGACCAGCTTGAGACTCTGGAAGGGCAGGGGTAGGACTGCTGTTGGAAAGTGGGGGGAGGGGCCCAGGTATAGCTTTTGCTTTTTTGTTTGACCTAGGGCCCAGCTGGAGATCGCCACTGAGGTTACTGCCTCAAACACGGGATACACTGCTCTCTCTGCAGGAAGATCAGCTGTGGGGCGCAGGGAAAGAGCCCATCTGCTGGCTCTTGTGATCCCTGTTCTGTGTCCTGTGGTCCCTGCATCTCCACCGCCACAGATATGGCCTCCCCTCCACTCCCCTCCTTTCCTTCTTCCCCTGCTTGCCTAGTTTGCTCACCTTCAAGTAATCCTCATAGGAGCCTCTTAGCTTTCTGTGTGACAAGCAGAGTCCTTTGATGGATTATAGATGTTCAATTTGTGTTAAGTTCCAGAGGAGAACTCAAGAAGACCACCTCGCTGCCGCCATTCCTATCAAAAAGACTATTCTTAATTTTGTGAGGAACCACATACTGTTTTCCATAGCGGCTGCACCAGTCTGCATTCCCACCAACAGTGGATGAGGGTTCCTTTTTCTCCACAGCCTCTCCAGCACTGGTTACTATTTGTCTTGTTGATGATAGCCATTCTGACTGGGGTGAGGTGATATCTCATTGTGGTTTTCATTTGCATTTCCTTAACAGCTAGTGAAGTTGAGTATCTTTTCAGATGTTTGTTGGCTGTTTGTCTTCTTGTTTATTCAGGTCCTCTGCCCATTTTTTAATTGGATTGTTTGATTTTTTTGTTGTTGAATTGTACAAGTTCTTTACACATTTTGTCTTTTAGCCCCCTTTCAGAGGCATTGTTTTCAAAAATCTTTTCCCATTTGGGTGGTTGCCTCTTTGTTTTGTTAATGGTTTCTTTTGCCATGCAGAAGCTTTTAAGTTTCATATAGTCCCATTCATTTATTTTTGCTTTTACTTCACTTGCCTTTGGAGTCAAATTCATAAAATCCTCTTTGAACCCAAGGTCCGTAAGTTTAGTACCTATGTTTTCTTCTATGCAGTTTATTGTGTCAGGTCTTATGCTTAGGTCTTTGATCCATTTTGAATTAATTTTGGTACATGGTGACAGACTAGCAGTCCAGTTTCATTCTTTTGCACGTGGCTTTCCAATTCTACCAGCACCATTTATTGAAGAGGCTGTCTTTTGTCCATTGCATGTTTTAGGCTCCTTTGTTGAAAATTATCTGCCCATATATATGTGGGTTTATTTATGGGTTCTCAATTCTATTTCATTGGTCTGTGTGTCTGTTTTTCTCCCAATACCATACTGTTTTGATTATTGTTGCCCTGTAGTACAAGCTGTGAAGTCAGGGAGTGTGATACCTCTGGCCTTGTTCTTTTGTCTTAGGATAGCTTTGGCTATTCTGGGTCTCTTGTGATTCAGTATAATCTGATGATTTTTTTTCGTGTTTTTTTTTTTTTTTTTTTACATGCCATTAGGATTTTGATGGGGATTGCATTTCAATTTTAGAAAAATAACCAAACGCATACCTAAGGCTTAGAGAATTACTCAGTTCTCCAGATGTGTGCAACTTAACTTCGGGAGATTTTCAGGTGACTGAATGGGTATCTCAAGGCAACTGGATGGCTAGAGGATCAAAAGCCCACTTAGCATAACGATGTTTATAGAAAAAACTATTATTCTCCGCATTTAAGTGGCTCACTTGAATCTTTGAAGTGTTTTCTTTGCTTCATTTCAATTTGAAACTCACTCAAATGTTAAAGGCTGGAATCTCTATTTACATTTTACACATTAGAAGATGAAACAGAGAAAGTGATGACTAACGTGAAGGTTACACAGCCATTGAGCAGAGGAGCCACGCTATTTCAAACGGTCAGTTTCCTGTTCCTTGGGCCGTAAGCCAGTCACTGCCACTGGACAACACATGTCCCATCAATATCTTAACTACATATTGGAATGGATGCCTTCATCCCCGTTTTAAACAGGAGCAAACGAAAGCTCAGACAGAAACAGAAACGTGATTTTCCTCGGGAACCCTGTCAAGGGACAGAATTGGGATGCAGCTTCCTGAACCTAAAGCCCACTTTCTTTCCAGTCCACCACTCCACTCTGTCTTCAGATCAAGCTGGCACAGACATTCACATCTTCCTTTGAATGCCCTGATCAGAGCATTTCAGTATTTCACGTTTTTACTTTAGCATTGAATTTGCAAGGCTTCTTGGTGGAGGCTGAGAAATAGGAAATAAAACAGTCTAGACGGACAGTCCCTTTGCAAACAGGAGCGGCCGTGCTGACAGCTAATCCCGTGAGGTGCTGGCTGGAGCATATCCACAGCCCACAGAACCTGCTTTGAAGGCACCAGTTTACATGGTGGGGACGTAGGGAGCATGCAGAGGAGGCGCCAGGTACGTCACTGCCCTGTGTGTCACCCACGCCCCGTGATCTCTACGCTGCATCCAGGACTCTATGGCCTAGGTAACCCTGAGCAAGGCAGAAGGGATCACACGTCCCAGTTTCCCTGTGTGCCTCCTGGAGAACCCATCGGGGCAGGGAACGTGGGCTTTTCTTTCTGGTTGAATTCAGGGTGATTTTTTTAAGTACTAATCGTGCTTCAAGGCTACTGTGAAAAGTGTTGTTTGTTTTGATGCCCCCGTGGTCCCCTGTAGCAGAATTAATTGCTCCCTCTGTGTTTCTGTAGTTCTTGCTTATTTCTCTATAATAAAAGCTTCAAAGGGGATGAACACCAAGGCTTTGAGTCTGAGCTGCCCAGCACAGGTGGAGGGAGGCAGGAAGGCTTCTAAGAAAGATCAGTGGGGGGCACAGAGCAGTCAGGGGCCCCATCTCCTTGCTCCCTTCTCAGGTAGCAGGTGGAGAAAGGGGGAATCACAGCAAAACAGGGAAAACACGGCACATACCCTGCTTTACTGCAGGTCAGCAGCCGAGGCTCCGCCAGAGCTTCCTGTCCCGTGGAAGAGCTGACACGCGAGGCAGGAAGCTGAGCCAAAGCAGTGGGTACACACAGCTGGTGCTGTTCCACGGAGATGGTGGGGCCCTGCCCCACGAGAGACAGTGGACAGGCCTGTGGGCACAGAGGGCGGCAGGCTCAGCAGGGGAGGGGCCGCCAGCAGGGCAAGGACATCCCCATACCTTCACTGAAGCTGCGCAGCAGGCTCCTCGCCTTGCTCCCAGCTCGGGAAAGAAACCGCGTCTTCCACTATGAGCTGTGGGGTTATCTGCAGGGCTGTGTGTAGGCCCTTTGTCAGTTAGCCATTTTCTAACCCTGATGCTTGAGTTTTCTCATGAATGAGTGAAAGCTGCAGTCGGCGCTTTCTGTGCATTTGAGAAAATGATTAGATTGATTAATCCTTTATTCAATTAACAGAGTTTCGGGATGTTTAAACATGGTTGAATTCCTCAGATATTCCAACTTAGCTGTAACATAAATCATTTTTACATAGTACTAGCTTCAATTTGCTACTATTTTGTTAAGAATTTTTATGTTTACACATATGAAGAATGTTTTTTCTGAGGTTTTCTTGTGCTTTCTTCATCTGCCTTTGGTATTTGTATAATACTGTCTTGATACAGTAATTTCAGAAGTGGTCATTTCTCCTGTTTTCCTAAATAATTTGAGGACTGTTGGATATCTATTTACTATTCTAAAATGTGAATTGACCAGTGAAGCTGCTGGAATCTGGCTTTTTAAAAAAAAATTCTTGTGAATACATCTCCAATTCTGTTCAGGTTTTTGCCCCACTCTGCAGGTAAGCCTGAGTAGTTGGGGGTTACGTGTCCCTTTTGGAATTGAATGGCCTGTGGGTGAAGGTGTAGACCATTTGTGGCCGGTATGCTGCGAGCAGGTTCTTGCTGAGGAGGTGGGGACAGTTCTTCATATGTTAGGACTCAGTTACCAAATTGCTCCTGGTTCTTAGACGTTGTATGGGGTAAAGGAGAGGACCAAACGTGCTGCAGGCTTCTCTCGACTGGCCATAAAGGTAATTTAAGCTGAGAGTAAAAATACACAAGACAAAAACTTTCAGGGAAATGGAATCAAAATCAAATAATTAAATCAAACTTGAAATCTCTCTCCTCGCTGCAAATCTAGTTAACGGTGAGGCAATAACGTCCTTATTTTTTCAGACATGCATGTAGGATTTTTCTCGCAGACAAAAGTAGAACCTATTATGATAATATTAAAAGGAAATACAAATATTAACCTTGAATCTTACCATATGTAAAAAAAATGAACACTTCAAAGACAAAAATTTCAAAACAAAATCATAAATCTTGATAATTCAGACATGGAAATTATGAGGCAAAGGGTTATTACCCTGTTTCCCTGAAAATAAGACCTAGCCAGACAGTCAGCTCTAATGCGTCTTTTGGAGCAAAAATTAATGTAAGACCCAGTATTATTATATTATATTAATTATATTGTATTATATTGAGACCGTGTCTTATAGTAAAATAAGACCTGGTCTTATATTAATTTTTGCTCCAAAAGACGCTTTAGAGCTGACTGTACAGCTAGGTCTTATTTTTGGGGAAACGTGGTAGACTTCATAATTCAAAAATTATGTGGCGCTCAGGTTTTAAATTTTGAGGTCAAGACATCAGTTTACTTTTGTCCCGATCTGTCATAAATGACTCCCAAGTCTTGGAGAGGCTGCAGGCTGTAGAAAATTCACAGCTCCTCACTACACCATTTGCGTCACTGTGTGTCCACAGAAAGGGACCGTTTTCTGAGGAGCCCAAATGGGGATGCTATCAAGTGCCGCTGACCAGACCCCCCCCTCGCTGCCTCATGTGGTGATGGTGGCCCTCTCACCCCGTCCACCATCTCTGACTGGGCATTGAAGAGCTCAGCAAATCTGCTGCTGGGGTCCCTTCCCCTGGCCAGACTTGTGAATCACACCAAACCAGACATTGGTTTGCCTTGCAGGAAGGGAGGCCACATCGCACAGGGCACGGCCTCCCATCAGTCTCTGCCTGGCTGTCCACACCTGACTTTGACCCCCCTCTCAGGGCTTGTGTGGCACCTCATCTCCGTGGACACATTTTTAGCGGTCCCAGTGTGCTCAGCTAACTGCAGCCACACCACCGTGTCCTCGAAACTAACCTGTGTCATGTTTGCAGCTTTCCAGACTGTCTGCTGTCCGATGGTAGAAGCGTGTAGTAGATCGTGGCGAGCTGATAGTCAGGTATTCTGTGCACTTGCCACGCTCCCGGCTGTTCACAGGTGCCTTGGGCCAGGGAATGTGGGTGTGGCTGGTCAAAACCAACTAAATGTATTGCTCACTGTATAGCCCTTCCTCCTGGTCCACACACCTTGACAGAATCACGTGGTCATTGGCCATTGAGTGAGGCTCACCACAGGCGGATTACCTCCTGTGGCTGCTTCCTGAGTAATCAGGATAAAAGGAATGGGGGACGAATCAAGGCCTGTTTAGGGGTTCACTCTGGCCACTCCCAGCTGTGATAGATCTTTCTCTTTTCGCATGGAAGCCCTTGCCGACCTGGTTGCCACACCCTCTGAGTGACAACTGGGAGAAAAGAGGCTTAAAGCTTGAAACTTAAGTCCAAATAACTTTCTAAAAATGCCCTGTCCTTCTTGCACTTGACCCATCCAGAAGAAAGGTCTAGGTGGAGTTACGAGATGACTGAAGGAAAAGGCAAGGTACAGTTCCTGGAATCGGGCATCTGGATTTTGTGGAGAACCGTCACCCCAGTACTTGGGGAGAAAACACCTTAGACGCCAGGACTCGTGGAGGGGGAGGGGCGGTGATGACCTGCGTCTTTGGACTTGCCCCTGGAGACACTGTCACAGAAGAAATTGTTGTTTTCTGGAATTGCTACAAATGCCCTAAACTTGGCTGGCTGTGGAATGTGCCCTGCCCGAGATCTCTGACCATGCTTTGATCCATATCCCTTAATCTCACTGAAAATTCCACTGTTGACAGCAAGGTTGGCCTCGGTTCCTGTGCGTGCAGACAGTTTGCAGCCCACCCCGTGGTCCCTCAGTCATTCTGTGGGTAGGTGTGTGTCACCTCCCTGGTGGTGTGGACACGTGGGCCAGGCTGGACTGGTAGCCCTCAGGTAGTCCCTTCTAAAACAAGGACTAATCTCAGGTATGCAAAACGAATTGTGAGCCAGAGTCCTCCCACCTGGCCAGGGGATGGCAGTGAGTGCACTGTCGCTCTGTGATCCCACAGATGCCTTAGTTCCCACTTGGGGAGACCATTGCTAACAATGCTGCCCTCTCCCCAGAGCACCATGTGCTCCCTGGGACTTTACTGGGTGTAGAGGCAGTCGTTAGCTGCGTCTCTTCCAAGGACACAGGGACTTGCACCTTAGGGCTGGTTCTAGAGAAGTTCGAGTGTTTAAGTAAATGCCAGCATAGGTCACGTGGCCCTCAGATAATAGCAGATGTCTCTGAAGTACAGCTCGCCGGTTACCGGGACTGAGAAGTCCTCCTGGGAGGGAAGCTGCTGTGATTTATGTCTGCCCGGGGACAGTGTTCCTACGATGACAGTCATGCAGTCACTTTAGCTGAATGATTAACAGCCCTGTGGCCCCAGAGCCTTCATGTCAGCCCTGCCGCATGAGCTGCGAAACTGCCGTGGACTCACTCCATGGGGTCCAGCCCAGAGTCTGCGATCGCGGACACACTCTTGCCCCAGGCCAAGTGGAAAGGGCGATGCAGACGTTTAAGAAGAGAGCGCCCTGGTTTACGAAGGTGACTGGAGTGTCCTAGGGATTTATTCATCTTGAGGACGTAGATGAGATTAATATTGTAGGTGACCTTATCCTGCTGCCTCAAGTCCTTTGCAAAGACTAAATGGGGCACAGCAAACAGACTTGGTTCTAGTTTTTGTTGGTCAAATGAATCAAAGTGTCAGAAGAAATGACATATTCGTAGAAAAATTCACCAGAAGCCAAGATGGTGCAAAAATGTTAGACCTTTTTTGGAGATGATTTTCCACAGGTCTTACTTTTCTGCACAACTTGTGAGCAGGTGCACTGGCGGCCTTTGGTCCCTCATCATCTTTTCAAGGTGCTTGTTTAGTGATCAGCTTTGGGAGACAGGAAGCCTTTCTCCCGAAGAAGAAAGTAGGTTTGCTGCTGTCCCTTCAGATAAAAATCATGTCTCCTGTGGGGCCAACTTCAAGGACCCACTACGTGCGCCTCACCCACTTGGCCCACACACACATTTCACCAGGTGGGAAGGTGACCTGACTGGGACAGGAAACTCAGGCTGCCTGCTGTGCTCGGAAGAAAAGTCCGTTGTCTGGAACCTAGGACCTCGGTCTCCTTCCAGCATCTGAGAAACTTAACCTGGAAGTGAGGCAACTCAGATCCCTCCCCTTCCTTGTCAGTGCATGCATGCGGTCATGAGCCCTGGTTCACAGCTGGAGAAACCCTTAGTTCCAAGTGGGAACTAAGGCATCTGTGGGATCACAGAGCGACAGTCACTTCCTTAAAGTAAGGAGACGTGTACCCATGACTGCTCAGTGAGCTCCCCGTCCAAGATGCATTCAAATGACGCCTCCTCTCGTAGCTTGATGATGCTTATTTTTGTGCTTTCACCTGGCAACCATTTTCCCATGTGAATTAACTTTTCAAGACCTTGTTAGATAAATGAATGACTAAATAGGGATAGTATTATTTAAACCAATAACAACTACATTTTCTATTTTTTGACCTCGTTAAATAGCGTTTGCGGTACCTTGCAGCTAGTTTCTGAGTTGACCTGTCACCTGGCCAGTGTAAAGCATCCCCATTTGGGGGTGGCTGACCTTTCTTTCCCCAGGTGAAGGCTTTGCAGACCTGAGTGGTTCTCTGTCTCTCCCACGCTGACTGGCAAGGTTAAGCCCTGTCTTGCCAAGCAGGTAGAGAAGCTGGTAGCTGGTGGAGAAGCTCAGTGATTCGATGTCTATACTCAGTGGAGTGGACACACAATGAAAATGCTCTTTCGTTCATTAACAGATGGCCACTGGGTGTATATCTGCAGCCCAGAAATTTGCCTCGAGCTAATGACACACTTGCAGCTGTATATTCCTGCCGGGCATTCCGACTGGATCTTGCCTTCAAAACTATCTTATCATGTCAAAGCCAAGTCCTTGATTTTCCCGTAAGCCTGAGGAGCCTTCTGTGATCTTTAGCATCTTGTTCATGCAAATAAGAAACCCTTGCCTGCTTCTCCATGTGCATTTCCAGTGGCTCAGGATCTGAGGGCCACCATGGTCTTGGTCTCCAACCTTTGTCATTTGCGTACTCCTCCTCTTTGGTCTGTCTTCTTCTAGTTCATTCGTTATAACCAGCAGCGTTCTGGGGGATGACTACCCATGGAGAATTAATCGTGATTTTTATTTTCTGTATTTAATGATATTTTGACATCTTAGAAAGCTTGCTGTGCAAGGACAGCTGCTCCTCCCAGGGCTAGCCAATGCTTAGTAAAAAGCTCTGGGGGCATATCTGAAATATGCAAACCATTGTCATCACTCAGCACACACATGCGTGACAGCCCAGGGGTACAAACGATACATACTGTCTGTCCCTGTGGTGGGTGGGGTATTCCTGCTATGCACTCAGTATTCTCCATGTCAATGGTGGACATATTTCCCATATGGCTGTTTTTAACCAATAGCCAGTGTGACGTCACAGGAGTGGGGAAGAGACGCACACAGCTGGCTCTTGGCTAGTGGGCAGGTGGTCTCAGCAAACCACTGATTGAATCAGGGTGGACATCTGCTCCTTCCCAAAATCTTCGCCGCACACCGATTCCACTGCTCTAATACCCTATACGGATGCTTTTTAAATGTATCACCCAGGCACTGCATTGCCCTTTCCTAATTAAATAAACAAATCAAATAATTCAGTCCACATTCATTAAATCAAGGGCTATTCACTTTTTATATCATCAGTATTAAGCTAAGTGCATGGCATGTAGAAGTTATTCAATGAAATTCTTATCCAAACATGAATGAATAACTCAGCAAATGTTTTCTGTCTGCACAGAAACTTAGGTTATGAAAACCAACAAGACACAGTACTTTCTTCAAGAAGAGCTTTAAAAATGTTGGTGGGGAAGGTCTCCCTACATCAATGCAAAGACATAAAAGGTCAAAGAATACTTCTCTGGGAGACAAGGAAGTGAAAAGGATAAGATGGAGAGGTAACAGGGTCATGCTTCAGAAAGGCTAAGATGGCATGCCCAGGTGTCACGCGTCACCCACCATTAACAGTGACATGGCATAGTATTTAGAAGATAAATGTTACATAGGGTATGCGATTCTATGCTGTCACACATCAGGGGGTCGAAATGGTTTCTTCCTGTGCTTTACTGCCTCACATTTGGAATGTGAAACTGATGTAGAGGATGGGAAAACAATGTAAGTGAACCATGTGTTTATGTGTAAGGAACTATCATACCGGGAAACAGCTCACATTACTTCTGCAAGGAAAGAGCCAGTGGGAAAGGGAGCCTTAAAGAGACAGTTACAAAAACACCTGTGATGTGGTTCAGGTTTCCTAGGAGAGAAGAGAGAAGCCCACCCTCAACCCAAGGGCTTCCACCCACTCCTACCCTCTAACCACCAATACAACCTATGTGCATTTTCACACTGAGACGTTGAGTGCAAAGAAAAAGTCAAGAATTGTGAAGTCAGGAGGTGTCGATGTCTATCCTAGCTTTGTCACATAAAGAGGGTTTGCTGCTGTTTTCATCTTTAAAACAGGAATGATAATACGTACTCCTTGAGATTGCAGTGCTAATTAAATGCACAAAGATAGGAAAGCCCATATTCGTTTCCAAAGTGTTTAAAAATATGACCCACTTTGCTTTGTTTAATTCAATTGTATAAGTCTCTAGCTCTCTGCTTAGATGCTGCTGATTGCTGAGTCACACATATCTGGGTGAATTGCCACTTGCTGTCGAGACACGTGTCATGGGTCTCTCTTTGAACATGCGTCCCTGACTCACTGCGTTACTCGTTTGGTCAAGCATTCATGCAGCTACTCAGGTATTTATTGACTGATTCACTCTCTATCAAGCACAGCAGACTGCAGTGAGAAGCAAGACACAGACTCCACGCACACGAGTGCAAACCAAGTGTGGGTGAAGGGTGGGGTGGAAGACCCTGGAAAATAATTGCACAGATGACGATTTATGTATGTGTGGGATAAGTCCTTGGAAATAGCAGACACCTTTGGAGCTCTCTGGTTTTCTCCGAGAATATAGTCGTCACTGTCTCTGTCTTCTGAAAGGCCAGCTTCTGGGGTCACACGTGGACACGCGTGCTTTGTAGATAAACCCTCCAGAGGACCACAGTGGTTTCCGTGCTCTGGCTGCTCTCCATCAGTGCTCGCATTCTCGGCCTCCATAGCGGTGCCTGAGCCTGTAGGTGCCACCCTGCTGCGGCTAGAGCATGGGAATCCGATGGGGTGGGCCTCCCCCTCCAGGGCTGACCCCCCTCTGGAGGGTCCCGTGTGTGAGATCTCTGAACACAACTCTTTAAGACGCTGCCTGACGCTGGCAAAGTCCCACGAATTCTGAAGTCACCCATAGGTGCCCAGTGACCCTGCCTTGGCATGACTTTGAGATTAAATGTGGGAATAAATGCTTGATTACGGGTCTCCTGCACAGATATCCTGAGCTAGCGCCTGACCCCGCCCGTCCCAGCTCCTCCTGCAGCGCCTGCGGGGTCTCCCAGCGCGCTCGTGAGTCAGAGCTGCAGCTCAAGACCACCTCGCAGACGGAGCCTGTCTCCTGGTCTGTACGTTTCCCCGTGATAGACCTCAATTCAGCTCATTGAAGAGGGTTCAGGGAGTCTTATTCAGTTGTGAGAGCTTTAGAATGAACTTTAAGAAAGTGTTACAGCTAATTCAATTTAAAAAATCTCCCCTCAGCTTATATTCTTTCTTGTTTTTCTTAAAAAAAAAACAGCTTTATTGAAATATTCATTCCGTACAGCAATTCACTGATTTAAAATGTAAAGTTGAGTGGTTTTTAGTGTATTCACAGATATGTGCGACCATCACCAGGAAAGGAAACTCTCCCACTCTGTAACTAGCCCCTACCGCCGTCCACCCCCACTCCCCAGCCCTAAGCAACCATTAATGTGTGTGCTTTCTGTCTCTGTAGATTCCTCTGCTCTGCACCTTCCTATGAATGGAAGTGTTTGAGATGTGGCCTTTTGTCACTGGCCTCTTTCATTTCACATAATGTTTTTAAGACATTCATATTTTAGCATGAATCAGAACTCTATTCCTTTTTATGGCTGAATAATATTCCATTGTATGGGTACATCACATTTTGTTTATCCATTTGATATTTGGTGAGCATTTAGATTATTTCTTTATCTTTTCTAGTGTGACCAATGCTACTGATAACATTTGTATACACGTTTTTGTGTGGTTGTGTACTTTTATGTCCCTTGGGTGTATACCTAGGAGTGGACTTGTTGAGTCATATGGTAACTCTATGTTTAGTTACGTGAGGAACTGTTTTCCAACATGACTACACCATTTTATGTAACCATGAAGACTGCAATAGGGTTTCCCATTTCCGGCATCCTTGTTATTATCTGACTGTGTTTCCAGCCATCCTAGTGGGTATGAAATGATACTTCATTGGAAAGTTCATGGATGTCTTTTAACTCTTACCTTAATTTTGTTTTTTCCATCCTCTTTCCTAAATAAAAACTATAGAATTCAATCTAACTTATGGAAAATGCCATCCTGTGGGAGAGCAGACAAGCCCAGAGTCCAATAGTAACTGCTTTTCTTGAGCAATTTCTGAACTATTGTTGAGTCCTCTTGTTTTCCCTGCCTTTCTCTGCTTATGAAGGAATGGAGTTTTTGATAAAAATTTTGATTGATAAACACACAAAAATATACTTGTGATTTAAACAAACCAACATTTCTCTGTGGATAAGTATAAAAAAATCTAATTTAGAGTCTAACAATTTATCAGGTTTATGTCTTCCTAGAAGAAACCAAGATATAACATTTGGTATCAATAAATCCTTAGTGAAGCCTCATTCATTTATCATACTCCTTGTACCCGGAGGTGTAGCTTTTATTTGAATAGGTACAGCCTTGCCTGGGAAGCTATTTTATTGATTGAATTAGAGAGCTGAGTTGCCCCTCCTCTCATTGCAAATGAGGCTGTTAAGGTCTGGAGACGTTAAATTGCTGTCGAGATCAGACTCTAGGGACAAAGATAAAAGCTGAAACCTCAGGCCAATCTTTTCCCTCCACCATTGCATAGAGGATTTTCGAGTAAGAGAAACATGCTTCCCACCATACAGTTCTCACCTCAGTATCTGTCCACCCCTTACACATTAACACATCCGAAAGGAATCACGAGAGCAGAAGACTGAGGTCACAATGTGTAAGAGCCTGTGAGCTTTGGACAGGTCTTCAAACTCTAAGCATTCGTGTTTCAAATTACAAAACTAGAACTACACATAAATCAAATAGGGCAAGAATTAAAATCCATGATTTATGAGAAGAGCCATGATAATACATGACAAAGGTCGAGCAACCAAGGAATAGTTGTCTGATCCATTTTCATGGAATGGCTTAACAATTACACCATTCTATGAAAGTCTGAACTTCCATGGGTGTTGTGCTTTTATGGTAGAGTCAGTATTTCTATCTAAACAATTCTTATTATGACCAGAGATGTTTTTATGCAAATTAGTACCTACCAACATGTTCTATTTTGTGAGAGCTTATCTGTGAAATAAATCCTTCTCATCCCAACACATGGGTCCCTTTTTCTGTCATTAAGTGAGCCATCAATTGCCCCTCATTTAACAAACCGTTATGCTTTTCAATTTTTCTCCTGAAAACTCTAGGGGGAAATTATGTCATACTGTTATGACAATCATCTAATCTAAACCTTTACATTTAGAGAAGAAATGCCACCAAGAGATGGAGCCACCTGAAGGGGGTCACTAGGGCACAATAGGAATGGAACTGGAAGCCAGACGCCAGAAGCCAGTCTCTTACTTGGAAATCATACAAGTCCTTACATTTATTCTATCAATGGGCCTGTGTAGGAATGTCAGCCACCTCACAATTCCAAGCTGTTGCCTTTTTTTCAGGCAATCACAGATGGAAATGTAAAGGTGACATTGCTTAGGTGGAGTTCAAGGTCATTAGCACCTCTTCCATTTATTAATCTATTTAACAGGAGTTATTTCAATTTTTAACATGAGGAAGAAAGAAGGTAAGAAAGGATGGCGGTGACAATTTCTAACATAGCAATTAAATAGGAAACATATCTTTTCTTTGCCAAAATCAGGCACTGTAAAACATGAATTTAGGTTAAACTAATGGTATTTATGAAAAAGAAAAAAAAATAAACGTGAACTTATTATTCTTTTTAAAAAATTACTGATATTTTTAGTTGTAGTTGACATTCAACATTATTTTATATTAGTTTCAGGAGAACAGCACAGTGGTGGGGTATTTCCATGATTTAAGGAGTGCCCCCTCGGATGAGTCGAGCACCCACCTGGCACTATATAGCGTTGTTGCCCATTAGTGACCATATTCCCTGTGCTGTACTTTACGTCCCCATGTCTGTTTTGTAACCACCAGTTTGTACTTCTTGCTCCTTCACCTTGTTCTCCCAGCCCCCAACCCCTCCTCCCTCTGTACATTACCTCACTTTGTGTTTTTAATCAGGACTGGTTCAGCTTCAGTGCTAAAGTGAGTAAAATACAGGTTTTCTTTTCTGCTGACCTTTTTTCTGAATTCCTAAAAGCCTTCGGATGGGTCCAGAGTAGGTAATGAAAAGCAAAGATTCTTGGTCTATGCCCTCAATATTTTTAAGGTAAGATGAGGAAAGTGATTTTAAGCAAAGGATTTTAAAAAGTTGTAATAATACCATGGTGACATGTGCTATGCAGTAAGGGACAGTGTTCGCGGAGGAAGGTGAATGTGAGACATATAGTCAGGGAACAGTTCCTGGGAAATGAGCACGGAGGTCCGAGTGATGATGGAAAAGTGTCCAGGTGTTCCCCTGCATGGGCGTAGGCTGTCGGGACTTGGGAAGCGGATTGGGGAGAGCCAGCCTAGGCAGAGCAAACAACACGTACAAAGGCCTTTTGATGGAAGAAACGTGAGGGGAACAAAAGACTGCAAGACGTCAAGTGTAAGGGCCACACAGAGTTGGGAGCGGGGAGAAGGCTGGAGGAGACGTCAGGGATTGGGGACTAGAAAAAGCTTCAAGGGCCATAGTAGGCTGCTGGTCTTCACCTGTTCAATGGGAGACCGTAGAAGTGTTTCAGTGTGGCCACTCGCATGTAGCCTAATCAGATATGCATTTGAAAATGTGATTTTGACTACGGCCTGGAGAATAAGGTATGACTCCCTAGAAGGGGTGACCATAACTTGGAATAGGAAGATGACGTTATAGATAAAAGTGGAGGGACTTGGGTGGCATTTAGAGGTGGTGCTGACTTGGCTCTGGATAAGGAGTGAAGGTGTGAAGCCCAGGTGGCTGTCTTGGAAGCTGGGAGAATGTGTCGCTGTCTTTACTATGGTAAGCATCCAGAGAAGGATGGATGGGGACGGCAGCACACACGGCATGTGGGGTGTCTGTCACACACCAGGCAGGCCCTCCATGCTAAGTCCTGAGCTCAGAGCAGGACTGGTACTCGAGTACAGTTACATCCTGGGGGGCAGGCCAGGAAGAGGTCATGAGGGATATTCCCTGGGAAATGATGAGTAAGAAAGAGGAGAAAAAATACTGCAGTCAAGCAGTAAGCACTTCCAATATGCAATGTCCATATAAGTGAAAGTTATTTTCCAAAAGAACAAAGAACAGTGAGTGAAAGATGGGGTAAATCCACGACAGTGTGGAGCCCCCTAGCATTGTAGGAAAGGTGGGTTAAAAGGAGAGAGAGCTCAGTAATTGCAGCTCGTCTTCAGAAACAAATTATAAACTGGCACATATCTACTGGATCTAGCGACTCGGAGGAGAGAGCTCATCAGGTTAGCACGTTCTGGAATCACGTTCAAGAATTCTGACAGTGAAGGGAGAAAGGGGGAAAAATCAGGCTGCAAAGAAATGGAAGTAAAACCTTTTCGAAAACATTTTTGTTTGGTTTATTACATTTTTAAAAGTCAGAACAACTCAAACTTAGGTATATGTTGATAAGAACCATTTCCTCAGACGTAGATAACACACACTGGAGTGTGAATGACCACCAACCTCTCAATTCATTTAAGTAGTTAGCAAAGGAAATTAGTCATCCACTTTGGAAAATATTCTTAAAATACTTGAGTAACGTATTTTTTTGTTCAAAAAAGTTTCCCAAGTTAACAAAAAATGTCATGTGATGTCTAAATCTGTATTAGCTTCTTGTTGATACTGTAACAAATTATAGCAAAGTTAGTGGCTTAAAACAGTTTATTCTTTACAGTTCTGGAAGTAAGAAGTGTGAAAAGGGTGTGACCGGGCCCAAACAAAGCCTTAGCAGGGCCACACTCAGTCCAGAGGCCACGTTTCTTGGGTTACTACTTCTTCTTCCATCTTCAAAGTCAAGTGCAAGCTCCTTTAAATCTGTCTCTGCTCCATTGTTCCATCGCTCTCTCCTTCAGTTGACCTTCTTACCTCTGTTTATAAGGAAGTAGAAACACGTGGTCAAAGATTGAGCTCCAGAGGTCATAGGAGTAGAATAATAAAAGGGTTTTGTTGCCTTTGAGACCAAAAGCTTGAAACTCTCTGTAGTCCCTGAGTCCAACATAAGGACCGTGCTGTAATTCTGGACAAGTGTGTGTGTGTGGCTAAGTATAACTCAGATGCAGTAAATGTCCCCATGACCCGCTCACATCAGACAACTTCTCAAAGAGAAAGATCAGGAATTAGACATCATTTGTTCAGCCTCCCAGACTTAATAATCTGTACCTTGAAAAGTGAGTAAATTGTGTGCAAATGCATGTTCTGCTGTGGCGACACTCGGGAACAGCTGGGGCTGGTGTGAAGCCAATCATGCACATTTGGCCATATAAACCCTGCGTCCCACTGTACGGTGGTGGCCCCTCCTTGAAGTGAGAATTGGTGATAAAATCAGAATATTAATTCACATACTGTATGAGGCGGTCAGGACCAAATTAGAGTCCAAGGGCATAAAATCTGTGATAAACAGCTTTTCGAACAATCTTGTGATCAGAGACAGGCAGTCTGAACTAAGCGACATCCAATTTGCAGATGGTTCATTCGCGTGAACACTGGGTCTAACACATTCCCCTCCTCTTTCCTTGGCGCCTGTGTTGGTTTGTTAGGGCTGCCGCCGTCCATAATAGCACCCACTGGGTGGGTTAAGAAATAGAAATGGATTGTCTCACAGCTGTGGACGCAGAAGTCTGAGATCAGTGTGTGAGCAGGGTTGGTTCCTTCTGAGGAAGGATGTTTCGTGCCCCGGCTCAGCTTCTGGGGCTGACAGCAATCTTTCGGGTCCCTGATTTCCAGAAGCACCACCTGGTCTCAGCCTTCATTTCTACAAGGCGTTCTCCCTACGTGTGTGTCTGTACCCAGAGTTCCCCTTATTTATAAGGACAGTGCTCACACTGTTTTAGGGGGCCCGGTCTGCTCCAGTCTGACTCATTCTAGCTACACTAATTATATCTGCAGAGAACTGTTTCCAAACACAGCCCATTCTGAGGTATGAGGTTCTGGGGATGAGGGCTTCAACATATGGACTTCAGGGGACAGAATTCCTCCCACATACTCTTCCCTCTGGCCCCTCCCCAAAACGGAAGTCTTTCTCACTTCCCCAAATGTCCATCATATCTGATCAGTCCCAAGGTTTCAACTCCTTCTGGCATCAACTCTTCAGTCCCCGATCGCACCTAATATCACTGAAATCACGTGTGAGTGCCGCTGAGATGGCATTCATCCTGCATTTCTTTCCAGCTATGGTCTGTGAGACCAGACCACAGGTTATCAGCTTCCAAAATGCAATGGGGGCTCAGGCATAGGTGGACATTCCTACTCCAAAAGGGGGTGCTGAGAAGGAAGCAAAGGTCATAGGCCCCTAGCAAGTCCCAAATACCTAAGGAGAAGTTCCCCTGGAGTTTACGCCCTGGGAGTAATCCTCTCTGGCTCCACACTCTGTCCTCCACGCCTGCGGGGTGATGGCTATGCCTTCTGGGTCCAGGATGGCGGCCATACCCCCTCACCCGTGCCCACAGCCCAAGGCGACAGTGCCAATCCACAGGCCTCTCCATTCATGACGCTGCCCTGAAGTCATTCTTCCTTCCTTTTGCTCCCTCTCTATCCCCTACAGTCCAGTCAGACTTGCAGTATTGTGCTGGTATAAAACCCTCAAAATTCTTCTTGGCCTCCTCTGAAGGTCAGAGGGGTCCGGACCATCAGAGGAGACTGGTTGTTTCCTGGGGGACCACAGCTCTGTGTGGCTCCTGCATCCACGAGGCACAGGCTACTACTCTCTTCAGCAAAGAGAGTATCTGGATAGGCTGAGGAGCTTCCAAATCGTGTAGAACTAGTTTGTTTTTGCTTAGAAGTTGCTTCTTCCGTTTATTTCTCCCCTCTTGCATTTTACCAGGAATAGTGAGGAGAAAGGAGGCCACACGTGTACCACTTTGCTTAGAAATCTCCTCCCTAAAAATCCAAGCTTATCACTTACGTGTTCTACTTACCATGAAACAGCAGGACACAATATAGCTAATTTTTCTGCCATTTTATAACAAGACTAGCGTTTCCTCCAGTTTCCAAGAGCCTGTTCTCCATTTGGCCCTCAGCCGCATCACAAGTACCTTTATACTCATATTTCTGCTGACAGTCTTCTTACAGCAATCTGAGCCTTTTCTTTTCTTCAGCCACGCTCTCCGAAGCCTTGCAGCCCTATCTACAGCCTAATTCCAAGGCTGCTTCCACACTGTAGGGATTGTTACAGCAGCACTCCACTTCCCAGTATCAAAATATGGGAGAGTCATCATGGAAAAAAAATAATGAATGTCATGCTGGTTTATTCTTTTAAGAATGAAATAGTTACTGGTGGCCCAGACCAAACCAAATACAGCTACAACGGCTGATTGACCAGCAGACTGAGCCCAGGTAGCCAAAGTCCCCTGGAATGTGTGTCCAGTCCACCCTCCCACAGTGGGACCTGTTCCAAGGGCATGGCCTTGAGAGAGTAAGATGCCATTGAGAGCATCTGCATGGTACATATGACTGAACACTGTTAAGGCCTCTGTAGAAACTTTAAAGCTTTATATAAACTTGAAGATTCAGCAGGCGGGTGCAGAGAGCCACACGATTTGCAGCTGACCAAAGTAAGCCTTGCACGGAAGCTTCCTTGCTTATTAAACCTGCCACCTGCTGCTCTACCTCATTTTTTGGTCTCTCCTTGCCCTTTGTGTGCAAGAGCCAGTGTGAGAACCAAGGAGAACTAAATGTGATAGCGAAAGCTGTAAAACTCCTAGAAGAAAAATAAAGAGTAAATCTCACTGGCCCTTAGATTAGGCCGTGTTTGTGTAGATATGACACCCAGAGCTCAAGTAACAAAAACACAAGCAACAGGAGAAAAGAAAATAGATCCTTGACATTCACCAAATTCAAAAGCTTTTGAGAATCCAAAGACACCATTAAGAAAATGAAAATATGATCAAAAAATGAAAGAAAGTATTTCCAAATAATATATCTGATGGGAAACTAGTATGCAAATATATGCAGAACATTAAAACTCAACAATAAAATGAGAAATAAAACTTTTAAATGCCCAACGTTATTAGTCATGAGGGAAATGCAAGTCAAAACCACAATGAGATGCCACATAAACTCTCAAAAATGAAATTAAGAAACGATTGCATTTATAATAACATCCAAAAGAATAAAACACTGAGGAGTAAATTTAACCAACCAAGCACAAGACTTACACAGTGAAAACTATGAAACATTGTTGAAAGAAATTAAAGAAGACAAATGAAAGGAAAGACAGTCCATGTTCATAAATAGTAGCATTTGATATTGTTAATATGGAATCTCTTCATTCAATACAATCCCTTTCAAAATCCCAATGGCATTTTTTTCTTTTCTTTTTGGTCAGAATCTGAAATGTTGCTCCTGAAATTCCTATGGAATTTCAAGGAACATAGAATAGCCAAAACGATCTTGAAAAAGAAGAACCAAGTGTCAGAACTCACATTTCGTGATTTCAAAACTTAATATGAAGCCTACGGTAATGCAGAGAGTGTGATACTGGCCTGAGGACAAACATGTAGATCCTTGGGGTAGGTTTGTACACCCAGAAGTAGATGTAAACATCCGTGGTCAGCTGATGAGCGTCAGGAGTGTGAGGACCATTCACTGGGGAAACAATAGCCTTTTCAACAGATGGTACTGCGACACCTGGACACACGCACGTACACACACAATGCAACCCTACTTCACACAATGTGCAAAAATTTACTCAAAATGGATAAAATATCCAAATACGAGAGCTAAAACTATAAAATCATTACAAAGAAAATATATGTACAATTTTCATGACTTTGGATTTGGCAATAGATTTTTAGATATTTCATCCAAAGAACAGCAATTTAAAAATAGCTATCTTGGGCTTCATTTAAACAAAAAAATCCTTGTTTTGGTCAAAGAACAGCATCAAGAAAGTGAAAAAGACAACACAGAATGAGAGAAAATATTTTCAAATCACATATCTGATAAGTGTCTAGCAACCAGATTGTACAAAGAACTCTTAAAACTCCACAATTAAAATCAAATAACACAACTAAATAGTGGGGAAAAGATTTGGACAGACATTCCTCCAAAGAACATAATACATTAAAATAATGCTGGACAGACACAAAGCTGAGAGATCACGTCAACCTTGAACTCGGCCTTCTCGTGGCCTTCCTGAGCACGCACACGTCCTTGGCTGTGCTCTTGTACTTATGGGTCCAGGTAGCAAGGCCGGTTACCTGTGCTGTGACGATTCTCCACGAAGTCCCCCGGTAGTCGCCTCAGACTGGGACCATTCTGAGTGGGAAGAGGTCAAAGCAAGCCCTTAGCTGCTCCTCCAGAGAGCATGAGATGGGCAGAAAACTGCAAATCATTGGTGATGAGCTCACCCTCTCCGCCCAGGACCAGTGCCCATCCCAAGAGTGTGGGATGCCATCCCCAAGGCCACCCGAACCGGTGAGCAGGGGACAGCACCAGGGAAAGATAAAACCCCACAAATTTTCTGTTTTTAACCAGGATTCAGCTTTTTTCCCCCATTAATTGTTCCCCTGGTTAGTATAAGACCTTGGTTAGTTTATAGAAATGCTAATTCTAACAGTTTTTCTTAATTTTTCATTGCTTTTGTGGACAAACTAATGGTGTTTCTCACTCTGCCATTTTTGCCACCGTCACTCTCTGATATACCTTTGAAGTCAGGCCTGGAATTGTTTTCTTAGCTGAACAACTGGAAATGAGGAGAGAGCTAGCTTTTCTCTAAAGTTTTAATAATATGCAAAGATTTGAAGACATGTTCAGTAAAATGTTAGAAGCGTGAAGGTTTCTTATAAAAGTGTGCTTCTTGGATATGATGTCTCATATCTGTTTTCCTTTCTTACTGTGGAAATCTTAAAACAATCGGTTTATTTTTTTCTTCATAAACATGTCTTAGCATCAAGTCCCAACATAACATATCCTTTTATTCTTTTTTTTTAATCACCAGGTGTTTACTTCTTCCTTGGAATTTTGAATGTGAAAGATGACCTTGGATCTTTGAAGTTTATTTTAGACTTGTAAATATGCCTGTCAATTTGCATAACTTCCACTAGCAAATCCCCTCCTACCTTCAAAAGCCATTCTGTTCCCTCACTTTCCTTTTTTTTGAGAGATTACAGCTGAAACTTTTTTTGGCAAAGGCTGAATGTTATACTTGGAATTGGACTTTATATAACTGAACTGACCCCTTTTGAAAACTGAAATTATTACTTTTGCTTTTGTTGTGTGTTAGAGGGGATAATTTATATTCCGTAGAAATATAAAATAAAAAAAATTGAAAAATCTCTTCAAAAATAATTGGGTTGGAAAGTTAACTTTGCAATGCTTCTGGAAAGCTCCATATTGGAACTCGTTCAAATAACCATAGCAGCTTCTTAGCACTACATTTTCTATCGCCATGATTGGCAGGATTTATTAACCACAGATCAGTCCAGCAAATAATTGTTGTGTGCTTTCTGTGTATCAGTTACTCTGCCAGGCACGGGGGAAATAACAAACGGAAATACACAGTCCTTTGTTCAGGTGAACCTGGTCTCTGATAAAGTGGGTAGTTTTATGAAATAATTCAGTACAATAACATTCCAGCTGCTACAAGTGCTTTGAGAAGGCACAATTAGCCCAGGGCAGGTGGAATTCAAAGATCGCATTTTCTTTCATCTTAGAAACGTTACAGTTTATTCTTTGTGATTTGGACTTACCGAGTCATATCTCGAGTCTGTAATGTTTGTATAATATTGAGTTTTGCCAGTGCTTGGGGAGAATAGGGATGTAGCTTACTCAGAACTTTGCACTCAGATGTTGGGGAGTCCCTTTGAGGAAGAGTACCCAGAGTGAGCTGGGACCAGCAAGAGAGCTGGTGTGGCTGGAGGTAAGGGAGGGAGAGAGGTCATGGGGAGATTGTCAGGTCATTGGGATCAGGGCAGTGTGGTGATGTAAATGGGTAGGTTCTCTACAGCTGTGAAATTAGAATGAGAGGAAGGTGATAGGGTTAGTCTGATGGCCCCTAAGGGGACACTGGTATGAAGGCTAATGACTTAGAAGAGCCACACTGAGGGGTGTGGGGTCCTGCAGAGCCAGGACTGCCCGCAGGAATGATGGCTCCCTCTTGACTCCTGCTTTTCTCCGAGGCCTCCAGACAGAGACTAGGTGTTTCGGCGGTTGTCTTAGGGTTCATAGTGCACACGTCTAACCCATCACAATGTATGTTCAGCCTTTCGTCTTCCCCCAGGCACCTTGTCAGGATGCCGCGACGATATTTGCTTCTCCTTCCCCGAGCTTTGCATTGTTGCTCTGCGTGCTCCCGTTCCAAAGACCTTCCGTACCTCAAAATGCATTGCTCCTCTATTCCCTTCAAGCAATCAGTTAGATTTGAAAGAGATTTAAAAGTCAGAATGATTTCTTCATATTTACCCATATAATTAACCTTTCTAATGTTATTTCTTCTGTAGTTTAAATCCAGATTCCTATGTGGGCTAATTTGTGTTTTTCCTGTAGTATTTATTTTAGCACAGGAGGCCGGTAATGAAATCTAAGCTTTCGTAGGTCTAACTAATTCTTTGCGTTGCCTCCATTGTGGAAGCCACTGTGACTGGGTATAGAATTCTAGTGTGACAGCCTGTTTTTCTTTCAGGGCCTTGAAGATGCGGACTAGCGCCTTCCAGTGTGGGTCATTTGTGGTAAGTCGGCTTTTATTCTCATTTTTGTACCTCTGAGCATCGTTTCTTCTCTGACTGCTTTTAAATTTCTCTTTATCACGGGTTTTAAGCTATTTGATTCTAAGGTGATTTGGCATCATTTTCTTTTCATGCCTCCTACCCCCAAGGTTTGGAGTCTATGACAAACTTGAAAATGTTTCCACTGTGATTTCTTCTAGCATTTCCACCCCTCCCCTTTAGGACTGCAGTTCCAAATTCAGTTGTCCCTTCACATTGTCCCAGTGTTTACTAATGCTGTGTTTATTTGATATAATTACTTTTGCAAGTCTGTATTTTACTTTGCCGGGCTTACAAGTCCTTCTGCAATATGGTGGCAGGTCCCTCTACCTCTTGGGAGGGGAAGGGAGTCTCGTGGCCCCCGGAGAGTCTACCACTGCACCTTCCTTCTGGCAGTGCTACTGTAGCTCCACCCTCCTCCCCTTCTCCCTCCCGCCCCCAGCCCCGCGTGGTGTCTGGCTTCCCTGACATGTCAGTGGGACTCGCTTTTGATCCAGAAGAAGCTGCTTGGCTGCCTTCCTTTGCTGGGTTGGAGGTCAGGAAATACCGTGTCGTGCTCACTTTCTTGGGCTGGAAATGAGACACTGCTGCTGTTTTATTTCTCCATTCCTGGAGTCCCACCCAGATCCCCTTCTTATCATCTGTTAATGTTCTTCTTCGGTTGCCTCTTGCATTATTTTCAGGGTTTTTATTCATGAGGATGAGTAGGGAAAACCAATTCTACACCATCTTCTCTGGTTTTGAGGTTGTCTGCATAAGTCTTCTAATTTGTAAAGTGGGGATAATAAGAAAACATGTCTTATGAGGCTACAGATAGGAGGCACTGCCTGGTTGCTCTTCTGCAATCATGTTCGTGATTACTTTCCCGTCCCCCTCACGTCGTTTCCATGTGCACCCTGCCCTTGTTGTCTGGGTCTTACCTTTTCTCACCTAAACTGTTAGACACCACACCACAGTATTTTGGCACCGAGTTGCAAATACCCTATCGTTATGAACCTATTTGGAATTGCATCAAGTATATTTGGTTACAGCTGGAAAGATAAGGGGAAAGGTAGACGTAAAGAGAGAACATGACCTTTGCTACATTCTCATGAAGCATCTGTGATCTCAAACCAGTGGTTTTGTTGTCTTTTCCACATTCTTTCTGCTACCCTATGAGTTCACATAACTCAGAGTTTAACTAGAATCTGTCAATGAGGCCAATCAAGTCTTTTTAAATCTTTGTAACCTCCGTACATTTTATGCTTTCTTTCTCTTTCTTCCTTTTCTTTTTTGTCTAGTCATTCATTGGAGCTTGACATAGAAATTCAAAAAAGCCAAGTATGGGCGTAATGGGTAATAATGTTCAACTCAGAAGATTGTTTTGAGTGAATAAATTTTGTTCAGCATTATTTTGAAAATCGAAGAAAGAAACAATGGATAGACTATATCTGAACTATTAATGATATCCCATTTTTTAAGCCCCAAGAAAGGGATAAAAGAGATTCCTAACATGATCAAGTCACAAAGAAAGAATTATGTCAGACATTAAAGATGCCCTGATCCCTGTCACTCGATATTGGTTTTGTGTCTCAAGTGCTGTGAAGTGTGTAATGCATCGTGATGGGCAGATGGAGGTGAAGTTTGAGGTATTGACACCACTCTAGTCGCCCAGAAGGCTCCCAGATTAATGGTCCACTATCTTTAGTGAATGCAGGCACCAGTCATCACATACCTACTTATCTCAATTCAAGAAAAGAATAAAATGGAGGTAACTGAGAACTTATTTTTAAATAAGTTCAAGATACCATTTTTATAAATGTAGAGTCAAACAAGAAATCAGTAACAGAAAAATAATAGGGAAATCTGAACACGTGGAAATCAAATACATTTCTGGAAATTCCTGTGACAAAGAAGTATAAAGGTAAATTTAAAGAGTGCATTGAACTGCACTAAAATGCAAATATAGCTTATCAAACTTTGTGGATTTGAGTTGTCAATTACACCTCAGTAAAGCTGAGGAGAAACTGTGGGATGCAGTGGAAGCAACGCTACGAGAGATTTATGCTTGTAAATGCCTGCTCTCCTAAAGAGGCAAGACTCAGATTGATAATCTAAACTCTTGCCTCAAAAACTTAGGAAAGAAAGAGCAAAATAAACCCAAAACAGGTAGAGTAGTGTGGAAATGATTAAAATTGAAAATAGAAAAACAGTACAGAAAAACCAATGAGAAAAGCTGGTTCTTTGACAGAAGACACAAATCGCAAATATCAAAAATAAAATAGAGATTATCCCTATAGAAACTAAAGATTAAAATGATTATAAAATGTAAAACGTGTGAATTAAAAAGCTTCAAACAAATAGAACAATTCCTGGAAAACCAAGTACCAAAAGTCAATGAAATGAAATAGATAATATGAATATACCTATAACATTTATAGAAATTTAATCCATAATTTAAAATTTCTGATAAACAGATCGCTAAGCCCAGATGGTTTCACTGGTGAATTTTACCAGATATTTGAAAACAAATTAGCACCAACTTTTTTTAATTTATTGGGGTGACAATTGTTAGTGAAATTACATGGATTTCAGGTGTACAATTCTGTGTTACATCATCTATAAATCCCATTATGTGTTCACCACCCAGAGTCAGTTCTCCTTCCATCACCATATATTTGATAAGCACCAATTTTAATCAATCTCTTCTGTCAGACAAAAGGGAAGGAAAAACTTTCTAACTCATTTTTTTGAGACTAATAGTCATTTGATTCTAAAACCAGATAAAGATAGTACAAAATAAAGAGAACTAATTAATTCTAAATAAATGAACTTATGTGCAGAAATTCTCTGCAACATATGGGCAGATGAAATCCATAAATGTATTAAACATATATGCACCATGACAAAGGGGCGTTATTTCAGATATGCATTGCTGGTTTAATACTTTAAACACAATCAATTTAATCTTCTTTATCAATAGACTAAAAAGGGAAATCCATATGATGATACCAATTGGTACAGAAAAGCTTTTGACAAAAGCCAACACGTATTCATGATAAAACTCTCATCCAGTTAGAAATGAGTAAAATTATCTTAGCTTGATAAGGATATTTCCAAAAAATCCACAGCTAGTACTGTACTTAATAGTGAAAGACTGAATGTTTTTCTGACAGTATCAGGAACAAGACAAACATGCTTGCTCCTACCACTTTAATTCAACATACTACAGGAAGTTCAAAAGGCAAAGAAGAAAAAAAACAGATTGAAAAGAAAGAAAGAAAACTGCCTGTATGAGCAGATAACGAAATTGTCTCTGCAGAAAATTTCAGGGGACCTACCAAAAACAAACAAATAAGCAGACAGACAACAACAACAAAATCCAAATCTCCTAGAACTACTAAGTAGGGTACAAGATGAACAAAATTTAACCACATTTCTACATATCAACAATGAACATGTGGAAACCAAAATTAAATACAAAATACCATCTTCAATCACCCCCAAGTGAATGAAAGAATGTAGGGACACAATTAGCCAAACATGTACATGTGTATACTGAACACACTACGTAATGCTTGTCCACGAAATCAAAGGAGACCTCAATAAATGGAGGTATGCATTGGTTTTACTTTAGTTTGGAAGACTGAACATAGCAAAAAGATCCATTCTCTCCAAATTGATCTGCAGGTTTAAAGCAATTTATATCACAATTCAACAAAGTTTTCCAAGGTCATCATCAAAATTACTCTAAAATCTATAATCTGTGTTTATATAGGAAAGGAATGGAACATAAATAGTTAAGCAATTAGACAAGCATAGCATGGGCTGTGTCACTATCCAACATCAAGGTTTACTGTGTACCCATGGGAATCAAGACACTGTGTAATTAAAGGAAGGACAGACAGATACATGAGTGGAGGAGAATAGAAAATGCAGGAATAGATCCACACAAACATGACCAACTAATTTTTGGAAGAGAAGAAAAAAAAATTAATGAAGAAAGGTAGTCTTACCACAAATGGTATTGTGACAATTGGAAATTCATGTGCAAAAATAAAATAAATTTTGACATAAACCTCACAACTCATACAAAAATTAACCTAAATTTGAGAATGACTTTAAGGCCAAGGACCTTGTTTTCAACATTTCAGAAGAGTTTATTTCTTAGAGAAAAATTTCTTTTCAGGTAACAATTACTTTATGTGAAATATATATTATCTGGAGTCTTATTTGAAATACATAATGCCTAGTTATTATTATTATTTTTTTTATGTAAGCTTTCCCCAAGATCAATTTTACAGTCTCCACTATTTGTTTTTTGCATGGGTCCATTGGCTCTTTCAGAAATAATTTTCATGTGAATTCTCTACTTATACACTTTAGGGCATTTACATGCAAATACTCACCTGTCACCTTGACCATGATGCTTTAACTGTCCACCATTTTAAAAAAGACTAAACCAATGTTACCCTTCCCTTGCCTTCTTGAAATATGTGAATTAGACAAAAAGACCCTCAAGCTTGAACTCACCAGGAAAAAGTTGGACTTATTTGGTTCAAATCTGAGAGGTGATCATTTTCAGTTGTGAAGGTCACTGTTGGAAAACTAGTGTTACACTCTATCAATAAAGGATAATTTCAAACTTCCTGCTTCAGACACATTTTCAAACTTCTTAAGATAAAAAGTTTCGATCATATAAAAATGTAGAGCTATTGGGGCTATGTGATCGTGAGGTGTGTAAATATCCAATCACTGTTATTTTGTATGCCTGAAACTAAGAGTTAAAAAAAAAAAGTGGAGAGAATGGTGAAATCAGTCCCCACTAATCTATCACAAAGGCGTGTGATTCTTTACACTGGATCAATCTTGTTTCATCTTGGCTCTCATGCTCCTGTACACACACACACACACACACACACACACACACACACACACACACACACACACACACCAAATCCCAGATTCCATCACACCATCAATAAATACTTCAGAACATTTTTCTTAGAGATAAGAGACTTATTTTTAACATAAATACCATCACAACTAAAATATAATTCTCTATTACTTTTAAATGTTTAATCAGTATTTAAATTTCCCTCATTGTTTCGTATGTTTAAGCAGTTGGTCATTTGAATCAGAATCCAAATAAGGTTCACATATTACATTTGGTTGATGTGTCTAGTGAGGTTATTTTCATCTATGAGGGTCTTTATCTTTCTTCATTCGCCCTTGTAATTTATTTATTGACGATACCAGTCAATTTCCTTATGGAATTTTCCATCTTCTGAACTTCATGCTTTCACATGCCCTTGTGTCATTTGAGAAGTTTCTCTGTCATTGTTTCTCGTAAACTTGTAATTGAGTTTAGGGTCCTGAGGAATTCAGGTTAATTTCCGTAACAAGGAGTTTTGGGGTTATACCAAGTCACAAAAGTGTAAACCTTTCTTATGCAGTCTTGAGTAGGTCATGAATGAAGGCTTCATAGGGTCTGGAGTGAAATATCAATTCAATATCTCGGGGAAAAGGTGCTGCAAATCTCCATTTATCAACTCAGATAATTACAAGGGATCACTTTTCTTTGTTCTAAATCAGCATACGTTCTGAGAATTTTCAGTAAAAAATGAAGTTTCTCAAAATGAGCACGTGATCTGACAGTTCTTGTACATGTGCATTTGTGAAATGAATGACCGGCCCTGGAAGCAGTGTTTTGTTGTGTTCTTCACAAAGACCCCTTGGTCGTGCTTGCATGGACTCAATCATTATACCTCCAGTGGGACTGCTGTGAATAAATACTTAGGGGGCTTATCAAATTTCCTTCTAAGAAAGTTGCTTCTGTTTTCACTTCCAAAATTGTCCCCATTTTTGGAAACATTATTCATTGTCAATGTTTAATAGAAATTACTAAGTGCCAGTCTCTTTTACATGTGTCATCTCATTTTATCATTATAGTCCCATCAGTTAGGTTACAACAAAGTCAATTTGTAACTACATGAAGCTTCACTTTTTGAAACTGTTAGTTGATCTTGAATCTGTCCAACTCCAGTACTTGTACTTGGCTGCTCTCTAGGGGGAAACTGCAGGGATGTTTTTTTCATAATACCAGAACAAACAGGCTAGACTTTAAGCAATTGTTTGAGAAGTAATAAGGTTTAGGTGTGTAGGTTTATAGATTTCTACAATGTGAAGAGCTGAGATAATATTAATGATCTGAACTTCCAGATCTGATATTTCATTCAAGAATCAAAATTCCATGTAACAAAACCTCAAATAAGGAGATTTTCATCTAGTATATTTATATATTTTCTGGCCCACAAAGAAGTGTGTGTGTGTGTGTGTGTGTGTGTGTGTGTGTGTGTATGCACACCTAAAATAGTTTTTTTTTAAATATTTAATGTCTTATTTCCCCAAGGCAATGATTTTCTTTTTCAGTTTTTTAAATGGATGTTGTTTAAGGAATTTTGTACTGTTTTTCCTTTTTTGTCCCTACAAACAAATCGCTCTTTCCTCAAAAGTTCAGCTTTTCATTTGTGACAAATTTGAAAATCAGTCTGGCTGAAAATGGGAGGGTTTGTTTGTCTTTCCCTTTTGTGAACTAGGCATTAAGTTTAAGATTGCCTCCAGTGACAAATCCCTTTCGTCCCTAATTCTTCAGAGAACTAACTTAGTGAGTTGAGTGACAGAGGCTTCAAAGAAAGGTGATCTCAGCCTCATAAATAAAGCCCTTCTTAAAAACCAGACCTAATGAAGATGTGCTTACCTTATGGATTATGTTTTTCGTTTAAATCGGGCTTAAGTGGCTTAAAACATAAAACAAACTGAAATGCCATCAAGTCTTCCAGTGATTTCGTCCCCAAGGAATGAATTGGTTAGCCTCTTCCTATTAGGACTAGAAAGAAGAAAGTCGCCATGGCTCTTGATTTTCCCAGAATCGTCTGTGTTGTTTACAGAAGAAACCCCTTCAGATAGTGGTAGCCTGTCAGCTGGCCACCTCCTGTCAGACCCTCTTCTCAGTCTGCTGCTCTACAGTCGTGCTGACGGGCATGGTCAGCGTCTGCTGTGTGCCAGGCGCGGTGCCACATCCTCAGAGACCAGGAGATGAGTCAGAGGAGGGACTGGCCCGTTTCCATCTGCAGTTAAAGAAATGACAATGAACTCTGAGTAGCAATAAAATGCTAGAGCAGTCAGATTGCTCTGGATGGCAACCAAAGGGATTTGGAACTGGACCTCCAGGATCGAGAAGGATGTGAGCTGAAGGGAAGGGAGGAAGTGAGGGGAGTCACAACACACCAAGGCACGCGCGAGCCCGGTGCAAGCACAACAGAACATGTCCCTGTGCTGGTGTGTGGCGCAGCGGGAGTGTCCGATACACTGGCCGCACGGTCCGACAGAACCGTCTAGGGACATCAGCGTGAACTTGAACCTGATCTTGTAAGATTAGGGGGCGTGAGGAGTAAAGCAACAGAGCTTCTGGACTTTGCTATCAATATGTAGCTTTAAACTGCTTTGCATTTTGCTGAAGATAGTTTTCGAATATTCGCCATATGGCCTCCAGAGGAGAGCTTGATGAGAACCTAGAACAGGCTGGAACATTTCAGTTAAGTTTAGCTTTTGCAGTCGTGTCTCACACCCCCAGCTCCTGCCACAGAGCGGGCATCTGTAAAGACTGCAGGAGCCGGATGGAGGCCGGCTGGCCAGTAGCGCCATGTCCTGCAAAGACTGGCCGGTGCTTTGATTGCCAATCACAGCTTTTGGTCACAGAGGGTCACTGTTTCAATCTACATATTTACATCGTTGCTAGTATAGCTGTACATTTAGGTTAGGTGTCATTTCTATTGCATTTTCCCCATGAAATGAGATTAAGCAACAGTGAAGTCTGAAAGATAAGGTAAGTTCACATTGATTAATTAGGTACCAACACAGCACCACTCTGTGTGTGATCAGGGAAATTTTTGTTGGCATAATCTAACATCCCTGCCTCTTTTTAAAACTTTTTCTTTAAGTATTCCAATGCTTTCTGGTATTAGATTTTAAACATTTTCCCAAATACATATATCATTTGGTCTGCAGCTCCTTAAATTACTAAGCAGAGTATCATGTATAAATTTGACTTCACGAGCAAGTTAATTTATATCTCATTAAATGGGAGACAAAACAAAATCTGTGACCTAAAATGAAATCACTACTTTACTCATCAGATTAATGTTCTTATTGGTTGATAAGTTTCCATTAAATTTATAAACTGTCAAGAAAAAAAAAACAGAGATGATAAGAGAAGGACTTCACAAGTTACATGTGTATAAGAAACAGACACGTGATGATAATTATAGTCCAATATAAGCTGGGCTACTTTAGATCCTAAAGAAAGAGGTTAATTCTCTCAAAATTATGACTGCATGTAGAACACAGAGAAAGAAGAAAGTTATAGAAATATGGAACTTTAAGAGTCCGTCATTGTTTCTTCCAGTTGTACGCTTCCTTAGATCGTATCAGCTTCCATTGTCCATCGGAAATGCCCCTGGGATGTGAAGCTGTGTGTTTTATTGTCTCAACCATTTACTTCCGGGGGGATATTCTCCCTTATACACCTTTATGTGTTATGCTAACCCAGGTCTGTCCTGATAGTCTTAGATAGAACTTAGCCAAGTTCTTCCTTAGGAAATCCAAGGATTAACAAGTAATGTGCCTGATTCTTTTTGTGTAGAGAAAAGCTCGTGGCATTTTTAGTACACTGTTAGAATTATATAACTCCTATGTTTGACTTTCAGGTTTTCAAATCCTTGGTCAAATCTGTCCCCACTGTGTCGGGACAGGCCTCTGTGGCAGGGGTCTGAGTGCCTTAGCCGTGTTCTGTGAGTGGCGATCCCTTCCAGGCAGTTTAATTCGAGGCCATCCTGAAGACCCCTCAGCCAGTTGCCTTAGGATTTCTATTATTACTATTAAAAACAAGCCGACAGGCCCACAGGGCGTCACTTCAGCCAAATCCCATGTCACTAACTGAAAGCCAGCCTGCTCTTCTGCCTGGGGAACCAAGTGGCCTATGTATCACTGACTGCGCCATCTCTTGCTTACGTGCCACAGCTCTTCTGTTACCTGGATGCTGCCCAACTCATGAATCATTAAATAAAGCCAGTAAGAGCTTTACAATTTCCTCTGCTGGATTTTGTTTTCTCACATTACTTTATTCATTTATATAGAGCTAGTCATGTCAACACCATCGTGTTGCAGTGAGGGTTGAGTAAGTATCCTGTAACACAAAATGCCTGGGACTTGTAATTGCTGTTATTCAAGAAATAATTGGGTTCATTTCTAATGATCCTCACCGCTCTCAGAGTTTATAGCATTTCTGTTTTAAATAGGGGGTGCCGGGGAGTGGTGAGAGGAGGGGTCATCCGATTCGGACAGCTCAACATAAAGCAGTGAGCACCTTCATGACCCTTGACATTGGACTAAGAACTATCAGCATGGGAACTGTCTTATAAGATTTGGCAGAAGGTATCTGATTTAGAAATCACAGATGAGTCAATTTACACATTCAGCATGGGAGCCGAAATTATCTTGCTTCATAACAGTTTTAAAATTATTTGGCATGCTATGTTTTACACAAATGTTGTCTTATAAGCTAATTAATTAGTCGTAGTATCAACATTTCAGACAAAATTTTATGAAATGCTAGCTAAAAGCTATTTCACAACTTTCAGGAAACCAAAACAAAACAACAACGTACCAGAAAAACAAACTAACAACTATTATAGACTCACATGCTATGTCTTTGGCCAGTCGTTAGAAGCAGAGAAGGATAAAATTCCTTTCTTCGAGGCGTACCCATCCTACTCCCCGACAATACAAAGCATCCTGAAGCTTTTGCCCTTGCTGCTTTGTATGCTAACCCCATGCTTATCTTAGCATGCCATGAACACATATTCACGGAACTGAACTGGAATCAGTTTAATTGAATTGAGGGAAGAACCTACGGCAGCTACCCAGTGGTATCCACTCCAGGGTCTGGAAGTACAGGCACTCATTTTTAACATCTCCTCCTGTCTGTCAAAGCGCAGGTTAAGCACTGTAAGTGTCCCTTGTTTCGTTTTTCTTTCACATCCTGAGTACAGAGATCCATTAGAGACACGAAGCATCCGAAGCTCTCCATCAGCCATTCAACAAGCTCCCAGGTGGTTCTCGGCGCTCTCCTTAACCTGGAATTTCTCTTAGTGAAACGCCACGGTTCCTGCGGGCGCTCAGCATCACACTCACTGTACATTCATAGGCAGGGGAGTGTTTCAGGCACACAAAACAGCACAATAATTAGACATTTACACCCCTCACAAAGTGATAACTCCCCCAAGTCTGCTACCCATCTGACAGCAAATACTGTACAAGTAGCTATGACAATAACAGTGGCTCTATTCCCTGATACATGTGTTTTTATTTAGTTGTGTTCACATGCAAATGAAACGCCTTTCTTAGTCTTTGACACCCCACCACTCACGCAGGGGTGTTCTGCGTCTCCCCCCGCCACTCCTTCTGCCCTCGAGTCTCTGCTGTCGCCCTGTCCCCTGCTCCTGGGGTCCACACCATCGGTGCCTCCCTCCTCCACTGCCCTTGAGCACTTATGTTTGCTATTCCAAGATGACGAAGAGAAAAACATACTGGTTTCTTTCTGTGACATCCAAGTAGGTAGGGCCCTCTAGTTCACAGGCTTTACAATTGTTTCTTCTATTAGGTTGGTACAAAAGTAATTGCGGTTTAAAAGGTTAAAAATAATTGCAAAAACCACACTTACTTTTTTTTTTTAAAGATTTTATTGGGGAAGGGGAACAGGACTTTATTGGGGAACAGTGTGTAGTTCCAGGACTTTTTTTTCCAAGTCAAGTTGTTGTCTTTTCAATCTTAGTTGTGAAGGGTGCTGTTCAGCTTCAAGTTGTCCTTTCAGTCTTAGTTGTGGAGGGCGCAGCTCAGCTCCAGGTCCAGTTGCCGTTGCTATTTGCAGGGGGCACAGCCCACCATACCTTGCGGGAGTCGGACCAGCAACCTTGTGGTTGAGAGCGCTTGCTCCAACCAACTGAGTCATCTGGGAGCTCAGTGGCAGCTCAGCTCAAGGTGCTGTGTTCAATCTTAGTTGCAGGGGGCGGAGCCCACCATCCCTTGCGGAAGTCAGGGAATTGAACTGGCAGCCTTGTGGTTGAGAGCCCACTGGCCCATGTGGGAATCGAACCGGCAGCCTTCGGAGTTAGGAGCACGGAGCTCTAACCACCTGAGCCACAATTACTTTTTCACCAACCTAATACTTTCCTTTTCTTTAAATACTAAATAATACAAGGAATGCTGCTGCTGTGCGATTGCTGACCAGTGCCCGAGCTGGATACTCTGGTTCAGCATTTGGCTTGGGATGAGAGGGAATGTCTCGCACTCTAGTTTTTAGGGTGCAAACTTGTAATAAAGTTGAATAAATTCAATTAAATGTATGGCGATGCCATCCCAACCAAATCCACAAGTACTACTAGCCTTGAACGAGAGTCTAACGACCTGGCTGTTTGTCAGTGGAGCTACATGTTGGACAGAAGACAGTTAACTGAGGAGGATGAATAAGGAAGTGAGATGGGACTTCAGCCTGTATGGAACTTGAACTTGGATTCTGGTGATGAGATGTTAATGACCCCCTCTTTACTTATCTCCCAGGTCTGTCATTTATACTCTGACCGCCCTCTGACATTCTGTTCCACGCCTCCATCCATCTGCAGGTCCCCACTGAGAACAACCTACCTGATCAGTACATTACAAATGCTGAAAGTTGGTGCTCATGGCTCCCTGATTTCGCTTCAGCCCACCGCCATTCAAGATGGCATCACATCTTTAGTAACGCATTTATGCTTGTTCTTATTTTAAAGAACTCATAGACTTTATTTTTTGAGGAGGTTTAGGCTTATGGAAAATTGAATGGAAATTACAAAGCGTCCTCATACATCCCATTTTTCTCCTCCCCCATCTATTTGTTTATTAACATCTTACATTAATGCAGTGCATTTGTTAAAATTGATGAGCCAATACAGTAGTATTAACTAACCTTCACAGTTTTCATTGTGGCTCACGCTTTGTGTCGTGCATTCTATGAGTTTTACAGTGTATGATGGCTTTATACTACAATGTCATGCAGAATAGTTTCACTGTTCCACAAACCACCTAAGCTTCAACTACTCATCCTTCCTGCCCTCTTCTCCCCAAGCCCCTGAAAACCACTGCTCTTCTTCTTCATAGTCTTGCCGTTTCTAAAATATTGCAGATTTGCAATCAACAGTATGTAGCCTTTTCAGATTGGTTTCTTAACCTTGGCAATATGTTTTCAGGATTTCTCCATGTCTTTTTGTGACTCGATAGCTCATTTCTGTTTAGTGCTAAATACTATTCCATTGTCTGGATGGACCATTGTTTGTTTATCCATCACCTACTGAATGACATCTTGGCGGCTTCCAAGTTTTGCAATGATGAGTGAAGCTGCTGTAAACATTCATCTGCAGGATTTTGTGTGGACATAAATATTCAACTATTTGGGTAAATACCAAGAAGTGTGATTGATGTCTCATATGGTGAGAGTGTGCTTAGTTTTGTAGGAAAGAGTCATACTGTCTTCCAAAGTGGCCGCGCCGTTTTGCGTCCCCACCAGCATGAGTGAGAGTTCCTGTGGCTCCACATCCTCCCAACATCTGGCGCCGTCAGGGTTTTGGATTGTAGCCATTCTGATAGGTGTGCATTGCTAATTCGTTGTTTGGATTTGCATTTTCCAAATGACATATGATGTTGGTCATCTTTTCATATGCTTATTTGCCATCTGTATGTCTTTTATGGTAAGGTTTCTTTTTAGAATTTGGCCAATTAAAATTTTTTTTTATACTACAGTTCTTTTTATACTCTGAATACCAGTTCTTTATCAGATATGTTTTTTACAAAGATTTTTCTCCCAGTCTGTGGTTTATCTTTTCATAGATTAACAGTGTCTTTTATAGAAAAGACTTTTTTATTTAAAAAATTAGAACTTGTCCGTTTTTTTTTTTCATGTATTGTGCTTTTGGTATTATATCTAGTAAGCCTCTGCCCAACCAAAGGTCACCTAAGATCCTATATTCTCTTCCAGGGGTCTTAGAATTCTGCATTTTACATATAGACCTATGACCCGTTTTTTAATTAATTCTGCAGAAGAGGTAATATGTGTGTCCAGATACTTTTTCTTTTTGGCATGTGGATGTCCGGCTGCTCCAGCATCATTGGTTGAAGTGACTGTCTTTGCTCCATTATATTGTCTTTGCTGGTTGTCACAGATCCGTTGAACAAGTATATGTGGGTCTATTTATGGTTTTTATGTTTTGTTCCTGATCTATCAGTCAGTTTTTTTTCACTGCACTGTCTTAATTACTGTAGCTTTATGGGTAAGTCTTGAAGTCAAGTCCTGTCAATTCTCTGACTTTATTCTTCTTTAATACCTCGTTGGCTAGTCTGGGTTTTTGAGTCTCCAAATAAACTTTAGGATCATTTTTTTTTTTTGATAGCTACAAAGTAACTTTCTGCGATTTAGTTGGTATTGCACTAAATCTATCAAGTTTGTCAGAACTGACATCTTGACAAAATTCTAAGAATTTTATATTCATCTTTATTATATATTTCCAACAACTAAAATGTAAATTTTCGTAAAGACAGAGTTTTTTAAAACGACTATTTTTTTAAATCAACTTTGATTGTTGCTGTATCCCCAGATAGCATGGCGTGCATGTATAAGGTGCTTAATAAATACTGTGGAGTGAATGAACACCACTTACTACTCTGGATTCTAGCAACCTGTGTGTGTGTGTCTGAACTCACTGTTTGATTGTACGTTTATTAAGGGCAGGGCCATGCTTTGTGCCAGTGTGTCTTCTTCATATCCTGCCAACTAATCAATACGAACCAATATATGTTGAGTAAACAAGTTTACAAAGTAATGAGCTAAGATATCATTCAATTAAAAAAAAACACTGGTATTTTAAAATTCCAACAGCAATATTATGTTTGCTAAAACAGAATGCCAGTAAACAATAGTATTGTTTCTATGAGAATAACTCAATGCCAAAATGCATTCACAATAGCTGTACATTATTTGGAGGTCAGACTCTTTATATATTCATAGAATTCCCTGGTCTGTAGAAGCTTCTGAGGCCGCCCCTCTGTGAGCATGCTCAACCCAACCATATGATCATTTTTTCCCCAGGGTCTGTCATCTCATTGCTCTTTTCTCTAACGGCATCTCTGTTAAACATGACAGCATCTACCTCAGGAAGTCCAGAAAGGCCAGGCATAGTTACAATTCTAACCTGTGAAAATGCACTTAAATCTACATTTTCCATCTTGTTCAACAGTTTAATTTCCCTTTTGGTCAGATTCCAAGCCTAATTTGTGCCAGGGCCCGTGAGCTCCGATAAGGAGCACTTTAGTCTATTCCTTATAGAACAGTGGTGTCACCCATTACTTACTGTGCCTAAGAATGTCTCTGAAACTTAACTTTCTATGTGACCGTAAGGTTTAACCATCCTTCTGCAAGCTCCAGTTTCCTTGTTTGTAAAATGGCAATAATAATCACTGCATTGTGACTAAAGTACATAAAATAACTCATCGAAGTGATTCTATGACTTATGCCCAACAAATTACATATTTGTGACTGTCATGTTACTTCATGCAATTTTCACAATAGTAATGAAATAATCAGATTTTCACTAATTCCTTTCTTACCTGGAATTGGCGTACTTTTGAAGTGATATATTGGCATTTTAAAATCAGTCCCTATTCCTTCTCACACCCTAAGGGAACCATGCCCACCCTATTGAAAAATGACTTGAATCATTCTGATTGTTCAACAGTTGTCACATTCTTTTCATTAATATGGGTGATCTGTAGTGAAGCAAGAAGTAGGAGCTACTGATCACACACATATGCACACGCACACATGCACACAGACACACACAGGCACATGCATGCACACACACAGACATACACACAAGCATACATACACACACACACACACACACAGTCTTGTTACCAGTTGTCTGTTCACATGGAAAGACATACAAATCCACGTGTGACAACCATATAGACATGCATGTTTCTCCACATACAGACCGAAACTGTGACTTCCTCTTACAAGGATTTCGGAATCCTTTTTCCCTGTCTTAAGCAAAGTTTCTCTAAGAAGCCTTTTAGGGATGGTTCCTTCTAACGTGAGTCCAGTGCTATTTTAATGCTGTATTAGCAAAATTTTCAGGTTGATATGGCAACAGAGATTGTCTTTAAGTGGGAGGCAGGACCAAACTGAGTTCAAGGTCTAGGTGAATATTCCATAGGTGAGAGAGGTATGAACACATCTTACTCTGGATCCATTCACATAAGCAATGGTAGTTGCAGTATAGCCAACCGTTTATTTTGAATATACCGTAAACATCACACATTTAAATCATGAAACATTATTCCTCTCTCCGGTCACGCTAAGTACACAGCTCTGCTGGGGACCTGTATGGCAACATTTGAAGTGTTTTGGGGACGTAAAGTATAGAGGCCTTCAGATGTTAACTCCCCATTATGGGTGTGCATAATCCTGATTATCATAATGTGAGTTTTATCTCATCAGCCAGCACTTACAGGAGAAAGTTAATCTACAAACATACACAGTAGTACCTCGGTTTTCGAATGTCTCCGTTGATGAACATTTCGGTTTATGAACACTGTAAATTTTGTGGATTTATGGTATCGTTAGTGTTAGGTCAGCTGCGGGCATGGTCAAAGCGGCCAGGAGCCAAGTCAGATCGCTCCTCGCATGACAGAGACTGGGGCCCCTGCCATTTCCCCGAAGAGGCAGGGGACCTTTGGTGCGATAAACAGCTCCAGAGGCAGCTGCTCGCTGTGCCCTGGGCATGACTTCACCGGCCCCGTCTGCGGACTGGTGAACCTCACCGGGGAGCGCAGAATAAAGCACTCACTTTTTTCAACCTGCCAGACTCTCTTAGCTTCATTATCTCACCACAAGCCTTACAATTAGATAGTAAAATTCATGCTAAATTTGCAGTTTTAAGGGTTGATTTTAAAGGTCTGGAACTGATTAATCCATTTCGCATGACTTTCTATGGGGAAACCATGCCTCGGTTTTCGAACGTTTCAGAAGTCGAACGGTCTTCCGGAACAGATTACGTTCGAAAACCGAGGTATCACTGTGTATCACACTGGCTTCATGTAACTGAAATTACACGTATCTGAAGTAAATTTCAGACAAAATAAACAACTCCTGTTTCTTTGCTTATCATCTCTAGGCAAGCAAACAAATAAAACGCCTCTCAGGTCTAGCCCATCACGTCAAATGCTGAATTCAGTCTCTGTCGCTGCCATAACAAGTTGCCACAAGCTTAGTGGTATAAAGCATAGACTCCTGATCTTGCAGCCCTGCAGACTGGAAGTCTGACATGGGCCTGAGAACCACAGTCAAGGTCAGAGAGCTGCTCTCCTTTCCGGAGGCTGCTAGGGCCCCAGGATCTGACCTGCGCAGAGAGAGCGGCCTCCAGTGGCCCGTGCTTCATCCACTCCGAACTCTCCAGCCTCTTGCACTGCATCTCTCTGACATACTCTCTGCCTTCCTTTTCCACTTTGAAGGGCCCATGTGGTTAGGTTGGATCCACAGGGATAATCCAAAATGATCTCCCCGATTTAAGGTTCATAATCATAATTCCATTTGCCAAGTTTTCTGTGCCTGTAAAGGGATATATTGACAGGTTTCATGGTTTAGAAGGATTATTCTGTTTACTAATTAAATGTTTATATTAGGAGTCAGACCTCATCTGAGAGTCTGCTGGAGGGACACTCTTGCGTACTCCATAAAAACCTCTGAATAAACATCTTCATATCGAAGTTACTGACTCCGGACCTTGTTCACCCACTATGTGTGTGTGTTTAAGCTCAAGGGACAGCTTGGCTTATTAGCTCATGTGTGAAATAAGGCACGTCCTCGAGTCCTCTGTCACCTCCATCCTAATTCCAGACACCTATTGGTTGGAGTTTATCAAATGTTTCAATGTCTTTTTAGCTTCATTAACATAATTTGGGCCAGTGTCAACTGTCATCCTGAGTTTTACAAAGTCCTTTTAACTGGTCTCCTGGTTTACAAGGTTCACTCCATGCCTTTAATTCAGCTTCCTGATTTGAGCCAGCAGGGTCTTCACAATGTAGCATGGAGTGATGCAATGCGCATACTAGGAACGCTTCAGGATGCAGCCCCCTTACTGCTCTCCTGAGCATAAAGGCCACAATTTAGAGGAGGCAGTCAGAAGTTGTCTTATTTATGTGTGTGTGACTTTCCGAGTCCTCTGGGCTCATTTCTCACCCCTTGAATCCTTCTTGCTCTGTTGAAGTCACACTGAGATACTTATTAGGTTGGTGCAAAGGTAATTGCGATTTTTGCAATTTTTAACCTTTAAACCACAATTACTTTTGCACCAACCTAATAGAATTCTAGAGGTGCCATCAGGTTGAGAGTCACATAGTGGCAGTGCTTTTGGAAGACTCCCGATGTGCCAAACCCTGTTATAAACACTTTACTTATGCTAAATTCTTGATTGTATTCTGTACATCTACCCTCATTGTAGAAGAAACTGAGGCATGGGGCACTTGAGTGACATGTCCAAGACCAACAGCTAGTGAACGGTGGCACTAAGGTTCCAGCCCAGACACCATGGCCCCCAGGACTGTGCTCCAAACCACACATGGTCTACTCTTCTGTGAGAACGAGCTTCCCTTTCTCACTCTGTCTCCTTCCTGAGTCAGCTTTATACCCCACCGGGGGACAAGGCAGACACCTGGGGAAGGGTTAAAAGTCACCCTGTTTGTTTACACTGGTGTCAGCAGAATTGTGCCCACTCCCGTGTATCCATGTCTCAATCCCCTGAGAGTACGTCGTCTTACGTGGCAAAAGGAACTTGGCAGGTGTGCTTAAGGACACTGACCCTGGCCGGTGACATTATCCACGGTGGACCCCAGGTAATTGTGTGAGCCCTTGCAAGCAGAGAATTTTTCCCAGCTGCAGTGAGAGAGAGAAGTGTGACAATGGGAGAAGCGTGGCAGAGGGGCCAGTGGCTTTGATGATCTAGCGAGAGAATATTCTGATTTACACCAAACTCTCACTATCGGGGGTGATTTATGAAATAGTGGGGTCATGAGGACATGGCAATACCTTTAATGAGTGTTGCTGTAAATTTGAAATGTTGAGGCTGGTGGAGTTTGCCAAATTAGGTTTACATCCCAGGATGCATTGGGAACGTCATAGCTTCCTTAGCGGAAGATGAGACAGATCTGGAAAAAGACGAGACCTTCCCATCTGCACGGCCTGAACATGGGCTGGAATACATTCTCGGTGCAGACAGAGGTGTGAGAGCCTGGTGTGTACAACACGGCAGGAACCTTCATTTGTTTGTTATCCTTTTGGAAAAAGTTCCAACTTGAAATGCAATGCACAATAAGTAATTTTTGCTTAGTATTATTGTTTAAGCTGGAAAATAGTCATGATACGGGAACCTGGTAACTTTAAGAAAATCCAATGCTAAAACCATAAATTAGCATGGAGAGTGTTTGGTCCAAAGGATTGCCTACAAGTCAGAATGGAATTAGCTCTGACAATTGCAGGAACTTGTTTGTTGTGTAAAGTCGGGGGAAATTAATGAAGCCAGAATTAATCTATACTCCCTCCACTTCATGGATTACTGCATGTGACCTGCTGTATTGTAATTACCCAGTTATCGCTCTGTCTCCTCCAAAATGTGGGCGCTCGGGGAATGCTGGAAACCATCCTAACAGAGTCTCAATACTCACAATTAGTCTGTGTTGAATAAATAAACCCTTTAATACATGAAAATTAGGCCAGGTTATTACCAAATACAGACCAAATACCAAGATTTATTAGTTTCTTCATAGATTTAAATGAGTTAAACTGAGACCGTTGTCACCTATGTTTTCTGTTTTGTGTCTCCTTCATGAAAGCTCAGACATTTAACTGTAGTTTTGCTTCTGTTTACTTTTCCAATTGCGCTGCCTTTCAGTATCTCTTTTACTCTCTTCCCACTGATGGGAATCCCTTCCACATAGATGTAAGGATGTTGGCAGATTGATCACTTGCTGCTTTGCTTGGCCCTCTGTTACTCTCGATCCTTGATTGGAAATGTCCACTCTGAATATCGTCCCCTTCCTTCTCCAAACCCAGATGCCCAATAGACCACCAAAAGCATTAGTTTGACTGGTACCCAGAACTCTGTGAGATTAGAGTTTATGGGGTGAAGGTCAAAGGAGGCAAAGCTATGTGAACAAGACCTACGCAGAGCACGGCCATCGGAGAGAATATTCCAGATTTCAGCACATTTTGATGGTGTCAGATATGACTATCTAACTAGTGTGTGTGGAGATGCGACACTGTGTACAACAGTGGTGCCACTGTTCTCTGATGCTCGCAAAGGTTGTCCTCACCCGCCTCAGCCCGCTCTTCTGTTTCCTTCCTGCCCTCTCCCATCACAGCCACCGCCTTGAGCATAGCAGCCTGTCCAGAGGGTACTGAAACCAGGGCCCTGGTACTTTGGAGGTTTCATTTCCTTGTCTGCATGTCTGCACTGTCTTTCCATAGCTACTCTTCTACATGAACTCTTTCTCAACCCTCCAGGCACACTGAACAGGCACCTCTGTTTGAAGCATTACCTGTCCTCCCCGTGTGAACCGGTCACGCCCACCTGGGTCCCCAGCTCACTGAGCACACTGAACACATTTCTACGTCGTCGTGGTTTTTGCTCCCTCCGGGGTGGGCTTCATACCATCATCATCTCTGCATCTCCATTTCCCTGTACGGTTTGGCACAAGATGCAAAGCCCAGGAAATGCTTCTTGAGTGTGTTTGCATTGAGTCGGACGGAGTTGAGTTGAACTGTATTGAAGTTTATAGGATAGTCACCTAGGACCTTATTCTTCAGAAAACATTTTTTTTTTAAACGAGTGAATCCAGATCTAATTGAAACAATTAATTTCATTTTAATCACCATTCATAATGGGCGTCTAATTTAATATGGACTTCACTTCTAAATTTACTGTCATAATTCTCTTCTGTAGTTAACACATTGGGAATATTTCCCATTTTCGCTCCAGGGTTAGTTGGAAATTATGAAAACACAGAGATTGCAGTGGATTTCAGAGGTGGGGGTCATTCTGCAGTGGTGGATTTTGCCCTCCCTGGTTGCTTTATGTGGGATAGCATACATTACTAAATGTCGTTCAGATACTTGGGTTGAGTCTAAAGGAGGAGAAGTCCAGTGTAAAGGACCAGTTCTTCTCTCCCACGTCTCGAAGGTTCTGAGCAGAAGGGACCTGCTTCTTGCGAGGAACAGAAAGGGAGTCGTGGCGTGACACTTCCTGTGAACACCTGTCATCCCAGTGGCATCCTGGCCGGAACACCAGCTCTCCTTCAGTCTTCTGCTTTGGCTTCCAGAACGCTCCCTGGACATGACTGCCTGTAGAGCAGCTCTGGCCCTCCCCTAAACTACCCGCTCCTGAACCTCCTCTCTCAACGTTTCATGGGTTTGAGGAAGGAGTTATTCTGCAGCCTCCTCTACGCAGTTCTAGGACCAACCTCTTCTTTTGTCTTGTAATCACATGCCTATCTGTCTGTTTCTTCCATTATGACAGAAACTTTCCAAAAGAAGGGATCCAGTCTTAGTATCGGATGGCCACTGCCTCTCACAAAACCTGCAGTATTTCTACATATTTGTTGTGTGGAAACTAGTGAGCGAGTGAATAAGAATAGTCTGTCGAAGTGCACTGGTGGCCCGTGGCCGCTGTGTGGGAGCCAGAAGTAATCACAGTGAAAGGACAGCCACTTAACTAAGCAAATCTCAGCTGATATATCCGCTGCCTACGTCTCTGGGGGTCACACAGCTGAGAACACTGTGCAGAAATGGACTTACCCGAGATTTGGGAGGTGTGGACTGAGAGGGAATGGGTCCATAGCCCTGTGCGTATGACGCTCCTGTTTTCCTGCTCGAGGTAGGCTGATGGCTGACCCAGTGCTTTTGTAAGCTCGAGAAACTTCACATCTAGGGAAAGGCTTACATTTCATCCTGAAGGTAGCCTTGCAGATTTGTAGAACACGCCAGAGAAGAAGTCATAAAAAGAAGCATTATGAAAAAAATATGAAAACATATACATATTTTTTCATATTTTTTCTTTCTTCTGTTACAGTCTCCTGTCCAATGGGAAACGAGTTGAACATGACAGACGTTTTAGTGAACTCAAGCTATACCCAGATGACCATTTGTTCTAGAATAAGGGCCTCACCTGATATTGTATTCACGATGTGCTCGGTGGTCTTATTTATGGGGAAAAGGAGTTCCAGCCGCCTCTCCATTAGTCACTGTCATGGCTGCTACTGTCATTATTATCACACAGAGGTGTGGTTCACACAGCACCTCAAGCAGGAATGAGTGCCCAGAGAGTGGAGACTGCTGTCACCATTCGCTCCACACTGTGTACTTCACATACACTGAATTTTCGTGCATAACACTTGATTTGCAGTGAATTATTTAATCCTCACAAAATCTTTCCAATGAGCCCTTACTTCCCTGTGTTATATGTTAGGATATTAAATATCAACAAGTTTAGATGATTTTCCAAACATCACAGGAATGCTGACTTTTCTTTTGTATGTGTGTCTGGGGGGAATCTTCTGGGTCTTCTGAAATTTATTTGCACATTATATTACAGAGGCAAGGTGAGCCGTCACTGGGCAGGAATTCTAGAATGGCAGTGTGAGGACTCAGGTGAAACTATTACACCATAAAAGCAATGAAAACTGTCAAAAATTATCCAAATAAACTTTATTCAGAATCTTCAGAATTAACCACAAGCTTGAAACGATCCAAGGAGCATTTCCTTGGGGAACATTGCTGCACCTGAGTAGGAATTAGGGTTTGTGGCTCTGAAGCTCAGTGTCATCGTTGGCTCTACGGACAGCATGCATGCAACCAGTAGAAGGGAAGCTTAGAGCTCTTTATAAAACCATCGTCAGGTTGCATTCAAAAAGCCAGTGTTCTGGAGAAAAGCCCCACTTACAGTGCATTGCCGTTGTTCAGCATTATCTAACCTGTGATACCAGTTACAAGGAAAAGCCTGACCACAAATTTAAAATAAAGATATCAGAAAAGATGTATTTTATACAGGGAGAGTAAAGCTCTGACATAGTGTGGGGACACTAGACCATGAGGCAGGTAGTGTGCATACCTAAGACAGACCTGCGAGGGCTCTTGTGGCTGAATTTAGGGTCTTGTGTAAGCAGGAAGTGAAGGTGAATGCAGAGTTGTAAATAATATTTAAGGCATTTCTTAAAACATCCATAGATCCTCATACTATGGGTAAAAATTGATTGGTTCAAGACATTAAGGAAATCTCTGACCAATCATTTGCTGACCACCAAGCCAACTGTGCAGAGACTCAGTAGCCACGCACAACGGAATATACAGAGGGTGCCAAAAAAAAATGTATACACATTTTAAGAAAGGAAAAAACCTATTACATTCTAATACTCAATATATGCCGATAACAACAGATGAGTACAAGTCACGTTTGACTTCTGCAATTACAAGAGGTGCTCTAAGTGGTTACCATCAGCGTCCAGACACTTCTGATTATGGTGAACATTGTTTGGGAGACTTCTGTGGTGAGCGTGGAAACTGTTTCAACACCACAGCAGAAGCAGCAGGACTTGTTGCTGTGCGAGGCCTCCAGATCTGCCCATGAGCACATCACACAGCACCTTGCGTCTCAGACTTACCACAAATGTGTGCAGTTGTTAGGTGTGTTGGAGGTTCTGCTGCATACTCACATCTCCATTGTCGTTGTACTTCCACAATGTCCTTAAATTTCAGTACCACTTCAAAATGGTCTTGTGCACCTCAAACAGCAATTTTTTATTGTCCTGCTTGTCACATGCTGACACTAGCATTCATTTGATCAATGCCGTCTTTTAAGCGAACGTCATACTACACACTGCTACCATAACTTAATTCAACTTTGAAAAGTAAAACAGATAACATCTCTTAAAAATGTGTATACATTTTTAAGTACCTCCAGTAGACTATAGATTTAGTTCAGTACAGTGACTAACTGAACAAATAGCCAGGATAAAAAAAAAAAAAAACAACAGCATCAACTCCTGTGGGAGAGAGGGGAATTCAGTTATCAAAGTTGTCGCATTGTATAACCTAAAAAGTCCAGTTTTGAACAATAAATTATGAGACTTGCAAAAAACAGGAATCAAAAGAAAACTGTTCCTGCAGTGTCCACATTTGGACTGAAGAGAAAATGACATTAGATTAGCAATTATAAATATGTTCTAAGAACTGAAGGAAACCATGTCTAGATAATTACAATAGCATGACAATGATATCTCACCAACTTGAGAATGTCAATAAAGGGATCAAAATTATAAAGAAGAATCAACTCTAAATTTATTTTTGTATCTGAAAAGAACAAATTGGGAATTAAAAATAACTCACTACAGGGTTGCAACAACATCTGAGCTAGCAGAAGACAGAATCAGTGAACTTGAAGATAGATCAATTGAAAAGGTCTCCTGCGAGGAACAGAGAACAGAAGTAATAAAGAAATATAAAGAGAGCTTCAGAAACCTTTGAGACACCATCAGGCACACCAACATACATTTAATGGGAGTCACAAAAGAGAGAATGGGATAGAAATTATATTTTAAGAAATAGAGATTTTTGATGAAAACATTAATCTGTACACTCAAGAAACTCAGCAAACTTTAACTAGGATAAATTGAAAGAGATCTATACTTAGACAACTCGTAGTAAATTTATGGGGACGGGGGAACTACCTAGAAATGACTTTGAAAGCAGAAAAAAAATCATTGTATGAAATGGATTCTCAATAAAATTAAAAACTGACTTCTCATCAGGAATCATGAAAGCTAGAGGGCAGTGGGATGACATATACAATATAGGGAAAACAAAACAAAACAACCAAAAACCCCCAGGCTTGTTTATATGATGCCTAATTCAAGAACATGCCAGGTAGATTAGAGCTTTCAAATCTGTAGTGTGTCCATGGCTGGGTTCCGAGGAGGAAGGAGATCTCGTCTTAGGCTAGAGACTTCCGGAAATGCACCCACAGTGTGCATTCATCATCACTCACTTCCTGTCCACTGGGTTGGTCCCCACCCCTTTCTTTCTAAAGTAGGACGTGATGCCACAGGGGCTCCTCCTTTCTGAACCACTACTCTGAGGCAGAGTGAACTCGAATTTCTTGGTTCCACAACCACTCACCAAGACGCATGTGAGCACACATCCAGACACACATACTCATTTTTACCACTTGGTCCAGAGCTATAGTTTCTGGATAGCTCATGGAAGGGGATGAGACTGTTTGTAGAGACCTCAAAAAAAATGCAGCCTTGCAACAGAGGGAGATATTGCATTTCTGAACTAGATAAAGGCACTCAGAAAAGATAAAAGAGGGACAGACTAACTTGCCTTTTCCCAGGACATAGGAGTATAAGAAGTCCACTGATTTTCCTTCTAAAGTCCAATATTTTGGCCTTGTGGTTTATAAAAATTCTTTTGAGCAACGTTAAATGTTGAGGCCTAATTTTCAATATTGCTAGGATATTTTCATCTCTTTCTGTTCTTATACAGATATCGTAACAATCTGGGAGGCCTGTATCAGAACTGCAAGGCAGATGTCATTTAAAACAGAATCAAGATGGATTGTTCTGAAGGAATAGTTTCACACCTATTTTGCATTTCAATGATCTATGCTTTCATTTCTAGGAAAGTGAGGGCACTGGTTACATTCGAGTAGCAGATAATGATCTTGATCAGGGAACAAACAGAATCTGATTTTTAAGAATCACTAGTGAGGGAAAATCATATTAAAAGATCTGACATCACCTTTGCTCATGTTCCATCTGTTTCTATGGAAACACTAGAAACAGCAAAAGCTTTCCATAAGGTTCAGCAGATAAGGTAGCCTCTGTCATCTTTTCTAAGTATATTGTTTTATTCAAATCTAGAGCAAGCAGACAATAGAACTCTATAGATTAATATTTTAAACAATAATTTTCTTGTGGCAATTCTTTGTTCCCAGTGAATTGTCATAATTTGGATGCTCTCCCTTTTCTTTCCTGCAGCAACAATAATTGCATGGCCCTGTGAGGAAAGAGCAGAAGTTAAGACCTTAAGGCGATCTAGGCAGGCTGGTGTGCAGAGAGCAGGTAGTACAGTCAAATGCACAATAATCAAAGTCTGTAGCAGCTCAGATGTGCTGCAAAGGACAGTAGTACCTCAGGTGTTCGAACGTCTCCGTTGACTAACATTTCGGTTTACGAACGTTGTAAACCCAGAAGAAAGTGCTTTGGTTTTCGAACACGCTTCAGAAGTCAAACATGTGCTTCCGCTGAGTGCAAGACCCTGAGGCCCAACTGTCGGCTGTGTTCAAATGTTTCAGAACTCAAACGGTCTTCCCGGACGGATTACGTGTGAAAACCGAGGGACCACTGTTTCAGCGTGGAGGTGGGAGAAGGGAGAAAACAGAGAAAAGCGTGGAAGGTGCATGAAGTCCGCCGGTGGCGCTTGTTGGTATTGCGGGCTGCAAAGAGAAGGTTAAGAGGCAAACTATTTCGCTGAGGCATATAGAATGTGGGGTCCAGATTGTCTAGGCTTTCCTTGGCAGAAATGACAGAAACCAAGTCGGATTTCGAGTACTTTTGCTTTTCCCCAGTTTCTGTTAAAGCTGCACTTGTGATAACACACTGCGCTGTTGAGAAGCTGGGCAACTTTGGGCAGGTTCCCTAAATCCTCTGTGCCTTCGTACTTTTCCCATGCAAATCAGGATGACAATAATACTATTTGCTACATAGAACTTAAAGGACCGTTGGCATGGAATTTCAAATACTTTACATTTTGGGTTTCCTCAGTAACTTCCGCTTGATCTTCTATGGATTTTGAAACTACATGCGTTGGCACATTGCATGTTAGCGAGGTTTTAGGTGGGAAATGTGGTCACGCCGCGGCCTAGTGGTAAGTGTTAGACCTGGACACCAGCTGAAGGCCGAGGCAGAGTGCTTTAGTCACAGCGCCGCGCTTCCCTGACCCCATGAGTGGGCTTGAGAATGTAAGAATACTCTTTCCTGTCCCGCAGTTTTACAAACACTTACTGAAACAGCACATACGAGCACTTAGCACATGGTCGTCTATACGCAACGCATACAGATGTGAGTGAATACTACCGGCTAGAAAAATGCATTTGATGTCACGTTTCTAACATTTTTTGGAGTCTTTAAGGTCTTTTTTTCCCTGAAAGCAAGGAAACGTTTGTATAGAAATTCAAATTCTCTCTCTCACACACACACACATTAGACTCATTTGCAAATTTAATGGGAGGAAAGACATGGATTTCCACAGAAATTTATGGGCTCACTTTTTAATAAAGGAGTTTGAATAAGTATAAACCTCTTGAATATTTATGAAAACTTAACTTTTTTGTATCTCTCACTATTAAATTATACATTAAATATTATAAAAACTCAATGATAATTCATATAAATGGATGCTTTGCAGTTCAGAAATATATTTAAGTTACACAAGATATAAATTATAAAATATTAGAAAATAAGGCATTTAAAATTAACATCATAAAATACAACAAGGTAGTCAATATTATGAACAAGTACTTTTATGAACCATAATACTATCTCTGTAAACAGTTGAAGGTGCAGAAAAAAGCAGACCGCTCCTTCATGTGTATTTCCATTTTGGATTTGAAAGGGATTTTCGTATTGAATTGTAAGGAGAAATGGATTCAAATAAAGAGATGGGACCTGCTAGCCAGGGAGGAATCTGCGAAATGAGAGCCAATGAGTGCTGTGCTTGGGTCTCCTGCGTTGATGACGGACTGGTCCTGGGGAGAGTGTAGGCCACTCCCCGGGAGCAGCCTGCAAAGACACATTCATCTTGCTGGTTTATTGAGGGCACTGGTTTCTTTCCGTTAGTGATTTCTTTCCGTTGGATGTGTTGTACAGGGTGGACTGGCTGCCCGATTTATGGCCTTAGGTCTTGACACATGAAGCGTGGGGTGGATTAAATGGGAAACTGTTTGGCGAGGAGGGAAGTGCATACCAGTAGGTACCTTTCACTGAGATCCACTGCACGCTAATTGCCATAGTGAGAACTTTGCCTGCCTTACGTGTGCCATCCCCTGGCTCCAGGAGTACAGCTGGAGATCAGTGAGGAGCGGGGCCTGTTAGGACATCTGACGGCACACAGCAGCTGGCCCGGTCAGAAGGAGCTAGTCCAGAGTTCCAGACCAAACGTTCATTTCTACAAGATTGACTTGGGGTCAGAGAGTGGGAAGCTTCCCCTGCTTTTGTCAGGCTCCTCCCTCTTCCAGGTGGTTTTAAATTCAGTTCGTTGTATCCCACAAACTCTTGAGCCTCTCATTATAACTGCTTTGAATCTCTGGATCAATTTGAGAAAAGAAAGAGTTGTTTTGTTTGTTTGTTTTTAACAATATTGAATTGCCCTTGTTTACAATATTGAGTGTCTCTATCTTCCTTTTTATTTAGGTCTGAATTATAAATTAAGGATTTTTGGTAACTGCTTTTTAAATTAAAAAAAAGAAATCCGTCCTTCTTTTGTTATCATCTTTAAGTTAGACGTGGTGTCCTACCCCAAACACAGGGCAGGCTGATCTCCCCGCCTTCCAGTAACTGAGGTGATCAAAATGCGGTTAGAATGTTTCCAAACCTTCTAACTGTGCTCAAGGAGCTTTTCCTACTAACTAAAAACTTATAATAGATCAGATATAAACAAACACGTCTACATGTCATATTCCATACAGCTTTTCTATGATTCATTTTAACATCAAATGTTCAATTTATCCACAATGTATTTCCGTTTAAGGCTTAACGTGTGAATCACATGTTTTTTCTACAAGTGTTTGGTCAGCTGATTGTGCTCTTCTCGCTCTAAGGAACTCACCCATGACACTTTGACACAGACCCTCCCTGACCATCCTCTGTGACGTTCAGAGACCAAGTCCTCCTGTCACCCAATGTTCCAAGCATTATGTCAGCTTTCCAGCAGCTTACTCTTAAGAAAAGATATTCAAGGTTTTCTGGATATCCTTTCTTAGAAGAAAGAGTTGAAGGAAATAAATTTGTATTAAATAAATTTGTGATTTCAAATCTACACCTACTCCTTATGTGAAAGCTATGGGTAGATAGGAATGTTGTGATTGTTTTTGAGAGAGAGAGAGAGAGAGAGAGAGAGAGAGAGAGAGAGAGAGAGAGAGAGAAAGAGAAAATACAGTCATGAAACCTAATACAGTACCTGAGGCACATTATTTGCAAAATAAATGTACCTGTTTTGTTTCCCTCTTACTTTGTGATATATAATGCTATGTACAATTTATTGTCCATGTGAAGAAAAGGATAGTGAGTTACATCCACTCCCTTTACAGTATTTAGGGAAGCTGTCCCCAGAGCCTGTCCATACCCTGAGCCCATTCATGGACTTGGCCTGCCCATCACTGTGACTGCTGGCGTGACAGAGCCCAGGATTCGGGGGGCCAGTTGTCGTAGCCTTTACTTGGATGCTGACGGCTGTACTCACCTTGATTTTATGTCTTTTAGGGTTAGCTCGAAGTAGTGAACCCCTCATAGAGTTACTTAGAATAGTTTCCTAGATGTTTCCTGGATGGATCTGTGAATGCTAATTCATGTATAATGTAGGAGGACATATCCACTACCTATAACTCCATTTGTGCTACCATATGACAAGGCAAATAACAACACAAGTAGTTCTTTTGTCCTAGCTAAGAGGTCACACGGTACACTCCCATGAAACGTAGGAGAGCTCATCCATCTCTCCAGGTCTGTTATCTGTAGCAATGGGATAACAATACTTTCTCAGAGGCTGACTTCCTGACCAGCTCACTGCCTCTTTTCAGTGAGGGCTTGTGAGTTCCTCGTGCTTTTCCAAATGGAAACTGTGGATGGGAAATCCAACACTATTGTCTAAGATGCCTCCATTTCCTTCTACAGCACGGTTCTCTAACGATAGCTTAGTGAGAAACCATACAATATTGTCATGATAATCTTAATTTAGTAAGTGGAAATGTCCTTCAGCCCCACAGTAAATTTCCTTTTGGAAAGACCTTTCGTGGTACTGCCTGCTGATAAACTCAAGCGCTCACCTGGCAGTCACAGCTCCAGGCAGCCTGGCCACGCTCCATTCTACCTGAACGCTGAGCTTGTGAACAGAGCATCATAAGTCACTGAACCAAGAAGTATTTGCTAGGAAATCACTTATCTATTAAAGACAGTGATGACTTCAAACTAGTGAAGGGCTGTCATACAGCAGGAAAAGTACATGTGTTCTGTGTCACATCTGAGAAAAGAAGCACAGAGAAACAGAGCTGTTCAATACTGGATGAGTCACACTGTAAGACGATAATGGATGTTCCCAATCTATGGGTGATCAAGGACAATTAGGAGGAGCAGACTCCACCTTCTCTACATGGAAGCATGCCCACCGCGCTCGGAAGGTCGAGCTGGGTGATTGACGTCTGCAGGCTCCAACAGCTGCAAGTCCGAGTGATCCTGGAACCTGCGATCTACCTGGACATAATACAATATTGACTCTGACGCTTGTATTCTGCAGTTAAAAATCAAAGCAAACTCATTGTGTTCTAATAAAATTTGAGCTGAAAAGTTAAACAAAAAGAGCATATAAGTTCATTTACTGGTTTGTGGAAGGATATTTCTTCTGAAGTCAGAATTTCTGAACTATCAGCAAGTTCCTTAACTTTCTGACCCTCGATTTCATTATTGCATGCCTGTGAAATAGGGATAATTATAACATATTCTCCTCAGGGTTATTATGAAGATCAATGTTAAAGTCTTCGTCAGCACTTGACGGCAGTGATGATATCTACTAAGGTGAATCATTATTCTCTTCAATAAATTATAAATGTCAGCAACAAATCAGATGGTGCATGAAAAAAAAAAGTTTTAGAAGGATTTTAAAGAAAGAAGTAACATGACATTAGTGAGTTGTTGGACAAGAGAGTGTCAAGAGAGCCGGGAGAACTAAGGTTGATTCCCATTCATGCACCAAAGTCAAGAACTTGAATGGTCATCAGCTAATGTGGCGCCTGGAATCTGAGTATGAAGGAAGAGGACAGAGAGTGGCTGACTGGTGGCCCCCACTAGATGTCATGCGTAAATTAGCTCCAGGCAGTCATATGGAAGCCTTTCCTGCAGCCTCAGGGAATTCAGGGTCGAGCCTGACTAAAATCTGTAAGGGCATTTGCTTGACAGATAACCACAAAAAGAAATACACCACAAGAACGTGACAAATTAATCTTATTAAACCAAAAGAAGTCTTCATTTTATGGTGAACAATTTCAGGTACTGGGGATTTCTTAATAAACACTTGGCATGCAAGAAATCATTTTAACTCAGTATTATAATAAATGTGTTCGAAAGGCGAGAAACAGCTTTGTTACCTGGAGAGTAAGGATGTTCACTCGGCACATCAGCAGAGACAAATAATAAATACAGATTATGGAAGCACACAAAACTAGCCTTTGCTCATGAAAAATGTGAGAAAGTGGCTGACAGGGCTTTAACCCTTTAAGGAAAAAAAATGGCAAATCTAGAAAAAGTGGTCCAAGGACCTCCTGGCTTGGTTCATTGAATAAAAGAATATGACCACTTTCTTACTAATAATTCTTGGCAGTTTATAAAACATGTTCATCATACTCATTGGTTTCCAACGTATTTTCACCAACCTGGGAGGAAATGTTTCCATGTTATAGTTAATTAAGTTATTTCCCAAGTCACAGGGTTGAGACCTGAGCTAAAGTCTTTTGAGTGTGAATTATTTATATGTTACTCTGCACGTCTTGGGTATTTTCAATAAGCTCCCAAGTATCCCAGGTTCCATTAGCTTTCTCTTTGATCTGTCTGTTCTACTGCTCCCTGTGTAACCTAATTATTCAGCCCTCGAACATATGCTTGTATATGAAGAGACCCCAAACTCAGTAACCAAACCAACTGTTGGAAAGCGTCATGCATTCATCTCTAGAGAGCATTCTCCTTCACTTGCCTCTCCTCTCCAGGGAGACTAGTCTCCTCACCACCCACGGATAAAGTCTGGCTTTCAGGTGTCGAGTCTTTGTCATTGTCATTTCTGATCTTCTTCTGAAAATCCTACCAATCGGGCCAGACCAGCCACAGTCCCCATTGTCTGTGGGAGTGTGCTGACCACCTTGGCTGATGTTTCATTCACACGTGAGACTTGTGCCCACGCACTATTGGCCATGGGCCAGACATGGGGGATTTGAGGTCCATGGAAAGGACTTCTGTTTTTATTACGAGTGATGAAAAGCCACAGAAACATTTCAGACCGCTAGTGCATGTGGGGTTATGCTGCCGTGAAGAATCTAATTGAGTGGAAGAAAGGCATTACGGTGCACTGAGGAGATGAAGGGGAGTGAGTGTGAACACCACCCGGTTTACTGCACGATGCCCCCACCTGGCTGCGGCCTGGTTTCCAAGTTGGCTTCCAAAATGTCTGGAAGCTGTGATCAGTGAGTCTTTGGACCTGGTGGCGTCAATTCCCCGGCATTTGTGGCTCCTTCCCCCTTCTGTCAGCATGGCCTGGAGGAGCTGCACTGACCTGTGACAGAAACCCGATTACAGCCCAGCCTGAGCGTAGGGGCGGTGGTTCCCGGCTACTTCTCCTCTGTTAAATCCGTCCCCTCTCTCTCTCTCTCTCTCTCTCTCTCTCTCTCTCTCTCTCTCTCTCTCTCTCTCACACACACACACACACGCACATGCATGCACACACGCACAAACATGTATGCACACATGCAGGCACACATGGGCACACACACACATGCACGCATGCACGATGGCCTGCTGTGACTGCACAGTTTAACTGGGATTTCAGTGCCCTCCCACAGGTGACCTTGTCCACCATTCTTCTTGCTCTGTTCCATCTGCAGAATAACAGCTCTGGGCCCACTTCATCCCAGAGTTTTCCTGACATTCTGGCCATGTCCACGCAAATGAACTGACCCTCAGCCCAGGCTTATCGATGACAGATTATGTCTTTACGGGGAAAGTTTGTCTGTTACGACTTTCCAAACTGTCTCCGCTATTCCTTCAATAAACCCCAGGAAGGAAGAGGTTCTGCTTGCTGTGTGCTGGCCTCTCCCCTGAGAGCAATACTATCGCGTTCTTTGCCACACGCATTGCCATCTGAGACCAGAATCAGCAGGTGAGAAGAAGAAAGGCTGGCATGACCCTGGAAGGTCGTACAGAAACAATCCCCAGTGAGGAAAACAACAGGGAGCCAACCCCATTTCTCTGCTCCCTGGGCTTTGGCTGCCTATGCACCAGCCACTTTGGACGGATGTGTGGTGCTCACTGTATGTCCAGTTCTAAGACACTGAGCCCATCTCGGGGGCTTCTGAGAAATCGCCAGACCACATAGGGCACGTGACACTAACCCCAGCGACAGTCGTAGGAAGGCAGCAGATTCGGGTCTTTCGAATGGCGACTCCGGGGCTGTTCTCTGACGCGCGGAGGCCTCTCCTGGTGAATTCTGTCCCTGTAACCTCACTGAACTGTAGGTTGTCTCTGAGCCATCTCGCGCGGGGTGGAAAACGTAACATCACCCATGAAAGCAGACTCCTATCCTCGGAGAGGCTGTGTCCTGGGGAAGCAGACTTCCTGCGAGGTCCCTAATAGAGGCAAGAAATGGGAGGAATCAGAAGAGTGACAGTGTCTCTAACCCCTTGATAACTGACAATTTAATGAAGTGAGGCATTTTGGTTAATGCCAGCTTTTAACTCAGAATTAGTTACATATTGACTGACATACTGTATGTCCCCCTGTGGGACAGGCCTTTGTCATTCTCCCTGGACTATTATCAGATCCATGAGGGGTCCTCCAGTTTCCAGATTCTCCCCTCGACCTGAATTCATGGTGCTCTATATAACAACTGCTTTGTGTCACGCTCCCTGTTAAAGATGATAGATGCCTTCCTGTCGCGTTTAGATTAAGCCACACATAGATAAGCATGACCCAGAGGAAACAAAACCAGACCAGGGGACCGGCATCATGCAGGCCCCTGCTTCCTTGGACCCCCGCCCGCAGTGAAGCATGTTGTGTCAGGCTGTCCGTGCCAGTGGGTCCTTCCCCTGCACCGCCCAGCTCGGTCCTGCTGGCCCTTGGAGGTTTATTTCAGTCTCGTCTACTTCAAGGAGCCCCCAGGCGGGTTCAGGTATCCTCATTTTCTAGTGTTTTGTGTGCTTTTCTAGGGATGGTTGAACTGGCATGGCCTCTTTGCTTTCTGTTTCCCCCTTTGGCTGAGATATTCTTGATGAAAAGAGCACTTCTTACTTATCAAGATGTCTCTAGCATCAGGCCCGGTGCTGACATTCCCAGATGCTCAGCAAGGTTTATGGAATTTAATTAAATTCTAAATAGGTAATGTTTCCCGTATTTGGCTTGAATCTATTCTGCTAGAGTCAAAACCAGTCACAGGTTGGCAGCTCAGGGCTGACTGAGTCACCCTGTGTCACAAGAGGCGGCGTGGGCAGTGAGGTGACACGGGCTCCAGTCTGAGCAACAAAATGGGGGACAGAGTTGGGAATTGTTAGCTTTCAACCGTGAGTCATGACTGAATTCTTGTGTATATAGTGCAGAGAGCGGGTCAGTCAATAATTCCAGAAGCTTCTCAGTGGTTCTCAGTCTGGATTAAAGGAAGGCAGTGCAGACACCCCACACAGTCCGATAGAAGAACAGATTCTGCAGGGCAGTGGACGTGCCCGAGAAGGAGCTCTGGTTTGTCCAGACTGGCTGGGGCGTGCTGGCCCCGACACCCAGGCATGTCATGTCAGCACTCTGAGAGAAAACAACGTTCATTTGTAAAATGTGGATTTTACATTTGATGATTCTTACGTTTTCACACAACCCTGAGCTTTGCTGAGTGTGCAGTTGCAATTATGTAAATGCCATCCACCCTTGGCCATAATCAGGGAGCCACACGACCCAGTCCCCTCTTGGTCTAATTTTGTCACACAGTGTGGTGAGTAGCAGTGTCAGGCTCAGTGGCCCATCCTTGGTGTGTATGACCCCATAGCATCACATTAACCCCACAAAAGGCTACTGTTCTCCTCATTTTACAGGTGAATGGAGTCCAGAGTGTTGAAATAAATTGCAAAGTTTGGTAGCAATTTAGTCTATAAAATTATTTGAGGTCCTCTCTGGATCAAATTTATATTCAGTTCAGAAATATAACAATATCATGTCTTCAAAGCGATCTCCTTGCAAAGCAACAATAACGATAATAGTAATAACTACGATGTCACCCATGCCTGTGGGCGGGCCTTAGCGGGAATGGTGATGCTGGCGCCCACCTGATGCCCCACGTGGGTGAACACTCGCGGAGCGAGTACTGCCCGACCCCGGCCTGTGCCAGCCCTCCAGGAGCGCACAGCCCTCTGTGAGATGAGCTATCTCCATTTGTCACTCGAATGTCACTAAGCTCTCAGTCTCAGATTTCTCATCTATGAAAGGAAATGCTTCAGTGAGATTGATCTTTAAGATTTCTTCCAGCTATTATATTAAGCTAACACATTTGCATTTTAATTACAGTTCAAACTCCCAGGCTGAAAATTCGTGACTCTGTTCTGATTTTTGGATAGAGGACATGCACTCACTTGCAAAACCACACAGATAAATGGGGCTCATGCTTACTTTTATAAAGTTATAAAATCGCCTTTTAATAAAGTTACCCACCTGTACTCTTTTTGTATGAATCCTGGAGTTAGAAACCATATTAAAAATTACCCCACTGAGTTGCTAGACACAAAGAAGGTGAAACAGCCCCTTTCCTTAATACTAGCTAGCTAACAGCGTTAAGAGAAGCAGTTTACAATTATCATAAAAGGAATCTGAAAATAAAAGAAATAGCCAACTACCACGTGAATGTTTTATTTTACTAGGTGTAGATCCTCTACAGTCTTTTTAAAGTTACTTTCAGGTGTACAGAACAAGATGATCAGACATTTACACCCCTTACAACGTGGTAACCCCCCAAGTCCACTACCCACCCGACATCACACCGTACACAGCTCTTACAGTACCATTGACCGTATTCCCTGCGCTGTACGGTACATCCCATGGATACATACATATATATGTATATGTGGGCATATACATCTATATATTTAATTGTAGTTGACATTCTATATTATTTTATATTAGTTTCAGGCGTATAGCACAGTGGTTAGGCATTTATATAATTTATGAAGTGATCCTTGGTAAGTCTCGTACTCATCTGACACTATACATAGTTTTTACAACATTATTGACTATACTCCCCATACTGTATTTCACATCTCCATGACTATTTTATGACTACCAATTTGTACTTCTAATCCACTCACCTTCTCCCCCATCCCCCAATGCCCCTCCCATCTGGCAATCATCAGTTTGTTCTCTGCATGTATGAGTCTGGTTGTTTCATTTATTCATTTATTCTGTTCTTTAGATTCCACATGTAAGTGAGATCATTTGGTATTTGTCTTTTTCAGTCTGACTTATATCACTTAGCATAATACCCTCTACTTCCATCCATATTGTCGCAAATAGTAAGATTTTATTCTTTTTTTACGGCAGAGTAATACTCCATTGTGTAAATGTACCACAATTTCTTTATCCAGTCGTATATTGATGGGCATTTCAGTTGTTTCCATGTCTTGGCTATTGCAAATAATGCTGCAATGAACATAGGGGTGCATATATTTTCTCAAATTAGTGTTTTGGATTTCTTTGGATAAGTACCCAGGAGTGGAATTGGTGGGTCATAAGGTAGTTCTATTTTTAATTCTTTGAGGAACCTCCATACTGTTTTCCATAGTGGCTGCACCAATTTACAATCACACCAACAGCACACATGGGTTTCCTTTTCTCCACATCCTCGCCAGCACTTGTTTGTTGATTTATTGATGGCCATTCTGACTGGGGTGAGATGATATCTCATTGTGTTTTTTATTTGCATTTCTCTGATAATTAGTGATGTTGAACATCTTTTCATATGTCTATTGGCCTTCTGTATGTCCTCTTTGGAGAAATGTCTATTCAGGTCTTCCGCCCATTTTTTAATTGGATTGTTTTGGGGGGGGGGTTGGTGTTGAGTTGCATGAGTTTTTCATAGGTTTTGGATGTTAACCCCTTATCAGATGTATCACTTGCAAATATCTTCTCCCATTCAGTAAGATGTCTTTTTGTTTTGTTGATGGTTTTTTAGCTTGAGGTAGTCCCATTTGTTAATTTTTTCTTTTTGTTTCCCTTGCCCAAAGAGATATATCAGTAAAAATATTACTAAGAATAATGTCTGAGAGTTTACTTCCTATGTTTTCTTCTAGGAGTTTTATGGTTTTGGGTCTTATATTTAAGTCTTAATCCACTTTGAGTTTATTCTTGTATATGGCATAAGAAGGTGGTCTGGTTTCATTTTTTTTTTTTTTTTTGCATGTAGCTCTTCAGTTTTCCCAGCACCATTTATTAAATAGACTGTCTTTACCCCAATGCAGTAGTCCTATATTGAGGTATAGTTGATATTCAATACACTGTATTCAAAGTATACAATATGTCATCAGTGAAGTGATATGTGCAAAGTGCTTAATGGCGTGCATAGAACACACTAATTCTCTGTGAATCTTAGCTCATTAACAATAATGATAATAATAATAGTAATAATGGTCATGGTAAAATTTCTAGTCCTGGCCTCACAAATCATGAAATGGATGTTTCCATCAGCAGCCACAGTCTGCTGTGGCCCCGTGGTACCATGTGCTCCTTTCCTGCCCTAAAATCACTTATTTGCATGCCCGTCCCACCAGCTAGACTGGGCAACAGAAGGTGTGTACTTATATCTCTGTTCAGGAGTGAGATAGCTGGGAGGGACTGCACTGTAACTACTCAGGGAGATTTTCTCAGAGAGCAAGAGAAACCTACTTAGAGTTCTGTGCTCAAGTGAGCAGTGCTCTATTAAGGAAATGGAAGTCTAGACACAAAATAAAACATGAATACAGAATTGACTAAAAGCGGGGGAGAAGCTAGAAGGGGCCCAACCTCAGAATAAAATCTGTGGGTGAAGTGCCTTGGAAAGCTGCACTCTCCATCAGAGTCAGGCTTCCGCACTAGATTATAACAAGAATTAGGAAGCTTTGGAAGCTTCCATTATCCTCAGCACTTCCTGCCCCTCTGGGATCGATGGCCCCAGGGCATGAGACCAGGGCCGTCTGCTCTGCTGTGGCCTGGCCTGGACTCTTCCCTCTGTTGCAGCACTCTTCTCGTCCCACTCACTTGCTGGAACCTTGGGTGCCTTTACTTGTGATTTGTTTTTATAGAATGCTTTCTTCTTTCTGAGATGGTCTGTGGGGACAGTGGCACCCCATCTCTAACCTGAGTAATAGGCATCAGCGTTATCTTAGAAACCACTTTCTTTGCCAGTGTGACTTGAAGAGAGGAAGTTCATTACATCTTATTATCAAAGCAGAAGTTGGGACCATCAGGACACATGGTTGATAAGTTGGCACATGTGTGCTGGGGCATATGTACGTCTCATCACCTGGGGTTGTCATCAAATCCTGCGTTAAAAGACCCTTCTAGGTCGGGTTATATTTAGACATTAGGGCCAGGACATATCGATGGAGATCTTGGTCCCTGGAGTGAACAAAGCTAGTCAGAAAAATTCTCTTTCAGAAGTTCAGGCTCATTGGCTCCTGGCTGTGCTGTGCTTTCTGGCTCACAGCTCAGTGTCACCGAGCCCAGAGTCAGCTGGATGCTAGAGGGGCTCAGGAACATTCCACGCTTATCACTTTTATTTAGCAGCAGGACAGATCACGGCCCGATGGTCTCCTCTTCTGAGTGATATTCAAAACCTGCTTCAAGACTCTGAAATAACTTTAAAGATAAAGGGATTTCTAACACATTAGTCGGGTCATCCTTCATTTCTTTGACAAGGTTAAAAATCCACGCTTATCCTTTTAGAGTGGATATTTCAGAGACTCAGAGAAAGCAAAAAAGAAGGAGGATTTTGAATGATTTCTGAGGACACAAAGTATGACCTCCTGAGTGTCCTGTTAGTAAATTATGTAGCGTGCATGTGGCAGGCAGTTGACCACATTTGCAACATTTTCTATAATATTTCAGATGTGTATCGATCAGTTATGTAATAAATAGGAAGGAAATAGCTATGTGAGGAAACATAGAGAGTGTTCTTCCAAATTGCCTCTGGAAGTTACCACTTGGTTTGGTCTCTTATTATTCTTAAAGGTCCAATAATTATTTGAAAATGGGTGGCACCGTAATTGCTACTTCAGAGTTATCTATTCCAATTACTTCCCCTAATGATGTGGGCTCCAACCTAAAACATATTTCTATTTTTGTTCTTCAATTTCCATTATTTTATGTGAGTCCTCTTTTCCAAGTCTCCGTGTGTGTACCTGCTTCCCTAAAAGTAACTGAGTGTTGGGTCAGTGATGGGCTCACAATAGCAAGAGTATCAGCAATTATGTAGATTTGTGAAGAGAAGTGATTAAACGGTGTAAAGCCTTTTCTCTGACAAGTTAATTTCTACTACTTATAAAAAAACATGTGATGAGTAGTTTAGGAACAGCCATCTTGTTAGGTGCTGTGGAAAGGTAAATGGAATCTGCCCTTTCGGGTTTACTCACAGGTGAAGATACAGACGTAGGTATGGACGTAGACACAGGCAGACACAGACGTGGATGGTACAGCTAACAGATAGCGTAGCACAGGTGTAGATAGAGACAGAGACGTAGATACGCGCAATGTAGAAAGTGAAAGCGGACAGGCTGGTCAGAATCTACCACTGTGAGTCACAAAGTTTGATCCAGGGACAGGCAGGGTTGTTGGTTTTTGTTGTGATGGTGGTGGTGACGGTGGTAAAAACAATCATGATACAAAGTTCACCCTTTTTAAGTGTGCAGTTGTCATGAAGAGCATTCACACTGTCGTGCAGCCATCCCCACTGTCCATCTCCCATACTTTTTTACCTTTGCAAACTGAAACTCTGACCCCATTAAACACTGACCTCCATTCCCCTCTCCCCCGGGCCCTCCTGTCCTCCCACCATTCTACTTTCTGTCCCTGTGAATCTGACCACGCCAGCAGTCGTGTGTGGAATCACACACTGTTCATCCTTCGTCACTGGCTGATTTCACTTAGCATAACAGCCCCAAGGGTGAGACAGATTTTAACTATTCGACCATTCCTGTTTCACCTCCATCAACTCCCACCCTCCACACCAAGGGAACACTTTAACACATCTTTTTTAGGAAGCCATTTTTTTTCATGTCCAGGAAAATGGCATCTGTCAAACATACGACTAAATCAGTTTGTTCTGTTACTAAGTTCACCTTTGCAAAAGACATTCCTAGTACATTCACTCCCTAATCCTAACCCTAATTATGGGAAAATTTACCTTCCATTTTATACATTTCTTCATTGTTTGAAATTTTTGTGAAAATACTTACTTTTTTTTTTTAATTTCATGGTACTAGTTTAAAATGGAGATTTATTCTTTAGGATATGAATTGTGTTTCACAGTGGTTTCCGTTCCAATAAATGCTGTGGTATTCCCTCATTTTACTAGGCACCTATTCAAGTATTCAAAGTGTCTAGAAATTTGTATCATAGCTCAAATATATTTTAACTTATTCCCAACCTGGTGTGGCTGAAAATCTGATTCTGTCCCAGGCTGCGGCAGCTGAGTGGAATGTGCTGTCCTGGCCTTCGTAGATGAGTGCTCGAGCGTAGGTGGCCAGGCAGCACCTGTGGAGGGGGCTCTCTGGGATGCAGGCAGCCCTGCACCTTGCCCTTCAATTCCAGCATGTCCTGGGTCAGGAGGTTGCAACCCTTCTCGAGCTTTTCCTGCTCAGACAACAGAGCCAGTGGCATCTGGGTTCTTGCCTAAGAAAGAAATGACTTTGTTGTACTTAAAAAGTGTATGTTCTGTTTCTCCTCTCATCGACCATCCTGGGCGGCCCCCTCTCTCCTTGCATCGTTTATGCTAAAAGCTAAACGTGGAGGAAAACACCCTGTCTCTTGCCTTCTCACATTCACCATATACTCAGTCTCTTCCTTGTTGAAATACCATTATCATCGTCAAGCATTTTCTCGTACTTTTCATCTATACTCTTGTCCACAGCAAGCATGACCAGGTTTTCAGTGACAAGAATGTCACGTGTCCACAGCACAACGCCTGTTCCCACGTACCTGACAGGGCATGTCGGTATGAGAGCTGGTCTGAAGCTCTGTGCCCTTTTCGTAGTGATGATGGTATGAGGCTTCGTCAAAGCAGCTGCGGACTCATGCCAGGAGACTGGGGTGGCACCTGTCAGATTTGTCCCTAGGAAGGTGGCTGCCTGTGTAGCGAGCCCCATCAGTGCTAATGCTCTTCCTCGGTCCTTCGCCTTTGAGTTTTTGCCCGCAGAAAATTCTGACCTTTGGAGGTGTCATTTGAGTCACCAAGGGGAAGCAGTCATGACTTTGCGACCTTTCTGGCTTGTGCTTGGATAAGGGCCTTGTCCACTGGGTCTAACGTGCCATGAAGACATCAGGGTTCAGTGTTTCAGATACAGTGGGTGGGTGATGGACGTGAAGACATTACTCTCTGAGAGTCAATCTCAGTTCTGGCCTGAGTGCTCACAGAAAGTGTATTTGCCTGGTTCAGAAATGATGGAATTCTCTCATTCTTACCGAACTCTTTAAAAATTGTGCTTGAAATCAGTTGCCATCCCCTCTCTGTCGAGCTCGTTGTTCCTCCATCACCACTCAGTGAAACTGACAGCCACCTTGCAGCCTTGAGCTTCAGAATTTAATATTCCACACTGAGGGGGCATTCCCTGAAGAGCCAACTCCAACATCAAGTTCTAAACGTTTCTCTCCATACATAATTTCTTTTCTAAGCTATAAATCCTAACAGTGGCTGCCAGTTTCACAATCTGGAAGTTTCCTGATCAAGTACAGGTGATGAAAAGATTGCTTTTATTATGGATCAATGTGGCGATTGTGTCTCAACTCTGCTGTTTGGCAGCTGTATGAGCTCTAGTAAATCCCCTCAGCTCTCCAGATCTGTTTTCCTGTAGAATGGAAATAAGCACGTGTGTTTCACAATTTTCTTTTAAGGGATAAAATCAGAGATGGTTTGATTTAGAAAGCTGTGATATCTTTAATTTACCATCACTCTAGAGTCATTCTGTTGAAATAAAGAAATCTCTTGAAAATACAAAATCAGTGTTCTGCTCTTAGATCTTTTCATTGCTCAAATAAAGCAAAATCTTTAATTTATATTTGTTAAGGTTGTTGTTTTACATGGTGAGATGAATGGAATTGAAATATATATGTTAAAATCTATTATATATCATATATTGTATCTGATGTTACATATTTTATTTAACATGTAAACATATCATACTATAATTATAGTAATAGTAGTATATTTTTTGCATTAAATGCCATGTATTATACTTACATCTTATGCTAGTAACAGTATTTAAAAATTCATAGAATTTAAATTTTTAACATTTGACATTATTTAATTTTGAATACATTCTCATGAAGTTTTCCATGTGAAATATTACTGTTAAAGTAATATTAGTAAAAGCTTCATTTATAGCCAATGTTACAGTGTTAAGATGACCTAAACTAGGGCATTTTTAATTAGGTTTTTTATGTTCTTTGACTATTAATGGAAGTATCTACGTCAAACCGTGGATTAACTGTTGAGAGTACGTTGGTCTTCCATTTAAATGAGTCAGGCAATACATTTATTCAAATGAGATGTTTCCTCTAAAATTGATGTGTGAGTTGATTCAGCTGCCGATATTGACCAGTCAGGCATTAGGAGATACATTGTAGAACTGACAGATGTTTGAAAAAAAAAGCTTAGTGTTCTTTACATTTTTTCTGTATTTTTATGCAAAAACAATTGTCTGCCGAAAATTCAAAATATGGCATCTTAAAGTAACAAGTTTGAAATGAGTATCGGCTGCATGGTCTTCGTGATAAAGTGTGGTAAACCCTTTGAACCGTAGAGTAGCAGTTGGTCAGCTTGCCCCGTGGACGGAGTGTGCAGCGCTAAGAAGGTCCCCACGTACTTGCTGAGGATGTGAACTCCAGTCCTCCTGGGACCGGTCAGGCTACTGTGTGAGAGAACTGAGCGTGTACAGGCGGAGTCGCAGTCCCCGCAGAGCTGACTGTGTTAAACATGGCTTGTTCTGCGTAGTGAATGGAGGGAGTCTTAAATCAGTCCATACTGGCACACACTCATCTTTGGAGTAGCTGTAAGCAACACTGGACAATAGTTCCATTGCATTCTGGAGAATTCCCACACGGAGGGGGCCAAAACACTGAATACACGTTTTAAGAAAGGAAACAACTGTATTCAAATTAAATATATAAACAAATTATATAAATAAAACTCAATATATACCGATAACAAAAGATGAATCCAAGTCGTGTATACCTTTTTTTGGCACCCCGGGTGTATTTGCTCTGACTGTCCGATTCCGCACTGAACATTCAGCCTTGCTGAGGTTCCAGAGATGGGGCCACCAGCGAGCATTAAGGAACTGCTCTCATTCCCCTCCGTATCTCAATCAATTGACCCATAATTCAAAACCCAGAGACTTTTATCAGTTTGCCCCCTCACACCCAGGTGTCAGCTCCTGTGTTGTTGGCTGAGTCGCTCTTGCTAAGGGTCCTGCTCCCAGTGGCATTGAAGACCATGTAAGAGGACAGAAAGCAACAGAGTGGGGTGAGGACACCACCTGAATGGCGTGTCGCTGTGCTGTCTTCAGACGGCTCAGGAGGCAGGCAGGTGTCTGCACTGGAGGCAGGGACAACTGCTGGGACATGGCAGACATTGAACATTCGTCTTGATACTTGTTCAGGAATGTTTTCACGGAGGTCTTCATTATAACATACGAGCAAGGCTACCTGTGCCCCGCGATACAAGACCTATTGGTGATTCCGGTCCCAAAGGCGCTGGAGAACTCAAGAGATCTCTCTCTGATCAGAATGACACAGGGCATCAGTGGAAGTTTCAGGAGTCAGATAAACTCGCGTTGATGGAGGGAAGGTTTGCTAAACTTCCCTAATGAGCATGGCTAGCGTGAAGACCACTGTTATCAACCTGGTACAACCAGGAGACAGACATTTTCAAAGGGGAACTTTCACATGCGCTCAATAGAATTTTGACCCAGGAATTATTAACCTCTCAGAGATGAGTGATTACAGAGATGGAAAGAGAACTCTGAAGGGTACGAAGTGGCTGAGGTGCGTGCTCGCGGAAGGAAAAGCTTGGAAGGGATCTCCCTCCAAGGCTGGACCTTGGTGGACATGCATTGGCAGTTCAGTGGACGGCAGAGATGGGTTGCCATGGCAGACCTGGCCACGCTCACTGCGCAAGCAGGAGGCAGCCTTACCTGTGGGTAAGCAGAGGACGGCGGGAGCTTCCGGAGGTTCGAGATGTGGAACGCACAGTGTTTGCGTTGGGAGGACCAGGAATGGGGTCACCAGGGCTGTGCACACTTGTGCCAAGAGACTGTGCTGAGTGTGGCTGGGCAGAGCACCGCCACATTGTCCCATCGCACACGCCACTGATAACCGTGCAATGCAGCAGGAGAGAAACAATAGAAAAGCAGAGCAGAGGGGAGCAATGGGAGGTGGCAGGGTCCCTCCCGCGGAGTCCCTCCAGCGCCCCTGCTGCGCATGTTTAACAGCTTCGCACACAACGCGCTGGGACACCCTCCAACGGAAGTCCCAGGGTCCTATTCAGCTGTGGTTCTTCAGTTATCTCACTGGGGACACTCAACAAGTCACTTCTCTCTCTGACCTTCGTCTTGCTCATCTAAAACCTGGTTAAAGGCCTTGTGAGATCTACCAAAGCTTTACTTTCCAAGATCTTTGCTGCTCAAAACACATTTATATGTTTTGTGAAAGTGAAACAAAAATAGGATTCATATGACGAGTGATTTAAAAAGCTTTGCAGAACTCTAATAGGATGTGAAAAAGGCGAAGGAAATTACATGTTTGAATTGTAGATGCACTTCAGATTTCACATGTGGAAAAGGGAATGATCAGGTGTGTGCCTCTCCTATGGTCTCGTAAACTACAGACAGCAGCGTAAGCTCCAGGTTTGTGAGCTTGTTTGAATTCACTTGTTTGTTTTGACATAGCTGATATGACACATATCATACAAATAGTAGAACACATAAGTCTATACGTGTCATTTGATTATTATTATTTTAGCATTGTTTCCAAGTTTAGCATTAATTACTATTTTTCTAATTTATGTATTGGACAAACAGAGGATGCTGGTCTTATATCATTTTGTACTGTCATATGATGGGAAGCTAATTTCTCTATTTCCGAATTTTCACTTGTTTCCTAAACAGATGAAAATATCTGTTTGGGAAAGATCCCAAATTCCTCCTGATATTCTTGTGTTTCTGCATGTCTGGACTATGCATAATTTTCCTTCATTGGCCATAGCTATCACTGGATGAAACTTCCAACACCTAATATCAAATTCTTGTCTATCTAAACTGCAAGATCCTGCCTCTCACCTAGACAAGTAAAAATTGTTCAATTCTAAGAATTCATGTCAGTGGAGCTACCTCTTCTTGAACACATATGAAATTTCCTTCTCCAAATTTAATACAATTACCACCAGACTAGAGTTTACTTTCTGTCATCCCAACTTAGATTTTCTATTCTGTCCAGTTAAGTATATAAGCTGTGTGATTAACTGGCTTGCATGCTATTTTTCTTCTTCTGATACTAGTACATTTAAGTATACTCCCAACTGATTACCTAGAAATTATATCATGCATGCTTAATAGGCCAAGTTCTAGATTGAATCAGTGACTTTTCTCTCCATAAGTATGACCCACAAGTACAAACGGTGTAGAGGAAAACTATTTCTGATTATGTTCTTCTCTCTACTTGTTGGTTACTGATACCAAACATTTTCTTTCTTTACTTTTTTAATTCTAGAAGACATTAATTTTTAATTCTAGAAGATATTATTTTTATGCACTTCATTTCTTTTCTCTCTTCTTTCTTTCTTTTCTTTCTCTTTCTCTCTCTCTCTCTCTCTCTCTCTCTCTCTCTTAATTCAGAAGTTAGAGATATCCTCAAACTATTTACTTTGCCCTCCAGGTCTCTAAATCTCCCTGTCATCTTTCCTCCCTCCTTATCCCTATGGGGCACATTCTGGTAAAGTTTCCTCATCTGTCATCTGGTTCATGAATTCTCTTTGCACCTGTCTGCAATCTGTTAGTGTACCTAGGTATTAACTTCCGAATTTCAATTATTGTATTTTTTCACATACAGATGTTCTATTTAGTTCTTTTAAATAATTTTTAGGTTATGTTCATAGTTTTGTATTTCCTGTAAACACTTGAAAGTTTTATTTATTCAAACAGTGTTAACACCGTTGTTCGATCATGTCTATCTATTCAATTATTTGATTTGTCAATTTATTTGTGCTGCTTCTTATTCCTGCTTGCTCGCGATGCCTTGTCTCCCGTGTGCTTGTGTACTCTCACTGTTGTGTCCTGCAGATTTAATGTCAAGTCCGTCTCGATGCTTCTCAACCTCCTCAGCATCGCTGGCCTAGTTCAGCCATCGTGATTTTTTTCCCTGATTTACACACCAGCTTTGGCCTTATCATCTCCATTCCACCTTATCTGCCACACCAAGGACAATATACGTTTTGTAAATACAAGTCTGATCACTTTTCTGCCTTCCTACACTGTTTACTGGTCCTCATAACATGTACAGTAGAATTAAGGTGCTTTGTGATCGGAGCCCCGCTTACCATCCCAGCTTTGTGTTTTCCTCTCTCCTTAGGAAACACGAAGCCACAGTAGCACCAAGCTGCTTGATGCTCCCTAACACGATGAGAGATGCTCTCATTATCTCTTGCCTTTGCATGAGCTTGTATGTCTTCTACAAGATAATTCTTTCTCTTATATACCTGGAAAGCGATTGCACATCCTTCAGGATTCATTTTGGACCACTTCTGTTTTCTTGTTTCTGATCCTATAATACAATTTAATTATTACTCTCTCCTGTCTGCTCCCACAGAATCGCTCGTACACACACAGACACACGTATATATGCAGAGATATCACTCTATACTGCAGTACTCACTACTCTTGGAGCATCTCCCCTGATAAACTGTGAGTGCAAAGGCCACACGCTTTACCTCTATGTCCCCAGCAACCAGCATGGGATCCTGAAACATCCTAGTCACTAGATAAATGCTGAAATAAAGGATGTATTTAGAATACGTATCACAAGAAAGGTAATTTAGGAGCTTATTATTCTTGCCTTTGAATGTACGAAGGGTTTATTTGAAAAAAAAGATAAGAGATTCTACCATTCTATGGTAGAATTAGGACTAGTGACAAAAGTTTCAAAGAAATGGTTTGGTTCTAATGTAAGTAAAAACATTTCACATAATAAGTATTGTCAAGGAGTAGAATGGCCATTTCCTGCAGGGCTGAGCTCCTGGGTGAGCATAAGAACAATATGGATAGACCTAAAGAACATTATGCTAAGTGAAATAAGTCAGACAGAGAAAGACAAATACCATATGATCTCACTTATATGTGGAATCTAAAGAAAAGAATGAATGAATGAACTATCAGAAACAGTCTCAGAGACATAGAGGAAAAGCTGAGGGTTGCTAGATGGGGGTGTGGGGATAAGGAGGAAGGTGAGGGGATTAGAAAATAGTCGGTAACCACAAGATGGCCACGGGGATACGAAAGTCAATTTGGGGAACGTAATCAATAGTGTTGTAAAGGTTTTGTAGGGTATCCGATGGACACTTGTCTCATGAGGGAGACCACCTCAGGGAAGATGTAGATGCCTGATCACAGCACTGTACACCTGAAGCTGAACAATAATGAATGTCAACTAGAATTTTATGTGTATATATATATATATATATATATATAATTAAAAGAAGGGGAGTACAGCATTAGGAACAGAGACAGTGGAAATGTAACAGCTGTATGCGATGTCAGAGGGATAGTGGATGGGGGAGGGGGTTATCACTGTGTGAGGGATATAAATGATAAATGTCTAACTAAAAAAAAAACACAAAAGAAAAAAGCAAAAAAAGAACAAAGGCGAGTGGCCATGTTTGGTGGGTTTGATAATGGAGAAGGCACTTCATCCAGAAATGGCTCGGATGGCCTTTGAGTCCCTTCTAACTCTTAAGAGCATATGATTTTCTGTTCACAGGAAGCAATAAGAATGTTTTAAGGTTAAAAATAAATGTTTTCATAAGTAAGAATACTCTTTCCCGCTTCCCCAAAAGCTTTTCCTGCTGTTTGTCAGGAAAAAGGAAGCCCTGCATATTATTCTTATATGTCAGAGGACATCACATTAAAGCTGTCTTCTCTCTGAGTGAGAGCAGAGAAAAGTTACCCCTGCCCTCATTTCCTTTGGCTGTAAAGTACAATATGTCCTAAAAGGCAAGGTTTTTTTGTGACCAATGTGCAGACCCAGTAAATCTAAACTATGAAACAAAAGCATATGAGAGCAAGTTCTTATTTTAAAAAGTTCAGGGATAGAAAAGATAACCATATTCAGTGAGAAATCCACTAAAAGTTGAATAGGCAAGTTGTAAACGGAATAGGGCTTGGCAGTGACAAGGGTGGTGTTGGCAGAAAGGGGTGTGATTTTATGCACAGCTGAAGGGCAAGGACGAACACGTATGGAAGAAGAAAAGAATAAACTAATAACCGTAGCTCATTAACTCTGACCTTGATGTATTTTGCATGTGAAAAGGCTGATGTTTGGAATGTTGTCATTTCCATTAGCAAAAACCTGCAATCTCACCAGTTGTCATGTACTTTTTCCCTGAATGGATACTGGGCCCATTCGGGGTTTGGCTTCATGTTACCCACTGTCAGACCACCATTTCCTGGGACGGTTGCCCTGGTCTGTGGGCTGTTAGTCTGTGTGCCGCCCCCCCAGCTGTAAGATGGGCTTGTCCTGGAGAGCCAGGCTCCTCTCCCACTCGTGCCGTGGTGTGGGCACCTGGCATTCTTCCTCCGTGAGTTGTGTCTGGTACCACATCACCCTTGTTCGTGCAGGAAGTGGCATCCTCCCCTTATCTGCCTGGGAGCACTCAAGTTCAGGACGACACCTGAGTGTCTTCACATGTTCACGACACCTATTCCCAAGGGGCCTGGTAAAGAGGGAAAGGTGCTGTGGAAGTAGGGAAACAGACAGCAGTGCCGTATTCGCAGCCCCAGGCTCGGTGCCCAGGGGCCCCCAAGGGGCATCTATCTTTGCGGCCTAATGATGAGTTAACAGAACGTAGGTAAGGGTGGAGAAAAGGGTGATGACACTGCACGGAGTAAAACAGGAACCGTTCAGTTTCTTCCTCCTTAGAGGGAGATGGCTAGGAGAACAGACATCTTCCCCAAGAGGGGAAGTCGCTGAGCTACTCCGTGGCAGGTGATCCATGGAGCAGGGAGGACAGAGGGAGCTGAGGTCTCTGGCACCCAGGAGTTCTTGCAGTTGACCCTCTCACGTCCTTCTCGGCTGTCTGGTTGGCTCATGGGGCGGGGCCTGCCTGTAGGAGACAGACCACTGTCACTTGGTAGAGAACTTAGGGGGCGAGGCTGTTATTACAGCCAGCTCTGGGGAGGTTGGGAGGGAAAGGCAGTAAACCAGGTAAAAGATCCCACAGGATTTCTTCAGCAGACTCCACACACCTCTTCTCTGGAGAGTCTGAACTGGTCTGATCATACACACAGTGTGTCCTCAGCACCACATGGAATCCACTTCCCATTCATTTTTCTTGGAAGCAAGTGCCAATGCTAGTGGAGATCATTCTAGAATCTCATTTTGGCCTACAGATCCCTGTGTCCTCCTTCCAGACACTGGTAACTCTAGTCTCCACTCAGGTTTCAGACTCACACTTCACGCCACCTGCCTTGGATCTCACACATGCACACACACACGCATGCAAGCACGCACACTCATATACACATTCACACTCATACACACATTCACACTCATACACACACTCACACTCTCACACACACTCACACACACCAGCTTGGATGCTGTGTGGTGCTCACTCAGACATCAGCTCACATGCTTCAGCTGGGGACCAGGAGTCCTCACACCCTCTCAATCGTGGGGCATGTTGGGAGCGATCGGGAAAGGTGTCAGCTCACTTCCCTACTCTTTTAGTGGATCTGATCAACCAAGAAAGTGTGTTTTCTGAAATGTTAAAATCAGGCTGCCTGTGTTGCCCCTGCCATCTCCCATTCTGCCTGCCGCCCTCCTACGTCACCTGTCTCTTCTGGGCCCCAGGTCTCCAGGCTCCGCGCTGTGTCTCCAGGACTCATCCAGTGAGTGTGCAGCTCACCTGGCCTCTTGGGTCTGGCTCGCAAGCTCTCACCCAAAGCCTCTCCCCAGTGCATGTCAGCATTTGTCCCCAGACGACACTCTTGTGGCCAGTGTCAGAGATGCCCCCACTGCTGGCCTTACTGTCAGGACTCCTGCTGAGAAGCCCCCCCCCCAGCCATCTCTCCTCGGGGGGTGGCAGATTTTGAAACCGGAACCCAGAGCAAATAAGCACAAAGCACACCCTAGAGCGCATCCTGCCGTCAGCTGGATTTACGTGCTCCTCACTCAGCAATGAGAGTACTAGCTTGGGGTTCTCCAAAGGGGCGCTCAGGTTTCCCGTGTAGGTACAGGAGGAGTCTGGTCCTCTTCACGTGGCTGAGAGAAACCTCCTTGGCCAGGACAGAATGGTGGGGCCTGCTGTGTCTTCGTTATGAGCACCAGGGCTGGCGAGCTGCCTCCACTTGCCGCTCACCGTGTTTCTTGGGGAAAGTCACTGCGTCTGATGAGACCCCTGCTGGTCTTCTGTGCTATGGGAGGAAGAAGGCCACCTCCAGCACAGGTTGTCGTGAGATCTGAGGACATAGATGGGTGCAGCCTCTCAGTACAGACCTGGCGGGTAGTGCTTGCTGCACGTTCTCTGCTACCATTTTCTGAATCACTTACTGACCTGAGTACCTTTGCCAAAATGTTATTTTGGTGTATTCAGACCGTTTCAGCCGGTGAACATTTCTGACCTTATTCCCAGGTGTGGGAGGGGAAACATCTCATTTCGAACCTTCAGTCTGTCACCAATGTCCTGTGATCTTCATGCCCTTGAGAATTATGTTTGCACGTAGCAATCTAATCAGAGTCTTAATGTTGCTTTAAACAATTCGTATCCCAGCTATTAAAACTATAAAAAAACCCTAGATCTTTATTAACCTTTTAATTCAACTTGCAAAATGTTCTATTTATAAATCTTGCACATGTTAGCAATCACTTTAAATTAGCATTTGAATAATATTTGGTCCCATTTACAAAGCTTCTTAAATAGTCACCTTTATACCTCGAGATATTGCCAAATATCCCCTATGGGACAAAATTGTCCTAGTTGAGAACTACTGTTCCAGAAAGTGTAAATTACAAGAGTACACAAGAGTAGTAGTGGAGCAGAGGAACAGGAAACGACGCTGAAGAAGCAGAAGATGAGTCTCCTTCTGTCATTTGGGGTAAAGCCTGTCCACTTCTCAGTGAATGGTTGTGCCACTGTTTGGGTGGCTTCTACATTCAGCACAGACTGGGTGAATCCTAAGGACCCTCAATTTAAGGCATGTCAATGGAATGGCTACCTAGTGGTCAAGGGGCATTGGTGCTGGTCGTTTAAGTGAAGAAACAGGAATCCCAGGGTCAACACCTTAGAGATGGGCTGCTCTGTCGGTTGTTAATGGTACAGGAGAAGGTCTCGGCGTTGAGCTGAAGACCAGGGTTTCTCTGCACCTTTTCCAGAAAGCCAAACCTCGGGGCTTCAGTTCAGGGGGAGGCTACTTTGGTGGGTGTTCTGGAAGTTGGACTTGTAGCCATTTGTAATAAAGTTGAAACATCATATGATTCCCGAGCTTGTGGGATGTAACCTAGGGTTTCAGATCTTGGATATTTGAGAGATTTGAACTTTGATAATTTTGGTTTCAAAATTCTTCTAGTTCTTCTCTTTTCTGTTTTCTTTTTTGAGTGTGTATTTTGATTTCTTTTTTTCTTGAGTTTGTGGACTGTAAGGAAAATAGAAACATGAAAGTAAAATTAAGCTTTTCAGGGGAGTCAGATACAGTGCCAGTAAAATATATGTCCTTGTGATGGGAGAGAAAATTTGGGATTCACCAAGCTGGAAAAATAAAAACAAGCATTTGTTATATTTTTAAATATTTATAATTATTATAGCAATTATTTTCCAACAACAACGCAATCCACTCAAAGAATAAACAACAATAACCAGGAAGTAGTCACAGTCATCTGAGAGTGATGAAAATGGCCTGGAGGCTGTGATTCTGGTCATGTCCTGTGTTTACACTCCTGCGAGGAGCGACTAGGGGAGCTGTCATTGCCAGACTGGCACGTACTGGGAGCTGCCTTACCAGTATCTCTTAAAAAATTACCGTCGAGCTTGGCTTAATGTTGTGCCCGAATTACTTCTTCTGCTGCAGGCAATACCATGAAACCCGCTACCTAACCACTCCTTTCATTATGGTTATATCCTTACTGAACAGCAAAGCCTCTCAAAAGCATGTTGGAATTTACAGTGCATCTTAACATGGGTTCCAGTAGTACTCAGGAAATCTTTGTTTCTAAAGAAAATCAAAGTCAAATTCACAGAGTAATACAAGATCACATATGTCCTACCTGTCTAAATTTTTCTGTTTTATATTCAGTCAGAAGGTCTGGGCAAAGGTATTTAATTGAACTGTCTACACTGATGAACATTTCATGAAAAGCATTTATTTCAAGGATAAATTTACATCTGTGATAGCACGGCCTATTTGGCATGTTTTAGTTTTCCTTTCTGAGTGTGAATAAACACACACCAATCAGGATTATCTGAAAGGATCCATGTCTATATTTCTATGGGCAGGATAGCTTCCTGCCGAGGTTAAGCTATCACACAATTCTCCTTTATCAGTTAAGAAGGGAAGATGACTGACTTTAAAGTATTGTTGCAATGGGTAGTTGCGTGTAAAGAAAAAAGTGAACAGTTTTCGGTTAGGTGGTAGCTCAGAGGTACTGAAGGTTTTCTGTCGAGAGAAGCGTCTGTATTATATGGAGACCATTAAGTTTCGAAGAGCTTAGACCTCAATGAAAGTGCTCACACATGTCACTCTTGCTGCTACAGCTCTGTGATGAGGTGAATAGGTCTTGGCTGCTGGATCTTAGGGTAAGGCGGAAGTAAGCAATACCCACAGATACTCACAGTAGCCAGTATCCATCACTGAAGCGAGCATTGAGAATATCCACATCATCAAGTCAGAGCATGTCCACAACTTTCAAGAACAGAAAGAGAAGAATCTGCATCTGATTCTGAAATTGAACTCTTTGGTCGATAGCTAACTGTTCCAGTCTGTGTGCTGGTCCTAGGTGTAAACACCAGGGGCTCCGTGTGGTCCCTGGCCCCCAGGTGAGCACACCTGGATAATCACCTGCATGTGAGTGTGGGAGGGCCTGACCTAATCATTCGATCCCTTTACAAGAGGATTTAGAGGTCCGTCCCTTAGCCCAGCCAGGCTCCCGCAACTAAACACCCTAGATGGGCGACTTATCCACAGCAGAAATGTATTCCTCACGGTGCTGGAGGCTGGCAGTCCAGGATCAGTTAACTTTGATCCAGAAAAAGTCTGACTTTGTTTTCCATTCCTATAAATGTATGCGTCCCCATGACAACCATTTTGTGCCACCATTAGAAGAAATAAATTAACCCCATGTCCTCACATATCACTTTCAAAAGGGTACAAGTTTAACGACCTTGGTTTAATACTTTCACAGCAATATCCGATGGTTCACTCAAATCGGAATGCAACACTTCGGCAGCCAACACTTGTCCATGAATAAAAATGTCCACCCAATAAATAGGATTTAAATCATGGGTGAAAGCAGTAAGGTTGCTCTTGTTTCCAGAAATTGCAGCAGCTTTGCAGAGAGACTCTTTTGCAGAGTTTCGAGCAGAAGCCCAAATCCGTGGCATTAAATGTATCTAACATTTAGAAAATGTCCTCTCTTCACACCAGGGCATTTCAGCCGAAGTCTCTGTCCCATGCAGTCTTAACTGTCATGCCTCACTGGAGTGAGTGCTGTCAGGCAGCCGTGCCTGGGGTCAGCCATGGGTGGTCGCATGCACAGCTCCCTCACCAGCTAGTAACGGCCGACTAACCTCTGCCACGTCCCCCAAGATGGGCCTGCCAGTGGTCCTTGGAGGTATTAGACTGGCACACCGCCCACACAAGAGGAAGGCTTTAACTTGAGATCAGTTGTTGAGGAAGGGGCCATCACCGCCCGGGGGTCTTCAGGCCCTTCCGCACCTTAACTGGTCCCCAGGCCCGTAGCGCGGTGGGCTGGGCTGAATATTCAGGCAGCCACAGCAATGAGAACGTTGCTCAATGAATTTTCGTTCCTCCAACAATTGTGTGAATGCATGGAGCCCTGAGAACATTCAGGCAAAGCTACTGCTCAACCATAGCAGATAGTCCTCAGCCTCAGAACATCATTTATTCCCACATCACCCCAAGCCGAAAGTTAAAAGTACTGATATAAGGAGAGCAGAGGGTTTGGCTACAAACATAAGTAAGTGTGACATGTTCAGGCAGCCATCAAACTGGCTGGGAAACCTCAGTCAAGTCAGCATTAATCACTGAGAAAGCCAGCATGCCCCACGTGGCTGTAAAATGCTTACGTGCCACTGCATCCCACCCCAGCATGCTCACATCAACAGTGGGGGTTCTGGAAACACATCCCCTTAGCATTACCCCCTGACTCTGGGCTCCCTGGAAGCCTTTGGTTACCTCGAGGGGTAGCAGGGCGCCCGGGTGAAGACAGCTGTGCAGTCACTGGGGAACTGGAAGTGAAGTCCGGCCCTTTCTAGTTGAGGTTCAGGTTGCTTTGTGTGTCCCTGTCCCCTGCCGCTTGTGTGATGACCTACGGGCCATAGCGTCCCTCTGTGAACTGCGGTGCTGAGTGTCTGTCTTCCCGGAGTCACTGAGCTTGCCGGGGCTCTGCCTGGGAAATAGGGATACTCGTGTGTGTTGAATGCAGTCTTGGATGATTGAAAGAGGTGAGGTCTGGGAAGCCAGGCAGGCCTCCACTCTATCCACCCAGGAAGGTGGCAGGGTGCCTGGAGGGAGACCCTGAGGGAGCCAAGAGCTCCTCAGACTTGATCATTTTGTTAAAAAAAAGGATTATCATTTTATGGTAAAGAAAAACAATTCTGCCAAGGGCTAAATAAAATTGCATGATCAAAACACAATGTGGTTTAAAACGAGGATCATTCTAAACTTAGATTTTCATTCAGAAACGTGTCTTCTGTAAATCTGAGTGTTTTGTGTGCTTTCTCTCAGATGTGAAGCCTTTCTAACTTCCCTATAGCTGGTCTTTTCACAGTGTCTTTTCAATGGATTTGCCTGTTGGGGCCCTTTTGACCCTTCTTTGAACTCTGTGATTAACCCCTCATAACTGCTCCTTCCTGACTTCCACAGATACATTTGAACAGAGGAGAAATGTGTGTTCCTTACTGGAAATACTGATTAATTTTGCGATTTTATTTCTGATCAAATAATACGATGACTCTGTCTCAAAGTCAGTAACCTTTCATTATTACTGGGTTATACTGCACATACCCTAAATCACCTGTGAGCAGTATGGGTGGGTAGTTACTTAGGACTAAAATTGTTAATGGATACTGACATGAATTATTCTTGATTCGGTTTTTTGATGAAGAAAACTGTTAATAATAGAGACAGCACTGAGAACGTAGACGCTACATGTCTAAGCTCGTAATATTAGTCTTCCTTTCCGGGGACATGAAATCCTGGTGCAGTTACAGGTGCGGCCCAAAGTCTTAGTGGCGCCACACCAAGGTGTGTTTCCTGCTCATCTTCTGCGTCCCAAGCAGGTCCGCAGAGCTGGTCCCTCTCTGCTTACTCAGGCATGGAGACTCACCGAGAGTCTTCGTTTTTTTATTTAACAGTTTGATTGAGGTATAATTGATACAAAGAACTGCGCGTATTTCATATATACAGTTTGATGATTTCAGATGCGTGCAAACACCCACATACCACCACCACCAAGGTGGCATATCCAACACATCCCAGAGTTTCCCTGTGTCTCTTTGTTTTGGAGGGATTGTTTGTTTTATTTGGGGTGTGTGTTTGTGCATGTGTGTGTGTGTAGTAAGCACACTTAACATGAGAGCTACCGCCCTAACAAATTTTGAAGTGTACAACACGCTGTTGTTAACTGTGGGTACGACATTGTGTAGCATGTCTTCGGAACTTCTTCATATGGCGTCCCCAAACCTCACCATTCTCATGGTGACACCTCAAGATGTCGTCTGTATTTTCTGCAACAAAGGAAGAAGGGGTGGTATGAAAAATTACCTTTGCTCTTAACTACCTGAATGTAAGTGACAGAGGTCACTTTTCCTTGCAGCCTTTTATACAGAACTAGAAACATGTTTCCTGTTATGTGGCTAGGGGGTTGCAAGTCTTCCTATGTTCCTGGGAAAGGACTGAATTGTATGTACACCATGCGATTAATGGCAGGTACTTTTCATTGGATGGAAAGGCATTGGAATTATTTCAGAACTCATAATTCTTCCCATTCTTTAGGAGAGTGATATTCTTTCTCTTACCTTGCTCCTGATTACAGCAGGCTTCCTTCAGTCAGAAGAATTCCTGTAGATACTTAGGGTGTTCTGCCTGTGCTACCCAAGACGCCCCGTGTCCACTCTTCCAAAAACAGGTCTGTGTAGATGCGGGGGCTGTAGTGTGAGTAGCAAAGTGAAAGATTGGTGTGATTATTTTCTTGCTAAACTCTTGGATTTCCACTGCCCTGAAAAGCATGTAATAATACAACTTTAATACCTGCTTCTAATGCCATGGTATTTTGTCACCTTTCAGGTACCTTTCTTTAGTCCTTTGGAAATCTACATATTCTTTCAGGATTTTTAGCTTTCCCTCAGTTGTGTATTTTAATGATTGTAATTCCCATAAATTAGAAATTCTTGGGACCCCATGAGGTTCAATTTCACTTCACGATAAAATCACCAGAAAAGCCTTTGTAAAACATTGGTTCCAGGACACTACTCCAAGAGGTTCTGATTTGGTGGATCTCATTAATGGGTCACGGTCATACATGCAGATAGTTTAAGATCCACATCGACTCTTAGTAACTACGGGTCCTACTCGGGCCTGTATGTCTGACTTGATTGGAGTTGACACGTCATGACGTGCTTTGTATCTGTGTGTAACCAGTAACAGAGTCTTTACAACTAGATGGATAAAGCATATTTAATATTAGTGATTATCTCTTAAACCATGAAGTAAATTTCCTATATAAAGTTAAAGCAACTCACTATAGGGAAGAAAAAAAACCCACAAACAGGACAAAACATACCCACAGTCCCCAAGCTGAACGTTAAATCATAGATGAGAGTTTGTTGTGTTTCCTTCCAATCTTTTAATTACACATTAGTTTCTGCATGCAGCTTAGAAAACATTGTATGTATACTTCGGGTATATTTTCAAGTGACACTATAACTTATGCTTTTTTCTCTGTCATTTCTCTTTTTAAACATTATTTTCATTGCATTTCTATTTAATCAATGGTTAGTAGTCTTTATTTAATTCTTTATGCGATATGGCTACTTATTTAGTATACATCACAACACTGGGATGGCCCTTTTGTGAATAAATCTGGGTTTGCATTTTTATTGTTTCTTTAGAAGACAATCCCTATTAAGGGAATTATGGGGTAAAATTATATGATATTTTTTTTTATTCCTGAAATGCACTGAAAATTTTCCATCTTCAAAGCCTCTGCTAAATGCTAACCCACACACAACAATATAAATGAGCATATACAATTTTACAATTTTTCACTTATCAGGTCAACTGCCAACTTGCCAACCCAGAAAGGATAAATAGCTCTGGCTGAGAATTGTTCATGCCTGATGAGTGGAATGAGGAATCTGTTGTCACATGTTAATTGATCAACAATTTTTCACTTTGTGTAGTTTCACTTATTCTGCCCACTTCTCTGGGGATTTGAAGAACAGAGAGCTGTAAATAGATAAGGTAGAGGCCCAGTCGATATTTGGTAGAATTACCCACAGAACTCAGGAAAGTGCTGTGCTTACAATTACAGTCCTGTTGTACCAAAGGAAAGAAATTAGGACGAAGCAACAGGAGAGATGCCTGCAGTGAAGTCTGTGAGGGGACCAAACACCACGCCCCCAGGCGTCTCCTCTCGGGTTGGCGTCAGCTCCTCTGAGAACCAGTGGCACAGGGCACTGCCAGCCAGGGAAGCTCACCGGGCACTTCGGTGTCTGCAGTCCATTGGGGCCCAGTCACACAGTCACGGCCGCATGGCTGACCACTGTCTCCAGCCTCCCCTGACCGTCACGCTAATAGCTTTCATCCCAGGTTCCTCCAGAAGTTACAGCTAATATGGCGCATCCCAAACGCGCATCACATGTCGCTGTTATTCTGTCCGGGACCAAGGCCTGCGGAGGAGCGAGCACCTTGCAGCAGGTGCGACCTTCCGGCCGAGGAGAACCCCTCCCAGCAGCTCAGGGCAGACTCCTCTTCGGGAGAAGCTTTTTTTTTTTTTTTAACTGCACAGGCACAGCTCGGGGTGAATTCCAGCTTAATTACATCCTGCTTAGTTGATGTTTTTGTTGCTCTGTTTGTTTGATGTGTTTTCTAAATTTTCATTTCTTGTTTTCTGAATAAGGATGATTTCCACTGATGATCTCTCAGGCCCATCTGTCACAGAATTGGCTAATGCTGGGTCCACATACTAGAGGTTTCCTTTCTGTCCTTTTTACGGAAATGCAGGCAAACCTGGGCTAAATTCCCAGGCCCACAATTGGCCTGGCCAAGTGAATTAGCTTCTCGAGGATTTCTTCAAATAATAGAGTTGGGATAATATCCATTTCAAATGACTGCTGTGCGAGGCTCAATCCAATGCCATTTATAACGTTACCTAACGAATGACTGTGGCAGTTATTAAACTGGTTCACCAAACCTCCTTTCCTTCCCCCTCCTCCATCCATTTATCCTGACACAGCTGACATTGTATCCCAAGCGGAAGTCAGCTCCTGGTCTCAGCCAAATCAAAACCAAAAATACACATTAAAAAAGAATTCCATTTCTAGTCTGCCTCCACTGTCCTGACAGTGGCTCCGTCCAGATCTCAGGAAGGGAGTGAGTGCTCAGATGTCCCCACATGGCTCCACTGTGTCGGAGGTGAGAATTCAGGTGATTTGGGGAGGGGGCTGGGCAAGGCATGAGCCTGCATGAAAGGCGCTCGTTGGCAATTCTGAGCCTGACATGATTTGATGTGGGGATAATAATAGTGGTTTTCCAGAATCTTTCCAGCTGGAGATTCTGAATGCTGATTACAGCTGGAGGTCTGTGGGACCCATTCCAGCACAGGGAAATGACAGTATTCCTGAGAACAAATGATAGCATTGAATTTTACAGTGAGAAACTTAAAGGGAAAGGAAGTGCAATTTACCATTTCATTCCAAAGGGCTTTACTCTTCTTTTGAGTGAAATAGCTGAGGGAAAATATTTTTTAAAAAAGGAGAAGAAGTAGTGTTGTTTTCATTTTTATGAAATTCCTGCTCAGTTTATAATTTGATGATCTTACCTTTCAGAACCTTTCTCGGCTGACTTCCGAATGATGGTTGTGTCTCAGAGTCTCAGAAGAAAGGCACTTCCAATCATGAGTCGCCACAGGAGAAATAACATGAATTATTTTGACAATAGAATAATAAAGTGAGAAAACTGGCAAAGTCCTTTCATACAGTGATGCATTGCAGCCTCTGAAATCATGGAATTTCATGGTATAGGATACCTTGAGTTCATGTCGACCAGCCTTCCGTATGGCACAAGCATTGAGACACATGCTGGTGTCTATTCCAGCTGAATCACACCCTATTTAGTGGTTGTTTGGTGGTTGTATTTGTCGACAAGACGAGTGAGGTGTGACTCGGAGAGCCAAAGTGAACTCCCCTGAACTATGTTAATTTAGTTCATAGGGGTGGCTTTTCCCCTTCCTGGTAGCCTCACCCCTGATTTGTTTGCGCGCCTGTCAGACAATGCCCCACATACCACAGAACTCGAACACCTTGCAGTAACAGTCTCGGGGAGATGTACCAGTGGCTGGCGGGATCTGTAACAGTCACAACGAAGATATGGACTGTCTTTGTTTTCAAGAGCACACCATTGCAAGTACAATCCTGATATCAGGATATGGGTGCCGCCATTGTTACCCACCAAGTCATCCCCCACAACCTGCAGCGAGTGACTCAGGATGAACTCAAGTTCAAGCGGTTGAGCCCTGAAGCCTCGGAGGTCTGATGCCTCTGGACAGGCACGTGGCTGCCACCCATCTTCTCCCTGGCAAACTTCAGGGGGACATATCTCAGCGCCGTCTGTGTTATATCTGGAATCCTAGCTGCAAGAAATTTGGGGAAGAGAGTTTTGACTTTTCCAAACACTTCTTTATATTTTCTTTTTAAACAAAGAATGGTTGGAGATGAATGCTGAATGCAGGAATCTGTATCTTGCGTAGCCTGGGAATGGGATTATAAACACTTCACAATTTGCTATGTCTTTATTCCAGCCTCACTCTTGATTCATACTTTAGGTGGGCATAGATTCCAGGATGGTGATTATTTTCCTTCAGCCCTTTGAAAATATGACTATATTAGCCTTGGGCCTTACTTTCCTTAGGGAAAAATACAATCATTTCTGTTGGCTTTGGTGTCCCACTGACTCTTCTAAGATTGTGGATGTTTTTAAGATTTTTGTTGCCTATAATGATGTGCTAAGGTGTTTCTAGGTGTAAATTACACTTTTACTGATTCAATTCAGCATTTACTGTGTCTCTTCAAACTTAAGATTTATGATTTGTCAGTCGTATAAAACCAGCCACTGTCGTTTTAAAGAGCGCCTGCCCCATTCTCCATGTTCTCTTCCGGATCCTGTTTTCTCTGTATTTGACAATCTCACCATATCCTGTGAGCACCAAAGCTCCTGCATCTCATCTCTGACCCATCGTGGTGGGAAAAGCAGGGTACCAGGCTTTACGGTTGCGCCACTCAGGGATGCTGTGCCCTTTCTGGGACAGGCACTGGCTCCCGCCTGGGGGTCCACTTCTTTAAAGGTCTGAGATGCTCTGTAGTGTCTGGAATTACTGGATGCTGAAGCGGGGACTCTTCTGTCTACTTCGCTGTCCTCGGTCTGGATTCCTCGTCTCCTGGACAAAAGTGCTTTTAGTCACTGTTCTCTTTGTTTCAATCTGTTCTTCTTCCAATAGTTTCAGTTGCTCCCATGATTGGATGAGGGTCATTCTTTGTTGGGTAACTACTTTTTAACGTATAATCTAGCAGAAACAAGAAAGTGACTTTATTCACAGCATCTTCGATGCCCCCTCTAAAGGGTTTCCACTTCTTCTAAATGTTGCGCACTGACTCCCGGGCTAATTAAACCCCTGTGTGGCTGGCAGCAGGGCCCATTCAGGTTTCTGTCCTCCATTCAGAGACTCAGCCTTTATGTGTCTCCAGTCAGCCAGCACCATTAGCTACAGAGCTGATGGCCACCTATGTTTTCCTCCTGCCACTTCCCCACACTGCCATCCTGACGGCCTGCTGTCCATCAGACGCCGTGACTGAACTTCCATTTTGACCTTCTGTCCCTGGTACCCAATCAGAGAAGGCTGAAAGGTACCCAGCAATGCCCTGAACAGTCCAAGCTGATTTCCAAACAAGATCTGGCTTGGTACAGGGAGGTTCTGTGATTCACGTTCACGGACCATCTAAAGAACTGCATCCACCCTCAGCTTTGCCGCCCGAGGCCAGATCCAACTGTCACAACCTTTCACACTGATCACATTTAGTCTAGAGCTCAGGGATGTGACTGTTTTGTACTTTTATTAAACTGGAATTTTCTGAGTTTGTCTCTTCCTTATCACCGTCAGTTTATTAAGCAAAGGAAAATGAGTAAGTTCTGTTCTAAAGTTTAGCAGGAAATGCCTCTGTCGTTTTGGAAGTATATCCTGCACTCTTTTTCCCCACCAAGGCCAAGGTGTGGCTACAGGGGAAGTGACCCAGGGTGGGAACCACGCCTCTTTGGGGCTCAGTGGTGAGGTTGCCCTCTGATAAAGCTAAGGACTCCTTAGGGTTGAAGACGCTTGGTGAATCTGGGCCGAGCTCATGAAAAGGTTTCCAGTGATTTACCTGACGAGCTCTCCACATCCCATCATGAGTCACAGAGTGGGCGTCTGATTCAGCACCTGCCCTTCGCATCGAGACATTTCCATCTCTCTTCATCACGGACATGACTAGCACTTGGCATGTTTCATGTGTGAAATACACGTATGGAGTCTGGGTTTGGCAATGAACCTCAAGTTCAGGCATAGTTGCTATTTTCAAGAGGAAGCCCTTAGGGAAGAGTAGAGCGAAGCCATTGGAACAAATCTAGTAGATAGAACGTGGCTTTGCTGGGTAGACGTGGGCTTCAGCAAACAGTCTGGAAACTCAGGGATGGACAGCCCCACGCCCCAGCTGGCACTGCCCTGCTATGGGGACTACATCTCGCAGGGAACAGCAGTTCCTGGAAGACTGCTTCGGAATCACTTCCTGATCTTTGAGATGATGGCGTTAGAGCTCCATGAAGGACGGCCCAGCCTTCCTCTTCCAGGCCAAACCAACCAAGGCAGGAAGATAAAAGGAAGAGGCGGGGACGCTGGGTGGGGCGGATGTGACACAGGCTCTACAAGTAGTGCCCTAGGTCTAGGCCCCAGCAGCCTCTCTGAACAGGCCAGTCCTGTCCCGTGCCCTTGGTGACCCTGAGCACCCTCTCTGGGACCCCACTCCCCACCCCTGCCCCACTACACCTACAGAGCACTGGGGACCTGAGGAAGAACTGGCATTAAGTTTCATTTGCAATTGGTTCAAAACTGTTTTGCTTATGGAGCTAGATGTGTAGAAACGGGATTATTTTCAAAGTAAAATGAGCTTCGTGTAAAGCAGACATAGGAAAGCCTTAAAAATCTCTGACTCTAAACTAGGAATCATGCCAAAAAAAAAAATAAAAAAAGAGACAGTAGTCTCCACTGTGTCTTCCAATCTATTACTCAGGAAATCCTTGAAAGTTTCACTTTGGAGAAGGGTTCACTCTGGGAAAAGGAAGAACCTTTCAGTAACAGAAAAGGAGAATAAAAGTCAGCTGTACAATTGGTGGGTGAAATCCCAAGGCTTCAGAGGGAAAGCCTCTTTCCACACTTCTCCTCAGCTGAGGCAGTTACGGTTGCTGAGTTTTGGCACTTTCTAGAAGGTCATTTAACTCCAAGGGAGATCAAAAGGAAGCTGTGAAATTCTCTAAAATGATTTTAGGGAGTAGCAGCAAGGTCCAGACCTTGTTATAGAGAATTTGCATTCAGATGAAAAACACCCAGAAATTTATCGCCAAAGACACTGGCTCTTGTACCAAAGTCATCACAATTTATATATTGACATGTGATGCTTTCTTTTATTTTTTTCACCAATTCTTGTAATTATTAAAAAATCCATTCAGTTACAGAAATATGGAGAACTACATACAACCTCTCTACTGTTACCTCACTAGAAAAAAAATACTCTTAAAAATTTTATATAAAGACATCTTTTAAGTCTTTTATTTTGAGATAATTGTAGGTTTGCAAGAAGAAACAAAAATAAGACAAATGAGTCTTGTGGACTCATCCTCAATGGTAATATTTTACATGACTATAGACCCTTATCAAAACAGGAGGTTGACATTGGCATAATACGAGTAAGTGGTTTTCACATCTTATTCAGATTTTACCCTTCTTCGCATGTGCTCATTTTCTTAGGTGTGTGTGTAGTTCTATGAACTTCGATTACATGTACAGATTCACGTAACCGCCATCAGAGCCAAGACAGAACTGTGCATTCACCGCAAAGGAATTGTCTCCTACTAACTTTGTGCAGTCACCTCTGCTCCTTCCCCTACTCCCTGAAAATCCCACTTCTCCATCTCTGTGTTGGTCATTGAGATGCACAAAAGGTGTTGAGTGTGTCGACAGTTTGTTATTACCGCAGGGTGGCATTCCTTTGTATGTGGGTACCAGGATGTCTTCTTACCCATCCACCCACTGAAAGACATCTGCTTCTTTCCAGTTCTAGATTATTACAGATAAAGCTGCTATATCCATTCATAGAAACACTTTCAAGTGATTTTAAGTTTTCTTTTCTCTAAAATAAATGCCCAGGAGTGTGACTGCTGTGTCATATGGAAAGCTCAGCTCAGCTTCGTTTTGTAAGAAACCCCACCCTATTTTCCAGGGTGTCCTTCCAAGAGACCCGCATCAACAGTACCTGAGAGATCCTGCCTTCTCCGTGTCTTCCTCAGCAGTTAGTGTTTCATTCTGTTTTGCCATTCTACTACGTGTGCGGTGTTCTCTGATCATGATTTAATTACATTCCCCAGAACCTCCTGACGTGCGTGTCTTTTCATGTGCTCATTTGCTTTTTATGTATCTTCTCAGTTGAGTTCTCACTTCCGGTTTCTTGGCAGTTTTCTAGTTGGATTGTTTCTTTCCTTTCTGTTGAGTTTAAACTGTTCTTTATGTATTCTGGATATGAGTCCCTTGTCTGATAACATGATTTTCAAGTAATTTATCTCAGTCTGTGGCTTTTCTTTTCATTTCCTTAACCATGTGTATCACAGAGCAAAGTTTTGCATGTTGGTGTAGCCCAGTTTATAATTTTTTTTTCTTTTATGGGTTATGTTTTTGGGATCAGGTTTAAGAAGTTTAGGTGAAGGCCTAAACTTAGGTCAGAAATATTTTCTCCTTTGTTCTCTTGTAGAGGAGGCTTTATACTGTTTCATTTTATATTTAGACCATCATCCATTTTCAGTCAATTTTTAATAAAGTGTAAAAATTATGTCAGTCTGTTTATTCATTTGTTCAGTCTTTTGGTGTCCAGTCGCTCCAACACCATTGAATGGCTGTTGCGTCTTTCTCAGAATCAGTCGGCCATTCGCACTTGTGTCTGCTTTCAGACTTTCACTTTGTTTCATTGATCTGTGTGTCTAGGTCTCGGCCAGTGTTACACTGACTTAATTGCTGTAGCTGTAGAATAAGCTGTAGAAAGTTGGTAATGTGATGCCTCCAACTTTATTCTTCTTTGACAGTTGCTTTTGCTAATCTAGTCACTTTGCCCTTTCATGCTCAACATCATTAGTCATTAGAGAAGAGTAAGTGCAAACAAAGGAGACAGTTACACATACACCCGAACAGAGTAGTGAGGAAGGTGGACCTATTGCTCATCGTGTGTAGAAACTTCAACCTTCGTGCATCGCAGGCAGGAATATAAGATGTTATTTCCACATTAGCAAACTATTTGGCATCTTCCTAAAAGGTTAAACATAATAAGATCCAGTAATCCCACTTCCAGATAGTATTCATCCAAGGAACATGAAAGTATATTTCTGCACCAAGTACTGTGTGCGAATATTCATGCCAGTCAAAATGTAGAAAGAATCCAGATGTCCATCACCCGGGAACAGATAAACCGAATGTTTAATTCGTCACATGACGAATTACTGCTCAACAATAGAAAAGTTGTTGCCACCATTACGTAACAAGACGTGCATGACCTCACACTGAGAGACAGAAGCAAGCACAAAACGCCACATACTGCGTGATTCTATTTATGTCAAATGTCCAGAAAAAGGAAAAGCTTAACAATAGAAAGTAGCTTAATAGTTGTCCATGTTCCAATATGTAAGTCACACTTCCATAAAGCTCTACAAAGTCATCAATAACAATACAAGCAAATAATCACAATTAAAGTTCCCTCCTTGTTCAGTTCTATGAAATTCTGTTATTTGCTGGAATCAGGGCCAGCAGTCTGCTCTCATGAAGCTTGTCTGCTGCTACCTGGAAATCCTGGCTAGAACATTCTGAAAATTTCCTAAGCAAATCAAGCTTGAACTCCTTGACTCTGTGGTCTGTTCTTTGAAGCACTAAGAGTTCAGTTCTTTGCACAGGGCTCCAGCTGTCCTTTGTTTAAATTTTAGCATGTAAGCTAGAAGAATTTCACAAATTCACAAGAACTGTGCTTTCCTTTTACCGCATGGAGAAATTTTGTCAAATGGCAAAATGAAAACAACTTAGTAACGAGTCTGATGTCCTTTATTCAAGGGAAACCATCCGTGGCTGGGGAGCTGCAGGGCCTCCCCCAGGGATTCCGAGCAGGAGCCGGTGTACAGAGCGATGGGAGAGGCAGAGGCATGGCCATGGTCAGGAAGTGGGAGCATCCTTAGCAGGCCAGCGGCCCTGTTTCCAGGGAAGGGAGCTGGCCGCAGCTGACTCAGAGGCCTGGGACTGCTGTGGGACGTCTCCTGCCAGTGAGGCGTTGTTCTGTACGTGCAGGCTGCCACAGGCTTGGATTGGCGACGTGCGCCGGGGTGCTGGGGCGGCCTCCATTGTGTGTATCCTGATACATGAATTAACTTTTAGCCCTCAAGTTTGAAACAGTGAGCAGTGCATCAATGAGAAACCCCAATGCAGACTTTCCCACCTCTCTAAGTTCCATGCAACTGCTCACTTCTCTGGAGGAGCTGCAGTATCAGAACATTTCAATGGCACAGCACAAGCAGCCTGGGACCGTGTCTGGGTCCTCTGAAATACTACGTCTCTGTCTGTCACTCTCTATTCTTCTCTCTCTTATCACGTGTAGTCACTCACACATCACACACACACAGCCACGGCCGGAAGTAACAAAGTTAAGTACTGACTGTCCTCTCCCCGTTAGAACACGAGCCCATGAATTCTCTGTCTGGCAATACTCGCAATACTAAATTCCAGAGGGAAGAAAACTGTGTTATCTGGCTTGAAAAGAAGTCTTCAGAGTGGCCCATAGAATCTGTCTTATAAAAAAAAGACAACTCATCTTTTAAGTAGCACAAGGTATCACTTAACGAGTATAACTAAGAGTAATATGTCTCCGCTTACTTGATACCTTTTTTGAGTGTTTTGCTTTTGTTGTTGGGAACCCTGTAAACAGGAAAGTCAAGTCACATGGAGTGGCTAAAAGGGAATAATTCAAATACTAAATATAGCATGAAAGGTAGGGGTTGAAAATTCAAATTATCTCCAATAGCAAAAATCGTTTTCCAGTTACAGATTTCTTTCTCATAATTGTACTTTTCCATGTCTTCAAATGAAGCAATATTACTCTCACATTCTTTTATCTTATGCATTTTCTTTCATAAACTGTATTGAAAAATCAGAAGAGGAAAATCATAAGCTGTTACCAGATGCCGTTTGAGGCTAGAACATGATATGCGAGTGTCTTTTGACCTGATCGATCCTTTGGCGGGTCCAGATGCTTGTAAAGCGCGGGCCATGGAACTCAGATTGGTGCATGTATCACCTGCTGTCTTCAAATTTCTTCTTCTAGTTAGCTCTAACTTTAGGTCTTTCTGCTGATCAGTGGAACTTAAACTCTTCATTTTAACAGTGGAGATGAAAGCCATATTTTGTGATTATCGGTCATGTGGTAGACATTGTGCTCTGACTGTTCATACACTGTACCTCACAATGACCACATACAGTAGGAATCACTATTCCCATTACAGGTGAGAAAAGAGAGGTTTAGAGAGCTTAAACACTTGCCTAAATTTACTCAACAGAGTTGTGATCTAAATCTAGGTTTCTCTGATTCTAGAGTCCTAGTTGCTCCCGTAAAACTTGCCATCCAGATCAGGGTATAGACAAAATCCAACAAAACAAAACAGTTCTTGGTATTAGGATGAGGAATGTTCTAAAAGTTAGTTTGATTAAATATTTAATAAAAAATCATTTTATTTTTTTGACCCAGTGTAGATACTCATAATATATGATGTATTTATAGAATAAAGTGCAAAATATACAAAATGATGTGCAGTAAAGAAAACAAAATAAATAAACTTCCCACTCCTCTTTACTACCTACCCATCTGTCGTTAGGTCAACACAAATCCTTTCCTTGGAGATGCCTATGAACGAGCAATACCAAGAAGAAGTGTTCATTAATAGCCCTTAGCTGATGCCATGGTCCTGTATTTAATTCTCTCAACTGGTTAAGAAGCATTTGTGAGGAAGTAAAGGAAAGGGTGTGGAAGGGGTTCATTATCTGCTACACAGATTGGCCATCCATTCTCTCTCTCTCTCTCTCTCTCTCTCTCTCTCTCTCTCTCTCTCTCTCTCTATCTTGTCTTAGTCTCTCTCCAGCTGAACCTTGGCTGCTGTTCATGCCTATGCCTAGCCCATGTGTCTAGAGATCTCTGCTCATGGTTGTCATCACAAGAGATTAGAACCACCTTATGGTCAGTATGTGACTCTCTGCAGCCAGCCCAGCACAGTCTTGGGAAAGGCAGAAGCCCAATGTTCCAGCCTAGTTAGGAAGGTTGGGGTCATATGCTAACTACAGGGTCCTGGGAACTTTGGATGCACTGTACATTTAAATGTCCCAAATGCATGAGCCATGTTCTTGATTCTATCCAAAGTTGTATAATTACTTGCATAACTGAGTATATAACTTGTTGAAGAGTTGTATAAGTTTTTTAGCAATACATTCCAGAACCTATCTGTACTTTCTAAAGCACATTTTCTGAAACTTATCAGCTACTTTGAGGTGACTGCTTTATATATATATATATATATATATATTTGTCTCAGCAAGGTTACATTTCTGGTGGGAAATTGAATTTTAAGTACAAAAACCACATTTATATATAAACATTACAATGTGGGGTAAGAGAGCATTCACAAAGTTCCGTTCACACATAGCACAACCCACCTAAGATATGTCGTCCTTAAAGACTGTTACATCACGGTATGCTGGAGAGTGTCTATTGGCCCATCTGGTGGTGCAGTTAGACAGCATGGTGCTGCCAAAGGAGCTTGGGAGGGTATACAGCTTCAAGTACACCTCTTTAACTGGTGGATGGGAAAATAACTCATGGAACAAGCATAGAATGGAGTATTTCTCAACGATGAAAAGGAATAAAGTACTGAAACAGGCAGCATCATGGATGGATCTTGAAAATATTTTTTGAAAAGAGCCAGTGTCAAAAATCACAAGTGGAAGACCCTACTTGTGTTTATATTAAATGTCAGGACAGGCAATCCCATGGGAGTAGAAAGTAGAGTAGTGTTTGCCTAGGGCTGAGGGAAGGAGAGGCACAGGGTATCGAATGGGGAGTGGGAAGTGGCTCTTTACAGGTGTAAGGTTCTTTGAGGGACGATGGAAATGTTCTACGATTAGGTGATAGGGACGGTTGCACACTGTAAATGGGCTTAAAACCACTGGTTGTTCACTTGAAAGGGACAAACTTTGTGTAGCCATGTATCTCGATAAAGCTGCTAAAAATGCATCTATAATAGTGGGGTGTCGAGACCATCTTTGTTAGATCAATTCTCCTTTCAGTCTAGACTTGCTAATGAGACCTCTGGACCACACCACAGTATATCTTTCCATCTAGAGGTCTGGAGACATCCCTCCTTATTTATTAATATTGATGGCACCTCTTAGAATAATATATTTGATTGACTCAGCAATATCACAATGATTCCAACTGGTGCCGCCTTTCCCATAATCTAAATCTAGAGGTGATGTGAGTCTCAACAATGCACCTGGTCTGTACCTTTGTCAGGGAATCGCCCACCATTACATGTGTGTATTTAGTATCCGCGACTGTCTTCTGGCTTGTCCCCTGCATCTGGTGACTATGGGAAGCTTACCTCCTGTGTGCAGGTTTCTCGCAGGTGGTGACAGTTAGGACGTGGCAGAGTCTCACCATTTACTCCAGTTCCGCAGAACGCTCAGTGATCCTGGGGCATAAGAATCTAAGTTGGGGGCACCGCACATCGCCTTTAGAATTCTCAGGTGGTGATGTGGGCAATACCGTGTGTGCTGCTTCTTTGCCATACTCATCACGCGATGTACACTCTAACACCCCACATTAAACCTTTTGATGTTTGTTTTCATCTGGAGAGGTAATGCTTTCACAATTTCTGAGTCCATTTTTGTGGTGGTTTTAAGGCTAAAAATCATTTATGGGAATCATTTCACACTGGGTATGTCCATAAAGTTTTCCCCAAAATTTAATCCAATTTTATTTTGCCTGGATGACACCTCTGTTCACCTTAGACCATGTTTACCTGCAGGAATTCTCGCCGGTCCGTCGGACAAATGGCTGTGCGTGTGCAAATGTTTCAGCCTGTCCGTCTCCCCAGCCCACAGCCTTAAACATAAAGGTCGAAACCCCCTCTCCTGCTGCCACCTCCTTCCCTGGCGGGCAGGGCTGTGGCTCTGAGGCCTGAGTTGCCAACCTCAGTACCTACCTCGGTCCTGCTTGAACTTCTTTCTACTTGCCAGCCTTTCCTCATATATTGTGTCTCAGGATTATAGATATTCCCTAGTATTGCTAAACATGGATTTCTAATTCCTCATTCTCATTCTTCTTGTTTTGAATTATGTGCAAAAGGCCAAGGTGGCAGCAACCATTTTTATTCAGCCATTTTCCTGACAATGGCTACATAGTGTTTAAAAAGCACTTTCGTATGAATAATCGCCTCTGCCTGGATGACACTTCTCTGTTGTTGGGACATTATCTCCAAGGCTTAAATCACCACATCATCAATGAAGCAGGAAACGGCAGAGACTTGATTGAAATGATTTGTGACACTTGGAGAAAACTACGTAAGACAGCTGCGCCTAAATTCTTTGTATGTCAAAAGAGGACTATAAGGTTATGGTGAGGATTTGATGAAATGATATGTATCAGGGATTAAACACAGAACACATGGCCAGGAATACTGAAGTTGGTGGCACTGTAATGAACTGAACGGCTTGAATTTTTGAGGTGGCAGATATGTGAATTCCAAATCACTGTGCCAGAGGTAACCCCCTAACAGGCCCCGTCAGGATACTCCCTCTCCCCTGTTCTGCTGAGTACAGGCGAGCATCGTATGAAACGCTGGTCAGTAGCTACGGTCTCTGCGCTGGTCTGCATGTGTGCTAAAGGCTGAGAGACCATCAGCAACCAGGCCGCACCGCGCCACACCCCACACTCCTGGCTGAGAAGACTCCGTTTTCTCGCTGATAATTGAGGATAGTGAGAGAAACTGACTTAGAGGTCGCTGTGAGTTTTAAATGAGATGTGACACATAAAATGTTTCCAGCACACCCGGCACATGGTCTCTGCTCGGTAAATGTCCGCTAGTATATTATTGTGATTTCACATTCACACTGCAGCCAATTCCGCTTTCCCCATACGAGACGAGCTGCTGCCTGCTTAGGACACGGAGTCCCCCGTCCCTGGGGAGGGACATCTCCCATCCTCAGTTCCCAGATTGGCCTCTGGTTTATTAGTCCATCTCTGGATACTTGCTCAGCATCTGCTTTTCTCCCTGCATCTGATCCATTCTGTGTGTCTTGAAAACTGTAAACCGCTGAACTTCAAAGCTGAGAACCAGAATCCAGATCACAGTGAGGCTATAATTGGCACAGCCTAGGACGACAGCTGGCCTTCTTAGATGGCATTGCAGCCCCACAGAACCCAAATGCTACCGGAAGGAGTGTGTGTGTGGAAGACACGTCACTGTAACCGTGTGCCTGTCTCCACTGTGACCTGAGCCCCATGCAAGGATCCAGGACCTCCTTTTGCCTCAGCTCTTAATACTTAACTGAAGACCTGACTACCTGATTACTCAGAGGGATGACCTACGTGCGCAGGGCATTCTGGGAAACCAAGTGGATTGGCACTGCTAAGCTTCTTCTTTTTTTTTTCTCTGTTAAGGATGCTTATCAACTTAAATACTAAAATAGATCCAAACTGTTACTCATAACTTTACAGAAACAGCATAAGATGAATTCTCCCATACAAAAAAGTCAGTTAAAACAGTTATCCTTCTATGACTTGTGCTAAAACCAGTGTAAATAACCTTAAAGATTCAGATTGTGACATCGGAAAGATGACAACATGGATCCTTGTCAGAGGCTCACTGTCGTGATGCAGGTGACAGGAGAGAGGGAGGACGCACTGCCTACCACACGGGCAACGGCACCGTTGTCGTTTGTGAGGAGGGTAAGAGGCTCGTCCTTCCTTCTGAAGTCAGCTCCGTGGGAATGAACAGCAGGCGGGAAGATTCTACTCTCATTTACGTTTCTGCCTGAGGACAGCGCCTTGCCGCTCGCCTCTCCGGCCCTGACTGCCAGCTCAGGCCCAAACATCCCCGATGATCATGTCTCTGGATCGAGCTCCCGAATCTCCCCAGAGAAGTCCACCTCCTTCCACCCAGTGTGAGGCGCCCAAACTATGTGTTTGCCCAAGAGCTCTGACAAATCTCACCTTCAGGAACTGCATTTTATACACACCACCCACTGAGATGCGCAAGATGGATGAGATGCTGGACACGGGAAGGGTTCAGTGACAGTGGGAAAACAGAAACTATCTTCTCCTACTGCCACTAACACTTATTCAGAAGGTGGGGGGTTCTCACCAAAATGCATTTAATACGAAGCCCTGTCTGCTCAGCCAGTGAAGACTGCTTCAGATCAAGTCCTCCTGTCACAGTAGAGCAAGGGTGTCCAAACTGCGGCCCGCGGGCCAACTGTGGCCCATGATCCATTAGTAATTGGCCTGCAGCAAATTCCAACAATATATTTAGTTTACTTACATAAACCAGATGAGGCAATATGTACTTCACCTCGCGTGAGTGGCCCGGCTGTTTGTGTATTTTACCGCATATGGCCCTTGGTGAAAACCGTTGAAAAAAGTTTGGATACCCCTGCAGCAGAGGATCAATTGGTTTTAGAAATCCCTTCCTCTGTGTGTAAATTACCCCGACACCCCCTCTGTCAAAGTGCTACTATGGCCACATGAACATGTACACACCTCCTTCCAGGCCGGCAGTCAGCAGGAAACAGGCGCTGCCATCTGTGTAAATAAGATGTAATGGAGGAGCCGCCCCTCTCTAGGTCGGGGCTCTTTCCCACCACACCGGCAGAGGGAGTGGTTGCAACAGAGACTCCGAGGGCCCCAAACCTGATAGTGTGCTCTCTGCTGGCGAGTCAAGACCGTGACCTGGTTGGTGTTTATTATCTAACGTAGGGCGTTCTTCTCTGTTACCCATGGCTCAGTGTCATAGGATCTGTCTCTGACATTGGCTGAGGTGGGTAACGGTGAGCCTTACTGGTTAGTTCCTCCAGAACAGGAGTTAGCTCTCCTAGAAGCTGAGTTTTCACTGTGAATGTTAAACGTAACACACTTTGCAGTTCAATTCCAAAGTTACCCGTAAGAACCACTATAACCCCTGGTTGCACGTGTCATATCATGCATCCAAGTCGAGTTCAGCCAATTCTTACAAATATCGGAGGGGGTGACTAGTGCGAGGATCGGCACTGGCCAGTCCTTTGCTCTGCAGCCAGCGTTACTCTGCAGGACAGCCGCTGCACGGGGCCACCCAGGACATGCAGCAGAGCCCTGCATGTCTGCAAAGTGCACACAGCCCTCTGCATTTGGGCAGTCCCCAAGCTGCGCAACTGCGCACAGGACTCAAGGGTTTCTGGGGCAAATACACAAAGGGACTGAGGTAAAACCGGATCCGCCTGTCAAATTGTCTCACATAGCCCTCCCCCGGCATCAGCTTAAGCATTCAGCATTTCACGGGGACAAGTCACCCCGAGGCAGGTGACGCAGCCGCAGCTCTGGGACTACAGGACTTTAGATTTCTTCTGACGACACTGGACACATTCTGGCCCATTCTAACGCATGAAGTCGCTAACTTGTGGGTGCATTCTCATGGCAGAGAGACATGTGAGTCATTACACATCCTCAATTGATATGTAATTTATTTATAGGTAACCAGCTTGCATGACATTTTCTAGGCCGCCACGCCTTACAGAACCATAGTCCCAGGTGTGTTTGTCACGGGCCATCCCAAGTGACCAAATGCGTCCCACTGCAGAGGAGTCTGCCCTCTCCTGGCAAATGCTACAGAGAGATTACAGGGAGGTGTCAGTGAGTCCGTCCTTTACCCTTGGAGCAGCCCCCGATCTCTTGCCCACCTGAAAGCAGCCTGCGTGGAGCCCCCGAGTCCTCATCTGGAACAAGCACCAGCTAGAAGCTGAGGACTTAGAGACAGGTCAGAATCACCAAAGGGAAACATGGAACTGAGATTGGGCGCGAAGTGTGCCCCAGCCCTGCTTGTTGTAGGATCCAGGTGGATGTTTCCAGGGCGGGAGTCGCTGCAGGAGAGGGTCACACATCCCTTCAGGACCCCAGAAGGTTGTGGCAGAGGACTCTGCAGTTAGGTTGGGTGTCCATGAGAGCTCCACCCTCCCCGACCCAGGGCCTCTGTGAACAAGTGACTGACTGCCGTCCGCATCACTCACGGTGTGGCGAGGGGTGAAAACCATGTGTGTGGCACCGTGCAAGCGCCTGCCACCGCCGTGTGTGGCCTTTCAAACCAAGCAGATATACCAGAGCAGTAAGGAAAATGCTCTGGAACTCAGAAACAGGCAAAGGGACCTCTGGTATTCTTTCAGTGCAGTGCTGGGGTCGGCGTCCCAATCAACGGGCAGGGTTCTCCAGTACAGCTGCAAATAACTTCTGTCCAGCGGAACAGATAACCCTAAACGGTGCGCTTGCAGCCCTGCTGGATATAACCAGTATTGCATTTAGGCCAGCCATTTACCAAATCGCTTTTACGTATATGCGTATATCTCGGTTCTCAAGTTCTGTTTGGCCTGCTCTTAACATCGTGTGTCCCCCCATTAATTTGTGAGTTGAGCCACATTTCTGCTTACTTTCTATTAGTATGAAAGTCATGCCATCCTTTGGACATTACAATCTGACAAACGTACTTGAAGTTTCGCAGTGGGTTTCAAAGATCGTGCACCATGGGGAAAGTCAGACTGACTGACTCAGGGTGCCCAGCAGGGGAGGAGGAAGGATAGGACCTGGGCCTGAGGTGCCGTCCCCACCTCCCACGCTCGCTTCTCCCAGAGGGAGGCATGGCGTCTGTCTGCAGCGGGGTCACCCAGGGGCAGACGGGACTCAGTCTGCTCTAAGCCGCTGACTCACCCGTGTCTTTTGCCTTTTGCCTTTCGCCTGCATGCTTTTCCACAGAATTACTCAACTTCTTTCTCAGAATATCAAGATCTAAGAGACCAAGACTAAGGTATATATTTAGGATTAACAGGATCTCTGGATCTGCTCTTAGGACTTGAAGCCACTTAGGTGACTAGCTGGGTAAAGCCATTTCTCCATGCCATCTAGGATGGGTCACTGAAATTTGGCTCATTTTAGAGCCTCGGTCATCTGCTCGTGTTCTCCTCAAGCAGCACACAGGTGGCCTCGCGAACACAGTGACCACATCTGAGACTTCCATGGCTGGATGAGTGCCGTCTCCCTCATGGCAGAGCTTGTCTGGGGTGAAGGCTTACTGATTTCTTCTCAGGAGAAGGAACTGTCTCCATGATCCTCTCAGCAGCTTCACTTAGCGTCTCCCCTTCCATTCTGTCTCTAGGAGTCTCCTCGCTTAGCCCTTATCTGCCGTATCTTTTCACGTAGGCCAGCTTGCTATAGAAAACCCATGGCTCTGAGTAAGTAGGAATACTGGATTCAGACTATTAAAGGGAATTAGAGTTGATGCACAGGCCATGAAAACTGCTGCACTTGTCAGTTGGGGTGACAATACTAAGATAATCTTTCTTATTACTCTGAATAAGAAATATGTAGGGCAGAGGCTGAAGTTGTAGGCAGTTTGTTGTTTCTCCACATTGTGAAATCTATGGAACTGCTAAAACTCAAATTATAAATAAGAGGGGGAATGTGTATGCTTGAATGAAATATGTTGACAAAAATCTTTAAAATTAGTGTTTGGAAGCCTTTCTTCCTTTAACAGAGTGGTTGTCCATTTCCCCCACATTAGAACTCCCCGGGGAGACTGGAAGGACCTGAGACGCAGGCTGCACCCCGGATCATCGAGCAGGCTTTCTGGGGGTGGGTGTACACCCTGATACTTTATAAGCTTATCCCAGAGTCCTCAGTGGTTCCGCTTTAACACATCTTCCATATGCCTTCAAGTTAAAAGTAAACTAAATTAAACAATGTGTGTGTTATGGTCAAAATCAATACTGAAGTTTATGCTTTATAACAGGCAATGTGGTTTGATTTCTATTTTATGTTATCTGATTTTAAATTAAATAGAATACTAACCACCTTTCAAGCATTACTCAATTACAGCAAGATTATCTTCTGACAACTTCAACCCCAAAATAAGTTTATCTGGAAGGAATTTAATGGTGTTTATACATTCAGAAACTCAAGCCATCTTTGAACTGGCTCTCTCTCTCTCTCTCACTCTCTCTCTCTCTCTCTCTCTCTCACTCTCTCTCTCTCTAATGTGTGTGTGTGTGTATTGCCCATCTCTATATATCTAGCTCTGTGTCTAGCTCTATCTATATCTATATTTATATCATCTTTATAATCTATATATCTATCTCTATATTTCTATCTCCATCTTATCTATATATCTACATCTATATATCTCTATCTCTATTTCTATCTATAATCTGTATATCTACATCTATCTCTATATTTCTCTCTGTCTCTATCTTCTCTGTGTATCTATATCCATATCCATATTCATCTCTATATCTCTATATCTCTGAAACACCTCTCTCTCTATGACACCTCTCTCGCCATCTCCTCCTCTACCTTCCACTCTCACCAGCTCAGCTGCAAATGCAGATACACATCACAACTGCCCACTGTGCCTTTCATGTGTGGACAGAGACATGATATCTTCCTCTGTTGAAGGATATTGGTTTTATGTGGTATATTGATTGAAAAGATCTGTTCCACTCGATATTGAACTTAAGCAGCCATGATTATTTTCTTGAACTTTCCCTGTAATTTTTCCAACATCCCTCCAAATGCACTGCGGAAGCAGAAATCACATTTCCAATAATGACTGTGTCCTGGGTGAGTTATGTCACTTAACTTTCCTTCCTGCTGGCTCTGGGATTTGATTGCTCTAAATACCTTAGAAATAGTATGACTCATTCTGTATTTGCTTGGTGTTTATGAGAACATCATCAGAGCCTGTATTCATTGAAAGTACAGTGATTGATTAGTTGATTTTCAGCTGGATCTTTCAGTGTAAATTAAAACACAAAAATAAACTGTGCTTCCTACACATTTAGTCAGTTCATTAAGAGTTTCGAAAGGGTTAATTAGGAAAAGGTCTAAATAATTATATTGTTGAACCCTGTGAGTACTAAGGACTAAATCAGCTGAGTTTGCTCATTTCAAAACTGGTTTTCCAGCATGCAGTTGAGTGAAGTGGCTTATTATTTACATCTCGACATTAACTATGCAGCAAAGTTTCTTGCTGGGGTGGGGACGTGCTGTGGCACTGCTGCAAGTTAAATGCGCTTCAGTGCGTCCACGGGTTCCACAATCATTCCTGAGCTCTGCCGTGCCCCGTGAGATGTGCCGGATGAGCAGGTGACACTAGGTAGTAGAAATGGCATCCTCACCTGAGGGAAAGGAGTCTGACCCAGAGATGAAAAGTTACAAGCAGTGACAATGCAACGTGCCATGTTAGAGACCGCTCAGGAGCGCGTGAATGTAACAAGAAGGCCACCGAACTCATTTTAATAGGCCTCGAGACTCCTGGAAGGAGACATTTAAACCGAGCCTCTAAGGGTCAGGTGTAAAGTCACCAATTGAAGTGGGCGCTAGGCAGGGAGGAAAACGAAGACGCGGGGCGTCACAGCCGCAGCTGCTAGTGTGCCACAGCCTAGTCTCCATGGTGGGTGTGGACAAGGGGGTGTGGGGGAGTAAACTAGGTGAACCTGAGTCGCCACATAGCAGTACAGTCTTAATAGGAAAGAACAGCTTGGAGAGACTGCCAACCAAAATGAATAATGGAGACAGCTTTTAACCTCTCTCCCAAAGCAGCCAAAACCCTGGGTAACATATACTAAACAATGGTTTTGAGGCCCTGGACATGAGGCAGAAAAGCGCAGGGATCCCTAAGAGACATTAAACAAATGGGGTGCGGGCAGCAGCGGCCTGGAGAAGCTCAAGCAGCAGCACAGGGCAGGGGAAAGGACGGAGCCCCTTGGTCCTGGGTGAGAGCCCCACGCCCGCCTGTCAATTGGGAGTCCCTGACCAGCCAGTGAGGTGGCCCTGATCTTCTCGGCACCCCTAACAGAGGTAGCTGCACAGTCACCTTCCTGCTGTTCGCCTCTTACAGCGGTGTGCTCGTTCGCGCTCGCTTCCGCCGTGAAAGGTTTCATGGCACAGCCTCGCAGCTCCCTCCTGCCTGCTGGCTGCGACGCTGCCCCATTCAAACAGCTGTTGCTCCAGTACACTCAAAAACATTAATATGCCGCAACTTATCTTTCAACGGTACAGAGTTCTGTTTTTATTTTTAAAAACATTTTCTTACCTGTAAGGTGCAGTGACAAGAACTACCTAGAATCAAGGTACTTGAAAAGCACAAAGTGTAAGTATTGTGTGTCATGCTCTGCAGTTTACTCATGGAAAAGAGGAGGCCAGCAATGGCGAAGACTCAGGACACAAAACAAGCAAAATGGTGAAAATGTCAGCAGCGAGTGTGACACGTGAATGGAGATGAAACTGGGGTCTGACAAAATGCACGCCCGAGTCTCCGGAACTACTCAGTGACTGGACGCGGTCTGGGCCTTATCTGAGCATGTTTCCCTCCCATGTGCCGTGGATTTGCCTCTGGGAGCTGCCATGTGCGCACAGTGAAGGAGGCATTTCCTGTGCCAGCGCCGGGCACTGAGTCCGTTCAGCACAATGTGTGGTGATGACGGTCTTCATGTTTGTTAGGCTGACAGTTTTCATTTCTGTACAGTCCACACAAACGTTAGCAATCAGTGTATGTTTAACAACATGTGAAAGTCACAATATTTCCAGGCTAATTTTTGTCTGACGTGTATGCTGTGTGTGGCACCAGCTGGCCTTGTCATCCATACATCTACTCTTGTTGTTTGCAGAGGAAATAAATCAATAAATAAGATGACTAAGGAAGTGAGTTACAAAGTGGTGCACAATTTATATCATTAGAAAGACCCTGCTTTGAAAATCATGGTGTTTCCAAGAGTAACATGAAATGGGGTGTTTTGGAAACCACCCCACCATCGTTTTTCATACCAGTCTCCAAAGAGCCTCGATGATCTTTGGGTTTGAGAAGAAAGCAATTTGGTCGTGACTTGGTCTGCTTAATGGAACTGCTGAAATGACTCAGCCTGCCTCTGTCGGGGTGCTGTATGTGAAGGTCAGGCTGGCCTGGGGAGATATGCACAGAAACCGCTGCTCACAAGCAGGAATTCGACCTTTTCGCTGGTTGGTGGGACGTCGGTGCTGCCTCTATGGTGCCATAATCCGTGGGAAGGCAGGGCACTCGCCGTGGGGGCTTATTTTTCAGTCTCTTGTTTTATTTGAACATAAACCTTGGCTCCGAATTTTGTAAGTATTGCAAGGAAAGATCAAGAAAAAATAATCATTTTTTTAGTTCAATCAAAGATGCATTTCTATTCTCATTCAATTCCTTTTTACATATAGTTATTGAGAAATAAGTAAAAGTGATGGCAATTATATTTGACACAAATGATAACTTCTAGACCAAAACTATTTCAAAACAATGAAATTAATGTTAAGACTTGTGTGGCATATCTTCTGTAGTTTTTCATTTTCAAGTAAATAATTCAGGATTTGATTTGCTGTCATTAAAACTGTTTCCATACAAACTAACGTTTCAAAGCTTGAGTTTATTAAAAATTTTAATTGTGGTAAAAATGGATGTTTGAATCCTCAAGCTTTCAGAAATCTGCCTTGTGTCTTAATTAGTTGTGTGGCTTATTTTTCTAAAACTAGAAAATGCAAATATGACCATGAATAAGAATATTTGATTAAGGAAGTAAAAGCCCAGCAATGCTTTATAGACAAGTAGATGTGATTGAAAAAGAAAACAGAATTTCTTAATTTAATGTGATATTGACCCAAAACATTATAAAATAGTTAACAATTATATAAAAAGCCAAGATTAGAAACAGAACTAACAAATAAACATTATGTTCCTAATAGAGTTTCTTGACTGGATAATATAATATCAGTGTCATTTTAAATAATCATCCCCTATGCCTTCACCCTATCAAACACATTTTCAGTATCTTTCATGTTTACTTACAACATACAGTATATCTCCATTCACTTTTTAACTATTGTAAAAGTTTCAATTAAATTATAGATATGACTCCATATTGCCCTTCAGTGGAGTAACAGTAAACACAACACCCAAATACATCCGTCTGTTTGAAGGCCCGAGGGGAAACAGCTTCCTTCTAGACTTTTCAGTCCTGCAGAGGTCTGCTAAGTCCTGACTGTGTCTAGAGATTTAACTCCTCCGTGGAGGATGTAGAAGAGAAGGAAGGCATCACCTTGTCCTTGAACCTGGAAAACATCCTATCATTGCACATTCAATTTATGCCAAGTAAATATGATAGGATGGTAGCTTAATTTGTAGAGGTCTGGGATTGCCTCTACAGACCTCTGTAGAGGCCTGGTAATTAAAACAGCATATTTCCTCTTATGAAACAATTTCACACAAACATCTTTAACAGTTCTTTGATGAAATTATGGTTGTCTACGCTTAGTAGTTAAGACACGTATCTACATTTGAGGATACTGAGCCTCCAATAACTTAGATAATTGGATCATATTGAATAGCAAAACACAGACTCACCTCTAAATACTCAAGTTCCAAGGCTACTGGGCTCTTAGTTCTGCATTTTCTCTCTCTCTCTCTCTCTCTCTCTCTCTATATATATATATATATATATGAAACTATGGAGATCCCTAGTTTTCCTGATCTTGCCTTTTAGAGATTTGAAATGGTACTTAATTTCTAGACAGAAATGAATTGATCTTTTTTCTATTATGAAATATATTCTTATCTATGAATTATTTCCATTTCAATCTCTGTGAAAAGTCTGTAAGCTGACAAATATATGTCTGTGCAGACATAAGGATTTGGGAGAATGAAAGTGTTCTTAGGGCCAAAACAATTTTTGCAAAGAATATTAAGATTTGAAATAGGGCAGGTATTAAGACACGTAAACACATTACAAAGATATACATAGTGTGAAATTTAAACAGTATTATAATAGAACCAATTGTTTAGAATAGAACCAAATAAAAAGTTAGTAGAGAACAAAAGTAGTATTCTACATGGTTTGTCAGCGATGTTCTTTTTTACAGTATAGGATGTGATTTGTAGCAAGTTAACTGAAAGAAAACTATTAACTTACATAAATTCTATAAGCTATACAGCAAAGTAATTTGCAGTGAGATTGAAGTTTCAATATAAAATTGGAAAATAACTCTAAATAAATGACATATGCTATTGGGCAGAGAAAGAATTTCTAAGCATCATAGGTAAAAATCAAAGAAGAAAACAATTAATAGTTGTAACTTTGTACTTTAGATGTTCACCATAAATAATACTTAAAAATAAAAAATAGATTAAAAATATTTTCTAAATAATTGAGTGTTAAAGATTTTTTATAGAACACTAAATTATGAAAAGTTAACTTAATAGAAAATGAGCATAAGACTTGAATAGACAATGCAAAAAGGAAGAAATAGGAAAGGAAAATAACCATTAAAATGTTCATTTAAAAATTAAAGAAGATAAATTGAAATAAGAAAACCCATCATATATATATATATATTTTTTTTTTTAGAGGTGACATGAAAACATGGCAGAGGAGGCAACTATAAAATATTGTATCTTCACAAAACCAATGAATAAGATGGGAAAAAATGTCAGAATCAACTTTTTCAAAATTCTGGATTCTAATGGCAGAATTTGCAACAACCAGGGGAGTGTTTAATAAAGAAAGCTGATGAATTTTGGTAAGCGATGACTGTGTCATGTAAATTTATCTCCTTATTACCATCTCTCAGTTTCCACCTTGTACACAGAAAACTGAAAAGCGTTGCCCAAAGAAATGAAAGAAGACCTAATTAAATCAAAATTTATGGCATGTTCATATATTGGACAACTTAACATTGTTAAGAAGACATTAATACTCAAAATGATCTACGGATTCAATGAAATCTTTATCAAAATTCCAATGACCTTTCATGTACAAAGGAATAAGCTGATCCTAAAGTTAACATGGAGTTACAAGGGAACTTGATCCGTCAAAACAGAAGAATGAAGTGGAAGCACACATACGTCCCAATTTGAAAGCACACCCTAAAGTTATAATAATCAGAGCACTGTGGTTCTGGCATGAGGATAGGCCAATAGAGCGATGGACCGGAACTGGTGAGTGCAGGCATGAACTACTGACAGCACCTTCATCTTCCATGAGGCTGCCAAGGTCATTCATGGAGACAGCATAGTCTCCTCAGCAGACGGTTCGGGAAATAGACGGATGCAAAAAAGTAAAGTTGGATCCTTACCTCAAACCATGTGACATTCGATCAAAATTGATCAAAGACCTTAAGGAAAGCGCTCAACTATAAAGGTTTCGGTAGGAAACAGATGTAAATATTTATGAACGTTAATTAAGTAATGCTTTCTTTAAAATGACACCAAAACACAAGCAACCTAAGAAAAAGTAAATAAACTGGACTTCATCAAAATTAAAATTTTTGTACTTTAAATAACACTTTAAAGAAAGTGATAAAATCAAACCATAGAATGAGATGTAAATCACATACCTTTTAAGTGTCCAGGATTCAGAGGATACAAAGATTCTTTAAAACTCAACAACTAAAAGATAAACAAACCAATTAAAAATGGGCAAAGATCTTGAATTGTTATTCCTCCAAATAAGGTATACAAATGGCCCATAAATTCACGAAGAGTTGTTTACTCTCATTAGTCCTCAGGGAAATGCAAATCAAAACCAGAAGGAGGGTCGATTCACACCCACTAAGATGGTGAGAATCCAAAACATATAACAGGTGTTGGGGCGGATGTGGAGAAATTGGATCAAGGGGCTGCTCCTTCTGCCAGTTCTGGATACAACAGGAGCAAGAAAGAAATGAGGTTTGTGTATTTGTTTCACAGAATAACTAGCAAGATGAATTACAGGCTCTGCTTTCCGTTCTGAAATCCCTCGTTATTCAGGTGGAGGTAACACCTGGATACTCCCTTCCCCAGGGCGTCTTGTGCTTTCCTCTGCCTGAGCACAGGCTCGTGTAGACCTCCGCAAACTGGCAGTTCCCCGAGGAGAGGGGACACTGCATGTTCGCTGGCCAGCGGAGACTGCGTCCTGGAGTTCAGATTCCGGCTCAGATAAAACTGCTTGGGCTCTAAAACCCTCATGGCATTTACTGTCTATATAATCTTGGCTTTGTATTTCAAACTCTTGCCTCAGTTTCCTCTCCTGCACAGTGGACATAACAAAATGGACTTCTTTGGGGTTCTGGTGAGGGTTTCATGAAATGACACCTACGAAACACATAGAGGAAGTCAATATTTTCTCTCTGAATGTTTGTGGTGCGGTGCCCAGCCCCCGTGAGCGTCAGGAAGGATCTGGTTAATAAAGCATAACTAATTAATTACTCATACCAAGAAAGGCCTAGGCAGGAAGTAAGGAGAGGAGGAAAATTAATAAGAATCATAAAACATCCACACACTAAACTGAAAGCTCTCAGAGGCATAAATGGGCCAGATTTCTCTAATGGCATCGAAAAGGCATTTGAAAAAATCCATTTCCTTTCCAAAATTTTATTCAAATTTGTATTCGTTTGCTAAAAATGGCTTTAGATGATGTAAGCAGCAGGAACTCTGAAGCCAGGAGATACCCCTGCCTGATGGCACTGGTTACAGGACCGGCATTTCTTGGCCCTGCAGGGCTCTTTCATTTTGTAAGCTCAGAGGAGAGAGCTTCCCTGCTCCCCTTCTCTGAGATGACCTTGACTGTCTTTTTCTCTTTGGTCTTTGGGTGAATGCTGCAAAGGAGAGAAGTCTCTGATGAACCAGAAGCATATCCCGGAGAGAACTAATGAGGCCACTTGGCAGTCCTGCCAGATGGTGTGTTGGGGCTTGTCAGGGAGCTGGCACCGCAAGGGACATGGGGTCAGGCAGGCCACTGTCCTTAGTTGATGTGACTGGAATCTAGTTTAGTAAATGAAGTCTTAACTGGATGGGACTTGCATGCAACGTTACATTGGAAAGTCACACCTGTGTATTGTTACTATTGCTAGTTTAAACAGTTACGTTTCAGATCAGTTAGCTGTATGAAATATAAAGGTGCTATTTTACCTGCATTAATCCCTTCTCCAGTGACCTCCCTTTCTGTCTGGAGTTCCAGTTTCTGATCTATGTAATTTTCGTTCTTACTGAAGAATCTCCTGTAACATTTCTTGTCCAGTAGGTCTTCTGGTGATGAGCTCTCCCAGGGTTTGATTATCAGTGAAGTCCTTTGTTTGTCCTTCATTTTGAAGGATACTTTCACTAGATATATAATTCTGGGTTAATAGTATTTTTCTTTCAACAATTCAATATTTCACGCACTCATCTCTTGTTTGTGTGATTTCTGATGAGGATTCATAGTCATTCTTAACTTTGTTCCTTCATCAGTAATGTATCCTGCTGCTCTGTTTGTTTTTTCAAGGTTTTTCTCTTCACCTGTTTATTTTTAGTGTGTTTTTTTGTTTGTTTGTTTTTAACTTTGAATATGTCGTGACTTGGTGTAAAGTTTTTGTTATTTATTTATCCTTTTTGCTATTCTTTGAGCTCCCTGGATCTTTATTGTAGTATCAACCATTAATTCTGGAAAGTTCTTGGCCAATATTACTTCCAATATTCTTCAGCTCTGTTTTCTCCTCTGGTATTCCAATTGCACATGTGATGCACCTTTTGAAATTGACCCATAGTTTTTACGTGTCCCATTCTTTTTTTTTCTCCTTCTTTTTCTCTTTGTGTTTTAGTGTATAGCCTACTGATAATCTCATCAAAGGCATCCTTCATCGCTGTTACAGAGTTTGGGAATTTTAGCATTTCCTTTTGATTTTGACTTAGAATTTCCATCTCTAAGCTTACATTACCCATCTGTTCTTGCATGCTGTCTACTTCCTCCATTACAGTCCTCTACATATTAATAATAGTTAATTTAAGTTCCCTACATGATTATTCCAACAGCTGTGTTATATCTGAATCTGTTTCTGATTTTTATTTTTATTTTTTTCTCTCCTTAGATTGAATTGATTTCTAGCCTCTTGGAACACCTGTAATCTTTTGTTGGCAGCCTAACATGTTGCATCGGGTAACAGGAATTGAGGTAAGCCTTTGGTGTTTAGATTTATGATAATCTGACTAATATTTATGTTAATCTGGTTAACATTTGCTGTAGGTGTAGGTGTCAGAGACTTCCGATTCATTTAGCATCTTTGTCTTCTCTGTTGTCTCTGAGCCTTCCCAACTCCTCCTTGGGGAGCATGTGTTTGTTCCAGCTCCTCCGCATGTAAGCCATGTTACCGTGTTGCCGCCTTGTTGGTGTGGTGGTAAGGCGTGGGGAGGAAAACATCTCAGCCTATTGTGGGCTTGTGTTCTTGACCATCAAAGTGCTTCTTAGCATTTCGTTTATCCTCTTAACTGTAAATATAAGGGTGAAGGGGGTGGGGTAGAAATGCCCTTCCTCCAGGTGGGACAAATCTCTGGTAAAGTCTTTTCTGCTTTGGTCTCGGCCGTTGTATGGAGCGTGATATAGGATGTTTCACAATGTACACTTGCCTGTCTCCTGGCAGAACAGCAGGGGTCTTTCTGGGGTGTAGCTGTGAGAACACGGTGGGGTTCCTGGAGGCTAAGCCCATGATGTATAGGGGTCCCCTGGAGTCTCTCACTCTCGTGCAGTCCACACTCGGCCTCCAGCACCTTGTCAAACAAAAATGTCAATATTCCTCTAAGTTTCTGGCTCCAGTAAGTATATCTCAGCTCTGACTCTTTAGGTTTTCCTGTCTCCCCAGATTTGGGGGTGGGGGGAGTTTACCCTGAGACTCCAGTTCTTTGATGAGTCCAAGAAAATGTTTTGTTTTGTTTTAGCTTTTTCTCATTATAAAGACAAGAATATATATTTCCAAGACATTTACACATGTGGGGACAGAGCCCCAGAGAGCGGTTTCCAGGCTCTCAGCCTCAGGTGGAGAGGTGCTGGCTTGGGTGGTGGATGGCCGTCAGCTGTGGCTAGTTGGCCATCAGCTGTAGCCATTGAGCCGTTGGCCACTGATATAACTGCCGCGGCTACGGAGGGGAGCCGAGGAGAGTGAAAGAGAGTCCAGGAGAGTCGGTCAGTTGGCAGCAAAGCGGACAGCAGGTCGCACATCGTGTGAACCCAGCCTCCAGTGAGACCATAGTGGTCTGACTCCCCTACCTATGGCTCCGTGGGTGTTCCTTTTTGGCCTCACCATGTCCTGCGTTTTATGTGGGGAGCGGGAGCTGAGACCCCGCCGGACACCCCGCATGACAACACCTTAGAGCTGAATCCAGAAATCCTCCCAACTTCCTTTCAAACCCTAATATTTCTCAGCTGAATCAGTCTGCTTTTCCTCGTGTCAGTTTCCATAGTCCCAGGGAGAGCCAGCCTCTATCTCATGCGCGGGACGTTGTCACGGCCAGAACGGATCCCACATTTGCACTCTAGCTCCAGTCAGTTCTCTATAACACCCAGAGAAACGTTTTCAAATGCAAATTAAATCAGTTTTCTCTGCCACTTAAAGCTCATCAATGGTGGTAATGGCAATTGAAAGGAGGGCTCTTCTGTATAAACTTTTAAGATTTTAAACATATAAAACCAGAAGAAATACTATCCGGGAATATAAGATCCAATAGAAAGAACCAGGAGAGTTGGAGAGATGACCAAGTCTAAAGATGTCAGATGATAACACAGACGGGTGCATGGAAATCGCATGAGAAGGGCAGAGAAAATGGAAAGACAAGTTGGGGGTGCAGAGTGCTTTAGATGTGCTGGGTGAACAAACGCAAGGGCACTGATGACTCTTCAGGATGCTGGAAGGTCTTGGCCAGTGGGCAGCACCAGGTTCTCTGGTGGGTGTTGCCAGGTTACCAGATGGGGATGAACAGGAGAACCAATTGAAAGTCTGTGCAGGGAGCGGCTGGACACCCAGGTTTACCACTGTAAGCACCCACATAGCTAACCCACCCCTGCCCTAGAGAGGAGAAACACACCTGCGATAAACTTGGCGCACTGAACTACACCAGAGCAACTCAGGATGCAGACACTGGCTAGAGCAGTAGGAAAGAATGATGAACTCTGGGAAAGAGGGGCTCAGTGAAAATGTGCATATTCAGGTGCTGTCTGCATACGTGGTGCCGTAAAGGCTCAGTGAACACAGGAATAACAACTGAGTGTGAGAGCGGGTGAATGAATACATGAATGGAAGATTTAACCAGTTGACTTCTAAATATTTATAGCTTTATTTATACTTTTGAGATTTTACAATTTTTTCAAGTATTTTCCTGGAAAGAAAAATTAAATGATTAACTTTTAATTGGAGGGAAACATGAGCACAGTGGCAGGATAATAAATGTGCGATAAGGACAATGCCAATTCCCTTCTCCGTGGTAAGAAGATGTTTTGTCCCATTGGCACTTGAACTGGCCCATGGGTCTCACTGCCGCGCATGTAGAACAGGGATATGTGGACTCGCTAATTCCCTTAGCCTGACTGTTAGTGAAACAGCCCCTGAGCTTCCCCGTAGCAGCAGGAGTCAATGATAATTGTAATCAAAGAGTAGCATTTTTGTTCAGACTTATCCCAGGCCAGGAAGTCATAATTCAAAAATCTGAGGCCAGGAAGTCATAATACAAAATTCACTGGTTCAAGAAATTTGCTTGTACTTACGTGGGCGTCCACCCCACACGTTTACTGCAGCTGTTGTTACTAAACTAGTCCTCACAGGTCTGCGCTCTCCCAGATTAGAGAAGGCCTAAGAGCACTTCGTTAGCAATGAACATTTAGCCGTGCTGGACTCATTTCTTATGGTCTGAGTGTAAATCAGGGCAGGTAGATGGGATAAACAAAGCACAGTTCAAGAAAGGCCAGTATCACTTAGGAATATGGATGCCAAATTCCGTAGCCAGTGCTAACCATCCAAACAGAGCAACGTACGAAAAGGATGATGCATCATGAGAAAGTCAGGACTATCCCCGAAATATCCCCGAAATATGGATTTGACATTTTAAAAAGTCAATCAATATTATCAGCATTAACAGAGTAAGGTCTCAAAATAATTTTTTTGGTCATCCCAATAGATTGAGAAGGAAAAAAAAGCATATTATGAAACACAACCTTCATTTGAGATTAAAACAGACACAAGAAAAATAATGAATCTTAGCAAAACAAATTGGAAAATAAATAACTTCCTTAACCTGATAAAAGTTATCAATAACAACAACAACAACAACAATACCTTTGAGATTAAGGAACAAAATAAAAGTGCCTACTTACCACTACCATGTAATAGTACACTGAAAGGCATAGTCAGTGGTACAGGGGACAAAAAGGAAATGTCAACATGTATGTGGATCAGGAGGGAAAAAAAGATCTCGTTTAAAGGTAATTCAGTTGCGTAAAAGAATATTTAAAAGTCTCAAAATATCTGACTGAATAAAAACATACAATAAGAAAACTCAGTGTAAAAGTAATATTCAGAAATCCATTGCATTCTTATATATCAGAAAAAACAAAGAGATACAATTTAACATCAAAAATATAAACTAGAAATAAATCTAACAAAATAGTTGGAAGATTTTTATGGAGACCTTTATCAATAATATTAAATGGTATTAAAGAAAGATATATAAGTCTCCATAAAAGAGGTTATATTCATGTAGTAGAAAATCATGTTTATATGTCAGAGGACAATATTTTTAAAATTCTACCTTTCTATTTTATCTGTAGAACCAATTTCATCTTCATCAAAACCTCAGGAGGTTTGATTTGTTTTGTTTTTCTGATTTATTAGGTATTTTTTTGAGCAAGTTATGACCCTATGATCCCCAAATTTATCTGCACTCCTAAAACATCAAGAGAGTTGAAAAGGGGGGGGCAAGGTAGAGAGATTACCCATAATTGACATTAAGGTTTATTTTGAAGTAATAATAATTTAGGACATTGTGGGTTGGGAAGAGGCTCAAAGAGATCAATGGGAGAACAAGAGATCCCAGAAGCACATGTATGACACAGGTAGCATGTATGACACAGGTAGCATGGCACAACAGTGGGGACATGACAGGCATGTTGGTAAATCGTCATGAGACAGCAGTGTATGCACCTGGGCAAAAAGGAAGATGGACCATTTTCTCACACCACATAGCTACTGCATTCTAGGTGGATTAAAGAGCTACATCTGAAAGGCAATACTTTAAGGCATATTGGTAAAAATATTGGAAAATATCAAGACTGTGAAAAGATAAGCCATCTATTTATCTAGAATATGTAAGTAAGCATATGAATTAATAAGAAAAAGGTGAAACATCCATCTAAAAGTGGGCAGAAGACTTGACTAGCCAATACAAATGCAAATGGCCGACAAATATAGAAAATATGCTCAACGTTATTGGTAAACAGGAAAACACAAGTTAGAACTGCAATAAACTGCTATTAAAACCCTAACTGGCTGGCAAAAGCTGTTAGAATACAGAGCGATGGTACCTTTTTTACATGGCTGGTAACTGTGTGAGTTGTAGAATACTTTTGGGCAGAAACGAGCACTTATTCTTAAATTAAGAAATTTCATTCTTAGGTATATTTCTTAAAGGACCCTTTGCCTTTGTGAAAAAGGAGACCCATACAAGAATATACATAACAGCATTGTCTGTAGTGGCCCCCAATCTAGAAACAACTTTCCATCAGCAGTAGATTAGAGAAACAAATTGTAGCATATTATATAATGGGGTGTTGCAAAGCAATAAGAAAATCAGTAACACAGCCATGGGCATGCCGGCATGGAGATACATCTTAGAAATGTTGAGAAAAATAAACAAACCGCAGAAGGATACCTGTAGTATGATTACATTCACATGAATGTCAGAAGCAGACAAAATCAGACATCGCATCTTCAGACAATTGGCGCATAGGTGATAAAGTCACATTTATAAATGGCGAGAGGGTGCTTCTGAAAACCATCAAGTCATCTCTCGGCAGGGGTGCGGTGCAGCTGGGGAGGAGCCCAGGGTCTGGCCTGCAGAAGTGGTCAGCTTTCTTTTACCCTCCGAGGTGGTTCCATGTGTTTATTGTTATTGAAAATAGACATATATGATTTCTATGCTTTTTGGTTATATGCTACATCGCTGATGGCTAGCATCCTTATCAGACGATACAGCACTGCGTAATATTGCACGAGTGGTACTGTGAAGGCATGACCCATAGAGTGTGCCGATGAAACTGTGCATCAGTTAGGATAGAGGGTGAGTAGCTAAAGTGGGGGAGGAGCTGGGAGTTGAATTTGGAAAGGTACATTGTCAATGGTGTGGGAGGCTGTAGTTCTCCAGGAAAACTGGACTTGTGGTCAGTTAGGAGATGTCGAAAGTTTCTGGAAGGAAGTGTGATATGAGAATATCTGCTCATCACAAATCCTTAAGAGTACACACACACACACACACTCACATATATCACCATGAAGGTACAAGAAGGTAACGTAGAAAGTTCTTAGGTGACGTTGGGTGGGAGTCCATGGACTGTAAGCCAGCAGGATAGTAGAAATATATGCTTCTGGGGGTATGTACATTCATTTTTGAAAGTATTACTTTAGAGGAGCCTGAAGATTAGCCAAATGTTACCTGTCAGGTGGTTGGAAATACACGTGAAGAGGGGAGAGGAAAAGAGGGAGAAGAATGTAGACTGAGGATCCTTCCTCATAGAGTAAAGGGGGAACTCTCAGAAGGTGAAGTCTTCAGGGATTCAGTAGAGTTGAGAATGACAAAGGGACAAAGGCAGAACTGCAGGAGAAACCTATTCAAACAAGAGATAGCAAAGAAGAAGAACCCATCATGGGGCAGAGAAAGAGGCCGATAAGTGGTAGGAAGGTCACTAAAATCTGTTAATGACCAGATGTTGAGGAAGGAGAGAAGAATGGGGAAAATCCGAAAGACGTACATAGGTTCTTTGAGGGCTTCTCTCTGGAAGGATTGTCCTTCTTGGCAGCTTTCATGATGGATCAAGGCAGAAAGAGACCCGTCCCTGGCCATGCAGACCAAGTCTAGGATTGCCCCCAAATCTCCAACTCTTTCCATTCATGCTCTCTATCTCCTCTGGGTCAGTATGGCCAGGACCTTTGACTTGCTTCTGAGTGTGGCAAAGGTGGTGTGACTAGCTTACATAAGATTGTCACCTTTCTTGCTAGTAGACTCTCCCTTGCTAGTCTGATGAAGCAAGTTTCTATGTTGCAAACGTCCCGAAGGAGGGGCCCGCACAACAACAAACAGAGGACGGTCCCCAGCAACTAACTTCCAGTCAGAAATGCACCCCTCCGGCTTACAAGTGACAAGGAGCTGTCCGTCGTCAGCTCACATGGGCTCAGAGGTACATCTTTCACCAAGTGGACCTTGCGATGGAACCACAGTCCTCATCGATGTGTTGCTTGCAGTCTGGCTTGCTTAAAACCACGTGCATTTAGTGTTGCATGGTTTCTGGGGGCCAAGGAAGATTTAGCTGGATCCTTTGCCCTCACCTTGGTCTTGAATTTCTGGCTTTCAGACTTGTGAGAAAAGTAATTTCTGATATTTCAGCCAACCAATCTATGGTGTTTTGTTATAGCAGCCCTTGCAAACTGATGAGAGAGAGAGAGAGAGAGACAGAGAGAGAGAGAGACAGAGAGAGAGAGAGACAGAGAGAGAGAGAGAGAGAGAGAGAGAGAGAGAGAGAGAGAGAGAGAGAGAGAAGGAGGGAGGGAAGGAGGGAGGAAGAACTTGAGGGAAAGACATTTCAATTTCTCTAAACACTAATTTTGCAGTTTCACTTATTTTTTTTCTTTTTTGAAAAATACTTTTTTGAATATATTCTCTCAGGGGAGAATATATTTTTAAAAGTTATTTTTGCATTTTGCTCCTAACTGCACAAATAATCCTTACTGATATATTGCCAAGATAATTTTTCAGTGGCTAATTTGTCTGGATATAATTTAGCTTGTAGATAAATTTCACCTATTGTAACATCACTCTGCTTGGAGTTTCATCTTCTGAAAACAAAGGCTCCATTTTGGTAATGGGTGAATGATAGATGTTATTGTTAGTGAACCATCCTTGGGACCAAAAGACTTTTCCTCGTAGCAATGATTATCAGCAAAGGGTACAGACTCAGATTTTCACAATTACAGGGCTTAGGTGACCAGTAATGGCTCAGCAGGCATTTAAATTTTGTGAAAATGTTCTTGAGTAACAAGATTTTGCTTCCATGGTAATTCTATTATAATCTATACATTTGATGTGTATAATTATGGACACTGTTTTATTATATGAATTGTTTGTACCTGTTTTGATGGCCCTTCTTTGTTCATTGCATTGAAATTAACCTAATAATCCCATTAATGTTAATGGGAACTGCCACTTCAAATCCCATGGAAGGGGATTAATATGCCCTGCAGTCCTGGGACATGACTTTGATACATTTTATATTATTAATCTCATTCATAGGCAGGTTCTATGTTGTTACAAATAGGCATAATGGACTGGATGCCTTCAGCAACAGAGGAAAGAGGTGGTGACTTAGGGAAAGGTAATAGCCAATCCAGAAAATTCAGAAAGGTAGTTCACAGATTGTTGGAGTAATTGAGTCGTTTGGAGGACATCAGGCCTCGTGCCTCCGACTGAGGTGGGGTCTCCTACACCACCCGGGATGTGACCCCTCCGGGACAGGTGCTCACAGCAAGCCTTGGGAAGCGTCCCGTGCCCTTCACGATTTTCACGGTGCTTCAATCAGTGTCGTACACATAGCATCTAGCTCTCAGTCGAGATACACAGGCTTTTCATGTAAGCCAAGACTCGGTTGACTTTCAGAGCAATACTTTGGAGTCTTTGTTTAGTGGAACCCAGGGAAGGCGTTGGGGAGGAAGCAGGGCTGCAGTGGCCGCCTGCCACCAGGCACACCTGGAAACTGTGAGCGAAACACAAGCCTCCAACATGCACTTCCCCTTCGAGGGCCCCTCAGCAACGTGTCCACGTGGTTGTCACAGCACTTTCCAGCAAGCCCTGCTCAACCCACCTCCCCTGCTGGGCTGTGCAGTTTCTTCTGGAAAGTACTGCGGGGTCTTGTCCTTTGTTTTCTTTAAATTTCCTTCACATTTCTTATTTTTCTCCTCTCTTCTCCTCACTTCATTTTGTTTATTTGAAAGATGGAATACAGACCAGTGCAGAAAAACAAAAGAGGCTAATTTGCAGATACAGCTGTGTGGGCTAAAACACTAGTCTGCGCCGGGATGCTCCGTGCGGTGTGTCCCTGCTTTGCCTTATCTAACCCGAGAGGAAATCTCCCCCTACTGTGAAGATCAGCAAGCTTAGGGGTGGCCACCGGCTCCCCGCGCTGGCTGACATGGTGCATGTGCAGCTTAGCAGTAGCTGGCGCTGGGCAGTGGCCTCTCCCAGCTGAGACTGAGAACTGAGGACAAGCAGCACTCGGAGCGGGGGGACTGCGCTCGGGGGTCGCCGTCCTTCTGTCCTTCGGGTGCCGTCTGGCGCACCAGGAAACGTCCAGCTGGTGAACCGATAACTATCTGTCTAGCGCATCAGTAACTGCCCGTCTGGCAGACCAGGAACCGTCCATCTGATGAACAAGTAATCATTAACTGAGCTTCAGACAGAAGTGGAATGTGAGTTTTTCTCTAAATTTGTGAATGATAAATTCACTTTGGGGACTTTTTTAGTGTCAAAATCCTCAGTAAGGACTTACGGAGTGTAGGCAGTGTTCTAAGTGCTTTCCATGTATTGACTCGTTTAATCGTTACAGTGATCTTTGAGGTCAGTACCGTGATATAACTATTTTATAGAACCGACACAAAACAGGGAGAGGTGAAGAGACTGGCCCATAGTCACACGGCTGGTAGCCAAGGGAGCTGGTGTCAGTCTGGACATTCCAGCCTCATAGCCACTAATCCTTAGTGCCATATGGCGCTCCCTGCACTGCAGGACTTATACGGCTGGCAAACACTGTCCAGTTCACTTGTGATGGCTTTTTAAGCACTTTCTAAAATTACAATAGCTCAAATCATTGACAAAAGTGATACATGTGGGTCAAAAATTGTTGATCACAAAGAAAGAAATTATGTGAACTGATAGAATATATATATTTGCCCCAGGTCCTGGCACAGAGCTCCCAAAACCATTGGAATTTCCTGGGAGACAGGAGTGTCTTTTGTTCTAATGAGATGACTCTTGGTGGCTCCTGGAAGGGGGATGGTCATCAGAAAGACCAAGCCATGATTAGAGGTCGGAGGGATAGTGGATGGGGGGAGGGGGGTTCACAGTATGAGGGATATAAATGATGAACGTCTAAGTATTACCTTGTTTTGTACACCTGAAACTAATAAATAAATTAATTAATTTAAAAAAAAAAAAAGAAGCTTGGAACTTTCAGCCCCACCCCTCATCCTCCAGGGAGAGAAGAGAGGTTGGAAATAAAGTTAAGGGTCATAGTTCTGGAGGCTGGAAGTTCAAGATTAAGATGTCAGCAGGGTTGGTCTCTCTGAAGGCCTCGCTTCTTCTCCTTGTGTCTTCTGTGTGGGCCTCTCTGGTGTCTCTTCCTATTCTTAACAGGACAGCAGCCCTATTGGATTAGGACCCACCCTTATGACCTTGTTTAACCTTAAGTACCTCTTCAAAGGCGGTATCTCCAAATACATTCACATGGGGGTTAGGGCGTCAACAGAAGGGGCATAATTCAACCCACAAAAATGAGTTTCGAGCTTTGTTTTGGTTGGTTTTGTTTTGTCCCTTAACAGAAGCTGAATAGGAGTCACATGTCACTTTACAGAGTACCCTGGCCTGCAACGGGCCTCGGCTTTGATAAGAGAGAGTAACCCGAGACCCCAGCACCTCTACTCTGAATTAAGTGAGATGTTACTTATCCTAAGAGCTTGCAACTTCATGGAGCAGTGAAATAAGAATAAAATTAGATTTAGAGGAAGTAAACGTGCCAGCTGGTCCTGAGTGGTGGGCGTGGCCCTAACAGACTGAGCAAGTGCTGACAGTGGCCACAGCAGACATGCGAGGTGGCAGAGACAACTAGGAGCCGGGGGAGCCAAAGGCTGCCTCAGTGGTGCTGCATGTTTCAGGGGTGGGCGCTGTGGGCAGCAATGAGGGAGCGCGGGAGGACCGCCACTGCCCGGAGTGTGAGCCACATGACAGACTCCTGAGCCAGCTGATTGACAGCTCAGGCCTCAGCCCTCAGTGAAGAGCCTGTTACAGCTGCAGATAGAGCCCTCAGTGAAGAGCCTGTTACAGCTGCAGATAGAGCCCTCAGCCTCTAACTGAGGAGGTGAGGAATGGTGGCCACAGAGTAGTGTCCCTAAATCATGTAACTGGGGACCTGATTTGTGTGGGTGCCATGGTCGCTCAGGGAAAGGATGACGCAGCTGTCTGCAGTCGGCTCTCTAGCAAAGGCTGACACGAATACAGTAGGGAGCCAGGCAGAGTTAAGTGGGTTTGGGGGAGGGCAACACACCGGGCATGCTGGCTCTAATAAATACGGCCCCCGGGGTCACGAGTGGCATCGTGTGCCCGCCAAACCACTGGGGTGGCGGTGGGGTGGGGAGTGAATGACGGGCTCACCTCTGTCTGCAGAAAAGCTGTCTGGAGAGAGGATAAAGGTTTGGGATCGGCCCAGGGAGCTGCAGGACCATCTTTAGCTCTTGGACGTCCAGTCTGGCACTGCAGCCAATTAGCACTGCGTATCGATTATTCCACATCCTGGGACCCTGCATCCTTGCAGCTGCTTTATAATTGCATATGTTTGTAGAAAATAATTCATTTGTGCATATGGGCATCTTTGTTTCCTCAAAACACAGTGAGAGGGAGGGAGGGAGGAAGAGAGAGAGAGAGAACAAAACCCACTCTATTCCATGCTGAATCACAGGCCTGTCTGAGGTCAAGGGAGAGGAGAAATGGGACCCCATCCAGGGGCACAGAAAGCCCCTGGCAGCATAAAGGAGACAGATGGAACAGGCCGGACAAGAGCAGAAAACCCAGAGTCACATGAGGGGCTCAGGGAGAGAGAAGAGGAGTCGGGAAGATGACCTCGGATTAGTGAGACAGATGGGAGGGCTTAGGCAGAGGCATGCTTTCCAGGGACCGCCAGGCCCCTCGCTCCCAAAAGGAGGAAGAAAGAGGTACCATACGCAACATGTATTCTCTCTTCCGGGTTTCCCAACAGCAGGCACTTTGTTGAGCTTAATGAAACTTCAAAATCTTACAAAAACAAGTTTATTGGAGAATCAGCCCTGGCTGTCGGAGACCATCTCAAGTGATAGGCCCACCACTTGCACGTCTCCCCTGCCCGGGGCCTGAGCCAGAAATGGCCATGCGTCCTGCTTCCCGGGCAGGTGTGCCCTGCACCCTGTCTGAGCTCCAGCCCATCTGACCCGCAAGGGGGCACCGTCAGCCCCCAGAGCGCTGAACTGCAGGGTCCCTTTTCACCCAGTGCCTTTTCTTTGTAGCCCCAGAGTTAGCAATGTGACACCCTGGGAGGAACAACTCATCCCCGTCCTCTTCCCTTAAGTGCCCTTCCCTACATGTGGAAGCGACCCAGCGCAGTCTCTGAGCTGCTGTGGATGGACTGGGCTTCTGCTTCTGTCTGAACCAGCCTGGACTCTTTCTGGAACTGCACAGCTCTCCAAGGACAAAGCACTTGCTTAGAAGAGCCGAAGGAGTGAGCAGATTGTGGAACTCCCACGCTGATTTGAATGCTGGCCAGGTAAAGACCCTCTCAGACCCTCTGTGCGCTAAGGAGCAGTAGTAATGGAGGTCCGAGGACTGCCGTCCAGACGTGATAAAGCAATGACGATTAAGCTTACTTTCAGCCAGGTTTCCCCGAAGCTGAAAGCTGACCCTCCCTCCCAACACATCCTGACAGGAGCCGGCTTTGCTTTGAAAGCATCTGATCAGCTCCCCACAGAGTGGACTTCCCGTTCCAAACTGACGCGCATGTGTGTCCAGAGCTCCTTATTCATGGATCCATGTACACAGACCTGTTTATTCATGAATCCATACATGCAGACCTCCCCGTGCACACAGATGTATGTACACAGACCTTATCATTCACTGCAGTAAGAATGGGCAGCATCTCCCCCTCCCCCACTCGACCTGCCTGTGTTCCTCATCTTCCCTAATCATGGCGTCTTGGAATGTGCTGGCTGAGCCCCCGAGTCTCAGATCTCTGTGGGGAGTACGGAATTTCATAAAACCTGTCATTGAATCTAGTAATCTGCTGAAAACATGTAATGAATGCACGCAATAAAATGCCGTAGCTGGGAGGGACAGAAGAAAGGCTTACTTTCCTCAAACCCCACGGAGACCCACAATTAACGAGAGCTTCATAGAAATGTCTGCGAATTAACATTTTCATAACATCACAAGGTCTTCTGCTAATTTGGTTTTGACAAATATGAATAGAAATGAGCCTGTTTTAAGACCATGGTGCCTCCATATCCTAGTTGTTTGGCTTCATGAGCCCATGTGCTCATCTAGAAAATGGAAATCATCATAGCTGCTGCACCACGGCTGCAGCCCAAACCTGAGGTCACACGTGGGAAGTGACGTGCACAGCTCTGCAGAGCAGGCAAATGTTAACCTAAAATCCTTCTTCCTTCCTTGGGGACACAAAGGAGTACGAACATTAGTTTACTCTCTTCTCAAACACTACGTTCTTTACAGTAGGGTCTCTTTTTAGAGCAGGAGCTCTCCTAATTAAAGAAAATCAGACAACTAATTATTTTTTCTTCTTGAGAACCATTGTAGTCAGATTTCCAAGGCAATAAATGGGAACTGTACCACAGCGGAGGAATTCAATTATTTAAAGGAACGTCTTTTTCCAGCTCCTAGCTAACGGAGGAAGATTTACCAGAATAAAGCCTAACCAAAGAGAATCCAAGCAAAGAAAGTAATTTGCAAAATAAAAAGGACCCCAAGGAACATTACTGTCATGGGGAACTACATCAGGAAGGAAAACAAACTGTTTTGTTTTGTTTTTCCATCTGTACTATTCCACTGTGTCCAGAGGGTTCTCAGAAGAGCTGCCTGCTTTGCCCTCTGAAGGGCGGGGTGCAGTGGCCTCTGTCCCAAGTGGAAGCAGAGTGAGGGAGCATGGCATGGACACGTGTGTCAGTGGTTTTGTGACTTTTCACAAAAAAACCCGTGCATTTTCCCCACTTCAGCCTCGAACCAATGTCAGGGCCCACAGCTTTCTGTTTCCCTTCATGACTGCTGGTATTTCTGCCCAGTACCTGCATTCCTTCCACACCATGGCCATGGCCCGACCTCCACCACCTTGTCTTCCCCAGAAGCTGTAAAGAGATACCCGGAACTCCCTGCACACCCTCCCATTCCTGCACACTGCTGGCTTCTAGACACCGATCGCCCATCGCCTGCTTGCGGCTCCTAAGTGGAACCCATTCCTACAGCAGACAACGTCCCAGCAGAGTCCCCGCTGTAAACACAGCAGCAAGCTGCATGCAGTCCCTTCGTAAATGATCTGAAACACCACAGATGACACAGGAAATCGACAAGGAAGGCAGTCCAGTTGGCAGAAGGGCCCAGCTCCTGTGTCCCCAGCACGCTGTCCTCCGGTGCTCTGGATGAATCAAGAGTCACCGGCAGTAGCCGGAGGACTGGGTGAATGGAACAGTTTTCAGACATCATCCTTGAATGTGGACACTTACACTTGCCTGTGAGACAGGGAACACATAACAGGGCTCTTGATGTTGTTTTTCTTGACAAGAATCTGGGGTAAAGAATTCCCATGTTGCCACTTAAGGCTTTACCCACGTGTTGAAATAGAGTCAAGAACATTATCTAAATCTTTCCTCACCAATGTTTGAAGGTATGAAGCTTTGGGAAAGTTGTTGGGGTGGGAGAAGTCCCGTGACTTTGTGGTCTGATTGACAAAATGCAAGTAGCAATATTTTTATCATGGAGATGTTCTGAAGCACGTAAGATGATGTAGGCAGAGGGACGTAGCTAATTACTGACACACCAGGAGAGGGGTTCGTTGGCTCCTTATCTGAATCACAGCCACACCCAGTCTTACTCCCAGCAGCAGTGCCCCCATTTGAACATGGGGAGTCCGTGTTTCTCTTCCAAATAGTTAGTTTTAACTACAAAGTTTAGTCAACCAATGTAGACAGGTGTTAGCTAAAACTGGAGGTAAGCGCATTACAACATATAAATGTATCAAGTCAACACATTGTATACCTTCAACTTCTACAGTCTTATATGTAAATTATACCTCAATAAAACTAAGTAAGATGCCTCACCACTTTAAAACAAGAAAACACATTCCCCTACAGTTAGATCACACCCATTGCTCTTTCTGTCACCTCGAAAACATTAATTATAATCACACAGACCATTTACTCTTAGCTACTTCTTCATTAAGCACCAGTGTGTCCTGTATACACAACACCGCCCACCTGCCTGGATATTTTATTCTGATTCTTTCATCATTTATCTGAAATATATGCTTAAATACTAATTTCAGAAATGGAAAAAGGACCTTTCTGAGTCCTTGTTCCTCCTACAGTGCCATCTCTTGGCCTCCTTGGTGAATGTGGGACTTCAGGGAACTTACATCTGGGTCCCCTTGGAAGCATAGGTGTGGATCTGTTCCCCTGGCCACTCGGGGCTGACTGGCCAGGGCGGTGACGCTCCAGCTGGCCTCAAATTAGCCCTTTGGCATGAAGTTGTCTGCATTTCTTTAATTACTGCTTCTTTTTCACATGTTCTCTGCTCTCATTTTGGAACTCCTTTCAAATGGACACCATCCCAGGACGTCACGATGCTTCTGAATTTTATCCGAATATGCTTCAACGACACATGAACACTGGCCTTGAATTCAGTCGGGGGGGCTATCGTTTGCCAAACACTGTTCTAAATCATTATTTCACTTTTCTTCAAAGTGACATCAGCTCCGTGATTTTTCAAATTTTATTAATCAATGTCAGAATAGCAAGAATTTTTTCTTGCTTTCAAGTTACGAGTTTCTTCTTCCTTCATAACTGCCTGTTCTTGTTATCTCGATGTCGTTCTCTGACTCTCACCGAGGGTGATGAGATTTATGTCCTTTACCATTTCCTGGATCAAATCCTTTCTACTTGAGGAGTCTGGCCTGTTTCCTCTGAGTTGCTGATTCTTCTCCAGTGATGAGGCATTCTTGTCTAGGTCTGACTTGGTCGGTCCCTTGTGGTGGCCACCAAGGCCCCTCAGGCACATCCTCTGGCCTCAGAGCCCCCACCAGGGACTAGGTGGCCCCTGGAGGCCCACACTTCACCACCCTGTGCAGCGTTCAAGTGCTGTTCAAAGACCTCAGTGTTGCCACCGGCCACTGTTACTAGGCCCCATGTGTCCAGTCCCTGCTGGTGACTTGGGGACACCAGTGCCGGGAGAGGGAGGTTATTCCTGTGGGGAAGTAGAGAAAGTATTGCTTTGGAGATGGAACTGTTGAGATCATTCTGAGGAGAGGGCTGTGGTGGCCGGGAGGGAGATCCTTTCACAGATGGCTGTCCTGCTCGTGTCTCTGACCTCCCCATGAATCCCCACGTCATTTAGCAAGAAACGTAAAATACGGGCGTGAGAGCTGCTCCTGCGTTGTCAGCTCATAACTGTCAGTCAGCTCGGGCTAACAGCGTGCCAGACGGTAACATAAGCGACCGAAGCTCATTGCTCACAGTTCTGGGGACTGGAAGTCCAACCTCAGGTGCCGCAAACTCAGTCTCCTGGTGAGTACTCTTCCTGGCGGGCAGAGGGCCTCCTTCCCACTGTGTCCTCACTCAACGGACACAGAGCCAGGAAGCTCTCTGGGGCCTCTTCCTGTAATGTCAGGGCACTGATCCCATCATGGCGGGCCCCACCCTCATGACCTCATCTAAGCCTCATCCCCTCCTGGAGGCCCCACATCCTAACACACCACACTGGGGGTAGGGCTTCAACATGTGAATTTCGGGGGACTCAGTTCAACTCATAGCAACATTCGTGGCTGACCATGCTGACACCCACTCTTGGTGCCAATTCCGAGGTCTCTGTCCTGAGAGAAGCTGGTCTAACCCTCTCACATTCCCAGGAGGGGTTTAGTAGGCAGCTTCCTAGGCTTATCCTGCAAGCTCAGCCCTGAACAGCTGTCCGTCTGCAGGTCCCACTGAGAAAGAAGGTGTTAAAGCAGCTGGCCTGTGAGCCATTGGACCTCGTGAGGATAGGGGTCCCCGGGAAAGGAATGGAAAGAAACTGGTTATTCAATCCAATCTCTTGGAAACCGTGTCTTTGGGTCAATTTTTGCTAAGGGAGCACTTACCTAATGGGATATCCATAGTTGGATATGCCCAGTGCCCAGCTACAGAGGCACGTAGAGCCAATGGGCCAGCGTCTCTAGGCCGGGCTCCTGGGCACTCACCTCTGGGGCACTCACCTCCTGCCGTGGGGCACCCCACAGACCTCACCCCCACACCTCGCCCGCTGTTCCTGTGCAGGGTGTGTGTCTGAAGGAGGAAGGGAGGGCGTGAGGGGCAACGTCATTGTCCCACGCTGCTCGTGCCTCTGTTGGCACCTCTCGATGGTCATCACTGAAATTACTCCCCACACTTGACATGGGGGAGCTCTGACTGGTGGCAACGTGATTTGATGAGCACTTTCATGTCCGCTCCCTGACAGAATGAAAAACAACAGAAAGCCACATGCCACGCAGCCCACAGAATGTGCTCTGTCTGGGTCGTTGCACTTCCGAGGGGCTTTAATATCATTCTCACGTACCTGCGGCTGCATCTCTTTGGAGCGAGAAGCAGTTGAACTGTGGATTGAATGAGCTGCCATATTGGAAGTGGGGCCCTTCTGCTACTTTAATAACGTCCATATCTTTCCCTCTGCTGGGTGACAAGACGGTACATTTCAAATGAAAGCAGAATTTGTCACTTTTATCAGCACCATTTTTACTAGACAGAAAGCAGTGATCTGAGGAAAAACCGATAAGCCCTTCAGCTAGCCATGGCTGAAAGAAACTTTTCATCCTGGGGGGCTTCACAGAGAAGTTCCCAGTGTAGACATAATGTGCACGCAGAAGAAATCAGAAATGAAAAACCAGTAAGTGCTCACAAGTCGAGACAACTCACAAATAACCGTGTTGAAGCCAGGTCAGAACGCCCATGTCTCCGGGTTCTCTCGAGTCGTTTACACCTGGTTCACACTTTCCTTTTGGCTCATTGCTCTCCTAGGAGTCCCAGCAGATGGCAAGGTAACATACAGAGAACTCACCTGCGGCAGATGAGGGCCTCGGAGGCGGGCAGCGGGCTCAGGTTATCCATCTATGGGAACAGTATTACAGGACACCTTCCAGCACACTAGGGTCTTTACAGGCGTTACTTTGTTTTGTTTTGTGTTTTACATCATAAATGTTATTGTTTTAGAATGGGTTTAGGTTTGCTGAAAAATGTAGCAGAAAGTACAGCGTTCCCACATACCTCTCACACCCACCAGAACACACCGCTTCTCCATTGCTAGCATTTTGTATTACTGTGGCCCATTTGTTACCAATGGTGAGTCAATACTGATACATTAACAGGAATCAAAGCCCATAGATTACATTAAAGTTTACTCTGTGTTGTAATTCTGTGGGTTTGGACAAATGGATAATACATGTATCTGTCATTACAGTGTTATGCATATGTATTTAGGGTTCCTGGCCCTAAAAGTCCTCTGTGTTCTGCCTGGTCATCCCTCCCCCTCCCCATAACCACCGGCAACCACTGATATTTTTACTGTCTCCCGAGTTTTGCCTTCTTCAGATGTCATAGAGTTGACAAATACCGTATGTAACCTTTTCACACTGACCTCTTTCACTTGGTAATGTACACTTCGGCTTCAGTCATGTGTTTCTGGTTTGACAGCTCATTTATTTGTATCACTAAATAGCATTCCATAATCTGGATGGACCATAGTTTATCTATCTCCTGGAGGGCCTCTGGATTGCTTCCAAACTTGGGCATTTAGGAACAGAGCTGCCATAAACGTCCACGTGTAGGGTTTTGAGTGGACGTAAGTTGCCATCTCCTTTAGTGAACAGCAAGGGGAGTGATTGAGGGATCGTATGGAAGAAACATGTTTAGCTTTGTAGGAAACCACCACACTGCCTTCCCAAGTGGCCACACCATTTGCACCCCCACCACCAGTGAGGGTTCCTGTGGCTCCATGTGCTTGTCAGCGTTTGGTGGTGTCAGAATTCCGGTTCTGGGCCATGCTAATGGGTGTGCAGTGCTGGCCACTGTTGCTTCAACTTGCATTCCCTGATGACATGATGTGGAACATCTTTCCACGTGCTTATTGGCTAACTGCATCTTCTTTGGTGAAGAGTCTGTTCAGATCATTTTTTCCCTTTTTTGTAAGTTGCTTTTCTTGTTTGTGTATTGTTGAGTTTTAAGAGGTTTTTAAGAAAATGCATTTTGGACACTAGTCCAGGATTCCCACCTTTGTACGCACAGGGCTTGGTTTTGCCTCCGACATAGCTCAGCCCTGTAGGGCACATCCAGCAGGGCCGCTGTGACAAACGTCATCTGACGTTGTCTACTGTGGTCCTTAGACTGTGCAGCTGTTCTGCCCACACTTTGCTCACCCCTAAACTGAAGTCCTGAGAAAAGCATTGGCTTTGTTCTCCTTCTGTTCTGACACTCTGAATAGCCTGTCCCATCTCGCTAACATGCCACATTTCTCTGTGGTGACGTGTTCCGGACGGAGCGTTTTCCTAGCTTGTTGAAACACTTGAAAGTGTAGGAGGGTGATTTCAAGGCAGAGAGGGAGGAACTCATTTGTTTACCAAGTGAGTGGACAGACCCCTCTCTGCACCGAGCACTCTCCCATTCAGGGCAGTGGACATTTTCCCACATGGTCCCTGGGCTGTAGCATCAAGAAACTGACCTGTAGCTAAGGCCCCACTCTGGCTTCTGACATGACATGGGTGGTGGTCACACCCGGAGGAGATGCCAGGCTCCTTTCCCAGGGCCGTGCTGGAGTGGCCAGCCCCTCCTGGCCAGCAGGTAGCCATCGACCCGGCCTCCTGTAGAGGTGGCTGGCAGAGGCTGGGCAGGCCAGGATCAGCAACTCCCAAATGGACCCCTTTCCAGGCTCCCAGGGCTTCCTTGGCGTCCCACAGTCCGTTGGCCTTAATCGGAACAACGGATTTGTGCCTTCCTGGCCTCAGAAATCGGTCTACCGGAAGGCAGCCGGTCCTGAAGGGTCAGGAGGAGGAGAAGGATGGGCTTGCCTGTTAGAGCACAGATAGAAAATGCTGCGGCTTCCTTTCAGGGTGAAATAGCGGTGATGGCTCCAGTTGCAATTTTTAAACACGTCCTTCAAATTCAGACGTTTGTGTGTCAGCTCTGCTCCCTTCAGGGACCACCAAACGCAGCTGGCTATAGGAAGGCTAAAAGGGACCTCAGAGAGGACTATCAGGGTGCAAGGGCCCCACAGATATGGAAAAGGGGAGGTACACACGTGTATGTGTATAGACGGAGACACTGTACTGTCTGGTATTTAAAATTTTGTATGTCTGGTACCAGGCCACATGCAGGTAAACCTGGGGGATTTTCGTTACTGTCGTGTTGCTCGTGTTTCACATGCTTGCGTGTTGGCCCTGCAGAATGATATTCCATTGTGGGAAGACACAGCACGTGACTCATGCACGCTCCAGTCAGGATGCATTTGGTCATTTCCAGGTGCTGCCCTCGTGAGTAGGGATGTAAAAAGGTGCTTTGCATTCTGCTTTGGACGTGTGCAAGTTTCTCTCACATGCATTTCAGTGAGTGCAACTGCAAGGTTACAGGTGTGCGAATCTTTTACTTAGGACATGAGGCCCACGTTTCCCAGAGAAGTGGCACGAAGGTTCCGTTCACCAGCCCTGGGTGAGACAGCCTGGGGTCCCCGCCCTCCCCATCACTGACCTCTGTGGTACTTCCTGTGCCTGCAGAACGAGTGTTAAATCCTGCCTCGAATGTCCTTCATTTTCCCCTCGCTTTTCACTGATGGTGTCGCGCATCTCGACTTGGGTTTTATTACACGTGTTTTCATTTTCAGAGACACCTCTTCAGGCCTGTGCTGACCTTCTGTCTATCATCCTTGCTAGTCACGAGCCAGTCCCTGGAGAAATTGCCTCTGTATTTCAGCCTCAAAGAAGATGGCCTCTTCTAGGCTTTAATGCTATGTGAGCTCTCTCTGCTCCTCTCTGTGATGGCTTTACTGTTTTAGGAATTTAGGGCAAGTCAGTGTCAAGCTGAAGGAAAGTTCCAGCAGTTGAGAAGGGGGAAAGTCCAATCCAAGACATGCCCCTGGAATGAATATAGTTTAGACACCGGGTCAGGTTCCGATGACTGCCTTAGAAATTCCCAGGGGGTGGCCCAGTCGGAACCTCTAAGTTTGGGCAAGTCTAGTATCATTCAGGTGACACAGTGGAGGGAATCCAAACATGAGAAAATAGCTAAGGGTCGTGTGGGGCTGCGTCCATCCCTTGGCGGTGTGCCCACTGAGCTGGAATGAGGGCAGGAAAGCTCCTGGGGGAGAGTTAGTGAAGGGCTCGCATCCACCGGCGCCTGCAGACCTGACAGCTGTGAGCATTGAAAAGTCTGTGCAATATAAAGACACCGGATGAGCACAGAGAGGTCAGCTGCAGACCGTGGGTTAGTCAAGCTAGGATTTGGAGGTGCAGCCGCTTTTAGAGCAAAGAGTCGTGTTTTGGGAAACAAACGGCCTGCATCTGATTGGCAGCAAAGGTTGTTGTGGGATCCAGTTTGGGTTCCAGGAGCCACGTGCTACCTGTTCCAGGGGCGGGGACGGTGGCTTCATTGAAAGGCACCTTGGTGAGAGATAGCTGCTGACGTATTTTCTGATTCCTTCAGGACTGAGACGAGACCACTGAAGCTTCATTCAGGAAGCCTGGTTTTGAGAAAATACAGAGGAGAAAAAGGAATGTGTTTTAATGACCTCTTTTTACACTCAATGTATTCTAAGCCCCAGGACTGCTCAGGGACAGAGCTCAACCAGATACAGCGGCTGCTCTCAAGTTGGCTAATAATAGTAATTAGAACATGGGTTAATTAGTACTCGCTATACAGAGCATGTCACATGGATTATCTCATGGAATCTTTAAAGAGAACATATAAAGTAGGTGCCAGTATTCTCCCCATTTTCCAATGAGGTGAAGAGGCTTCCCACAGCCTTCCCACAACCTAACTCACTTTGTTGTGATGTTAACCACCTCAATACATTAGACTAAGTACAAATAAATGCGGAACACATTGGTAAATCCTATGCAAACCACAAAACTGATATAATTTAAAATAAATCACATACGAATCAGGCAGAGGTGCGGTTCTACCGCAGCCGTCGTCTGTGAGCCCGGCCCACCATGGCTCCGGCTCCCACAGTTCCCTCTGTTTGAGGGTTTGCAAAACTTCATCAGGACAGTATGCCATGGTGCCATCTGGCCTCCGCTACATGAAAGCACGTCATTTATGAGTTAATTCACCCTAGTGCTTTCCCATTCGCTTGTGACAGTAAAAGAAACGTTCTTTGTCACCAACTCAATAATAAACACAAAGCCATACGTGGGCACTAATATCTCTCAGCTGGGATGAGGTGTAACCAGCAATCTCCTAGAGAAAACTGGACCCCAGTCTGAGGTCTTCATTATGCTCTCCTGCCTACCTCCAACCCAGCCCTAACCAAAAAAGCAGTTATCTCCCCGTGTGGTAAACACCAAGGCAGGGGAAAATGCAGGTACATGGAGAGGACTCCAAACCATCTGTCCTGAGAGGATAGGAAAGTTTTTTGAAAAGTGTGACCCCTCAGCTAATTCTTGACCAAGTTGGCCTGTAGAGGAAGAGGAGGGGTTTCCGGGTGAAGTGGAAAGCATAAGAAAAGGCAAGGGAACATGAAGCAGCATGATGTATGTGCAAAACAGAAAACACGTACACACACATATATATGATGTATGAGGAACAAGAAAAGGGAGAGCAAGTTAGAGAAGTAAGAACAAGACAGATCATGGGGCATCTCCATCTCCTTCTCTGTCTACTTATACATTTATTTGTATGTGTACATCTACGTCTATATTTCCAACCTGTCCATGGCCACTGTGACAAAGGAGAGGAAAATGAGCAATGTCCCTGGAGAGCGTCCATTTCCGTTTCCCTCTGCACCAGCGAACGCCTCTATGCTATCTGACATGGAAAGGTCACGACTTCTGATGAGGCAGTCTCCCCCCAGTCACCCTGGACATCCACCTTTGTGGTCGGCATCCTGACATGCCAGGGCTGCAGGAGGCCAGGGCTCTTCAGGTCATAGAAACAGCACTTTTATTTCCCATCCCTGGCACTGGCTTGTGGTTTGCTGGCTCCTTTCAATTACAGCCCACTTCCCCATGCTCTGATCACAGCCGCTCTCACGGCTCCATCTCTTAAAGCAATAACTTTCATTTACAGTGATGCTTCTTTAATACCGGGGATATGTTGGCCAATATTTGTGTGCACTTACTTGCATAGCATTTTCTCATCTAGGAGCCTGTGCCAACACCAAATAGGCGAATTTAGTAAAAGCAGAAAAGCATAAAGACAAGAATAAACATGACCCATGGACCCCTTCCCGGAGTCTCTGTTGACATTTGACGTGCTTTCCTCAGAGTAGTTCCTTTGCATAATGGGAATATATTGAATTTGGAGTGTCACTGCTAACATTATAATATAAATATGTCAATATAACTGTACGCTTTTTGGACAATAATTTAATGGCTGTGTACTGTTTCTTTCTATCCCTTCATATGATTGTTGGCCATTGCTACCACACTTGATCCTTCTTTGGTTTCTTTATTCATTTGTCAAGCACCTGTTGAACCGTCTGCACCAGCCCTGATTCCAGGCACCGAGATGAGCAAGACAAGGGGTCCCTGTCCTGGGCACTTACCGTCCACGTGTCAGGAGCAGACAATGAGCACATGATGGCAAGAAACAAAATCCCAAATGTGCGTATACTGTACGCAATCCATGTACAGAAGAAAATTCAGTACTTAAATTTCATTTATAATCCATCATCCACATAATCTCCCGTCTACTAAAATGTGAATAAAAGATAAATAAAGTCTTTATAAGAAGTATGTATCAAAACATGAAAGATGACGTACCTACCAAGAAACCTAGGCCGATTAACAAAGCGGATCGTTTTCTTAGTTAAATCATAGACTATCCAGTTAAAGCATCCCGTTAGGTAGGGTCCTGCTCCACCACCTGGCCACGCCCATCCTCGGCACCCCTGCCGCCCCCAGATCCATCCTCACACTCCCTGCCTGCAGGCTTGTTGGCCTCCAGATCCCGAGGCCGGCTGGTCCGTTGTGTTCTCAGCATCTTGCGTGTCTGGGTCCTTTGCCTGGCACTGGAAGCCAAGGGGGCCTGAAGTGATACCACAGAATCCCTCGGTCACCTGCTGCCACAGGGAAGGCCAGCCTTGTGTGGACTCACCTGGCCGCCATCCTCCCCGGAGCGATGGTCCTCAAGGTGTGGTTGCCGGGCCAGCAGCACCAGCAGCACCTGAGCATGTGTCAGAAGAGCCAGTTCTGTGCCCTGCCCAGACCCACCCCTGCAGCCGGCGCCATAGGAGCCTGGAGCGCTTTCAGGGAGACTCTGCCGTACACTCACCTGTGACAGCCACCACCCAAGTTACTGCGAGCGCCTCTAGTGGAGAAAGCCACATCCTGATTATCTTCTCCTCTGTAACTCAAACGTCTCTAAAAACCCGGGCCATGTTCCAGGCACAACCCCAAGTAGTGGAGGGAAACTAAGCTTCAGAAGTCACCTCTGTCTTTTTGTCTCCACCGCCCCCCAAGGCTGCCAGGTGGCCTGGAGGGTCTCCTCACCCCACCCTTGTCTTCATCCTGCCCTGAAGCAACAGGGCTCGTTTTCCGGCCAGCATGGGTGCCAGTGCCCACTCTGCATTTCTGGAAGGGCGCTGCGGTATGCCCCCTCCAGGCTGGACTCTCAGGATGTTGAAGGCCTCCAGAAACCTCCCTGTCTGTCTCTCCTGCTGTCACCCCAGCTCCTGTGTGTCCCCACAAAGCCTCACTTGCAATGCTTATTATCTTGATATAGTTTCCAACAAGCAGAAATATCGATTTGACAGTCCAACTGGAGAAATGAATGTATTGATTTAACAGGTATGTCTTCTCTCTCAGAAGCATTGTTTTAAAGGGTGTGAAGTCTCCAGGGCCAAAAACAAGTCAGAATATGGAAATACATCTGAAAATATTTCCAAAGGCAATATCCGCGTTGCACCAGCACAGAAATCAATATGAACTCTTTCACTGGACAAGTATTTACGGAGGCCCTTCTACATGCAAAAGCACTTCTAGGCTTTGGGGACTCAGCAGTGGTGCTGAGAGTTCTGTAAAAATTGTTGTATCCTTCGGCCCTAAAGCAGCAGTGCAGGATGCGGCTTCATTCTGTCTTCCAAGAGCTGAGAATGTGAGCAGCAGTGTCCAGGGAGTGCTGGTCCCCCACATGCCCTGTGCGTGGTGGCAGGTTCCGCCTTGAACTGGAAAGCCTTTCCACTCAGTTCTCCACGTGATGTCACCTGGTCCAGTGGACTGTCTCTGGGTCTCCCATTTTCTTCTCTGTCACAGCATTTCCTTTGCTATTGTGTCTTCACATTCCGTGTGTGCACAAATGCGTATGTGCACAGAAATGCATGCATTTCACTCACTTGTTTATCTGCTTATCTGGTTCCCCCATCCAGTGTGTGGAGCAGAATAATGCCCCCCACAAAGATGACCACTTCCTAATCCCTGGAACCTGTGAGTGTATTATGTGACCTGCCCAGGAGGAAGTAAAGCTAAGATGGACTCAGGTTGCCTAGCAGCTGACTCTAGGACAAGGAGATTATCCAGTATTATCCTGGCAGGCCCAGTGCATCTCAAGGATCCTGTAAATGAGCTGGAGAGACGGGAGAGTCAGAGGGCGGCGGTGTGACGGGGACCCCGGCAGCCATCGCTGAACTGCTCCCTGGCACCTCCAGCTGGAAGGCGGCCCTGCCGGCACCTTGACTGCAGCCAGGCAGGGGCTGGGGTGCTCTTCTAAGCCCCAGAAGTCCAAGATAATAAATGCAGGTTGTTCTGTGTTCAAACAGCGTGGGAAGAGAGAGCCAAGAGGACCTAATAACTGGTTAACTGTCCTGAAACTAAATCCGGTAACTAGGCTAGCATTCAGTTCTCCTTTTGTTAGTGTTTGCAATGGTCCAACCAGGGTTTGGGATGCTGGACTGTCAGGATTAATTAGAGAAGATAAAAATGCTTACGGGGATATCATATTAAACAGAAAGCAGGGCATATGACAAATCCAGAGAAGGTCCGATAAAAGGATGTGAACGATGACTCGATTGGCTTCTTCTCACCGTAATTAAATTACTGACTGCTTTGGGCATTATGTGGTCTATCCCTCCATCATGAGCTGCGTGAATTATGAACTTACCAGAAGAAGAGATCCTTGACTTGCTTAGAAATCTCTCCGGAGAAATAAGTATTTGCCCAGTAGGCCAATAGAGTCTAATTATCTACTCTTCCCAGAAGCTGGATGCCCCCAATACTTCCAGCAAATCCCTATTCTCAAGGCTGCGCCCACCAGTTAACTGTCCTCATCTCCAAGCACGTCCACCAATGCCGGGTCCTCCCTGGGGTAGTCGGGGCAAATCTGAATACAGGAAAGACTTCCCTCTAGGCTGTGTTAAGGTAGAAAACCTTACAGGCAATCAAGTGTGTGAATCCACACAAATTTAATAATGAGTAAAGTTAACACTTCACATCTGCTGTGAACACAAAATTGGTAAAACATTTTCTGGAAAGCAATTTCAAAATATGTTTCAAGAACCTAAAATTAAGACATCCTGTGGCTCAATAACTTCATTTGTTTCTAGCAAAAAAGAGAGAGAGAGAGAGAGAGAGAGAGAGAGAGAGAGAGAGAGAGAGAAGAGAAGATTCTCAGAAATACAAGCAGACATTTATATATTCGCCACACTTTTATAAATAAGAGCCCAAAAGTGGAATCTCCAGTATAGGATAATGGTTAAATAAAGTATAGTTCATCCATCAAGTGCCATCACAGGTGTAATTAACTTTATTCTTAAAAGCAAGTAATGACACAGGAAAATTCATATTGGAATGTTAAGTGGAAAAAAGCAGGATAGAGAATTAATATGCTAAATTATTTCAATTTTGTAAAAACAAATCATAACTCTTTATCTCTGGGAAACGGAAATTGGTTATTTTTTTCCTTTGTAACGTCTACAGTTTTGTATACGAGGAGTGCACAATTCATCCATGGGTAGGGGAATTCTTACTTTTTGAATTTTTTCTTATCCACCCCACACACTTATGTACCCAGTTTTGTTAGGAGAAAAAATGTCCTTTTGCTTCTCCAAGGTTAAAGCCTGGCCACCTTTTCCAAGAGGCAAGTGACACCCAGACCCCCATGAGGCTCTTTATCCAAAGTGTCAGTTTGATGTAAATCTCTGCCCTGTGTGCCCTCCGAGCCAATGTGCTAGCTTGAAAATCCATGTTCGGATAAAATTGCTTCCTATTTTTTGCAGAAATCACTTCCAAGCACAGAACAAGTGCTAATAATTTGCACAGTCCCCAAACAACTGTCAAATTGGCAAGCACCCAGTTTGCAGCTGCTGCAGTTCCTGTTTGCTTTAGAAATAGGTACATTTGTTTTTATGGAAACGATTCTGGCATAGTTAACTGTTTTGATTTTTTATTAAGTTTATTTTTTATTTTAAAGTTTATTAAGTTTATTGTTTTTTATTTTCTTATTTTTATTAAGTTTATTACGTTTATCGGGGTGATATTAGTTACTAAGATTATATAAGTTTCAAGTGCTCAATTCTCTGACACATCCTCTGTGTAGTGCCAGTGTGCTCACCACCCAACGTCTAGTCTCCTACACTACCATGCAGCTGACCCCCTGTACCCTCTTCAGCATCCCCACCCCCTCCCCTCTGGTAACCACCATGCTGTAGTCTGTGTCTGTGAGCTTGCTTGTTGCTTTCTGTTTTGTATCCCTCTTCTGAGTGAAATCATATGGTTCTTGTCCTTTCTTCTCTGACTTATTTCACTCAGCATGGTGATCTCAGGATGCTGTGGAGAAAAAGGAACCCTCATGCGCTACTGGTGGGGACGTAACTGGAACAGCCGCCCTGGGAAACTCTGGTCGTAGTTACAAATGTACGCTGTCCGCATTACCTGCTTGATGCTTGCGTTTGCTTGTTAGTGATAGCGTGTGCTTATGTCATAATTTACCCCAGAACTTTATAAGAATATGTTCCACGTATCAAAAGTTTTCAAGTAGTTATGCTCGAGTGGTGAAGGGACAAGTGTTGCCTTTGTAATTAGGAAAGAAAACCAGGTTGTCACCTTCTAAGTCAATGCCATAGTTGCAACAAAGTCGGTCCAGTGCTAGATGTCCTTGCTTTTACCCTGTAAACCACTGTCTGGCGTGCAAGTGAGGAATCTGATGTCCAGAGGAACTACAGGATTCCCAAGGTCATCTGTCTGTGGCTAATGTGATGGAGAGAGGGCTAGCGCTTCAGTCCTCCTGACTCGAGCTCCGGTGTTTTTCATATGCTCTATCTACTTTGAGAGGTCTGTAAGGAGACAGAAATTGAACAAATACTGATGTCATTGCACCGGCCATTGAATGAGGCCACTAGCATTAAAAATGGGAACATTTAGTCATATATAGAAATGGAAAAACAAAGTTCTCTGGTCCTAAAAAGAATGTCTTCATGTAAATGAAGCTACAAAATACCTATTTCTTTATGTCTGGCTTCTTTCCCTCAGTTACACTTGGAGTATAAGCCTTTCGTTATTTGTCACTTTATGGTTTTACATTGTACAGACACATTACAGCTCCTTTACCCAATTCATTGTTGAATGCCACGTGCTTTTTAATTATGTATACATTTTGAATTTTTGAAATAAGTGATCACATATTAGGCAATTCTAGAGGTTTGCTTATTTGTTTATTTCTGGAATATCTTCTAGTTTACCTTTCATAATATAGTCTCATTTGTTTTCTCTCTTTTGATCAGGAGTTCCTTTCTTAGATTAAGTTACATTATGCTAGTTTCTATTTCCTTATATTTTTCTAAATATTTTTTATCCACTGTTCTTAATTTAATCTAAAGTGTCACTGAATAACTTTTCTGCAGGCTTAATTCTACTGTTTAATTGCTTCCAAATCCGACTAATTAATCAAGGTCTTCTTTACAATATATTTCTCTTTCTGCCTCTGCCTATTTGTTTGATACATGATGTACTCTGTAAGTAAATTAAGAATAGATAACAACCATTCTATAACTTTATGTCATAAACTATTTTCATGGGGAAGATTTTTTTCTACATCCCTAAACATTATTCACTTGATTATTTTAGATGATTGACTATATATAATTAGTAAATTTGATATGAAATATTATTATAGTGATGCCTACATTTTGAACTAGCGATGCCTGTTCTAATAAAGAAATTATTAAGCTCCAAGGGTGTCTATTGAGGTTTATCCTCCCAGGGTTCTGAATGCCACTGGATAGTCCCACCTGGATTTGAGGTGATATTATTGGAATTACCAAACTCACCTTTATAGGACCGAGTAAAAATAAAGAAACCATAGAGCTTCACAATTATGGGAGAAGCACACGGGGAAGGAGGTGACAGACCTCATTACTGAGCGGAGAAGCCTGTTGTGTCGCAAAGGTCAGCTCTGTCCACTACTGTGGATGCGGCCACATGTTTTCTTTCCTCAGGTTGCCCTTTACAGAACAACGAGAATTACCTCTCTTCTGCCACATTCTCGGAAGGGCATCTTCAGTGGTTTTCTAGCTGCTCTGTTCTTCTCTGGGTTACTCGGGATCCAGGAATAGTTAACATTTCAGGCGAGAATTGTCAAAATGCCTGTAGGAAAAAGTAATCATTTCCGTTACATGAAAATTTAGAATGAATCAACTGAAAATTTCCATAGCAAAGAACTAAGAATCAAAAGATCTAGGGTGCGTTTCAGAGGTGTCACTGAGTCAGATCCATCCAGAATTGCTCCCCACCCCCAGATAAAAAAAAAAAAAGTGTAGTAACTTTTGTATTCACGGTAGTTACTGAATTCTGGGAAAGTCACTATTCATGTGATTCAAAATAAAATTATCAAAGAAGAGGGAGAAATCTCACTGGCACCTGCGTTCTCCATCTACCCAATTACCATCCACTTCACCTCTAACCATGTAGCCACTTTCTTATATATCCTCCTGACGTTCTTCATGAAAAAACAAGCAAAATTCTAATGTTTTCTCACTTTTCAGCTTTTTAACAAATGGGGTAGCATGTGATCCAGGCTGGGCTACATCTTGATTCATTTATTTAATTATGTGCCCTGGAGAGGTTTCCATTCTACTATATACAAGCATCCATTATTATTTTTTTTATTGTTTCAGAGTACTTTATTGGGGAAAAGAGGACCAGAATTCATTTTATTATCCCATATTGATGAAAGTTTAGTAATCTTTTTTCTGTTTAAAATAATGTTGTGGTGAATAATACAATACACTACTTTTTAAATGTCTGAGTATATCCATAGGATATATTCCTAAAAGCAGAATTGATGGGCCAAAGGATATATGCGTCCATAGTTTCGATCAATACTGATAAGTTACTCTCGTAGAGTTTACATTTCTAGCAATGTGATTCCCTGTTCCCCACAGCCTTACTAACAGAGAATATGAACACGTTTTTAGTGTGCTGCCCTAAGAGGGAACTTCCTCATATGCTCTGCTGTATCCCTTTGTACACTAAGGAGATTAGGCCTTTACACGGCACACTCGGGATAGTCCTCCAATCATTCAAATTGTGACTATGCTCGGCTTGTGCTTATTTTGACCATCTATCTATATATCTGAGGTTGTCATTACTCCCGTTAAAGTAATCGACTTTTCAGACTGTCCTGTTATGGTTTGCGGATTTCAAATTATGGTTAGAAAGTCCTTCTCCAGTGTGCGGTTATAAATAAATTCTAATTTTCATTAATTACATTTCAATTTTTGACCCAGTTTTTTTCAGCTCTTTAATGTGAAGTGGGGATCTAAATTAATTTCTTTCCAGATGGCTAGCCTCATTTTGTCAATAATGTTTATTGAATAGTCCGTATTTCCCCCCCACTGGTTTGAGACACCAACTTTAATTTGTGCTAAATATTATATTTGTATGTATGTATGTATGTATATTTTCCAACTGTTAGTCTATGCGATATTAGTAGATCAGTGTCATGCTATTTTAAGTACTAAGGTTCTAGCGAGGTGTTTCGTATCTGTTAGGACTGGTCTATCTGCACTGATCTTCTGTTCCTGTATAACATTTTTTATCTACTTTTCTATACAACTTTAAACGTCTTGTATACTATACAACAAAAGAAAAATAACTTAATGACATTTCTGTTTATAATGCATTCAATTTATAAATTCACATGATATAGTTAGTAAGTTGAATCTTCCCACCCAAAACATAGTAAATATCCCAGTGTCCTTTACGATGAGTGGTTTGCTTGTTACTTTAATTGTTCTTGTACATTTTGTGTGGCATTGATTCCTAAGTAGTTATCTATATTTTATTGTGGTAAATGACATGCTTTTACTAAAAAGATGTCCTAATTGACTGTGGTTTATACATATGAAAGCCAGATTTATTTATAATTAATTTGTGCCCTGCTATATTATAGACTTCTCTGATTATCTGTTTTGGTTTTCTTGTCCCTTCTCTTGGGCTCCCTCAGTATACATTCAAATAATTTTCAAATAGTACTTGTCTTCATTTCTTTCTATTTTTTGTCACTTGATTTGTTTCCTCTTTGCTAAAAGTTACTGCTGGTATCTCCTATGCAACATAAAACAATAGAAGTGACAGAAAATATCACATGTGGTTCCCTGTCCTTAGAAGGGTGACAGCAGAGTCCTGAATTTGGGCTGAACCAGGCCCATTTAATCAGGTTACATAAGTACCCATCCATTTGTACTTAATGATTTGGTTGTATCAAGACACTTAAAAATGTTTTCCCAAGTAGTTTTTCAGAACATCTAGAGGTGATCATAAGATTGTGCACATTTCAGTATATTTCAAATGTCGTTAATTAGGAATTATGTTTTAGACTCAATAGTATGGTCTTTTTTTAAATCATGCTAAATTAGGAGTTGATTTTCAAAGTGTTATGTGTTTAGCATCATGAATATTTTAACAATAATATAAACTCCCATTTCCCCACATTATTCTGTATCAGTGCCTCATTCTCTCCTACTGTAATATTTTTGTATTATTAGTATTTTGTGTATTTGTGTTGTCTTCTCAGAAGCTCTTTTTCTCACCTGGAAAATGGCAGTAGACTGTGGTTTTATGAGATTATTGTGTGGACGAGATGAGGGAATGCCTATAAATTCTGTTGCACTGTGACTGGCACATCATAAATGCTAAATGACTCTTGGTTCCTTTTCTTCCTTATTAATCATACATACAAACATTTCAAGTTTATGTAGCTAACCCTCCAGGCTATCCACAGAGTCACCATCCATATGTCTTTGTGACACTTGACTCATGTGTACAGCAACAGTTGACGTTTACAGCAGGCAGAAGGGTCTCAATTCTCCGTAACGGTCCACCCAAATCAATGAGTGCCTGTCAGGGACAGTAGGACCACAGAAACGTGTGACGATGGGTTTTCCTTCCAGGAAAATGCATTTGAGTTTTTGCCTGTTGGGTGAAGGCTGCTACAGGGGATGTCCACAGAGTGAATAATTTCCTCGCAGGAATTCTCATTCGGCATTCAGTTTACAGGACCCTTGTGGCCAGAATGCTGGTGATACAGATGGCAACTTATCATCTATGGCGAGAATTAAGCCCACATTCAAAACGCTCCGTCCCACTGATGTCATGACATGAAGCTCAGCCGTGTTTCCAGTGTCAACGAAAGAAGAATATAAAACATGGGCTTTTCCCCATAAAGTATTGACCGACTTTGCATTGTATTAGATCCAACACTTTTCCATTACATTCATCCTTCAGAGGCGGTTTATTGTCTCATCACCCCAAAGGCAGGTCGGTAAGCCCACAGCAGCCCTCGGACACACATGTACCAAATCCCTGATGGTTAGCTGAATCGGACCTCTGGACAGATACAGTTCTACTTCTGCTTGTTTCTCGTTATAAACTGTCCAGTGGAAGGGACCGTCCTTACATGATATTTAATGTGTGAGCCCAGCCATTGCAAGATACCTTCTCCACCTTCCCTTACATGGACATTGGGCTTTCTAAGAACAGGGATGAGGTGGGAAATATAGGAGGGGGAAATAAAAAAGCACAAGTCAGCCGGACCTGGGCATAGTTCCTGGCCTCCTTCATTAATCAGTGCTTCTAAAATTAACTCGTCCGCGCTCCAGTTCCTTACAAGAGCTGGCACGACCAGACCCACGGAATGTTCTCTCCTTCCGTCCCCTGTCATGCTCATAGTCTGTCTGCTGTCCTAGAACTTCTGCTCTTGCCCTTTTTCTCTCCTGGCAGCTACTTCTCCTCAAAATTATTTATCTTCAAATAGCTTCTTGTTCTCCTCATCCCAGCATAACCTGGGCTTCCTGCATTACCATCTTTTCAGTGGAAAGAAAGAGGGGCGGGGAGGTAGGGAGGGAAGGAGAGAGAGACAGAAAAAGAAAGACAAAGAAACACTCAGCTGCACTAGATCCTGAAGGACTCCATCAGCTCAGTGACTGAAAACTTTGGAAGTTCTAGTCTTCATGCCCAGTCTCTCATACCCTCGGTGAACAGTGGTTTCTCTGGGATTCTCGCCTTTTCCATATGCTGCCTTTGCCCAGAGAAAGACGCTTATCAGTGTGCTGGCACTCCATGCTTTTCACCGGGGGACCACAGGTCTCTTCCCACGGCTGTTATAAAGTGTCCTCAGCTTCAGTGCCCTGGGTCATCTCCGGCCATGAAGCCTCCTGACCAGTTGCCGAGGTGGGGGTACTGCATCACCCGATGGGCTCCATTCACGAGACCCCCTCCTGAGCTAGAGGGGCTCTCTGCAATGACCAATACCTGACTGCCACACAGGGGGAGAGTGATGGCGTGCATTCACGGAAGAGAAATAAAAGTCTCCATTCCCTCGGTATCACCAAGTCCCTGCTTCGCACAAGGTTCCCGAGTTCTGCCACCTTTGCTCCTATGCGATGGCGTTCCAACCCAACAGGGTACCCCTGTGCCCACACCAGGAAGCCCAGTGCGGAGGCCACTGTGGACAGCAGATGGTGGACGCAGCTCTGAGGGCAGGCCGCCTACTTGGCCGCCCAGGGATATTTCAAGAATTTTCTAAAATTGCGACACCTCTTTATTAACCACTCATGAGTGTGAAAGTCTTCCGATTGGTTCCAACGTAAAACTCATCTACAGAAACAGATGTGTACGTTTCAAGAGACACTGCTTTGGGAGAGAAAATTAGAGGGACAGTCCAATAGCAGAGAAATTGTTAATGAAACTGATTTATTAGTCACGTGGTACTGCAACAATGACAGAGACATTCAAAATGCAAGCGTCATGGAATTTACAAATAATTTATATTAAATTGATATAGTTTGATGTAGAAGTATGTCTAGAGTGTGATACTAAGGTGAAACAAACAAAAGCAAAACACATGTGGGGAAGAAAAAAGAAAAGATAAAAATATCAGGAGGGCCAACTTTGGAATAATAGATACCTTTTTAATATGGAAAGGAGAATAACCACTGGGTTTTAAATTACAGCACACACTATCAACAGATTGCATGGAGAGTCTGTCACGTTATAATAAATACACAGAGCCTCTCAGAGAGATGACTTTATGTGAATAGTATCTGTTACGTTTAGTTCAAAGGAAAGCAAGCACCAATGCCTAATAACTCACGTATCCGAGATGGCACCTGTAATATTGGTGCTGTCTATAGCTGTTAATACGCTATTATTCACCATCCCCTCACACTTTCAGAATGTTCTACTCAGCTCTATTAATCCTCCATCCTGTAAACAGTCTGGCAGAAAAAATTGCAAACATGCTACATGTATATACACAATAACGAATTTTAAAATGTTACAAACAAATACAAATATGTCTCCATCTTTAAGAAACCTTATTCTTCTCAACCAGTAAGAGCCTATCTACATAAACACCTATTACAGGACACCCTAGATTTCTGGTTTCTCCTCCTGAAAAACTGGAGCCACCAGCATCTCCCTGGCCAGATTCCCAGCGCCTGATGCTTTCATTTCATTACAACACTTGCCCATTTTAATCTGACTCTCTCTTCATGATACATGGGCGTCTCCTGGCAGGCTAAGTTCATCCGAGTTCAGGCCTCTCATTTTGAATTAATCGGCCGCTTTCCACATTATCCAGGTTGAAGTGTTGATTGTGTGCTATTTATCTTCTTAATAACAAAAAAAAATTAATCTGCAAAGGAAAGACCAAAAGAGACAGTCTTTTCTCCATGGTGAGAGATGGAGTGTTCTGAAGTTCTCGCTGAGAGTAACATTTGCCTCCATATATTTATTTCTGGGGAGCCATTATTCTGTCTAAATGCGATTGCTTTCTGGACCTGATGTTTCCCACATTGTTCCCAAAACACCCATCATATACACTCCAGGTCTCACCGAGCCCAGAGCAGTGTGCTGGCAGCTTCATCGCCACTTTTAGCCAACCCCCCAGGACCCCTTTTTCAGGACCACAGATGGAACATCCACCAGAAGCCACCAGTGAGAGAGGCTGGGGGTTCTGAAACACTCGTCCTTCCTGCCTGGACAATACCACCCCTTCCTATCGGCCTCCATTGGCTGCTCACCTGACCCCCTTCCTTCTCCCCACTGTACAGTGTGATGGGCAGACGTGCTCCATTTGCAAATGCCCAATGGAAGCAGTGAACACATCCAGTCCACATGTGCCTGAGGAGTTAGATGGGGTTCTGGTTCGGCTCAGGCTTCTCCGTACTATGGGGCTAGGCCTAGGCGGCATCAGAGAACAGCTGTCCACGGTTACCCCAAGGTTAAAAGCAAATGAAGAAAGACAGGGCTCCTTCTAGAAAACTCTGCTCAAAGGAGTCAGTGCAGAAGAGGATGTGCCCCACGGAGAAACACTAACAGAGCCCTGCGATGAAGTCTGGTCTCTGTGTCGTTACCTCCACCAGCTCTCCAGCGCCAGCCACTCCCCAGGCTTGGGGAGTGCGGCAGTTAACCCTGTCATGTCACGTCACTTGGAGGACATGATTGGTGAGCCCAATAGTAGCACAGACTTTTACAGAGAACGCATTAGATGCCAGACATCGCTGTGAATGCTTCCCAGGTGTTTCTTCTTTTGACACACAAACATACTGCGTGGAAGTCACCGTTAATGTCCCTATAATTACAGATGAAATGATATAGGGACAGAAAGTCTAAATAACTGGCCCCAACACACACGGCCAGCAGACTGCCGCGCAAGGATCAGTGAGCAGGCAGGGTGGCCCCGGATGGGTTATTTGTGGTGTCAGGGGCCCTGTCTCCCTCCACACTCAGTGCACTTCATCCTCTCAGAACAAGAGCAGACGACAGAATCTTTAGGGCAGGAAGTCATGGGAGAGGTAATTTTAGCCACAACTCTATAGTGTTTTGGAGTGAGGAGACTGAAGCCCAGGAAGGGCCACTGAGGGGCAGGCACTAGGATTGTCCCCATGTGTCACACCACCTTTCTTCATGTAAAACTAGCTAAAGCCAGGCTCCATGCTGCCTGGGTCGCCTCACCCCACTTTCCCAGCAGAATGAATGCATTTGAATAGCGCTGCCTGTTGTTTACATTCCCTTTCTGTCTCTCACCCCATTTCCCACAGGCTCTCTACGTCTCCCAGTTGTCCTGTCTCTGTACTTGTCGCCTACATCTTATTGTACATCTCGCGTGTGGACCACAGGCCAGCACACACCAGCACGGCCCTTTGCGCAGTGTCTTGCTCTCCCATGTACAGTGTGATGTTTTTTCCGTAGATTTGTTCATCACTGGTAAGTAAGCAGCTAGCTTTCTGGGGTATCAAGGAAACCAGGGTGTTCCCAATACGAACAACACTCAGTATAGCTGGGAATCTCCCAAAGCGACGAGGGGGAGGGAGAGTGAGGGGCCTCTCATCTCTGCTCTGCCAAAGCCCAGCCCTGCTCTTCCCTTGGGTGGTGTCCTCCTGGCGAGTGGCAATTGAAAGGTTACAGCCTCCAGAACAGTAACCGTCTCATAGCAAGTGCCCTGAATCGGTCGTTCTGATTGTTAATGAAAATCAGCCCAGGGTTGCTTACCTGGACGTTTTCAGTTTGTGCAAATGTCTGGCTGTTGGTTTGTGCACTGTTGTGAGTTCACAGCGCGCTCACTAACACCCATGAGAGCTGACCTCACGGAGGCTGAGTGGAGGCCTCCAGGTAGTCACTCCCACCTTTGGATCCGGGGCGTCTCCTCATCCCCCCTGGTCTCCACTTACAAATCAAGAGTCACGCCTCCCCGCGTTTTCCTGGGGAAATAAAAATTCCACACACAGAAAAGCACCTGGAACACATCAGCCCCTCAACAGTTCTCATGAGGGAAGAAGAGACTGTGGCATGTTCACCTTTGTTCCCAAATGCCCATCATGAAACGGCTTAACAAATGTTCTGTTTAAATTACCTACTAAGTGACTGATGGACGGATTTTTCTCTGAGAGACGGCTTATCTCACAGCATCATGGCCAGAGCGCTTCATTTCAGACAACACTGAATTAGGGACCTAGCTGTTCTTTGCACGACCCAAGCAGCAGACGAGTCTCCCTGGGGGAGTCTCTTCTCCCGCCAATGTGGAGCGCAAGTCCCGCTGACTTGGCAAAGCGGTCCTCAGGGTCTGGCCTTCATGGGGCTGTCCCAGGCCAAAGCCTTGTTCCCAGCGGTGCGTATTTATGCATGTAATTACCCGATTTGCATCGCTAATTGGTGTGAACTGTGCCAGCAGTCTGGAGGGAGGCTGAGAGCCAGCGCGCGCCTGGGGAACTCTGTCCCTGCTGTCCATTTGCAGAATGGCTGACACAAGTCACCGGGAGCCCCCACATCGCAGTTCCCCACTCTCTGCATCAGTGGCAGTGCTTTACATTTGTTTACCAATTAACTGACTCAGTTAATAAATTTAAATGGCTTTGTAGGTAGGTGATCTCGAGAGCCAGGAAGTATTAATTACTGTGATTTGCGGACATGTCTGAAGTGGTGCGTCTTGTATGCAAATGAGGTAATAACTTGCTTAATTTGGTAAAATGAGAAATAGTGCTGAGTGTCAGCAAGTGCCATTGTTTACACAAAAGAAGAAAGGAATTAGAAGATTCTTTGATAGGAAATTGTCCTTGGACGGCCAAATCGGTCTGTTGCTTGCAGAGATTAAATAGATCCAGTGACTGGATGAGCTGGGGACGGACCCTGGGACAGGATCGGCTGGGGACAGAACCCGGGGGCGGGCACGCGGAAATCCAACCATTTGGCCCTAGAGGAAACAAAGGTGGCCCACCAGGCCCTGGGGCTGTCCTTGGTCGTAACGCATTATTGGGTTCCCACACAGGAACCTGAATGGGCTGTATCACCGCCCTTCAGTGTCGGGGAGGGGACTGTGGACACTTCGGTGACTGTGGACACAGGATGAACATACGCAGCATCTGAGGAGTCATATGGGGCCCTAGGTAACTAAGTGGGAATTAACCAGGAAGAACTGGGAAGGAGAGCGTTCTGGGGAGCACGTGTGCCGTAAGCAGGTCGTTCTGGCGGCCATGTTGAGTATGGACAGGACAGGAGCAGGGCTGGTGAGCCAGGAGGTGGTGATGACAGTAGGTGAGAGAGAGGGAAAGGCGTGGCCTCAGGGAGGGTCTGAGGCAGCTCCTTCAGACATTATTACCCAGGAACCAGACCCTGCACCAGGGACAGGATTTCACATGTACAGAAGGATCACTTCCCTCAGTCCCCAAAACTTCCTTTTTCAGTGAACCCCCAAAAAGTAAAGCCACGATAAAAGAGCATGAAAATGTTAAGGTTATGTTACTAAATATACAAATCTCAGGAAGCCAGATGCCTTAGTTTCTTTACATAAGGAACAGTGACTTCCAAATTTATCTGAAAGGGAGATAATCATTGTGCTGACTTCTTTACCCACACACTTCATACACACACACACACACACACACACACACACACACACACACGAGTCTGTGCTGGACACTCGTCAGCGCGGGCCTCCTAGAACTGAATCCTCTTCCTACTCAGGATCCTCATTGTTCGCTGTTGGGGGAGAGAGGCCTCCTCTTTCTAGGGAAGCTGTTTGAGAGCAGACAGCCCCTTTCCCATTCGGAGAAAGCCAGGGGATGGCCCGTGAGTGGGGCCAGCTACCACCTAAGTGCCGACCACGTTGGTCGGGGCTGTGGACGTGGCGGGAGGGAGTAGAGGCCAGCGTGGCTCGAGATAATGTAGTGGGGGCTGCAGAGCATGTGTGCTGATGGTCATGCCGGTGGTAGCAACCCAACTGGACCTGCTTCGGCTGCATGACCTCCCTGGATTCCAGCCCCAGCCCTTTTCCAGCCTGAACCAAGGCCCTTTACTGCAGCTCAGAGAACTCCCAGTACCCACTGTAGGAGTTTATTTTCTGTTTGAACTTTCAACCAATAATGCTGCCTACACTGCACAACTCCCATCCCACACCTGCAGGGTACAGGGACATCTGCCCTGTCCAGCGCTGCCCAGAGGTTCTGCCCAGGGCTAGAGAGGGGGGCACCCAGCAGCATCTGAGATTTGGCAGAGTAGGAGTCCTGGAAGCTGCCCAGGAACAAGCCTGATGGTTTTGTCCGTATTCATACACCGTGACCCATGTAAGAGAGGACAAGCCACCATTTGTTCATGTCCTATGTGTTCACATGCCCCACCCTCTCCCATGTGCCATCTCATCTCTCCTATCATCCATGGAAGGACATTATTGTCCCTTTACAGAAACAGAAATCGGGCTCAGAAAAGGTAGGTGATTTGCGAATGATGCAGAAACAATCCATGTCTGCCCAACTCCCAACCCACATGCTTTTTGTTTCACCAAAGTCTAGGTAGATCTGAGACAGGAGGTTTGGTTATCTGTGACAAGGGGCATTTAACAGGTTGTGCAAAAGGGGGCAGTGCAGCCAAACAGAATTAAGAAAGAAGGTGCTTAATTTTAGGCTTTACTATGTTAGTAACAACCCCTAATATCCTGCAGAGACAGAAGCTGTTCTGCTGTTACAAAAAGAAAAAGAAGATTGCTTATTAATTCTGTTCTTTAGATTCCACATATAAGTGAGATCATACGGTATTTGTCTTTATCTGACGTATTTCACTTACCATAGGTCTAGGTCTCTAGGTCCATCCATATCATTGCAAATGATTTAATTATTCTTTATGTTCATGTAATACTCCATTGTATAAATGTACCACAGTTTCTTAATCCAGTCATCTACCGATGGGCATTTTAGTCGTTTCCATGTCTTGGCTATTGTGAATAGCACTGCGGTAAACCTAGGGGTACATATATTTTTTTGAATTAGCACTTTGAATTTCTCTGAATAGATACCTAAAAGTAGAATTGCTGTGTTATAAGGTAGTTCTATTTCCAGTTTTGTAAGATACCCCCATACTGTTTTCCATAGTGGCTGCACCAATTTGCAATCCCACCAACAGTGTACAAGCGTTCCCTTTTCTCCACATCTGCGCCAGCACTTGTTGTTTGTTGATTTATTGATGATAGCCATTCTGACAGGGGTGAGGTGGTGTGGGGAGAGAGCCCCAGAAAGCAGTTTCCGGGCTCTCGCCCTCACATAGAAAGGTGCTGGCTCAGGTAGTAAATGGCCATCAACTGTGATCAGATGGCCATGAGCTGTGGCTAGTTGGCCGTCAGCTGTAACCAGTGAGCCATTGGCCACTAATATAACTGCTGTGGCTATGCTGGCAGAAAATGGGGGCTAGCAGGAGCGGATTGCAGAGAGGTGGATGCCGCCGTTGAGAATATAGAGATATGACTCCCCTACTTATGGCTCTGTGGGTGTTCCTTTTTGGCCTCACCGTGTCCTGCGTTCTTATGTGGGGAGCGGGAGCAGAGACCCCACCGGCCACCCCACACGACAGGTGGTATCTCATTGTGGTTTTTATTTGTATTCCTCTGATGGTTAGTCATGTTGAGCATCTTTTCATATGTCTATTGGCCATTTGTGTCCTCTTTGCAGAAATGTCTCTTTGGGTCCTCTGCCCTTTTTTAATGTCATTTAATTGAATGTGAACTATAATTTAATACATATGTAGTCCCAGGATGTGTAGTAAAGCATAAGAAATAGAGTCAATGGAATTGTAACAGCTACATAAGATGTCAGATGGGTAGTACATGTGGGGGAGGTTATCTCTTTGTGAGGGGTGTAAATATCTAACTATTACATTGTTTTGTGCACCTGAACTAATAAAAAGAAACAAAGAAAGACAGAAAGAAAGAAAAAAAGAAAAGAAAAAAGAAAAAAGGAACATATCTAAAAATCATATATCTGATAAAGGATAGGTGCTGTCCTGAACACACAAAGAATTCTTACAACTTGATAATAAAGACAAATGACCCCATTTAAAATGTACAGAGGTCTGAATAGACATTTCTCCAGTAACGACATTCCAAAGGCCGTAAGCTCATGAAAAGATATTCAATATCATTAGGCATTAGGGAAGCTCAATTCAGAAGCACAATGAGTTACCACCTCACACCAACTAGAATGGCAAAAAAAAAAAACAAAAAAAAAAAAACAAGAAAATAACAAATGTTGGCCAGGATGTGGACAAATTAAAACTCTCACAGCTTACTCATGAAAACGTAAAATACATGTAGTAGCATGGATGAGCCTCAAAACTTTATGCCAAGTGAAAGAAGCTAGTCACAGAAAACACATGTTTATAATTCCATCACAAGAAACGGCCGTGATAGGTGGATCTAAGGGACAGAGAGTAGATGAGTGTTTGCCTAAGGCTATGACCTGGGGTGGGGGCAGGGGCAGCTGTCCCAAAGAAAGGCAGTGCTACTCAGTGGAGCCTAATCATACCCACTGATGTATGTTCCTACTCAAATAACTCTTCGAAGTTATTTCAGTAATCGCTCTCGCTGTGGCTGACCCACCTGCGAGGTGACAGAGGGTGGTGACTAGCTCAGAGTGACACAGTGAGTGAGAAGCTGACATCGGAGCTGCAGGCAGCAGTCCCCACCACGTCTGTCCCTCCAACGACAGAGACACGAGCTCAGTCACGTTTGTAACCAAACCAACATCATTCAGTCGAAGTATTCACTCTGTTTTGGAGATTTTTACATTTAACCCACAATAAGTTTCTGCTGTCTGTTATTATTTTCATTTTATGGTTAAGAAAACTGAGATGTGGAGAAGATATTCTTGTTTTTAATTTCCACAGTTAATAAGTGGTCCAGATATACATTTCTTTGACTTCAAAATGGCAACTCTTTCCTATTGTGTGTATTATGTTTCCTTCTTTAGAATTTCAAATCCCTAGTACTTAATTACTTGCTTCAAAGCTAGCAAACAGTTATGGAAAACAATGGTTATTTCCTCATAACTTTTACAAAGAAATAGGCGCCAAAGGATTGCAAAATTTGTCAAAAGGCAGCCTGGCACCTTTGAATGATGACGTTCATTTCATTCCCATCCTAGTATTCTGGAAAATGTGGGAGTAGTGCAGTGCCACCTAGAACCGACATTTAATGTGGTTTTCTTTAATTCTTGTGATCTTATTCTTTAAGAATAAGGGGGAGCACATGTGCCGTAAGCAGGTCGTGCTTTTTTTCTTCTCTTTTTTCTTTTCTTTTTTTTTAGAAAAGCAATATAATGAAAGCACTGATGGTTAAAGGGAAAAAAAGTCCTTTCCATTTTAGAACACAGGTGTTAAATTAGCCACAAGAGGACTCTCGTGTTATTTCCCAAATGTAACACAATAGAATTACAAGGAATGCATCATTAAAAAGGGAAAAGCTTTTTAAATGCCTGTGCTTCGGTCTAAATTAATAGCTTCTAGGTTTATTGGTTCCCAGAAGGAAGCTGCTGGATTTGTTTACTCCACATATGAGTAATCACGTCTATCATGTCCCTTCGGAAGAAAACACACCAGCGCGAGGCTGTTCCCGGTTAGAAGCAAACAGGAAGCCCAATGGGGGGAGGGGGAGAGGCAGAGCGGACTGGCCCTGGGAAGCTGGGTTCCTAGATGGAGGCAGAAGAGAGCTCCTCCGTTCAGTACACATGGCCGTGACCCCTGTGACGTACCCACCTGCACCAACAAAGAAATATTTCCCCCTTGGAGAGTTTGAGGTCTCCTTCATCCCAGTGCCAGACAGTGAGTTTCATTTTGGGGTAATAGGGAGGGAGAAGACTGGGAGATGCGAATAAGTGACTTCCCAAGATAAACCCACCCTTATATGGATCTTACATTAAAAGATAATTAACGTTAGCAAACCTTACTGAGCAGGTTAAACTCATGTAAGCAATGATTTCTATGATGTGATGTCCATAAACCATGATATACTGTGACCCATGCTGTCCAGCGTGCAGGCCCATGGCACTCCGCCAAAGCCACTGCCCCAAACCCTGTGACTGTCTTCTCCTGGAGGCGCAGGCAGCAGACGCAGGGCTGAACACCACAGCAGGCATGCAAGCCCCAGAATACAGCCTGGACCAGCATGACTGCTCAGGGAGCTGCCGTCTTCTGAAGCCACCGGGGAAAATGACCCGGGACCCTCAGTGGTGGCAAGCACAGTGAAAGGAGACCAGGTCCCGGAAGTACTGTCGGGGCTTCGTGGCAGTCAGCACGTGCTCACTGCAGCCGGGATCCCAATGACACAGTCCCCGCACCTGCCTCTCCCCCACCCCATGTTAGTGGATCAGTGGCGGTGACTGTCCGGACGCCCTTCATCGTCCACACAGGGTCGCAGGCCATAGGATATGTTCTTCCCAGGGCCACCGCGGAGCTCCAGGGCTCTACCAGTTGTGCAGACACAACAGAAGCCCATCTCGTTGGCTGCTGCCCTGTGGCCCAAACCAGTCACGAGGTGCAGCCCAACGCCGAGGACGTCCCCTTGCTTTCGTGGTGGGAACACAAAAGACAAGGGGTGTGGATACCAGGAGGGTGCAAAGCTGGCCGGTGATTCCGCAGATCTGCCTTCAGCAGCGACCTTCGGGGAAATCATGGCGAGGCTCCACTCAGGGTTTGCAACAATCAGATTTGATTAGCAGGAAGAAAACTCTGGAAGGGATGCATTGGTAGGAAATAACGTTCTCCCTTCCCTGAAAAGTGTACGGATGGGAGCAGTGGTCCTCTGGTGAAGGATGGAGTGCTCATGCCGGCTCCCACAGAGGAGTTTTGCCATCTGCTGTTTGCCTTGATCAGCTCGGACTCCTGCAGTTTTCATTTACATGTGTCCAAAGAAAAGAAATCAAAGCAACTAGGATCAGATTTCAAACACTCTCACAATTAAGGAACACACTTGTACCCTGTAAGTGTCTTTTTATACCTTTATTGAATAGAGCACTTTGGAAGTTACCACCGGACTAATTTTTATTTAATGTATGCATCGCCCTTCCCTAAAAGTGTGTCCTCCCACTGTGTCCTTAAATCGACTGAAGTATCGTCACAGCCCGTGCCGAGCTGTCTGCACCATCTGAGCTCCATTTAAGAAACATGGTGGAGCATCCTGGCTTGAAAATGCACCATAATCTTCAGATTTTTGGACTTTGAAATCACATATTTGAGCTCCTAACTTTTCTTAGCCTCAGTTTCCTTGTTGCAAAAGAAATTCGAATACCAACATTATAGGGAAGTGTGAATATTAAAGGAAATGTGCAACAAGCGTTGTGACTGACGAGATCCCATGAACAAATGGGAAGCATGATATTGTTGCTATGTGGGGCCACTCGGTCACCACTCAGTCACAAGTGGGTGCACAGTTACTCAAAGGCCTGTCCAGCTAACAATGGACCCCGCCAGTCCTTCTGAAAAGACAACACGGAGGAAAATGGTTTTGTTCCTTCAGAATCAATGACTCAAGCAATAGGTTTTAAAAGAAGAAAGCACTACAACATTTTCTCCTTCGTGGTTAGTTTGAATCCAGCTCTGCGCTGTGAAGACTGAAAGTCATTAGTGGCTGATGGTCTGCGATAAAGAAAGTGTGCGTCTCCACTGAGGACCACAGACACCTGTGTCTGGTCCAGTGAAATAAGTGCCAGGTGCCCTCCCAGATCCGGAGACAGGAGAAGAGCCCACTTCGCCTGTTGATGTGTGGCCCAGAGCAGCTTCTGGGGGGCTCAGAGGTGGAGCAGGACAGCAGGGAGAGGCCCACATGCAGACTTTTCTGTTCACGCCCCCCTCCCCTTTACCAGAGCAATTATCATAAGCTCCACCTCTGGGACATCAGCAGTTCAGGTGAGCCCTGGGCGTTAGGTTCATATGGGGCTGACGAGGAGTCCGTGGAAATAAGTGTGGCCACATCTGACAACGTTTCTGTCGTATACACTGGTCATGTGAAAGTCACGTGTACATTAACGTTCTCTATTCCTTCCAAAATTAAAGCGTGAGGCACCTAATGATCCATTAACCACAAAGAAAAAAGAATCAGTGTATTTGGATTGATCTCTTAAGCATGTGATTGAAAGGGGGCTACCCGGCAGGCCCGACAAGGCTAGTAACCGAAAGTAACCCCACGGGATAGTGTGGTCACTAAAATCCCTGAGCACGTTTGGAGGGGAGGCACTGCCGAGGCCTGTGTGATGGATTCATTTTTACTTTGAGAAGCCTGTCCGTTGTTTGTGTGCGCCTGGAATAACATACTTACAATGTCAGAGTGGTCTCTTCTCCAGAAAGTAGCACCCCAGTATCAGGCTCAGGGTGAGACAACCCCGACATTCCTCTTCCTTATCTGTTACCCACACAGCTCTGTACCCTGTGTGTGTTACACGCTAACGGCCCTGCCCCACCTGTGTAAAAGTGTGCGTCTCTCCATTTTGCTCTTGATCCGTCCCAGACACCTCCCCGCTTGGCTGCCTCCTGACTCTCCACCTACTGCCGCTGGCTCCATGGACGCCCCTCACGTCTGTCTTCTTTCCTTCTAATGGATAATGAACTGCGAAACCGCTGTGCTTCAGGCCGTTCTCTTACTCCTTTGAGATTTTGCTTCTGGGTCTGGCCCTCAGATGTGGCTCAAATAAACTCTTCAAACCTTTCTGTCAGTGTGGAATTATTTTTGGTGACAAGCACAAGAGTCTTAAATTTTCCCAAGATCCCCCATTAGACGTTAAAGCACGTCTGGTTGCACACGCTTTACCCCGTGTGAAGAAAATGCCTGCTTTCCTAATTACATGGAGACTGCAAGCCTCAGCTTCATCCAGACTTGTCCAACAAATGTATCATCGGTGTGATGACACAGGGGCAGTGCGTTCATCAGTTTTTGAAGTGGACGAAAGCCAGGACAATTAGCAAATTTATTGGATGCCGGCATCCCAAATGACCTTACTAGGCTGTGATAAAGCCAAGATGATGAAGAGGAACAAAGATAAAATTCCATCTGCTAGTTCCAGGAGGGAAAGGGAACCAGGTGTTTTAGTTTTTGTTTTCCTGTACCGAGTTGAAAAAATTATAATGTTCCTTCCATCTATCCCTGTAATACAGGGACCAAGAAGGGGGTGGGGGTAGGCAGTGCCAGGCCAAGTCCACTGAGGTCGCGCATGAAACAGATCAGGAGAGAGCATCAAGAAGACAAGCCACACAGTGTGACCTCCAGATGGGCTGTCCAAGAAGTGGTGAGCTGCAGTCAGGCAGCCTGCCGGGGGTCAGCAGGTGAAGCAGGAAGTCCTGGCCTCGAGCGGGCTCCAGTAAATGGTGCTGCCCAACGTGGACACAGGGACAGCAGTAGTCAGGGGGCCGAGGAAGGAAATGCAGCCACCTGCAGGGGACACGGCTGGTTCATGGCTGGTTCAGGCGGGGACCTCAGAGCACAGGGTCCCAGGCTGAGAGGGGCCCCGACGTGTTCTGTCCTGGTCAGTGATTCTGAGCAGACGATCAGTGTGAGTGCCACCACTGAGGAACACCACAGAGTCTTCTAGAAGGAGTCACTTGCAGTCTTACCAGATGTAACGTGACAGTGACAGCACTTTTGCCACATTCTGTTGGAGAAAAGCAAGCCATGGGCCCCGCCCACCTCAAGGGGAGAAGACTAGCAAAATGTCGAGAGCCAGGAGGCAGGGTCATCAGAAGCATTACCGAGTCTGTCAGCCACACCGGCCTCCTTACCTGGGGGACTGGGGAGGGAATGCTCCACAGAGGAACAGCCAAACCCCAAAACTGCACACCCCGGCCCATGATATATCTCCTCAGCTCATTCTAGGAACAATCTCTCTCCTGTTTGTGCTTAGAGCAGACCCCGTGGAGGGCAGGCAGTGACCACTGGAGGTTCAGGCAGAGGCAGAACACTGGGCTGGTTAAGATGCTGGAAAAGGATGAAGTGCTTACACTACGTGCATTTTATATCCAGTTCCTAATAGAAAAATTTGGAAAGGATGTTAAGATGCGTTGACCACCCACTATTTGTCAGACACTGTTATAGATGCATTTTTGAAATTCTGCCTCTACTGTATAGAAAAGGAAAATACACTTCAGAGAGAATAAGGAACTGTCCCAAGATCCTACATGTAGAGAATGTCAGAACGGAGGTCACAGCCAGTCAAGTTTTCTACTTGATTTTCTGGGAGGGTTTACTTGCTTCACCTCAAGGTGCCAGAGTCTAACCTCGGTGCATGAGAAATGACCATGCACAATCAGAATGTAAATTTGATTTAGTTTGGCCTTTTCATTACTGACTAATCATGTTATCCTATGAGTCGGAAAGGAAAACAAATAAGGCAGCAGCTTCTGTGGAGTCCTCTCCTCTTGGTGGCTTAGTGGGAGGGGAATGAGAAAAGCAAAGCTGTATAAACATCTTGGAAGATAGAAGTAAAACATCACGCTACCTAAATAACACTGTACCTTTTCCTGGCTGCTGACTCATGTTCAGTCAAGAAAAGGGTAACTTGGCAGGGATGGGAATACAGAAGAATTACCAAAAATCCAGGTTCCCCCAGAATCAACAGAGAATTACTACTGAGCTCTCCAAATACTGGGGTTTCCCCGAAGACAGAAATTAAAATTCCTTGAGAAGTACCACATGGCTCTGCTGGCTGGAAAAGCATCAGTGTTCCCTAAATCCTCCCTATGGAATTCCCATTTCTGAAAGAGTTGTCAAGGATGGGGGGGGGGGGGAAGAAGCAGCAGAAGGGAAAAAAATCTGAAGCAAGAATCTCCTTTAAAGCATATTCATAAAAATCAACAATAGCCAACTTTTAGGGGAAGGGGGGTGATCAGTGCAATAGAGGGCGGAGCTCGCCCCTCCTCTCAGACGTCCTAAACGCTGCTCGAGAGCTGTCCATGGCCCTTCACTCACCTCTTCAGCTGGTGGTTGTTACCTGATTTTACGTGGTAGACACTCTTCTAAATGCTGGTATTGCAACTGCGGAAGCAGCTCAAAATGACCCTGTCCTTTTTTTAACATGATGCTAAGTTGCTTTTCACAGACAACAGACAAAAACCATAACCAAAGTCTCGTCCCCCACCCCCAATTCACACACACACACACACACACACACACACAAAACCAAAGAACAGGGACATAGCCTGAACTTGAACACCTGAACCCTTTCAGAAGGAAGGTTTCGCTGTCCAGGAAGGTCTGGTGCTGAATCTGCTTACCATACATGGCCAAGCTCCGAGGTCCTCCAATTAAAACGTGCCCGCCAACATTTCCCCATGTCTGTTCCCCCTAAACCCTGAAAACCCACCACGAACCTTGCATTAAGGAGATGGATTTGGGCTTTCTCCTCGTCTCCTTTTTTTGGCTGCCTTTTGAAGTAAATTCTTTTTTGTTGCATCGTCATTGTTTTAGGGGTTGGTCTTACTGCACATCGAGCGTACGAACTTGGGTTTGATCACAGTATCAGAAAGATAGCTCCATTTCTTTCAAAGGCCCCAGGACTGGTGGAGAGGGCAGGCTGGTTAGTGGGTGAGGGGTTCCAGTGTTCTAAGAGCTGTGATAGTGGGGTGTCCTGTTGGGCGAAATGGACTCAGGAGCCTGAGCAGCTCGTGTGGAGGCTCAGGGGTTAAAGAGAAGAATTGGTATTAGCCTCGTCACTAATGTCATAAGAGTCTTTTTAGCCACATTCAGTACAAGGAAGTATACTAATGGGCCAGAATTACGTTTCATGTTGAGCCAGGCCGCTGAGGGGCCGTCTGCTGGCAGACTGCCTTGGTGTGATCTCAGCTCCCACAGTCACTGTCTGTGGAACACTAGACACGTGATTTAAACTCTCTAAGCCCCAGCTTTCTCAACAGTAAGATGAAGATAGCAGCAGTCTTATTCCATGATACTTTTTATGGGGATAACCACAGATGCATGCGGTTATCATGCCTTATATAAATATGTGCAATTGTTTTCTTTATAAGTTAAATGCAAATGCTTGGATGTGTTCCCTCCATTGAGGTTTTAGAAACCTCCTGTTCTCTGGATAGAAACCTTCAAGGAGCCAGTGGACTCAATGAGGGAGATGAAGTTCCGGGGTGACCATGTGTTGTCTGGAGAGGAGGCGCTGCCGGGTGTGTGCTGGCGAGTCAGGGCTCTGTTACAGGAGGCTGTTTTTAAATTTTCATTGACGTAGACACAAACATTTTTCAGGATGTCTAGGGCAACCTGGCTACAAAATGAAGAAATTGTCCATGTTTCCAAGATGACCCAATGAAAACATTAATAGGTATAAAAGGAAATTGGGTCTTCACACTATAGTGTATAGAAGGGAAACCAGTCTACGCACAAAAGAGGATGCGTGAACTTGGATGGGCCATTTAAGGTGTTCGGGCACCACCCATATGGGACTCCAGAGTCCTGCACCGTTCATGCTCAGGGAACGGCCAGCTCCCCGAGCGCCTCACTCCATCACATCATCGTGTTTATAATCCTGTGTCAACCTTTCAGTCCTGACGCTTCCTCGCACCTGCGCTTTGCCAGCTCCGCTTCACTCCTTGCTGGGGCTGCAGGCTGCCCGCGCTCTGTGTCTGAGTAAACAACCCACCCCACTTCTAGGACCCTTGGAAAGCAATGCTGTGAAGGAAAAACCCCTCTAGACTCGCACAGCAGATAACTCTGAGCTTCCAGTGTGTTCATTAGCAGAACTGGCTACATAATATGAGGGGCCCAGTGCAAAATGAAATGACAGGGTCTCTTGCTCAATATGGTGACAGCTGAGCCCTAAATCAATACAGGACCATGTAAGGTGCACATCCACGAAACTGGCCTTGTCCACCAGCATCCAACCAAAAAGCCAGGAGCCACCATAATGACGTTTGAAATAGAGAACTGAATGAAGGGAGTGGGTTACTCAGCTTATGGGAGAGCTGAAGAGATGAAGGGAGATAATGAAACAAGCCAGAAATTGCCAATATCAGGAAGTCGTCTTCACCAGTTTTTAGAGCAGAGACTTTCCCGAAGTCTGGGACTTTTTCGAAGTTCCCGAAGTCCGGTAGAGGCACCCCACACACACAGGAATGAGAGGGGCTCTTTCTGCCTGAGGCGGGGCCCCAGACAAGATCCTGCTACATCTGAGGTGCTGCCTAAGGCTTCTCCCCTTTCCTTCCCTCCTCCAGCCTCCCCAGTGCCTCCTACTGAGCAAACCCAGTCGGGGGCCAGCTGACACACAAGCCTCAGCGCTCAGCCTGCAGGGATGCGCCCTGCTGTGAGACAAGCAGAGAGTAGGGAAAATAGGGGTGAATCTGAGGGAGGCAAGCTCAGCCCGCAGACAGCCATCCACGTCAGGACTCAGCATCAGCCCTCCTTCATTTGCTCTCGAGGAACACCACCACACTTCCACGTGCCAAGGGCCAACAATACCGTACAAATGAGGACACTCTCACCTTATCTCCAGCAAGCTGAGTCCCCCAGGTCACCACAACCATGTCCAACCCAGGATACTGTGGAGCTGCAGTGCTCCACTGAGGTGTGGATATGACTCTGCTTGGTCTGCTCAGCTCCCACCTAAATACCACCAACACCCCTCACATGCAAGAGTGAGAAGGAAATCGTTGGTGGCTGGTTGTATGCACAGCAAAACTCTGTAGCGATTTGTCCCCTTTGCTGTACCTGGCCCAGAGTGGTCATTTATATTTATGACTGCCCCTGTCCACCCCCATTCCTTGGTGCTCTTGCTTCAGTTAGCTCCTTAATTGCTCTTCATCTTTACCTGGTAAAATCCTTAATGGTCCTCACTTAGTGAGTCCTTGTAGTCACATATTAACTATTCTTGTTGACCCTGGAATTACTATGAGACACTTTACAGAATTTCCTAGTTTCCAGATAAATAACCCCTACACTCATTGTGAGCAGTACCCCAATTTCTTTTTAATAACTGGGATCAGTTATCCCAAAGAGTACAGTAGTCTCACATGCCAATTGTTTCAGAGTTCTAAGGAGCCAAAAATAACCAAGAGGCAGTCTCGCCATTCACTGAACGGAGCTGACGCTGCATCCACAGATGAAAGCGTTCCTTTCTTGGAAACTAGGATCTCACCTAGTTTCTGAGACCAACAGATCTCAGAATCGAAGGGACAGGAAGCAAAGACCCTGCAAAAGTTATTCATATGCTGGTCCTAGTCCATCAGATAGTCCATCTTATAAAATAGCAATCCAGTCTTAAAGAAGGCCATCTCCCAGTGACAACTGACTCATCAGTGGACATTTAACATGAATCTGTCACACTAGTTGTTCCCAGATTATTGGGTATGTGTCAAGACCAGTGCAACTGGCAGAAGCATTCTGGGCATAGAAATTAGATTTACACCCAGGGAGGTGACATCTCTGTGTCCTCCAATCCATCATGATAAGGATACAATGTTAGCACATCAGCCTCTTGCCAGGGACCTGCCTGGTCCTCCTGGAGGGAATCTGTGGAAGCCCAGTGAGGAAAGAATGAATAAATAAAACGGAATCACGATGGCCAGGCTGCTGAATTACAGAAAAGCAGTTGTCTGAAGCATGAGAAAACAATTCTATTCATGCTTTAACCAACCTGGGAACTTGACCTTTTAAACCATATATTTATGTATGTATGTGTGTATGTATGTCTGTCTGTCTGTATGTATGTATGTATGTATATCCCTCAAGGGAGCACATCTTGTTCACTAAGCTGTAATGGAATCCAATCGTAGAGATTTCCCCACCTCACTTTCTCCCACTTTTCTAATCCTTCTTACTTCACTCCTTAATTCCCAATGTATGAAAAGAACTGTGAAACTGTCACTCTCTGGGGATGACATCCCGCTTGTCATCAGTTTGACTCAAATAAACTCATAAACATTCTCTACGGGTCTGAACATACCCTAAGTCAACAATCCTCACGAATAAGCCCGTAAATGTAAGGAATGAATCCTGTGAACTATCCTAGAGAGTTAGTGGACCTGGAGTTGCACGTGGGAAGCCCGGGTTCATAGCCCGTCCATCCTCAGGGCGGTGGCCCCGGACTTGCCACTGGGTTCTAAGGTGTGGGGGCCTGTTGTGGGTCTAACCCCTGGAAGCTGTGGGGTCTGTGCTCACTGCAGCTCCTTAGTGTCAGGACGGAAGTGAATGGTTGGACACCCAGCTGGTGTCTAGAGAATTGGTCTTCGTGTTGGAAACAAGCCCATCAATCACTCCCAAATCCTCAGCTAACTGTCCAACGCGTGAGTCACTTCCCATGAATAAGTTATGTCTACGTCTCTGGCTATTTCTCCTTCTATTCAAAATGAACAGCCTGATGTTCCTTCTGGAAGTTCTCACTCTGGAAGGACTGCCCAGAACCACGAATTTTCAGGGCTACTCCTGTGTGGGGTTTCACTGAGGCAGCAATTCACTTTTCGCTGATGCCAGTAGATTACACAGACCCTTCTGAACACCAGAGCCAAGAATTTGTTCCTTCTCACTGTCAAAAACGTTCAGAACAAAAACGGAGTAGAAACACTGAATCACGGAGGTGGTGATCAGTAAAAGTTGATTGTGTGCACACCAGAAAGACAGTTTGCAAAAGGGGAGCTCCAGCATGGAATGAGGCTCAGGGGTCTGTCGTTACACGGTGGCTTCTCTAGTGGAAGGGAGCAGGTTGTTAGCCTTTCCAATGATTGATTATTACAATGGGAGTTACCAGCTGGCAGGGGATTGGTTAAACGTGATTATCTCTTGCCATTTTTAGAACGATAACTTAAGTTTTTTGATGACCTTCAGAGGCTTTACAAGAAATAATATCAGTTAAGTTTTGCTTATGTTCATGAAATGAGCTAGATTTCGTTTTCGCTTACTCAGCTTAAATGGTTGGGTCTGCTTGGGGAATTCTCCAGTCTGATCTCCATTTTGATTTTAATTTCAACATGACTGGCTGGCCACAGGGGTTCCTCTTAAGGCCACAGACTTGGCTGAGGGAAGATTCAGAAGCAACAAGAAGTTGGCCTCAGCTGCTTCCTCGGGCACACCGGGAAAGCCTTGGACATGCACCTCAGTATTTGCATGCACCACTTCCAGCCTGAAATCTATTCCTGCCACACACATCAGCCTTGTGTTTTGGTGATTGGATAGCAACCAGTTTATAAGGAGAAATCCATGGCTGATTGCCACTGGGTGCCCCTTGGCCAGGGCTAATTGTTACCAGGTAGACAGTTATCACCAGAGAAGGGTGTGGCTTTGCTCTACAGCCCTCAGGGCCGACCTGCCTGTGATTCTCCTCTGAAGGCTGGCTGAGCTCCTAACAGGAGTTGCGTTTCCTGTAGATCTCTCCTCCAGCACCATTAAAGGCACTGGACCACAGGGCAGGGAGATTCCTATCACAGCCGGGACCTACCACGGAGCTTTCCTTCTGGCCCCACTCACAACCACGGGACTGTCTTGTGCGTTGTTCCATTCCTGGGTTGGAGAAGGACATCTCCCAAGACGCTGGGACCAGTACTGGATGGAAGTGTGTAAGACGCATGAAATATCGCTCCAGACTTTCACAAGGCTTCTGACCTCTGCTTGTGCTTCTGTTTTAGCCACCACTCACTGCAGATGTGCTTGTTTTAAAGCTAAAGAAAGAAGAGGAAACCTGCAGAAGACCAATGGTGCCACTGTCCGAACCCCCGCAATGTTCCCGTTGAATGCACGGTGCCCTCAGTGCCCATGCCAGAGGGATCAGCGGCGGAACTTCTTTTCTGTCTCCCCGCCAGGTACCAGGTTGGCGAGGCCAATGCTGGTGCTGCAGTTCATCCCATGTCACCTCAAGTGTGGATGGTACAAATCATTTAATAGAAAGGTTCAGTGGTTACCAGAGGAGAAGAGAGTAGTGGTAGAAGAGGGTAAAGGGGGTCAAATACACGGTGATGGGAGGAGCACTGACTCTGGGTGGTGAGCACACAGTGTGATAGATAGATGGTGTAATACAGAATTGTACACCTGAAATCTATGTAACCTTATGAACAAATGCCACCCCAATACATTTAATAAAAAATTTTTACAACATATAAATCTAATTGCTAAGCCAAAACATTAGTGAAACAGCTCTTTTAGTTGCTTTTTTAAAATAAATGCTTCATTTTAGAATAATTTACAGAAAAACTGCAAAAATTATATAGCTAGTACGCACCCAGTTTTCCCTATTTTTAATGCTTATACAAATATGGTATATTTATTTGATGATCAGATTTCCCTTATTTATATATAGTTTCTTTTTTTATGTTCCAGGACCCCAGTTGGATACAACATGTAGTTGTCATGTCTCCTTAGGCACTTGTTGGATATGGCAGTTTCTCTCCATGTTTTTTGATGACCTTGACAGTTTTTAAAGAGCATTCACCAGGGATTTTATAGAATGTCCCTCAGCTAAGACCTGTTTGATGTTTGCATCCTGATTTTCCTGGGGCGCTGGGTTTGGGGAGGGGATGACCGCCAAGGTAAAGTGCCGTTGCCTCAAGGGTATCACATCAAGGACGGATGTTACCATCATGAGTTGTGACCGCAGCTGGCAGTTCTGTTGGTCAGGTTTCTCCACTGTGAATTTCCTTCTTTTCACCCCGTTTCCTAGTGTCTTCTTTGGAAGGAAGTCACTGTGCACAACCACCTTTGAGGAGTTGGGAGTTGTATTCCACCTACTTGAGGGCAGAGTGTCCACACAAATTGTTAGAGATTCTGTACCGGCGTTTTGACTGTTCAGCCCCAGTTTTGCACTTATTCGATCTTTCATATCAGAGTGGACTTGTGAATACTGTCTTTATACTTTGGATTACAATCCAGTACTGTTTCGTTTCTCCATTTGCTGAAATTTTCCAGCCCGACCACTGGGAGATTTTCAGTTGTCTTCTGTGTGCCTTTGCATTGTCGCCATCGCGTTGTTTCTTGTTTGCTTGCTTTGCTTTGCTTGTTTAGCTTTTAGTAGTCCCTAACCTTTTGGTCCAACAAGACGCTTCAGGCTCAGTTTTGATTCTCTTACCCAGTCCTAGAATTAGCCACTTCTCCTGGGAGCCTTGGTTTCTTTTGTTGGGGATTAGAAGCCATTGTAGGGGCCAGGTGTGCCTGCTGCAGCTGGCTGTCGGTGCTCCTATGCCCGCTCAGGTGACAGAGCAAGGGGATAAAGGTGTCCATGCAAACGCAGGTATATACACATAGTTGTATGCACATAGCTCTAAATATTCCTTGATGTAACTATTGAATCTGTAATTGGAAAATTAGCCCCTGCTGAGGTCTTCAGCTCTAATCCATGACCACAAGGATCACTCTAGCCTCCTTCCCTAGCTTCGCTATCACTCCAACTCCAACAGTGAGAAACCTGGCTCCACCCAAGTACCATCCATTCACCTCGTTATTCCAGTCCATTATATGTGTGTAAGAGTGTCAGGATTATTGCACTGCAGCCCTGTGGGGAGCAACCTTATCAGCTAGAGGCCAGTGCTCATATGAAATTACTTTTGCCTTTAGACTTACAGATTCCACTCATTTCCAGAGTTACTTAGGTCAGCACCTTATTCCACTACCGCCTTCAATGAGGTGGTTTCATGAATCTGTAATACGGTTAGAATGCTTTGTTACATACTGCATTCCACTTTGAGTTCCCCTGATATCCCAAATGATTTTTTAAATTTTCGTATATCGAGTCTCACTCATTGTGCTATAAATATCTGTAAGTTCACAAATGCACAGTGCCATGTGTCTACCAGCACTGTATCATACAAAACAGTTTCCACACCTTAAAAAAAACACCTGTTCAACACCCGTTTCTCCCCCACTTCCTCCAAACCTCTAGCAAACACTGATCTCTTTGCCGTCTCCATCATTTTGATTCCTTAATGTCATAGAATTGGAATCATGTATTATGAAGCTTTCCAGATTGTCTTCTTCTAATAAGCAATATGCATTTAGGATTTATCCTTTTTCTTTATCACTTGGTAGCTCATTTCTCTTTTTTTGCAGAGTACTCTCATTGTCTGGATGTACCAGATTTTTTTATTCATTCACATATTGAGGACATCTTGGTTGCTTCCAGTTTTAGGTGATTATAAATAAAGTTTCTATAAACATTCTTGTGCAAGTTTATGCATGGACCTAAGTGTTCAGATCACTTGGATAAAAATCTAGGGTGTGATTGCTGGATTGTATATTAAGGCTATGTTTAGTTTCCTGAGAAACTGCTAAAGTGTCTTGCAAGTAGCTACCATTTGCATTTCCACCAGAAATGAATGAGAGTTCCTGTTGATTCACATCCTAAGTAGCGTTTGGCACGGTCAGTGTTTTGGAGGTTAGCCGTTCTAAGAAGTGGTAATGGTATCACCTTGTTATTTTAATGTGTGATTCTCTAGGGACGAGTGATACTGACCATCTCTTCTTCTGCTGATTTGCCATCTGTATGCTGAGCTCTCCCTACACCCTCACGACCAAATTGACCTTGTTTTCCAATACTCAAGGGAATGAAAGATTTCATTGGCAGTGATGACATCAAGGAAGAGGGTAAATAATTTTGGATTCTAGGTGTCTAACGGATCGCCAGAGTAATTAAGATATAATAGAGAGGATTTGAATGGGAGGGACTTGGGAACTAGAAGTGAAAGACAGTGTAGAGAGAAAAATGAAATCACAGCAAGGCCAAGGTACATGCACAGTACGTTTTGTGGGGGTTGGATGGATGAGGAACCCAGGCTTACATTTTCTCTTCCCTTTTTATGAAAATAAATTTTCTAGCTTGCAACGGCCACAAATCCTCTACCTGCCTGCATCCCCCACTCTATGACATTGAGTATCTACAAAGATTGTCCTTTGAGAATTACTGTACATGCGAATTTAAGAAATCAGGACAGAAATACACACATTCACATAACAAGACTCAATCCAAATGAAACAACACCACTTGGAGGAGATGTGGTTGGCTTTAGAGGGAAAGCCCCCCATATTAAGACAGGTGGGTCAGAGAGGAAAGCACTAGAACGAGGGCCAGGAAAGCGGACTTTGTGCAAGGCCTGTGTCCCTCTCCACAGGAAGAGGTGCCTGGCATGGAGCTGAGCATGATCTGGTCTTGGGAAAAAATACACACATGCTGTGAGTGTAGGAGCATCAAGTTAGCCCAGGGAATCCTATCAGCTCAGTGAGCTCTGAGCTCAGGAAGCAGCGTTCTGGTTGTCCCAGCTTTCCCACGCTGTCCTGTCTTCAGAGAGTGAGGGCAGCAACAGTGGATTCCACAGGAAAATTAAATCCCCCAGGAATGGTATATTTCTCCGTGCAGATGGATGACTGGTGCCTGTTGTATAAAATATTTAACTAGGTGAGTTAATACTTGTCAGAGTCTTCAAGCCAGTTGTAGAGTCTGACAACACTGAGTGACCAATGGGCAGAGCTTAAGCGCCCAGCCCAGGCTCAGTGAGTGCTCTGGGTGACACATCACCTTGTGTTCATCCACAATATGCCCATGGCAACCCACCTTCCTCGCCAGCGCCAGCCTCACCACCTTTCTTAAAATACCAATAATCCCACTGATAATAATTTTGTTCCAAAAAGCTTAAAAAGGCAAAGTAAGAGGTAAAAAGGTGATGCCAGGCCAGTGTTCCTTCTTTCAGGGAATTACTGGTTGTTCCCAAGGGCCATGCTCCCTCATCTTTTCCCTCTTATGCTAAGCAGAGCACTCTGCCATCCCCAGGCCTGAATCTCAGAGCGCCACACATGGCCGCAGAAAGCGGAGCACAGAGGCTGTTGGAATAGTCAGTCAGAAGCAATCAGCCCCATTTTGAGACCCTTCTTGAAGAGAGCAGTGCCTACATAGGTGTCCTCAGAAAGTAGCCTGAGTGAGAGACTGAAGTGACAAAAGCACGACTGAGACGCAGTACCAACGAGCAAGTACGTTTCAGCCACACCCACTGCAGGAGCTGCAGATGGCAGGGAATCTGACTCTGGCTAAATGACGCCTCCATCCTTCACGATGGCCGAGGCGTCTGTTTCTGAACATGATATCCATCTTCAGTTTTACGAAGGCTGACTTTAAGTGATGGGTGCAGCCACGACACCGCTTCTTGCACAAAAACAAAATCACAGAAAGGTGATGAATGGCTTAGGAGTGTAGGCAAGTGAATCAGTCAGGCTGGAAAAAGAAATCAGCAGTGTTTCTATTCTCCTCCCCAAGGAGACTGGTGACAAAGTTGAGTGTGCTCTGAGTGCTTAAAAGCCTGCTGTCCTTGGAAAGACAACTTTGCTGGTCTCTGAACCACGTGGAAGGAACAGCCACCATAAGAGGCCTCAAGATGAAGTTACACCTTGGCACAGACCAGACTTGGGCATGGGCTGTAGAAAAGGCTGTCTCTTGGGGTGATGTTGGGCTTCTGTAAACGTTTTCAACTTTACTCTGAACTTGTTTCTGATAATGTGATGCTGCTCAAAACATGTGCTGAGCTTCATTCTGTGTGTAGAATAATGATGCCTGCAATGTCTTGTCAAACCTGGAGTTCATAAGCAGAACTCTGATTGAATTGTTACTGGGTGGGAGAAGCTCTTTCTAAGAGAAGAAACCCTTGAGAACTGATGTACACAAGGGGAAAAGAAGACCATAGGTCTTCGTGGGGTGTATGGGGATGAGCGGGGAGGACACAGCGTCCAAAATCAAATCTGAAGGAGAGCGACAAACTCATCAGATATGAATCAGTAGGTCAACATCCAAAATATGGAAATGGAAGGAGTTTATTAAGGTACGATGTAGGAACAACTGAGCAATAGGGACTCGTGGCCAAACCAGGCCCAAGGAGGTCTGTACAGGATGAAACAAGAGCTGCTGGAAACGAGTACAGGCTGGTACAACTCCAACGAGAAGCCAGGATCCCTGGTTGTTAATAACTGAGCTAGAGTCACAGAGAAAACTCCCGAGATGTTTGCAGAGGCCTGGAAGGGAAGGGCTGCTAGGCAGGCCGTGCACAGAGGGGCTTTGGGGGGGCTGCCTCCCAGAGCTCATTCATGAACCTCGGTGTCAGCAGACATGGTAAGCCCTGAATTCATGGCATTACCACAGAAGTGATTTATCAGCAGCAGCAGCACAGGAAATCCGTAACATAGCATAAGGGTAATTAGACTCCTGAAGAGGATTCAAAGGAAGCATGTAGAGAAAGTACCAGAAACATACTTGAGTTATGCAGGTGAGGGAACCTAGCAGGTCACACAAAGTTTGTTTTTTGGTTTGTGGATTTATTGATTTTATTTTTGTTTTTAACTGGAGAGTGGTTACCGCCTATATGCATTTCTTATGTATGGGGAAGTCAACTTTCTTTCCTATTGCCAAAGAGCAGAGGTGCCACATACACTACCAGGCCAGTCTTTCACTGGCCTGATGCCTGGACAGAGGTCAGTACGCAGCGGGGACAGCAAAGGGCAGCTGAGGACGCACTGATATGGTTGTCTCCGCATAGGCTGGGCTCCAAAACATATGAGTAATGGTCTCAGGTGAAACACAGAGGCTCACCCCCTCATCGGGACCCAGGGAAGGCAAGGCGGTGGCCGCCGTGTAGGAGGTGGTGGCCCAGGACAGGAAGTGGGTCAGTGTCCGCTTCCCTGAGAGCAGAAGCCATGACAGGAATTCCAGGCACCATCCACGCACACGCGGCTGGTGTGAGCCCGGGCGCAGCAGTGGTTGTGAGCAGGGCTGTGCTGGCCAGGAGTTCAGAAAGAGCACGGAGAGTCTTGGCATCTTTAAATACAATTTTTCTTATGTCCTGACATTGAAAAAAAGTGATCAGTGTTTAAAATTTAGAAAAAATAGAAAAGTGTAAATAATAGTTTAAATCACCAACGTTATCACCACTCACAAAAGCAGTGAATCATTTTTATATATATTCCATCCAGTGATTTTGCCAAACTTTTATATGGAACTGAAATCCCAATGTATGAGTGATCCTGACTACTGCTTTTTACACTGACAATTATGTACATAATCTCATAAAAATGCCTCATAAATATTTGGATCACTACATAGTATTTTACCACATGGATATATCAACTTTTATTTAATCTATATAAATTGCATAAAGAGATTGTTTCCAATACTTTGCTCATGTAGTTTCATGATACACAAATTTATTTACCCACAAATCTGTGTCCTCGTAAATCTTTAATACACAAATCTTTCTCCGTGTGCTTTATCATTCCTCCATAACCTGTTACTTGAAGAAGAATGTACAGAGTACAGAACCCAGGCTGTAGACTTTGCAGTACAAGGAGAAACCAAAGGAAGTGTTGCTTTTTCGTAGTACCTACAGTGTGGCTTTTCCTAGAGAAAGCAGAGAATAAAGAATCTTTTCTGCAGTAAAAAGTAACTATTTTTGCTCTATGTGATAACTCTATTAACATAGAAATTTGAACCAAAACCATGGTGGTGTGGTGACTGATCAGAAACTGTAACAAAGTTAAATTCTTGAATCTTAATAGTTCAGTTTTAAATTTGGAAATTAAGAAAGAGCTTCTGCAAAAAGAATTAAGGAACAACAAAAAATTGATTAACAGTTATAATAAGAATTTACATTTGTACAATGACTTATTTGTTTTTAAAATTACTTTCACATCCATTATACTTTTGACCCTTAAAGAACACAGCTTTGAACTTCCCGGGTCCACTTCTATGCAGATTTTCTTCAATAAATACACAGCTATCAGTATCCCCGCGGGGTTTGCGTCAGATGATTCAACTAGCCATGGATTCAAAGCAGTATGTTAGTTTAAAAAGAACAGTGTTTTCGATCTGTGGGATGCCTGGGTGCACTGCTCTATGCCATTTAAGGGACCTGAGCACCCTTGGGTTTTGGTATCTGTGCCCCTGTGGTTCTCAAGGGACAACTGCAGCTTTTGGGAGGTTAAAAGTATATTTGCAACAACGTGGATGGACCTAGAGGGTATGATGCTAAGTGAAATAAGTCAGACAGAGAAAGACAAATACCATATGATCTCACGTATGTGTGAGATCTAAAAAAGTGAATAAACAAAACAAACAGACTCATAGATACAGAGAACATTTTGATGGTTGCCAGCTGGGAGGATGGTTGTGAGGAGGATGGAAAAGGGGAAAGGATTAGGAAGTACAAACTGGCAGTTACAAAATAGTCATGGGGATGTAAACTACAGCATAGGGAATATAGTCAGTAGTTTGGTAAGAACTGCGTACAGTGAGTGGAACTTATTGGAGTGATCGTCTCGTAAGTTACATGAATGTGTAACTACTATGTTGTGCAACTGAAACTAATACAATATTGAATGTCACCTCTAATGGAACATTTTTAAAAAATTTTTTAAAGTTATATGCAGATTTCCAACTTTACAAGGGTTGGCACGCCTACCCCCCCATTCCTTTGTTCAAGGGTCAGCTGTATTATCTGCCTATAGAACCAGCACTTTATCCAGATGGGCATTTTAAGACAATTAGATACATGATCTCAATTAAGCACATTGGCTCCCAGGCTACGTACCTATCAAAGCAAATCCACACAATACATGGCACCGTCACAAACTGAACTCTGAAAGCTGTTCTTTTAGGAGGAGAACCTGTGAGTGTTACTTTTTGTTTCCTGCACCTGCTACGTCCACATGGGGATGGATTGCTTGTATTTTCTTTCTGATGGTAGGCATTTGGTTCTTCTGAAACAGTTAACAGTAAGCTTGGTAAAAAGGCTGAATGTGTTCTGAATGAAATAAAATCCAACATTGACATGACACTACAATTTACAAAAATCCAAACAATGGTGGTGCAGCCACACATACACTGTAGAAGCCTACTCATCAAGAAAAAGAAAGGAACACAACCACTTGGGTAAATCTCCAAATCACTAAGTATGGAGGAAGCCATTTTAAAAAGATGCTGTATGATTATATTTATATAAAGTTCAAAAATAGGAAAAACTAATCTACAGAGGGTGCCCAAAAAATGTATACACATTTTAAGAAAGGGAAAAAAGTGTATTAACATTGTAATACTCAACATATACCGATAACAAAGGATGAATACAAGTCATGTGTATACATTTTTTGGCACCCCCGGTATATTAAAAAAATCAGAAAAATTGTTGCCCAGGATTGGCAAGGATTTCTTAGGGGCAGACATTAAGGGGATTCTCATCTTTGTATTGTGGTAGGGATTTTGGTTTTACATGTGTGTACCATTGTTGGAAATTACCAAAAGATATCTTTAAGATTTGTACAGTTTACGGTAAGTAAATTTTATCCCAAAATGTTTTAAAAGCATCAGCAAATATTGAACTTTTATTAATGTAATGCGTGCTGAAACATTAAGCGGGTAAGGAAGTATACTGCAGTTTACTTTGAAATGTACTAGAGTAAGTCGGACTGACAAATGGAGAAAAGGGTAGCAAAATGTTAACTGTAATGCTTAGGGGATGGTTTTATAGGAATCTACTATAAAATGCTTCCAACTCTTTTGTATATTTGAAAAGATTTATAATAAAAGAAAGGGGTAAAAGGTAGCCTCTACTTTGATGGGGGGAAAAATAAGATTTTAATGGGAGATTTTGGCATACTGTGTTCTGTAATTAGTAGATCGAGAACACAAAACAACATGTAAAAATGTGTAAGACTCTCAAAGATCTGAGGAAGAATCAACTTGACTTTATGAACAAATAGAACCACACAGGAATGCGGATTCTCTTTCTGCCACGTCAGCACATGTCAAAGCTTCCAATCACAGAGAAACATTTATCTCAATGAAATGCACTTAAGTTAGAAATTAACCACAAAAGATAAAGAGATAAAATCTATACATTTGAAAAGTTTAAAAACTGTATTAAACAAGTCACAAGTCAAAAGAGAAGTCAAAAAGCAATTTGAAGATATTTATATTTGAAAAATAATGAATATTTATTCCTACCCAATGAGCTTTAAAGGAAAATTCATAGTCATAAATGCTTCCTTTACAAGTGATGGAAGCCTGACAAAAAGGACAAAGCATCTAACTGCGAACATGGAAAAGATACGAGAAGAGCCTAAGGGAAGAAGAAAAGTAGATAAGAGCAGAAATTAAGGAAACAGAAACAAAGCAGACTCACCAATGCCAAAAGCTGATTATTTGAATATACTAATCATATAGTCAAAGTAACAGTAAGCGAATATAGTTAATACCACAGAACTGTACACTTAAAAATGGTTACAATTGCAGAGTTAGGAATAATACCAGCAAAACATAAGATTTCAAACAGAAAGAATCTGTCATGTTGCCTGAGATACAATAGGAGTTCAGAAATACTGCCAAAAAATGTAGAAGGCACAGATAAACAATTATAAGAATGAAAAAGTTAACTATAAAAAATGTAACAGAGAATACGAATAAAAAAAATGTGTTATAAATAACAATATTGTTATTAAACAAAGAATATATTGATAAATTGAAACTTACTGTTATTTTTAGAAGAAACAAAAAAACAATTATGAAGTCCAAAAATTTTATGATACCAATGGTAAATTTTACCAATCATTCAAGTAATAGATAATTCCAATGTTATATAATTATAGGATACAGGATAAAAAGCAACCCTCCCCAACACATTCTATGAAGATAGAATAAGCTTAATAGCATTTTTATAAATGCAATAATTTTTAACAAAATACAAGCAACAACATCTAACAAACATAAAACAAAAAATGATATGTAAAATAAAATAATACATAATATGTATATGTCAAAATATTATAAATGGCAATGGAATCTCAGGAATTCAAAGTTGGCTAATATTAATGAAATTCATTACATTTTCAAGGGGGATGGAAATTGTGATATTTGATAAAGTTAGAGAAAAAGTGATCAAATAATTTAATAATCCTTAATGATAAATATACCTCCAGGCCAACTATGATTAGAAAGAGTGTACTTAAATGAAAAATGTTATTTACCCCAAACCTATAGCAAACATCATACGCAGTAATGATGTGGTCAAAGTATTCTCTGTGGGAAGAGAAAATACCAAGGTGCTATCTCAAATTTTATGTTTTGAACTTGTATTGCTACTAAGTGCAATAAGGCAAGAAAAGAGATACAATTATTAAAATTGGAAACAATGAATGTAAAATAGTCATTACATATAATGTCTTTACCTGTGGAAAAAACAATGCATGAAAGAGTCCAGCAAGGACGCTACACACTTTTTTTTATGTTTGTTTGTTTGTTTTAATTCATTGGGGTGACAATTGTTAGTGAAATTACATAGATTTCAGGTGTACAATTCTGTATTACATCATCTATAAATCCCATTGTGTGTTCACCACCCAGAGTCAGTTCTCCTTCCATCACCATATATTAGAAGGGATGATACATATTTAATCAACCTACAAATGCTAACTATTCAGAACCACACAACAATGAAGTGGTAGAAAATATATTTTGAAGAAGACAAAAGTCTTCTGAAACTGAATATGTATATATTGTATGATCCAGAAAGTCCATGGCTAAGAATATGTCCAAGCAGAAATACATACATATATACTCCTAATCCTGATTACAAAAAGGATCACAGAAGCATTATTTTTAGAAACCCAAATTGGAAAAAAGAAAATGTTTACCACTAATTGAAATGATAAAGATTGATTTTGGTATCTTTCTACAGTGAAGGAATACTATGTAGGAATGAAAATAAACTGCAGCTCTATGTGTGCGTCTCACAAAAGTGATGTTGAATAAAAGAGGCCATATCCAAAAGAGTAAATACCGTATGCTTCCATTTATATAAAGTTCAAAGTTAGTATAGTGACAACCTTTGGATGAGGTAAAGACAGAGGGAGTTCCGGGGTTTCTCATCACTTATGTTCCTTAATCTGGGTGGTGTTTAAATGTCGGTATTCATGTTGTAAAATCTAATCGAACTGCATACTAGAGATACATGCAGTGTAAAGTGTGAATGTTAATATTCAATAAAAATGTTTATAAAAAGAGACACTCAGGACTTCTGATCCAAACAACAGGCATGGACTCGTGTCTCTGCTCCTCCCAGGTAAACACAGCTACGTATGAAATAACATGAGACAAAGAAAAGAGATCTGAAAGGTAGAAAGGGGAAGGCCACCTGCTTAGGAAGACCAGGGCTGAGCCGCTGTGCCACCCACTCCCACCCACAAGAAGACACGCAGGCCCATTCCCTTCCCCTGGCCTGGCAGGAGAGGGGGCCCCCAACAGGCTCATTTCTGCTGCAGACTGAGTGTAATCTACTTACACCATAACAAGCTCAACAAAACCAGCAAAGTGAATTAACTGGAAAACCTGCTGACCATAACTCTCCAGCAAATCAAGAAAGCATTTCTATTTACACTCGCTTGCAAACAAAATATCTAGAAATAAATTTAAAGATGTGAAAGTCTTGTACACTGAAAACTACAAAATACTGTTGAAAGACATTAAAGAAGACCTAAAAAATTGGGTAGATGACCCACGTTCATGGGCTGAAGGACTTAATATCGTTAGGATGACAATGCCACCAGAATCAGTGCAGTCCCCATCAAAGTCCAAAGCCTTTATTTTATTTTTTTTTGCAGAAGTGGAAAATATGATCCCCACATCCATATGGAATTACAAGATACCAACCAAACCTTGACCGAAACACACCCACCCCTCAGCACCACTCCCTTCGTCCACAGGAGACCATACCTTTGACGAGGTACCAATTCTAACATTATTGCAGCATTCACCATATTAGTAACAGAGTTCCCTTTTTTATAGTCTCACCCCACCTCCTTCGGGAAGCCACCGCAGGACAGTAACTATCTCTCATTGTTCTCCTTACGCCTAGTACCAAGCGTAGTGCTGAGAATAAATGGGAACTGCTAATAAACTTGGGAGTCTCGTGGTTAAAAATGAGAAAAAGGCTTTTAGTCCCCCAGCACTTAAGATTTTAAGGATGATCTGTGTTTGATATCTTTCTTTTATCTTTTCCTTGACAGGAAAACAATTAGAAGAGACATTTTATAGTGCTGTTGAAGTGGCAATTGTGTAGGCATTTCTCATGTTAGCTTTAGAAGGAAAACAATTCAAAGTTCACTTTAGTACACCTATAAAAGGGTGCTTGCCAGGTAACATTTTGTGGAAACCAGGACGCCATATAAGGAAAAAAAGTCATTGTATAGACTGCTCAGCAAGAAACTTAAGGTTTCAAAACGCAAAACCCTCGTTTACATTCCCATCATGTCTAAAAAGTTCAGGCAAATGAAGTCTCCAAGATGTTACCTAGATTGTTGAGCCAAATTTTATTATTCATAATAAACGTAATTCATGCCACATAGAATATTTGGAAATAACAGAAAACTATAAAGAAAAATGATAAATCACGTATAATGAGAATTGGAAATGTAAATGTAAAATGTCCATGTACACAGTTATATGTTTGATAATTTATCTATGTCATTTAATCTGAAAAATGATTTTCTCATAAAAACATCAGCTAATTGTTGACTTCTAATATATAATTATTTTATATTAAAATACAATTATTTCCCTGTACATGGACAGGCAGGCTCGATATTATCAAGATGTCAGCTCTTGTCCGTTGATTTATAAACTCAATGTAATTTCAATCAAAATCCCAGCAAGGTATTTTGTGGGTCTCTAAATAAATGTTTCTAAAATTGATATGGAGACGCCAAATCCCAGGAGAGCTAACGTAATATTTAAGGAGAAGAGCAAAGTTGGAGGACAGACACTAACTTCTGTAAAGCTACGGTACACAAGATATGAAGACAGGTCCCTGGAACAGGACAGAGAGCCCAGAAATAGACCCCCATCAAAGGAGCAAAAGCCAACACTGTGGAGCAGAGATCATCTCTTCAACAAATGGGGCTGGAGCCACTGGTCATCTACATGCACAGATCTCACACCCCTGACACAGGGGCTCAAAATGGATCAAAGACCTAAATGCAAAATAAAAAGTAAGTGCAAATCAAAAGTGGGGTCCCTGACATGGTGGATTCCCCAACCCAAGGCCGGGGTAGGCTGTCATTGTCCCCAGGTACTCGGGGATGACCACTGTCCCACTGCAGCTGGGACCCATCACAAAGGACTGTCCATGTGGCACTGGATGGCATTCACAAGACGGTGGTTCCACCTGGCAGGTTGGCAGACTTCTGTGCTCATTAGCACAGCCAGCCTGGCAGGCCCATCATCAGCTGTGTCTCCCAACTTGTACGCCACTCCTATAGATGCGGGGTGGCCCTCATACGGCCTAAGGGACCGCAGCCCAAACCAGGACCTGTGGAGCCCAAGGCTCGCAGGCAGCGTGTGTCACAGGCTCAGCAGGTGCTGGTGAGGTGCCCTTACACACCAAAGAAATCAAACTCTCTGAACACGACCGCTACCTGTGCAGATCCCCAGAATCCCACGATCAGGTCAATGCAACACGAGGGCAAGAGTGACATCATAACAGCAACAGGCAGTGCTGGCTGTCAGTGTCACCAGGAGAACCCCAGCAATAGACAGCATTCAGAAGGACCCCAGGAGCTCACCTGGCAGGATCCCCAGGGGCCCGGAATCACCTACATGCTGCAGCAGCATTCCCATCGGTTCAGGCAGGTGCAGACACCTACCTGCAGCACCCAGCTTGGGTGACGACAAAGTGAAGACAGAAGCATCGGACTCAGTGGCTGGGATTCCCCCGGGTAAGCACCACCTTGGAGTTTGCAGTCACACGCCTGTGTGCTGAAGAAATTACCAGAGGCAATTCAGAGGACTGTTCAAAGGAATTTTTGGATACCGTATACTCTTTTACATCTTGAGAATGCATTTCAGTATTTCCCATGCAAAAAACTGCATGAGCATATTTCTTGGAGTGCTTTTAGTATTTGCAAATCATGTGTCCACTTCATCGGCTTCTTTTATTTGTAAAACACCAAGCAGAAACAAAGTTAACCTGCATTTTAAAACTCTTTGCCAAAATCTAGTAGAGAAAAATTATAATCTGTGTAAAACTAGTGAACACACGTATTTTATGGCATTCTGGCCAAGAGTGCTGTCAACATACAATTAAGTAAAGTTACAGAGGATTTATAACTGTTACCAATACTGAACGTATCTGAATATTTCATTTCAAATTTTAAAGCTTTTTTCTTACATTTACAGCTACATAGTGAGTCATTGGTTATCGGCTAATATTCTGCAACATTACGGATGGGTTGTTTTTAATGTTTTAGGCCTTTGTCCCTCCTGCAGTGTCATATAGAAGTTCAGTGTTTTGTATCAATTTACTATGCAAAACAACAGAAGAGTTACAGACCTAAAGGTGAATGCAGTCAATGAAGCGCAGGATATTCATATGGTATACAAATGACTTGAGAAATGGAAGAAAATACAGGGAGAGTGGTCTAGAGAAAAATTCTAGAAACTACAGGACTTCAGCCAAAAATCCTCCCCTGTGTGTCTCCAATGTTGCATCGGCCTTGTTGTTTGTGTGTCCGTCCATCGTGCTGGGCCCTGGAAACCCTTCGCTGTGCGTGTTCAACGGGCTGGGGTAGGACTGTGCCCCTAGGGTGTGGCCATTAATCCCCCCAGGTCCCCTTCACTTTTTCAATCAACCCAGGAAATTTTATAAAAGATGTGTTATTTAGAATAAAAAGTAACCTATTGACATTTAAAAAAAAAAGAAGAAAAAGAGTTGTGTGGAGGCAAGTTGAGAAACAATAGTGCAGAGACTCCCTATTACACTGTATGTGTCTGGGTAACCACCAGAAGCCTGGAAATGCAGCAGGGAATTCAACGGTCAGCTGGGTGCGGGGACGGTGCAGGCTGAGTGCTATACGCAGGGGCCCAGCAGTCACCTCCCCAGGCAGCTCCCAGAATGACGGATCGAACGGAGGTTCAGCCACACGCGGAAGATGGGAAGGCTCTTCTCTGAGCAATTCAACTCACCCCGCAGGAAAAACCTAGAGAGGGCATCAGTACTTCCCTCACGAACAGCTCCAACTATAGTCAAGGTCAAAATTAACGAGCCCTACCCATTTCAGAACTTCCAATGAGTTTTTCAGCCCCTTACTCTCTTTTTAAAAAGATTTTATTGGGGAAGGGGAACAGGACTTTATTGGGGAACAGTGTATACTTCCAGGACTTTTTTCCAAGTCAAGTTGTCCTTTCAATCTTAGTTGTGGAGGGCGCAGCTCAGCTCCAGGTCCAGTTGCCGTTGCTAGTTACAGGGGGCGCAGCCCACCATCCCTTGTGGGAGTCGAACCGGCAACCTTGTGGTTGAGAGGACGCACTCCAACCAACTGAGCCATCCTGGAGCTCAGCAGCAGCTCAGCTCAAGGTGTCGTATTCAATCTTAGTTGCAGGGTCAGCCCCTTACTCTTAATTAGGAGAAGAGAACCATGTATTATTTGATATATAGCTGAAGAAAACGCCTATCAGGGAAAAGAGACGTTTCCTAAAATGACAAGGGAAAAAAACTTAAAATAAATAGGACCATATTGGGAGAAGAAAACTAAAACAAAACAAAAATTAACATGCTCAAGGGAGAGATCCAAGATGGCAGAGTAGGTAAACACTGTTCCTGGTGCTGCCTTCCGTGACAACATAAAAATTATAACTAAATTATAGAACAATCAACCTGGAGAACCATCTGAAGTCTGGTGGAAAAGAAGTTTTATAACTAAGGGTGTAAAGAAGAAGCCACAGTGAGACTGGTAGGAGGGACGGAGACATGGAATTGGCTAACCCCACACCTGCGTGTGGTGAATGAGAGTCTGGTGGGATATCTCGGCCTTGGAGAAGCGAGGGACCCCAGCCCCACACACCAGCCTCCCCAGCCCAGAGCACTGGTGCTGGGAAGAGGATCCCCCACAACATCTGGCTGTGAAAACAGTGCGGATTCTGATCTATTGGGTGGGACAGAGGCTGCGGAAAACCCTCTTAAATGTCCCGTGCACTGACTAACTCACGGGCAGGTACTCACCTGGGGCTTCCATGGAGGAACAGTGACTCGGGGAATCAGACTGAGGTGTGTGGGCTCCATGCAAGGGCTGGAGAATAGTCACCATTTTTCCTGTGAGGAGGCCTCTCCCCATGCAGCCGCAGGTGGGCTCCACCTTTCCTGTGTTGAGCCTGCTCCCACAGGCCAAATCTGGATCTGATTGGCCTGGTGAGCTCCGCTGGGACCCCGCCCCACCCATCTCCCCCAACACGAGGCACTTTCTCAGAGAGCAGGTAGCCATGGCCACATTGCACTCTTTCTAGAAAACTCACAACACATTGAAATTTGTGAAATGCAGCTAAATCAGTGCTCAAGGGAAAATTTATAGCATCAAATGCTTATATTACACAGGTAGGAAAGCCTTAAATCATTGATCTAACTTGTCACTTTGAGAAATAAAAAAAAGCAACAAAGAACAAATTAAACCCAAAGTAAGTAGGAGTGATAAAATAATAAAACTAAGAACCGACATCAATTACATTGAAATAGAAAAATAATAGAGAAAAATATCGATGAAACAAACAAAAAACTGGTTCTTTGAAAAAAATCAATAAACTTATAAAAACTAACCAGAATGACCAATAAAATACATGGAAGAAACAAATTATAAACATCAGGAATAAAAGTGGCGACATCACTCTACAGACTCTGTACCCATTAAAGGGATAAAAAGGGAAAACCTAACAACTCTGACTCTGAATTCAAGAGTTCAGCAGAAATGGAAAGTTCTTTGCAAGGCACCAACTGTCAACTCATTAATGAAAAACTAGATAATCTGAGGTGTCCTGTACCTATTAAATTGACAGTTAACAATCCTCTAGCACAGAAGACGGTAGGAACAGAGGCTTTCACTGTCCCATCCTAACACTGAAGGGAGACATTATATGAAAACTGCACAAACTCATCCGGAATACAAAGGAGAACACATGTGATGATACAAGCCGTACTGTGATACCCCAACCAGACCAAGGCAGTGCAAACAAAGAAACCCACAGAACGTCCCTTGTGCACATAGATGCGTACATCCTCGATAAACTCTCACAAGTACAACCCATCAATATGTACAGATGACCAGATGCCGTGGCCAAGTGTGTTTTATCCCTAGAATGCAAGCTGGCTCAACATTCGCAGGTCAATCCATATAGTTTGTCATATGTCATAGATCTCAGGCTAAGTGTGTTTACCACCATAAAATAAAATAATTTAAAATTTTTGATTATCTGAGAGTAGTGAGTCAGCAGGAGATTCAGGCCATTGGGGAATCTCGTAGGCCTGCTGCTATGCTGCAGGGAGACGGAAGCTGGAGAAACCCGACGGGAGGTGAAAGACCTCCACAGTGTCTCACTGATGAGCAGCTGCGTGGTGGCTCCTGTGGGACCGGGGATAAGCCACTCTGCTATCTCCTGATCTGTGACACAGCGTGAGAACAGAGTGGCATGGCTACATCAGTGAGACCTATCAGTAGGCTTAATAAGGGGAATTACAGGAATTGGAAGGAGGAGAGGGAAAGGTGAGCACTTACCTTCGGATTTAAAACGGCACAGCAAGTAGTGAGGCATGTTCCACATTTGAAGACTCTTAGGTGTTTCTTTTCCAGGAAAATCAATAATGCACAGGAGCGCACACCTCCCCAAATGGTGCTGTTCATGAGAATTCTAAGCATCTCGTTATATTCTGAGAAGTAAGAACTAGGACAGGCCAGAGAAAGTTTTTAAGTAAGACCCAGTACTTACTTAATGTGGCTGGTGTGTACATATTTCCCATGGTTAAACAAGTTACAGAGGGTACAAACTGTGTAGAAATGTCTCCGGTTTGTGACCTGTAGAGCACAAATGGCAGAGGTTGTCCCACTGAGCACAGAGCCCCCAGAGCAGACATGACAGGGCCGGTCAGAGATGTCCATAGAATGGGAGAGGACTGTCGAAAATGACATTCACGTAAGCAGTGTTTCCGTAGTTATGCCGACATTTGCTGCTTGGGAAATGGAACACTGCTGCTTTGTGCCTAGTGCTAACTTTGCTTAGTGTTGTAAAGCAGGTCTGCCTTATAAATTGTCTACTTCTATAGCTTCTCAAAGGTCAGTTTCCCTTGCTTACATTATTAAAGGTGGTAAGGGTTGGGATGGGCATTTTTCTTGATATGGCGATGCATTTAAGCCTTCTTCAGTCTTCCTTTGCAGAACTTGATTTCAGTAAGGAGAGTCTCGCAGGTTGAAAGCTGTCATTGAGATGGTACAGCTTGGCAAACTCAGGTCCACCCCCGGGAGGGAGCTCCAGCTGCTACTGTACTGTTCTCACGGTCACCCAGCACCTCATGGCAGCAGCTACTCACACCTGGAAAAACAGGTGAATGCCCCAAATTAGGGCATTTCCTTCCATTGTCTTTAGCTGTCGCGTGTCCTTTTTTCCCTTAAAAAAAAAAAAAAAACTAAAGTAATATAGAAATGGTAGAAGAATAGGAAACACCAGTAACAAACATGAAAATAGTCACATAGAATTCCATTTTCTGGAAAGAATCACTATTAATGTGTTGCTTTCTATTCTTCCAGGCTTATGCGAATATACATATATAATAAATCTATGCCTTTACTAATCTACTTTTTCTCTTAGAATGCAACTTTCCATGTAATAAATAAAATAACATCATCATTTTAAATAACTGCTGCTTTGAGTATGCCATAATTTATTTAACATTTTCTAGCTAGAGGCTACAGAAGAAGCTTTATCAATAATAATGGACTTTTAAGGACATAAAATGGCAAAAAATCTTGGGAGACCGAGTGGGCGAGTACTTCATATTTTAATAAATTAATCAATTTTCTAACAAACCATTTGCAGTGAGTCTTCTGCATATATGGCAGTCTTCCAGGATTTGTGAAAGAAATAAGGATGAAGCAGGTAAGGATTCTGATCTCATAGGGCTCACTGTGTAGTGGGGAAAGAGACAAGTTCCTCTAATAAACATTTATTCAACAAGCTCCATAACGTGAGAAGAAACTTGTGAGTGGCGTAACATGGGTGCAGAATGGGTGCTTACACGGAGAGGTAATCTCCCACTGGGTGACTGGAAGAAGGCTTTGTGGAAAAGGTGACATTTAATTGGTCATTCTCAATGATTGTTGTTCTGTACTTCAGTTGTAATTTTGATGTGGTCGTGAGAGAAGGTAAGCACAGCATTTACCTATCCACCATCTTGACCAGAAATTCCCACAATTCTTATATGTAAGGAAATCTATCAAAAATGTACAAACTCCAGAAACTCAATTTAAAAAGATAAAAACCAATTTAAAAAGGGTAATTGCGAACAGACTCTTCACGACATAAGATACACAAAAGGCCAAAAGCTTGTGAAAAAGTGTTCCACATTGTTGAGTTAAAAGGCAAAAGCAGATTAAAACCACACTGATTCCACTTCACATTCACTACAATGGCTAAAATTAAAGCCACCGATTACATCAATGCTGACAAGCACATGGGACAATGAAAAGGTCACACCTTGCTGCTAGGAGCATAAAACATTTACAGCCATTCTGGAAAGTAATGTCTTACAAAGTTATTCATATATACGAGCTTACTACCATAGACTCAGAAATTCTACTTCTCAAAAAACAAAAAAAGAACCCTATCCACAAGAAGATTTGTATAAAAATGCTCATATCAGCTTTTATTCTACAAGTCAAACGAGCCACGTGTCCATTATCCGGTGAATGGAAGCACAAGCTGTGGGAGAGCGGCACCTGGAACACGGCTCAGCAGTAGGAAGGAAGGGCTTCCGGGTGCGAATAATGCAGGTGGGCCTCTCAGACACAGTGCAGTGAGTGAAAGGGGCCAGGCGCAAAAGGCTCTATGGCAGGTGTGATCCCACATAGAGGAAGTCCTTAGGCAGCGAAGTGACAGCTTTTCTGGGACCAAGGTGTGAAGGGTTGGCGGGCAGATAAGGGCTTAACTGAAAGGGGTAATTAGGAACTTTCTAAGGTGTAACCTTGATTGGTGTGCTGGTTGACACATGAATAGACATTTGTCAAAATTCATCAAAGTATGTCAAATCGGTGCAATTTATTACAAATAAATTGTTCCTCGATGAAGTTGGTTAACAATGCTATGTGTCCCAGCCCCTGAGATGAGCCACTTGTGGAGGCCATGATGTGATGGCTTTTCCCACAGTTCACATTGGTTAGCACGTGCCCACACCACACTTAGTGCAATTTTACTGCTCGCAGGCTCAACAGGAAGCAACAGCGAGTCTTCATAAATAAACGCAGTGCTTGTGTTAGGCTGAAGCCAGTGACGTTATGGGAAGCCATGCTAAGGAAGCCCTACAGTAACCTGAATAGAGAAAGATGGAGGACCCAGACCAGCAGACACGAATCTTCTCAGGAGGCTGAGCTCACCAGAACCGGACAGAGACACGGCTTCCCACACTGAGCAGCTGAGCAGCTTCCAGGGAGCAGCCCGCGTAACCTAACAGGGTCAGTGTCCATTCCGTTGGTTTTATATCCGGTCTGTAAATTTATCTTTTATAGTTGCCTGAAAGCTATACGCCTACACATTTGTACTGTGTTATATTTGCATATATTTAAGTAAAATGACGGTAAAAACTAGGTAAACATTGGGGGTCTGTGAGAATATTTTCCCCTTTTAAAGGAATCCATACATTATTCAGGCCTGGGAAATGCTGAGCCTTTCTAAATGGTGTTATAATTGGAAGAGCCCCAGAAGTCTAGATTGGAGGCTGGGCTGCCAAAACAATGGGGCAGAGCTGGCACGGACCGCTCTGTGCACATCCAGAGACAATTCTGCCTCTGAGCACACAGCAGATTGGCTAGGATGGCATGAAAGGAATTCTTGTGTAGAAAGAGCAGTGGCTTAAATTCTAAGTGAGAGAGCCCTTTTGGGAATACTGACTATACGACGAAAACTACTTACACTCTCACCGCTACAGTGGGATTTCGGTGTCTGCAGATATATTGGGGCCACTACTTGAATTGTGATATTGCTGAATTCCATCAATGCACCATTTTATTTGTCAGGGCTTTAGAATTTACCAGTGACAGAAAACTCCAGTTCAAATCATCTTGGGCATAAAAAGACATACATTGGCTTTGGTCACTGGACACCAGGTAGACCGTTGTCTGATACTATGAGGACCTCATGTAGCATTTTCAGGACTTAGTTTGTCTTCTTTTCCTGCTTCCACTTTCTTTTTTGCTGTCATCATTTCAGGCAGAATTTACAACTTGTGATGCTCCTGGGTAGGTCCAACCTTAATTTTTTATAAGACTCAAGTCCAAAGGGAAAACAAACAAAAACACGTTTGTTCTCAGATGGTTCAAGCAGAAGTTGTGAGTCTGACTCTCATAGTGCAAATAAGGTCACGCGAGAGTCCCTGGACCACCATGTGGCCAAGAGTGACTGTGTTGCTGGCAGGAATGGTCCGTGGCCCCATCTAACAGCTCTGCCTGGGGGGCTGGTGGCTGGCTGTAGCAGGACTTGGTTCTCTAGAGGAAAAGCAAGTCAGTGTTTGGTATCAGAAGAAAGAGGGTGGATATTGGGTGGCAAACATCGATATATTTATAGCCGTAGATTACTATGTCTATTTATCTACACGCAATCGCCAATAAAATAAGTACAGTCTCCCTCATTGTCAGGACCCTCCCCCAGGCTTACAGATACCAAACTCCAAGGTTGCTCAAGTCTCGTCTATAAAATGGCATGATGCCACATGATCTCACTTATATGTGGAATCTAAGGAACAAAATAAACGAACAAACAAAAGAGAAACAGGCTCATAGATGCAGAGAACAAACTGATGGCTGCCAGATGGGAGGAGGGTTGGGGGGCTGGGTGAAAAAGGAGAAGGGATTAAGAACAAATTGGTAGTTACCAGAGTCTTGGGATGTAAAGTACAGCATAGGGATTATAGTCAATAAAATTATAAAAACTATGTATGGTGTCAGACGGGTACTAGACTCATCAGGGGTTTGATCACTTCATAAATTATACAAATGTCTAACCACTGCGCTATACACTTAAAACTAATACAAAACAATATTGAATGTCAACTGTAATTAAAAAAATAGTCACGGGGATATAAAGTACAGCATAGGAAATACAGTCAGTAATATTATAATAACTGTGTACAGTGTCAGATGGGTAATAAATAGACTTCCTGGGGTTATCACTTTGTGAGGTATATAACTGTCTAATCACTGTGTTGTTTTGTGTACCTGAAACTAAAAGAAAAAAAAAAAAAGCAGTGAGGACACGAAAGGGGGGTAAATGGCGGAGTATTTGCATAAAACTTATGGGCATCCTCCTGGGTACTTTAAACCATCTCTCATTCCTTATAATACCTAATGCAACGGAAGTGCTACCTAAGTAGTTGGAACACAATATCGTTTAGGGAAAAGTGACGAGAAAAACCATCTGTTCATACAGCCGCCATACTCCTGACTGCATAGTACCCATCACAACAGTATCCAATTTTAGGGGGGATATTTTCGACCTGGGTTGGTTTAAGCTGCACGATATGCACCCGTGGATGTGCAAGGCCAGCTGTGTGGACATGAATAAGTAAACCTCTAAGGAAGGAATAGTAATAACAATATCTTTGGGGCCCAGCAAAGAAATATAATGCGGATGCAAGCCTAGAATGTGGCTTTGGTGTCGCCTGAAAAACTGCACTGAAGAACCCAGTGAGCCTTGGTGTCAGCATGGCATCCGACCAGCAGTGGCGAGCTGAGCACTCCTAACTTGGAGACAGAACCTCGAAGCAGTGCTCATTAAAGCTCTAAAGGAAGTAAATGTTGGCTAGCCAGTTAATTTACTGGAAGAAAGAATGAGGATTGCCAGAAGAATGGACCAAACAGAATAAACTGATGTAAAGAATAAAATAAAGACTGATTCCTAGGCACATAAGACCAACTGCACAGATCTTGCCCACTGTCACATTCTCTGGACTCCTGAGCCATCTCTTCTCTGGCCAGCGTAGGACCCTGGGGTTAAATCCCTCAACCCTCCATTGAATCCTTAGAGAATCGCTTTCTGGAACATTACAAAAGAGCAGGGGATGGCTGAGATGCAGAAGGCATCGGCAAGCACTAGAACAAGAGTTCTTCTTGGGCCAGGACCTCACAAAACTTTCCGGCTTCCTTATGTCTGGTGCTGAAAGAAAGGAGTTCCTTTTAGTAGCTGGGACTAAAACCTGACTCACAGGTTCTTGAGTGAGGGGAGAAGACTGAGTGCCTGGGAGACTCTGGCACAGGACAGAGAAAAGTCTGCAGGACTTTGCAGAATTATTGTGCATGACTGAGCACAGGCTGGCCATGGGGGGACAGGAAATGAAGGCCAAGGCCAGATCAGAAAGACACTTGGTGTCCTGTTGTTTACAGTTTCTCGGTAATTCATCTAATAAACATTTGTCTTGACCAGGTTACAGGCTAGAGATGTTGGCAATACAGAAGTGACTCAGGGTAATGGGGTTGGGGCATAGAAGGTGAGAGATAACACATGGGTGCTCTGTTACAAATGCTGAGGAATGCAGATTTGGGGGTTTGGGGTGGGTGGGGGAGGAGGCTGTGGGAGGCTCCCTGGGCAATTTGATGGTGGGAATTCGGGGGGAGTTGCTGTGGCCTGTGCTGCCTGCTAGCTAGCACTGCAGAACTTTCTACCTTAGCAGCCTTTTTGATGGGTCCACCCATCAAAAGCCACCTGACCACCAAAGGTGGGTTCTCCACTCATTACGTTGAGTTAGTGGTCAACCTTGTGCCTGAACCACAAAAATCCTGCTGCCCTTTTTACTCCCTCTAACTCCCAAATGTACCCTGCTCTGGGACATAGGCCCAGATAACCCCCACGCACCCCCACCCAGGGGAAGACCAGCAGATGTGGATTCCAGAGGGCTCTGTCTGAAGCAATGGCCGCACTGTGCCTGGGAGGGCAGATTTGCAATGCCATGAGCCTCCCGTACTTCCCACAGTTTCCCTTCATCCTTGATTTCTCCTGGTTTAAGCGCCAACCACTGACCATTTCCTGAATTCCTGTAGCTTTGCTTTTACCTTAGATTTATGGCTTAGTCATAGCCCTTGCCCCCTAAGTCCCAGATGTCTGGATGTTCCTGTTTGGGTTCCATGCAGAAGTAGTTTGGGACCTCCTTGTAACAAACGACCCAGATTCTTGAGAAACCTTGGCTCACTCCTCCAGCTGGTATCAGACGCCAAGAGGCATTGCCAACCGCTCCGTCCAGGGTGAGCCTCCTGGCTTCCCACCCTCAGGTCTGTCGTTCGAGGAGCCGGTGGTAGCTAGGAGAGCACTGAAATGCCCTGGCGGATCCCAGGTCCCCTTGGCATACCATGGAAGGTTCCAGAAGCCAACCAGCTTGGGGCCTGGGAGAGAAGACATCCCAGGAAGACAGTTGCCGGACTCTCCACCAAAGACACATGCACCGCCCAATCATGTCATCAGTCTACCTGCAAATGCCCTCCCCTCCTTACACTGCTTTCTGCTAGGCTTAGCCTACTTTGGGGGACCCCGGAGCAGAGTATAATAATGCTGCGTCCTGGTTGGGCCACAGCCAGGTCTGGGGCCTGACTCCTCAGAAGACTGTGGGCCAGGGAAGCAGACAAGAGAAAACACACCCCATCTCAGAAGGGCTCCAGAGTGGCTTCCAGATTGCCTTTATCAGCCGCAAGGAAAATCTTGCCCAGAGTCCACAGGGCACCCAGCATCTGCCAGCAGCTGTCTCCTTGGGACTGTCCAAAAGAAGGAGAAAAACCTTAAACAATGCAAGCACAGCCTGAAGCCCCAGGCCAGTTCCTCCAGGACACAGCAGCGTGAGAGTGGGGTCCGCACACATGTCCTAGCTGCTGATGGTTCTCTGAGGCCTGTACATGCAGCTGGCCCTGTTTCATAATCCTTCTTTCTGAAGCGTGTTTATTGGTCAGTGTGTATGTCGCCTGTGATGTTAATACAGTGAGTGACTTTAGATTAAAAACGGATCCCTGGAAACCTCCGATCAAGGAACATGCTTTGGCCCCAGACTTGAGAAGACTATCTGAGTCATCCACTCGATGATCTGAGCAGATGCTGCTGAGTGTTGACTGAGTGCAGCAGGCCCGAGCCCCTGCGAAGCGATGTGTAATCAGGCAGCCTGCACAGCCGGCCGGCCAGGGAGCAGTAACTCTCCACCCTGGCTGGCATCAGGCTGGCATCAGGCGGGGAGGGCACTGAGCTGCTGCCGCTGCGGCCTGGCGCCCCAATCCAGAGCGGAAGTCTAATCAGCAGCTTCCTTAGCGGCTGGGCCTGCTCTGTGTTCACCCATCAAGAGCCACCTGAGCACCAAAGGTGGCTTCTCCTGCTCATCAAGTCTAGTTAGTGGTCGGTCAGCCTTCTGCCTGAACCACAGTCCTGCTGACCCTTGATTTCAGATGGAAATGGCTTTTACCCCTTCTAACGCCAAAAGATGAAGGCTTTACAGCTACTCCTTTTCATTGGCTCAAGTTCAGGGTTCAAGTTAAAAACGGCTTTCCCAAAGGTGAGAGCTAAGTGAGAGAAGCCCTCATGGTTGGGGCCCTGGCAGCCAGAGGTCCCCAGGATACAGTGAGGGAGCTCTGCACTTTCCCTAACACTGCTGAGACTTGACCTGGAAAGGAGATCCCAGAAGGCTCTTCTTCCTGGAAGCTGCTCTGCCCCTCTCACTCAGCCAGGCTGGAAGCGCTGGCAGCGCACCGTCTCCACGCCACTTGGAGAGCCAGCTCTCCTCCACATCCCAGGCAGCTGGCTGCGTGTGGAGAAAACGCACAGGGTGCTCGTTCCCTCTGTGCATCTGCGTCCCAGTCTCCACGGCCCCCTGCCTCTCGGCCATGTTTTAGTCATCCTGACCTCATTCTGGATTTGCATTTTATTTCAGTCTCTTTTCTACTCTCAAGTCACAAACACCACCTCCGCTGCCCTCAGTTCCAGCAGATGGCCGATCTCAGCCTCCTAAGAGCAGATCTGTTTCCGGTGCTCTCAACATCTCTTCTACTTCCCTTCCGACTTTATGCTTTGACTCGCCTCCCTCCCAGTGTACCCTGCCTTGCTTTTCCCTCCAAGGCAAACCTGCTTCTTCATTTCCAGCAAATTCCTGTCACTCGGCCATGCGAGTATCATGTGTCACGCCTTTCCTTGGCAAATATAAACCGAGTCTGTCTTGTAGGAAAGGGGAGACAGAGGGTTGCGGGAGAGAGACTGCAGAGAGTCAGAAAGTAGACGTGCTCCCTGTGGATTTTTAGGAGTTTTTTAGTCTCGCACGTACGTCCCTCCGGATTTCTGAATGTAAAGAGGGAACCGCTCACAACTGTCTGCTAAACTAATCAGGCCTTTGAATTCCAAATCCAACGCAGTTTGGTTCAAGTTTTTCAACAGTGGCAAAACAAAGATGTCCCCAGGATGAAAAGCCAGAGGGGGTCCATTAGTAAGGAAGAAATTCAAGAAAAGAATAAAGGAAAGAAAAAAAAAAAACCCAGATGAAAGTGGACAGAAAAAAGCCCAGGGCAGTGGAGAGTGAATGAAAGGGAAGAACGGCAGCCAGGACCAGGCTGGGGGCCGGCCACGGAGGTGGGAACACGGCCGCGAGCCAGAGAGTGACAAGTAGGTCGTGCGTCCAAGGGCATCAAGTGGGCGGGAGGTCCTCCAAACCCGGCCGAGCGGTCTGTGGGGAAAGAGGGAGCAGGGAGCGCGCTGGGCAGGCAGCGGCTGCGGCAGGGGAGGCGGGCGCGCGAGCTCCCACGCGGGCCTCGGTGCCACTCGCCCGCTTGTCGCGCTCCGGGCGTCTCCTGTCCCTCTGAGGCGCCACGGCTGCCCGGCATCCCGGCTGCCCGGTCTGGAGAGCTCCCAGTGCCTGCGGGAGGAGAGGAGCTTGGCCAAGCCTGGGCGGCCCCTAGGGCGCGATTCGTTGTGGACACAGAGACAAGACCCGGGGATGAGTGGCGGAGCGCGGCAGCGGCACTGACGCGAGTTAGGGCCGCCACTACCGCCGCCCGCAGCGCGATGAGCAAGCTGGCGGAGACGCCCTAGCGCGGTGAACGCGCAGGTGGAGTGTGCTCTCCGCTGGCGCCCTGCGCGGGTCCCCGGCCACACGGAGGATGGGCGCCAGCGCCCTGGGGCCGCACCCGCCGCTGCTGTCCCCACGCCCACCGCGAGCCCAGAGTCCGGCCCGCGCCCGGCGCTCATGTATGTAGGCTGGGCGCCCGCCCTCAGGGATGAGGGTACTCGGCTGTCTGTGCCCAAGGCAGCGTTCAGCCTCCCTGCTGCTCCGGAGGAGACTCCCCCTCCTCAAGTTTGTAAATGTGGGCGATTCTCCCTGGGCTCAGGTGGACCGGGCAGGGGCTGGGAGTGAGCAGAGGGCGAGCAGACCGAGTCCTCCTACTGGGACCAGGTGAGGAGGGAGGGAGACACCTGAAGCGCGCCAAATTGGGGAGGGGGCGTGGGAGGGGAGGGGGGGAGGCTGGGCCGCCCGCACCCTGCGGTGACCAGGGTTCTCCCAGCCCCTTTGGGCGACGGAAACTTTGGAATCCAGAAAGGCTTCCCGAGACCGGGCGAGGAGGAGGGACCCGCCCCGCCCTGCGCCTTCCATCCGCAGCCGCCCCCCTGCCCAGTTAGCGCTGACGGGGCTCTCCTGCTTCACAGTCACGACCCCTCCTGGGGAAAGCCATTAGGAGCCTGAGCTGTGCCTGAGCGAGGGTCTCTCCTGGCCTGAGAGGCACTGAGCGGCGGGTGGGCGCGTAGCCTCCGGAATCCCCGACCCCGCCACCAGGGGTGGTCAGGGGACATCGTTCAGGGCAGGGGGTCCTGGGGAGGCGGGCGGGGAAGCCGCGCCCGCTCCCGCATTGGAAACATTTAAAAAGTTGTTGGGAATGCATCATGGGGTCCTAGGAGCCTTGTTTAACCCATTTCTGTCCCTTTCCCCCCAAAGCCCTAAGGCAGGCGAGAGAGGGCTTCCCACTAGCTGCCAGCATGTTCAGTCTCCAGCTCCACTGCGGAATTCTCCATTCAGTACCGTTTGGCAAGTGTGGCCAGAGCCGAGGGAGGGGCACCCTGGGCGCCTGAATTACGTGGCTCTACCCCAGGTTTTCGGGGAGTGGGGGCTGGTCCCGCTTGCTCGCGGCTTTTCCGCGGCTCCCACCCGCCCTTGGCGGCTGCGTGAGAAACACTGCGGGGCCGGCGTTTCCTGCGACTTGGCTTCCATGCGTTCCCACGATTCGTGATGTGTGAGCAGTCCGGCTGTGCACCGACGCCGGGCTTGCGGCCCCCGCCCGCACGGTCCCGCTCGTCCATCTAGCGCTGCGGGAGCCGGGCGGCGCGGGGCCGGGTGGGGGCCGGGGCGCGCGCGGGCCGCGGGGCTCAGCTGTGCTGCCGTTCTCTCCGCAGGGACGGTGGCTCCTGGCTGGCGGCGGCGCGCCCCAGGGCGGTGAATGCAACTCGTCTCCCCGCCGCGCTCCCCGCCCGCCCGGCCGCCGGGACGTGGGAGGGGATGGCCAGCTCCACTGCGATGGCAGTGGGCGCGCGGTCCAGCTCCCTCCTGGTCACCTGCTGCCTGGTGGTGGCATTGTGCAGCCCGAGCATCCCGCTGGAGAAGCTGGCCCAGGCGCCCGAGCAGCCCGGCCAGGAGAAGCGCGAGCACGCGTCTCGGGATGGCCCGGGGCGGGTGAGCGAGCTGGGGCGCCCCGCGAGGGACGAGAGCGCCAGTGGCCGGGACTGGAAGAGCAAGGGCGGCCGCGGGCTCGCCGGCCGGGAGGCGTGGAGCAAACAGAAGCAGGCCTGGGCCGCTCAGGGCGAGGGCGCCAAGGCCGGGGACCTGCAGGTCCTGGCCCGCGGGGACACCCCGCAGCGGGAGCCCCTGGCGGCGGCAGCCCAGGACGCGGCGGGGCCGGACCTCGCGCCCGCAACCGAGGCGCCGGAGGAGTATTTGTACCCGGACTATCGCGGCAAGGGCTGCGTGGACGAGAGCGGCTTCGTGTACGCCATCGGGGAGAAGTTCGCGCCGGGCCCGTCGGCCTGCCCGTGTCTGTGCACCGAGGAGGGGCCGCTGTGCGCGCAGCCCGAGTGCCCGCGGCTGCACCCGCGCTGCATCCACGTCGACACCAGCCAGTGCTGCCCTCAGTGCAAGGAGAGGAAGAACTACTGCGAGTTCCGGGGCGAGACCTACCAGACTCTGCAGGAGTTCGCGGTAAGAGGCGAGCGCCCGCGGGCGGCTTCGCACCTCCCAGGACGGGGCGAGCCCGCGCCGCGCGCTTGTGGCCCCGCCTTGGAGACGGGGCGTCTCTGCTTCCCAGAGGCGGAGGGCGCAGAGCAGGCGCCCGGCGAGGCCTCTGCTTTCAGTGCAGAGGTCATCCTTGATGCAGGGTGGCCACCCCACGGTGACCGCGCTGGTCTTCGCTGTAAAAGGCTTTCCTTAGAGTGAAGCCCGCGGCGTGGAAGGGACTGGCCCGAACACTAATTAGCTGTACTTGCAGCATTAATTTACTACTCCTCATTTAAAAGTGTTGAGACTGGAATGCTCAACCTGTTTGCAGACACAGGGCAATTTACCCTGCCATTTGGGATCTATTCTTCAGCTAATAGCCAATTAAGGGAGACTGTTCACATAAATAAGCCATTTCCTGAGATTATGTGTTGGGGTATCATGCAAACGCGCTAACAATTCAAAGAAAAAGGAAATGCTGGCTCATTTGGGTACCAAAACATGGTGGCCTGCCAAAACAGGAAGCCCAGTCCATGGGTGCAAACTTTTATCTTAGATGAGTACTAGTAATAGTAGTAGAAGCTCTGACCATCTCCGGGATGCCCACTGTGTGTCAGGCTCCAGGCTGTGTTTCTCACGTGTGTTAACTTAGCTAAATCTCATACCATGCTATAAAGTAGATTTATTGTCTATTATCTTCAGTTTTGGGAAAAGAGGACACTGAGACAGAATATTTAAATAACGTGTTGAAGGCAATGCGACTCTTCAGAAGCAGACTCCGGTGTCAAGCTGAACCGCTCTACTACGCCCCTCACGCTTCCCCCTCACAGCGCTTGAACCAGCAGCTCAGCCCTGATGGCGCGTGGGTTAGGTGGTAGTGCTGCCCAGCACGCATGCGCTGGCCCCACGTGCACTCCAAAAGCCCTGCCTCCCCACTAGCGGGCCTGGGAAACACCTGCACGGCTGTTTAGCTGTTCCAATACCCCCCATGCCCCCATGCCTGCCCCCATACCCCCACCTCAGCCCCAAGGTAGGTTCAACCTATGGCCTACCTGGACATGACCTGTGGACTTGGCATGCCTGAGATTTCCTGGGCGGCAGAGGGCATCCTGGGACCTATAACCCCCAAAGCTGAGCAGAAAAGGCAGGTGGGGTTCCCTAGTGCACACAGACTTCGAGATCTGCAGATTCAGGATGTGCCCAGGGTGTAACTGCAGGTGATGAGTTTTAGGATTGAATTCCTGAGTGTTGCAGAAGTAGAAAGCCAGGAGAACAGATCTAGGGATGATGTACAAAGTGTGGAAAGAAGATTGACGTGTAGAGTCAGTCGACATGCGCTTCCATTCTGGCTTTGCCACTCACCAGCCCTTGGAGAAACACAGACAGCTTTGGTGAGGAGCTCACTGGAGCCAGGCCCAGGGCCACACAACATAAGAGTCAGGAGCCCTGCCCCTGCAAATGCAGCTGCCTCCTGGGGAGTCCAGCAGCCGCCTCCCAGATGATTTAGGTGCAAGAGGAAAGTGCAGAGGCCGTGGTGGCCCTGGGTGCTGGTGAGGCCCAGGGGACTGGCTCCTTCCTGTTGGCCTGGGACAGGGCTGAGGGCACATATCCAACCAAACAGTGCTCTTGAGGTTTCGGTTGGTAAGAAAATCTGAGTGTTACAAGAGCCAAGATAAGTGGCTGGTCTTCAGTCATTAACATGTATTGTTGCCCGGTATGGAATTCCAGTCATCTTACAAGTGCCCCATGAGGTAGGCTAAATAGCCCAAATACAGGTAGACGGAAGATTCCAGACTTGTGTTTAGTAATTCACGGCTAAGTGCTAGATGCCGTGAGGCTGCCTTCTGTATGGGGTGGGGGGTCTCTGATTCCTGTTGTCAAACATTGGTCAATAGGAAGAATGTGTGTCAGACGGGAGATGGGAGATGACAGCCAAAGGGAGATTGCAAAGATCGCAATCTTGGGAAGAATTCAAGTACCAATGACCTCATTTTTGGAGCATTAGGGGGTACCTTTCCTCTCCAGGTGACACTTCATTCTTAACTTTTGTCCAGTCGTTACCAGCTGAGAGCATGCACCGTGCCCAGATGTTGCAAAGTTGCTACCCGTTTTCAGTTATGTGCCCGCTCCTTTAGAGTACAAGTAAATGACGATTTCATTGTGTGTGTGTATATGCCTGTTCATTTTGTTACTATCAGGAAAATTTCTAGGCATTTCTCTAAGTGTGGCTTTACGTAAGTCATTTAGTGTCTGTATTTTGGTTTGTGGTGTTTTGTTCGGGGTGTAGAAAGGATGAATATAGAAGGGTCCGGGGTCAGCTGTGAGTCCAAGGGGTCTGTAAGTTGCACTAATGGTGAACTGTTGTCATGCAAGTGCCCTGGCACAGCCACTGATCATGTGCCTGCCCCGGGTATCCTGGGCTTCAGAGAGACAAGCGGTAGCCTGTGGTTTGCGTAGCACAAAGTATATGGAAAATGGAAAAGAGAAGCACTTCTTGTCTGAAATGCCTTGTGCTTCTCTCAAGAAAATGTAACTCAAACAAAGGCTGTGGTACAGTCGGGTCAATTTGGACCCTGTTTCCATCGCAAGGAAGGAAGTGAAAGGGAGATCCCTGTGGGGCTGCTTCTGCTGGGAGGCACGCAGGCACTTGAACAGTCTGCCCTCTGCTTCCCGGGGGAGAAATTACTGGCAGAGGCTGGGCGCTCACTGTGGGTCTGGCGTGAGAAGCAGATAGAACCCGAGACCCTGCCATGTGCCTGGGATGTGCATTTGGCCTGTGAGCGGGGGTGCTTCCTCCCTATCTTCTGTGTTTTCTCTCTCCAGGGGCACATGTCTACCTGCTGTCCTCGCCACCCAGGTTTCTCCTCAGTTCGAGCCTGTGTTTCCCCATCTCTCCATGCTCCTTACCCCACTGAAACTCCCTTCCCTTGCAGCCTGGTTGGTCTCAGCCAGATGCCAGCAGACCTCACTCTCAGCTTCAACAAAATACCATTAAGCTGCTAGTAATGATTAGATAATATCCTCCTTCCTCCAGGATGTTTGCGATTTAATTTGAGTGTCCAAATAAAAACGTAGTTACTGGTAGAATGTTCTCCACTGCTTCTCAAATTGTACCGTGTCCTGGCCTTCAACTTGTACCAGCAGGCATCCAAATTTGAATAAGGAAGGCTGTCTATTGGTCTGTATTTTTTAGAAATGAGAGGTGTTTTGGTGTGCTGTCTGCTTCCTAGGGTGCATTCCTTTGCTGGGGCCATCGTAGCAAAGTACCACAGACCAGGCAGCTTAAACAACAGAAATGTGTTCTCTCACATCCTGGAGCTGGAAGTCTGAGATCCAGGTGTGAGCAGGTCTGCTTCCTCCTGAGGCCTCACTCCTGGGCGTGTGGACAGCCGTGTTCTCACGTTGCTTTCCGTCTGTGCATGTCTGTGTCCTCATCTCCTCTTCTTAGAAGGACACCTGTCATGTTGTATTGGGGCCCATCCATATGACCTCATTTTCACGTAAGTACCTCTGTAAAGACCCTTTCTCTAAACACAGTCACATTCTGAGGTGCTGGGGGTTAGGGATTCAACCCCATCTGAATCTGGGAGGGGTGGACACCGGCCGGCCTGTAATACAGTGTCAGTGGCCGTGACTGGCCTCGTAGGTGTGGGCCCAGATGTGTGTGTGTGGGAGGAGCTGCAGCAGGTATGCCTGGAAGGAAGAATCCCTAAAGTGGTCGCTGCTAAACCACTGCCTGACAAACATGGCTCCGCAGCCCATGTAAAGCGCCCTGGTTCTGTTGGTTCCAGCCTGGGCGACACTTCAGGAGCACTCTGCTGATGTCACCGGGTCCTCGTATCGTGCATATCGCACAGCTGGCTGCGACAGGCTCTAGTGAGCAGCTTTGCATGGACCCCTGGTGACTACCAAGTAGCTCAGCAGCACATCAAATTTGAAATTCATTAATAAGAAACGATTCCATTTTGAGCAACCAGAGTTGTTCCCCTCATGGGTATCCTGCTGCCCTGGGCTCTGCAAGCTTGTTTCAGTGTTTTAGAGAACCCAGCGGAATTTATGCGGCTCCCTGAGATAAGGCCGTGCAGGATAACCAATACTTCACATCGCTTTGCTTTCCGTAGGGAGGATATCCGTCTGGTGAGTCCACACCGGTTAGCATAGCTGATCGGGAGCTCCGATTGGCAACTGTGTGAGTCTTTGAAGGAAAAGAAAAATGAATTATTAATAAGTGCTGCTTGCCAGACTGTCTTTCAAAGCTCGAGGACTGTTGACCTAGAGATAATGGAAAGCAGGGTTGCTGGTGAGATGCTTTGGGACCACTGAGGCAACCAGACCCTCCCCTGTGGCTTCAGGGTATGACTCATGACTGACCCTGTTGCAAAATCTCATTTCTAGAAGTTTATTAATGAAAAAAACAACTTACATGAAATTTGGAATCAAAGGCTCCATCTAAATAGATTTCTATTAAAATTATGAGAAAGTGCCAGTATAGAGGAAGACACAGTTCTTCACATTTTCAATTTAATGGTATCTATATCCTAGTGGCTGATGTTACTTAAAACGATGCGATTGTTAGTTCCCTTCTCAAAGGAGAATGAACCAAGCCGTGAGAAGTTTCTGTTCTTCTCCCTGGGCCACGCTGACGTGTGCGCTGGCGGTGCTGCCTCTGCACTTGTTTTGGTTCCGAGTCCGATTTTGTAAGTTCCGGACTTCTCAATGTGTCCTCTTGTCTAAAGCCGTTTACACAGGAGCAACTAACCAAAAAAGGGGAATCCCTGAGGTGTCTCGGGACCTTTCAGATGTGTTTCTGCCTCAGGGTGGGGAGGCCTAACTTGGACTGTCAAGCCCCACGCCAATCTGATTTGTGAATATGGTGGGATAAACACCATAAAAATCTGATTTTGTTACAATGGGAAGGAAGGAATCAATATTTATTCAGTGCCCGTATGTTTTATACATTTGGGAAGGGGTGATTCACACCACAAGCTGATGAATTGGTGGCATTTTCTTTATGTTAAAGGAGAGAAAACTGAGGTTCAAAACAGTTAAGTCATTGGAGCAAAGCCATTGAGTTAGTAAGTGGAGGAGCCACTTCTGCTGGGCTCTGAACATTGTATACCTCCACCTGCCACCTCGTCTTTATGATGGTACAGTGACGAAGCGGCATTCTGTGTGTGGCCAAGAGAAGCCAGTCCTTGGAGAAGGGAAAGCTCCTCCAGACTTGGAGCACCTGACCCACGTGTGTGCCCGGTAAATGCTGGATCAATGTGGTTAAGTGTTTATTTATGTGGATTTATGTTACATTTGACTCAAGCTATCGAGGACAAAGTAAGCATGTGTCCTTCAGAGTCTGAAAGCTTGAGTTGTAATGAGATCAGAACCATTTAGTTGTAGGGGCTTCCTGAGCATGAGGGGACGGTCTCCCGGGGCAGAGAACAGAACACTAGGTCTCCAGAAGGGCCAAGACCTTGGACAGTAGCAGACCACAGCGCAGCGTGGTGGCCCCAGAGCCGACTCCGGCCGAAGGAGGTGTCTGCTTAGCTCCTAGCATGTGACATTTGTTTGACTAGTGCAATTTAAGTGAGAGACTCACGTAAATACCCAGATTGCCAATCTGTTGTGCAGAATGGGAGGATCCCCAGGCAGCAGCCATCTGCCAGGTTCGGAGTGGGCCTCCCTTTAGAAGGGCGTTTACTCTCCTGCTGACCACACCCCACTTGGCACGATATACCTGTGCTCTTTTAGCCACATGGCTTTGCCATGCCTCTCTGTTCATAGAGAAATTTCACCCTAGGAAACCGATGCCTGACTCAAAAATCATACAACCAGCTGGTGTCAGGAGGCCTCGGAACTCAGGCCCCACGCTGCCCAGCACCCCCCTTTGGGTGGACAGTCCGTCACCTTCTAGGACAGAGGATCTCTGTCTAAAGACACGGTGGGTGTGAGCCCTGTTCTATTTCATCCTTGTGCCGTGGGCAATTCTCAGAGCTTCCTTATTTTCCAGTGGTAAAAAGTGGAGAGTATCCGCTTATCTCTCACATTACAGAAGTAAAACAGATATACATGGGAGCAGTTTGAACCTACAAAGCTCTGAACAAACAGGAGAGAAGCCCACTGCTGGGTTACTGTGGATTTTCAGGTGTGGTCTGTTGCGTTGCGTCTTAGGGGAGGTGACTACCCCCAGTAAGGTTTTTGGTCTCTAGGACGACTGCCTGTGGAGGCTGCTGCCGTCATTAGCGGGTGACTCTATAAATATTTTCCTATAAATATTTCCTTCTCAGATGATATCTCAAAATCTGATAAGTTCCAAGTAAAAAGTCATTCTTGTATTTATTTATGCAAAGAAAACTGAATATCTGGATGCCATGCACTGGCCTGGCTACCAGAGGTACAGTGACTAACTCCTGGGTCCCCGGTAAATGGGCAGTGACCTATCGTGTGTGAGATGTGCAGGAGCATCAAGAGCGGCTCTGTGGGGAACAGGTGGGAGCCACTCATCTAGGCTCTGTTGTTGGCAATGGTTTGTTTTTAAATGACAGGAACCCTGGGGCCAATTTCTAGGGTGAAGACAAGACTTTGTCTCAAATGGAACGATTGTGAGCTGGAGGAAAGGACGTGGTTTTCCACTCCAGCCGATGTCCGCTGTAGCAATCCTTCATGGTCCGGTTCTGACCACGTAGCTGGAAACCCTTGCTGCTTATCTGTGTCCAGCCTGACATCCTGCCAGCTGGATTTCACTTGGCCATTCTATTTCTGTCGGGCACTGGGGTGCAGCCAGGACACAGAGTGCCTTTGAATCCGCGGGGAAGGATGATGTCAGACGTCTGCCTGTGGCCCTGTGGGTTCTCTCGGAAGCCCCAGGCCCGTGGAGAAGCAGAGGGATGGAAAATCTGGATACCGTGTGGCTCTGCACATTTCCACTCATGGCAAGAATGATTTTGCTTTAAATATGATGACCACCCCTTGGCTGGGATATGGAAGAGTGATAGCTTGAAAACCCATGTGTACAAAACTGATGAAATCCTGGATATCACATACAACACATCTTAAAAGCACAGCTGAAATGGCACAAAAGAAAGAAAAATTCATCCCTAAAGGTGGAGGCCAGAATCCAGAGAAGAACGTCAGCCTTGCAGTGGCAAGTACTGAAGCCTGGGGCCCGACCCTTGTGCTCAGGGCCAGGCTGGGAAACATGACAAGTCCAGGGCCCCAAGTGGAGAGAATCAGATCAGGAGGTGTCTCCCCGGAAAAGCCTCTCATGCAAAGGGGCGATGCGGACAAACTCCCCTGGACGGACCTCAGCCTGTGCGGGATTTTTCTGAACAGTTTCATCTTGAGTGTATGTGGCCTCCTATGGGTGTGGAGTCGAGATTTATGCTTCTCTGAGTGGGCCAAATAATCCAAGTGGACACTTTTGTTCAAAGGGGTCCCAGGCTGGTATCTGACAGAAGCAAATGTACTAAGCAGGAATGCACCCACTGTCCAGGCTGTGAAGAATCCCATAAATTATTTCCAAGGAACATTATGTCAAAATAACATTATGCACAAGAAGAAAGGGCTTTGTGAACAAGAGTCAGCCAAAATAGCAGTCAGATCAGACCCAGACAGACGTTGGGATGTAGATGAGAATATTTAATGTGCATAAAGAAACCACTGCTGGAATAAAAAGTGTGGGTAAATAACACAGGTGTACCCCAAACCCTCGTCAGCTTTGGAAGAGAAGCAGGTGGGACTTGTATAAATGAATGCTATAATAGTTGGATTAATATTGAATGGGAGGGTCTCACAGTACATTAGAAACAGATTACAAATAATTTTGTGAACCAGAAGATAGATTTGAAGCAGTGATCCAGAGAGAGAGGAGGTCTAATGTCCACCAGGTTAGAATTCTGAAAGAGATAGTGAGAACGTGGGCGTCCATGACTTTCTAGTTGAAAGACTACTATTTTCTGATTCAGGAATCCCAAGGAATGTTAAGGAAGATCAATAAAAATAAATCCACATCATAGAGAGACTGCAGAACACCAAAGGCAAAAGAAAGATTTTAAGGGCAACCAGAGAGAAAAGACTACCTATAAAATAACAGCAAGTGGGCTGTCAGCTGACATCTTGTCAACAGGAGAAAACCCCCCAAAATAGAAGAACATCTTTAAAGAACAAAGAAAAAAATAAGTGTTAATCCACTTTATGCACCCAGCAAAACTGTTTTTCAGGAACGAGCCCGAACAAACATATTTTCAGATAAAAATAGAGAGCACATCACCAAGAAATCTTTACTAAAAGAACTTCAAAATGCAATATGAAGGATGAAATTCAGAAAGAAGGAACATGATCCCAGAAGTAAAGTCACCCGGTGAGGAAGGAATGAACCTTTGTTCAATAAGCCATAGATCAGTGGTTGGCCCAGCAGGGGGCATTTGCTGATGTATGTGGACATCTTTGGTGGTCGTAACGGGGGTGGGGTGGGAGGGTGTTACTGACATGGGTGGGTAGAGGCTGCACATGTTTCTGAAATCCTCCAGTGTCCAGAGCAGCCCCTGACAACCAATGTCGGGGTGCTGGGGTTAAGACCCCGACTGTAGACGAAATTGGGTCTCCAGGGAGATAATGACTAACTGGAGATGTACCTAATGTTCTGTACCTTGTGGAGGTTGGTGCGTCTTGCACTGAATTTTGAGTTTAGAATTCTATCTTTAAGCAAACAGGAAATGCCATTAAATACAACTTTTAAAAGTTTTTGGAAAAATAGTATTACTGGGGCCAGCTCAGGTTTAGGCCAAATCACAGAGTAGGTAACCATCTTCAGGGACTCCTGCCGTTGTCCTGGTCACAGACATCCCTGAGCCCCAATCTGCCATGGGCGGCTGCTCCTGCCCTCCTGGAATGAAACTCTCACCACGTCCCACATGCGCCCCTCTTACTTGGCTCTCCATAGCCTTTGCTCACGAGGCAGCTCAGAAATAACTAGTAACATCAACTCAACCAGACGGGTGCTTTCCTCACACGGTGACGTGCGACACTCAATTATACTTCCTTCGTCCAGCTTTAAAGACGGTTTTTTACTTATATTTTACTTTCAAATTTCACATGCTTTTTGTAAAGGTAACTCAGTATTTTTGTTTTAGGAGGCTTGGAACAAGTAACACACATAATCAGTTTCAAGTAGGCCTTGGTTCAGACTGTTAAGGTGTTGGGAGCTTGAGCTCTGCTGCTGGTCACATGCTTGCACTGGTGACAGTTATGTTCTGGGACCTTAGCCAGTGGACAGGCTGTCACGGTGGATCTTGGTTCCCTCGGCTGCAGTGCAGGGAGGGAGTCCGCAGGGGGCCGGGTGCTGACAGGCCCTTGTCACATGGAGCAAAGCTGCCCTGGGCACCTTCGCCTCGACCCGCATGCAGTTCAGCCATGTTGTCACATGTGCAGAAATGTCAGGGGTGGGAAGATTGGAAAAGAAAGAATTCTGACAAGGCCACTGCCTTTCCCTGGGCCTGTGAGGAGCAGGGGACTCGGGTGGCCCGAGGGATAAACTGTGCTCCAATGTCAGTCTCAGCTCAGGTCACCTCCCGCTGGTAACAAAGTTCCCCTCTGGCTCTCCGTGCCCTGCAAGAAGCCAAGGAAATAGCTCATCTTGCTCCGTGGTGACAGTGAGGGGAAGCCGACACAATTCAATGGTCAGCTCTCGGGAACCATGCTGCCTGTGTGTGTGAGTGCCAGCCAAGCTGGGTCCCTTATGAGTGAGCCCTGCAATGTCTGCTCCAGCCGAGCTTAAACCCCATGGAAGGGGCTTCATTAATTGCAGCAACCGCTGGTGGTGTCCCGCGTAGTTTCAGGGTGCTTGGGGAGAGGCTAGGAATCAAGAAGGACGAGACCAGAGCCAGCCACCCGCCTCCCCTCCACCCCCCGCTCTCCGCCCCCCCCCCCAGGCCCAGCAGTGGCCCAGTGATCAGCAGCCCAGGCTCCCTGAGGGAGCACCAACCAGCCAGCCAGACTCTGGCCTCAGATGGCTCCCAGATGGGCGTCCACGTGGCCCCTTCACAGCTGGGGAGTGAGCCCTTTCCTGGAGCTGGGCCAGCTTTGGGCAAAGGACACTGACATGCACCTGTGGCCATCCTCCTTCCACCTGCTCAAGGTGAGCGTCACAATGGCCATCACACGAGGGACGCCACGTGGGAACAGTGGGTTCTGTTTCCTTCCGGGGTGAGTGTGAGTGCTGTGTGTGTGTGAATGTGTGTGTGTGTGTGTGCTGTGTGTGAGTGTGTGTATGAGTGTATGTGCTGTGTGTGTGTGTGTGTGTGTCTGTGTCCGGACGGGCGTGCCCATCACTTGCAGTGTCCGCAGTGACCTCCCCGTCTGCCACAGTCCCCACCGCTCCCTGGTACTGCACCCAGCACACAGCCTTGTTTCCTTGGTGATTCCTGAAAGAATTTGAATGTGTGATTCCCAGGAGAACCAGAGCCCACACTGCCCCTCACACTGTCTTTCAAAAGCCTCCTCTTCGGAAGACGTTTAACCTTCATCACTTATGTATGAAGGGAGAAGCCAGCTCTGCCCTTTCTCCCTGCGCCTGTGGCCCTCCGCTCTCCGTCCTGCTCTGCTGGCTGTGGGCCAGGGTGTGGAGGTCAGGGTTGGTCCACTGTGGGCCCGCATCGCCTCCAGTGCAAACCTCAGGGTGCGGGTGGTGTCTTTGTCAGCTCAGACTGCCGTAATACCGGAGACCGGCGGCTCAGACGACAGAAATTCAGCTCTCACAGTCTGGAGGCTGGAAGTCCAAGATCAAGCTGCTGAGGGCGCTTGTCCTTACACGGGGGAAAGAAAGCAGGGTGATCTCCGGCCTCTTCTGTTCTTCTCAGGTCACTGATTCCCGTCACGTCCTCACCTGACGCAGGATCTCCCAGGGGCAACACGGCAAATACTGTCACCCTGGGGGTTAGGGCTTGGACACATGCATGTTGGGGACACACAAACATCCAGTTGGTAGCAGGGTCCAACCTGGCTGTGCTTCCAGAATGCTGACCAGGTCCGATCTGCAGGCAGAAGGGTCTTCCTCATTCTCGCCTTAGCTACTCGGCTGTTTGTCACCCGAGGAACTCGCCCTGCAGACACTGCCAGCGTTTGCTCCCTCGTGAGGGAGCTCCTGTGTGATCTACACTGATCTCAGGAATTACACTAGTGGATTTGAAGGAGGCTTACATGGAGGGTCTTGCCTCAAGCTCAGCTGTGAAGAAGGAGAACTTATTCTTTGGTGCCGAGAAGAGAGACGTGCTGGGCTGGCTACTCAGGCGGCTGCACTGTTCATCTGTTGTGCTGTAGACAGACTCGTTTTCTGCCTGAGACTGAAAGCCGACAGCTTCTGGGGACGGTTCTTAATTAAGTCCCTTTCTGTGCAAATCCCTTCTCTGACAGAGGATGGAAAGACAGAGAACAGCACCAACCAAAGCATCTTTCTGAAGGGCATAGGAAGCAGAAACATCCTGTCCTTTGGCCAGCAGCTCGTGTTGGAGGCAGGAGAAGGCTGTGGATGAAGTTCACATCACTTAGAGCTGCTCTGTGTCATGAGGAGAGGATGGAGGGGCACACGGGTCTGGACTCTCCAAGCTGGCCCTGGGGACTGCGGCTGGTGACACAGCACCTGGAACCTGGAAGACGCAGGCTGTTGGGCAGGGGCCTCCGTGATGGGCCTGGCCCTCGGCACCTGTGGCTTTCCAGCCTGGAGCCACAGCTCGGGGTGCCTCGGGCTAGTTTGATAAGACAGTTTCAGGTCAGGAGCCTGAAGCAGGATTGAGGAAAAATTGAGTTTGAGGTGACTTGAAGAGGAAGCCTTGACCTGCATAGCTTCATGCAGGAGTCAGGCGGGGCTGGCGAAATCAGGAAGGATGGCCCAGGACGTCCTCCTGAAGGCAGTATGTGAGTGGTCCGGTCGCCTGGCCAGACTCCGAGTTCAGGCCGGTGCCTGACTTGCTGTGACATTCCCGGCAGGTCACCAGACCTGCGGGTAGGTTTTCACTCCAGAAAAAGCAGAATTGCAGGACATCACTCCTGCTTTTTCCTACAGTTCCAAAATAACACAGTTCCTTCCAGGTCATCAGAAGCTACTACAACCCCGTGGTTTAAATAGAAGGGGACTTGGTGAGTCCTGCTAAGGGTGACGCTGGGCACTTTCAGAAAGAGGGACTCAGCAATGGGAAAGGCCACTTTCGCCATCTGGTGACGAAACTGGGACAATGATTTTGGGAGGCTGCTTGTCATCCAGGGCCACTCAAAGACTGCTTTTAGTGACGGCTGTTTGCAGGTGGTGCCTCTGGTGACTTGTTTCTTAATTTGAGGTCGTGGAAATAATCACATAATGGGGTGAAATCTGTAAACAAAACTCAGATGTGCAAACGCTGAGACAACGTTCTTTCACTTTAGAACAGTTCTGCTAGTCGTGGAATTGCCCACACCCGATGAGGTGGAAAGCGTTGGTTCTTATCAGTTTAAAGTTCTGAGGTCTCTGGCAAATCTCAGTCTTTTGAAGTCTTAGGAGTCTCTTCACTTTGGGGTAATTACTAAGCAAGTCAGGAGTTCTCCTCCCAAGACGTCTGCCATGTTCCTTTATTCCTCCCACGATCGTGCTGGGAAGAACTCACGTAGCCTCACAGCATTGGGAAAGGCACCTTGTCCCCGTGACATCTCCTGCCTCTTGCCTTGTCCCCTATGGTAGAGCCAGGTCTCCTGTGCCGAGCTGTGGCAGGTCTCATGGCCGTGGGGACATTGTGCTGCCTTCGGGGGCTGCCATTGTATACTTCTTGGCAGCCCTGGTGTTAGGGCCCCTGCTCTCGGCAGCTGCTCTGCTCAGCCTCTCAGGACCACTGGTCCTGGAGCGATACGGGCCCAGGGATCCCCACTGGGTGCTCTGCCCAGGAGGGACCTGTGCGTGAGGCCGCTGCTTGTCTCGACGGCCGTCCCTTCCTTACCTGCCCCAGTCCTCCCCACTAACGTGCCACATTGTGGTTTGATCTCTTCCCCATAGTTCCAAACACAAGTGACCACTGTGCCTTCAGAATTGTTAACGTGTACGCAGCCCAGGGGGCAGCTGCCATTTCCCACCATCCTGCTAGTTCCTCTTTCGTACTCTTACGTCAGCTCCCTACCCTGACTGAGCACTGGTCATGTCTCCGTGTCTCTCCTGGAGAACACAGGACTCTGAGCCCTTGGGTCAGTCAGTGGAGGATGGAGGGGCTGCTGGTGGTACCCAGAGAAGCCGTCCCAGGTGTCAGTCCCATGATCTCCATGTGTGTCCTCCCCCGGCTGCAAGATGGATGTGTGCATTCCTCGTGTCTTCCATATTTGGATTCGAAAAGAAGTTTGACTGAGTGAGTAAGGAGCACGAGTCCTCAGCTACTCAATATAAGCTTTAGCTATTTAAAGCAGAGCCTGACTGACAGGGCCGGACGGTTAGCAAAAACAGAATGAGCAGAGCGTGGTGTGACCCTGTCCCCTGAGGTCAGGGCTGGGTGGCTTCAGAACCTTGAGGTTCGGCTTTCTGGTCTCAGGCTGTGGCCTTGCCGCTCAGTGTCCACACAGCCCCTCACACACCGTCAAGTACCTCCTGTCCCGTCACCGCGTTAGTGTTGTGTCATTCTAGTGTCTGTGTCTTCTCTTCCCGTCGTGGGCTAAATGTGTAACCTTAACCTTGACCTCTCTCGCGAGAAACATGTCACTCTCTTCCTTTTCCTTACGTGTGGCATCGAATTCTTGAGTGGCTCTTTATGAGGTGTTCAGTGACCCTTCCAGAAACAGGTTTTGTTTTACGTTGTTCATAGTGTGCCGTGTACGTTGGTTTTAGCTGTTGTATCCTTGCAACCATGTGTTTCCTGACTCGGTCAGTGTTCACAGCCCGTCTAGCCTCTCCCACTGGCTCGGTCACTGTGACAGCCCCAGATGTGGTGGACACACGGCTCTGACACTTGTGAGTCTGGCTGGCCTCACACCTGCAGACGGGGCCTGGGGACTCAGTGACAAAGACCCTGTGCTCCAGCCCAGAGCTCCCAGAAGAACTCAAGGGTTCCTGGGACTTAAAGAGTTGAGAAGGCTTGGGAGACAGGAAGGAAGAGGGACAGCCCAGAATTCAGTGTTTCTCTTTGTTTTCATGTCCATCTTATTTATGTCATTGCAGAATCCAACAGTGGGGGTTAGAAAAGTAAGTGGAGCATCTCTGCTGACGGAAGAAAAAGAGAAATGGCGAGGAAAGTTTATTTGATGCTGAATAGTTTAATTGAGAAAGGTCTGAGCTGAGGTCCACTAGCTCATACTTCTCTTTCTTTTCTGTGATTAAACCAGTCTCATCTGAGAACATTACAGTCACTTGGCAGGTTGCTCTGGGTGGTCTTGCCTCCCACTACGTGTCTGTTCCTGGGGAAGCATCTGCACGCAACCTGGAATTGCTCTGTGGCCACCGGGAGCAACGCAGTTGGCAGCAATGGGGTTTCATGGCACCCACTCCAGCTGTCACACTAAAACGTTCCAGATTGGAAATTTAATGGCGGTTGCAACAGGATTCAAGGGATTTCTTACCCAGGCCAGTGGCCTCTTCTGACAGCAGAAAGCAAGAAGGTGTGTTTAAGGTTGGGTGGAGAAAAACAGGCTGGCTTTCCCAAGTCACTGGTGGGCAGGCAAGGCAGGAGGAAGCGTCTGAAGGGGGCAGAGACTCGGGACAGAGTCAAGAGCAGGATTCAGAGCTGAGTCATGTGACTTGGGTCCCAGGAACCCCTTAGTATCAGGTGGGGAGCTCTGACTTAGAACAAGCGGCCTGAGTCCTGACTCCCAGCCATATTGGCTGTGGTCTGGTGCCTGAGAAACATGCCTTCAAACACAAGTTTGCTTCATGGACTAACAAGCCATTCGGTGGAGACCTCGGGTTTTATTTTCTGCATTGTGTAGACAGTGCAAGCATCGAGGATGCCATGTGTGTCCTTTACCTGACAAGTGCTGGTGGTGTCATTGTGTCGTACGCAAAAGTCATCCGGAGCCTCCCAGGCCAGGAAACTCAGCTTGACGTTGTCCACTGTCTCTTAAAGCCTATATTCCCATGTCACGGCTTCTGCTTCTTATTGCTGGGCCCCCATATGCTTTTTCTGTTTTGTCCTGAGTCCGCCCAGGTGAAAAGTCATTTCCCTGGTGGTTGTCAGGGCAAGAATGACCCACACGATGGTCCACGCGAGTTCCTGTGGGGGGTGCTGCTGGCAGGGCATGGCCTCCCAGGAACTGCCGTCACGCTTGACTGCAGTGACCCCACACGTGGAACTGAGGCCCGTGGCTGGAAAGCACAGTGAGGCAGGTGAAGCGCAGTGTGTGGAAGGAGTCGGTCACACGGGCTGGTGCAAGGGGACACCCACAAGGCTTGGAAAGGAGACCCGGTGCACTGTGGCGTCTGGAGCCCCCTCTGAAGGGCCTGCTCCGGGCAGGGTGCCGGACACCTGAGTCTGTTTCCTCATCAGGAAGTGTAGTCGGCGTGTTTTCGTGTTGCCATGAGAGTTAGATGGGGTCACGTTCAGACAGCTCTTGGCTGGCGCCTGGCTCTGAGAAGTGTCTCCTTCCCTCACCGCTTCCTAACTCAGGGGTGTTCCAGGTGAGGTCGGGTGGTCTTGACAGGGCTATGTAAAAGGGATTCCCGTGCGTGAGGAGGGGTTGGGCAAGAATTCAATACGACATACTATTGTTTAGTACTTAAACAGTCTTCCTTCAAGTAGCTCAGCCTGGGGATGGCGGTAACACAGCTGCTGCGTGAGCCCTGACAGGGGAGGAGAAGCCCTGTGGCCATGCCCTGCTACTGCCCCCACGGGACCTACTCAAGCCTGGGACAACTGTCTCCACGCTTTGAAAATTCCTGGGCGGGATCATTTTGTGTGTTTACATTCCTAAAACACTTAGATGTCTTCACAGAATGTTCGGGGAAGAAAAACGTGAATTTGAAAGATAAGGTCGGCAGCATGTACCACCTGACCGTGGGCTTCTGTTCCAGGTGTCTCCATGCGAGAGGTGCCGCTGTGAGGCCACCGGGGAGGTGCTGTGCACGGTGTCCGCGTGTCCCCAGACGGAGTGTGTGGACCCGGTGTATGAGCCTGACCAGTGCTGCCCCATCTGCAAAAACGGTACGTGACGTGCCCAAGGTGGGAGGGCGTCTCCAGGCGCCCCACAGTCCACGCACGCGTTCTTCTCTTACTTCCTGGTCGATGAAAGATGCACAGATGTGTGTTTGCACACGTCTCTCCACACAAAGTCACGTGCATGTCTCTGCAACCTCGAGGCCCCAGGGGACAGTTGGGGGTGGCTCTGTAGTAAGGCAGGTGCTCTCTTGTTGGTGTCAGCCCCATGTTTAGGGACGTGAGGTTCTTTGGGGAGACATTCAAGTTCCACTATGGAGGAGAGTCACTCATTTTAATTTAACTTTGTTTGTTCTTGCAAAGCAGTTCCCCTTTCCAAGACAAATCAAACATGCTGGTTAGGCCCATTTACTTTTCATTACTAACTGAATTAAAACTTGACACATAATTGAATACTTTTCATAAGCAAATTAGGCAGGAAGAGAAGCTCCTCTTATATTCAGTGAGAGCCCCTGGTAGATCAAAAGCCTTGTCTGCTGTAGGAATTAGAAATGGCATGGCGTCCTTGATCATAATTTATAAAGGCAGAGTGTTTCCTCCTCCCGAACAGTGAGAATTGCCTCTTACCTGAAGTACTGAGTGCCACTCTGGGCCTCACACTCTAAGAGGCTGTTTGACAAGAGTGCGTTCCCAGGGAGAATGGTCTTGGCATTATGGCTCCAGGGGACACTTTGATAAAGCAGTTGAGTGTAACTTCAAAGAGAGCTGACATTGAAGACATGCCCAAGTATTCAAGTGTAGGAACGTCTTCCCTCACCAGAGGGATGGGCCTGTCCCTGCGTGGCCCCAAGGCCTGGTGCTAGGACTCATGGCAGAAGCCACAGGTTGGCTCACAAAGATGAGAGCAATTCCGTGGCCCGAGCATTTCAGAGACAGAACGGGGGAACCTGTGAGGTCGTCAGCTCGTCAGCGGCAGGGGTGCTGGACCAAGCGTGGCAGCCGCGTCATGTGGGCTGTATAATTGGCAGGTGGTTACGTAGGGCTGCTATTAGTGTCGGAGACAATTCTGAGATTCTGCAGTCATGCCAGCCAGATGGTGTGGGCCGTGACGTAGCTCAGATACTTTTCACTAGATACACGCAGGTACCCAGATTCACCAGCAAATTGTAAAACCCTTGAAACAAATAAGTAGAGGAAGGAGTTTCCAGGGAAGAAGGACAGCCCTGAAAGAAGAAATTCACTGTGTTAGGGGTGTAAACACCTGGTGAAATAATTGCGGAGAAGTGCTTTGTGCAGTCCTCTGAACGTTAGTGGACAGCGTCAAAAGATGTCCTAGTGTGACTTGATATGGAGTAGGTCATTCTTCCGAATGTAGTAATTATGACAAATGGAGACCATGAGCTATGAGTCCCCGAAAATGATCAGGCCTTTGAGCATGGACTATCTTTGAAAAATAAAGCCCAACACTAGCTGAGGGGTAGAAGAAATCAGTAAGGTTTACTTTGCTAGGGTTAGTTAGGACTGACAAGAGGGCAGAGTCTTGAGGTTTGGAAAGAGAAGCCGGTGGAGATGCTGGTGGCGCTTTGCTGGGGCGTGGAGTGAATTCAGCCTGGTGAGGCGAACAGGTGTTGCCTGTGGTCTCTTAGGCGATGACGGTGGCTGATGTCCAGATGCAGAGACCTGACCTCTCACTGAATCTCAGGGAATGTCATGGTGGCTTACATACAGACTGCTCAAGTCTCTGGCACCTCCAGGGTCCCAGAGACTGCATGCTTGTCTCGCCTTTTAGGGTAGGAAACAAAGGTGAAGCTGTAGACATTCAGGTCATCTTCGTTTGTATGTTTATAAAAAATGGGGAATCAAGGTTTCAGTCCCTGAGGATTTTTTCCATCCCTGAAAATATGATAGTTTCAAACCTACAGAAAACTTGCAGTGATTTTGAACAGTTGTATACCCTTCACTGTATTTACGTATTATTAACATTTTGCCATATTTGCTTTATCTCTTTTGATCTCTGTCTTTCCCCGCTCTCTCTCCATCTCTGTGCATAACACAGCACCATCTTTTTACTTATTTGTTCTTTCCCACAATACACACAGGATATACCTTCTATTTATACCACCACCAGCATGAAACCTACTGAGTAAAGTTCAGTATTTCTTTGCATTTATTTTTGCCCTTTGGATATATCCCGCTTAGGACACAGAGTCAGAGAGTTATATTTAGAAATTATTTGAATTCTGGATAAAAATTATTCTTTATCGTGTGTGGGTATGTTAACATTTTATAAGGATTTAAAGTCATTCTATTTATACTCAATTTTTGTCATTAAGGTATACTTTATTTTTTAATAGCAAAGAATGTTCGAAAGCAAAATCCATATAAAGAAGGTCTACTCTGAAATTCACAGGATGTTTAATATGGCAGTAAGAGTGTTTGGAGAGAGGAGGTGGTTGCTGCTCTGGCGGCAGACTTCCAGGCGCTCTCCCATCACCTCTGTACTTTGAGAGACAGTGTAGGATCGAGGAAAGCAGGACTATTTTGGGTGGCATATTAGAGATTCTTAGAAGGATGAATAGTTTTTTTAAAAAAAACTAGTTTAAAGAAGGATTACAGATTGCAAAAGGATTTGTATTAAAAGGTTTTATCCAATTATATCAAAACATCAACGACTTATTTTCAGGATTATAACTAGAATAAACTTCAGTGTGTCTAATCACAGGTGTACTATTAAGTTTTGTTGTAACATAGTCAATAGATAGAATTTGGCATTCAGCTGTCTCTAGTTGTAGGGTTTTCTGACCTTCAACAGGCAGATGATGTTTGGAATTCTTAGTAAAGTATTTGCTTGAAAGATGAAAACAGTTTTTATCAGAAATGAATGCTCTGTATAAATGACTGAGGTTAGTGAATAATTTATGGCAGTCCATCCAGGCCACTAGCACAGAAAAAAAATAATGTTTTTATAAAAAAATATTACATGTCTGATAGATCACAGATTACAAGACATTGAAAATGGTACCTTCGATGAAATTAAATGCTTGGATAGACTTAGCTTGGATGGAATATGAAGGCTCTAACTGGTGATCTCAGTAAGCTGGACTTTACCCTCACACTCTCATGTCTTGACCTGCAGCATTAAATAGCTTTCTCCCGACAGAGGAAAATTGCAGTTCATTTGCAAGCTGCCAAAGTCATTTGCATCAAAGGAGTGAAAATATGAAACCAAGAATGCCTGGACTACAGATAAATCATCACAAATCAAACATAACTTAATCTATTCATTTTATTAACTTGTAGAACTCAGTCTCCTGAGGATTCTCTTTTGATGATGGCTGTTAGTGTGGCCCTGTTTTGTTTTTCCCGTGATACAAACAGTGAGTGTTATATTGACGTGCGAGATTTCAGGTTTCCTGTGTGACAGGTGCACTTCAGGGGTGAGGTCCACAGCACCCGTGACATTCCAGTCCCTTCATCCTGCACGTGTGCACGCATCCTACATGACGTATGCAGACGAAGAGAATTGCTGAAGTGGGACATTGCTGTTGAAATGCGAGGGCCTCGCCAAGATTAGCTCTTGTTCTCTAAGGGGAGACACACGCCCACCGGGTACAATGTTACCAAGAGCACGCAGGCACTGGCAGCAGGGGTTGTGTGTCTCCCTCAAGCATCAGTGCTGTTAACAGTAAGTCGCAGCTTTATTTCCACAAGGAAATAAATATGGCTGTTTTGGGGGAGACGAAAACTTAGGAAAATATTAAGATAAATACTGAGACTTCAGATGATTAGAAACAATTTCATGGAAAATACGTGAAAAGCACTAAGAATTAGACGTACTTTGTTGTTGTTTTTTCCCTGTTTATTTCAGAGAATAGGATAAGATCATAATTAAATCACATGTAATGAGTTGGACAGAACTGAATGGGCTGTGTGTGTGTGTGTGTGTGAGAGAGAGAGAGAGAGAGATTCGTATCAAGATCCTTCTTACAAGGAAAAGCCGACTCCCCTATGGCCTCACTATTGAATCTTTACAAAATTAAGAACCTCTGTTCATCAAACACTATTTAGCTGGAGTAAAACTGCCCACGTATTTGAAAAAATATATGCAGTACTCATATCTGCAAAAATATATGGCAAATGGCTAAACAATTCCAACACGTCAAAACAAAATGAAGAGATGAAAAGAGAGAGGAAAAACATGATGGGGATTCCCGACTCTGAACCTCAGTGTCCTTCTCCCGGTTCTGCTGTCAGAGGGACACAGGTTAGGCTCTGGGTGGCCACCACTCACCCGCATGTCCGGAACACGGCACTTCTGGGACTGGGCCTGTGCTTGGTACAAAGACTTGAGAGGAAAAGCAATGAGTTTCCTGTTCTGATGAAATTAGGTTGTGATCAATTCAGATGCATATTTTAATTCTTAGAATAATCACTAAGAAAGTCAAAGGGGACATAACATACAAATCACACTGTACTCTGGTGCAAGACCTGTGGAGACACTAATTAAGCACGCTCTCTTCCTGAACATTGGGTTCCCTGTAGGTTTTTGGAGAGGAGTGCCTGTGTGTGTGTGTGTGTGTGTGTGTGTGTGTGTGTGTGTGTGTGCGCGCTCGCACGCATATGCACATCGGTAGTGCTTTTATAAACCATTGAGGCACTCATTATTGATTTTCCTGCAGAGGCCCAGATGTGCCCACCCTCAATGAGCTCATAGACTAGAGGGGACGTGGCCCTGTAAGTGACTCGTGTCTGCTGCTTTACTTGAACTATGATGAAAGTGGGGAGGAGGTGTTGAAAACCCTGAGTAATACTGCAGGACACGTCATGGTGTGTACAGCCTTTATTTGTTTTTGAATGATTTCATTAGGATAAATGCCCGGGAGTGAGATGGTTGGGTCAAAGGCTCGGAACATTTTTATGGTTCTGATACATATCACCATGTTGTTTGACAAAAGCTTTCCCACATTTATAAAGCCTCTGGTTTTATGATAAACTTGTTAACCTTTCAATAATTTATGGAAAGTGGTGCTCATCGTTTCAATATTAAGCTCCTACACTTCAAAATATTTCAATGGCATTTTTTTCTACAAGGTATTATACTTGTCTACCTTCTTAACGGAGTCACTTTGAGCAGAACTGAAATGGTTCTTGATGTCTGAAAGTCAGTGGTGTGAAAACCAGTTGTTGGACTGTGCTGTACGTCATGCAGTGAGGTCTTCAGAGTACGAGTTTGATCAAGCCACTTCATTTCTCCGTATCCTTTTTGTGCCTGTAAAATAGACACATTAACATGGCTACATGTGTGGACGTTTTGTGACAATTAAGTAACATGACGGGTTTAGAGCTACATTAACTTAGTCCACAGATGGCGAGTGGCCCTTCGCTGATGCCACAGGAGATAAAATGCAAACAGGAGAATCTCAGAAACATGGAGGAGGTGAGGGAAAGGTCGAGGAGCATTGTGAGGGGAAGAGGGGTGCAGGCGGGGTTGTGGACAGAGAGGGAGAGGGGCAGTGTGCTCCTGGGCAGGGCGCATGCAGGGGTGGAGGCACCCTGCTTGTGGCTGGAATAGTTCCCCAAGCCTGGAGCTGGAAGGACTGCTGAGGAAGCGCCTGGCTGAGCTCACGGAGGACCTATACACCAGGGTGTGGGTCAGATTAAATCCTGAGGCAATGAGGCACAGAGAAGGGGCTTCGGGATGGAAGTAGCACAGTTCTGCTCGA